>NC_136067.1:738039524-739289524 GCF_964261635.1 Lissotriton helveticus | reverse complement strand
AAATCACACAGGGAAGTATAATCTCCCTAACACAAACCTAAATAGGTAAAACAACCTCATAAGCATAAACCGTATCTAGAGGTATCAGACAGGGTGCGCAAAACATACTATGCACAATACATTTCCTATAAGCATGGGCGTAAAATCCGTTTTTTTCGCGGAATTTGCGGATTTTCGGCAAATTCGCAATCCGCGAACTCTAGCGAATTTGCCGAAAATCCGTCAATTCGCACGCGGCGGATTTTTTTGCTTGGTGATACAATATTGCGGCGCGCGGTGTGGCGCACAGCGTTCACTTTCCGTCATTCAGCCTTTGCCGAGTTGTTTTTCTTGATATTTTGCGAGTGATGCTCCATTTTGGATCTTGCTGCGGGATCCCGTGGGAGTTGGCGCCCGCGAATACGTCATCGTGGCTTGCCACCTTACCTTGCACAGCACGCATCGCGAGAGTTCGCAATTGCGAACACGTAGGTGCGGCGTGCCGGAACAATCTCGCACTCGCGAAATAGAGATTTTGCAATTCTGCACAAGAAATCCACCAGCAAACAGCATAAACCTTCAGAAAATGATGATTTTTATCAGAATCACTCCTCAGGTTGACATTTGCTTGCACTTTTTTGTTGCAAGGAGTCCATTTTTTGGGGGGGGAGAGGAAGGAAGTGCCCCACAGTCTCCAACTTCCTGTTCCTGTCCAGCAGGCTCCTCCCAGTGCTTTCTTCATGTGCTGGTCACTTTCATTTGGACCTTGACCTGGAAGGATTACTTTTTGTGGGTGCTGCTGGATATTTGGATTTGAGGCCTTTTTGACTTTCTTTGGATCACTTTTGGATTAGAAATCAACTTTCACAAGTAAGTTTGTTGGGGCATTACAGTTGCTGCAACTACAATTTTGGAACTTTTTCAGAACATTAAATAAAATATATTGTGGGTAGCCACAGTATCCAGTAGGACCAGGGTTGGTTATGGGTGAATGCATTATACAACTGTTTTGTTGAATTTAAACATCATTGAGGCCATGGATGGGCTGGGATTGTGCTTAATTTTGTGCTTTTTGTCGATTTTTTGGGGCTGCTGTTGGGGCCTTTTGCCCAGGGGTAGTGAGTGGTGCATGGACTGAGTCTGCCTGTGGGGTCTCACTCTCTAATGTAAACATCCTGGATGGCATTGGATTGTGGTGATTTTTGTGTGTTTTTCATTTTTTTTGGGGTGCTACTGTTGATTTGGACTGGCCATGTGGGTGGTGGTGGTGGCCATCTTGAGTGCTGGTACAGGCAACATGTGCTTGGGGTGCAAGGGGCCATTTTGAAGAGAGGCAGTGTCTGAGGCCTGCACTTATTTTGCCAAGCTTTCATCCATTATGCCCAGGGGTAGTGAGTGGTGCATGGGCCTAGTCTTTCTGTGAGGTGTCTTCTTGGATTTAAACACCATTGAGGCCATGGATGGGCTGGGATTGTGCTGAATTTTGTGTTTTTTGTCGTTTTTTTGGGGCTGCTGGTGGGGCCTTTTAGCCAGGGGTAGTGAGTGGTGCATGGACTGAGTCTGCCTGTGGGGTCTCACTCTCTTTAATGTAAACATCCTGGATGGCATTTGATTGTGGTGATTTTTGTGTGTTTTTCGTTTTTTTGGGGGTGCTACTGTTGATTTGGACTGGCCATGTGGGTGGTGGTGGTGGTCATCTTGAGTGCTGGTACAGGCAACATGTGCTTGGGGTGCAAGGGGCCATTTTGAAGAGAGGCAGTGTCTGAGGCCTGCACTTATTTTAGCTAGCTTTCATCCATTATGCCCAGGGGTAGTGAGTGGTGCATGGGCCTAGTCTTTCTGTGGGGTGTCTTCTTGGATTTAAACACCATTGAGGCCATGGATGGGCTGGGATTGTGCTGAATTTTGTGTTTTTTGTCGGTTTTTTGGGGCTGCTGGTGGGGCCTTTTGGCCAGGGGTAGTGAGTGGTGCATGGACTGAGTCTGCCTGTGGGGTCTCACTCTCTTTAATGTAAACATCCTGGATGGCATTGGATTGTGGTGATTTTTGTGTGTTTTTCGTTTTTTTTGGGGTGCTACTGTTGATTTGGACTGGCCATGTGGGTGGTGGCGGTGGCCATCTTGAGTGCTGGTACAGGCAACGTGCTTGGGGTGCAAGGGGCCATTTTGAAGAGAGGCAGTGTCTGAGGCCTGCACTTATTTTGCCTAGCTTTCATCCATTATGCCCAGGGGTAGTGAGTGGTGCATTGGCCTAGTCTTTCTGTGGGGTGTCTTCTTGGATTTAAACACCATTGAGGCCATGGATGGGCTGGGATTGTGCTGAATTTTGTGTTTTTTGTTGTTTTGTTGGGGCTGCTTGTGGGGCCTTTTGGCCAGGGGTAGTGAGTGGTGCATGGACTGAGTCTGCCTGTGGGGTCTCACTCTCTTTAATGTAAACATCCTTGATGGCATTGGATTGTGGTGATTTTTGTGTGTTTTTCGTTTTTTTGGGGGTGCTACTGTTGATTTGGACTGGCCATGTGGGTGGTGGTGGTGGCCATCTTGAGTGCTGGTACAGGCAACATGTGCTTGGGGTGCAAGGGGCCATTTTGAAGAGAGGCAGTGTCTGAGGCCTGCACTTATTTTGCCTAGCTTTCATCCATTATGCCCAGGGGTAGTGAGTGGTGCATGGGCCTAGTCTTTCTGTGGGGTGTCTTCTTGGATTTAAACACCATTGAGGCCATGGATGGGCTGGGATTGTGCTGAATTTTGTGTTTTTTGTTGTTTTTGTGGGGCTGCTGGTGGGGCCTTTTGGCCAGGGGTAGTGGGTGGTGCATGGGCCTAGTCTTTCTGTGGGGTGTCTTCTTGGATTTAAACACCATTGAGGCCATGGATGGGCTGGGATTGTGCTGAATTTTGTGTTTTTTGTAGTTTTTTTGGGGCTGCTGGTGGGGCCTTTTGCCCAGGGGTAGTGAGTGGTGCATGGGCCTAGTCTTTCTGTGGGTTGTCTTCTTGAATTTAAACACCATTGAGGCCATGGATGGGCTGGGATTGTGCTGATTTTTGTGTGTTTTTTCGACTTTTTGGGGTGTATAACTGATGTTCCTCTGTCTTCCATTGCTTGTAGGTGCACAAGAGAACCACCAGTGCCAGGAAGAAGTCCTGCTGCGGTGTGTGCAGCACAACGTCACGTGTGGCCACAGACAACTCTGCAACTTGTGCAACTGCGGCCTGCTGTTCAGAGTGACATCTGAAGAAGATGGCCCCAAAAAAAGTTGCCCGTAGCTCCTCTAGCAAGAAAGTTGCCAGTAAGGAGCAGAAGAAGCAAGTGGCGCCACTTGCCAAGGAGACTGGTGTGATGACGACCGCCACATTTTTTGGGGAAAAAAAAGTACGCCTGCTGCAGCAGCGGGGTCTGCTGGGGACCAAGCTGGGAGCAGCACCTCCGCTCCATTGGGCTCAGTGCCACCACCACCACGCCAACTTAGGTCCAAGTCCTTGAGTGCTGCAGAGGCAGCCAGTATAGTTGTTCAATCACCATCGACCAGTGATGTTGGCTCATTGCAAGAAAGTAGCAGCAATGTCCCACAAGAATCAACACAGGTTGTTGTAACTCATCTGACGAGTGTTGAACAACCACAGCCGCAACAACAATCACATGTGCAAGTAGTACAAGCCCAAGTACATGTGGAAGGAGAGGAGGCGGCGCAAGGAGAGGAGCAAGCAGAGGTGCATGGAGGGGCACAACAAGTGGCCACAATAGTTGTTCCTCCAGAAGTAGGGGCACATCTGGAAATCGACAATCAAGCCGAGGTATCATTCGAGGAAGCCACTCCTCCTGATGATCATTCATTGTCTTCCACATCCCGAGCAAGGAAAAGATCAAGGGTGTTGGTGTCTACATCTTCTTCAAGCCCACCTCCTTCTGATGATATGGATCTTACTTGGGAACCAGCACCACTGCCGTCTGAGAGTGAGGTTGAGGAGGCACACCATGATCTGACAAAGGTAGCTAAGCGTAAAAGGAAGGTCGTCGAAACTCTCAAAGTTATGGAGTGTGATGACGCTCAACAAGAAGTGGCGTATACTCCTGCTGCTGAAGACTCTCACGACGACGACGCAGTCATCATCACTAATGTCACTGAAGCCCCAGCGGGCATGCAGCAAACAGACATTTTGACCCTAGCCCGACACGCTGTTGAGTGTGATGATGAAGTAGACGAGAAGGCAATGGGAACACCAGAATCATTGATGTTAACTAGTACACCACAACGTACCGCTTCCATATTTCTTACTCGCCAGAAGGGACCTCCATCCACCTCGACCTCAATTAGTGGTGGTGAAAGTGCACAAAATAGTAAGTTCAGCAATACACATCCTCCACTTCATCTGGCATTAGCAGCACGGCCACCACCAGTATCGCCTCCTCCGGCCCCCACAGACATTTCAAGTCCGCAGTTTGGGACTTCTTTAGTGTTTCCACAAAAAGGGAAAACATAGCCATTTGTAGCATTTGTAAGCTTGCAGTTAGTCGTGGTAAGCTTGGTACCAACTATGGGACTGGAGGCCAGAGAGGTCATCTTGAGAGACAGCACGCTGTCCAATGGTTTGCGCACCTAAAGGAGATCAAGGAAGCCCGAATTGCAAGTCGAGAAAACGTTGATGTTCCATCTGATGATGACGAGGAGGAAGAAGTGTCACACACTTCACTTACACCCAGTACCCCTGGGAGCCATACTAAGAGTGTGGGACATAGTGAGATATCAATGCGAAAAAGTTCATCAGCGAGCGTAACTGGGTCGAAGAAGTCATCATCATCCCGTAAAATGGTCCAGGGCAACATTAAAACAATGTTGTTTTCAGACGCGCCATATGACCGCAACCACCCAATGGTGCGTCTGTATAACACTAAGCTGGCTAAAATGCTAGCGCTGGATCTTCTCCCTTTTTCTTTTGTAGAAGGGGTTGGTTTTCTCGAATTAGTGGCAGCGCTCTGCCCTAAATGGAAGGTTCCTAGCCGGATTCTATTTTGCCCGAGTTGCGGTTCCAGCACTACATGAAGATGTGCTGGAGGTGATTGGGGCAGCTTTGCAGAAGAGTGCTGTTCACACTATACATCTCACAACAGACATGTGGACCAGTGGCGCAGGCACTGATTACATGTGCATCACTGCACACTGGGTCTCTTTTTCAGGGGTTAAAGCAAAGCTAAACGCAGGTGCTGACCTGGACCAAGTTTTTAAAGCTGCTCGGAAACATGCAACACTAGCCATGTTTGGCTTGGAGAAACGTCATACAGCACAAAACATTTTGAATGAGTTCAACACAAAGGTCTTTCACTGGCTGTCTCCAAAAAAACGCGGCATTGGTTATGTTTCCACGGATAATGGCGCCAATGTAGTTAAGGCCATGGAACTGGGTGACTATTTCAGAGTGCCGTGTTTGGCGCACTGTATAAACCTGGTTGTTAAAAAATTCTTGGATGAAGAAAGTCCAGCATGCCAGTTAGTGGTCACCTGCCGAAAAATGTGCAACCATTTCAGCCATTCTTTTAAGGCCCGGAAGCATCTGAGGAGCCTGCTACATGAACGTCGAATGCCAGTGAAAGCACTCATCCAGGAGGTGCCAACACGTTGGAACTCAACCTTCTACATGCTGAGCGTCTGTATGAGCAGTTTACGGTACTCGATCAGTATTTCTTAACAATGGGTACAGCTGTGAAGGAGGACCTGAGGTTAAATGAGGCGCAATGGGAGCTAGTTAAAAGCCTGACAGACATGCTTCGTCCTTTTGAGTTCTTCACGCGTGCAGTCAGCAGGGAGGACTGTCATTTGGGAAAAGCTATCCCATTGTTGCGCATGCTGGAGCACAAACTGAAGGCGGTGTCTTCAAAGTTTCAAAACGATGAAGAAAAGCAAGAAGCTTTTGTTTTGGCGGAGAAATTATTATTAGAGCGTCTACGTGACGATGAACGTCTTCAAAAGATCCACTCAGAACAGCATTACATTTGTGCTACTATTCTGCATCCACGCTACAAAAAGGCGCTGGCACGCTCTGCATTATTTTCTTTTAGTGATGAAGATGCTACAAAGTACAAATGTTGGGTAGCCTGGTCAGCCATCAGGTTTGAAAGAGAACGGAAGCAAATTGAAGGAAAAGGCAGTACATCAGCATCAGCAGGCCATCCCCAGTCAGAAGACTCCACTTCTGCACCTGTGGCTGTGGCAGAAGTGACCTCTCAGCCGTTAAAGACACCGGCAACCTCATCATCTGCACCAGACACAACAGAAATATCGGGTGATGAAGAGGATTGGCTAGCTGAGATTGGTTATGGTTCTGAAAAGGTCCGAGCGAAAATTCAGCAAAGTGGAGGAAACGTGGAGAACTTTGAGTCGATGGTGCAGGACTATCTGAATGACTCAACAGAGGTCTATGTTAATTCTGACCCATTGGCGTATTGGCATGGGAAAAAAGAATTGTGGCCAGAGATCTCCCGCCTGGCTATACATTACTTGTCTTGCCCACTCGTAAGCGTGTCTTCTGAAAATGTTTTCAGTGCTGCTGGTGGCATTGTAACTTGCAAACGGACCCGCCTCTCGCCCAAAAATGTGGAGATATTGACAATGATCAAGATGAATGAGCACCTCATACCACCAGATTTCAAAGTACCAGATCGCACGGAAGAAGACGAGGAGGACAGCAACTTAGATGAGGGAATTTCTTCTGTGTTAGGTGACACTGACCTACTCCTGCCTGATGATTTCGCAGAGTATGAGGATGAACTCTTCTTCCCTGACACCGAGGCCTGAAAATGAGCCAATGAATTCAGACATTTTCTTTTTCGTACTTATTGACTTTTATTCCTGTGTTTCTGTCTTTCTTTGTTTTGCACAAGTTAATATAATTAAAACTTTAATCACCTGTACTTTTGCTTTTTGGCTGTTTGGGGGTCTTCTACTTGTTTTCGCCTGGGTTGACGGCTCTGGGGCCATTGCTGGGAAGGTCTAATACCGGATAAAACTGGTTTAAACAACATCCATGAGGAAAAAAGGTTTTGCCTTTTCTGACATTTCGCTCAATGTAGCATTTTCAGGGACCTGTTTGGGGGGCTTCCTGGTGTTTGTGGGTGGGTTTCGGGGTCTGGGAGCACTACTGGGTATGGATAGTTTAGATAGCAAGAGGTTTGAAGGAAATCCATGGAGGCAGAGGGGAGTTAGGGCCTAGCTGCAGAGCGCGCGCTGAGTGATTTTGGAAATGTTCACAAAAGTGACAAAGTCCACATTTTTGCACTTTTGCTTTTTGGCTGTTTGGGGGTCTTCTACTTGTTTTCGCCTGGGTTGACGGCTCTGGGGCCATTGCTTGGAAGGTCTAATACCGGATAAAACTGGTTTAAACAACATCCATGAGGAAAAAAGGTTTTGTTACTTTTTGTTAGCCCTAGCAGCAGGATTGCATGTGTTTCGGGTTGTTCTTGATTTTTGCAAATGAGTTATGGGGTTTTAGAGCACTCGTGGGAATGTGTAATTTTTGTTGCAAGCGACTTGAAGAAAATCCATGGTGGGAAAGGGGGGATCACTTACTCTGTGAGAGGCACTTAGTGTTGAAAAGATTTAGCCATTTATACTTAAAGGAAGAAAATGACACAGACTTAAGTTTCAGGGAAACAAACTTACTGTTAAACCACCACCCACCAGACTCAAAAGCAGTAGTATGGTGGGAAAGGGGGGATTTGGCATAGTTAAAGAAAGCCTTTGCCACTATTCTTAACTTAGCGCTTGTTAGGCCGGGTTTCAGTCTGTGCAATGGGGAAAAAAGGATGGAGTCAGGCTTCACATTAGCGAGCCGCAATTCAGCATCCGCCAGGCAGGCAGTGGACAGCGTCAGCTGGAATGGAGGAGTGCCGCTAATAAGAGGAATTGTTTGCTGCATGCAACTTACTTACCAAATTCAACAGGACAACTACAACAACATACAGATACAGTATCCATTGTTTTCTTCTCTGAGTGTGACTGCATTTCTTGGATCTCTCTCTGCTTCTAAATTGATCCCTACAGCCATTATATAGGTTTTACTTCGGCTAATTTTTAAACCTAATTTAATGTAAGAAGTGTTTCTCTGAGTGCAGAGATAGGCAAGTGAAAACGCTGCAGCCCTGTACTGTCGCATTCTAGTACTACTTACTTTTCAGTAACAATGCATGCAGTAGGGCATGCACTTCCTTTATGTCACTTAAAAGATTTGTGGTTAGCTTTGTACTCAAAGATTTCTTTATCTTCAAAAAATATTTTGGCGAAATAGCAAATAGATAGACAACTATTCCACGGGATATATTGACCGATCTCATGTGGTCTACTATGTTATTAGTATTGCTTGATTTGCGGACCGTCGACTTGGAAAGTTCTTATGTAACTCACTAAACAAACTACTAAAAAGGTTCGCCTAGGACTGGCAGGCAGCAGTCCGCAGCACGTGAAGTGACAGACAAAATCAATCGTGATTGCAGATCAGCGACAGCACTAAAAAGTTTCCTACTACAGTAACCAGTCATTAAAATACTCAAACTATCAATCCACCACCACTATTTCTTCTTATCGCCATGTGTACAAAGGAAGGACTGGACTTGAGTCTGGAGGGGCTGATTTTGAAGCCCCTTGCGGCTCTTTTGCTCCATTGTTGCGTGACTTTTGTGATGCAGCAGCAGAACAAAAGAGGCGCCATGGTGCGGCGTATGTTAAGAACGTGACGCATATGGTAGATGCATCACGTTGTAAAGCCCTGCGCCATCAGGGGGCGTTCCGGCGCAAGGGAGGGCGTTCCTGCGCAGGAACGCATCCTAAAAGTGGCTGAGGGACATCTACAAGATTTCAATCAGTCACTTTGAGGACAATGATGCGTGACTCAAACCATGCGCCTGCTTGAAGCAGACGTACGGCTTGACGCAGCATTGGGGAGGTAGGGCACCCCAGAGCATTGCTGGAGCTGCACCATCGTTGCGACGCAACTCCAGCAATGCGCCGCCTTTACGGCACAGAAGCGTAACGCTTCGGTGACGTTTTGGGCACCTGGTGCGCCGCATTGTAAATACGGCGCACCATGGGTGGTGGTGGCGTGGCACACAATTACTGGCGCATCCCTGCTACTTTGCAGGGATGCGCCGGTAATTAAAAATCTGACCCTTAGTGTCTAGCATTACGCAGTTCTTTAAACTACACTTATGCATAATTTCACAGGCCAATGAAATAAACACAAAATCGAAAACAAATAAGCATAGTAGCAGCGCTACTGAGAAGGAGAGCAGTGCACCTGAAATGCACAGAAGATTTTGAAATATAATTTACCTACAATGTAATCAGCAGCATTATTGCTCTTGGTAAAAAACAAAAATTTGCAAGATAATAACACACAGAGCAGGAGAAAACAGAGTAGTAAAGAAATAGCTACTACTACTCACCAAGCCCGGGGATCTCAAGGCCGAGCAGGTCCAGCAGATCGCGTTCCCGGTCCAGGATATCCGTCCAACGGTGGGTGACCTGGTTGTAGGTGCGCCGGACCCGAGAGTGTTGGTACATGGCCCGGCACACCTTCTCCCACCGCTTCCGGCGCTCCCGGATCCCGTACCCGCTAGCGATCTTGCCGCCTGCCATGATGGTCCTGGGGAGGTGCGCTGAAAAAACTAGTGCGCCCACCTCCTCCGCGCTGAAGATCTCCCGGGCTTGGACATTCTCCCCCCTCAAACGCCCGCACGGGAGCCGGGCACGGGGTGCGGGACCCTTCCCCTTCTCAGGATGCTTCCCGGCTCCCTTTACCATGGTCTGGGCAGAAAGGAAGCTAAATATTAAAGGAGAAATAGAATAGGGAAGAAGAAAAGAAAAGAGTTTAAAAAAGTAGTTTAAAATTAACCAAAAGTAGCAGAAAACACAAAAATATAGAGCTAGAAAAATAGAGGGATAGATAATAAGTAAAATAGATTAAAAAAAACTTCAAACAAGCAAAGGATGGCAGAGATTCAGAGAGGATACGGAAAGCATGCCCAGAACCATAGCAATGAATGAGAAACAAGATGGCCGCTCCCGTTCACGACCGCGTGGGTAAGTTCGCGCGAGATTTTCCTCGCGATCACACGCGAAATTGTACTAGTGAGCCGCACACTTTGCGAGATTACACATAGCGCCCGGAAACGGAATTACGTCACGCAAACAAGATGGCCGCGCCCATGTACGACCGCTAGGGTAACTTCGCAAATGTTGCGCTACAAGCGGCTTGCGAACACGCAAAAAATCACGCGAACAAACATGCCGCAAAAAAAACTAATCGTGTATTCGCACGAATTCGCGGCTTCCGAAATCGATCTCGCACGAATTCGCGCCCCGCGAATCGCGCGAAATTGCAGAAAAACGATTTTTGCAAAACTGAAAACACTCAGCAGGTGCAAAAGTTCAATCTTAACATTAGTAACCATTCACTCTAGTGCTTCCTGAGGGGCCCTTCCAGAGTTCAGTTGCCTATTTGCAACTATTCTATGACCCTGCTCTGACCCTCACAGCAGGCTCATAGAATAGCTACAAGTAGGCCACAAAGGTCCTGTGAAAAAAAATTGCACTGCAACAGAAAGCAAATTACAGATAAGGAAGCAGGTGCCAGCCAGACTGGAAGTTTAAATTCAGTGACCCATTAATCAACCCCAAATTAATTCATGTCAGTTGAAGCAGGGCAGGTGTGCTTGCTTTTTTTCACCCCCATAATCTACAGTGATAAACCAACCAGAGGGTGTCAGTGATGTACCAGAAGGTGGCATGGGTGTACCAGAGGGTGGCAGTGGTGAAACAGAGGGTGCTGTGAACCTGTGATGATGAACCAGACGTAGAAACAACATAGTCGCGGCCGTTGCGAGCCGACAAGTAAGTTCGCAATTGCGAACTGGTACACAAACCTCGCGAACTGGCAGAAACCCTTGCGAACACAAAAAAAAAATCCGCAAATTCGCGAGAGTTCACGGATTTTGCGGATTGCGAATCCGTAAACACGCAAGTTCGCGGATTGCCAATTCGCAAAATCCGCCCATGCTTAAACAAGAGTCAAGGGTTAGTGGCTCTCCCGGTTGTCTGCTACCACAACCTGGTGGAATGTAATCGGTATAACCTGCTCTGAGGACACCAAATGACAGCAAATGACACGTGCCTGTAGCCATACAGACTCCTTGTCCCTCAGAGCTTCCACTGCCTATACTTTGTAGTATTGGAAAGCATGTGGGCTTTGGTCACCATCTCTGCATCACCCAGGTACTCGAGTCCCCCCACACTACCTGGGACCATCTCCTCCCCAAGTGGCACACTGGCTATTCTCTGTGATTGCCCACTACTGGGGGCCAGTGTTGACTCTTGAAACCCTTGGCTCTTCATTTGTATTATATATCTACAGGGAGAGTGAAGGAGGTCCAACCTCAAGTGTATCCTCCTGGAGCTACACAACACAAACAAGATCACTTAAGGTTTTACAAGTCAAATAGACTTGTTTTTGGGGGGGCTTTTTTGAGTGCGAGTCATCAAAAGATTTTTGAGAGGTTGCCTCACTCCCAGCTTATCGAGGCATGCTTCATCATTTGATGAAATCTCACCTCGGGATAGGAACAATGCCACCTCGGTGGACTCTAAAGGAAGCTAGTCTACCCTCGGGAGTTCTTATAAATCTATGATCAGGACAAAACACCTGGTCCTGTTTTTTGTGGACAAGAAAAAAAGTATTTAAAATATACCTAGAAGTATATTCAAAATATTCCTTTATTCCTTTATTCAGTGAATACCTCTGGTATGTTTACCTGTCCTGAGATCTTTAGATTACCAACATGTTCCGACCACTATTTAAGCCTAAGAAGGTCCAGGCTCTTCTTCAGGGTAATCAAGGTATGGTATACACTCAGACCATGCAAGAAGGGTAAAAACTGTAACTCCACCAGTCCCTCTGCTAATTCAGCTACACCTTCAGAGAAGGAAACAAACAAGTGTAAGGGACAGGTTAACAATCAATGCAACCCGCTACTCTCCAGGTGCGTGTATTATTGCCAGTAGGTATTTATTTCATATTAAAATTAAAATCATCTTAGAGCACTCACATATCTTTTGACTTTATATGGGGAGATCACCTAGACTATTTCAAAGGGAACCTCTTAACAATACTTGTTAGAACTAGCCCCTAAGGACAGTGGTGAAAACATCTCCATTTTAACCAATTCTATCTGTAGCATTTTTTTCAAAAAGAAGTTGTGCTAATACACACGTCAATAAAATAGGGCAAGGAAATATATGATGTATATATAAACCTCAGTATGAGACCCCTAACTCAAGTGTATATGCTGTTTTTTGGAGGGGTGCAGATTACACTGTAGTGTAGTTCCTATTATCCCAATAGGCTCTGCGCATTGGAATAATATCTTCAATAGTATAGACCTAGGGCAGAGGTTAACTAGGTCTTCTACCGACGATATTAGACTTAAAGTTTTGTGTTTGCCAGCTAGCTCAGAGTTCACTAGAAACTTTCTCGAATAGGCAAGGAGGATTTTAACCTCCCTGGATAGACAAGAAGGGATTTAGTTTCTGACAACCATAGAACATGACAACTTTGCTCTCCCCTAATCACGCGAACAAACACGCACGCGGCTTCCGAAATCGATCTCGCACGGATTCGCGCCCCGCAAATCGCACGAAATTGCAGAACTGAAAGCAATCAGCAGGTGCAAAAGTTCAATCTTAACATTAGTAACCATTCACTCTAGTGCTTCCTGAGGGGCCCCTCCAGAGTTCAGTTGCCTATTTGCAACTATTCTATGACCCTGCTCTGACCCAAACAGCAGGCTCATCGAATAGCTACAAGTAGGCCATAAAGGTCCTGTGAAAAAAAAATTGCACTGCAACAGAAAGCAAATTACAGATAAGGAAGGAAGCAGGTGCCAGCCAGACTGGAAGTTTCAAAATCACTGACACATTAATCAACCCCAAATTAATTCATGGCAGTTGAAGCAGGGCAGGTGTGCTTGCTTTTTTTCACCCCCATAATTTACAGTGATAAACCAACCAGAGGGTGGCAGTGAGGATGTACCAGAGGGTGGCATGGGTGTACCAGAGGGTGGCAGTGGTGAAACAGAGGGTGCTTTGAACCTGTGATGATGAACCAGATGTAGAAATAACATAGTCGCGGCCGTTGCGAGCCGACAAGTAAGTTCGCAATTGCGAACTGGTACACAAATCCTCGCGAACCCTTGCGAACACAAAAAACACAAAAATCCGCAAATTCGCGAGAGTTCGCGGATTTTGCGGATTGCAAATCCGTAAATACGCAAGTTCGCGTACGCCAGATTCGCTAAATCCGCCCATGCTTAATTTCCTAGCACCCAAACGTATTAGCACATAAATCACATTAGGGCCTGGCGCCCTATAACAGTAGCCACCCCCCTGGCCAGCTGGCCATCTCAGAAAGGGGGTGCTCAAATGACCTATGTCCAGAGAGTCAGGGCTGCTGCTTAGGTAGCGAAAGTCAAGGTTGTGCCACTGCGCCAAAACCTAAATGTTGCAGCTGCCCACTGCTAGCTGTGCAGCTGAGAACAATGAACTGGAGGCCTAAACACTGCAGCTGGCACTAAGTGCTGCACAGCTGTGGAGGCCAAGGTAGGGGCGAAGGAGTGCGTCTCACTCCTAGATTCACAAAGACATGTCCCCTTAAAGAAATACCTAAACGGTGCAGCTGCCCACTACTTGCTGGGCAGCTGGGAAAGTCACAAATGTGGCATGGGCCCTCACTGGCCCTTTAGAACAATTTGCGCCAAAACATTGGAGCCTTCTGGCTCTAAGACAACCATGTCCCCTGGAGCACACAACTGGCTCCTAAAACAACTCTGCACCACTGTAGGAAAGAACTTGCCCCCAAACACTGAGGCATCCCACGGGGAAAGACACGGGCCTCTCTGGCCCCTTCTGAATTTCTATGGCCACGAAGAAAAAGGCACGGTGCCTCACAGGCCCCTCATGGGGCTCTCTGAAACAATTACTGCCCAATCGTTGGAGCACACTGGCCCTGGGGGGGAACACGGGCCCCCCTGGAGCTCCGGAACAGAATGTGCCCACTGTTGGAGCGGCCCACTGCAAGACAGGGCCGCTTGAGATAAAACACGGGCATGGTGCATCGAATGCCACCAGGCAACATGGAGCCCCCACGCACTGGGGCTCTGCAAATGAGGGGCTCATCGTGGGGGCAGCCCTCTGTCAAGCGTGGCTGCCCTGAAGGGAGGCACCGACATGGTGCTTCAATTCTTACCTTCAATTCTTACCTCCCCCAGCCGGCTTCACTTACCGGCTCTGCGCAGGGGAGCTCTCTCTCCGGAGAGCTGCTCCTCTGGCCATGCGGTGGGGGCAGGCCCCGGCAATGTGACTTGAGCCCCCTCCGGCTTCAAGCTGCGCTGGCTGGTGCGCACGTGGCTCTCCCTCAGCCATGGGAGCCCTGCACGGCAGGCACCAGCTTCTGGACTCCCGGCAGCTTATTTTTTATCTTCCGGCGGCGGGCGCGGGACTTCCCTTTGAAACCGGAAGTCCCGCCCGCCATCAGGCACTACGGTGCCTGACTTCCTGTTTTGCCATGGGCTGCGGTGGTGATCTATCTCCCCGCAATACTGTGAGGTAGGCATCCTCGTAATTCAAAAAGGTGAAGTCGGGTAGGCACCCACTTAAATTACGGACACCCGCGCACTAAAATAATTAAATAAGTGGGGTAGGCACCCGCCCATGAAAATGCGGGAAAAGTCACGGGGTGTGCACCCACGCAATTAAAATAAGGACAACCACTGCGGCCATGCGTGGTGGGCACCCGCAAAGGTCACAAATAACAATGGCCAGAATGCAGGGTGGGCATAATGCAGAATAAGCGCCACTGGCGTTAAAGGTACAGCTACCCAGCCCCTAAAGGGCAAAAAATTGCGCAAAGGGTCCTAGGGCATCAGGGAGGGCAGTGTAGGGCCCAGGGGCCAGCACACAGAACACTCCAGCAAGGACACAGCCCCCATGGCGGTCCCTCCTGGACCCCACCAGCAGCAAGCCCCCCTCTGTCAGGATCCAAAAGTAGAAGGGTCCCCAAGAAGTCCTCTAGGCATTCAGGGGCTGGGCAGAGCCCAGGGAGGCAAGACTTCCCCTGGGCCCCAGCAGCAGCACGCCCCTGGTAGATTCAAGTCAGAAACAAGAACAAAATCATGGGGTTACAGCCCCTCTTTTATACACATATAACCCTTTGTGGGAGAACCAGCTACAACTGGTTCAGGGGAACTCCACCTCAGCCCCTCCCTCTTTTACACTGGTCAAGCTAGGGACATCAGATGCACCACAGGGTGTGGAGCCAGCATTGTGGAGGGAAGGCACAGCCCTATTCAGGTCCCAGGTGCAGCTCCTCCCTCCTATTGACATGCAGATCTCTCCATTCACCACCGGGCAGACCCATCCTGGCTCCTGGAGCCAGGAACACCATCCAGCCCCTGTCACTCACAAGCCAGACAGGCAATTCACTTCACACTGCACACAGAAATGCCAACTTCTACAAGTGGCACTTCTCCACTAGCCACAATCAATCTGCGCACACCATCGCGCAGCATTTATTCTCAGTTCGCACATACCAAACTCGCCCCTGCACTCCCCACACATCAGGGACCACCATGGACACACATATCCCCATGCACCTATGGGAGGGAAGGCCACTCTCACCACACATACACAGAGAGCGCATGCACTTTACACTGGACCACAGTGAAAAAGTGTGCAGAGGCCTAATATACCAGGCTACAGAAACAGGCTAGGAAAATGCAAAAAGTTTCGGGGTGAACCAGCCAAAAGGGCCAAGTCCAACACCCCATGTCAACATATATGGGATTTCTTGATAGATGTACACCTTCAAGACATCTTTCTAAAAAAGTATATCTCTCTGCATCTTTAAGCAAACTCAAAAGTCCCATCATTTATATATAACTATGTACAAGCACAAAAACTATATCTCACCATCTAATCATATGCAAAGTGGTCATATAAAATAAAAACCACATTGACAAACACTTCCCAATATATACCTAACAAGTACTTCTTCTTTCTAATTCATATACATGCAGACATGTTCTCATCTTTTATTTCTCACTGCAATATTCCTGTTTATTAATGTTACTAAAAGTACTACAGCTCCCAGAATGCAAATGACAGATGTATCTTATCTGTACATGATGTTTAGACATATAAAACATTCCTAGTTCCTCAGTGCAACTTGCCACAAAACTATACTGTTATTTTCAAATAAAATACAAAATGTAATAAATAGAAACTAATTTATTTTTCTCTTACTTCCCAAAACATTCATCACTAACCTCTTGAACACATCCCTCTAATAGATACAGTTCATCTCATATACTTGTTTGAATCACAGTGATACTCCTTTTAATCAAACTCCCATATACATCTTCATTTCTAATGCACATTTTAAAAATAATTACAAAGTTATATGCATACCACTGAATTCAGTTTATATTGTTTTTTTAGCTCTTCTTGCATAGTTTGGACACTGTTAAGATTTGTAAAAACTTAGTATAAGAATTGTATACCACTCTCATGCAACCATGTAATGCCAAACTTTGCACTCTGTGGTCATGAGAAAGGCAGCAAATGAGATCAAGTCTTTCATTTTAGAATACACTATCTCCTCTTGTGAATGGTTAGTATCTGTTAACCCTTTCCCCCGCTTTCAAAAAGAGATTGCTATCTATGTTTGTTCGTGATGTTTTGCGATCATTGTGGAATAAGTGCGAAAAAAGCGTGTTCAAACCGATATCTAGCTTCTTTTTTCTGAAATGTAAATACTACACAACAGTTTATTACATAGTCCTGAGTTGGAAATTAAAACTTGCCATTACTTACATTGTGCATCACTCCTCAACTTTCCCCCCCAAAATTATTTCTCCTTACCACCCTTCCCCCCAATGCAGTCTTAGCTCAGTGTAGCTAGCAACCCAGTGGAACCAGTAGGTCAAAAGTTCAGAACACATTCTAGAAGGAATATTCTGCTTTCAAATAAGATACAGCAGGTGTGGTTTACTCCAGAGATTCAAAAGCATTTCCATGTCAGTATTACATTTCTTTTTTTAAACTACAGTCAATAATAAGTCTTCTTTCTGGGCAATCCAACATAATACCTAACTGTATTCACTTTCATGCTGACAGTATCCAATGAAATATATATATATTTATTTTCTAAAATAAACACCTCCATTTTAACTACTTTTCCTTTGGAAAACTACCTCATTCAGCTCCAGCCTTCTCCTGACTACTATTGCTCCATCACTTCAAAATGATTACAGTATGGATTGTTGGCCCTCTGCTACTCGGCTATTGGGCTAAAGAGTCCGCAAAAAAGAGAGTTATTGACAGGGACTTGGGTTTGCCAAATGTGCAGATTACTTGGTTTGGCCAAGGAGGGTTAAAGTTTTATCAGTTGAAAACTTTGGTGAAATCCATTGTGGATGCCCAAGCTCTTCACCCCATGATTGTGTACTGTGGTGGCAATGACCTAGGCACATTGACTGGGGTCGGCCCCAAAATCCTAATGAAAGAAACCTTTGCAGAACTGATGTCGCTTTTCCCTCACACTGTCTTGGTGTACTCTAATATGTGAAAAAGATGGAAATGGTCAAATCAATTCTGTCCAGAAATTGACAAAGCCAGGAAACGTGTTAATAAAACTCTTTATGCATTCCTCAGAGATCATCGTATGGGCGGTACCTATAAAAACAATCTACATTTTGACATGCAAGGAATTTATAGAAATGATGGAATGCACTTTACAGCGGTCGACAACAGGGTGTTTCTAAGTAACCTGAAACTCTGCATCCACCCTATTGTGTAGCAGCCACATACATGCAACCAACACAACGGCTCTTGTCAGAGCCACCCTGGTACCCATAATATTGTGAAGGGTTTTTTTTACGTTTTTTTTTCTCTTTAGTTTTTGGGGATCTTTGCGACGATGTAGCGATCCGGGTGACCACGTCATGAAACCAAAAACAAAAGCAGACATTCATTGGCGACCAACATCTCCAAAAGTAATATCTAAAAAAATCCGTTCTGAACATTGCCCTACACACATTACTATATACATACTTCTTTAAAAATATGTTTAAACGCAATGTTTTTGTACTAAGTTTCTTTTAAAATCATCTTTCAGACCTATTTTCAGTTTTTACCATCATTCAGGAAATCCTGATGACGTCATTAACCACTAAGATTGTGCCTTTTCCATAAAGTGAAAACATATACCTGCACACACATTGCAGTATTCTACACACTAGAGGTTTATTACTGTACACTTCAAACTCATGATTTTCTAGTGTATTTCTAGAACAAGCATCTCTAAAACCTATTTTCCGTTTTCGCGGTGACTCCGGAGAAATTGCAATGACGTCGATCATCATGATCCCCGTGGCTACATCGCAAAAGTGGAAAGCAAAATCAGGATTTCAATAGCCACCACCACAGTCAAAAATGATAAATAGCAGGATTTCAATAGCCACCACCACAGTCAAAAATGATAACTATATTATTAATTCAAACCATCATAGTAGATAACTTACTATATAAATACCTCTATAAAAGATTTATCAGAATCTCAAGATCTCTATAAAAATGTGCAATAATGATTCACCAGTATTTGCGACAATGTAGTTAGTCACGACGTCCGCACTATAGTACACGGGGGTTAAGCTGGTGTTCGTGTTGTCATCGCGCATATCATGCGCAATTACAAAAATCAGTTTGGACACATAACTTGTGTCACTAACATCTCCAATTCCCAACCATGGGGTCAGAGTATCTCCACCCTGATCCCTTATATGGGCTTTCACACAAATTTTCAAACCCAGGAACCATTCCCGATAGATGAAATGGTGGCCACAACTTTCTATTCCGGTTGCGACAAGCCAACCAGAGCATCCCCATTGGCGCATGCATACGCGATTCTCTGCGAAACCTCTGCGAAACCTCTGCGAAACCTCCGCGGCCAGAAATATCAATATAATTCCAAACTTACATTCCTTAAAAACTACTGAACAGATTTACACCTAATAGGCAAAAGGCACTCCCTTTAACCCACAATTACCTCCCTGCCAAATTTGGTGTTAGTCTGGTCTGCGGCTTGGGCTGTAGAACTGGCTTAAAGTTCCTATGTGAATTAACATTACAAATGCAACCTTATTTCGCACACCAAATTCTTGGTCCCACCTGCACGGATCACCCCAAACTTTCCCAGTCAATAGTACCCACCATGACAGTTTTTTGGCAACATTTCTTGCAGATTGGTCAAACTACGCCAAAGTAATAGCCAAGTCAATAAATGCTTTTCCTATGGAAACTAGGTACTAACTATAACTACCTATTGGTGACCGACAGTAGGATATATATATATATATATATATATATATACATATATATATATATATATGTATATATATATATATATATATGTATATATATATATATATATATATATATATATATTAATTACCTACTAGCGGTCGCCAGTAGGTAGTTATAGTTAGGACCTACTTTTCATAGGAAATCCACAACATTCTATTTGGAATAACTTTGGCGCTGGTGGACGAATCTTTGTGAATTTCTCCAAGAAAATGGCCTGCTCCATTCTGCTCCTTCCATCAAGTGCGGGCCGAGAAAAAAGGGGGTCCCAAAACGTGTTTTCCCCATGCAATTTTCCATAGGGACCTTTAGCCAGGGCTACAGCCCGAACGACTGAAAGGAATTACACGAAATTTGACAGAGAGGTAGAGTTCTGTTAGCAGATTGTGCTTTCTGTTAAATGGTGTAAATCCGTTCTGTAGTTTCTGAGAAAATTGCAAGTAAAATCATAGCGATATCTAGTGACGGAGTTCAGCACGCTTACTGAAATCTGTTCAATTACGATCGCGAGCTGCATGCTGATTGGCTGTGAACTGTCTGTCAACACTCGAAACCAGGAAGTGTTGGCGGCCATCTTGTGCCTTGCTAGAACCGAGTCACAAGGAAACAGTAAAACAAAGTTCATAAATAAGGGAAGGGGGTAGGGTAGAGACATTCTGACCCTCTAGGCTTGCACAGGGGGTCGTATATGGATGTTTAGGCTCTATTTATTATTTTAATTTTTTTAAAGAAAAATCGCGGCATACGCGTATGGAAATACGTACAATTACGAGCAGGAGCTGCATGCTGATTGGCTGTCAATACTCCAAACCAGGAAGTGTTGGCAGCCATGTTGTTTGTCGGGAGAGCAGAGTCAGAAGAAAACAGTAAAAAAAAGTTGAGAAATAAGGAAACAGGGCAGGGTAGAAACATTCTGAGCCTATAGTCTTGGTCAGGGGGTGGTATATGGATCTTTAGGCTCATTTTTTTTTAAAATAAAAAATGGCGGGGTACTCGTGCAGTACTTGTACGCGGTGGAAAAGGTAAAAAAAAAGTAGAAGTCCGTTTTATTCATTAGGTCCCGGAGAGGCAAATTACGGGGACAATTTTTCTGCATAATGGGGGCTTGTAAGGTGCCCCGAGCACTGGGGAACGGCACTCCTCTGGATTTAATTTTGAAGTATGCGGGGGGGGTTACGGCCCTACTCTCCACAGTCCCGGTGAGCGGCACCCCTCGGGTCTTTAAAAAAAAATGTTTTGAGCTCTCTCTCTCTCCCCGTAAACGTTGCGGGGAACGCCACATTTCACATTTCTGGGGCAGTGATATGTAAAATGACCTTCCAGCTCCGGGTACCTGCATTGTCTGGAGTTTTTATTAATGTTGGGAGGCTGGGCTTGATAATACGTCCTGGTAAATTCCCATAGAAGCCTATGTTCTGGTGTTAACATGGGCTTCTATGGGAAATAACAAGGCCGTATTATGAAGCTCATTATCGCTGTTTTATCGGCAGTTTCCTGCCATTAAAACGGCGATAATTTTAACACCGGTCCTTGATAATATGCACCTGAGTTTACTGGTAAAAAAAAAAGAGCACTGGGCCATATTATCAACAAAATGCGATACATTATCGTCGCTTTTATTGGCAGGAAACTGCAGATAAAGCGGCAATAATGGGCTTGATAATATACCCTTGTGAATAACCATGGCCGCCCAGGTTAACATCAGAACTTGGGCTGCTATGGGAATTTACAAGGGCCTATGGTTTTTTATTAATGTTGGGAGGGTGGGCTTGATAATAAGTCCTTGTAAATTCCCATAGAAGCCTATGTTCTGGTGTTAACATGGGCTTCGATGGAAAATAACAAGGCCGTATTATCAAGCTCATTATCGCCGTTTTATCAGCAGTTTCCTGCCAATAAAACGGCGATAATTTTAACACTGGTCCTTGATAATATGCACGTAAGTTTACTGGTTAAAAAAAAGAGCAATGAGCCATATTATCAACAAAAGGCGATACATTATCGTCGCTCTTATCGGCAGGAAACTGCCGATAAAGTGGTGATAATGGGCTTGATAATATGCCCTTGTGAATAACCATAGGAGCCCAGATTAACACCAGAACCTGGGCTGCTATGGGAAGTTACAAGGGCCTATTATCAAGCGCATAATCAACATTTATCGACTGTTTCCTGTCGATAAAAGCGGCGATAATGTATCGCCTTTTGTTGATAATATGCTCCTTCATTTCTATGATAGTATGTAAAGCTTTCCTTTTTTTTTGGTGTAGCAGTTGTACTCTCTTCGCATGCTCAGCCTCGTTTCGAAGCCTACGTTTTCTTTTTCTTCAAGTTCAACAAGGAAACCTTTCTTTATATCAGTTAGTAAATCTGTCGCTTTCTTTTCCCGGTTCGTGTGTGTCATCCGCTGCTGTACTTTTGTACAGTATTAATAGTCATATTTTTTATATATTTATTTGAAAGGTAGTGCCGAGGCGCCAAACGTTGATTACGTATATTCTTAACGTTGTTTTTATTAAATCCGTTCTGAACATTGCCCTACACACATTACTATATAGATACTTCTTTAAAAATATGTTTAAACTCAATGTTTTTGTACTAAGTTTCTTTTAAAATCATCTTTCAGACCTATTTTCAGTTTTTACCGTCATTCAGGAAATCCCGATGACGTCATTAACCACTAAGATTGTGCCTTTTCCATAAAGTGAAAACATATACCTGCACACACATTGCAGTATTCTACACACTAGAGGTTTATTACTGTACACTTCAAACTCATGTTTTTCTAGTGTATTTCTAAAACAAGCATCTCTAAAACCTATTTTCCGTTTTCGCGGTGACTCCGGAGAAATTGCAATGACGTCGATCATCATGATCCCCGTGGCTACATCGCAAAAGTGGAAAGCAAAATCAGGATTTCAATAGCCACCACCACAGTCAAAAATGATAAATAGCAGGATTTCAATAGCCACCAACACAGTCAAAAATGATAACTATATTATTAATTCAAACCATCATAGTAGATAATTCACTATATAAATACCTCTATAAAAGATTTATCAGAATCTCAAGATCTCTATAAAAATGTGCAATAATGATTCACCAGTAATTGCGACGATGTAGTTAGTCACGATGTCCGCACTATAGTACAAGGGGGTTAAGCTGGTGTTCGTGTTGTCATCGCGCATATCATGCGCAATTACAAAAATCAGTTTGGACACATAACTTGTGTCACTAACATCTCCAATTCCCAACCATGGGGTCAGAGTATCTCCACCCTGATCCCTTATATGGGCTTTCACACAAATTTTCAAACCCAGGAACCATTCCCGATAGATGAAATGGTGGCCACAACTTTCTATTCCGGTTGCGACAAGCCAACCAGAGCATCCCCCTTGGCGCATGCATACGCAATTCTCTGCGAAACCTCTGCGAAACCTCCGCGGCCAGGAATATCAATATAATTCCAAACTTGCATTCCTTAAAAACTACTGAACAGATTTACACCTAATAGGCAAAAGGCACTCCCTTTAACCCACAATTACCTCCCTGCCAAATTTGGTGTTAGTCTTGTCTGCGGCTTGGGCTGTAGAACTGGCTTAAAGTTCCTATGTGAATTAACATTACAAATGCAACCTTATTTCGCACACCAAATTCTTGGTCCCACCTGCACGGATCACCCCAAATTTTCCCAGTCAATAGTACCCACCATGACAGTTTTTTGGCAACATTTCTTGCAGATTGGTCAAACTACGCCAAAGTAATAGCCAAATCAATAAATGCTTTTCCTATGGAAACTAGGTACTAACTATAACTACCTATTGGTGACCGACAGTAGGATATATATATATATATATATATATATATATATTAATTACCTACTGGCGGTCGCCAGTAGGTAGTTATAGTTAGGACCTACTTTTCATAGGAAATCCACAACATTCTATTTGGAATAACTTTGGCGCTGGTGGACGAATCTTTGTGAATTTCTCCAAGAAAATGGCCTGCTCCATTCTGCTCCTTCCATAAGTGGGGGCCGAGAAAAAAGGGGGTCCCAAAACGTGTTTTCCCCATGCAATTTTCCATAGGGACCTTTAGCCAGGGCTACAGCACGAACGGCTGAACGGAATTACACGAAATTTGACAGAGAGGTAGAGTTCTGTTCGCAGATTGTGCTTTTTGTTAAATGGTGTAAATCCGTTCAGTAGTTTCTGAGAAAATTGCAAGTAAAATCATAGCGATATCTAGAGACGGAGTTCAGCACGCTTACTGAAATCTGTTCAATTACGATCGCGAGCTGCATGCTGATTGGCTGTGAACTGTCTGTCAACACTCGAAACCAGGAAGTGTTGGGGGCCATCTTGTGCCTTGCTAGAACCGAGTCACAAGGAAACAGTAAAACAAAGTTCATAAATAAGGGAAGGGGGTAGGGTAGAGACATTCTGACCCTCTAGGCTTGCACAGGGGGTCGTACATGGATGTTTAGGCTCTATTTATTATTTTTAATTTTTTAAAGAAAAATCGCGGCATACGCGTCTGGAAATACGTACAATTACGAGCAGGAGCTGCATGCTGATTGGCTGTCAATACTCCAAACCAGGAAGTGTTGGCAGCCATGTTGTTTGTCGGGAGAGCAGAGTCAGAAGAAAACAGTAAAACAAAGTTGAGAAATAAGGAAACAGGGCAGGATAGAAACATTCTGAGCCTATAGTCTTGTTCAGGGGATGGTATATGGACCATTATGCTCATTTTTTTTTTTTTTTAAATAAAAAATAGTGTGGTACTCCTGCAGTACTTGTACGCGTTGGAAAAGGTGAAAAAAAAGTAGAAGTCCGTTTTATTCATTAGGTCCCGGGGAGGCAACTTACGGGGACAATTTTTCTGCATAATGGGGGCTTGTAAGGTGCCCCGAGCACTGGGGAACGGCACTCCTCTGGATTTAATTTTGAAGTATGCGGGGGGGGGGTTACGGCCCTACTCTCCACAGTCCCGGTGAGCGGCACCCCTCGGGTCTTTTAAAAAAAAATGTTTTGAGCTCTCTCTCTCTCTCCCCGTAAACGTTGCGGGGAACGCCACATTTCTGGGGCAGCGATATGTAAAATGACCTTCCAGCTCCGGGTACCCGCATTGTCTGGAGTTTTTATTAATGTTGGGAGGCTGGGCTTGATAATACGTCCTGGTAAATTCCCATAGAAGCCTATGTTCTGGTGTTAACATGGGCTTCTATGGGAAATAACAAGGCCGTATTATGAAGCTCATTATCGCCGTTTTATCGGCAGTTTCCTGCCAATAAAACGGCGATAATTTTTACACCGGTCCTTGATAATATGCACCTGAGTTTACTGGTAAAAAAAAAGAGCACTGGGCCATATTATCAACAAAATGTGATACATTATCGTCGCTTTTATTGGCAGGAAACTGCCGATAAAGCGGCAATAATGGGCTTGATAATATACCCTTGTGAATAACCATGGCAGCCCAGGTTAACATCAGAACTTGGGCTGCTATGGTAATTTACAAGGGCCTATGGTTTTTTATTAATGTTGGGAGGGTGGGCTTGATAATAAGTCCTTGTAAATTCCCATAGAAGCCTATGTTCTGGTGTTAACATGGGCTTCGATGAAAAATAACAAGGCCGTATTATCAAGCTCATTATCGCCGTTTTATCGGCAGTTTCCTGCCAATAAAACGGCGATAATTTTAACACTGGTCCTTGATAATATGCATGTAAGTTTACTGGTTAAAAAAAAGAGCAATGAGCCATATTATCAACAAAAGGCGATACATTATCGTCACTCTTATCGGCAGGAAACTGCCGATAAAGTGGTGATAATGGGCTTGATAATATGCCCTTGTGAATAACCATAGGAACCCATATTAACACCAGAACCTGGGCTGCTATGGGAAGGTACAAGGGTCTATTATCAAGCGCATATTCGCCGCTTTATCGACAGTTTCCTGTCGATAAAAGCGGCGATAATGTATCGCCTTTTGTTGATAATATGCTCCTTCATTTCTATGATAGTATGTAAAGCTTTCCTTTTTTTTTGGTGTAGCAGTTGTACTCTCTTCGCATGCTCAGCCTCGTTTCGAAGCCTACGTTTTCTTTTTCTTCAAGTTCAACAAGGAAACCTTTCTTTATATCAGTTAGTAAATCTGTCGCTTTCTTTTCCCGGTTCGTGTGTGTCATCCGCTGCTGTACTTTTGTACAGTATTAATAGTCATATTTTTTATATATTTATTTGAAAGGTAGTGCCGAGGCGCCAAACGTTGATTACGTATATTCTTAACGTTGTTTTTATTATATCTGTTAGTTAGAACTCAGTAGTTTTCAATCCTAGTCTTGAATATCTTACTATAGTATTTCAATATTATTTTTATTGTGGGCCGTCATACCCCTCCCCCACAAAATAAAAGAAGTATGTAGTTTATTTTTATTAACTTTTATTAAACAATAAATATAAACAAAACTCAATTATAACTGTATTAGAACTGGAAAAATAACTTAAACAATGTTATAAACAAATTGTGAAATGGATTCCAAAAGGTGTCCGATTGGTAATCTGCAAAAGTAAAAAGAAAATTAGAGTTTAGAATTATGTAGATGTGAGGTAATGAGCTGAAGCATTACGGGGCATATTATCAAGAACGGCGATAAAATTATCGCCATTTCAGTGGCAGGAAACTGCAGCTAAAGCGGCGATAATGGGCTTGAATATATGGTGTTGTGAATTCCCATAGCAGTCCAGGTTCTGGTGTTAACCTGGGCTACTATGGGAATTCACAAGGGCATATTATCAAGCCCATTATCGCTGCTTTAGCGGCAGTTTCCTGCCGCTGAAACGGCGATAATTTAATCGCCGTTCTTGATACTATGCCCCTACAAGTTTTGGTAACTCTACGGTTTTACGTGTGCAGTGTGACTCGTCCATTCCAGTTCTGTTATAGTGCCACGTTCAAGTGGTGTCTATATGGAAGTGCCTACTGCGTTACTGACGCCCGTTAAGGCGACTTATTTCTAATGCATTCCTATGAAGGCTTTGTAGATCTAGGCCTCTGTGCTTACCATTGTATAAACCTTGCGGGTAAACATTTCAGGCAGTTGGTGTCACAACTTATTCTGAACAATTTTTCTACACGTCTACACGTCGAAGACAGCAGTGTCTAAGTTTAAGAGAGAAAGCGAAATGATGTCACAGAGAGTGAGAGAGAGAGAAAACAATATTAAAACTGTGTCGCAGAGTCTGGAGTTGAGATGTTTTCTAGTAAAAAGTGAGATGTAGATTTACTAGCTCCTTGCATCACTTTACCCATGTTAAAAGTGACTAAAAAGTGGCGTGATAAGGTTGTGGATCTGTTTGTCAGACTGTTGTAACGCATCTGTTGTCACTGCTCGGAGGTAATTATAGATTTTACAGAGAAGTTGCTGTACACTATGCACTCTGGGACATAATATCAAGCCTGGGCGACAAAATTATCGCCAGTTTATCGGCAGGAAAGTGTTGGTAAAGTGGCGATAATGGGTTTGATAATATGCTCTATGGAATTCCAATCGAAGCTCATGTTAGATGTCCTTCACATCTAACATGAGCTTCGATTGGAATTCAATAGAGCATATTATCAAACCTATTATGGCACTTTAGCGGCAGTTTGCTGCCGATGAAGTGGCGATAATTTTGTCGCCCAGGCTTGATAATATGGCCCTCTCTCGTTTCTTAAATAAAGCTAACACTACAGTTTTACGAGTGCAGTGTACCTGGTACATTTTACTTGTTATAGTGCCCGGTTCAAGTGGTGTCTATATGGAAGTGCGTACTGCATTACTAACGCCCGTTATGTCGAATTATTTCTAATGCATTCCTATGAAGGATTTGTAGATCTAGGCCTCTGTGATTACCGTTGTATAAACCTTGCGGCCAAACACATAAGGAAGTAGACTTCACAACTTCACTTCAACAATTCTTCTACATGTCCAAGCAGACAGCAGTGTCTAAGTTTAAGAGAGAAAGAGAAATGATGTCACAGAGAGTGAGAGAGAGAAAGAGAAAGAAAACAACATTAAAACTGTGTCGCAGAGTCTGAAGTTGAGACTTTTTCTTGAAAAATTAGACGTATATTTACTAGCTCCTTGCATCACTTTACCCATGTTAAAAGTGACTTAAAAGTGGCATAAGGTTGTGGATCTGTTTGTCAGACTGTTGTAACGCATCTGTTGTCACTGCTCGGAGGTAATTATAGATTTTACAGAGAAGTTGCTGTACACTACGCACTCTGGGACATAATATCAAGCCTGGGCGACAAAATTATCGCCAGTTTATCGGCAGGAAAGTGTCGCTAAAGTGGTGATAATGGGTTTGATAATATGCTCTATGGAATTCCAATCGAAGCTCATGTTAGATGTCCTTCACATCTAGCATGAGCTTCGATTGGAATTCAATAGAGCATATTATCAAACCTATTATGGCCACTTAATGGCTTTTTGCTGCCGATAAAGTGGCGATAATTTTGTCGCCCACGCTTGATAATATGGCCCTCTCTCGTTTCACAAATAAAGCTAACACTACAGTTTTACGAGTGCAGTGTACCCGGTACATTTTACTTGTTATAGTGCCGCGTTCAAGTGGTGTCTATATGGAAGTGCCTACTGCGTTACTAACGCCCGTTATGCCGAATTATTTCTAATGCAGTCCCATGAAGGATTTGTAGATCTGGGCCTCTGTGCTTACCGTTGCATAAAACTTGCGGCCAAACACATAAGGAAGTAGACTTCACAACTTCACTTCAACAATTCTTCTACACGTCCAAGCAGACAGCAGTGTCTAAGTTTAAGAGAGAAAGAGAAATGATGTCACAGAGAGTGAGAGAGAGCAAGAGAGAGAAAACAACATTAAAACTGTGTCGCAGAGTCTGAAGTTGAGATTTTTTCTTGAAAAGTTAGACATATATTTATTAGCTCCTTGCATCACTTTACCCATGTTAAAAGTGACTAAAAAATGGCATAATAAGGTTGTGGATCTGTTTGTCAGACTGTTGTAAGCTATCTGTTGTCACTACTCAGAGGTAATTATAGATTTTACAGAGAAGCTACTGTACACTACGCACTCTGGGCCTTAATATCAAGCCTGGGCGTCAAAATTATCGCCACTTTATCGGCAGGAAAGTGTCGCTAAAGTGGCGATAATGGGTTTGATAATATGCTCTATGGAATTCCAATCAAAGCTCATGTTAGATGTCCATCACATCTAACATGAGCTTCGATTGAAATTCAATAGAGCATATTATCAAACCTATTATGGCCACTTTAGCGCCAGTTTGCTGGCGATAATTTTGTTGCCAAGGTTTGATAATATGGTCCTCTCTACTTTCATAAATAAAAGTTACACTACAGTTTTACGAGTGCAGTGTACCTGGTACATTTTACTTGTTATAGTGCCGCATTCAAGTGGTGTCTATATGGAAGTGCCTACTGCGTTACTAACGCCTGTTATGCCAAATTTTTTCTAATGCATTCCTATGAAGAATTTGTAGATCTAGGCCTCTGTGCTTACCGTTGTATAAACTTTGCGGCCAAACACTTCAGCCAGTTGGATTGACAACTTCATTTCAACAATTCTACTACACGTCCAAGCAGACAGCAGTGTCTAAGTTTAAGAGAGAAAGAGAAATGATGTCACAGAGAGTGAGAGAGAGAGAAAGAGAGAGAAAAAACATTAAAACTGTGTTGCAGAGTCTGGAGTTGAGATTTTTTCTTGAAAAGTTAGACTTATATTTACTAGCTCCTTGAATCACTTTACCCATGTTAAAAGTGACTCAAAAGTGGCGTTATATGGTTGTGGATCTGTTTGTCAGACTGTTGTAAGCTATCTGTTGTCACTGCTCAGAGGTAATTATAGATTTTACAGCTACTGTACACTACGCACTCTATGTCCTTCACATCTAACATGAGCTTCGATTGGTATTCAATAGAGCATATTATCAAACCTATTATGGCCACTTTAGCGGCAGTTTGCTGCCGATGAAGTGGCGATAATTTTGTTGCCAAGGTTTGATAATATGGCCCTCTCTCGTTTCACAAATAAAGCTAACACTACAGTTTTACGAGTGCAGTGTACCTGGTATATTTCAGTTGTTATATTGCTGCGTTCAAGTGGTGTCTATATGGAAGTGCCTACTGCGTTACTGATGCCCGTTATGGCGACTTATTTCTAATGCATTGCTATGAAGTCTTTGTGGATCTAGGCTGCTGTGCTTACCTTGTATAAAGAGTGGGGCCACCGGAGTTCACCATTCGACTTGAACTCTGCTTCTATACGTCAAAGTATATTCAATAAGTTGCTGAGAATTCCATTGCTGTTGCTTGATAGGCCTTGGTTGCTTCTGAACGATGTTTTGTGAAGGAAACAAAAGGACGTTTTGATCAGTCATCATAAACTGAGTTGCGTAACTACTATCAAAAGTGAATTTTAATGTGGGTTCTTAATATTCCGTAGTTAGGCTGTTGCAGCTCTATCAAACAAAGGAAGATCAATAGGTTAATAGAGGCCAGGGACGGCCTCGTGACGCAGAAAAATAAATACTATCATGGACGCACAATTAATAATAATAGAGGCCTAAGCACGTGGCGTAGTACAGAAATACGACACAGAAATGTATGCATGCACAATTTTTAAGATTAGAGGTGTATAGGACCTCGTGACTTATAAAGAAATATTTCAATTATGTAAGTACAATTTAAAACCATTGAGGGGTAGGAAAGCCATATGAAGGATAAAAAAATAGCATTATGCATATACAATTTACAGTGGAGGCTGATGTTGTGACGTCTTCTCTTACCTTTGCTTCTGTCATCTTTTGTCGTGTCTTGAAAGGCTGCGGTTTCGCTGAGTCTGGGGTGTTTTAGAAAAGTCTGTCTGTCACCGCAGCAGAGGCAGGCAAAAGAGAGCGTGCTCACGTCAGTGCCCGCATTATATGGGAACCGCGGGGGCTGACCAAACCAAGCCCAGGGCCGTCATTGGTAGCGTTTTTGCGGTCTGTAATAATGATGGCCCTGGGGGACATGCCATTGGGTAATGTATTGGTTTCCAGGCTAAATGATAGCAAGCATGCTAGGTGGTGGCATGTGGGTAGTGTGGGCGGGCGTGCACCGCGCATGTGCAAGTATGAGTGTGTGCACTAACAATTAACAACAGAGAGAGATGGGGCGGTGTTTTAATGTGCGCAGAGGCAGGCCCAGAATCGGATCTGCAATGAGTCAGCACTTCTAATCATTCTCCTTAGCGCGCCCTGAGCTCTGATTTTTCACTGAGAGGGTGATCGCACCATAGTTTGTACTGCTTATCATACTCAGCGCGTACCCGTGCATACGGTACAAATATGCTTTGACGTTACGCGTCGCATTAAAGCTTCGGTGTGATGTCTTGTACGGCGTTCTGTACGCGAAAGGGGGCAATGTTTCTACTTGGTTTAAAACATGTATGTTTTTAATGTACATACTAAGGGCAGACATTTGGGATAACTATGAATTTTTTTTAATACTTGTAATAATAAAATATTACTTTTAAAAAGAATTACACAAATTGTGGTCGAACATCATGCGTACTCGTATTGAAAGAGCTGCGCAAGCGCATTATAAGCGTACGCAAAGCCATGTGACTTTAAAAGTAGAGATTTGATTGGTTCATAACTTTTCCTATTGTGACTGTTGAAAGTTCCGTCCCATTATAATTATTCAACTTTGACTTTCTAAGAAGAAGCATTTGTTGTGAGAATCTTCTCAAATAGAAGGAAGATCACAATAATAAGAGCAATGGAGTCATCTTCCAGCAGCTCTTCAGAGGGAGATTTAATTCCTGAAGAACGTCCAGAGAAGAGGAAAGAAGCTCTAATTTGGAAGTTTTTCACTTTTCCAGAAGGTCAAAAAAAGGTTAATGCTCCAAAAGTAACCTGTAAAATTTGCCAAACTCTTTCAAGTGGTGATCCATGTAAAAAATACTCCTTTGGCACAGCAAATATGGTGCGACACAACAAGAACTTGCATCCCAAGAACTTTGCTCGAGCTGCAAGACGGAGGTTGCACGAGAACCCACCTGCTGCTACACCAAGCACATCAACTGCGGCGGCAGCTTTTTCAGCAAGCAGTCCACATCCACATATTGATTCTGACTTTGCTAAAGTTAAAATTCTATGAATTTATTGCGATAAACGTTTGTGTTATGGGGAACAGTCTATAGACTTGATAGAACACAGGATGCAGGATCATTGCTGTCCTCGACATTAGTTGTGATCCAGCGGCCTATAGAAAATATATCATAAACAACGCTACCCAACTTCATAACCTATAAACAAAATTCTATACTAAATTATGGACCCATTTATAAACCTGACATATTTTGGGCCTACTGAATCAGGTGGTCAGATTAAATCTATATACACATTATCTACAAACTATATACAATTTTATACATCTGCGGAAAGAATATTGTCATTAGAATAAAACCTAACTATTTAAACGACCACCATTGGCGACGTGATCTAGCTAATAGTAACCTACACTCCTGAATAATCAAGACCAGCTTGTTTGTCAAAAGTAAGATTTTATTTACTAAATTATGGTATATAAGTTGATAGTTTTATAAATGAATTTTATTAGCAATAAAGCAAGCATGATTGTAAAGAAACGTGAGAAAAATACAATTTAAGCAAGTGAATCAAAATTAAAGTGAATATTTAAAGTTTAGCATTTCTAAAACCTAAGTCCCTAACTAAGCTAAATAGATAGAAATTAAAGTAAAGTTCTTTGAGGATTCTTACGTGCTCCACGCAATGTCCGACAGCACTTCACCCTCATCGGAAAGTCAGAAAGCAGCAGCCAGCCCATCCCTAGGGGCATGACTTTTTATACCTTTCTACGCTAACTAAACTACGCAAAGGAAAGTTTTCAGAAATCTTCGACGTCCCATTGGCTGAGAGTGACAAGTGACATGTCACCCACATTTCAAAAGTTCCATTAGGTCACTTTTCTTAAGGACCATTGTCTTTTCTGTATGCAACCAGGAGCTTCCTAAGTTTGCAACAAATGTCTCATTGCTTCCAATTGACTTCCGCGGATGCCAAGTTAAGGACTGACAAAATGTTCTTTTTCGACCTTGGCCATGTCCGACAGAATGATGATAGCACGTCAGTTTTTGCTTTGTGAACGCAGCTTTTGACGAACATTTTATTTCAGAATGGGCGTCTCGTGACTTTTGCAGAAGTAAAATTCAACTTTTTGTAGCTCGAGTAGACTAGGCCCAAAAGCAGGCAACTTATGCTTTCTAGTATAAAACAAACACAAGAAAAGTATTAATGTAAGAAATAATGTAGATTCTGTATCCACCCCAAGATTTACTAATTAATTAACCCACCCGATTAATCAAATGTTACCTAGCCAATGCAAACAAATAAAGCAGCGTTTATATCTACCAGTCTTCAATAATCCATGAGACTTATATGCACCTAGAATAGTAGAAATGACATCACACAGACAAGGAAAAGCAAAACAAGCACATGCTTCTTTTATGTTTGCAGCAGTTAGTAATGACAAAAACGAAAACAATAAATTATTTTATTATTTTGCACGAACAAAAAGATGCAACAATTATGCACGTTTATGAGCACACATGTTAGTCCCCCCATGTGTAAAGTTTAATCTAAGTTGTATTATCATGACATATCACAAATCATTAATATTATTATTCATGTTATGGAAATGTGACTTCACGAGTTTAAACAAAATTTTGTTTTCTATCTCGCTCCATCAACTCCCTCATCTGGTGATTAACAAATCACCACACTAGCACTCAAAATTTTGGTAATTTAAATTTCTAAGAAATCGATTCAAATTCATTTGTATCAGTAAACCTAAAAGTCTGTTTCTGCATAATCTTTGGAATTAGCATAACGCTCTCTATGTAACTCCTGTAATTCGATCTCCCTTTCTTCTTCTTTTCTAAGTTTATAGATTCTTTTCTTTTCTTTCAACTGTTTCTTTCTTTTATGTAACAAACAACCTATTTTGGTCAAAATAAAAATGAATACTATTATAATCAAAGGTGCCAAAATCTTGCCAAGAATTGAACTTCCGATATCATGAAACCAGTTTTTAATTGCTTGAAACCTTTTTGAAAGTTTCCCTGTAAAATCATCTTCTTCTAAAGGAATTATCTCTGAATGCATTTGTGTAATATTCTTAATATACATTTCAATATTCTTACTTTCGTCAGGTATATATGTGCAACAATGTTGTACATGTAAAATGCCACAGACTCCTCCCTCTTTTGCTAGGAGTATGTCTAAAGCAAGGCGATCTTGAATTACCATGGATCTAATTGCAATAACTTCAACATTTACTAATTGAAACCCATCAGCTGTGTCAGTTGATAATCTATCAACTATAGTGGATAATTTTCTAATTCTCCCTGCATTTAAGGTTATACCAACAAAAGGTATTACTGCTTGAAAAATATCTCCCAGAACTTCAGTAAAAGTTTCTCTTTTAACTCTATTTACATAATTATGAATTTTAAACAATCCTTCTGAATCTCTGTCAACATGAAACACTTTAGGAAAAACAATTCCCACATAACAAGTTCCATACCAGTGGTCTGGAAGGTTGTAATAAGCTTTGTCACCACAAACAAAATAAATCCCAGGAAAGATTGGATCTTTTCCACCTTTGAATCCCCAACCTCCCAAAATCTGATAAGTATCTTCACAGTTACTTGCACCTACAAAGTAATTATCAAAAAGTGTATTATCTCTTCTAATGCAAAGCTTTCCACTAACTGGTTTGTCTATGTGAATTGCAATATTTTCAAGCATTTTGCCATTTAACTTCTCATCCTCTTTCTGCCAGAAACTTGACTTAGTCTGCTTGACTAATTCATTCCTCTTATAAATTGCTCTTCTCTCCTCAACCATATTCAAAAATTTCTTTCCTTCAGCACTTAATTTGCAAGTTAGATTATTTTTATAAGCATACTCATAAGTAAGTTCGTTAGTAACAAGGAAAAATTCTCTCATTTGCTTTGCTTTCTTATGCTTATTTAAAGCATTTTCAATCTTAATATTTGCAAAAATTTCATCATAATTTGAATAGTAATATTCTAAACGTCCAGTTTGATAAAATAAACTAGTTAACACACTACATGTTACAGCATAAGTGAGAGGAAGCATATTATATGTTACTCCCTCAGAAACAGAAGCAGGTAACTTAACGCAGACGTAGCAGTCTTTTGCATCCATTACCTTAACATATTCACTCAATAGCTTTGTGAATGTATTACTTGAAAAATCACCAATTGATTTATCTTGATGAATGTTAGGCTGATGATCAATAACTTTTGCAGACGCACTATGTTTAGTTTGGCTAACCAGAGCTTTGCTTGTTATGTTAACTTTGTGTAATTCTCTATTCATCTCCAAAGGCATAATCACAGCTAAAATCAACCAGAGCAGAATTAAAATGAGCAGACACACCAGAGTCATCTTACAGCATCTTTTAAAAACAGAACACTTTGAAGTGCTCTCCTTAACATAAGGCATTTTTTTGTTAATTTTAGCCTCAAAATTAAAATAAAATACATTTTAAAATTCTAAATTTATATTTACACCCCCCTTTTAAAATATATATATATATATTTTTTTTTTTTTTCAAAACCCTAAACAAGATTTCTTCGACCTTATGTCATACATAAGTTTCCTTCAACTAAACAGTTTTTCTTCGACCTTGTGTCAACTAACAAATTTTCTTCAGCCTTTTGCCAATTTAATATATCTGTATTTCAATCATTGTCACTAATTTCTTGGATTTCGTTTTCTTCTTCACTACTATCATATATGTCAATAACAGGTGGAATTACTAAGTAAGTCCACTCAGGAGACTTGTATTTTTGGTTTGGTCTTACTATTCTCTTCCCTTTTCTCGATATCACTTCAATTTTTCTTCCAACTCCAACTTCTTTTCCAGGACTCTTTTGACTACTGATTTCCTCAACTTGTTCTTTTGGTTTCTTGATCAATCTGACTCTCAATCTTCCACCAGGCCAGTAGTCTGCTTTTCTCACGTACTTCTTCTTTGGTTCAGAATTATTTGATTCTGACTTCCAAGTCCTTTTCTTTCTGTTTTCACTTTCACCATCCACGTCACTTTCTTCAGTTTCGTAGTCTGAAATTTCAATTGACTCAGGAACTTCTCTATTCGGCAATTTCACTCCTTCAGGAACTTCACTTTGTCTTCCATCACTGGTACTCGGTAATTCGTCTTCCTCCTCTTCTTCGATTACCCTCAACTTCCCAGATTTCGGATTTCTGTTCCTTACTTCAGAGTTTGTTCTCTGCCTTTCGATACTCTCCTGGTCTGAAACTTCTTTTTGTTCTGCTTCTTTGTCTTCAATAGAGACAACCGAATCCTCAGTTATCTTTCCTTTTAACAGATTCTCTTCACCTTCAGAATCTATTTCAATGATTTCTAAGTCTTTTCTTGTCAAATTTCCATTCACTGGCACAGTTTCCAGATGTCGACTTTCTTGTCGATCTTCAGAATCTGGAATTATTTCACCCTCTGTTTCGCCTTCTGCTTCAGAATCAGAATCATCTGTGGTATCACTTTCAACATCAGAACTTTCCGGAGTTGGTACTGGAATAGTATGACTAGGATGAATCCAGCGTTTCAATCCTCTGCATTTTACAGCATTAGTAGTGATCAAAATTATCTGCCTAGGTTTCTGCCATCTAGGAGCTAGACAATTCCTTCTCCGATGTACTTTCGTTCTGACCCAATCGCCAGGTCTCAGATCATGTGTCAAAACCTTTTCATCTGATTGTGCTTCAGTTCCCACCTGATTAGACACAGAAGTTACCATATCAGATAACCTTTTACAGTAATCCAAAATAGCACTGTCATTTATGCTCAACAGTTTACCTACAGGTACAAAAGCTTGCCTCATAACTCTTCCCATTAAAATTTCATGAGGACTCAAACCTGTCTTTTTATCTGGTGTACTTCTTAATGACATCAAAACAAGTGGAAGAGCATCAGTCCACTTTACACCTGTTTCAAGACACATTTTTCCAATTCTGTTTTTAATTGTTCCATTAATTTGTTCAACCACTCCTGATGCCTCTGGTCTGTATGCACAGTGTATTTTCTGCTCAATGCTCAAAGCTTCGCAAATTAACTTCATCAGTTTGTTATCAAAATGGCTTCCTCCATCACTCTCAATAGTGACTGGAAAACCGTACCTTGGGATGATTTCTCTGAGCATTAGTTTTGCTACTGTAATTGAATCACAATGTCGTGTAGGGAAAGCCTCTACCCATCTTGAAAATAAGCAAACAATTACAAGCACATATTTCAAACAATTATGTAAGGGCATTTCAATGAAATCCATTTGTAATCTGGTAAAGGGACCACCCTCTCGACCAATTATTCCTGTCCCCACCACTGATTTTCTGTTTGGATTCATTTGTTGGCATGACAAACACCTTTGACAAAAAGATTCTGCAATAGTTCTAAACTTAGTATTGAACCATGTTTCTCTGAAAAGTCTAACCATAGAATCTCTTCCCAGATGTGCTGGACCATGATATAATCTGGCCATGTCAGCAATCAAGCAATTTGGTAAGACTACTCTGCCATCTTTGTAAACCCACACTCCATCTTCTTCACGTGGTCTACAATCTGATCTTAACCACAAGTCTTTTTCTTCATCATCTGTTTCATTTTGTAAATCTCTAATCTCATGCCATGTTTCTACAACTGTTGTTAGCATTAATGAATTTGAATCGGTTTCTTTACTCCTCTCCCGATTGTAAGAATAATTTTTCCTTGCGCAGTATTTAGCTGTTTCATCTGCGAAGGCATTTCCCTTGGAAATATAATCAATTCCTCTAGTGTGCGCTGCACACTTAACAATGGCGATTTCTTTTGGCAATTGTATTGCTTCAATTAATCTCCTAATGAAAACTGCATTTTTAATTGGTGATCCTGCTGATGTCATGTATCCTCTCTGTGACCAGATTTGTCCATAATCATGCACAACTCCGTACCCATACTGACTATCAGTAATGATGGTAACTCTTATATCCTTTGATATTTCACATGCACGAATTAAAGCAATTAATTCAGCCACTTGTGCTGAACGAACTCCTTCAAGACATGATGCTTCTTCGACATCTGTGACTGTACAAACTGAATATGAAGCTTTTAAGACACCTCCTTCGGATCTTAAGCATGAGCCATCTACAAAGTAGACAAAATCCGATTCAGACAAAGGTCTGTCTTTGATGTCTTTTCTTGGTTTTGTGCAGAATTCCATGACATCTAAACATTCATGTTCTGTTTCAATGTCATCAACAATTTCAGAATCAGGCAGTAATGTAGAAGGATTCAGATTTAAACATCTTGAAATCGAAACATTGTCTGCTCCTAGTATGATTTTCTCATACTTTGTCAATCTGCTACTTGTTAAATGCTGAGTCTTACCTCTTGTCAGTAATATTTCTACTGAATGAGGCACAAAAACTTTCACAGGAAATCCCATAATGATCCCTTCACTTTGTTCGAGGCTGATACTTGTAGCTGCAACTGCTTTCAAGCAACCTGGTAATGCTTTTGCAATTGGATCAAGAACTGCAGAGAAGTATGCAATAGGTTTCTTTAAATTTCCGTGTCTCTGAATTAACACAGATAATGCACATCCTTCTCTCTCACTGCAATACAGTTCGAAATCTTTCTCATAATTTGGCATACCTAAAGCAGGAGCTTGGCATAAGCTCTTTTTCAGGTTTTCAAAAGAATCCATCTCAGCATCATTGAGAATAATTGGATCTTTTACATCTGACTTTGTCAGTCTTTGTAGTGGTTTTGCAATTACTGAAAATCCACTTATCCATTGTCGACAGTAACCAACCATTCCCAAGAACATTCTGACCTGTCTTTGTGTTCTAGGTGGTAACATTGCTTGAATCATTTTTATTCTCTCTATTGTTACTTGTCTTTTTCCCTTTGCAATTCTGTGACCAAGATATTTTACTTCTTGTTTGCAAAACTGTAGTTTTGCTGGGGACACTTTATGTCCTTCTTCTGCAAGGCGATTTAACAGAATTATTGTGTCTGTCACACAATTTTCTCTTGTCTTTGCAGCTATTAACAAATCATCAATATACTGCACTAGCGTAGACCTACCAGGTAAGTCTAGGTCTTCTAATGATCTTTTTAACAGTTCATTAAAGATTGAAGGACTTTCTGTATAGCCCTGAGGGATTCTTGACCATCCGAGGGTCTTACCTTGGAATCTGAAAGCAAAGATTTCATAACTGTCTGGATGTAAGGGAACAGTAAAGAATGCATTGCAAAGGTCAATGACTGTATACCATTCAGCATCATGTGGAATCTGAAATAGAATTACTGCTGGATTTGGAACCACAGGACAACATGGAACGACAATTTGATTAACCTTTCTCAAATCTTGTACTATTCTAAATGTTCCGTTAGACTTTTTAACTCCCATAATTGGTGAATTACAAGGACTACTCTCCATTTCTTTTAATACACCTTGCTTGATTAATTTTTCAATTATTGGTGTAATACCTTCAATTGTTTCTGTTTTCATTTTATATTGTGGAATGTTTGGAAATTCTATTCCCTGTTTCAATGTAATTTTTACTGGATCTACGTTTTTCATCAGACCCATCTCATTTCCAGTAAAATCCCATATTTCAGATTTCACTGTTTCCTTGAGTTCTTCAGGTAAATCCTTTTCTTCAAATGCAGGAAACAATTTTGTTTCTTCTGCTTCCATCATCATCATTGTCATTCTGTATAAACCATCTTCCTCCATTGTTTGTAACTCAACTCCATCAGGAGAACAATATATTCTACAATTCATTTTACATAGGATGTCTCTGCCCAATAGATTCACTGGACTACTATTACAAACCACAAATCTGTGTTTGTCTCTGTAATTTCCAATTTCAACTGGTACTGGATCAGTTAAGTCAGTTTTAATTTGCTGATTACTTACTCCGACAACTTGGATGGTATCCCCAGAGAGAGGTAGGTTTTCAATTTCCACTGATCTAACAGTAGAACGGGTAGCACCAGTGTCCACTAGAAAAGTGATGTCTACATCATTAACTTTCCCGTTTACAAAAGGACCAGACTGGTCAACCTCAAGAGTGGCTCCAACAACACACTCTTCCTCCTCTCTCGGGCACCGTCAACAATAATCATCAGAATCGCTGTCTTGACTTTCTGTTAATAAAAACTGCTGTGAAGCATTTTGCATTTGAACTCTTTGCTGCTTTTGCTGTTTTTGTGGTTTTATTACCTGTTCACTTCCCTGAAATCCCACGTTTGGATTATATTTTTGGACTCCCCCACAATTCGGAAAAGGTGGTTGTGGCAATTGGTCTTGGCGATTATTCACCTGTTGCTGTTGCTGTTGCTGTAACTGTCGCTGAATATTTAATTCGTTTAACCCCTGTTGCATCTGTAGCTGTCGCTGCAGGTCAACACCATTCTGCATCTGTGGATTCAATAAGGAATTCTTTAAGTTTTTAGGAGGATGAGGACACTCGTCTCTCCAATGTCCAATTTCGCCACAATTAAAACAAGGTAATCTTTGTTTCAACTCCTCAATTTTTGGGCTAAATTTCTTTGGGAAATTATTACTTTTAAACTTTCCTTGTATCTGGTTTGTATTTCCAGTTTGAACAAAATTAGTGTTCTTATTACCCATGCTGGCAATCTGTTGCTCAGCCACTTTTACCTGAGCCCACATGGCTTTCTCCTTGAGCTTCTTCTGTTTTACTTCTATTTCATCGCTGCAATATTTAGCCTTTCTTAGAATATCATCTACAGATAGTGATTGCCATCCGACAATGCTATTTCTGATCATTTCTCCAATTTCCGGTTTTAGTCCATAAACAAATCTATAGACAAAATGGCTCATGTCTTTTTCGTCTAGTTTTTCATAACCACTGTATTGTTTAAAAATTAACAATAGTCTTTCATAAAAAGAATGAACTGATTCTTTAGTTTCCTGTTCTGTCCTTTCTATTTTAACCCAATCGACTTCTTTGGGTGGAATTTTGTTCTTCATCCAAACAATCACTTTTTCATAAAAATCCATTACAAGTGGATTTGGAGCACCTGTTTCTTTGATTCGTTCAGGTTCTGTTTTTGGCCAACTAATCGATATCTTGCATTCTGTCCAAAGATCTGATGGAACAACAATATCAAAAAATCCATCTAAATCAATCCACAGAACTTTTGACACTTTGATAAATCTATCGACTTGTCTGTACCACTCAACTGGTTTTTCCCTCAATTTCGGAAAGTCATTTGTAAATAACAGAATGTCCTGTCTCGACCAAGGGACATGAACATATCCTCCACCTGCAATTTCTCTCATTGGAAATTGTTTTGACAATTTTTCCAATCTTTCATCTTCCTTCTTTTTCGTCCATTTTACTCTCCATTTATTCAGTTCTCCTAGCTTTTTGATATAGACAATCAAATCTTTTATATGTACTATTCTTCCCATTGAGTTCAAACTCTCAATGTCACTTTCTGAAAAGTCTAATCTGTAATGTTTCGCAAAATTCTTTTGTTTGCTCACATCAATTTCAAGTTCTGCTGCTAGATCCTCTAGTTGATCATATTTATTTTTTGTTTTCCATTGTATGCTTTTGCAAATGAACAGTAGTTCATCATCTCGATAGTAATTTAAACTATCTGGACCGATTGTTCCAATTATTAATTCTTCAATATTCGCTTTTAATTTGGCCACATCAAGTTTTGGTGTGGTTACCCTGACTTCAGGACTCCCTATATCTGATATAGCACCCATTGGTGTTTTTGGAGATAAGTCCTCATTAAAGGTTAAATCAGGCATTCTCGATTTAGAAGAGTTTATTTCAGATAAATCTGAATACAATTTTTCAGCAGCCTTTTGAATTTCTGTATTTAAAGGAATAGTTAATCCTGTTTTGTTTGTTTCCTTTTGGTCAAATACAGGCTGAACAGGACCAATCGTTACTGGAACTGTCACAGCTTCCATGCCTTTTGTCATTCTTTTTATTAATTCTTCTTTAGATCTTAAATATTCATTATAATCAGCATCTTCAACATTTCTTGCCTCTCTTGTATAATCTTTTGGAGCTTCTCTTGCCCTTGGAGCCATTGTAAAATGTCTACCTTCATTTCGAACATTATCAAATTCTGGTCTTCTAGGAGTTTCAATGATTTCACAATTATTTGGATAAAGTTTGGGAGCTTCATTAATTGGAGGTGCACTCGGTGAAGTTTCAGTAGAAACCACCGGAGTAGACCATGATCTAGGAGGTCTCAAAGGCTGATTCTTTCTAGCAGTTGTATATATTTCTTCCATAACTGCATCCTCAGATTCACTTTCCATAGATTTCCCTGTAGGAGTTCCCATTACCATTTCCTGAATTAAATATAATCCTTCACTCATGTTTCCCTGTCTCCACATTCGTAATCTATCTTCATGAGTTTCTCTTCTCCAAGGTGGATTTTTAGAAGGTCTTTTAATTCCACTAGCTTCTCTTTGTAACTGATACATCTCGTCTTCCCACTCAACTAAAGCTTCAAATTGAGTTGGTCTCGGTTTCGGAACAAGAGCGTTCATTTTCTCTCGTAAATTTCTCAAGACTTTTACAATAAATGAACCATCATCAGGCCAAGTTAAAACACCGTCGTTCTTAGTATAGCGTTTCCAACTATTGAACCATAAGACAGTATGATATCCATATTCACCTTCCATATACGCTGCAGGTGTTTTATACTTATGAAGTAGTTTACCACCTCGCGTTTCGATTTTCTTATCAGGTGAAAATAAATTCTTAAACTTCTGAAATAATGTTGGCTTTTTCTCAACATGTTTAAAATGATAACTCATTTTTAAGAGTTAAATCTAATTCACAAAATCGTTCGTAAAATATTTCCGGGATGTTCCGCAAAACAACCAATCCGTGCGCGAAACACACCAACAAGCCAATGACAGTTGAGCTACGTCACTTTTCTGCTCAACCAATAAAATTGGAGTTTTTCTGAAGGACCAATCAGCTCACAGGTCGTCAGAGACTCAAGAGCCAATCAGAATATAGCTTGTGACGTAGGTCACCCAATCCCAGCGCGGCTCTGTGACGTACACAGCAGCTGCGGTTTCTCGTTTCTTACTCCTGGCGCTTACCCCTCCTTCACAAAATCTTTTCACAGCGCCATTTTAAGAACACTTTTCAGTGTAAATTAATTCTTAACAATGACTATAAGGACAACATCTGTTCGTTTCACTATTTAGGATAGTTTACATACATTCAAGTATCCACACTTCGGAATAGACGGCGCTATTCACACTAAGGATAATATTCAATTGTCAGTAGAGTAATCCTTACCCCACCCTTCTAATACGTATAATTATGAACTCGCTTTGCTCTGAACGCACCGCGAAGTGACAGTTCTAAGAGTTCCACTTGAACATAAAATACAAATCAAACTCGCACTTTCACACTGAAAATTCCCTAATTTCAAACACACATGAAATCCGTACAGGACTCTCACCTGTTTATAGAGATCATGCACCGTTAGCAAAATAACGACGTTATCCGTACAGGGCTCTCACCTGTTTATAGATATGAAACATGTACCCGTACAGGACTCTAACCTGTTTATAGATAATCATGCACCGACGCTAATTTACCCTTCACTCAAGCTCGGATATAACTAATACTCTTATCACAGTGAGTTTTATGGAAGGCGCTTTGTCCCTATTCTAATGCTGCTTTAATTTCTTAGAAAACCCTCACTATACAAGATTCACACCTAGCCCTAAAACTGTGTTGCTCGGCGACAACACTATGGTACACGGCGATACCTCTTGTGATACTCGGCGATATCACTACAAACAGAACAGATGGCTTGCGTGACTAATTTCTCGCCACACAATCTATACCGGTATAGCTTACAGATAGCACGAAAAACGAACTCAACATGTGTTAAAACATCGATCCTATTTCCATACCATAACACTTTAGTAATCCTTAGCAACCAACATATTACCTTGGTTACCCTTAGCAACCATCAATTTCTGCTACCAGAGAATTGATCCAGCGGCCTATAGAAAATATATCATAAACAACGCTACCCAACTTCATAACCTATAAACAAAATTCTATACTAAATTATGGACCCATTTATAAACCTGACATATTTTGGGCCTACTGAATCAGGTGGTCAGATTAAATCTATATACACATTATCTACAAACTATATACAATTTTATACATCTGCGGAAAGAATATTGTCATTAGAATAAAACCTAACTATTTAAACGACCACCATTGGCGACGTGATCTAGCTAATAGTAACCTACACTCCTGAATAATCAAGACCAGCTTGTTTGTCAAAAGTAAGATTTTATTTACTAAATTATGGTATATAAGTTGATAGTTTTATAAATGAATTTTATTAGCAATAAAGCAAGCATGATTGTAAAGAAACGTGAGAAAAATACAATTTAAGCAAGTGAATCAAAATTAAAGTGAATATTTAAAGTTTAGCATTTCTAAAACCTAAGTCCCTAACTAAGCTAAATAGATAGAAATTAAAGTAAAGTTCTTTGAGGATTCTTACGTGCTCCACGCAATGTCCGACAGCACTTCACCCTCATCGGAAAGTCAGAAAGCAGCAGCCAGCCCATCCCTAGGGGCATGACTTTTTATACCTTTCTACGCTAACTAAACTACGCAAAGGAAAGTTTTCAGAAATCTTCGACGTCCCATTGACTGAGAGTGACAAGTGACATGTCACCCACATTTCAAAAGTTCCATTAGGTCACTTTTCTTAAGGACCATTGTCTTTTCTGTATGCAACCAGGAGCTTCCTAAGTTTGCAACAAATGTCTCATTGCTTCCAATTGACTTCCGCGGATGCCAAGTTAAGGACTGACAAAATGTTCTTTTTCGACCTTGGCCATGTCCGACAGAATGATGATAGCACGTCAGTTTTTGCTTTGTGAACGCAGCTTTTGACGAACATTTTATTTCAGAATGGGCGTCTCGTGACTTTTGCAGAAGTAAAATTCAACTTTTTGTAGCTCGAGTAGACTAGGCCCAAAAGCAGGCAACTTATGCTTTCTAGTATAAAACAAACACAAGAAAAGTATTAATGTAAGAAATAATGTAGATTCTGTATCCACCCCAAGATTTACTAATTAATTAACCCACCCGATTAATCAAATGTTACCTAGCCAATGCAAACAAATAAAGCAGCGTTTATATCTACCAGTCTTCAATAATCCATGAGACTTATATGCACCTAGAATAGTAGAAATGACATCACACAGACAAGGAAAAGCAAAACAAGCACATGCTTCTTTTATGTTTGCAGCAGTTAGTAATGACAAAAACGAAAACAATAAATTATTTTATTATTTTGCACGAACAAAAAGATGCAACAATTATGCACGTTTATGAGCACACATGTTAGTCCCCCCCATGTGTAAAGTTTAATCTAAGTTGTATTATCATGACATATCACAAATCATTAATATTATTATTCATGTTATGGAAATGTGACTTCACGAGTTTAAACAAAATTTTGTTTTCTATCTCGCTCCATCAACTGTTCTTTTTTTCATTCTTTTGTTCCGCTTGGAATTTGCTGAGAAAACACAAAAAAAATACAAAACAAAAAAAAAAGTTCTTTTTAGAACTACCTTTACTGGTCAAAGAAAGAACTATATTTCTATGGTAGTGTGTAAAAGTTCGTCAGAATGAATGTGTAGTTCATAAATGAATGAATGAATATGTTACTAGTGTATGGAGAATGTGAAAGTGCAGAACTATAAGGAACTGCTGCAGCATAAATCTATAAGGTGTTTATCTATAGTATACTGTAATATGTCCGAAGCACTTGAATGTATCATATGTACATAAATATGCTACAAGTGTATGCTTCAATTTGCGCTGCTGTTGAAAGTGGCTGGGTGAATTTGTATGTGTTAGGGGCGGATTTCCAATCCCCTTGTGCCTCTTTTACACAGCCGTTGCGTCACTTTTGTGACACAGCGGTGGTGCAAAAGACGTGCCATGGTGTGTGCTATTAACAATGTGATGCATCCGGAGGGGTTATTACATTGTAAAGCGCTGCGCCAGAAGAGGCTTTCTTGTGCAGAAGGGGGTGCAGCAAGGCGTCGTAAGAGTGAAATGTATAACATTTTATTCAGTGACTTTTGAGCTTATGCTGCGTCAAAACCTTGCACATGCTTGAAGCAGGAGTAAGGATTGATACAGCATTGTGAGCATAGGGCCCCAAGAGAATTGCTGGAGCTGTGTTATACTTGCAACCGACGTCAAGTAATAATTCATCCAAAAATTACTTTGCAATTTAGTTTTGTTATTATTTTATAATAAGAATATGAAATATAAGCTAAAAAAGAAAATAAATATAAATATTTATATTAAAAATATATGAAATTAGTATAAAAAGAAAGACATAATAATTAATACATTTATAAATTATAATTTAAAAAACTTTTGAAATTCACTGAAAAAAACCATAGGTTTCACACATGTTATAGTTAGGAATTCATCAGGGATGTCATTTGAGATGTCATGAGTGATGTCATGAGTGATGTCACTAACCATGTCATGAGTGATGTAATATGTGACGTCATCAGCAGTGCATTGTGGGCGCGCAAGTTATAGTTAGCTGAGCTAACTATAACGGAGGAATTTCAAAGGTTTTGTATGAGAGAAATGTTCAGCTAACTATAACGTGTGAAATCTATGGTTTTTCAATTAATTTGCATAGTTTTTTAAATGCTAATTCCTAACTATAACCTGTGTGAAACCTATGATTTTTTCAATGAATTTGCAAGGTTTGTTAAATGCTAATTCCTAACTATAACGTGTGTGAAACCTATGGTTTTTTCAGTGAATATATATATATATATATATATTACCTACTGGCGGTCACCAGTAGGTAGTTATAGTTAGGACCTACTTTCCATAGGAAATCCACAACATTCTATTTGGAATAACTTTGGCACTGGTGGACGAATCTTCGCAAATTTCTCGACGAAATGGCCTGCTCCGAACCTCTCCTTCCGTGAAAGTTTGGGTGTGATTTGTTAAGTGGGGGTCAAGAAAAATAGGATTATTGAAACTCTCTTCGCATGCTCAGCCTCGTTTCGAAGCCTACGTTTTCTTTTTCTTCAAGTTCAACAAGGAAACCTTTCTTTATATCAGTTAGTAAATCTGTCGCTTTCTTTTCCCGGTTCGTGTGTGTCATCCGCTGCTGTACTTTTGTACAGTATTAATAGTCATATTTTTTATATATTTATTTGAAAGGTAGTGCCGAGGCGCCAAACGTTGATTACGTATATTCTTAACGTTGTTTTTATTATATCTGTTAGTTAGAACTCAGTAGTTTTCAATCCTAGTCTTGAATATCTTACTATAGTATTTCAATATTATTTTTATTGTGGGCCGTCATACCCCTCCCCCACAAAATAAAAGAAGTATGTAGTTTATTTTTATTAACTTTTATTAAACAATAAATATAAACAAAACTCAATTATAACTGTATTAGAACTGGAAAAATAACTTAAACAATGTTATAAACAAATTGTGAAATGGATTCCAAAAGGTGTCCGATTGGTAATCTGCAAAAGTAAAAAGAAAATTAGAGTTTAGAATTATGTAGATGTGAGGTAATGAGCTGAAGCATTACGGGGCATATTATCAAGAACGGCGATAAAATTATCGCCATTTCAGTGGCAGGAAACTGCAGCTAAAGCGGCGATAATGGGCTTGAATATATGGTGTTGTGAATTCCCATAGCAGTCCAGGTTCTGGTGTTAACCTGGGCTACTATGGGAATTCACAAGGGCATATTATCAAGCCCATTATCGCTGCTTTAGCGGCAGTTTCCTGCCGCTGAAACGGCGATAATTTTATCGCCGTTCTTGATACTATGCCCCTACAAGTTTTGGTAACTCTACGGTTTTACGTGTGCAGTGTGACTCGTCCATTCCAGTTCTGTTATAGTGCCACGTTCAAGTGGTGTCTATATGGAAGTGCCTACTGCGTTACTGACGCCCGTTAAGGCGACTTATTTCTAATGCATTCCTATGAAGGCTTTGTAGATCTAGGCCTCTGTGCTTACCATTGTATAAACCTTGCGGGTAAACATTTCAGGCAGTTGGTGTCACAACTTATTCTGAACAATTTTTCTACACGTCTACACGTCGAAGACAGCAGTGTCTAAGTTTAAGAGAGAAAGCGAAATGATGTCACAGAGAGTGAGAGAGAGAGAAAACAATATTAAAACTGTGTCGCAGAGTCTGGAGTTGAGATGTTTTCTAGTAAAAAGTGAGATGTAGATTTACTAGCTCCTTGCATCACTTTACCCATGTTAAAAGTGACTAAAAAGTGGCGTGATAAGGTTGTGGATCTGTTTGTCAGACTGTTGTAACGCATCTGTTGTCACTGCTCGGAGGTAATTATAGATTTTACAGAGAAGTTGCTGTACACTATGCACTCTGGGACATAATATCAAGCCTGGGCGACAAAATTATCGCCAGTTTATCGGCAGGAAAGTGTTGCTAAAGTGGCGATAATGGGTTTGATAATATGCTCTATGGAATTCCAATCGAAGCTCATGTTAGATGTCCTTCACATCTAACATGAGCTTCGATTGGAATTCAATAGAGCATATTATCAAACCTATTATGGCACTTTAGCGGCAGTTTGATGCCGATGAAGTGGCGATAATTTTGTCGCCCAGGCTTGATAATATGGCCCTCTCTCGTTTCTTAAATAAAGCTAACACTACAGTTTTACGAGTGCAGTGTACCTGGTACATTTTACTTGTTATAGTGCCCGGTTCAAGTGGTGTCTATATGGAAGTGCGTACTGCATTACTAACGCCCGTTATGTCGAATTATTTCTAATGCATTCCTATGAAGGATTTGTAGATCTAGGCCTCTGTGATTACCGTTGTATAAACCTTGCGGCCAAACACATAAGGAAGTAGACTTCACAACTTCACTTCAACAATTCTTCTACATGTCCAAGCAGACAGCAGTGTCTAAGTTTAAGAGAGAAAGAGAAATGATGTCACAGAGAGTGAGAGAGAGAAAGAGAAAGAAAACAACATTAAAACTGTGTCGCAGAGTCTGAAGTTGAGACTTTTTCTTGAAAAATTAGACGTATATTTACTAGCTCCTTGCATCACTTTACCCATGTTAAAAGTGACTTAAAAGTGGCATAAGGTTGTGGATCTGTTTGTCAGACTGTTGTAACGCATCTGTTGTCACTGCTCGGAGGTAATTATAGATTTTACAGAGAAGTTGCTGTACACTACGCACTCTGGGACATAATATCAAGCCTGGGCGACAAAATTATCGCCAGTTTATCGGCAGGAAAGTGTCGCTAAAGTGGTGATAATGGGTTTGATAATATGCTCTATGGAATTCTAATCGAAGCTCATGTTAGATGTCCTTCACATCTAGCATGAGCTTCGATTGGAATTCAATAGAGCATATTATCAAACCTATTATGGCCACTTAATGGCTTTTTGCTGCCGATAAAGTGGCGATAATTTTGTCGCCCACGCTTGATAATATGGCCCTCTCTCGTTTCACAAATAAAGCTAACACTACAGTTTTACGAGTGCAGTGTACCCGGTACATTTTACTTGTTATAGTGCCGCGTTCAAGTGGTGTCTATATGGAAGTGCCTACTGCGTTACTAACGCCCGTTATGCCGAATTATTTCTAATGCAGTCCCATGAAGGATTTGTAGATCTGGGCCTCTGTGCTTACCGTTGCATAAAACTTGCGGCCAAACACATAAGGAAGTAGACTTCACAACTTCACTTCAACAATTCTTCTACACGTCCAAGCAGACAGCAGTGTCTAAGTTTAAGAGAGAAAGAGAAATGATGTCACAGAGAGTGAGAGAGAGCAAGAGAGAGAAAACAACATTAAAACTGTGTCGCAGAGTCTGAAGTTGAGATTTTTTCTTGAAAAGTTAGACATATATTTATTAGCTCCTTGCATCACTTTACCCATGTTAAAAGTGACTAAAAAATGGCATAATAAGGTTGTGGATCTGTTTGTCAGACTGTTGTAAGCTATCTGTTGTCACTACTCAGAGGTAATTATAGATTTTACAGAGAAGCTACTGTACACTACGCACTCTGGGCCTTAATATCAAGCCTGGGCGTCAAAATTATCGCCACTTTATCGGCAGGAAAGTGTCGCTAAAGTGGCGATAATGGGTTTGATAATATGCTCTATGGAATTCCAATCAAAGCTCATGTTAGATGTCCATCACATCTAACATGAGCTTCGATTGAAATTCAATAGAGCATATTATCAAACCTATTATGGCCACTTTAGCGCCAGTTTGCTGGCGATAATTTTGTTGCCAAGGTTTGATAATATGGTCCTCTCTACTTTCATAAATAAAAGTTACACTACAGTTTTACGAGTGCAGTGTACCTGGTACATTTTACTTGTCATAGTGCCGCATTCAAGTGGTGTCTATATGGAAGTGCCTACTGCGTTACTAACACCTGTTATGCCAAATTTTTTCTAATGCATTCCTATGAAGAATTTGTAGATCTAGGCCTCTGTGCTTACCGTTGTATAAACTTTGCGGCCAAACACTTCAGCCAGTTGGATTGACAACTTCATTTCAACAATTCTACTACACGTCCAAGCAGACAGCAGTGTCTAAGTTTAAGAGAGAAAGAGAAATGATGTCACAGAGAGTGAGAGAGAGAGAAAGAGAGAGAAAAAACATTAAAACTGTGTTGCAGAGTCTGGAGTTGAGATTTTTTCTTGAAAAGTTAGACTTATATTTACTAGCTCCTTGAATCACTTTACCCATGTTAAAAGTGACTCAAAAGTGGCGTTATATGGTTGTGGATCTGTTTGTCAGACTGTTGTAAGCTATCTGTTGTCACTGCTCAGAGGTAATTATAGATTTTACAGCTACTGTACACTACGCACTCTATGTCCTTCACATCTAACATGAGCTTCGATTGGTATTCAATAGAGCATATTATCAAACCTATTATGGCCACTTTAGCGGCAGTTTGCTGCCGATGAAGTGGCGATAATTTTGTTGCCAAGGTTTGATAATATGGCCCTCTCTCGTTTCACAAATAAAGCTAACACTACAGTTTTACGAGTGCAGTGTACCTGGTATATTTCAGTTGTTATATTGCTGCGTTCAAGTGGTGTCTATATGGAAGTGCCTACTGCGTTACTGATGCCCGTTATGGCGACTTATTTCTAATGCATTGCTATGAAGTCTTTGTGGATCTAGGCTGCTGTGCTTACCTTGTATAAAGAGTGGGGCCACCGGAGTTCACCATTCAACTTGAACTCTGCTTCTATACGTCAAAGTATATTCAATAAGTTGCTGAGAATTCCATTGCTGTTGCTTGATAGGCCTTGGTTGCTTCTGAACGATGTTTTGTGAAGGAAACAAAAGGACGTTTTGATCAGTCATCATAAACTGAGTTGCGTAACTACTATCAAAAGTGAATTTTAATGTGGGTTCTTAATATTCCGTAGTTAGGCTGTTGCAGCTCTATCAAACAAAGGAAGATCAATAAGTTAATAGAGGCCAGGGACGGCCTCGTGACGCAGAAAAATAAATACTATCATGGACGCACAATTAATAATAATAGAGGCCTAAGCACGTGGCGTAGTACAGAAATACGACACAGAAATGTATGCATGCACAATTTTTAAGATTAGAGGTGTATAGGACCTCGTGACTTATAAAGAAATATTTCAATTATGTAAGTACAATTTAAAACCATTGAGGGGTAGGAAAGCCATATGAAGGATAAAAAAATAGCATTATGCATATACAATTTACAGTGGAGGCTGATGTTGTGACGTCTTCTCTTACCTTTGCTTCTGTCATCTTTTGTCGTGTCTTGAAAGGCTGCGGTTTCGCTGAGTCTGGGGTGTTTTAGAAAAGTCTGTCTGTCACCGCAGCAGAGGCAGGCAAAAGAGAGCGTGCTCACGTCAGTGCCCGCATTATATGGGAACCGCGGGGGCTGACCAAACCAAGCCCAGGGCCGTCATTGGTAGCGTTTTTGCGGTCTGTAATAATGATGGCCCTGGGGGACATGCCATTGGGTAATGTATTGGTTTCCAGGCTAAATGATAGCAAGCATGCTAGGTGGTGGCATGTGGGTAGTGTGGGCGGGCGTGCACCGCGCATGTGCAAGTATGAGTGTGTGCACTAACAATTAACAACAGAGAGAGATGGGGCGGTGTTTTAATGTGCGCAGAGGCAGGCCCAGAATCGGATCTGCAATGAGTCAGCACTTCTAATCATTCTCCTTAGCGCGCCCTGAGCTCTGATTTTTCACTGAGAGGGTGATCGCACCATAGTTTGTACTGCTTATCATACTCAGCGCGTACCCGTGCATACGGTACAAATATGCTTTGACGTTACGCGTCGCATTAAAGCTTCGGTGTGATGTCTTGTACGGCGTTCTGTACGCGAAAGGGGGCAATGTTTCTACTTGGTTTAAAACATGTATGTTTTTAATGTACATACTAAGGGCAGACATTTGGGATAACTATGAATTTTTTTTAATACTTGTAATAATAAAATATTACTTTTAAAAAGAATTACACAAATTGTGGTCGAACATCATGCGTACTCGTATTGAAAGAGCTGCGCAAGCGCATTATAAGCGTACGCAAAGCCATGTGACTTTAAAAGTAGAGATTTGATTGGTTCATAACTTTTCCTATTGTGACTGTTGAAAGTTCCGTCCCATTATAATTATTCAACTTTGACTTTCTAAGAAGAAGCATTTGTTGTGAGAATCTTCTCAAATAGAAGGAAGATCACAATAATAAGAGCAATGGCGTCATCTTCCAGCAGCTCTTCAGAGGGAGATTTAATTCCTGAAGAACGTCCAGAGAAGAGTAAAGAAGCTCTAATTTGGAAGTTTTTCACTTTTCCAGAAGGTCAAAAAAAGGTTAATGCTCCAAAAGTAACCTGTAAAATTTGCCAAACTCTTTCAAGGGGTGATCCATGTAAAAAATACTCCTTTGGCACAGCAAATATGGTGCGACACAACAAGAACTTGCATCCCAAGAACTTTGCTCGAGCTGCAAGACGGAGGTTGCACGAGAACCCACCTGCTGCTACACCAAGCACATCAACTGCGGCGGCAGCTTTTTCAGCAAGCAGTCCACATCCACATATTGATTCTGACTTTGCTAAAGTTAAAATTCTATGAATTTATTGCGATAAACGTTTGTGTTATGGGGAACAGTCTATAGACTTGATAGAACACAGGATGCAGGATCATTGCTGTCCTCGACATTAGTTGTTCTTTTTTTCATTCTTTTGTTCCGCTTGGAATTTGCTGAGAAAACACAAAAAAAATACAAAACAAAAAAAAAAGTTCTTTTTAGAACTACCTTTACTGGTCAAAGAAAGAACTATATTTCTATGGTAGTGTGTAAAAGTTCGTCAGAATGAATGTGTAGTTCATAAATGAATGAATGAATATGTTACTAGTGTATGGAGAATGTGAAAGTGCAGAACTATAAGGAACTGCTGCAGCATAAATCTATAAGGTGTTTATCTATAGTATACTGTAATATGTCCGAAGCACTTCAATGTATCATATGTACATAAATATGCTACAAGTGTATGCTTCAATTTGCGCTGCTGTTGAAAGTGGCTGGGTGAATTTGTATGTGTTAGGGGCGGATTTACAATCCCCTTGTGCCTCTTTTACACAGCCGTTGCGTCACTTTTGTGACACAGCGGTGGTGCAAAAGACGTGCCATGGTGTGTGCTATTAACAATGTGATGCATCCGGAGGGGGTATTACATTGTAAAGCGCTGCGCCAGAAGAGGCTTTCTTGTGCAGAAGGGGGTGCAGCAAGGCGTCGTAAGAGTGAAATGTATAACATTTTATTCAGTGACTTTTGAGCTTATGCTGCGTCAAAACCTTGCACATGCTTGAAGCAGGAGTAAGGATTGATACAGCATTGTGAGCATAGGGCCCCAAGAGAATTGCTGGAGCTGTGTTATACTTGCAACCGACGTCAAGTAATAATTCATCCAAAAATTACTTTGCAATTTAGTTTTGTTATTATTTTATAATAAGAATATGAAATATAAGCTAAAAAAGAAAATAAATATAAATATTTATATTAAAAATATATGAAATTAGTATAAAAAGAAAGACATAATAATTAATACATTTATAAATTATAATTTACAAAACTTTTGAAATTCACTGAAAAAAACCATAGGTTTCACACATGTTATAGTTAGGAATTCATCAGGGATGTCATTTGAGATGTCATGAGTGATGTCATGAGTGATGTCACTAACCATGTCATGAGTGATGTAATATGTGACGTCATCAGCAGTGCATTGTGGGCGCGCAAGTTATAGTTAGCTGAGCTAACTATAACGGAGGAATTTCAAAGGTTTTGTATGAGAGAAATGTTCAGCTAACTATAACGTGTGAAATCTATGGTTTTTCAATTAATTTGCATAGTTTTTTAAATGCTAATTCCTAACTATAACCTGTGTGAAACCTATGATTTTTTCAATGAATTTGCAAGGTTTTTTAAATGCTAATTCCTAACTATAACGTGTGTGAAACCTATGGTTTTTTCAGTGAATATATATATATATATATATATTACCTACTGGCGGTCACCAGTAGGTAGTTATAGTTAGGACCTACTTTCCATAGGAAATCCACAACATTCTATTTGGAATAACTTTGGCACTGGTGGACGAATCTTCGCAAATTTCTCGACGAAATGGCCTGCTCCGAACCTCTCCTTCCGTGAAAGTTTGGGTGTGATTTGTTAAGTGGGGGTCAAGAAAAATAGGATTATTGAAACTCTAAAAAAAATTGATTTTATAATTATCCTAGATAATGTCTTCTGTTAGTATGTTCATTAAATACATAAAAATATGTTTTTAAACAATTAAAAACATTTGCGTCTTTTGAGTACGGGGCGCCATACATGACGTCACATGGAAGCTTTGATGCGATGCGTAACGTGAAAGCGTATTCGTAGCGTATGCTGGGAATGATTAGCAGTACAAACTATGGTGCGATCACTCTCTCACTGTCAAATCAGAGCACAGGGCGCGCTATGAGAATGGTTAGAAGTGGTCACTCATTGGAGACCCGATTCAGCTATGTGGCTTATCCACGGTATCATAACGTTACTTTTTAGCCTGTTTAAGTTTGAAGCTTGCATGAAATACTATGCTATAGGCAGATATGGATCTTTAGCCAGCGCTTATCTCCATTAAGCTTGGTTATAACCATTTACATATAGGTGCCTGAGGGAAGGAAAAGAAGTCTATCTGAATGGCGAGGATTGCACAATAGCACCAGATCACTCCTTAATTTGTAGACACATACAATTGCATGGCTCTTGTAATGAAGATGCGCCTAATTTGGACTGAGTTTTGAAAGGCACTCCTACACCTGCTATCATACCAACGTTCAGTTTACTGGAAACAGGAGTTATTTACTTTGAAATAATGCAGATTGTTGTGCGATGTTAGCAGGCATCGCTTACATGATTACGGTAACTGAGTGTGGTTTGCTATAAAAAAGTTGTGTTTACTCCTCTGCATGGGAAGCTGAATGTTTCGATCCGGCCGACAAGTCCGACCTTGAAAGCAGAGTCAACCAAATGAGTCATATAGGAGCGCTATTGTCTCAAAAAGAGGTCGCTCTTACATCTGCTTGAGAAACATTTGTCCTTCATGTAGGAAATACCCGCACATAAGTGCATGCTTTATTAAATACAGACGTGCTCCTAAATTTTGTGGCGTTAATTTAGAGTATCTATAAAGCGTCCTTGGCTACAGGGTTACCTTACTTTTTTAAAGTTAGAAGCAGGGGCCTTGTGACTTCTTTTCAAACTATATTTGGTGTCTTTTCGCGATTTTTTCATTTTATTTTTTCCAGCATCTTTAGTGGATTCTGCTTAATACTCGCATTAGTTGCCGGTGTGCTTTTATTAATTTGTTTACTTAAATATGGATGCACATCCTACAGCAGATGACAATATGTCCCGGCTGTTGCTGGTCCGCAACCAAATGCTTAGTTATTACGGAGCGCTGTCTCTGGCTACATTGAGTGCAGCTTATGGATTATCGTTTCGATTCTCCTTTTTCACAGGCTTTCAACTTGTCTTCCATTGCCTGAGCTGCGATTTCGACTGGGCCCTGGATTTGTGTCTCTGCTGTACGGTGTCTCCTAACGCGGATTATGACCAGCTGCTGAGCCCCTTAGTGGTTTATGACTTGCTCTGTTCTGGCGGCGGGATTATGGCCTTAGCAGCGATACATGGAATATTAGGACGTTGGAATGTTTTTGCAGCAGCGCTTGAGTTAAAAAAATATCAGTTAGGCGTGGCCATATCCTTCTTTTTTCTGCTTTAGTTTGTAAAAGTGTTGCCCCATATTCTTGATAATGTAAGAGGGCATCAGTTACCTTTAGATAAAGTAGAATAGAAGTACTACAACAAACACTCCCGCACTACATTATCTGAGGTCAAGAGAACAAGTAAAAAACAGTTAAATACAAGTGACTTCATATTACATAGAAACGTATGCATTATTATTTTTCAAATTTGTATTCTGTAGAATTTAGGAAGGTTCTGTTGTAGTGCTTAGAGGTTGCACACTGTTCCGCTAACAAATCACATACTCACTTAAGAATATGTAGGAAAGTACTATTATAATATACAGTACTGGTCCAATATATTCTTTAGGGAGAAGGTGAATAGGAACCGCAAATAAGAAGAATAGAAGTTAGAAAATAACATTCAGAAATGTAGGGTTTATCAAATATTTAAAGTAACAATGTATGCATGATAGCTATATTTTTTATTCTGCAATTTCATAAAATATGTTTCTTGAAAAAAATATCTGATCAAGTACGTTCTAATATTTCGTAAGCTGTATTCCAGATGGCGCAGAAAAATCTCCTATTCCTATTCTGTAACGATAGGACAATCTCTTACAATATAATGATTGATACCATTGTTACAGTAAAAGGAAAAGGAAAATAAAGTTATCTATTTAACAGAACATCCAAAACGAAATACTTTCAAGCGGTAATTATTTTGAGCTTCTTTTCTCTGGAAGGTCAAAAAGTTTGATCTTTGTGGCGACGGGCCATAAACTCCTCTGAGATCATGACTGTGAAAATTATAATATATATATATTCACCGTATATGATCAAAAGGAGGGAACAGACTAAAAACAAGAAGCCGGTGACGTTGCTCATATATCTTTACTCTTTCTGCCGACGGGTCACGAACTCCACTGAGATCAGCATAACTGTTAATATTATAATATACATATTACCAGTATATGAGTCCTAGGGGAAAACACAGTAACAACTGGAAGGTGGTGACGTTGATTGTAAATGTTTATGGCTTGCGCCGACGGGTTACCAACACCTCTCAAGCGAAGTACAGAGTCAATATTATAATATAGAAAGTCACAATATATAAGGAGCCAGAAAAGGAACAATGCTTGTTGTAATTTATCTGTTTCTGGAAACAAGCTGCTGATATTACAGAGAAAAAGGGAAAAACATGCAATAACACTTTTTTATAGATATAAATGTGTAAATATTGGCAAATAGCCACAAATTATAACTATCTACTATGCCTATGCCATATTGAAACCACTTACAACTCCGGAATATGTTTGTTGACGCATAACAAGAATCCGATGCTAGAAAAGTGAACCTGCATCATACATTGGCGACGCAGAAATAACTCGCGAAAACAAAACTAATCGCAGAGCTGTGGTTTATATAGTTTTTGGTTGTTTAGTAGTCTATGGAAGGAAGATTCGGCTCCCCCTATGTAGATGTCACGTTTTACAGTTTACGCGTGCTCGCGTTTTAACTGTTTTACTTCTGCACGTGTTGGGAAATGTTACAAACTGTGAAGCTGTAAAGGTTTCGATATCCATAGTAACACGTATAAGGTTATTATTATGTACATATGTTGGAGAGTTTAAAAAGTGTTACCCGGTAAACTGTTTCCTTTGCATTCTCATGATTAAAAACATCTAAGTAGAAGACATAAAAAAAAAATATTATTTACAATAGAAGAAAAAAAACGTGTTAATATTTGTTATCACTATGCCTTTTAATTAAAAAAATGCAAGCATTTGTAAAGCGTAAAGCTACTGCAGGAAAGGTGTGCCGGCGCTTGGGGCGTTGGGAAGATTAAGCAAGGTGTCACCTACAGTGAGATAGCTGTGGGCTAAGATGCTGATGGACTTTGGATTCGAACTGAGAACGCTGTTGTTCAAAGTCAGGTATTATAGGTGCTGCATCATACTTTTAACACACTTATACGTTAATTACTGCTAATTAAGTTGAAAACATTCTTAAATTATAAGTAGGGCTCCTTGATTTATGTTTTTTCTGATTTTTACAGATAAATACAGGCAGAAAAGTATTTATTTTCCTCTCTGTATTTGTTTTAAACTTTGGATAAATACGAAAATTTGGTTATTTTTTGAGCGATTGTAAATGCTGTCAATGATGAGTAGTAGGCCAATAGGTCTTAGGTTGTAAAAGTAAAAGGGTAAAAACAATTAAAGACTTTTAGTAAAGAGCCATAAAGAGCAATATATACCCTTGTATAAAAAAATTTGCACATTTTATTATGAAGGTTGTGTATAGTTTATCATCTATGAGTGTTTACATGAGTGAAAACGGTCAGTCTTGCAGCTATGAGTGCATATTTATTAGTAAAATAAATGTGGAAATATACTAATTTCAGATTCATTTTTTTACAAAACCCTTTAATATATATGGGTAAATACAGATACAATTATTTTTTAAAAATATGGATAAATACAGATGGAAATGTCCCCCCAAAAAAATACCATAAAACCAGGAGGTATAATTATAAGTTATAAAACACTACTATTACGTTTGTTTTTACTATAAAAAGTATACACCTGTTTTTAAAATTTACTTAATAAACACTATAGGTTATAGGGATATTGTAGTTAGATATTGACATATAAAAAACATTTGAAATTCACTGAAAAAAACATAGGTTTCAGGCAGGTTATAGTTAGGAATTATCATTTAAAAAAACTTAGAAATTCACTGAAAAAAACATAGGTTTCAGGCAGGTTACAGTTAGGAATTATCATTTAAAAAACCTTCGAAATTTATTGAAAAAGTCATAGGTTTCAGGGGTGTTATCGTTAGCTGGACATTTCACTCATACAAAACCATTGAAATTCCTTTGTTATAGTTAGTCGTGCTAAGTATAACTTGCGTGCCCGCAATCCACTGCTGATGATGTCACATATTACATCATGCATGACATGGTCAGTGACATCACTGATGACATCACTGATGACATCTCAAATGACATCACTGATTTATAAAGCGCCCTAGCAAAGGGGCGTCCCGGCACTAAAAGCAATAAAGGCTGCTAACAACAAGGCAAGTGAGAGAAAAAGCCTGAGGGCCATAAAGAGCCACAGAGACAGACAGAAGGGGGTGGACTGCAAAACCTAAAGAGATGGGAAAAGATGAGTCTTCAGTGCTTTCCAAAATGTAAGATAGTTATCCATGCTCCAGATTTGTACAGGATTTGTACAGGAAGGTCATTCCATAGTTTAGCTGCCAGTGTACGAAAGGAGCGCCCACCGGCGTGAGCCCTCCTGACCCGGGGGACAACTTGTACAAAACTAGTGAAATTCAGCAGTTATAGTTACCTGAGATAAATATAACTTTCCCCCTGCAATGCACTGCTTATGATCTCACATATTACAGAACTCATGACATGGTCAGTGAGATCACAGATCTGGGTTGAATCCATCATCGTTATTTAGCTCACTTCGCCACCCTAGTTCAGAACCAGCAATATGCAAATCAGTTCTTGATCCTGATACTCATGGGAAGAGTCCAGCCTGAACTGCCAAGCCAGGTCTTCCCTGGACCGTAAAAAACCATCCTGGGATCAGTTTCAGGGTAACACCCCTCATCAGCCGGGCTAGCTTGAATCCAGTGGCAGAGTGAGTAAAGGCCTCACGTGTGTGCATACCCTGCCAACATAGGACGAACAAAGCAAACACAAAGAGATGATGGATGGAGTGCTGAAACTTTTCAGACACTCACCCCTAGTCTCCGATCTGGGTTGAATCCAACACTGTTCTTTAGCTCACTTCGCCACCCTAGGTCAGACCGAGCCATATACCAATAAATCAATCTTGACCCTGTTCCTCATTGGAACAGTCCAGCCCAAACTGCCAAAACAGGTCTTCCCTGGACCGGATTAAGCAATTTTCATGACCTTTCCTATTCCTGATACATAAGTAGTTTTTACTACCTAAACATACCAGACATTCAGAAGCAATGTCCAATCAAGAAACTCCAGATTGAAATATGGCATAGTACTTTGGTTAGCCTATTGTGCTGGGGTAGAAGCATCACAAGTCACGTACCACTTATATTTAACTGACATTCCTCCAGTCTACCATGGCGTGTTGTGAAATATAGCCTGGTGGGATAATATCTTTATTATGTTTGCAGGAGCCAGATAGTTTGTTAGGTTAATGTGCCTGCTGTACCGGGCTGCAAATACCTTAACTAGCAGTAGTGTGAATCTGAAATGGCCCAATATAGCCTGCCATGTCACAAATGTGTGCTATAACAGACTATCCTTCGGAAATGGTTTACTATGTTATGTTATTAAAACTTATAGAGTGGACAAATACGAAACGGTGTCTTGCTGCTAGCATTCCTGAGTGAGTTGGGACCTCTATTTATTAAATAACCGAGTTTTGAGAGCCTTCCTGAAGGCTGTCAAAGAAGAGAGAGTCCTAATAGAGATAGGACGGGTATTCCAGAATGCTGTGGCCCCCAATGTGAAGCTTCTGCCGCCCCAGTTGGATTTGCAAAACCTGGGACGAAGCATCAGTTTAGCTGCTTCAGAGCAGAGGCATCTATTTGGAGAATACCAATGCAACGACCACCTCAAGAACTGACGGCCGGTACCATGAAGTGCCTCGTATGTGATACATAAGGCTTTGAAGTTAATGCAACTCCTAACTGGAAGCCAGTTCAGATTTAGGTTTTGAAGTGCTTTCCCACTGATTGGAACTTAGGGATCCCTAACAAAAGCCTTGCTGCAGCATTCTGGATTACCTGAAGCTTACCTAGCTGCTTCTCGGGTATGTTAAGATAGAGCCTGCTGCAAAAATACTGCTTGGAAAGAACTAAAGATGTTACCAAGATTTTTCTGCTATCTGCTGGCATAAAAGGTATAATTTTCTTGATCACTTTGAGTAGATAAAAACTGGATGAGGAGAAGGCTTTGACTTGCACCTCGAAATTCAGTTTCTCATCGATGATTATTCCCAGATTTTTTGCTTTGGGAACTGGATTTGGTACTGCCCCCAAATCGCCCAGCCACCAGATCAGTGACCAGCTTGGAGAGTAGTTGCTGAAGAGGACTATCTCAGTTTTTCCTGAGTTTAGTTTCAGACAGTGTGACCTTGAACTGGAAGTTACTTTTATTTCGGACCAGATGCATACCACTCCACCCCTTTTGTGGCATTCAGTGTGGAGAATTGAAGAACTGAAGCTCACACAAGAAAGTCTGAGATATTCCTTAAACCTTGATGGAATATCTAAGGTGAAGTAGCTCAAATTTGTTAAGAATAGTTTTTATGCAATTGGTCTCGCTAAACTATTTGACGATCCATCCTCATGTAGGTCCATCTCGAGGTCTGAACTGAAGGAACTACTGCTGGCAAAGGAGAGGAAAGTAAGATGGGAATCAAATTGTACAAAGTCTAGGGTTAAACTATATCTTTTAGCACGGAGAATGAACTCAATTGACCACACGTACCTGACTTTTGTGACTAATTCTAAACACACATTTACTAGCAAGTTTTTGGTTAAATCACATTCCCCTTCTGTTGGGGCCTTCTAATACATATTCCATGGAGGCCCTTACTATTTGTCCATGTGATTCCCGTTCTTCCCAATGTGATTTACACCTCCTTTTTTTTTGTAGCTTGTACAGGTAGGAAAGAAAGATGTATATTTCTCCGCTAATGCGTAGCCTCAATTTTAGACAATGTCGTCCAACTTTACATTTTTTTAAACTATTACCTGATTCCCTCACTTGTTATTGCATGGCCTCCTTTCTTCAGAGTGCTTTAAAAAGGAGGAAACATAATCTGTACTGTGCACGAATATGAGCAAGATTAAAAAAAATATATTCGTCTCATTACTTGATTTTAAATGTATGTGCATCCCATTATGAAATTATAAATGTCACCATTTTCTTTACAACTATACCTTTATGTAATCTTATGATAGGTATTCTTAATTTGTATGTTTATAGTATACTTTTTATGCCGTTTTCATTGGCGAAATAAAGTGATCATGACTGACTGACTGACATTTAAAGTCTATTGAGTGCTCACCATTGTTACACCCCTTAAATGTGTACAATACATTCTTCACTGTTGATTCCCCCAGATGTTCTTGATGAATATGCTCCAAGCTCTCTGTACATTTATTTTAAATTAGTGGTGAGTTAAATTAGAACTTCACTTATGAAATTGGGTGGAATGAGGAAATTCTACACTTTACAAAGCACATGAGGGGGCATATTACCAAGCAATAGCGATAATTATCGCTACGCTTGGTTAGCGGCTATATTTATATTGCCGTGCTTCGCCTATTTTTATCGCTTAGGAGCCTTGTTATTATCAAGGTTTATCTCCTAAGCGATAAAAATCGGCCGAAATGCATGAATATCGCTGAAAAGTTAGCTATATTCATGCATTACCGAGCTAATGCTCTTAGCCATGTTATCCACCTACCATTGGATAACATGGCTAAGAACTGCTCTGAGCAGGCATTAGCTTTTGGAGATATTCGCGCTTAGCGCGAAAATGTCCAAAAGTTGGTAATAGGAGATAGCGATGTTAGCGACTGTTTCCAGTCGCTAACATCTTGGCGCACCCACTTTGCATGTCATTAGCGATAATTATCGCTGACATGCAATGTGGGCCCCAAGATGGTCGCTATCTCCTACTAGCTGTCGCTAAATGGTGTTAGCGACAGCTAGGTAATAGGGCGATAAAATTATCGCCGCTTTAGCGGGAAAAATTCCTGCTAAAGCGGCGATAAGGCCCTTGGTAATATGCCCGAAGTTTCCTAACATGAGGTATGGTTTATGCCTTGGGGTCCATCAGGTGTGATGATTTCCTGATGTAGAATGTCCCAGCAAGACATCCTACAGCAAAAAATATTGAGTGTGGCGGCTGTCCCTTCTCCAAAGTAATGAGCGAGATGTATTTAAGGGGGTCCATCCACCTTCCTAACGTCAAGCAAAAGAAGGTAACTCCTTATTGCTTGTTCTATGTCTATCCAAGCCCATCAACAAAACCACCCCATGGTTTTAATGGGACTGGCTTGACATCCATAATCTGAGGTGAGAGGTATGTGAGGGAGGGCTGTTAGTTGAGGACAGCTTGTTTGTTATGAACAAAAGAACATCAAAAGCTTTGCATTTCACAAAGCATAAACAGTTTAGAAAATACACAAAGGCAGAAAGGTGCAGCTCAGCCTACTTTACAACTTTACATCCCTCTACTTTAAGTCCCACATGATTGATAAGATTTAAAGTTGGGTTGTGAAAGTTGATTGAGTGTGCTTTAATATAGACCTTGAAAAAAAAGATATGATGACTCTCGGCCCCCGAGTACAGCGAGTGACCGGGTATGGGGCCTGAATAGAGCCAAAAACATACTCCAAATGCCAGAGAGAAGTCACACACACTCCTGACAGGTTAAGTATTCAAGTAAGGTTTATTAGGCAACATAACATAACATTACTTGGATAGTTAATCTATTGGGAATGCAGTACTTCTCTCCGACATTTGGAGTTTGTTTTATAAATATATGTGTATTGGATGCTACCACAGCACCGATTCGGTATGGCCAGATTGAGGTCAGTTAGAAGGATGGATATAGTTTTTAAACCTATCAGGAACTGTGCAACGGATATGACATTCCTAACATTGAGCAAGCATAACGCCGAAACGCATCTGTAGAAGGTGAGTCTAATAAATACTTTTAAGAAACCCCTTGTGTGCTCCGTACTTTTGGAAGGTTTGCAGCGCACTATACGAGGCCCCACCCTCGTTAACGGAGTTCTGCGCCCTGGTGGGAAACCTTAACGAATATATATATCCATACTAATATAATAAAGAGAGAGCCCAAACCTTTGAGGCGGGTAATCTCAGGAACCACAGCACCAATCACAACACCCAATACAGCGTTGGAAAGGGCAGTTGCAGCAGAAGGACATAGGCTATGCAGACGCCCACCATATACATTTAAAAGGTAAAAGAACCGTGCCAGCAAAATAGTCCCTTGTGGGCGTGTCTGCATTGTGCTGTGGGCGTGTGCTGGGGCGTGACAAATGCTGGGGGCGTGTGGTACGCTCCGCCCTTCATGCCATGTCTCATATCGTGTGCTAATCCCACCCTGCTCCCTTTAAATACCCCTGCACCCCATAATCATAACCCACCCTTACTCCTTAAAATACCCCAACACCCTTAAACACTAACCCATCTTAACCCTATAAATATACCCTGTACCCCAAAACCAAAACCTATCCCTAAACCCTAAAAATACCCCTGTACCCCAAAACCCAAACATAGCCCTGAATCCTATAAATACCCCTGTACCTCAAAACCCAAACCTACCCCTGAACCCTAAAAATACCCCTGTAACCCAATACCCAAACCTAGCCCTGAACCCTAAAAAATACCACTGTACCCCAAAACCCAAACCTACCCCTCAGCCCTAAAATACTCCTGTACCCCAAAACCCAAACCTAGCCCTGAACCCTTAAAATACCCCTGTACCCCAAAACCCAAACCTACCCCTGAACCCTAAAAATACCCCTGTACCCCAAAACCCAAACCTAGCCCTGATCCCTAAAAATAACCCTGTACCCCAAAACCCAAACCTACCCCTGAACCCTAAAATACTCCTGTACCCCAAAACCCAAACCTAGCCCTGAACCCTAAAAATACCCCTGTACCCCAACACCCAAACCTAACCCTGAACCCTTAAAATATCCCTGTACCCCAAAACCCAATCCTACCCCTGAACCCTAAAAATACCCCTATACCCCAAAACCCAAACCTAGCCCTGAACCCTAAAAATACCCCTGTACCCCAAAACCCATACCTATTCCTAAACCCTAAAACTACCCCTGTACCCCATAACCCAAAACTATATCTGAACCCTTAAAATACCCAAACACCCCAAAACATATACCTCAGTACCCCAAAACATATACCCCTATACCCATACTTACCTTATACAAACATTAAAAAAAACATGCTTTTACCATTCATGCATTTACAACGAATTTCGTTGTAAATGTATGCTTGGTAAAAGCATATAAAATGTAATGCCATGCGTTATAATGGCATTGCGGAGTCATGGTACTTACTTTCGTAATGAAAGTATGCGGAGTGATGGTATGCGGAAAGAAAGTTGCGGAATAATGGGTGTTTACCCTCCCCGTTAAGTACATTGGTGGCACGGCGGCCCACATCTCCAGCAACATACTCATATTTTTTCACCACCCATTTGAAAAATGCACAGGTCTCTCTCATTGATGGCCAGCACCGACATACACTTTTAGACAAACCTCCCACCACAAGTTCTAGAATTGGGAACTTTAGAGCTGGGGAGCTACGTTCGAATCTCGGCATCAGCTCAACATTCTGTGATTCCAGGCAAATCGCTTTGTCTCCCTGTGCCTACCACAAATGAATGTGTTATTCTGTAATGTAAATTGTGTTCATGCCATGTTGTCGAGTTTGCGCTATGTAATTTTGCAAGGAAAAATAAAGTAGGGAAACTCGAGTTCACACACTAATGAACGCGCACTCTTAAGTGCATCAGCAGTGCACTGTGAATCAGAGCTTTTCACAGGCCTTTCACAGATAGGAAATGCTATCTAAACGAAATCCTACAAAACAATATACTATTGGCCGGCAGCAATTCATACCCGGACAACGTCGGGACGGGCTGCCAGTATATATATATTTGTATACATGTATATATATATATATTATTTTGGGTGTTGGAGGGTGTCTTCAACCCTATTTCCCAGGGATTATATTTTTTTATTGTAGAGAGGGGATGGGGCTTCACTTTTTGAGCCTTTTAACGGCCCCAGGGACACCATGCCCTGGGGCCAATGTATTTTTGTTTTGAGGCTTACCTCCCGAGCCAGCATCACCTGGGGCACTGAGTTGTTCCTCGCCTGGGAGAGCAGCTGGCCTGCTGGTTTAGCCCACCATCCACCATCCACCATACTCCAAATGACCCCACTTGCCTCCTCACGGTCTCCCCAGTTCCACTTGACTTTGCCCACATTCCAAAACGGAAAAGGAAGCAATGTTCAGCCAGGAGATAAAGTGCCAGAAACAAAGCTGATTATAGCAAACACCTTGCGTAATGTAATAGTCACAAATAGGTTCTTCAATCTTGATTTTCAAACACAGAAGACTAAGCTTAACTAGTGGCAACAGAGCTTGCCATGGTATTATCGAAGGAAAATGTTTTTCATTTTTAACATATTCACATATCGAACCTAAATGCTAAGGAATACACACATTAAGGTAAGTTCCTGAGCATTAGCAAAATTAAAATAATTTCTTGCATCTGTGGGGAATAAACAAAGGCAACAAAAATGATTAAAAAGCATTCAAATGGAAAATTAAAGCGAGCTACAATGTGCAATGCATATAAATTACATTTTGAGTGTAAGCTAAGATGTACCTGCTCCTGCCCATGCTACAGTGCAGCGTTAGCTCTCGGTTCACCAGATGTGTTTGTGCATGCAAGCAGGGAATTAAAATGCCTTTTTATTAGTAAATGACACATCCTGATTCAGATGAATTTAAAAAATACACTTTTTAAAAATACATGGCTTTATTTGAAAAAGAAGTATTTCTATCACAGAAATAATGTGGCACGTTAGACTAGAGGGGCGAATGGTTACATAGATGGGTGTTGGAGGTGAAACGCCAGATCGGTACCATGACAATAAATTATAAAACACAAATTGGCACTTTTTGTCTCTCATTACACCATTCCAGGTACCAGTAACTCACATGGTTTGCCCAGAATCACGCAATATCTGATCAAGTGCCAAAGTCAGGATTACAACCATGTTTCTGGGAGCCAAGTCAGCAACATAGACCTTAGGGGGTCTATTCATGAGCAGTTTGTGTCGCTCTTGTACCACGTCACGTGGTGCAAGGGCGACGCAAACCTTACATGTGATTTATGAAGCCATGCAAGACCAATTTGAGTGGCCCTGAGTGGCTCCATAAATCTAAAGTAAGGCAACACAATGGAATGAAAATCGCTGCATTACCTTACTCTGCCCTGAGAAGGGGTTCCATGGGTGGAGCATGAGTGTTCCCATGCAATTCCCATGGTTTTTGACACATTGCCAAATTTACCAGAACTGGTAGGCCTGGGAATGCACCAAAAAGATATGCCTTTTCAAGGGAGGCGTAACAAGGAAAACTATCTTTATTTTTCCTTGTAACTTTCTCTTTCTATGTGGGCTGCAGAATTGTACAGCCCACATAGAAAGAGGAATATGCCTCTCAGGATTGTTTTTGTACAGGGAGGTGTTCCTTCCTGCACAAACACAATCCTGTGTGCAATGCAAGCATCCTTGCACCAAGGTGAAGGGATACCTGCGTTGGCCCTAGGCTGCCAAATGGGCACCAGAGCAGGGGAAAAGGCAGAAATGTGCTGTATTACCTTAAATACAGCATATTATTGTCCCTTCGCTGTCATGCAGTGCAGAGCAGCAAGGTGACTTGCTGCGTTGCACTGCATGACATTCTAGTAAATAGACCCCTAGAGGACTTCTCCTGCCAAAAACCAGCAACATTGATCTAACAACACTGAGAATCTGTCACAAGTCCAGGGTTGAATGCAGAAACAGGGATGTTCCCTAGGGGAGTCTCTTGGGTGACCATGAGATACGTGGGGAATAAACACAACGTCATGGCTTTACAGTTATTCCTTAACTTTCTAGTAACTGTTCTACCTCACACCTCAAACTGCCACAAAGGGCATGGAGGAAGTTTGTGCAAAATCAAATAATATTCATATCTTTATAGAGGTGAACTCCGCGGACAAATCTCCACAAGTGAAAATATTTCCAGTGGGCAAAAACAATAACTTTGATGCATTACTACATTATAAATATCATTCAGTAGGCAGGTTTTCTATTGGACGCGAAATCGTTGGTTTAGAATTAGTTACATAAACATAATATTGAGTGTGGTGGAATGTTGTGACTTCCATAAAAGCTGTATTTCATTTAAAACCTTAGGAAAAAACTTATGGAAGTCTGGAAGTAGACATGGTCAGGAGCAGATGGCGAATTTAAGGAATAATTATATACATATAATATACACATTTAAATATCAATAATTTATAATTATCGCTGCATTTTATTAGCTAAGGAAACAGGAAGTGGAAATTGAATGCGGATCCATGAAAACCTGTCACTTCTAAATTACTTGGTATCAGTGCTTGAAATGGAAAAATAGAAGTGCAGGTGCACTGTACCAGAGTACCTGCTTGTTTCTGAGAAGTGCCGGTACTCTCCAATTAAAAGTATTACATGTCTCTTGAGAAGTGCTGGTACTCTCTCTCTCAAAATATAACAAGCATTTGCAATGCAATAGGTCTCGCATTAGGAAAGTTTGAGCTATTGGTATTGTAAATGACAAATATTTTATTTGTGTCAATTTACAGAGGGCAAGAGGGGAATTTTTGCGCTAGGAAGATCTGAGACATCTTTGACAAAAGTAAACTTTTATACATTCTTAATAAGAATAACTATTTGTTCTTTTCATAATATAAAGAGCCTTTTTGTAATCAAAGGTTTTGTTCAATTTGCTTTTAGCCCTGACGAAGTCCTTAAGCTGTAAAGCAGGACGAAACACGTGTTGGCAAGGCAAAAGAATAAGAATAATTTATTATAAAAATATAGAAGAAAGTACAGAGTGACTGAAAGAAACAGAAGAAATAAAGAAGATCTATTGGAAATTATTTGCACTGTTTTTTATTGTTATTTGAATTGAAGAGTTTTGTTTGATTGATTGATCCTTATTTTATTTATGTGTTGGTTTTGAAAATAGTGAGATGAATAGCTTTGTCATTTACAATACCAATAGTTTTAACTTTCGCAAATGTGACACCTATAGCATTTGTAATGCAATATGTGTTGTATTTACTTGACTTAGATGTATTGCTATTATAAATAACAATGGCTTTTAAAAAAAATATATTTAATACTTAAATAAAGTTATTATAATTTATAATGGCAATAGCTTTAACTTTTGTGAAGGTTATGTTCAGTGTATTTTATTGTGACGAAAATCCAAGAACAGAAGTGAAATATTAACATCTTTTTGTGACATTTATAAGAAAGCTTGAAACACTGAGAGAACATATTTGGACCAGTTGTTGTTGAATGGTTGCACAGATTGATGCTGTGGTGGCACTGAATGATGTGGTGGCGACGAGTGATGCTGTGGCGTTCAGTGAGGCTGTGGTAGTGCATAGTGATGTTGTGGTGCCCCTGAGTGATGTTGTGGTGCCCCTGAGTGATGTTGTGGTGCACTGAGTGATTCTGTGCTGGTGCTGAGTGATGCTGTGAGGATGCGATAGATAGATAGATAGATAGATAGATAGATAGATAGATAGATAGATAGATAGATAGATAGATAGATAGATAGATAGATAGATAGATAGATAGAGGGAGGGCGATAGATAGATAGAGGGAGGGCGATAGAGTGAGGGCGATAGATAGATAGAGTGAGGGCGATAGATAGAGTGAGGGCGATCGATTGATAGATAGAGTGCTGGCGATATATCGAGTGAGTGCGATAGATAGACAGATAGTGAGGGCGATAGATAGATGGACATATAGAGTGAGGACGATAGATAGATAGAGTGAGGGCGATAGAGCGAGGGCGATACGCTAGATAGAGTGAGGGGGCGAAAGATAGAGCGAGGGCGATAGATAGAGTGAGGGCGACAGATTGACACTGATAATAGAGCAGGCGTCGCCTGGCAAACACCTATCAGTCATTTTCATGAATACAGGAACATGTGCCATTTGGCTAAACTCCCAGATTGCAACCATATCTTCAATGAAGGAGTCCAAGATAAGCATTCAATCTCACTGTACACCCGAGCATAGTCCAAAACGATTGGTAGTGTAACAAACAAGCATTGGCAAAGCCAATAGCCCACGCCTATGCAAGAGCTATTGAATTTGGCAATATGTTTTAGCCATGATTTAGACCCCTCCCCTAATTGAATAGGCCACACCCTTTAAGGTTTGCCATTCCCCTTTTTGAGCACCCCCAGTTTTTTCCCACTTAAAGCCCTGGGAGTGTTAATGGTGTGTAAATGGATGCAAGGCAGTGGTGTTTGGGGGAAGTGCTTGACTGAGTCTAGTCTGGACATATGAGAGAGAGAAAAAAGCAAAGGAGCTAGAGAAACCAAATCCTCAATGTTGTCAGCATTTGGAAATTACTGTTTTCTTCCACATCTCGAGGAACTCCTCCTGCTGGCTGCCCGCTGCTGAACCCGGTGTTTCATGGGGGCGCGTGCCTGCTGCAGGCTTCCACCAGCTTCCCAAAGCATTCCCTTGGGAAGGAATGAAAGGAGATGAGCAGGTAACCGGGATACTGCTGCGGCCGAAACAAAGGCAGCTGCTACCTGAAGAGCACTGGCAGACCCCGCAGCAGCCAGCATCGGACATGCAGGGCTCGGCACAGGCTCAGTTAAGAAACCGGGTGAAGAGCCTCCGGGATATGCCAGGACCAAGCACCCTCACCAAGCTGGTGGAATTTTTTTACAGGGATGGCTTCAGTCGCATTCACGAGATTCAGGAAAGCAGTAGCAGCTCGTGGTGGGAGTGCTGCGGGCGGTGGGGTGGGGCGGGGGAGGAGCAGGGTGGGGGTAGTAAACTACAGCATACGGCTGAACAGAGGTAAGTAAATAAATACATAAATAAAACGAATTTTATTGCGCGCGCTGCATTGCCAAATGTGATGCAGTGCACACAACGAAATTCGTTGTATTTATTTATTTGCTTACTTACCTCCGTTGGGCCATATTCCGTAGTTTCCCCCACCCTGCTCCTCCCCCACCCCTCCTCACGGCCCGCAGCACTCCCACCACGAGGCCCTTCTGCAGGTAAGGGGAAAACAACTTTTTAAAGTTGTATTTTCTAATGCGAATTTGGGATTTCGCACAATGTGCCATACATGGTAAACCATTTATGCATAGATTAGTGAAGTTATTCGGGTAAGGCACTAGCAATGCATGCAGAGGTATATGCGGATTCCTGCAGATGTTGCTGTGTCATTTTATCACCCCAAACCCAACTGAATTACAAATATAACCGAATGGGCTGTTGACAAAAACATGGATGAATTTCCAGCTGTCATTCAAGTTATGCATGCATGCTATTTTTTTAGGCTATCCTACACATAAACTGTACCGTCCACGTAAGGCTAGGCAGATTTGTTAATAAAAAGTAAGAAAACTTAAAGGGCTATGTAAATGAAGATGCTGGTGCTGAACGATACATTTTCAATAAAGTTACTAGTATTAAAACAGAGATTTATTTAAACGAGCCTCTGGATGTTTCGGAAACATACATGGTCCGTGTTGCGGTGAAGGAAAGTTCTACTGTGTTATATATCCAATAACGTTGTGCTCCTACGAGTGAGTGGATTGGAGTTGTTTCCAACGTATTTTTTGGACGGCGCTTCGTGACTTTCATTCAGATAGTGAAAAGGTCCCGGGAATTAGGGTCTGGGCATGCTTGGAGTTCATCTCATAATGGAAATATACAAGGATGCCAGCGAGTTATACAGTCCATGCTGTGTACTCAAGATAGTTTGCAGCTGGTTTTGTAGAACTTCCATGACACGTCCCTCAACCCATGGAAGTGCATAGATATAGTTTATAATAAGTGTGAAACTTTCACACCACACACTTAAATAAACAAGTACCTACTTGCACCCACATGGTGAACCACTCAAGCACTCAATGTACCAGATTCCCGAGGGGCGATCCGGAGGAGGGGCTAGCGGTGTGCGCTCCATTGCGATTGCTTATACAAATTGGCTCCCTTGAGCTTTGAGCCGACGGGCTCCTGGACGACGCACCTGCGTGCCGGTTCAGGCATCGAGGCCATTGACGGTTGTTTGGCGGCCTTCTCTTCCACCCCTAACTATTTTCTCTACTGATGAGGGAAGTTATCCCGAAACCCGAGCCATGTCTCGGGCGATATCCAAAAACCCGGGACATGTATCGGGTCTAGAGATCATCAGTTTTATAAGTACCTACTTGTACCCACATGGGTGAACCACTCAAGAACTCAATGTACCAGATTCCCGAGGGGCGATCCGGAGGAGGGGCTAGCGGTGTGCGCTCCATTGCGATTGCTTATACAAATTGGCTCCCTTGAGCTTTGAGCCGACGGGCTCCTGGACGACGCACCTGCGTGCCGGTTCAGACATCGAGGCCATTGACGGTTGTTTGGCGGCCTTCTCTTCCACCCCTAACTATTTTCTCTACTGATGAGGGCAGTTATCCCGAAACCCGAGCCATGTCTCGGGCGATATCTAAAAACCCGGGACATGTATCGGGTCTAGAGATCATCAGTTTTACAAGTACCTACTTGCACCCACATGGGTGAACCACTCAAGAATTCAATGTACTAGATTCCCAAGGGGCGATCCGGAGGAGGGGCTAGCGGTGTGCGCTCCATTGCGATTGCTTATACAAATTGGCTCCCTTGAGCTTTGAGCCGACGGGCTCCTGGACGACGCACCTGCGTGCCGGTTCAGGCATCGAGGCCATTGACGGTTGTTTGGCGGCCTTCTCTTCCACCCCTAACTATTTTCTCTACTGATGAGGGAAGTTATCCCGAAACCCGAGCCATGTCTCGGGCGATATCCAAAAACCCGGGACATGTATCGGGTCTAGAGATCATCAGTTTTACAAGTACCTACTTGCACCCACATGGGTGAACCACTCAAGAACTCAATGTACCAGATTCCCAAGGGGCGATCCGGAGGAGGGGCTAGTGGTGTGCGCTCCATTGCAATTGCTTATACAAATTGGCTCCCTTGAGCTTTGAGCCGACGGGCTCCTGGACGACGCACCTGCGTGCCGGTTCAGGCATCAAGGCCATTGACGGTTGTTTGGCGGCCTTCTCTTCCACCCCTAACTATTTTCTCTACTGATGAGGGAAGTTATCCCGAAACCCAAGCCATGTCTCGGGCGATATCCAAAAACCCGGGACATGTATCGGGTCTAGAGATCATCAGTTTTACAAGTACCTACTTGCACCCACATGGGTGAACCACTCAAGAACTGAATGTACCAGATTCCCGAGGGGAAATCCGGAGGAGGGGCTAGCGGTGTGCGCTCCAATGCGATTGCCATACAAATTGGCTCCCTTGAGCATTGGGCCAACGGGCTCCTGGACGACGCACCTGAGTGCCGGTTCAGGCATCGAGGCCATTGACGGTTGTTTGGCGGCCTTCTCTTCCACCCCTAACTATTTTCTATACTGATGAGGGAAATTATCTCGAAACCCGAGCCATGTCTCGGGCGATATCCAAAAACCCAGGACATGTATCGGGTCTAGAGATCATCAGTTTTACAAGTACCTACTGCACCCACATGGGTGAACCACTCAAGAACTCAATGTACCAGATTCCCGAGGGGCGATCCGGAGGAGGGGCTAGCGGTGCGCGCTCCATTGCGATTGCTTATACAAATTGGCTCCCTTGAGCTTTGAGCCGACGGGCTCCTGGACGACGCACCTGCGTGCCGGTTCAGACATCGAGGCCATTGACGGTTGTTTGGTGGCCTTCTCTTCCACCCCTAACTATTTTCTCTACTGATGAGGGAAGTTATCCCGAAACCCGAGCCATGTCTCGGGCGATATCCAAAAACCCGGGACATGTATCGGGTCTAGAGATCATCAGTTTTACAAGTATCTACTTGCACCCACATGGGTGAACCACTCAAGAACTCAATGTACCAGATTCCCGAGGGGCGATCCGGAGGAGGGGCTAGCGGTGTGCGCTCCCATGCGATTGCTTATACAAATTGGCTCCCTTGAGCTTTGAGCCGACGGGCTCCTGGACGACGTACCTGCGTGCCGGTTCAGGCATCGAGGCCATTGACGGTGGTTTGGCGGCCTTCTCTTCCACCCCTAACTATTTTCTGTACTGATGAGGGAAATTATCCCGAAACCCGAGCCATGTCTCGGGCGATATCCAAAAACCCAGGACATGTATCGGGTCTAGAGATCATCAGTTTTACAAGTACCTACTTGCACCCACATGGGTGAACCACTCAAGAACTCAATGTACCAGATTCCCAAGGGGCGATCCGGAGGAGGGGCTAGCGGTGTGCGCTCCATTGCGATTGCTTATACAAATTGGCTCCCTTGAGCTTTGAGCCAACGGGCTCCTGGACGACGCACCTGCATGCCGGTTCAGACATCGAGGCCATTGATGGTTGTTTGGCGGCCTTCTCTTCCACCCCTAACTATTTTCTCTACTGATGAGGGAAGTTATCCCGAAACCCGAGCCATGTCTCGGGCGATATCCAAAAACCCAGGACATGTATCGGGTCTAGAGATCATCAGTTTTACAAGTACCTACTTGCACCCACATGGGTGAACCACTCAAGAACTCAATGTACCAGATTCCCAAGGGGCGATCCGGAGGAGGGGCTAGCGGTGTGCGCTCCATTGCGATTGCTTATACAAATTGGCTCCCTTGAGCTTTGAGCCGACGGGCTCCTGGACGACGCACCTGCATGCCGGTTCAGGCATCGCGGCCATTGACGGTTGTTTGGCGGCCTTCTCTTCCACCCCTAACTATTTTCTCTACTGATGAGGGAAGTTATCCCGAAACCCGAGCCATGTCTCGGGCGATAACCAAAAACCCGGGACATGTATCGGGTCTAGAGATCATCAGTTTTACAAGTACCTACTTGCACCCACATGGGTGAACCACTCAAGAACTCAATGTACCAGATTCCCGAGGGGCGATCCGGAGGAGGGGCTAGCGGTGTGCGCTCCAATGCGATTGCTTATACAAATTGGCTCCCTTGAGCTTTGAGCCGACGGGCTCCTGGACGACGTACCTGCGTGCCGGTTCAGGCATCGAGGCCATTGACGGTTGTTTGGCGGCCTTCTCTTCCACCCCTAACTATTTTCTATACTGATGAGGGAAATTATCCCGAAACCCGAGCCATGTCTCGGGCGATATCCAAAAACCCAGGACATGTATCGGGTCTAGAGATCATCAGTTTTACGAGTACCTACTTGCACCCACATGGGTGAACCACTCAAGAACTCAATGTACCAGATTCCCAAGGGGCGATCCGGAGGAGGGGCTAGCGGTGTGCGCTCCATTGCGATTGCTTATACAAATTGGCTCCCTTGAGCTTTGAGCCGACGGGCTCCTGGACGACGCACCTGCATGCCGGTTCAGGCATCGAGGCCATTGACGGTTGTTTGGCGGCCTTCTCTTCCACCCCTAACTATTTTCTCTACTGATGAGGGAAGTTATCCCGAAACCCGAGCCATGTCTCGGGCGATAACCAATAACCCGGGACATGTATCGGGTCTAGAGATCATCAGTTTTACAAGTACCTACTTGCACCCACATGGGTGAACCACTCAAGAACTCAATGTACCAGATTCCCGAGGGGCGATCCGGAGGAGGGGCTAGCGGTGTGCGCTCCATTGCTATTGCCTATACAAATTGGCTCCCTTGAGCTTTGAGCCGACGGGCTCCTGGACGACGCACCTGCGTGACGGTTCAGGCATCGAGGCCATTGACGGTTGTTTGGCGGCCTTCTCTTTCACCCCTAACTATTTTCTCTACTGATGAGGGAAGTTATCCCGAAACCCGAGCCATGTCTCGGGCGATATCCAAAAACCCAGGACATGTATCGGGTCTAGAGATGATCAGTTTTACAAGTACCTACTTGCACCCACATGGGTGAACCACTCAAGAACTCAATGTACCAGATTCCCGAGGGGCGATCCGGAGGAGGGGCTAGCAGTGTGCGCTCCATTGCGATTGCTCCTACGAGTGAGTGGATTGGAGTTGTTTACAACTTATTTCTTGGACGGCGCTTCGTGACTTTCATTCAGATAGTGAAAAGGTACCGGGTATTAGGGTCTGGGCATGCTTGGAGTTCATCTCATAATGGAAATATACAAGGATGCCAGCGAGTTATACAGTCCATGCTGTGTACTCAAGATAGTTTGCAGCTGGTATTGTAGAACTTCCATGATACGTCCCTCAACCCATGGAAGTGCATAGATATAGTTTATAATAAGTGTGAAACTTTCACACCACACACTTAAATAAACAAGCAAACTCACCGCCGCAGCCCAGCTTCAACAAGAAGCCAGGCAACCTTTGTTGGGACGGGGGCGGGGCCGGACAAAAACAGGAAGCAGACGGGAGCCTACCCCTCGCTCCTGTGACCGCCGGAAGATTTCCGTCTCAGCTAGCGGGGCGCCCGTGCTCGCCCCCGCCTGTTAACCAGAATGACCCGCTGGCTGCCGAGGGACACGCGAGAAGAACCTGGTGAGTGGGGTGTGAGGGTGATGTGTGCGCACGTGTGTCTGTGTGTGCGCGCATGTGTGTATGCGTGTGTGTGTGTTAAAAGAGCCCGATGACTGGTTGGTGAGGGGAGGGGGTGTGTACGCGAGTGTCTGTCTGCCTAGCATAGCATGACGCCACTTTCTAGCGAAACAGCGCACACACAGCAAGCAGCCAGCAGCAAAAGCGCGCTCACGAGGACAAATCTGAGACAGCAGAAGCGCGTGGCCGAATGCTGTCTCAGATTCCCAGGAGACTGAAAACAATAGTTGTCAAGCTAGATGCATGCTTCGCATGCGCACTCTAGCTCGACCTAATAAGTGCTGGTACTCCGTACCGGGTAGTACCGGCCAATTTAAAGCACTGCTTGGTATTCCATGAGGGCAGTGTCACCACAAAGGGCTGTAAACACTCATGAAAAGGTGCTAGGTCACCACCTCCCTGTGCGAGACAACAAGGAAGTGCCGATGCATTTTAGCTCCTTTCGGGAGGCGTTATTGGTAAACTATGACTTCGAGTATGCATTTTATAGACCATAAGAGAGAAATTATTGCTGGGGTTTCAGAGGTTTGACCGGGTCGCCATCATACTTATTAAAGTGGACAAATCTACCAACCTAAATATCTTACTAATGTTTCAGCTGCTTTTTGTTTTTGGTGTCGTCATAGTGAACATGGTAGTCGCGCAAACATCTGTTTCTACTATTCATAAAAGACACCCTTTCAGAGTGTAATATGGTGTTCAATCGAGGTAGACAAGCAGCGCCTCTCTCCTGAACCCATTAGAGTGTCTTTGAGCAGAGGTCAAACCAATTATTCCCTGTTTTTTTTTATCAGCAAGTAAGAAAAAAATAAAGGAAAAAAGAGTTCCATGGATCAAAAGTTAGGAGTGAAGCTTTGCTAATGTATTCGGTATTTCTGCAAGTCCATCTGCATGCACACTGCAGCCATGATTGGATTATACCTGGGCTTGAACAGTGAAGATGAACAACTCTGTTTTAGGGGTGGGCGAACCTCTGTGGAGTTATATAAAAACTCTTTGAGATTACTAGAAGTTCCACGAACTGGCGGAAATATGCATGTTGCCCTGCTTGCGCTGCAATTTAGTGTCATTGGCTCGCACAGCGCTGAAAAAGCAGCATGAATGGCATCATGCTGTGCGCAAGAGCACGCAGCCATTTGAGTTGATTTTGCTGCTTCTGGACAAGAAAATATACTCGAACATCAGGAAAACCTACTCCAGAAGCAGCCCTCTGTCTAAAAGTGCTTGCAGCTGTGTGCATTCGAAAATGGTGCTACGGGCCGCCAAGTCTCACTCGTGTTCGCAGCTCTGGAGCCGCGCTGGGAAGAATTCCACCATGAGGCGATTGGTGAATTTTAGAAATTGGATTGTAGATTCACTGGAGTAGGAACCCTAGTCAAGCAGCAGCCACAATCCCACTCAGGGTTAGAAGCAGGAAAACCCTAAATGAATCTGTTCTCACCCTCTGGTAGCTTGGCATAGAGCAGTCAGGGTTAGCTTAGAGGCAATGTGTAATGTATTTGTGTAATGTATTTGTGCCACACTTCAAACAGGAAAAAAACCACACAAAAAGATTCCACACCAACTTGGAAAAATAACTCTTAATTTAATAAAGAAAATAAGACAAGAATTCAATAAGAATAACTGTAAAATAGCGCCTAGAAACAATAGGAGCATCCTTTGGGATATCTGGTCTTGCCGGACAAGGACAAAGGCAAATATTCCGGCTGACTGCGGTGGAGCATGTCCCGGATACTGGAAACCAGTGAGGCCCGTTGAACAAATGTACCTTGATCCAGGCTGAATCGATGTTGAAGATGTGTGGTGCAGCTGAAGTGATGCATCGGCGTCAATCCATGCAGTGGAGATGATACACTGGTCCTGATCTGTGCAGCAACAGCGTTGCTTCGGCTCCAATGAGCACAGAGCTGCAATGTGGAGATTCAGCGTCATTGTCAAGGATACAGTCAACGAAGGTGTGGAGACCTTCTTTAGTGGTGGTGCCAAAGGTGCTGTGTCGGGGTCAGTTAATCCTGCAGCAGAGGTAATACACTGGTTTGATAGAGGATGCTTGGATTTTGCTCCAGCAACCACCTTAGGCCTCATTTCCGAAGCTCCAAGACTGGGGTTGCACCACTTGACAGGGAAGACTAACATATGGCAGAGTCCAAGTGCAGAAGCAGGTAAGTTGGAAGCCTTTTATATCACTGAGACTCAGATCAGGAGGCCGGCTAGATAGCCCTTGGAGTCACTCTGGGTTGAAGTGATGTAGGCCCAGTTCTTCTCACACCGGCAGGGCAACAGCAGGCAGCAAGGCAGCACAGCAAGACTGCAGAGTGGCAGTCCTTTAGCAGCACAGCAGTCCTTCTCTTTTGCAGAGTCCTCAACATGTCCAGAATTGTCCTGAAGTGGTTGTGTACTTATACCCAGTAGTGCCTTTGAAGTGGGGGAGACCTCAAGTGCACAGAGGTTCTCCCATCCTGCCCTGGCTCCAGACTGCAGGGCGATATGCAGTCCTTTGTGTGGGGACAGGATACAGCCTATTCATTTGTAAGTGAGGCTGGGTCCAGCTCCTCCCTCCCATCCTACCAGGATGGCCCATTAAGTCACACCTATGCTCCCATTGTGTGTGGCTATTTAGGGGGAATACACGAAGCTCTAATGTGTATCAGTGACAGGCAGCAGGCAGCAGGCACCAAGTAGCTAAAGTAAGAAAAGGCCAACTCTCTAAAAGTGGTATTTTCAGAATTGGAATGTAAAATCCAACTTCACTGTAAAATTTGATTTCAGAGACACCAAACTTGAAAATTCTATCTAGTCGCAATTGAGAATTACACTTAAAAAATATAATAAGCTAATCCCAATATTATTCTATGGGATAGATAGGCCTTGCAGTTGTGAAAATGAAGTTGAGAGTTTTTCACTACCAGGACACGTAAAACTTAAAATTACATGTCATGCCTTTTAAATACATTGCACCCTGCCCTGTGGGTTGTCCAGGACCTGCTTTAGAGGTGAACTATATGTACAAAAAGGGAAGGTTTGAGCCTGGCAAGAGGTTTATTATGCCAGGTTGAAATGGCAGTGTAAACAGCACACACAGGCTCTGCAATAGCAGGTATGGGCCCTGGTGAGAGGGCTACTTCAATGGGTGGCACAATAAGTGCTGCAGGCCCACTAGAGGCATTAATTTGCAGGCCCTGGGCACATGTAGTGCATTTTTCTAGGGACTTATAAGGAAATAAGATATGGGGATGAGCCAATGTTGCCATGTTTAGAAGACAGAGCACAAGGACTTTAGCACTGGTTAGAAGTAGTAAAGTGTACAGAATCCTAAAGCCAGCAAAAACCAGGTCAGATAAATGGAGGAGGTAGGCGAAAAACTGAGGGGAACCAACCTAAGACTGTCAGGTGTAACAGCAGAATTTGGCCGGAACTACACATTACAAGAGTAATACGGAGTCACCATTTTTCGCCAATTCCTAGGGCGGAATGAAACATTCCCCTAGACCCTCTGCATATGACATTAAGGTTACTGTATTAGGTTTTTCCAGATACAATGAAATGTAACAGAGTTTTACATTTCAGAATCTAATTATTTTCTCACCATAGCACTCCTGGGGAAACAATCCTATTGTCATCAGAATGTGACAGCACCCAATCAGGAATTATTAAAGCCACTCCGTCCAACCTTAATCACATTCTTTGCAATATTTGGGATGATCAATAATATATATTTTGAAAACAGATTTTGAAATTCAAAAGAACACCAAATAGGAGAATCTTGCTAAAGAAGGGTATCTAGGTAAACCACCACCTGTATATTGGTGTCTGGACAAGGACAAAGTGCCTGTTAGTGCAGCTAGCCATCCCTGCCATTTCATTCTTTGTCCAAGATGGACCCTTATTTTTTTTTCTTTTGACTTAATTTGAGGAGCCCTTTTAGCTCCTTAGGAGTACCTTTGCTGTATTCTATCACCAGGAGAACCGTACATTAGTCTCCCCACTCTGCATTCTTGATAGATTAATCCTCTTTGGCCCCTTTAGCCATGTCCTGGCTATTAGCAGGATTGCATATATTTTGGGGTGCGTTAGCTACACCAAATGGTGTCACCAACTCCTCACTCTATGTACATTTCTTAATGTTTGCAGATCATAGCGAATATTATGTGCGTTGTTTTTAAGTAATGTTTGTGATCACCTTCAGTTGAGCTGTTGAAAGTATTACCTGTAGATTAACGATTTTTAGTAGAAAAGAGTGAGTTAAATGTGACTTCTATCAGAGAGAAGCCTTGAGGGCAGTACCCTCCTCCACTTCTTTCTCTATATTGCTTTCTTTCTCTGGATATCCAGTCTGAGGGTAATAGACAGCCCTTGCAGAGTGCACCTGCCTTGTACCATGTAGGCGCAACACCCACCGTGCATTCTAGGTGCATGGCAGGGTTTGCTCTTCCCAAATACCATGTAGAGGAATTAAATTATCAACCCCTGCAATCTTCGTGTTTCAGACTTTTTAAATTTATTGGGGGTAGTTGGAAATGGAATGCTGCTCAATTGCCAATATCACAATGAAAATAAGTAAGTTAAAGCCCATTTCAGCATAATGCAGACCTCCATTGACTCACATCTGCTTGGATTTTTCAGCAGAGCTTCCTGAACATGGAGATGTGTATGTCATGTTCCCCAAGGCTAAGATTAAGCCTATCTCTCCTTACCTGAAACTCTTCGGGCCTGCTGCTGCTAATGTTGTTCCAGTGAAAGCCACCAGCAAGACAGATCAGCGGACGCACCGGACCTGCACCGGAGTCGTGCCAGAGTCCTGCCCGTCTGCGCCTGTCCACGACCATGCCACGCCCGTGGCCACAGACCCTGTCAATTCGGTCACCCCGTCCATAATTACATATGACAGGAATTCTTTACTCAAACTCATGCCCCGAGGCTGTGCGTTTAGGCACACTTTACCATCCGACCTCGTCACACTCACGTACACTTACATGCCCTGTAAAATCAAACAGCCAATAGGCAACCCTGCAACTCACTGCCCCCTTCTACAGAAACCCGCTCTGTCCACGCCCTCCAGTCAAAACCTTACTGTTACAGCGGGCTTAATTAACTGTCGCTCACTGGCAAAACACTCTTTAGATATAGCCCAAACGTTGTCTGATAACAAATGGGATCTTCTTTTCTTAACCGAAACCTGGCTGGGGGATGAAACCAATCCTGTCCTGTCCCTTGCTATACCCCCAGACTATAACATATTATGTGCCAACCGACAGACCCTCAACCGTGGTGGAGGCATTGCTATAATTTACAGATCACATTGGACCATCATTCCTTCCCCTACACCCAAATAGAATCTATTGAAGCTCTCCCATTCTGCATCCAACTGGCAGCCAATATCACATGCTCCGGTCTACTTGTATACCGTCCCCCCAAATCCAAGGTATCCTCCCTTCTCATCTTTCTTGACTATCTCCTTCAGGCTAGTTCCCGATACGCAAATTGTACCCTTCTTGGGAACTTCAATCTCCATGTAGAGGATGCCTCGGACACCACGAGTCTCAATTTTCTCTCTACTTTATCTGATGGGGGCTAATACAATTGCTTTCCGGCCCAACTCATAAGGCAGGCCATACTTTTGACCTGATCTGCTCCAACTTAGCAGACATAACTATCAACAAACCCTTTCCAGTGATGTGGTCGGACCATTTCTTCATCCCTTTCTCCTTTTCTCTATCCCACCAAGACAGACCTAGATTACAGGCCAAAACCCTCGGCCGTAACTGGAGTAAGATCTCTCCGGAAAGCTTAGCAGTACACCTTGCCACCACCTCGCCCACGCACACCCTAGACCTGGACTGCAGGCTGACCAATTTTAACAATTGGATCTCATCTGCTATAGACTCGCTTGCTCCTCTCAGGTCTATTAAAACCTTCAGATCTGCCCCCTCGTCACCGTGGTACTCGGATGAACTCCGCAAATGCAAGTCTGCCTGCAAGCTCTTGGAGAGACGCTGGAGACTAGCTTATTCCCCTGACAGTAAAGCGGACTACAAATCAGCTCTTAAGAAATACAGGAAAAAGGTTATTGATCAAAAAAGAATTTACCTGGAGGATAAAATTAACAGAGCGCGAGGATCCCCGAGGGAAATCTTTAATACTGTCAGAAAGTTTACTGACCCAATGGCCCTTAAACGCCAGCCCCCGGTTTCACAATTCCTATGTAACCGCCTCTCGGACTATTTCGAGGAAAAAATCGTTACCATTTATGATTCTTTTCCCAGAAATAATAGATCTGACCTGAATGATAACTACACAGCTCACTCAGAAACCGTCTCAAATTCCTTCCCGTTTTTTTCTGATTTTGAGGAGATTACTTTAGATCGCTCCCTGGCAGAGCTACTAAAATGTAGATCTGGCTCGCCTACCGACCCTTGGCCAGCCAAACAATACAAAGCCCTGGCTCATTTTCTTAACCCCGTATTGAATGGTATCTGGAATGACTCCCTCAGGACAGGCATATTCCCGGATTCTTGGAAACACGCCCAACTTGTCCCTATCTTCAAAAAGGCCAATGCAGACCCTAATGAACCTGCCAATTACAGGCCTATTTCCTTATTACCTGCCCCAGCCAAGGTGCTTGAAAAACTAGCACAACAGCAATTAGCGAGCTTCTTTGAAGTCCACGGGTCTTTTCACGACTCCCAACACGGGTTTAGACCAGGCTACAGTACCGAGTTGGCCCTGATCGAGATGGCTGACTCCGTTCGATGGAGTCTGGACGGGGGCTCGAGAGTGGTGTTGGTGCTGCTCGACTTGTCGGCAGCTTTCAACACCGTCTCCCACCCCGTCCTACTCGACCGCCTCCATTCCAAGGGCATTCAAGGCAAGGCCTTGGAGTGGCTGTCCTCATTTCTATGTAACCGGACACAGGCAGTATTCACTCCTCCCTTTACCTCAGATAGCCATCCTCTTAAGTGGGGTGTCCCTCAGGGCTCCTCCTTAAGCCCCATCCTGTTCAACGTTTACCTCTCCCCTGTGGCAGAGCTGATTGCCCAGTCTGGAATTAAAGCTACCTCGTATGCTGATGACATTCAGCTCCTATTCTCCTATGATAACCCTTCTCAGTCCACATTTGATCCACTAAAAGACTGTCTCCGTAACATCGCACATTGGATGGATAACAACTGTCTCCGGCTCAATGCTGGTAAGACCGAGGTCCTCTTTTTCCATCAGCCGCCCCCACTAGATCCGAACTTGTGGTGGCCACTCGACCTGAGCATGCCCCCCTCCCCCAAGGAATCCGTAAAAAACCTAGGGGTTAGATGGGATTCCAGCCTCTCTTTCCACCATCAGGTACAGACGGTCGCTGCCGCTTGCTTCTCTAAAATAAGGATGATCAAAACATTTATTAATTTTCTTCCAAGCAACACCAGGAAAACCATCGTCCAGGCACTAATTACATCTCACTTGGACTACGCCAATGGCCTGTACATTGGACTCTCCTCTGACCTCTGCCACCGGCTGCAAATAGTTCAGAACGCTGCAGTCCGATTGGTCTGTTGCATCTCTCTCAGAGAACACATCTCGCCACATCGGCGTAGGCTCCATTGGCTTCCAGTACAAAAAAGGGCAGAATTCAAAGCCCTTACATTAGCACACCGAGCAATAAAGGGAGATGGCTCTGCGTACCTCTCCCCCTGTCTTCGACCCTACAGAAATGCCAGATCCCTACGATCTAGCTCAAAAAATCTCCTCACCACTCCGAAATTTAAAAAGGCACGTACAGGAGGAAAAACCTTTCAAGTATGTGCCTCTTCCCACTGGAACAAACTCCCACTCCCCATCAGGATGATTCAGGAAGAATTTCAGTTTCGCAGAGCATTGAAAACTTTCCTCTTCAGCTAAAAAGTCAACTAAGGAAACCTCATCACACACCTAGGAGCGCCGGGACACCCCGTTGGGGTAGCTGCACGCTATATAAAACAAACTAAATAAATTTTAAAAAAAGACACTATCAGGTACCACCACAGAAAGGTGGTGGTCCCTGGTAGTGAAGACCAGCACCTGCAAGTGCAGGTGAGCTGAGTTTCAACTCTGAAGGGTAAGTACACTTTCTCCCTGTGCTAATATTTTGCTTCTATATTTTGCTCATCTATGTAAGAACCTCACATGCCTTTCCCTGACTCACCTGATGTGGTGTGAGTACAGGCCAGCTGAGTCCTGAAAGAGTTGGCCCTGAGTCACACTTAAGGGATTTCTGACAGTCTTATGCTATGCAGACATTGTGCTAGTCAGATCGTGATAGTTTTAAGAGGTCCTGCATAGTCCTAGTGCAACAGTCCTGCCAGTGTGCACACATCCCTGTGAGTAAGACTGTTGCTTGACACGTAAGTATATATATCCCTCAAGCTGGACATGGGTCAAAGGGTTTTGAGTAACTAGAAACTCCAGGTCACGAGATATCCATATTCCAAGGGACAGATAAAGCCTAACCTCACAATGAGAACTATGCATGTGTCTATATCCATAACTGTTGACTGTCAGAACAGAGAAGCTAGAATCCAATGTTTTACAATCTTGATTACTCTCTCACAAGTTGCATTTTTCTGTGTTTCTTGTTGTGACCATGAAGAGTGTTCTAAGAAGTACAGCTTTAGACAGCGAATCACATTTGTGTGTGCCCTTTTTATTAGGTTTCGCCTGCACAGCTGTGCTTTTGAAAGTGATTGTTTTAATATATCAAAAAAGGTACTTACATCCCACCTTCAGTTCTTATTGGTCAGCGTACTTGCCAGTTTGCTTTCCTCAGTTTCTATTGGTTCTCCCTTCTGTGTCTCGCTTTTCAGTTTCCCGAGGTCTAACTACTCATTCCCATCCTCGTTGGTGGTTTGAACTTTAATTCTTTTATTTAATGCTCCAGATCGTTTACTTTCTCTGGCTGCACGCATTTAGAGCTTCCTTTTTGTTTTGTTGTTTGTCTCGTTCTGTATGAAATGTTTTCCTGCTTTCGCCAATGTTTTTAATTTACACTTTATTAGCACGCATTCCAAGTGTGCTTGCGAATCAACGCAAGACTCGAACCTCGTTCGCCAGCTTCAGGGTTGGCAGTTCTGGCCATTTGGCCACATCCTTTATCCTGCCACTTCTCTCTATTTTTTTTTAATTTAATCTGAAGCACTCCAAATGAGCACACATTTTTTCAGGCTGTTCTCCCCTCATCCGCCTCCATCCCCGCCATTGCCTATACCCTTCATCCCTTGCCCTGGTCATCACTTTCACCCGCCACCCCCACCCTCACCCCGTAATTGCTTAAACCCAGTCCCCCTTTTAGCATTTCACAGAAGACAGCTGGTATCCTTAGAGCGGTTCCTTTCATTGATATATATTGTGCAAATAACAGGGCACGCTAGGAAAAATAACTGCACCACTTAGTCTAATACACTGAGAAGAGCACATACAATCAGCGCTGCAATGAGAAAGCATCAACAGCGATGGCCTATTGGAAACGCCATTCAGTCACAACTGCACGCCTTGTCATCTGATGCATTGCACAATATTTTTAGGGTTTTAAGAATAGATTTAGGTGAAAAAATTATGCAAAGTCTACACTTAGAAATAGCATTTAGGCGGGGTTCATGAATTCAGCTTGTAAATATCAGCAATACAACCTAGTCTACACATTGATGGTGCCTTAAGAGGAAATGAACCACTTATTACACCGATTAGCATTCTTCTTCATTGGATGACTAAAGTGCATGTATCTCTTTAGACCTTACTCTTGACTTCATGTTTTGTTTCTTTTTTATTTTGCCATGTTTCCTGAAGTTGCTTCAAGTATCCAGTGATGAGAATGAACAGGGAAAAATAGTGGGAGGGTCGGGGGCTTGCACAGGCCTTGGTGAAAAACTGCAAAATATAGTAATTTGTCCTTTTTCCCAAAGTGCTTGTGGAGCAAATTCATGCTAAACAAGCATTGGCAGTGCCAACAGGTCTGCTGTTGCTTGCCAGCCTTTTGGTTTTGCCAGTGAAGAAGCAGGGCAAAAGCAAACACTTACATACTAAACCCAAGCATGGTCTACACACTGACACCAACTTTTATTGCTGAACAAGGAAGAAAAGGCATTAAATGGAATTGGGCAATGTGTGCGCTAGTAACATGTGGAGCCATTTTTCACCAACAAGATTGACACTCTGGCTTTCTAGGTTCAGGACAGCTTCATATAACCACCAGAAAGTGCACAATATTTTGCCCTTCCCAAAAAGCAAATCAAAACACTTTTCATTCATTCATTCATTGAAACTTTATTTCGGCTATTACAGCCATAAAAGCACATACAAATTTACAATATCTTAAAAGTCAAATCACATAAGGAATCAATGGTCATGTGCGACAATAGATAATGCACAAAGCGTTATCCACACATGGGGAAATTGGCCAATAAAAATCATCACTATGGGAAGTTTGATTGGTTAAAAACTTCATTAAAAATATAATTTAGACTATAAATATTAAAAACAATGGAGGATTCATATCAATTATATATCTAGAACCCAAAATCACAATAGTAACCAATTAAGCAGGTATTAATATATTTCACGTGGGTTAATCAGCAAGTACCTACACTTGCAAATGGAATTTTACAAAAAACGTGATCACAACAGATGACAAATAGGAGCGAGTGTTATAAATTCTCATATCAGTTTTTAAGCAAGTGCCTTCTTTTGCACCACATTGCAAATAGAAATTTAGAATTTGCGACAACAAAAACCAGCTTAGAATCTGTTTTTAGAATCCTATAAAATTCTATGTGCTTTCTAATACCCAGGTTTCTGCAAAGTTGGATCACCCACTTAGATCTAGCCCTCTTGCATGCCAAGCAGAAGAACAACACATGAATCACAGTTTCTTCCTCCACTAGGCACCCAGGGCAAGGATGGCAGGTGACTGATTGGTCATGAACTCCTTGTGCAACAACAGGGGCAATCAGGAGTTCCTAAGACAGGAGCCGAACAAAAAGCAGTTTTCAAAGAATCGAAAGCCTTCTGACACTCATCAGTCTGAGGTAAAGGTTCATGCACATCCTTAGTGGTTAAGTACAAAACAGGTTTAGTAAGAAGGGAAAAGTTAGGAATCCACTGGCAACAGTAAGAGGTTATGCCCAGAAATGCACGAACATCACGTTGAGTACGAGGAAAAGGCATGTTAAAAATAGTAGACACACGTTCAGGAGTTAGTTTCCTCCCCTCTTTCGACAGTAGATGACCGAGATAGGTCACCTCCTGTCGACAATATTGAAACTTAGAAAGAGACACTTTATTACCGTTGGCTGCTAAATGCAACAATAATTTAACCGTAGCTTCCTTACAGCCTTCCTCAGTGTCTGTGGCCACTAATAAATCGTCCACATGTTGCAGGAGGACGTTTCCTGGGGGCAAAGTCAATTCGTCTAAAAGTACTTTCAAAGCTTGACTATAAATACTAGGACTCTCCGTAAAGCCCTGAGGGGCGCGACAAAATCTAAAGCTGCGCCGAGATAACGAGAAGCCGGAAATATGACGGCTATCAGGGTGTATTGGAATGCTAAAGAAAGCATTCTTCAGGTCTATAACGGAGAAAAATTGAGCTGTTGGGGGAATCATAGTAAGAATTATTGTGATATCTGAAACCACCGGATATTGAGGTACTACTACTTTATTAATTTCGCGCAGGTCAATTACAAAACGATAAGTATCAGCATAATCAGGGCCACTTCCTGTAGGGGCCTTTTTCAAAATTGGTAATATAGGGCTATTACAAGTATTAGAAACCGTTTCTTCCACTACGCCTTTGTCGATTAAATCCTGTATGATTGTCAACAATGCCTTCTCACCAGCCGGTGAGATCTTGTATTGTGGAATACGGGGCAGACGAGCATTCGGTTTTAAAGTGATAGAGACTGGCGGAATATTTAAAAGGCCAACATCCGTATCACCAGTCGCCCACAATGTAGATGGAATGACAGCAAACTCAGGAGGAAGGGGTTCATTTTTCGCAAAACTCTGCCGAGTGTGCTGACCAGGCGATTGAATAGTTAAATACATTCCATCAGGAGAACAATAAATCTTTGCATGCAATTTCTTCAGCAGGTCCAATCCCAATAAATTTTCCCCACAATGTGACGTCAACAAAAATGGGGAATCCAACGTGACTGGACCTATGGTGAGCGGGAGAGGCTTAGAAATGGGGCTTACTACGGGGATTCCAGAAAACATTATTTTGCCCGGACAGAGCAGCCCCTGGGACCAGTGAACGAGCAAACGAACTATTCATTGCACCCGTGTCTACTAGAAAATCCTCAACAGTCCCCATTAATTGTCCTTTAACATAAGGCCCTCTCTGATCGACAGGTACTGCCACTTGGCCCCTACTCTGTCTGTGGCTGTCCTACGCATAGTAATACCTATCTGGCCCGTCAGTTCCATAATCTTAATTATAGTACTGCCTCCCCGTTGAATTATCAAAACAATTTCCCCCTGCCTCACCTCGTGTCACCTCTTCTCTTCTCATGTCACTCCGATCAACTCCTCCTCGTCCTCTTCCTCTGCCTCTCACGGCTCCGTTTTGCACTAAGAGGAAAGGACACTGAGCTCGCCAATGCCCTTCCTGTTTACAATAAACACATTGGTTTGCTCCCAAAGTAACAGCTGGACCTCCTCCTTGTCCTGTTCCCACCCCTCTTGGAACAAACCCTCTTCCCACTCCGTCTCTACCCCGTCCTCTAGCTACTTGCTGTAATAACACTCGAGTCTTTAGATCCTTCGTCTTTTTGTCAGACTTATCTTTGCTCTCGTTTTCCCTATGTTCATAATATTGGGCCATACTCAAAATAACAGAAGGAGTAGAGGTGGTCCAAGTGCTTTCAGCTGCCTGGAGCCGGGTAGATATTTCGGGCAACAGAATAGTCACAAAACGATTAACGCATAATCTTATCCCACCTTCCACTGACAGATCTTGACCACTAAAATCAATGAACACCGCCTCAAAACGAGTAAAGAAACCAGACACACTCTCATCCTTCTTCTGTTTGCAAGCGGTTAGTTTATTCCAATCCACCTTCCGGGGTGGAATTAAAGAATGCATATATGTGATAATCTGACCCGGCAAAGCAAAAATTTCCGGTCTTGGTTTATCTCCGGGTTTCCAATCCTTGTCCCAGTCTTTGATTTGATCTCAAGTTCCTCCCAACTCGTTAACGTGAGGATGATCATGCACATGTCGCCATACATCGACAGTAACCCGAAAAATAATTCTATATCAGCTAAGGTCATCACAGCCGACAAAGCGGCCTCAGTGAGTTCCTTCTAATAGGCAGTGGGATTTTTCCGAGGGTCGGGTAACTGGGACTTCAGGGAAAGAACCTTGCTTCTTTTCCAAGTGGTATAAACCCATTGTTCTTGGAATCGGGCTTCAACGCAAGCTTGAATGATTTGATTACCATTGTCCCTGACCTCAGGGATTTCGGGGTGATAGATCGGATGAAGGTCCCGCATTGAATGTTGAGTAGCCAAACTCGGGCATTTAGTGAACAACCTTTCCCGATGCTTCATTATGGTCACCAGATTCCCATATACATCTTCTAATCCTAATTCAAATTTGTGTGCCCGGTCCACAATGTCATATAGGACCAGTGGGGCTCTTCCATCTGGGAAGCACTGTTCCCATAGGGAAATTAAACAATTGGCCATAGTTTCTAAAGCATATCGCTGCATGACTGGTTCATAATCCATCATGGTCCCCCATATATCTGTAGTCATATAGATGGCATTCCGCACCCATTGGGATGCTTGATCTATTACCATCTGTTTCTCTCTCTCGAGCCCACCGTATTGCGGGTATACAGCCGTCAGGCACCCAGAGTCCCGGTAGCATGGGAGGGGGTCAAATCAATCATTGCGGGAGTCGACGTGGCCGACAGAGAAGGCCAGGCTGAGGCCGGTGAAGCTAATGTTACAGAGGACATAATGGGAGGAGACTGGGGAAGTGGGAGTGAAAGTTGGCCCCATAGGCATAGAGTGTCAGGATTACGTCCGAACCCTGACATAGAGGCTGCAGTAACGGCCAGGCCGTGGCTTGTGGGGCGGACGAGGTGGGGGCCATTACAAGTGGTATTGCGGGGTATACTCATTGCGGGGCATAAGGAGGTGGGGGACGCACATCCAATAGGTCCTCAATTTCATCTTCCAGCTCTGTTCGAGCTGTGTAACTTTTATCCGCCTGTAACCTAAACTGCCTATCTATACATTCAACGTTATTCTCAGTTTGTTCCCGATCATATGCTACAGCCTTCTGGGTTATGGTCTGACCATTTTTCACTTTGAGCAACTTCTCTTTCCTTATACGATGGTGTTTCGCCTCTTTCTGCCACAGCTTTAAAGAATCGAACATTGCCTGCCGGCTTCTTTTGGCGAACAATCGATCCTGTAAATACTGTATCTTTTTCTCATCAAATGATCCAGTAAAGGGCCATTGTAATTCCACGTTATTCTTTGTGTATTTGTGCCATAAATTATTAAACAAAATAGGCGTAAGGCCATGTTTTACGTACATATAAAAATTTGGGCTGCCCTCTGGCGGACAAGCCTGGCTTTCATCCAATCGTCCGCTCTTACAGTGGCAACAACATCAAAAACATATTTTACTAAAACACAGCATTTTGTTCATCCACAATACACCCGCTCACAAGCTCTCAGATATGGCCATGTACACTCATGCTCAATCTCTCCTCAAACAGGGTCTGACGCACCAAAAGACGAACAAAACATTAGGGGCCAGATGTAGGTAGGCTTTTACCGGTCGGTAACGGCCGATTTCGTCCGTAACCGACCGGTAAATGGATTTTGAGATGTAGGGGGCAGAATCGGTAAATTTACCGATAGGTAAATATACCGATTCTGTAAATTACCGAATCGGTATTTTTACCGATTCGGTAATTTTGAGATGTAGGTGGGACTCTTCTGAGTCCCACAAGCCTTACAGAATCGGTATTTTACCATCAAATTCAATTTGATGGTAAAATACCGATTCCGGTGTGCATGCACATGTGTGCATGCACACCTGTGTCATATGACAGGCAGACCTGCCCTTAGGGCAGGTATGCCTGCCACATGGCACCCGAACCTGTTTTGGGGGTGCTAGAGGGTGTCAAAGTGACACCCCCTGCACCCTTGTGAAATTCGGTATTTACCGAATCGGTAATGCCCATTCATTCCTATGGGCTTCAAAGCCCATAGGAATGAATGGGCATTACCGGTCGGTATTTACCGAATCGGTAAATACAGACTTTTACAGATTCGGTAAATCCACATCTGGATTTACCTACATCTCCCTCCTTATATTTTACCGATTCATAAATACAGAATCGGTAAAATTCGGTATTTATGAGTCGGTAAAATATATTTACCTACATCTGGCCCATAGTATTTTACATTGACATGTCTTTTTTTCAAAACCAAACAACCAAAGAACGGAGCCCGTCGACTCTCGTTCGTGGAGAACTCGTAGATTTCGACCACCAGACCAACAGATACCAGAAGCAGGCAGTCCCGAGACTACCAAGAGGCCATCAGAAAGGAACTAACTACAGACCGGCCTACAGTCCATCCCGTGATCTCCCTGGTTCACCTTCAGGACTATTTTGACTGAGCTTGACACACCTTAGCGCCGCTTCAGATGTGTCCAAAAGGCTACCCAGTTGCAACCACTTGACTTTCCGAGAACAGTCCGGCCAGGTGCGCACCACACGTGCCACACCAAGGCGTCTGATCGAAAGCCTCTATTATTCACCAAACAAGTCTGTGGAGCATCTGCCCGTGCAGCCTCAATGCTCTCTGTGGTACGCCGACCACCAGCTAAATACAGTTAACTGTTTCCAAGACGCAGCTCAACAGTGTAATCCAAAGACACCAAATCAATACACTCACCTGGTGCACACAGGTATGATTGAGTATTCTCCACTGCCCACTCCTGAAGACCAACACGGTTAGCTCCTTGGTTTTGCCCGTAGGACTCCGGCGAGGGGTCTCTAGCAGCTGGGGCCCTCTGATCGCGAGAGCGGAGTTCAGCCAGAATCGTTAGTCAGTCCACCCTCTCGACCAGAGTTCCCCTTTCTTTGTCCTTTCTTGCCCCTCTTACGGGAGGACGACCCAAAACGCGGAGTCCCACCAGAGTCGCCAACTGTCGTATTACAAAAATAATCTATGGAGCTATACCTACCAATAGCCCCCACTTATCGTCTTACCAAATAATCAATCAGTTGGCAGTGAAGAAAAGTCAATCGTTTACTAGGCAATCAATACTCTATAGAGGAGCATCTCCGTACGTCACCCAGCCAGTGTGTGGAGAATACTGACGATTCACACTCAGTACATGGCATATGTACTTTCATTGCCTTACATGAGATCACCGGACATGGAAAAGTACTGGTAGGCACAATAGCTTAAAGGAAAGACCATATCTGGCACACAAATTTCGTTTAGAAGTCTGCTTCTGCTATTATTGGGGAGGGTCAGGTGGGGTGACTCCCTTTCGTCTCGGTGCCTAGGAGCACGGGTACGGTGCATCCAGGAATGCGCCTATCACCTCTGAAACCAGATGCGACCTTGGGTCTCAGAACAGGAAAGAATAGTATGAATTCAGCTGTCTGTATAACTCAACTAACAGGGCTTACTCGGCTGCTGAAGGGTGGCACATGACCACTGTCCGAGTTTAATACATGTACAACAAAATGGAGTCTGTTTGGTTCTTAGTCTGCGTACAAAGAAACATAATGCAAGAGCAGGAAAGGAGTTCCTGTATTGACTTAATTAATTATTCTAAACTATGATAGTATGAATATAGATACAAACGAATATAGATACATCATGCTAACACAAAAGATTGAAATGTAGAGTACCGATTTTATCCGTCATAGAAACCCATAGGTTAAACTCGAAGTATTAACCGTATGTAAAATACGTACCAAATTGTATTCCTTCAAAGCGCTAGCTAAAGATTTCTTTGAAATCGCTCCGCATGCCTCCTCAGGTGCAGTCCATAAGTCCTCCCTCCCTATTGCTCATGATTAATCCCTAATAAAGGACAGCCAAGGGATACTTCCAGCCCCAAAAGTAGACAATACCTATTTTAATTCCTCCCTATAGTGGCCCAACTCTGGCGTGCTCCACAGCCGTCGCCAATACAGCAGTGGGCACAAAGAGATTAGGTCCGCAATTGGGAGGATAACCAGATCCATCCTCAGTGGTACTAGGAGTGTACGTTTGGGCAGACTTAGGATATGTCTAATAAAGTTATTTTCTATTACTGTGAGGGCGTTAGCTACGCTATGCCCCCACAGTTCTGCCCCATACAAGGTAGCTCCCCTTACTTGAACTTTATAGATTTCAACTGGCGGGCTTATAACCTTTAGGGCGCAGCTCTTACGAAATTTTAGGATCTCCCAATAGCCTGAGTTAGCTTTAGGTTTGTTTTATTGATTTGCGGTCCCCATCCCATTTTATCATTTAAGGTAAGACCTAAATAATCGAAGATGGGGACCCTATCCAATGGTCTGTCATCCATTCTAGTGTGTGGGCAATTTGTAGAATTGGCATTGAAGACCATGTATTTTGTATATTTTATATTAACCACTAAATTCCTCTTTTTGCAAAACTGACTAAATTCTTCTAGCACACGCTGCATCCCCATAGATGATTTCGAGAGGAGCAGGGTATCATCCGCAAACATTAATGCTGGAAATTTGTGGTTAGCTAGTTTTGGGGAGTCGATATCCTAAATGGCAAGGGGGTCTTCAATTAGACTGTTAAGAAAGAGCGTGAAGATTGTTGGCGCAAGCACACAGCCCCGCCTCACCCCCTTTTCAACGGGGAAAGGTGCAGTTAATTTCCCTTTCTTACCAAACCTTACTCTCGCGAATGTTCCCTAATGGAGACGTTTGAACTGGTGGCATAGGTATGGTGGGACCCCTGTCTCCAGCATAATGCCCCACAACTGGTCGCGGTCCACCATATCAAACGCTGATTTAAGATCCACGAATGTAAGGTACAGTCTCCCACCCTCCAAAACTATGTGCTTCCAATAGATAAATTGAAGCTTAAATAACTGATCCATGGTTGATGTTTTACTTCTAAAGCCTGCTTGCAAGGGGGTTAAAATGTTAAGGTCTTCCATCCATTCCTGGAGTCTGCCCAGTAATACTCTAGCAACAGTTTTTTGGGTCACATCAATAAGGCTAATTGGCCTATAATTTGCGGGTTCAATGGGGGACCCCGTTTTGTAAATTGGGATAATCTCTGCCCCTGCCTTCGTGGGGGGGGAGGCAAGCCATAAAGGATTGCATTAAATAATGATTGGAGGTATGGAGCCCGCACTACCAGTTCATTTCTGTACAAAACCCCGGGGATTCTGTCTAACCCAGTAGCTTTGTTTGGCAATACCTTAGCAATGGCAGCTGAAACCTCAGCCAACGTTCAAGGCGGTGTGTCCCCAGGAGATTCTAAAATGTGATGGTATTCCGAGTTCCCACTCATACTGGGGCCATTATGTGGGCTTGAATACAAATCCTTAAAATAAAGACGCCAGGCATCGTCGCCAATGTTAGGCTCAATGTTAGTCCTTCCCTCAATTTTCCCAGTATTGACTAGATTTCAGAAACCTCTTATCTCTTTATGGTTCAAGGTGTGCTTAATAGCCTGCCATATTTCCATTTCCCATTCAGATTTTTCTTGTAAAAGAGTTTTTTTAAAAAAAAGCCTACTTTCCCTTGTGCGGTACTGTAATCCCCCCCACCGACCCCCCCAAGACATAGCAGCAGGGCTCTCTTTGCATCCCTGCATGACATATTATACCAAGGGTTTTTTTCTCTACAGGGGTTGCTCTTAGTAGGTTTGCTACTGTAAAAAAAATCCGCCAGATTTCTGACCAAATCCTGATGGATTTTCAAAGCTCTATATCAGCTTCTCTATTGGCACCATTGCCTGAGACAAGGCTTGCCTTTTCCAGGAGAGGGATAATTCAAGTATACATATCCGCCATAGTATCCGGTGATTGAATTATTGTGCCCCAACGGATTCCTTGTCCTCCATCAACCACTACTAAATTTTCTAGTGGGTGGTTGTCCAAAGCTTGCCCTATTTCTACCAATTGGGATTCTAGCCTTACGACCAGAGGGTTACGGTCGCTTTCATCCCGGGGATATACACAGAACTTTGCGACTTTGTGCTAGATTTCGATATTTAATAAAATGTAATCTATTATAGTAGCCTGACCAAATTTTTCAAAAGTGGGAGGCCCAGGGATGTCATCAGGGAACTGGCCTTTACAAGCCCTCAAAGAATGAGTGAGGGTAAGAGAGGTGAGTTGCAAGACCAAGGGGGTCCACCCCCTTATCGGGTAGGCGTTAGATGCGGGGATTGACATACTGAGTCCTGATCACAGGTGATAGATGATGACAACCCGTTGAGGCGTTCGAAATGACAATTGAAGTCCCCACCTATTAAAAAATACGCTTTCCCTGAGAGTGAGGTAAGGAGGGCCGCCAAGCAGTCTAGTGTCGGAGATGTGTGCCCGTGCTTGACTGGCCGAGAGTAGACATTAATGATGGCCAGCTTTGGGAGATCTCTGTGGGTGAGAAGGATGCATAAGATATCTGGTGAGTGGGTTTCTATTCTCTTCACCGTGCATCCTAGATGAACTTTCACCCAGATACATAAACCCCCTGATGGTCTACTCCTTGGACCCTTCACTGCCACTTCACTGTATGCTGCAAAGCCTACTCTATATAAAGATTTTAGGGCCCAAGTTTCTTGGAATAGACAGATCTCATGGGAGTCTATGAAATCACCCCAATCGGGCAACTCTAATCTAGCCATTAGTCCTTCAATATTCCATGAAAGAATCGTAGGGCCATTTGATCTTACTTCCATCCAACTCTCAGCAATCACCTTCAATTCTTGACTTTCTATGGCTTCAAGGGACCCAAAGTTATTATCAGGGCGTCACTGGGATTTGGTGGAGTAATCCCTCCTCACTGGTTGTAGAATTATTAAGTTCGGCATCAACTAGAGATTTCCCCACCTCCTCACAGGCACCAACTATAGTATCTTTAGTTATGTCTTCAGACTAAAACACATTACTTCGCTCTATCTGTTGATTCGGTACCTCAACCCCCATACCCAGGATAATATCACACGGCTGATTAGACCAAGTGGGTGGACAGATGTTTGTTGGGGTTAGTCAGTCCACCATATCAAGCACACTGAATCTATTGCTAAAAGGGATACTCGGCGAAAAGCCAAAACCATCTAACCCACCTCTATTGCTGTCATTACCAGGCAAGGCTTGCCTTTCACAGGTGTTTCCCAGGTATCCAAATTTCTCTATATACATTGGGGGGGGTGTAGAAGTAACTTAGGTTAAATGTCTGAATACTAGCTCTCATATATTGATGGGGCCCCTCACAGATGTGACGCACTACCCGACTGTCTCTAAAATTAATAACTATACATTTACCTGCTATATCTTTCGCTCTATGACCTACCCAACTTACTCTGCGGGCGAACAAAATTTGACTTTGCACATTCGGGGGAGGGGTCTATTATTATTCAGCCAATGGATCGTTTAATTTTTTAATTCAGTATAAGATTCAACGCTGCCCTTGTATAAATCCGGGACCCCAGTCAGAGCAACAACATAGGGTGCAGACTCAGGGGGTAGGTCAAAATGTGGCAGCATGTTCTTATGATCATTGACATTATGTTTTCCCTTCAAACCTCCCTGTACATTTTGGGTCAAACCCCCACCCAACGATTGTTGAGCTGCACTCGCACCCTGGGAACAATCCGGATTTGGCTGTATATCTGCACCCCCTCTGTGCTCGATCCAACTACAGCATTCCCACATGAAGTACCTTCCATTGGATCAGGAACAGACGGATGGGATATTAGAAGGTTAGTGCCAGGGGTGCCCCGAGGTCCATTCGTCGTCAGTTCCTTGGCCTGGACACTCTTTGTCAAATTCTTCTTGATGCAATCAAGATTGGTTGTGGTCAGCTGTTCAAATTTCGCCAGTCTGTCCTCAATTGACAACAATCTCACAAGTAGGGGCTGCATAGAAGATGTAATAAGGCCACCTACATTTAGCCAGAAACCCTCTTCCACCAAGGGCGAGGAACCGTCAAAGGAGATCATGGGCAAACAATTTGGTGCAGACGTAGCCGCCTGCGGTGGCTTAGGACTTAAATGTGCAGCATTTACCAAATCACCAGGCTTATTCAGTTTAGGCATCTTTGAGTTTTTTCCCCTCTGCACACCCCCTCCTCTCTTACTCTTTGAAGCTACTCCGATGTGTGCTCTGATGGATGGGAGGGAACTTTGGGAATATACCCTATAGATGCACGGGTAGCTAACCCGCCACCGGTAATTATCGGGGAATTATGTGCAGTTTGGGCAGTCTGGCGGGGCTCCTCAACCAACAAAGTATTCGCCATTTCCAGGGACAATTGACTGCCACTTTGTCTTGAATCTCCAGGGTCTGTAACTGTATAAATATGTTGCTCCGGTGTGCGTGCCAGCATCAGGCCCCCCAGAGATGATCGTTTAGCAAATACCAGGTCCTGTGAGAGGCGACGCTCAGTAATTGCAATCTCATGCAGCACCAATACTGACGTAGCCCCTGTGATGAACTGGTCAAGTGTCCCGGCTACATACCCGCCCATTGCAGCTTTCCTCCCCTTCCCTTCACGTCCAGACATCACAAACTAAATAAGGCACTCTAATTTAGCACAGATGGCAACAGTGGTTGGTGAACACAATTTGGGCAAAATGGCTGGCCTTGAATCTGGCGATGTTAGAGGGGGGGCCCGGCCTCATCCGGTCTCCAACGAGCTCAAACGGGCCCGACCTTGGCCCGGGCTTAGCCCGGCACAAACCTGTGTGCATCCCGTGCTGCGGGGTGCGCTTGCCAGTTTAGTAGCGCCTCCGGGAACAGGCTGGCACATCAGGAGTGCGCCGCCGATGTCAAAGGGCTGCTGGGAGTTGTAGTTTGTGGTCCCGCGGTGGCCGTTGCCCTCACGGCGTGCGAAAGTCCGCCCTGAATGAAGACCTGCCATTGCCCTCACAGCGCGACACCAGGAAAGTGCTGGCCATTCCCCTCACGGCATCCGAGGTGAGTCAAGAAACAATTTGCGCGTCCCACGCTGCATGGTGCGCTTGCCGGTTTAGTAGCGCCTCCGGGTGCAGGCTGGTGCGTCAGGAGTGCGACGCCGATGTCAAAGGGCTGCTGAGAGTTGTAGTTTGTGGTCCCACGTTAGCCGTTGCCCTCACGGCATGTGAAAGTCCGCCCTGAATGAAGACCTGCCATTGCCCTCACAGCGCGACACCAGGAAAGTGCTGGCCGTTCCCCTCATGGTGTTGTGTTTCTATCTAGGACCCTAATTCGATATTCCCGATGTATGCCCTTATATGGCTATAATAAATAATATCCTTATAAAGGCATAAGAATCATAACCATATTTAGTAATAGTCCATGCAGTCCAAATACGGCAAGGCTACTCCCCTAGACTCCTAGAAAGTACAACGCGTTCTTTAAACAAACCAAACCTCCAGCAACCTGGGAATTCCCCATGCTTTTGTTTTGATTTGTCCTAGGACTCCTGAGAGCACTGAAAGAACGGCCAGTTCTTAGTGACATCTTTTATTTACGTCTTATGTCCAACCTTACGTCAAACCCGGCACCTTTTAGGTATAAATATACCAACAGTTGCCTTAAGAAAACACACGGTGGTTTGGAGCAGAGCGGCTCTCTACTTGCCCGAGAGCCCAGCTGATGCGAGAGCCCACGGACGCCGCCCCTCCCTTTTGACGCACTGAGAAAGACGCTGTCTTTTTCTCCAGCCGAGAAAATCCAGCTCCGGTGTTTCCAGCCGCCCTTGCGGGTTGCTGGGATATCGAGTCCTGAGAGAGAGATACCAGACCTCCGGCTTTCTATTACCCAGGTACGGAGCTGACTAAACCCTTGAGAGAATTCTTGATTCAGATTCCTTGGCAAAAACCAACTTAACTTAAACTGCTACTTACTTACTCCTTCCCACGTATTAGGCTTAGGTCAGGTACACCGGGGTAGGCGTAGATTAGAAGCACCAGTTGAGTACGTTAGTTAATGTATTTATGTATGTATATATTTTATCCATTTTAAAGTATCATATGGCTAAGAAACCATATGAATGCTTTTACAGTATTATTTCATAATACTCCTTTTACTGTACGCACTTTACTTTATGTTAAGTATTGCAATTGTGGCAATTAATTTCTCTTGCATGAGAAAGAAGACTGCTCAATAAATAACACCTTTTATTGAAAACGCCCATCTCTCTATTTCTCTGCACTCTGGTGAAACTAACGGCCAGATTCATGAAACGAAAATCGGCTCGCAAAGGGCCAGATTCTCAGAATCTGGCCCTTTGTGAGCGCAATTTTTGCATTCGGGATTCATCATCCCAAATGCAAAAATCGCTATTACAGAATTCACATTTTAGCGAGGAATTGCATTTAAGGAATCTCTATTTGAGATTCTTTAAATGCAATTCATTAACCAATTTTAAATTGCAAATTCGCAATATTTGGCCGCTATTTACCACAAAGTCAGACTTTGTGGTAAATAGCGAAAAAAATAGAAAAAAGCACTTTAGTGCATTATTCTCTGTTGCATGTTACACACACACATGTCTTTTGGACGTGTGTGTGCGCAACACCTGTGTAATGTTGCATTTCAGGGGTGCTACACGGTGTCCTTTGGACACCCCTGGAACCCTTGAAATCCCATCCTTATTTGCGATTAGCAAATTGCTAATCGCAAATAAGGAATAACTCCCCATTCATTCCTATGGGCCTGTAGGCCCATAGGAATGAATGGGGAGTTATTCCTTATTTGCGATTAGCAATTTGCTAATCGCAAATAAGGAAGATGTAGGAATCGCAATATTTATTGCAATTCCTACATGAATCCCGTTTTGCAAGTCCTTAATAGCGATTCCTTATGAATCGCTATTAAAGACTCGCAAAACGGGTCTTTGATGAATCTAGCTGTAAGTATGCACGATTGACTGAGTAAAATAGCTGTCTATTGTTTTCACACGACTCTAGAGATACACTCTTATTCTGAGGGAGCAAAGTTGTCATGTTATATGGTTGTCAGAAGCTAATCCCTTCTTGTCTATCCAGGGAAGTTAAACTCCTCCTTGTTTATTCGAGAAAGTTTCTACTGACCTCTGAGCTAGCTGGCAAAACTAATTAAGTCTAATATAGTCAGTAGAGACCTACTCGACCTCAGTCCTACGTCTACACTGCTGTTTATATTATTTCAATGCGCAGAGCCTATTGGGAATATAGGAACTACACTACATGTCGCCCAACGTTTGGTAAGGCGATAATCTAATCTAATCCAAGACACTAGAGTAACTCAGTCGTGCTTTTTCACACAGACCCTTTTTTCCCGTAAAAACTCCAAAAGACATATGGAGTGGGTAAAAGGTTAAAATCCGCCGGAACTTAGTAGGAAGAGATTCCTATGTATAGTTTTTGGTTTAGTCAACGTTGAAGGATACAGTGTTCCAAAATATTGTGCACCTAATCTTAGTTTCCCTTGAAACTTGATCTGCAACAAAACTTTCTGTCACTAAATTGGTGGAAAGTGATGATGAAGCGGAGAGAGCTAGAATAGCAGCTCAACTCCTAGCGGATGACACACGTCTCCAAGAAAACGACCCGAATGCTATACTCATTCCGGTCAATATCAGAAGAACTATAACTATTAAACTTATAGAAAACGGACTGACATCACGAGGTGGTACAGTCATATTCGTGTTAGAGGCCCATGAATATCGGCACACAGAGGTATTCTATTCATGGATACACTTTCCAGCAGCAAACGCTGTAACAAAAGAATTCCACTATTACAAAATAGAGGAACCTCCGGATGAATACACTCCTTTCGAGATTGTTGAAATCCCACTAAATTTCCAAGAGCACCTGCTCTGGTTTAAAGGCGCCCTAAAACATAAAAATCACATCACCAGGCTCGGTCCACTAGGTAGACCAGGAGCCACGTGGCCGGTTCTAGCCAGCTACACACCACATACCGACATTGAAAAAATGTCAAGTGAAGAACTTTTAGATAAAATAAAAGAATTAACAAAGGCATTTAGAGAATTAGTTCAATTGGCAATGGAGGACATAACATACCTCCAGAAATTGAAAGAAACAGATATAGCAGAACAACCATTTGAACTTGCCAGAATCATAGAAAAATCCTATGAAGAACTAGCAAGAGATAGTTTGGGTGGGAAACCAGTAAAACCCCAACTAACTAAAATCCTGAAAAAACCTTTATTAAAAATAATCTAAAGAGTTGGGATGGAAATAAACAATCCACTCCCAGAGAAAAACGATTCCAGTCCAGAGGAAGGTCTCCTCAACTGAGAGAAAGATCTCCGGACCAAGGAAACAAGTCTCCCCAGAGGGAGCCCTCTGAGAAAAGATACAACCTTAGAGATAGGGATAAATTGAGAAAACCTGATAGATATCAAGATATTGATACATGTCCCTCTCGATCTTTTCAGACTTCCTCACAGAAATCGAAAAGAAGAGGACGGTCAGAACACAAGGAAGAGCACATCAAGTCCAAAGACAAAGAACCTGCTCATCAAAGTAAAAAATTACAATTTCCAAGAAAGAAGGTAGCCAGTATTAAAATAATTAAACATGCCGAGGATACTGAGGACACAACTGAAAAACGGAGAGTGGGCCCAGACAATGCTAGACAGCGCAGCAGAAGTAACCATAGCACGCAAGATCTTGATGAATCTTCTGGAGACAGTGGACACGAATGAATACATTCAGGTGGAAACTGCAGATACCAGAGTTAGCAAACCTCATAAAATATACAAAATAACATTACGTATAGAGGGGGACAAGACTAGGAAAGTAAGGGGTCTCTTTTGGGATAACCTTTCGAACGGCTATGACATCCTGTTAGCTGAGAAAGACTGGCCACCAGAGTTTGTCAAGGAGTGCCCTCATGGCAAAGAAATGATTATGCCTGCCTTCTCAAATCATATTCCAATTCATAAAAAATACACATTAGCAAGAAAATGGGCAGTGGCCCAAGCTCCTGCATTATATAAAAATTATGTAGGATGGGATGAGGATTCTCCTCACCATAAAATCCAGTTAAAAAATCAACCTACTGCACAAAGGCAGTATCCTGTTAAGCAAGAAGCTAAAAAACAAGTCAGGTAGATATTAGATCAACTTGAATATCAGGGGGTGATTGAAACATGCACCTCACAAATGAACAATCCTTTGTTTCCTGTCTCCAAGCCAGACGATTCATATCGTCTAGTTTTGGACTACAGACACCTAAACTCCTGTTGCAAAACATTTGCAGTACAAAACTCACACAGTGCAGCACTGATGAATAACATTGTGCGCAAAAAATATAAAACGACATTAGACATCTCTAATGGATTCTTTTGTCAAAACATTGCACCTGAAAGCAGGTATTTGACCGCTTTATCAATAATGTATTATTTATTTATTATTTATGAAGCTTATAAAGCGCACGGCTACCCCCGGCGGGGGTGTCCCGGCGCTGCAGACTGCACACTTGAAAAGGAAAGGACAAATTAAGAGAAGGCAAATAGACAGGTCTTCAAACGGCTACGAAAAAGGGGTTCAGAGGGAATAAACCTAAGATCTAGTGGAAGGCTGTTCCAGAGTTTAGCAGTCATTACAGTGAAAGCTCTACCGCCCATTCTGGAGCGGCGGAAGCGGGGGACTGTGAGAAGACGTAGGTTGTTGGACCGCAGCGCTCTGACCGATTGGGAGAGTACAAGTCTCTTTCGCAAGTATCCCGGGCCTGACCCATTTAAGGCCCGAAAAACAAGAGTCAGCATCTTAAACTGAATACGCCTGGAGATAGGGAGCCAATGTAGTTTCTTACGATAGGATGCAACCGACTGACGGTAGGGTATATTGCCAATCAGCCTCGCTGCCGCGTTCTGAACGATCTGCAGACGTTCAATTTGATACACCGGGGCCCCGGCATAGAGACTGTTGGCATAATCCAAATGTGAAGTTATTAGGGCATGGGTGACCGTTCTACGGGCATCCACAGGAAGGTACGGAAAGATCTTTCTCATCATACGCAATTTCCCGAAGCAGGCTGCAGTAACCTTATTAATTTGGGCTTTACAAGAGAGAACATCATCAAATTGGAAGCCCAAATTACGAACTGTATGGACGAGGCTAGGAGGAGGATTGAGCACGGTCGGCCACCATAAGATGGAAGGTATGGTGGTTTTTTGATTAAAAAATAAGACCTCCGTCTTATCGGTATTGAGCCTGAGATGGTTAGAGGTCATCCAGGAGCATATGTTGCCAAGACAGTGGTGAAAATGAAATGGGGTTGCAGGACACTTCTGTCGACTCCCACAGGGATTCAAGAATAGCCCAGGATTATTCTCAGCGAGAGTAACAGAGTTACTACAAATATATGATGATGAAGCATTATCTTATGTCGATGAGATCTATCTAACAGATGATGACCTGGAGACACACTTGACAAGAGTAAACACCATAATACTTGGGTTTGCAGCTGAGGGTTACAAATTCAACTTTAAAAAGTCAAGAATTGCCCATCTAACTGTCCTGTTTTTAGGATATGAATTATCAAGTGAAGGCAAAAGCCTAGCAGACAACTTCTTAGAGAAGTGTGCTGTACTCCAAGCACCTAAAACGCTGAAGAACTTACAATCAATACTAGGTTTCCTGAATTTCGGAAGAACATACATTCTAAATTATGCAGAGAGGGTTAAACCTCTCTATGAATTAATAAAACCTGATTTCAAACCAATAAATTGGACTCAGAAACACACAGAAATTTTAAGATCATTGCAAACAGACATGTTAGCTAAAACAAAATTACAAACTCGCGAAAACATATGCAACCTTGTAATCCGAGTCATCCCAGGAAGAAGGGGATTCACGTACCTAACCTCTAATGAGGGAGAAACGGTACCAATAGCTTTCAAATCACACTTGTACACACAAGCTGAAATGAAATTCAGTTCTACTGACAAAATTCTAACTGCGGTTCAAACTGCTGTAGCAAAAGAAAGAGCACTAGCACAAGGTAAACGAATAATAATCGTTCCACCAGTACCTGCCCTAGAAGCAGTAACAAACAAAAGCATTCCAAATGCTAAAGCACTACATCCGAGATGGATACAATGGGTTAATTCTCTTGCTGCAACAGACGTAATATACGAATTTGATCCTAATTTAAAAACACAAGAATTTCTCCAATATGAATATGAATGTCCTCTGCCGACCGAAATCCTGCCTCTGGAACATTACGGCTGTATAATATATACAGACGGATCAGCACAACCCGCAGTTGGGGGTAAACAAGCTTACAATGCTGCGTGCGCGATTGTTAAAGGTCGTTGGCACGAAGGAAAATTTAGACCACTGGTCACTAAAACCCAATCTCTAGGAGATTGTACAGCTCAGCGAAGCTGAACTACTAGCATTTAAGATGGCGCTTGAAAATACCGATCGCGAATTCCCCAAACTAATAGTGTGCGATTCATATTATTGCGTCCAGTATTATAATGAATACTTGCAGAACTGGGTTCAAAACTGCTTCAAAGATGCAAAAGGTGGCACAATCAAGCATAAAACGCTTTGGGAACAAGTAGTTCTTTTACAGAAAGAACTATAAAAGACTCACGTGATACATACACTGAGTCATCAACGTGATGGCGTTTACGTTGCAGGGAATTCATTGGCTGATGAGGCTGCGAAGGCAGCTGTGCAAACGGCTTTCGTAGCTGCTATCACCTGGTCAAAAACAAAAATAGACAGCGATGTAATGCAAGCTGTCAGTGCTTCAGTAAAAGATGATAGAAAATCACTCCCGAAAGGCTTTCCAGTAAAGTACTCATACATAACTGATGCGAATAATGTTCCTTTTGCTCGAATCCCTGGAGTGGGGGATAGGGCAATTCCAAACATGGAACACAGGTTAGGACTAATTACAGCGGCACACGAAGGGCTGGCTTCTGCACACGCTGGTGTTTCTGCCACAATATCGTTATTAAAACAGAGATATTGGTGGCCGCGCATGAGAAAACAAACTAGGAACTATGTTCTAGAATGTGAAATATGCCAAAGAATGAAAGTATCAACAGTGAAACGACCAGCACAGACGCCCCTTCTAATCTCAGATAAACCATTAGCATGTGTTTACCTGGACCACTGTAGTCCCTTACAAAGGGATGGCAACTATAAATATATCATGGTCGCAGTGGATTCCTGCACGAGATTCATTTGGATGTGGCCCCAGCGCTCGACTGACGCCAGAACTGTTATAAAAGATTTGCGAGTCTTTATCGGCATATACGCAATTGGCATGCTACATTCTGACCAGGGTCCTGCGTTTAGCTCTAGAGCTTACAAAGAGGCCATGGCCAGCATGGGCATTGCATTGCGGTACTCTTCTCCATTCCATCCTGAGGGAAATGCGATAGTGGAAAGAAAAAACAGTGACATAAAGCAATCTATAACGGTGAGGGTATTAGGTTCGGGTGATGGGTGGGTCAAACATTTAACAAGTGTCCAACGTAGTCTTAATAATCTGCCAAGAAATTCTCTAAAAGGTCTCACTCCGTACGAACTATTGTTCGGTACTAGAATGTATATTCAGGATCTTGATAGTCACACTTCAGTGGTAGAAGAAAAATGCTTTGACATCAAAGACCGTTTGGCTGTTTTACAGGACTTAAATGAAACAAGAAGAAACCTGAGTAACATAAAGTTAAAACAACAGCCAACAGCCACTGAAGAAAAACCACCTGTCCCAGCAAGACCTGTCTGGATTCCAAAGATTGGGAATCTGGTCAGAGAGAAGATCGTGGTGAAGAAGGAATTGGAGCCTTCTTACAGAAAAGCAGTACCTGTCTTAGCTGTCAGAGGAACAAGATCAGTTGTACTACCGCCCCTTGCTGGTAAAAAAGGAGAACTGAGTTGTATCCATCGACCTGGTAAAACTACAATCATGTGGCCAATAATAAGTAGTAGGCCCAGTGGACTCCCAAGAAATAGTACAATACCAAAATTTGCAACATTCGAAGAGGTTCAAACTGAAAGACTAATCACATTTGATAACCTGCAGTGAATAAAAAAGGACTATGCAACAAAGCCATGGAACTTGTGCCTCTTGAAACCCAAATTGCAACAGTTCGTCAAGAAACACCTGTCTACAATGATGTAGCATTGGACTATACTAATGTCTCAAAGAAAGATCCAAAGACTAAAGAAAATCCGGAAGCAATTCCAACAATTGACAGAACTGCATCTGGCTACTTCATCAATTTCAATGACTTTTCTGATGATCCAAGTGAACATGAAGGAACGCCAGCAACAAAAACTTTCAAAGACAAAGTAACTGAACTTTTTCATCAACTCAAAGAAACCTATCTGATTTCTCCATGGATTGAATTTTGGATTGTGTTAGGTGTACTTTTCCTCCTGCTTTGGCTCATCATGGTTCTTTGTTTGGGAAAATTCATTGAAGGAAAATACAGTACAATGGACAAAGCAAGTCAGAACATCAACTTGGTCCTAAAGCCTCACACATCCTCTCACATCACAAAAAGAGAACTGTCGTCAGTGAACATCACAGCCAATCCAATACCTGGTGGGGTAGCATGGGACAAAACGGATTATGACATTTATGGCCCGATTGAGCTCTTGAAATATCAACACCAGTTTAAAGTTTCATTAAGTGACTTTGTAAAACTAAGTACTTTTTCTGATGATTGGGACTTTGATAATATGAATAATATGATGTCAGATTTAGTGATGTCAGCTAAATTCACAGAACATGATTATTTACAGGGTTCATCAAATTATGAAGAGTTATATTGTTATAATCATTTTGGTCATCACTATTTGCATAAATCTGCTCAACCTAGAAATGTTTTAAATTATAATCAATGGAAACATTGTGCAACACCGCCTAAAGGCAGCTCGAAAACATTTTATGAGAAATTCACATACTTCTCAGGTTTTAACACAAGTGATGCAGAAACGTTTTATTTTAGATTTTCAAATAAGACAGGAATGAAAACAATGTTGACAAATACTAAATTGATTTATTCTGAAACATTTTATGAAAAAATGACTACATTTGGTTTTGAATTCTGGAAAAACAACATTGAAACAAAAAACATCTCGGGTACTAAAGAATGGCAGGTCCAAGGCCTAGAAGCATTATTTAGAGCCTGCATGATCCCAGAACAAATAATATTCTTGAATGACACCATTCAACAGACAACCTGTCTTGGCCTAGCCAAGATTAAAGACTTAAACAAACTGTCTATTCCGCAGCCCATACCTGATAGTAATAGCACTACAGATGTGGAGATAGACGTATCCCATATTTTACACCAAAACAGAACACATCCTGATTGGAAAAAATGGTTGATCTGGCCCAAAGACACAAATAACTATCAAGATAGATTCCTGAACAAAATGCAGGGGTTTAAACCGACCAGGCCAGACCCTAGATATTCGCAGAGACAACATCCAGGGATAGTTACAACATACAGTGTAGGGAAACTATGCCTCGAATGGCTACAGAAATCCACACTGGCTGAAATTAAGCAACACTTGACTTTACTTAAAGACGGTGCTGACTTGCGTGATTTCATACTGGGACCACGCAAACAGCCTCAAAAACGTTTCATAGCGGCCGGTATATACGCTGCATTCAACGAGGTTTGGAAAGAAACACAAATTGAAACAGCAGAAAAAATACGAGAAATTGATGGTATTAATTTGGAAAAATCACTTTCTGTTGTGTACAATGGGTTAACGACTCTGTCCTCCAGAATATATTCACTGGACAGTATCGTAACATCTGCTATTGATATAATAGAGCAGGACTTACTTATGTTACAACATGGTCAGTCCCAATTACGTTCTATTGTACAGCTTGGCTGGACGTTGCAAAATCTGCATTCAGGCCACGTGCCATGGCGTTTAATCAACACAACGTCATTATTCTCTCTCTTTAACATTACTGATAAACAAATCAGTTTAGCACAAAAAGGAGCAGACTATACGATTCTGAGCATTGAAAAACTTGAGAGATTACCATTGACAATGTCAGAAAGACCTGTCATTGAATGGATAATACACGGAATTATTACAATTCCGATAACAACTTTCCAGTTTAAATATTGCCATGAGTATATACTAGCGGGCCAGTATGAAAGGTTGGGTAAAGGATACATCAAGTCAACATGGAAATTACCTTATACACACAAATGTTATAGTGAAAAGAAAAAGGAGGTATTTCTTAGTGGTAATAATTGTAAAAAATCACTAAGTGGTACACTTCTGTGTCAAGGTATTAACTTGCATGAAGCCTGCAAAGGGTCTTCGAATAACCTTTCATGTCACCTGCACGGCACTCCTACAACTCAGATAGAGCCATTTTTCAGACAGCTTTCCAACTGCAGTTATGTTCTAATAAGTGACCACAGCTGTTGTGGCATGGTGCCAGGAAAAGCCTATCTCGTGAGCGTTAGTTCCATGGTCACTTGCTGTATGCAAGTATTGTATCCAAACAGCAATCCAGACATGGAGGCGGCCATATGACCTTATTTAAATATCTCTTCTATTCGAATTGATACTTTAAGCAGAATGAAATCCATTGTTTTACAAACAACTGTGCCTTTGACCTCGTCCAAAGAAACGTATGATCTGCAAGTTGCAAGGACAGCGGCAGAGATGCATTCCCTATTATCAACAAATTGCCCGTGCATTTCGTAGAAATGTTAAGTCAAATCTTAAACATGTCTGATACCAGTGGCATCGCACATGTATTTAAGACGATTTTTTCGGGACTGTTAGCACCCTTTGAAACAGTTCTGGGCGTTATCCCGAATTTTGGGCATTGATTTTTTGGCGGTCTGCCTCTTCTTTTGGGACTCGTAGCAGGAATTTTATTTTTGATTCTTCTGCTCCGATATGGCAAGCCAAGCAACAGACAAGACTCCAACAACGAAGGGAGAAACAATCCTAGCTATACGCTACCGGGACCGCATCACTAAAGTCCTCGGATTTGCCCGGCTAAGAGATCTAAGTACAACTTGGTTTCTTTCATTCAGACCAATCTGGCAAGATTGCATCTTACCAGTACCAATGGATACAGATACCTTGCTAGGTCCGGTAACGACTCATGCATCATGTTGTCCCCGGCGGCTACCTATTCTGATGATGGCATTCGTTGAGGCTTCACCACTACGAGTATGTGGCGGTGGAGTACGAGATGAAAGGAGCACCACACAGGTACAACCTTCTGTGAGCATTGCTGATCCTGACATCGATGATAGCAATCATTCTCACACATGCACTGTTACAGCATTTTCAAACTTGGTCGAACTTTCACCTGATGTCGTAGACCAATTTTTTGCAAGTCTGTCTGATATGATGTTCTCTCCTGAACAGAAAGAATAACTTTTTTTAAACAATGAGCACACAGCGTTCCCTGAACTCTGCATTCGGCCTTCAGTTTTTGATAAACACAGCTACTGAAAACAATTGGAACTATTTTTCCCCCTGAAAGCGAAATTATTTTTTCACTTCCAAAATATTTACCCTTTTTCTGGCACAAAATACTCTGCTTAAAGTAGAACTGTTCTTAGAGAACAGAGCTTCTATTTTAGGAACTCTAGAGGCAATATTTTACCTCAGCCTCTGGCACATGTACAGCATTTGTATAAATATGTGATGGAATGGTCTCGACCTTCTTTTCTGTATTCAGAGCCATTTCATGTGTAATTTTCGCAATTCATTCAGCTGATATATATATGCATTTGGAGTAGTGTGGCTCACTGGTTAGAGGCAGCAGGCCTGAGAGCAGAAGTCAGCCTGGGACCAGGGTTCAATTCCCGACGCGGCAGGGTCGTGGACCTTGGTCAGCGGACTCGATAATTCTCGCTTCGGTGCTTACTCTAATCAGGGGTTCCACTCGGCAACTCTGGGCATTAGCTTGCCTAATCTCCACAACGGCCCCACCAATTCCGGGGATGCCTGGCTCCACCTTGGGGACTCCCAGCAAGGGACCATCCCACAGGGAAAGCCAGGACGGGTTCCCCAGAGTTATACAGCGCCGGGACGCCCCGTTGCTGGGGCAGCTGTGCGCTTTACAAGTATACTACATACTACACACATTTAACTGAATGATGACACTGCTTAATAAGCGTACAGTACCAATACTCATTTTTGTGTATTTACCATATACCATTTCAAATGCGATTTATGTATTTTGGTGTGGGTTGGAAAATACACATGCATCGATATGTTTAATATTGCTTAGTTTTTAGTAATGATGGACATTATTTCGTGGAGTGGGTGTTGTGTTTCTATCTAGGACCCTAATTCGATATTCCCGATTTATGCCCTTATATGGCTATAATAAATAATATCCTTAAAAAGGCATAAGAATCATATTCATATTTAGTAATAGCCCATGCAGTCCAAATACGGCAAGGCTACTCCCCTAGAGTCCTAGAAAGTACAACGCGTTCTTTAAACAAACCAAACCTCCAGCAACCTGGGAATTCCCCATGCTTTTGTTTTGATTTGTCCTAGAACTCCTGCGAGCACTGAAAGAATGGCCAGTTCTTAGTGACATCTTTTATTGACGTCTTATGTCCAACCTTTCGTCAAACCCGGCACCTTTCAGGTATAAATATACCAACTGTTGCCTTAAGCAAACACACGGTGGTTTGGAGCAGAGCGGCTATCTACTTGCCCGAGAGCCCAACTGATGCGAGAGCCCATGGACGCCGCCCCTCCCTTTTGACGCACTGAGAAAGACGCTGTCTTTTTCTCCAGCCGAGAAAATCCAGCTCCGGTGTTTCCAGCCGCCCTTGCGGGTTGCTGGGATATCGAGTCCTGAGAGAGAGATACCAGACCTCCTGCTTTCTAATACCCAGGTACGGAGCTGACTAAACCCTTGAGAGAATTCTTGATTCAGATTCCTTGGCAAAAACCAACTTAACTTAAACTGCTACTTACTTACTCCTTCCCACGTATTAGGCTTAGGTCAGGTACACCGGGGTAGGTGTAGATTAGAAGCACCAGTTGAGTACGTTAGTCAATGTATTTATGTATGTATATATTTTATCCATTTTAAAGTGTCATATGGCTAAGAAACTATATCAATGCTTTTACAGTATTATTTCATAATACTCCTTTTACTGTACGCACTTTACTTTATGTTAAGTATTGCAATTGTGGCATTTCATTTCTCTTGCATGAGAAAGAAGACTGCTCAATAAATAACACCTTTTATTGAAAACGCCCATCTCTCTATTTCTCTGCACTCTGGTGAAACTAAGTATGCACGGTTGACTAAGTAAAATAGCTGTCTATTGTTTTCACACGACTCTAGAGATACACTCTTATTCTGAGGGAGCAAAGTTGCCATGTTATATGGTTGTCAGAAGCTAATCCCTTCTTGTCTATCCAAGGAAGTTAAACTCCTCCTTGTTTATTCGAGAAAGTTTCTAGTGACCTCTGAGCTAACTGGCAAAACTAATTAAGTCTAATATAGTCAGTAGAGACCTAGACGACCTCAGTCATACGTCTACACTGCTGTTTATATTATTCCAATGCGCAGAGCCTATTGGGAATATAGGAACTACACTACAATGGCATCCGAGTTGGGTGGTGCGCTTGCCGGTTTAGTAGCACCTCCGGGCGCAGGCTGGCACGTCAGGAGTGCGCCACTGATGTCAAAGGGCTACTGGGAGTTGTAGTTTGTGTTCCCGCGTTGGCCATTGCCCTCACAGCGTGTGAAAGTCCGCCCTGAATGAAGACTTGTCGTTGCCCTCACGGTGCCACACCAGGAAAGTGCTGACCGTTCCCCTCACGGCATCCGAGGTGAGTCAAGAAACAATTTGCACGTCCCCACCACTTTTGCAGAGTTTCTTTAACTTAGAGTGCACAACTGCTCACCAACTTAAAACTTCCCAAAAATATATATTATTAATCACATAGGTGAAACCTAACTCATTTAACAACTCTTGTTTCCTTATTGCATTTTGGGAATACAGAAAGTATAAATATGTGATTAAAAGTATCTAGCTTCATTTAATTTTCTGTCATTTCATTGTGTCAGGAGTAAGTACTATAGATGTAACATTACTTCGGGAAAAGACCTATGGTTGAACTTACAAAGATAAACCGGAGATCGCTATGGCTAAATATTTGATGGTGATTTCAGTGGAGCTAATGAGGTGAAAGAGGGGAAGTGGGGATGTCAGGCCGGGACCGTCAGGTTGCTGTGTGATAGTGTTTAAGGCACTATATAGTATAGACGTATCCTCAGAGGGGGAGGACAAGTCACAGTAGTACTCGAGCCACAGGCCTCAAATTCAGTAAAGAAAAATGCTGTATTGTGTTGCCACCTGTAAATGGTGCCTTTGTGCGCGGAGCAACTCCAATATCCATTAATCTTTGGAGTGTATGACCACTTTCATGCCTGAAAATGCAATCTTTTGCAAAAGAAAGCACAGTGGCCAGCGACCTTTACCTGAGGCATGTGGCATCTCTTGAGTCATGCAGCATGGCCAATTTGGACGCATTTGGAATGGACAGGTAATTGTACTGTACACCACTCAAATAGTCAGTGAGGAAGGGACAAGACCACAGGAAGTGCAGCAGATTACATTCTGTGGCATTTTTTCCCAGCAATGGTCATCTAAGACCAGCCCTGTCCAGCAAACTCTTGAGCTTCCTGCAATTGATAAACTAAAAGCAGGGATCACAACATAACCTAATTTGTCAGAAGGGAGGTTTAGACCTTTAATCTGGTCCAATGCATACACTCTCTCTAATATACTCGAACTGGCAGCAAAAGGTTATCCCTTGCCCTTTTAGAATGTTTTCCTTTCCTAACTAAATAACCTATCTGATATTTCTAAAGAAAAATAATATTTTTCTTACGTTAGACATACGCCCACTCCAGTAGTAACATGCTTCATCATCCAGTCTCATCCTGGTTCCTAAAAACCAGGATGGGCTCAACCATATTCCAGGGAACATTTTAAATATCACAGTGACGGGGTGCCTAAAAAAGATAAAAAATACCTCAAACCAACCTCAATTTCCCTTTATTAGTGGTTGTTTGGGTATCGTTTAACAATATCTTAGTTGGGTTTACAGATATTATGGTCCTATGACCCTAATTCATCGTTCACATTTTTCAGCCCCTATGCTCAGGCCTCTTGGGTCCAGGGCTTTCATAAAGGCATCAACAATGCACTGCTCTAGAAAAAAAAACGATCACTCTATTAAAGAAAAGCATGCAGTGCTAGCTAGCATGCAAAGGGAATATTTTACTTGCCTATTCAAAAGGTTGTAGGATCTTGATTACTAGGACAGAGGAAGGAATTGATTGTCAAATACTTGGGTAGCAATCAGGAAAGAAAAGCAACAATTGGTACGGGTCGTCATCACTCAAATTTTCCCACATTGTGACACAAAGCTATAGTGAAATCAATAATCCACGTGATAAAGCAAACTGTGCTGAAAAACCAAGCTTATTACTCATTGTCAGTCCTTATGGTGTAGCACATATTTTTTATCTGCTACATATGCTGAAAGCAACTTAACATACCATTCATCACTAGTAAAAATAGTGCCTCTTTTTCAATGAGATGCACACCCACACATTCATTCAACATTCTGGACTTACCCTACTTGTTCAATATTACCACACCACAAGGGGAGAGCAAGTGTCATGCCCCTGTAATCACACACTATTGACATATTGCCATCAGTGAATATATAGCAATGTCAATCAGGCATGTTATTGTGTGGGGGTACATAAAGAGTAAAGCAGTATCCATCAAAACACATCCAAAAATACAATGGGTAACTGTAGGGCCAGGTGCCATACTAACTTTGTAAAGGGTAATATGCTGTTTGTTACCTTTTTGGTATACCCACACACTGCAGGCTCGGTATGTCTGTGTTACAAAGGACTGTACTTAAAAGTCCTCAGAGAGTCCGATGATACATTGTATGTTAAGTTAATTTCAGGCATTACATAGCAGACACAAAATATGTGTAACTTGATGCAAATCACTTTTCATCTACTTCCAAAGCACCTGTTTCTTTTAACTCCTTCAAATCTCCCTTCAAGTAAGTGAAGTTTTTGTTAAACTTCTTCAAGTCTTTACTTCTCTGAGGGATGTAAGTACAACATTGCTGAATTTTTAACATCCAACAGACTCCAGCCTCCTTTGCAAGAAGGATGTCAAGCGCATGGCAGCTCTGCAAAACCATTGATCTCAGAGCAACCATTTAAGTATTACCAACGAGTAAAGTACCTGCTGTACTGGTATACAACTTATCTACAATTGTGGAAACCTTTCTAATTTTGATGACATTCAAAATCACACCCACTGATGGTATCATTGCATTAAATATCTCCCACTACTTCTCCAGCACTAATTCCTCTTTGGGGTATGGACTTCAGTTCCCACACAGGATCATAAAACTGTTACACATGATAAATCTTAGGTAAAACTGCGCCTAAATAACATATGCGATACCATTCTTTCCGCAATCTTTAGAGATGTCGAAGCACACACCTTAGCAAGGTTAGATTTCAGCTTCCCATTGACTTGCTCAACGATACCTGAAGCCTCAGGTTGGTAACTGCAATGTAGCCTCAGCTCCACTTGCAAAGCTGCATACAACATCTTTAGGATCTCATTTTTTAAATGAGTTGCTTGGTCTGATTCCAGAGAAATTCGGGAAGCGAATCTAGGAATTAACCCCCCAACAACAACTTAGCTACTGTGTCATTTCTCCTGGTCAGGTAAACTTCAACCTAGCTTGAGAAGAAGCACACAATCACCAAGACATTATCTAAGCCCATTGCACACAGGTGACAGTTGTGTCTATGGAGTCCAGTTGCATCCTATTGAAGGGACCGCCTTGTTAGAAATTGAGACCCTAGTTGGCAGTGATTTTCACCCTGTCCAAGTAGGAACCCTCACTCTAGACAGTGTAAGTAAGTTGCACACTTAAGATAGTCTCTGGTCACCCCTTTGGTACCTTGGCACAGAGCAGTCAGGCTTATCCCAGAGGCAATGAGGAAAGTATTTGTACATACACACACATACATTACCACAGTGAAAACACTACAAAAGTACTCTACACCAGTTTAGAAAAGTAGCAAATATTTTTCAGAAAATAACGACCAAAATTACAAAATTCCAATATAGACAAATCAAGATATGAATTTTCAAAGATGAAATAAAGATGTAGTTCTTAAAAACCAATGAATTAAATAAAGATTTAGGGCCAGATGTAGGTAATCCAGATTTACTGATTCTAAAATACCGAATTTTACCGGTATTTTAGAATCGGTAAATGGGATGTAGGTATCCATTTGTTATTTTTTACCGAATCGGTAAGATTCGGTAAATATCGAATCGGTATTTACCGATTCGGTATTTCCCATTCATCCCTATGGGCCTCCAGGCCCATAGGAATGAATGGGAATTACCGAATCGGTAAATACTGATTCGGTAAAATGGGCAACACATTCAAGGGTGGCAGGGTGTCACATTGACACCCTGTTGCATTCCTGAATAGTCCATGGGTGCACATGTGACACACATGGCACTGTAAAAAAAGCACAAAATTACTTTTTTAACAGTTTTCGTTATTTACCACCAACCTGTAGTTGGTGGTAAATAACGAATCCTTAGAAGTGAAAAGCACTTACTTGAGTGCTTCCTACATTAAGGATTCGGTAATTTACCGAATCGGTATTTAAGAATTTTCTAATTTACCGATTCCTTAAACTACCGATTCGGTAAATCTTAAATAAGGCCCCTACATCTCAAATGCCTAATACCGGTCGCTAACGGCCGAAATTTGGAAATTTCGGCTGTTACCGACCGGTATTAGGCTTCCTACATCTGGCCCTTAGTTCTTAAAAAACAATGGATGCTCTTGATCAGAACAACTCAGCAGCAGAGTCCTGGGGTCATATTACAGAAAGTTCCCTGGGGTCACAAAGGGCATTTGCGCCCCCTTTACGCACCCAATTGTGGAAACCTTTCTAATTTTGATCACATTCAAAATCACACCCACTGATGGTATCATTGCATTAAATATCTCCCACTATTTCTCCAGCACTAATTCCTCTTTGGGGTATGGACTTCAGTTCCCACACAGGATCATAAAACTGTTACACATGATAAATCTTAGGTAAAACTGCGCCTAAATAACATATGCGATACCATCCTTTCGGCAATCTTTAGAGATGTCAAAGCACACACCTTAGCAAGGTTAGATTTCAGCTTCCCATTGACTTGCTCAACGATACCTGACGCCTCAGGTTGGTAACTGCAATGTAGCCTCAGCTCCACTTGCAAAGCTGCATACAACATCTTTAGGATCTCATTATTAAAATGAGTTGCTTGGTCTGATTCCAGAGAAATTCGGGAAGCGAATCTAGGAATTAACCCCCCAACAACAACTTAGCTACTGTGTCATTTCTCCTGGTCAGGTAAACTTCAACCTAACTTGAGAAGAAGCACACAATCACCAAGACATTATCTAAGCCCATTGCACACAGGTGACAGTTGTGTCAATGGAGTCCAGTTGCATCCTATTGAAGGGACCGCCTTGTTAGAAATTGAGACCCTAGTTGGCAGTGATTTTCACCCTGTCCAAGTAGGAACCCTCACTCTAGACAGGGTAAGTAAGTTGCACACTTAAGATAGTCTCTGGTCACCCCTTTGGTAGCTTGGCACAGAGCAGTCAGGCTTATCCCAGAGGCAATGAGGAAAGTATTTGTACATACACACACATACATTACCACAGTGAAAACACTGCAAAAGTACTCTACACCAGTTTAGAAAAGTAGCAAATATTTTTCAGAAAATAACTTGACCAAAATTACAAAATTCCAATATAGACAAATCAAGATATTAATTTTTAAAGATGAAATAAAGATGTAGTTCTTAAAAACCAATGAATTAAATAAAGATTTAGGGCCAGATGTAGGTAATCCAGATTTACCGATTCTAAAATACCGAATTTCACCGGTATTTTAGAATCGGTAAATGGGATGTAGGTATCCATTCGTTATTTTTTACCGAATCGGTAAGATTCGGTAAATATCGAATCGGTATTTACCGATTCGGTATTTCCCATTCATCCCTATGGGCCTCCAGGCCCATAGGAACGAATGGGAATTACCGAATCGGTAAATACTGATTCGGTAAAATGGGCAACACATTCAAGGGTGGCAGGGTGTCACATTGACACCCTGTTGCATTCCTGAATAGTGCATGGGTGCACATGTGACACACATGGCACTGTAAAAAAAGCAAAAAATTACTTTTTTAACGGTTTTCGTTATTTACCACCAACTTGTAGTTGGTGGTAAATAACGAATCCTTACAAGTGAAAAGCACTTACTTGAGTGCTTCCTACATTAAGGATTCGGTAATTTACAGAATCGGTATTTAAGAATTTGCTAATTTACCGATTCCTTAAACTACCGATTCGGTAAATTACCGAATCCTTAAATAAGGCCCCTACATCTCAAATGCCTAATACCGGTCGCTAACGGCCGAAATTCGGAAATTTCGGCTGTTACCGACCGGTATTAGGCTTCCTACTTCTGGCCCTTAGTTCTTAAAAAACAATGGATGCGCTTGATCAGAACAAAGTAACTTAGATGCATCCAAAATGAAAGACGATGCAAGGTGCAAGGGAGGTGAAGCGTAGAAAAAGCAGGTGATGCGTTGGTTCCTCACTGCTAAACAATGGAAGTTATGTGATGTTTTCAGACACGATTCCTCAGTTCCTTACTGTGGTACGGTGTCAATGAAGAAATCAATGCCAGGTGATGATGCATAAAAAGTCAAGTCATGCTGCGTCAGTTCCACAGCATTGAAGCAGGTGCTGCGTCGGGCGATGGGTCACAGACTTCACTGATGCAGTGCTGGAGATTCACATAACAGCATCTCTTCGGAGGCACTGCAATGCAAAACTGGGCTCTGAGTTATAAGCTGCAGTCGTTGTGTCAAGGAGGGACCACACTTCGGTGCAGGGAGTGGTGTTGTGTCGAGTTTTGCCCCGATTCTGAATAATGCTTGGAGTTGATGCAAAGATTTTCTTCTTTGTATGACCAGAACTCACTTCCAAGGGCCCTGGAACTGAATTTGGCACCACTTGCTAGAACTCAGCATCAGAGTCCTGGGGTCATATTACATAAAGTTACTTGGGGTCACAAAGGGCATTTGGCCCCCTTTACGCACCCTCGGGGCACTTTGGTATTACAGAAGGGACCACGGATGCTTGTGCCGTCCCTTCTGTAATACTGATAGCGCTGGCTAACACAAAAAGGGCCAGCGTGATCAGAAGGGGCATTTCCTTATTTGCATGGGAGCTTTCCCCATGCAAACGAGGGAATCCCTTTGCCTCTGCACCTGTGGCCTATTACAGACATGGGCACAGAGGCAAAGACACTCTCAGGAGTCACACTGACAATACGCCACCTAGAAGGTGGCGCACTGTGAGTGTGCCCCCTGAGAACAGCTCTCTGGTGGGGGAAAGGGGATCCCATAAACCTCCAGACATCCCCTTGCAGGCAGGTTCAGTCACTCACTACACCCGCCTGCAAGGGGATCTCTAGTCCCCTTTAAAAGTGCAGGCGGGTTGCCGCCTGTACTGTGATAACACGGAGTGGCTGTAAGGCAGCCACTATGTCTTTTCACCGAAAGTGCTGGAGGCATCACATTTATCATAATAGGGCGCATTTTCATTGTTTGCCCCTGGTGCACCCTTTAAACGTTTGCCCGGGCGCAAACAAAAAAAATGCACTTTGTCTGTAACATGGTCCCAGGTGATTGCAGGTGAAGTCTTTGATGGCCCTGAGACTTCTTAACAGGAGGCAAGCTCAAATCAAGCCCTTGGAGAACATTGGGAGCAGATTGTAGAAAGAAAAGTCCATTCCTTTCAGTCGCAGGACAGAAGCAGCAGCCCAACATACAAATGCAAATAGCAAAGTGGCAGTCTCTTTTGACAGCAATCCAGCTCTTCTTCCTGGCAGAAAGTCTTCAACCCAGAAGTGTTCTGAGTATATGAGTCAGACTTCCGGTACATATACCGATTTCAGCCTTTGAAGTTGGTAAATTTCAAAGAGCTAGCTCCCTTTGTGTGACTGTCTAGAGTGAATGCACAAACAGCCCAACTCTCAACCTGATTCAGACGTGTATTTAGCAACGCGCAGAGGCACAGCATGGTTAAAGTAGGAAAATGCCAACTTTCTAAAAGTGTCATTTCAGACCCGCAATTTAAAAAACAACTTCACTAAAAATGTTTTCTTATATTGTGAGCACAGAGACACCAAACTCTAATTTTCTATCAGCTCCCAATTGGAAGATACACTTGTAAAATTTTCCAAGTCAGCTCCAATGCCAACCTGTGCGAGAGATAGGCCTTGCTTTAGTTAAAAACAAATTAAGCAGTTTTTCACTACCAGGACATGTAAAATACAACAATACATGTGCTATCTTTTACGTACACTGCACCCTGTTCATGGGGCTACTTTGGGCCTACCTTAGGGATGTCTTGTATGCAATAAAAGGGAAGGTTTGGGCCTGGCAAGTGGGTGCACTTGCCAGGTCGAAATGGCAGTTTAAAACTGCACACACAGACGCTGCAGTGTCAGGTCTGAGGCGTGTTTGCAAGGCTACTCATGTGGGTGGCACAATCATTGCTGCAGGCCCACTAGTAGCATGTGATTTACAGGCCCAGGTTACCCCTGGTGCACTGTACTAAGGACTTACTAGTAAACCAAATATGCCAATCATGGAGATACCAATTACCATTACATTTTAGACAGAGCAGGTATGCACTTTAGCACTGGTTAGTAGTGGTAAACTGCCCAAAGTCCTAAAGCCAACAAAAGGATGGGCAGAAAAATAGGAGGAAGAAAGCAAAACGTTTGGGGATAACCCTGCAAAAAGGGCCAGGTCCAACACACCTGATGTCCCTATGTGACTCAGTGTTGCTACATTATTTGCTGACACACAGCATACCTGTGACATAATCCTTCAGCTATCAGTCAGAATCTAGGATTAAACCATATCTGCTGAAGCAGATGCACCATAGCATCCCTACCTACATGAGCAGGTCCATAAAAGTGTCTCGCCATTAGGGATAAAAAGCTGTTTGGCAACACAGGTCTTCCATCTCCTGAAACCCATATGTTATTCTCATCTCTCTTGACACAACATGCTCTAATCCAGCCTTGCTGTTCTGCTTCTGACACTTCCATCTAAAGTCTCTTCCCTTCCTCACATGTATCAGCTCTAGTTAGCCAAAGATTGTAATTGGTCTCATCTGTTCCCTCATTTTGATATTCATCATTGAAGGGTACAAGCATTTAAGGCAGGCGATCTCATCAGCATATCTATTGCCCACAGCTACATAATCATCCCCTTTGTGGTGTGCTGAACATTTCACAACCCCGATTTGGGGTAGTAGCTGTAGTGCCTTTAACAAGTTATATACACTTTCTCCATTTCTTATCAGGGACCCAGAAGAGGCCTTGCATCCCCTTTGTGAACATAAATGTCTGAAGTCATGGACACCAAAGCCATACTGACAATCAATGAAAATGGTCACTTTCAGCTGGTCTGAAACACAGCATGTTCTAGTAGGAACAATTAATTTGGCCTCCTATGCAGAAAACACTCTTTAAGCCAAGAGGCTTCGACCACACCTCAGGCAATGCAACCTGATCTTTCTTAGGTCATGCACTATGCAATACTTGCCACTGGGGGTTCTGAAAGCCCATAATAGATGAGTTATATGGACTTCCCATAATCTTCATAATGCCTTGTTAAATTATTGAGTCAATCACAGGAGTGATCCCAGCAATGGTTTCAGGGGTCAGATTATAATGCAGAATTCTCGGATACTCAGCATTAGGGTTCACTGTTATGCAGATAGGTTCAACAACTTTAATGAGACCTATGTCTTTCCCTGAAACGTACCAGACTTCAGGGAGCAATGTGTCTATCAGCTCTGGGGTAGATCATCATTTTTCAACATAGGGTACAGTCTAACATCTGAACTCTGATTTGGAGGTTTGAAGATAGCATCTTCATCATGAGTTTGAAATTCAATGCCCTTTGGGTCACAGTAAATGGAACAATTTAGCTTGCACAAAAGTTAGCATCCAAGCACATTTCCGTAACTTGAATCACACACCACAAATCAGTGTTTCTCCTCAAAAAACCCTATTTTGACAGGTACTGCTTCACTAACAGGGCTAGTCAATTGTTGGCAACTCCTATGACTTGGATTCATTTTTCCGAGAGGGGTATGTTGGGAACCTATGCTGGTCTCACAGAAGGACAGGTAGCACCAGTATCAATCAGGAATGATACGGAGTAGCCATTTACCTTAACATCCACGAATGGCCCACTCTGGTCTACCTCTAAGATTGCACCAAGCACGCAATCCTCCTCCCCGCAGGCACCATTATTGTGACCAGTATGAACTATAATCCTCATCTCCTTTTATCACAGGGTACTGTTGTGACATACCCTGCTTCACAGAGGGGTTGTTGTTTACAGTGGAGACCTGATTTGGACTAAGTCAGAAAGCATTTGCATTCAGTTTTGGCATTGGGGTTTGGGGAAACTCTATTACCTGAGCTTTGACAACATTACATGTTATGTCCTTTGCCCCTGTACATGCTGTATTTGAATTGGATTATTATTTTGAGGTTCCATAGATCCATTATTCTGAACCTAATTCATTAAGATAACATTCCTGCTTCCAATGCCCCAACTAGCCACAAACGTGACAATGATTCAGCTTCTTCAAAGTCGCCGCATCAATCCCTGTATTCGGATCAATTTGAACACCATGACTTCTACCTTGTTGTTTATACCCATTACCACCTTGAATCGTCGGAACTCACCGTTGATCCACTCCTTGCACAGCACCAATTTTCCCAACAAACTGTGAATTTTGACTTTGTTGTGCAGCTTTCATCTGTGCCAACATCAACTGCTCTTTCAATTTATTTTGCTTCATTTCCAAATCATCACTACAATATTTTGTGTACTTCAAGATTTCTTCAATTGACTTACTCTGCCAGCAAATTCAATGCTGTTGAATCATCATTCTAATTTCAGTTATCTATCCATGCACAAACCTGAACACAAAATGTCCCATATCTATGGTATCAATGGACTTCATACCACTATACTGCTTAAATACCTGCAGCAGTCTCTCGTAATAGGAGTGTATTGTATTGACTCTTTGGATTGTTCGGTTGTTCTGTCAATTATCACTAAATCAATGTCTTTAGAAGATACCTTTGATTTAAAAATGTACTCACCTGATGATATTTTTCATCACCACTTGGATGTCTCCTTTGTTATTTCTCCGGCCAGTCCACAGCTATTATACATTCAGTTCAAAAATCACTTGGAACCATAAATATAACCTTAGGAAATTTTAACAAACCGGTCAACCTGCCTGTACCATTCCACTGGTTTTCCCTCAGTTTCGGGAAATCGTTTGTGAATGAAACAAGATCAGTTCTGTTCTGTGAACATAGCTCTCACCAAGCACTTCCCCCGATCGGATGCGTTTGTACGTCCTCCTCGACTGCTCCTGCTGGAGGCAGTTCTAGTCTTATCTTCTTTGGCTCTTTCTTCTTTGCCTATCTGCCATCCTATTTATCCGTTCACTCCACTTTCAGGCATAGCCAATTAATTCCCTGATCTGTAATTTCATCCCTGACAGTCCCATGTTAGTGAGATCACGGTCATTAAAACACCAACGGTAATGTCTCTGTAAAGCTATTGATGTATTCAAATCAATTTTATATTTGTAATCTAAGTCAGCCAACCTTTCATGAGCCTGTACAGCATGTCTGGTAATATCTTTACACATGAATAAGACCTCATTGTCTTGATAGGTTTCTAATTGGAACATGTCAAGATTTCCAAGTATCATTTAATTTTTGAACAGTCTTTCCACTTGCTCCCTATCTTTCACCTTCACTTGGGATGTCTATAACTTTAAACCACCCATCTAATTCTTGGGCACCAAGACCAGGTTGCTCTGCAGGGGTATTAATTATTGCCTCTCCTCCAAAGGTACTAGGATTTGCATTGGCTGGCGATCTATGACGTGAGGCATATAGAGACATTACATAGTAAGATACATATTTCTACAACCTATCTAGTTGTCTTTAACACTGACACTAGGTATAATTTGTGTCATATAATGGCATACATTTGGGACCCCCTCTATACTTAATTTGTGACCAGGGAATAGAGAGGACAACATCTAAGGAAACATAATATAGTTCCCCCGTGGCCTATTCATACTTTCTTATAAGGCGTAGCTCATATAATTAAACAGTAAGCCTTCAGATTAATACAGGTACACAAGTATTTTTATCTAATTTTTAGTATTTTATTCCTTTTTTCCTTTTTTTGGGAGTATATCACAAAAGACTTTTTTCTATTATTACTGTTTTCCACATGTGTTCATCAATTCATCAACAATAATTATAATCATTTCAACATTAAAACTCTATAGACAATTCCTCTATCTTTGCAATACAATATATATAGAAAACAATTTTTTACAATGGAAAATAAGCACCCTGTCAAACACACACTTATCAACATTCACACCTGCTCATTCATACAGTTCTACACACTTCTTTTTATAACCCAAACAATTTCTAAGGTTGAGGTAACACAGATATTAGTTGTGAATCTCCACGCCAGGTCTACGCGCGTTTCGGTGGACTTGTACCACCTTCCTCAGGACCAGCAAAGAAAGAGTTTTTTCTCCTCAATGTGTGTGTACAGGGTACCTGAAATTACAAATATAATATCATGTACCTGAATTTTTTTGGGGGAAGGACAGGTGAGTTAATCTAACATATTTCATTAATATAACATTTTATAATTACTGTGAGGTATCTAGTTACACCAAATTATCCCAACGCAAACCGGGTGTCTTGTATTCTAATAAAGTAGAGAGTAAAAATGTGTCTAATTACAAATGTGACACTAAATTTAGTGAGTTGTCACATTTGATCAGTTTGTCTTAATTAAGTACCTCCTTAAGAGATTCTGAGAGCTCCTAATATAAAACACATTGTTTCTGAGGTTAGGCATTGTAGGTATATTCTCACCTTTGGTCTAGCTCTGATCGAATGTATAATGTATGCTTCTCTTTATTAACTTATACACTCAGGATCATATCTTTTCAATTATTCAGGCAATCGAAATTCATATGCCTAAAAAGGAATCATACGGATTTTAAGATTCATTCTTAATTTATGTAGACATGGATGATTTCAGTTTTGCCAAAGTTTTCTTACCCAGGGTTGAATCGAGTCAATAAATTTACGGACTATACTTCTCAATTTTCCTCACGTGGGCAACAAGAAGAGAGATTTTTCTTTTAAGGGCCCCGGTTTTATTCTGAAAATCAATTGAGTCACATGAGTTCTACTATTAACAGATCAATATCTCACATCTGTTGTCATGTCATTGATGGTCCCAATATGACTGACCTTTATATCTGTCGTTGACTTTTTCTCTATAGCTTGTGATCTTCAAACTTTATCAAATACCACTATATGTTCATTTGCTTCTACAATCTCTCAGTCATGATAGTCTATGGAGTGAACGTATCGATATTTTAGTACGGATAGTACATTTGGTACTTTGCATTGTCAGGTTTACATACTGTATTTTTATATTTTACTCTCCTATTTTATTAGGCGATTTCAACCCAAAATGTCTGTCAATTTTATATCGTTATCAAACTTCCCTTCAATCGTATTGACGATGTTGAAGCTCAATATCATACTGAGGTGTATCATACTACGTTTTAAGTGTGTAGTCTTCATGCCTATACAAAAATAAGATTTTCGAGTTTATACTCATAGGAATGAGGGTATTACCAAATTTGCACACTCTAAGACATTTCCATGAGATTTTTATCAAGTTTACACACTCCCAGACATTTACATACGAGTCTCATAAAGTCCATAAGACTGGGCTTATTTTGTTAGATATACGATTATAGTTTTCTCTACATCAAGGAAACCGTCTCTGCTGACCTAGGTAGTATTGTACGAGTGCATTACGATTTTAGTAAAAATACGAAATGCACTTGGTGAGTGAATAAAATACTTTGTTGTGACAATAACGCTGTTAATTAGGCTGATGAAGATAAAACTATCATCTTATATAACAACGTGTTCTAACTTTCCAATAAAACATATGTTTGCAGGAAATGCAATATATTTTAAAGAAGATAATTTTAATAAAACGAGAGACTTAAGGGCAGTACTTATAAAGTTATACAGAAGACTCTAGGTCTCTCAAGCTTATCAAAGGGATATAGAGAATTGCCATCAAATTGCGCTCGTACCTTTTTGTTCGTGGTATCAGGCATATAACCATCGCGCCCCGTCTCTTCTGGTCGAAAACGCCGTGTTGTTTGTTTCTCTCTCAGGAGACATAATATAAACCCGGCCGAAGCGCGGGAACCTAAATCTCCGTGTATTCTGACCCGGAAGTAATTTGACCCGGAAATGGTTTGCTATCATTCGTATTGGTTCCTAGTAGAAAAAGCGGGTGCCATGTTTGAATGGGCTTACAAACCATCCACCGTCTGTTGCGATATAATCGCCGTTCTAAAATAATGCATTAGTCTCGCACAAAATGACCCTAAGTGTCAAGAAAAATCAACCATTATAGATAGTACTAATTTCCTGTTGGAAGGCGGGTGCCAGCACCACGTGGGCTTACAAACTGTACAGTACGTCATCTAGTACAATAACTGCTACAAATTGTTACATCAGTCTCGCTCAAAGTTACACTGCAAATTAAGAAGAAGGGAAAGGTGATTTTAGCAGTGTCAGTTCTGACTCAATTAGGAATTATTTATTCAGGTTTTCACATGTTACTGCGTTTATTCGATTTGATTTTAAGTATCAGGCAGACACTACCAAAAAGGTTTTTAAAAATAGTAATATCTTATTGGTAGCCAACCCGCATACTTTATCATTTTGAATCTAGTAATAGATGTAAATCTGTTTACAATGGGAAGACCATTGTGGTTACAATACTGCCCTAAAGAATGACATTTTCTAAAGGTCTTAAGGAGTGTTTTTCAAGTAATTCAGCTATAAATTATTAATTTTGGACATAAAGGATTAGAAGGACGTATTACATCACATATTGTAATGTTTTGTTATATACACTTCACACACATTTTGCTTCTACCTGAAGTGACGTTTACCTGGGCCCTCTGCAGATCAGTACAAGAAAAGATGTATTAGAACATATAGCTGGTACGTCACAGGTTCTTTGTGACATACCAGGCTATATTCTCATTAAGTCCCTTCCGGACACTGTCCAACTGGAAAATCCAGAAACTCTCACGTTTTCTGCGAGTGTATTCCATCGATTGTCCTATTCTATGCTGCACTTTCTCGAGTATACACCACCGTAATTCCACCTCAAAGTCTTTTGTGATATACTCCCAAAAAAAAGGAAAAAAATAATAAAATACTAAAAATTAGATAAAAATACTTGTGTACCTGTATTAATCTGAAGGCTTACTGATATTTTTATATGAGATACGCCTTATAAGAAAGTATGAATAGGCCACGGGGGAACTTTATTATGTTTTCTTAATTTGTGTCATATAGACTCGCTTTCTTCAGTACCCCATCTGGGTACTGAAGAAAGCCATCAGTAGGGCCAATCTCATTGATAGATCTAGGGCTATTGCTGACAAGGAGACACAAGAGGATGAAAGTGCGAGTGAACAGACCAGGGTGATCATGACTTTCAGTACAGATGCAGATAATATCAGGAAAATCATGGTAAAAAACTGGAATATTCTCAAGAACGAAAGCTTAATAGGTAACAGCATACCTGACAGACCCAGTACTACTTTTAGGAGGAATAGAAATCTGAGGGACATTACCAACTATCCTCAAAAGAACCAACATGGCCTCAAGGGTTTTTACCCTTGCGGACATTGCAAAGCATGTAACAAAAGTACATCTAGAACACAGGTTCAGTACAATGGGTCAGTAAGATCTTAACCCAATTTCTAACATGCAGTACCATGTTCGTCGTGTATGCCATTGAATGCACGAGCAATTTATGGTACATTGGCAGCACGACATGTATGGCGAAAAAACGCATAATGGAACATGGGAGAGCTATCACCAATTTTGATCCCAAATACCCAGTGGCCAGACATTTTAGGGACAAACACTTCTCTAACCTCAGAGATATGAGGTACTGCATTTTAGAACATATTGAAAAACATCCTAGAGGTGGCAATAGGGCCCTCACCCTCAGACAGAAAGAGTCCAAATAAATTATCGACTTTCAAACTAAAAGCCCAGGGGATCTCAATCAAGAAGAAGAATTGGCAATACATCTTAAGGAATAATATCTTATGGCCAATTTCTTTTCTCTGCTGTTGACAATGATCAGGAGATTTGCCAGATATCCATTCTGTCTCTCCCTGTTCCCCAGTTCTTCTGATCTCCGTATATTTATGTGCAAGCATTGATAGTAGTTTGCTTTGTAGATACCAAAGTTCTTTTTAAGAATTCTGCCTTTTTGATTAACATCTGTGTAGTCTTATTCCATGTTTTGACGAATCATCTATTTTAATGATTTTTGAATGCTCAAAGTAACACAGTAAAAAGATAATAATATGTTTTTTAACAAATTTTCTTTCTTTTTCTTTTCTCTCTTTTTTCTATCTTTCACAGGAAGAAAGGAAGGGGTCCATTCACCAGTATCACCAGCACGGACCACCTACCCTTTTCTTCTTCTATGTGCACATGAGTATTTCGTCACTGCATAACCTGGGGGTACCGTGCTTTGAACATACTTAATGTCATGTGAGGACATACATAGCACACCTCTAAGTGGAACATTGACCATTTGGCACATGAACTTTCATTATCCCTTTGGACATTATTATGCCACCATGGCAATACGTGCTTTCTCTGTTCCCTTCCAATTCTGCACTTATTTGATTACATACTGTTTCTATTTAAATTCATTTGTTACCTACACAGCACGTGTTTGACGCACTGCAGCATTCCAGCTTGTTATACATATTTGTACAACCTATCTAGTTGTCTTTAACACTGACACTATGTATAATTTGTGTCGTATAAACTCGCGTCAACAAGAGGGCTTTTCTTTCACATTAGACTCTTACAACTTTATTATTCGAACGGCCCGCGCACCCACACGATGAGCGACATTAGCGTAAGAAGTTTATTTTTTCTTTTTCCATTTCTATCTTGATCGTATATTAATTTGGATAAGATGATGGTTACCTGCAGACTATTACGATTATGACAGTAGTATTAAGAGTTATATTTTTTTTGCACAATACCCTGGATTTTACTGAGTTTTGTGTAATACGCTTGACATATTTAACAAGGGAGCTGTGATCATTATTATTATTGTAATTTAATTTTGTGCATCACATCGAGGACGTTTTTAAGCAATGTATTTAAATTGCATTATACGATATGAGTTTGGCTTGTAAGTCCCATTTCTATGTTTCTGATTCATGTTTCAATATCAATGCCCCCATTGGTGATGCCATTCACGTGACCAAGCTTCGTTCAGAAGCTAAACGCTTCGTGATTAAACTCGAAGGTGAACACTTTACCGCTGTCGAGTTTGCTTTTTTCTGAGAGTATGTTTATTTGAAGCGTTTGCTGGATATATATATATATATATATATATGTATATATATATATATATATATATATATATATTCACTGAAAAAAACATAGGTTATAGACCATATATAGTTAGGAATTAGCATTTATAAAACCTTATTTTACTGACACAAAACCATTGAAATTCGCATATATAGTTAGTTGCACTAACTATATATTTCGCGCACCCGCAATCCACTGCTGATGATGTCACATATTACATCATTCACGACATGGTCAGTGACATCACTGATGACATCACTGATGATATCTCAAATTACATCACTGATGACATCACTGATGACATCTCATTTGACATGACTGATCACATCACTGATGACATCATTCATGTGATAATACGATGAACTTCTTCAGACTCTAATATAACCTTATATACACTCAGTCTAAACAGACACTCACAGAGTGTCACTCATCCATGGAGTTACTTACACACCTAGTCAGTCATGCAAAGAATCAATCACACCTTCATTTCCTCAACTATACAGTTATACACACCTTACTTATTCAAACAGATACTAACACATATTTACTCTCTTATACAATCCCTGATACAATTTCAGAATGATCCATACAGCCACTCACACATTCACTGGCTCTTATGCACAGTTATTTATATATGTCAACTCTCACATATACTGTGTTTTACATATGTTCTTACGTTGACATGTAGCACTGAGATATCCATTCACTCACCAATACACTCATGCACACAGTCAACCGCCCATACAGCTGTTTCCACATGCACTTTTGAACCCATACATCTAGTGAATCAACTGCTCACACATCTATGCACAGAGTCATACACCTCCCAACCACCCACACACACACTCAGTCTCCCATACAAATACTTGGGCAACCAATAAATAACCCATAGAGTTACTCATATAGCTACACATGCAGCAGTTTACAAAACAACAGACATAATGATGCACAAATTAAGACAGTTTAGTCACTAACCCATGCACTCAGTGAGACACATTTAATCACTCACTCATACAGTCAGTCATGCACCTACTAAATCCTTCATCCAGACACTTATACATCCACTCATTCTTCAATATGTAAGACATATTTAAACTTTACAGAAACATACAGACACTGGATGTTGATATCAGTGATGTCATCAGTGATGTCATTTGAGATGTCATCAGTGATGTCATCAGTGATGTCATTGACCATGTCATGAATGATGTAATATGTGACATCATCAGCAGTGGATTGTGGGTGCGCGAAATATATAGTTAGTGCAACTAACTGATAGAGCAAGCTTCGCATCGCGACTTGCTCGAGTCAAGAACCTCGCCTGTGTGTAATCAATTAATAGAATTTGTACGTCTTACTAATCTTTTATATTCATATTCGAACAAGGTAGAGGAAGCTTGCGTACGTGTATTTCTAATACAACTAATCCATGTCTCTAAAACATGACCGCCGCTTGAAAAGTGCTTCTGCGCATGCGTCAGTCACACTCACGTGACCTGACGTAGTTACAAGTTTTGGTGGGAAAGGGTGCGCATGCGTAATACACAGCTTTCGTGAATAACGTGGTAATGCTCTTGTGAGCGTGTATATGTTGCTAACATTTCAGTTGCATAGTATATTTTTATAATGATAAGTTTAAAGTACAAACCCAAAGATGTGTTTACATACATTTATTTCTATGTATTAATTTGTTTTCGCTTACTTTTCATGTATCTTCGACTCGGAGGGGTGCTGGGCTGGGGAGTCCATCTTGGAGGGTATTTCTGCGCAAACTCGCCAGAAGTTGCTATGGCATTGAATTCAGGCCAAAGAAGGTTGATGCCAGAGCCACCCTGGGAAAGGGACACCTCACCGAGCAAAAGCATCATGATTATGCTCAATTGTAACCAAAATGTATTCTCTTCATTGTATTCTGTGCGGCTTTCTCATGGGAACCCCAATCTTGCTAGGCGGTACCCAGAGATGTAAATTAGGCCTCCAAATAGTCTATTCTGATTGGTGTGTTACCCAAAGCCTACCTTAGGACCAATCCAAATTGAGGGATTCTGACACTTTGCAACATTGGGGGGTGGTACACCGTCCCAAAACAGTATAACTACCCTGGGTTCACCTAGGGAAGTCGTCCGACTTGTCTGGTTTAGCTGACCTGTCACTGACCCAACGCACTCAATAGGTGACTGAAGATACAGAGTACTGCGGAGCACTCTGTCCGAAATTGACCATAGACTAAGGTTTTACTAAACCTTAAAGTGCTGGCGGAGCACTTTGCTGGGAGTTCGCTGACCCAATCGGGGTCTTGATCGATAGCTGCAGAGAGGGTGGAGCGCTGGCGTTGCTTCCGAACTGCGGGTGCTGGTCCTGTCCTGAGGGTCCTGTCCAAGAGGTCCTGTCCTGATTCCTAATCTGAGGGTTTCCTGTCCTGTCCTGGGTGTCCATTCTGCACCTGCTGTCCTTTGAGGGGTATCCTTCCTTGAGGGTTTCCTGTCCTTAACTGACCCGTGGCCAGGGTTTGGTTTTCACACCAGTCTAGGTAAATATTACTCAGAATCTCCTGAAACTGCACCTTCCTATATTTTCTGTCTTTTGCTTTAATAAAGACATACTTTGCATATGTTAATTTTCCATGCTTTGCCGCAACCATTGAATCATAAAGTCAATTGCATTTATTTCATAACGTGTTCCTATGTCACCCTATTTGTTAGAAATTATATTTTGCATTGCAGTTTGTCATTTCCTGATATGGTCTAGAACCTCTTTACTTAAATTGTCTAAAGAACTTTTGCCTTAAAGCATAGCGTGTCTCTCTTCATAGACTCTCCTATAGTTGTATAAATGCCCCGAACCCCTGTCTCATTTCTTTGAGATAATTCTAAAATACCAGTCCTAATCAAAGCCTATCCCATCTTTAGTGATTCATCTTAAACGTTCTAATGCCTGATCCTTCATTTAAGTGTGCCCTGGTTCCATTAGTTTATAAATGGTTGCACTGACTTATTTTCTATTCAGCTATGTACTTTCTGTTATTCTCATTATCGATTGCTTAATTACTGTGAATTTGATGATTTCTGAATTTTACTAAATTAGATAAAGACTTTAAAACTTCCAGTTGTCCGTGGTCATTTTACAAAGATTATTGAATGTTATTTGTTGGGTTTGGATTTTGCTGCCTTTCCTTTTACAGCTAGCTCCCTGATCCATTGTGGTCATAGGTACCCGCATCGGTGGATGGTAAGTCGGGTACGCTGAGGAATAACGAAAGGAACTCACAAATATCTGATGGCAGAGCGTGAGGTCATCTGATCAATGTATATGGTGATTTGAAATATATGGGCCCGAAGCCAGAAGTGGCGAAATTATTGGTCGGGTGACCCGCGCGCTCTATCAGTATTTTCTGGTAAGCAGAGGATGGTTAGGGAATAGTTAAAGGTTAGGTAGGACTAGTTAGGCTAAATCAAGTCGGTAGCTGCTAGTATATTGATGCTGCTATAAGAGCGGCCATTTCGAGGGACCTAATCACTCTCTTGAGAATGCGCGGCTTTTGAAATTTATGAATTGTTTTAAAATTGTTATTCTTGTTCTTATATTGTTATATGTATTAATCCATGCGTATGTAAAACGTATCGTTAAGTGTTGTCAGAACTCCCCGGGGAATTGAATAGGCAAGTGGTGAATAGAATCCATTGCCTAGAGGTCGCAGGCTCAAGGAAAGTTAGGTGCAGGTTAAGTAGAAAACCAGAAGCACTAACTAGGGTTTTTTTCTGAATACATGTGTGAATAAATGTTAGTAACGAGGTTCATTGGCAAAATTCCAATAGTGGCGTAACCTAGCAAGGGTCACATCGGAAGAGTAGCAGGTTCATCGGAGCTTGAGTGAAAGCAAAGGGGTCCGCTGGGAAACCTTAGACTCGGATATATCCCGGAAAAGAGTGGATGGGTCTAGGGAAGTAACAGGTTCACTGATGCTAGAGTGAAGGGTAGGCGGAAGAGATCTACCCGCAGCGTGTGAAAAGTAAATGGAAGTAGTTTACTTGCAGTAAAAGAAATCTTTCCTGTCTAGACACTTGAGCACTGTGGCGAATGTGTATTCGTTGTAAAATAACCAAGCACTAGCACTTTAGAAAGAAAGAAAGTTTCCGTTACCTTGTGAAGGGAGGGAGTCAGTCGCGAAGCGTCGCTGACGTCACTCCGTGCCGCGCTGGGATTGGTAGATACAGCGGGCGGGTAGCGGGGCTGGAATTGTGAAGGAGGGGTGAGCGCCGAAGCGTGAGAACTGTCTCGCGAAAAGGCCGCGCACCCATTGGCCGAAAATATTTGAACGCGTGCACCCATTGGTCGCACGGAATTGCAGGACGCATTTTGATTGGAGGTAATTTGTAAACAAAGTTAAGCGTATAAATCGTATGTGGCACTCGTATTCTCCAGAGACTAGACCCGATCCCAGAAACCAAGGGTTTGAAAGGGATCAGTGGAAAGCTAATAGATACGATATTATGTACGGAAATAAGCGAAAAATGTCCCTTGTAAATAAGGTAAAGAATTACTTCAAAAAGGAAAAGCCGATTAAAACTAGAGAGGGCATTGTTATTCCACCACCAAATACTCCCGCCTCTTTCATGATTTTTGACAGAGGGTACAATACGTGTGTGTGGTTAGAAAATTGGGTAAAATACACACAAGATGACGGAATAATGGCCTTTCCGTTAGAAGGTACCTTTAATGGTAGGATCTTGTTCAATTTAAGAACCCGAATGAATGAATTACATCCCAGACCGAGACTAACGCAGTATGAGGCATTAGAGGAATGGGAGATTGAGGCTTTCCAAAGAGAAAAGCCCCGAATGGACAAAGGGCTGACAAAGTATTACCCAAAACTGAAACAAGAATCCCGAGATAAAAAGATGAAACAATGGAGACAGAGCATGATTGTTGAGGGACTGTTTCCCATGATGCCAGCAGAAGATCCTCCTGGGGGGGGGGAAAGAACAGAAAAGACTAAACATTGGGGGCCCCTGGGAGAGTCAGATGACGAATTGTTAGATGACATGTGCATGAGAAGTCCGCCTCCTTATAATGAGGGACACCGACCTTTGAGTGCAGGAGATATTCCCCGGAGACCCCTACAAAGGGAGGAGGTCAGGTCCGCAAGTGTGGGAGGGGATTATCTAGTTCCTCCTTATACTGAGAATCTGGGACCCATAGAAACCAGAAGTATTTACCCCAGGAGACCCGTGGATGGGGAAACCAGATATTCACGTGAAGGAGATTTTTTCCCTCGTCCCCCTTATGGAGGAGAGGTGAGGTGCGTGGGTTCAGGAATCCCGTTATTACAGCCCCAGAGTGAGGAAGACCCGAGAACTCTAGGCACAGGAAGTCTGTTTCAGAAACCTAATTATGACGGAGGACCAAGTGAGACACATCCCACTGCCCCGAGTTATGCTCCCATTCTAACCCCACAGGTGTTATATGGAAACACTTTGGACAGGTTATTAGAAGAGAAAGAGCGAGAAGCGCTAGCAAATCAGAGAGCTGAAATAATACGGAAAATGTCACAGCTGAATGAAAGTCCTGAAGCCTTAACGATCCCAGTAACGATCGGACCGGTGGTTCCGTTGTACGGGGACCGTCAAGGAAGTCCAAACCCTCCCGTAATTACTCCTGTCCTTGCACCGCCCAGACCAGAGCCCTTAATTGTAGATGACCAGACTAGTGAGTGCGAGTCGGAGGTCTCGCTACTAGATCTGCCCGTTAGAAATACAGGGAAAAGGATACAGAAGAGACAGAATACCTTTAATACGAGGGAAATCCAGATGGAATCGACTTCAGGTACTAAGAGTGTCACGGTGGTGACTCCTGAAGAAATCGAAAGATGGAGTCGAGAATTTGAAAAACAAGCGTCTCCAACAAAGCCTTTAGATCTCTACAAGCTGAGAATAGAAATAGAGGAATTAATGGCAGGAAACGTAGGATTAGACAGATTAAATACCTACTCTGAAGACGAAATGCTGTTTATCTGCAAGAGTCTCACTCGAAATACTCGAGTGCTTCATGAAAAACTGATAGACACGGCTGCTAGCATGGGAATAGATATTTCAAAATCAAAACCGCTGCAGAAACCATATAGGGCAGATTTCTCAGACAAAGATTTGGAAAACGTAAATGTTTCAGGGAAGAAAGCACAGGTCAAAGAACTATTGACTGTATTGCAAAAATGGGGAGATGTGGAGAGGTGGAAAGCCAGATGGGCCAAGAAAAAGGATGAGGCCAGGTCTAGGCAGTCAACTCCCGAATTTTTGCTAAAAGAAGCTGAAAAACCAGAACAGTTATGCCCTATGCGCGAAGTACCAGGTGGGAAGTATGTGCACGTTCCATGGTCCAGACAGGATATTGTGTCCTTTACTAACGATTTCCCGAAATTGCGCGAAAAGCCAGTTGACTGGTACAGGCAGGTGGAAAGGTTCGTAAAGGTGCAAAAATGCCTGTGGAAAGACCTGGATGGGTTTTTCGACATTGTGGTCCCGGTAGATCTGTGGACCGAGTGTAAAATAGCCATAGCTTGGCCTAGTGAAGAATACCCGAGAGATGGCAACACAGGGGAACCATCGAAAGAAGTGATGAAAAAATATGAACAAGTAATTCAGCATTTAAAACTAAAAGTGCCGGCAAAGGAAACTGATTGGACCAAGATAGATAGAACAACACAGGAAAGAGACGAGACAGTGCACTCCTTTTATGAAAGGCTGTTGCAGGTGTTCAAAACATACAGCGGTATAGACAACATCGAGATGAAGGATATGACACATTTTATTTACAGGTTTGTAAATGGTTTAAGACCCGAAATTTGTCAGTGGATAAAAGATAACAAAATCTGTTGGCATACAAAAAAGATGGATGAGGTCCTGCGGTACGCAAAGTACTGCGAGGACGAGATGGCAGAAAAGAAAAAGGCTCTCAAGGAGAAGGTTATGTGGGCTCAAGTGAAGCTCGTAGAACAGCAGGAAAAACAATTGAGTAAAATGGCCAAAACTACTCAGAACCAAGGTCCTGGGGGTGGGGGAGGAGGCAAGCCCCGGCCCAAAATGAGCAGGGAGGAGGCTAAGAAGAAATTTCCCTGCCATCAGTGCGGAGAAATTGGACACTGGCGAGACGAGTGTCCCTATTTGCAGGATGATAACTCCCAAACACCTGATTTAACTCCACAGACGCAGAAAGAAAGACCAAGAAAGACACAACAACAGGTAAAAACGATTCAGTTGCCCCGAGCACCAAAGCAAGTATTTAAGGGAAAATCCACGCAGGGTGATGACGTAGAAGTCTGGGAAAGCAATGAGAACAGAAATACAGCAACTTCGCAGTATTTACTAAATGATACCTTCCTTTGTGATGACCATTACTGACGGGGCCTGAGAGGCGAGGACGAGGAGTGCGTACTTGGCGCCTCCTTGCCGGTAGACCAGTCCGGACCATACATTGAAGGAAAGGTTGACGGAAATGATGTCACTTTTCTGTTGGACACTGGCGCTACCCGTTCTACTGTGAGAACAGTGGACTTTCCGAACCTACCCCTCTCGGGAGAAGCCATCCAAGTAGTGGGTGTATCTAATCAATTAATTAGTACTCCTGTTACCGAGCCCATGGAGATCTCAATTGGAAACTTTAAAGAAATGCATAGATTTGTCGTTTGTGACACCAGTCCAGTGAACTTACTGGGACGTGATTTGCTGTGCAAAATGAACTGTACCATCTTTTGCACACCAAAGGGTGTTGAAATTCAGACCCCAGATGAAGATGGCATTTATAAATTAATGTTAATCAGACCGGACTCAGAAATTAAACGAATGACTATGCAGGATTTGCCCAAAGAACTCCAAGAAACAGTGAAGCCAGAAGTATGGGACTTTACCGGAAAAGATGTAGGATTGATGAAAAATGTAGACCCCATACAGACAGCAATAAAGGACAATGCAGTATACCCTAATACTAAACCCTACAGAATGAATGCAGAAGTGAGAGCAGGGGTTGCCCTAGAAATACAGAAATTGCTAGAAGGAAACATCATACAGGAAGTAATGAGTAGCCCATGCAACTCACCGATTATGGGCATCAAAAAGCCTAGTGGCAAGTACAGAGTAGTGCAGGACCTAAGAAAGGTAAACAAGATAGTGATTCCTTGCTGCCCTATTGTCCCGAACCCGGCAGTGATTCTGTACCAGATCCCCTGGGATGCTGAGTGGTTCACTGTGATAGACCTATGTCATGCTTTCTTTTCCATTCCCTTGCATCCAGACAGCAACTTTCTTTTCTCATTTGCCTTCAACAGTCACGTGTATGTCTGGAACAGGGTCCCCCAGGGGTACACAGAGAGCCCCTCTATCTTTAATCAGATCTTGAAAAAATGCTTGGAAACTTTGGTCTTACCTGGAAATTCTGTCTTGGTGCAATACATTGACGACCTCTTGGTGGCGTCCAAAAGTCATAGGGACTGTGTGATTGACACCATTGCCCTACTGAATCACCTGAGTGAGAAGGGACATAAAGTGGCCCCTGAAAAATTACAGTTCTGTGCAAAATCAGTGAAATATCTGGGGCACCAGATAGAGAAAGGCATCAGGAAAGTAACGTCAGAAAGAGTGAGAATAATTCAAAAGATGCAGTTACCCCGTACTCAGAAAGAAATCAGAATGTTCCTTGGAGTGATAGGATACTGCAGGCAATGGATTGTGGGATTTGCAGTCCTAGCTAGGCCTTTGATACAAATGACCAAGAGAGGAACGCCGGATATCGTAGAATGGGATGATGAAAGCTTAACAGCCTTCACAAAATTGCGAGATTGTCTGTGTACAGCCCCTGCGTTGTGAATGCCAGACTATTCCAAGGATTTTGCCCTGTTCTGTGACACTCGCGATAATTGCGCGTTGGCAGTTCTAACCCAAGAACATGGCACAACCAGAAGGCCTGTGGCATATTTCTCTGCCACCCTGGATCCAGTGGCTGCTGGATTACCAGGATGTCTGAAAGCAGTAGCTGCTACTTGCACAAGTTTAGAGCAGAGTGAATCCATTGTCATGGGACATCCTGTAACTGTGTATGTTCCACATTGAGTGGTAATTTTGTTCACAAGAACGAAAACTCAGTATCTCACCCCTAGTCGGCTGACTAAATACGAGAGGATTCTCGTGGGTGCGGCGAATATAAACATTGTCAGATGCAACATTCTGAACCCCGCTACTCTGCTTCCCGACTCCATGGATATGGAAGATGGGGAGGAAGATGAGCACAACTGCATTGATTTAACAGAGTTTTGGAAAGCCACGCCCGGACATTAAAGAAACACCTTTGCCTAAACATGACATGGAATTGTTTGTGGATGGTTCATGCCTAAGACACGAACAAGGAGGCCTGAGTGCTGCCTATGCGGTAGTCTCCTTAACGAAAATTGTAGAAGCAGGTTATTTATTTGAAGTAAAGTCTGCACAAGTAGCCGAATTGATCGCTATGATAAAGGCTTGCAAATTGGGGAAAAATGTACGCCTAACAGTGTATACTGACAGTCAGTACTGTTTTGGGGTTGTGCATGACTTTGGCCAATTATGGCTACAAAGGGAGTTCCTGACTTCATCAGGTACCCCTATTCGAAATGGAAAAGTTGTTCAAGACCTTTTAGAGGCAATCCAGTTACCAAAGGAACTGGCAGTGGTCAAGTGTGTTGCCCATAAAAAGGACTTTGACCCTGTAACATTGGGAAATGATTTCGCGGATCGAGTGGCAAAATTATGTGCCAGGGATCGATATATCATAAATCCAAAACGGGGGGGCCTGGAACCAGCTGCCAACTTCGAGTGTTTGAAGAAGTGCCTACATGGGATGAAGTGAGAGAATGGCAGCAGGCGGCACCCTGGCAAGAGAGAGAGAAGTGGAAGGAAGACGGGTGTTGACCAAGACGTGAGGATGGTGTCATCTTGGGCCCAAATGGTATGCCTGTGTTACCCAGACACTTGCTTGGCACAATGGCGAGATTGATACATGAGGGATCACACATTGGTAGGGACGCCATGATTCTGGTATTCAAACAGACTTGGTATAGTAAAAAGTTCAGGAAGGTAGCAGAGTCCCTCTGCCAGAGGTGCCTGTCATGTCAAATGATGAACCCAGGCAAGAGAACAATGGTGGAACTAGGGAAAATTGGGAGGTCAGCGGGTCCCTTTGTGAGAATACAAGTTGATTTCATCACCATGCCACGTTGTGAAGGGAAGCGTTATGTCCTTGTCATTGTCTGCCTATTTTCAAAGTGGGTGGAAGCTTACCCTACTCCCCAAAGTGACGCACTGACAGTAGCCAAGTGTTTACTGAAAGAACTGATACCTAGATTCGGGGTTCCAGTCACTATTGAATCAGATAAAGGCCGACATTTTCAGAATGAGGTAATCGACCAACTCTGTAAGGCATTTGGGATCTCGCAAAATCTCCACTGTGCATATCGACCAGAGGCATCTGGAGTAGTGGAACAAATAAACGGGACTATCAAAACAAGACTAGCGAAATTGTGTGATTCATCTGGCATGACCTGGGTAAAGGCCCTGCCTCTGGTTCTGATGGGACTCCGAAGTATTCCAGACCGAAAGACAGGCCTGAGCCCTCATGAAATCTTGATGGGAAGAGTGATGAGACAAGCATGGGTACCAGGAAGCAAACTGTTGAGTATTACTGATGATTTGGTGCTTGAATACTGCAAGAGATTAGGTAACCAAGTGCGTTATATCTCTCGCCAGATCGGAGAAGACGCCGTCGCCAATCCAACGACTCCTCTCCACAAACTGGTTCCCGGAGACTGGGTCAAAATAAAGAAGCATACTCGGTCGAGCTGCCTGGAACCGAGGTGGGGAGAGAAGCGCCAAGTGATCCTGGTAACGACCACAGCAGTGAAGTGTGCAGGAGTTCCCCATTGGATCCACGCCAGCCACACCCAGAAGGTACAACCCGACAAAGCGCCTGGAGAAAAAGCCGGTCCAGCAGAGGGGCCTGCAGAAGCAAGACCAGAAGTAACTGACGACGTACAGCCCAGTACCAGTCAAGCTGAGGGGTCCGCAGACGTTGGTCCAGGAGTAGTTGATGACGAGCTACCAAGAGTCCAGCCTGCTGAAGAGTTCCCAAAAGTTGGTCCAGAAGTAGCTGATGACGAGCTGACAAGCATATGGCCAGATGAGTGGATACCATTGATTGACCTTACCGAAGACCCCATCCGAACAAGCGAACGAATTTTGAAAGGTAGAGAGTGGAATAGAGAGGAAAAGCAAGGCACAGGCGAAGAACCTCAGGGTATTGAGATTCACATCAAAACTGAGGAAGGAGAAGGTCAGACAGGGACAGAACAAGTGATCGATACTCCTCCACTGACTCCTGATATCGAAAAGGGACAGATTAGACCTAGTAAAGAGATTCGAGCGGAAGAAAATCAAGAGAACGAAGTGCTCGAACAGGATCAGACAGGATTAGGAGAAAGTGTTCCGGAAACAGAAACAGAGACATTTGAAAAGCAAAAACAAAATTCTCCTGAACAAGGCCAGATTAGTAACCAGGCAGAAGAAATAGATGCAAGTCCTCGAACTAGTGAGATAGGAAGGGAAGAAGAAGCAGAATTGCCACAAACTAATGAAAATAAAAGGGCAAGAGAAGAGAACGAAGTCTCAGTGCCAACTAAAAGACTTAAGAAAAGAAAGCACATTGAGCCTGGATACATAAAGAAATTGAGACTGAGAATAAAAACGGTAGAAGAAAAACGTGCAGAAGAAAGGAGAAGTGCACGCATAGCAGAACAACCAGAAGACACTTCCAAAAGAAGGAGCGATCGAATAAAAAGACAAAACAAAAAGTACAAGTCTCCTGAATGGACGCTCGTTTTGGAGGAATTTGAAGACCTTGATATAACTGACGAGAGCGACGGAGAACCGGTCTCTGAGTACTCTGCCGAAGAAGAAGACGAGCCACCGTGAATTTGCACAAAGTAAGCTACTGGTGTAAAGACACAAAGAGGGGTCGAGAAACTTCTTCTGAGCCAAAATGTCTGATTCAAATGTGAATGGTAGACCTAGTTGCAGTCGTTGCAAAACATGCTGCAAGGTATGTGTATGTAGTATAATTATAGTGATATTAATTTGGATAGGACTAACAGTTTTCATTCCTTTTGCGGTGAGCAAAAATACTAATATTGACCCTACTGAGATTGTAAATACTGAGACTGAAGAACTAACAACACAAAGTGTAGCAAAACATGAGAGAGCACTCAGACAAACAAAACAAGACCTAGAAGCATCAGATGAGGGAGGACTACATTATCATGGAATTAAAAATAAGACACATTTAAATGTTTTCGCAAACTCGTTAATACACTATGTAGAGACTATGGAAATTGAAGATTGCTATGTCTGCATGAAGCTACCTACCTCTGTGGCTGAAGGCGTGACATACCATCACCTGCCCCTAACATATGGAATTTCCTGTAGCATTTTAGCAAGCTTATTTTACAAAAGAGGACCGTTACAGTACTATTACTCTAACAATGACGTGATCTTTTCTGAACTCCCTATACGTGGGAACTTGAATCCTGTACATACTAAAAGTGACGTTACTCGCTATATGGGCGAATACTTCCTGACTATAGGTAATATAGACATAGGTGACGCACACAGAGATAACTTGACCTGTTCTTTGCGTGAGCAGGAAAAGATGTTCCTGAACATGGCAGAGAAGAGGAGAATAAAAATCAAAAGAAAGGCAGATGATGAAAAACAGAAAACGCCAAAATGGGCTGAGAACATGGAAGGCACCTCAAATGGTGGGGCGGGTCCTGCTCTGTTGCTGGATTTTGAAAAGAAAGGAAAGCTATGTCTTCACCGCGAGAAGACTAGCTACTATAATAACATTTTCATTGGTTCCAGTGAATGTGAGCATAATTACAAGGTAATTGAAGGATGGGGTTTCAAAAATGGGTCAGAGCCTGTGTTTCCTGGAATCTATTATATATGTGGAGACAAGGCTTATTTCAAATTGCCGGATCACTGGTATGGAAGCTGCTATTTTGGCATAGTCTTCCCGAAAATATACCATGTGAACAAAGTTGCTGGAAGCAGTGAAAATACTAATGGCTTAGTGCGTAGTAAAAGAGAAAGCGTAGGTGAAATAATGGGTAGTATTTTCAGTGCACTGATACCTGGAGTGGGAGTGGTTCTGAACACTCACAGAATTTGCAAATTGTCCACTATAGTGGATGTGTTGTCTACGGACACAGCTCATGGATTTCTGCTGGTCAATACCGAAATGGTTGCGATCAGATCAATGGTTTTGCAGAACAGACTTGCTCTTGACACCTTATTAGCAAAAGAGGGCGGAGTCTGCCGGATGTTGAAGGCGCAACATTGTTGCACTTATATTCCGGACAAAAGTGTGCAGCTCAAAAGATATGTGAAAAACATTACTAATTTGGAAAAGGAACTCAAACCACTCGAGGTTGACAGTGCCTGGAAGAGACTGGTAGATGGTCTCTCAAATGTAGGTCATTGGTTTGCTAGTTTAGGTAAAAGCTTATTGTTTAAGGTACTGATGCCAATTGGAATTATAGGTCTTATCCTATTTTTCATATTTGTCTGTTGCAAGTGTCGTAAACACACTGGAAAGCATCAAGTGAATGCCAGAGGAGTGAAACGAAGTGTGGATGAGCTTGAATTAGAAGAAATGAATAATCAGATATACAAAAAGGTGAAAAATTTTCACCCTACCAAAAATGAAAAAGAGAAACTGGATCGCTTGTTGGAAGAGATAGAGCTGTATAAAGTGTGAAGAAGTTGGCATCTGGTTCCATTATTTTTGTGATGATAGTAAATATCATCAAAGAGGGGATTGATAGAGCAAGCTTCGCATCGCGACTTGCTCGAGTCAAGAACCTCGCCTGTGTGTAATCAATTAATAGAATTTGTACGTCTTACTAATCTTTTATATTCATATTCGAACAAGGTAGAGGAAGCTTGCGTACGTGTATTTCTAATACAACTTATCCATGTCTCTAAAACATGGCCGCCGCTTGAAAAGTGCTTCTGCGCATGCGTCAGTCACACTCACGTGACCTGACGTAGTTATAATACACAGCTTTCGTGAATAACGTGGTAATGCTCTTGTGAGCGTGTATATGTTGCTAACATTTCAGTTGCATAGTATATTTTTATAATGATAAGTTTAAAGTACAAACCCAATGATGTGTTTACATACATTTATTTCTATGTATTAATTTGTTTTCGCTTACTTTTCATGTATCCTCGACTCGGAGGGGTGCTGGGCTGGGGAGTCCATCTTGGAGGGTATTTCTGCGCAAACTCGCCAGAAGTTGCTATGGCATTGAATTCAGGCCAAAGAAGGTTGATGCCAGAGCCACCCTGGGAAAGGGACACCTCACCGAGCAAAAGCATCATGATTATGCTCAATTGTAACCAAAATGTATTCTCTTCATTGTATTCTGTGCGGCTTCCTCATGGGAACCCCAATCTTGCTAGGCGGTACCTAGAGATGTAAATTAGGCCTCCAAATAGTCTATTCTGATTGGTGTGTTACCCAAAGCCTACCTTAGGACCAATCCAAATTGAGGGATTCTGACACTTTGCAACATTGGGGGGTGGTACACCGTCCCAAAACAGTATAACTACCCTGGGTTCACCTAGGGAAGTCGTCCGACTTGTCTGGTTTAGCTGACCTGTCACTGACCCAACGCACTCAATAGGTGACTGAAGATACAGAGTACTGCGGAGCACTCTGTCCGAAATTGACCATAGACTAAGGTTTTACTAAACCTTAAAGTGCTGGCGGAGCACTTTGCTGGGAGTTCGCTGACCCAATCGGGGTCTTGATCGATAGCTGCAGAGAGGGTGGAGCGCTGGCGTTGCTTCCGAACTGCGGGTGCTGGTCCTGTCCTGAGGGTCCTGTCCAAGAGGTCCTGTCCTGATTCCTAATCTGAGGGTTTCCTGTCCTGTCCTGGGTGTCCATTCTGCACCTGCTGTCCTTTGAGGGGTATCCTTCCTTGAGGGTTTCCTGTCCTTAACTGACCCGTGGCCAGGGTTTGGTTTTCACACCAGTCTAGGTAAATATTACTCAGAATCTCCTGAAACTGCACCTTCCTATATTTTCTGTCTTTTGCTTTAATAAAGACATACTTTGCATATGTTAATTTTCCATGCTTTGCCGCAACCATTGAATCATAAAGTCAATTGCATTTATTTCATAACGTGTTCCTATGTCACCCTATTTGTTAGAAATTATATTTTGCATTGCAGTTTGTCATTTCCTGATATGGTCTAGAACCTCTTTACTTAAATTGTCTAAAGAACTTTTGCCTTAAAGCATAGCGTTTCTCTCTTCATAGACTCTCCTATAGTTGTATAAATGCCCCGAACCCCTGTCTCATTTCTTTGAGATAATTCTAAAATACCAGTCCTAATCAAAGCCTATCCCATCTTTAGTGATTCATCTTAAACGTTCTAATGCCTGATCCTTCATTTAAGTGTGCCCTGGTTCCATTAGTTTATAAATGGTTGCACTGACTTATTTTCTATTCAGCTATGTACTTTCTGTTATTCTGATTATCGATTGCTTAATTACTGTGAATTTGATGATTTCTGAATTTTACTAAATTAGATAAAGACTTTAAAACTTCCAGTTGTCCGTGGTCATTTTACAAAGATTATTGAATGTTATTTGTTGGGTTTGGATTTTGCTGCCTTTCCTTTTACAGCTAGCTCCCTGATCCATTGTGGTCATAGGTACCCGCATCGGTGGATGGTAAGTCGGGTACGCTGAGGAATAACGAAAGGAACTCACAAATATCTGATGGCAGAGCGTGAGGTCATCTGATCAATGTATATGGTGATTTGAAATATATGGGCCCGAAGCCAGAAGTGGCGAAATTATTGGTCGGGTGACCCGCGCGCTCTATCAGTATTTTCATATATGCGAATTTCAATGGTTTTGTGTCAGTAAAATAAGGTTTTATAAATGCTAATTCCTAACTATATGTGGTCTATAACCTATGGTTTTTTCAGTAAATTTTCAAGGTTTTGTAAATGCTAATTCCTAACTATATATGGTCTATAACCTATGGTTTTTTCAGTGAATTTTCAAGGTTTTGTAAATGCTAATTCCTAACTATATATGGTCTATAACCTATGGTTTTTCAGTGAATTTCAATGGTTTTTTAATAGCAAATATTAAAAGCTGTTAAATGTATTCTTTTTTTAAAGGAAAAATATATTTTATATGTATTTAATATAATTTTTTATGTATATATATATTTTTTTTTATTTTTTTTTTGTTTCGCTACCGGTCCACGCACTGGGTAGCTTCCCGTTAGCTCAATTTGGTGCCGCGACCCGGTCCGCGAACCGGTAAACGTTCCGTTAGCGCAACTGCCGCATTAGAAAACAACATTGTGACGCGTCGCGTAAGCGCGACGTATTGCGTTGCCGCGTAATGCGTCTTATGACGCGCCGCGTTAGCGCACCCGGAAGTGCTCCGGAGCCCGAACCGAGGCACGAAGCGCAGCTCCCCGGAAGCGATCTGGGGCGCGGCGCGGAGCACGTAACGTAAGCGTAACAGGTCATGTGACTTGTTAAAAAAACTTTTTATTGGTTCATTTCACTTTTGGTTTCCTAATGATGTAAGGCTAGGTCATGTGACCTAAAAATAACACTTTTCATTGGTTTAGAACATTTTTTTCCCAAATGATGAAAGCCCCCACCTTTTTTCTCACTCTGACTTTCAACTTTGTGAGAGGAAGACCTATTTTCATTATTAAGAGATGGCTTCAATAGTAGCTGCAGCTGGTGCACCCCCACCACCACCACCACCTCCTAGGAAGGAAGGACCACCTACCCAGTTCCTTCCCAACCGTGAGGAAGAGGAGGAAGAAGAGGAAGAGGAGGTATATGAGAGAGTATTCTTGCCTGAACAGCCCCGGAAATCCCACCACAAGGACAGTTTCATTTGGCAATTTTATACATTCCCAGAAAGCCCAAAAAAAGTCAATGCCCGTTATGTCACATGCCTGATCTGCAAAGAATTTCTGTCCCGAGGCACAGATAAAAAATATAGCTACGGGAACTATACTATGCATCGCCACATGCAAAGGTGGCATCCAATAAATTACACCGTGGCTGAGGTGCGTGACCTCCGTGAAAACCCACGAACTCCTGTGGCCACCACCTCAACACAGGAAAGTTTTTCGGGACCAGAGGCGAGGGAGACGGTCCCCAATATCCAGAGCAATTTTCAACACATCAAGATAGTGTGTATTTATTGTGGGGGACTACTTTGCCACGGGGAGATGAGTGTGATTTTAATTAACAGAGCATTTGAAAATCACAAGTGCTCAAAACGCCCCAAAAAGTGATTTTTTTTTTTGCTCCTGTTGAGCCCTTTCTAATGCCTGTTTTCCATTGTTCCCCCCCCAAAAATCCAAAAAAAACATAAAATTGTTCAAAAAATACAAAAAAAATTAAAATGTTCAGAAAAAATATATATATATATAAAACAACAAAAAGATTTAAAAAAAAGTTCTTTTCAGAACTACCTCCCATTTTTAAAAAATTACTAACATTTTTAGCACTCTTCACTTCATTTTTCTCATGGGTGCGCTTCCCGGTACGCGCACCGGTGAGCGCCCCGTTAGCGCAACACAAAAAAAAAGAAAAAAAAAACAAGAGAAGGAGAGCATAAGAGAAAGAGAAAGAGAGAGTAATGTTAAGAGACAGACAGCAAGAGAGAGCAACACAGATGTACTGTGTAATACATAGTAAAACAGTGTAAAATATATAACAAAGTGTAAGAGAGAAAATGGAAAAAATATAAGGCTGTGAAACAAAGAAAGAGAGAAGAAGAATCCTAAAGCAGAGGCAAAGACTAAAAGGAAAGAGAAAAAATGATGTACAAATAAAAGGTAATAACGGAACCAGATTTAAATAACACTGGTAAAGGAGAGAGAGAAAAAAGTAGTGTGCATAAATAAAGAGGGATGAAATAAGATGGATAACATCGAATAAAGTTAAAACATGTGGATTGACAGAGAAAAAAACTAAAAGAAGAAAAGAAGAAGTAACAGAAAGGGAATAATTGAAGCAGCAAAGAAATGTAAATAACGTAATGTGCTTGAACTTCAGGGAGAAAGCATAATGAACAAGTAGTGAAAGAGTAAAGAGACAGAGACAATTACAGTAAGATAGACGGACTGAGTGAACAGGAATGAAGAACTGTGAGAACAGAGGTACTGAGAAAAGGAGTGGAAGGAGTGCAGTAAGTAAATCACCCACACAACACAACAGCTACCCTACCTCAAAGCAATCTAAAATATTATTTTACTGTTTCTCTTTGTTTTCCCCTTGTTACGCTCCCCGGTGCGCTACCCATAGTAAAAGTAAAGAGGGGTGATAGAGGGAGAAATATTGAATTAGGATAACACATGGTGAGTGACAAAGAGAGAGGACAAAGAGAGTAAAAGGAACAGTACCTGAATGGGCTTGAGTACAACAGCAAAAAAAGATAAGTAATGCAGTGTGTGTGACTTACAGGGAGTTAGTGGGTGTAGGTCGGAGTGTGGGTGTGTAAGGTGTGTCTGTGGGTGTGGTTGTGTGGAGTGTTTTGGTGTGGGTAGAGATGAGGGTGTGTGAAATATGTGTGAGAAGTGTATGAGTGTGGGGTGTATATGTGTTCAATGTATGTGTGTGTATGGAATGTGTGTGTGTTTTTGAGGAGTGTGTGTGGGAGTTTTTTTTTGTGTGTATGATGTGTAGGTGTGGTGTGTGTGTGGGGTGTATGTTACAGGTGTGTGTATGTGTTGGGAGAGGGATGAGGTATATATGTAGGAGTAAGGTAAATAATTAAGAAAAAGAGAATGAGTAAATAAGCAAAGGAAGGGAACACAGGGTAAGTGAAGTAAAGAATAGGGATCAAAAGAAGTTGAATATGAGAGGGTAAATAATGGAAGGGGAGTAAACATGGAGAATAAAAATAAGTGAGAGAAGCAGAGTAAAAACACAGGAGTGAGGTAGATTGAGAAAATGTTAGTGACCTTAAAGCAAAGGGTGATAACAAACTACATTTTTTAGTCATACTTACCATATAATAAATGTAACTTTAATTTGTTTTACTACAGTTGGTATCTGTGAAAGAGAGAAAAAAAATATAAGTTATAATTAGTAAAATATGTATTTTAAATTAAAATATACCAATGAAGAGCTAAAAACATCATAACACTCTATTTAGAAATATAGTGAGTGAAGAACACAGAAAGGGAAATAAACTAAGTTAGAAGGACAAAAAAAGGGAAAAAGAAATAGAAGGAGAGCAAATTACAATGAGTAAGGCATATAGATTCACTAAGAAAAAGAGAGAGAAGTACAGAGAAATGAACTGAAGGTAAAAAAGATACTAAAACAATGTGAGTTAGCAAAACTAAATCAGGAAACACAAGTAAGTAAAAAGATAATGACTGAGACAGAAAACAGTCTAATTAATGATGCATTTAGAAGAATGAGGAATAGAAGATAACTGAGAGTAAGTGAAGAACAGACATAGAGTGAAAGGATGAAGGGAGACAGAATAATATACAACAATTGAAGGAAATGGACTAAGGAAGTTATAAGTTAGACACACTAAGAGAAAAACAGAGTGAGGTGGAGTACAATGAGTGAGAAAAGAAAAAAGTAAGTGAGCAAAAAAAAGGAAAGAGAGGAGATCACGACTAAAACAGTGGTCCTGAGAGAAAATAATTTGGTGATGAAAGTAAAGAGAAGGACATTGAAAGAAAGGAAATGAGGGATAGTAATGAAACCAGAGTAAAAGAAATGGGATGAAGAACGACGAGAGAGGAGCAGTGAAGTTGTTGTAAAAGAAGTGATAGAAGGTAGATAAACACAAGTGAAAATAATACAAGTAGAGTGAGGCACTGAGTACAGAGAAGTAGTGAACGAAAAATAGAGAGAAGAGGTCAAAAGTAAGAAGCAAACAAAGATAAGCGAGGGAGAGTGGATGTCAGAGAATGGGAATACAATTTAATTTACACAATCCAAACTATAGAATCATTTCTACAACATGTTACATAGTTTATTTTTGCTGTTCTCAGAATATATTGAATTTCACTTAAAGCAGTGAGTTCAAATTACTCATCATATGACAGCGGGAAAAAAAAACACAATCTAAAAGATTGTGTTTTAAAAAAAAACTTACATACTGACAAACGACAAATGTACGCTAATCTTTGATTGACTTACTTTTCCTTGAGGCCAAATAGTATATCATGGAGGTCCTTTTCTCGTTACATAGTATTTTGCTGTTCACTTAGAAATCCATTTCATTGACTTTCTACAAGAAAAACTCCAAGAACATCTTAAATATTTTCAAAAATTTAATATACTCATTTTTTTCAGTCATGACTCTTTACTCATTCTTGCACCTTTCCATTTGGCCAAATAGTGTCAGATGTATGAGTATATATGAGTACTCCTCCCGTCTTCATAGGCCGTTTACCTTTACCTAAATTTTGGCTGTAAAAACACTAGTTATGAATTTATAAAGCCAAAAGGCAAACGTTGTTTGAAAGTCAAATTATTGTCGTTACGTTGGGTCCAACCTTTAGAAGTTTTTAAATAGCATGTGTAATGCCCTGATGTTGTAGAAAGACTGTCATGAAAAATAATAGCTACAGTTGCAAAGGTTCTTCCTGATATCGATAACTGAGAAGCCACAACATTTTTAATAGAAGTTGTCAATTTAGTTCCATCAGGTCTACATCGTTGGAACATTAAAATAACATAGTGACCATAATTTTGTAGAAATATTGTAGACAGCATTGCAGACTTACATTGGGTACACACCATATTGTGATCCGCTGCTTTAACTAGATTATTGAAAGACACTGATTTGCAGTCTGGTAAAGTTAAATATATAAATCTTTCAGAGTCTATTCTAGTAGTACTTGATGAAGCACAGTTATCACAGTCATGTTGCCATTGATAAGAAAGGGCAAATAGATTTTTTATATCTACTTCATCTTGTAATACATCAAACATATACATTAAAAATTCCTGACAATCCTGCTGAATATTCTGTGAAAATTGATTTTGACCTGAACATATATCTAGAAGATTTCTAATTTCTGAAACACTTTCTATTTTAGCTCTATCACTACTACATTTCTCTAACACAGAATTCAATAAACAGCACAATGTTTTTTTTTAACAATCTCTCTTTGTAAATTTTGAAGAAAAAAAACAACATTAACTACTACATTAGCATAGCAGTTGACACCAGAACTGTTTTCAAACTGAAATCCAACAACATCTTCAACAGAATCCTTTTTGTTTCTCTTTACAATTACACTTTTATCTACTTTATGCCTTTTTGCTGATACCTCACTGCAATTACTCTCATTTCTTCTTTTTCGGCCTACCACACGTTTTTCAATCAGAGGATTTTGAGGCAAATGTGGAGCATACTCTCTTCTTAACCTATTGTATTCTTTTACACAATCTAAATCTGCACAAATCTTTGTTTCATCACACTCAATCAAGTACAATCCTGCTAAAGTTCTGACTCGTGATAATGCCACATATGCCATACCCTCTTTAAACACAGAACTTCCAATGTTCACCAAAGGGCTATCTACACTTAAACCTTGAGACTTATGAATTGTCACCGCATATGCCAAACAAATAGGAAACTGTTTTCGGCGAACATATAAGCCTTTCACGAGCAAAAATCTAGCTGAACAACGACAAATTTGTTCTATTTCCATCTCTATTTTTGTAATTCAGAAAACCAACAACATAACCCATTGCTCCATTTACTAGACCGCTTTCAACATTTAAATTCCTTCTTAAAATGACACGACAATTCAAACACACATTCAGAGTCTTTTCAAAACCAGCAGTTTTAGATATAGTCTTCTCTAATGAATCCAATTTTGATTTCAAATTTTCAGACAAAATAATTGTTGCTCCCATATGCTCTATTTTATCAATAGCTTCCAGTTTCACTATCTCTTCATTTTCTAACTGTAACATTTTGTTGTTGAACATGGAACATTCTTTCAGAGTTGGCATCAAACATATCCCAGATTTCTTCTCGTTAATTTTCTTAAAAATGTTCTCTGGAAGAATGTTTTCATTTGGGTACAAATTTGAAATTAATCGTGCATGTAAAGCTTCTTTCCCTTGCTGACTTACTTTTCCGATCCTTACATCTTGTAGAATATTTTTATAATCTTCATCATTTTCCTGCCGCATATTTTGAAGCAGTTCTGCATATTTAAAGTTTAACCATATATTAACGTTTCCGATGCTCCCTAAGCACTTCCTGGTATCTTCATGTGTGAGCATTTTGAACACAGGTTGTCCTTTCACTGGAGTCAACTGCAGAAGAGCTCCAAAAACAATAATATGTTTTCCACCAAATAAGACATCATAATCTGTTCTAAGAATTTCTTGCATTCTCAAATGCACAAAAGCAAGCATGATATTTGACACCATGCTTACTTCATCAATGATAAGAAGTTTCATTTTCTTCAGGACTCTCGAAACTTCGGAACACGCATCTCCTGATAGCTTGTGATACTCCAATTTATTATCATGCTCCACTGGCAGCATCAGTAAACGATGTAAAGTAATCCCTTTAATGTTATGTGCTGCCAGCCCAGTTGGAGCAGTAACAACACAAGACAGCGGTGATTCAGTCCTTTTCTGCAGATAAGTTGCAATGGCTTTAATCAGAAAACTTTTTCCAGTTCCCGCTTCTCCACTCACGTACAGTTGGACAGGCTTAAATGATGTACATGAGCACTCTTTTTTCTCATGTTTCTGCTCAAGGTTTAGTTGTTTCACTAAATCTTCTAAGTTAACTTCATCATCTTGACCTTGTTCCATAGCTCTTTCCACCTCATCCATGGCAGTAGCAGCTTCATTTTGGATAATTGGTCCTCCTAGTGGATCCTGACTCAATGAAGCAGAACTCTGACTGCCTTGAGAACTGTCTCTCGCAATCTCTGCAGCAATTGTGGCTTCTTGCTCTATTTCTTCAATCAACATTTGCAGATAATTAGGAAAAACAGGACATTCTATGGTATCCTTCGTTGCATTAAAGGAGTCTTCATAACAGAGAAAATCTCCAAGAAGTTCCTCTTCTTCACGCCATGGTTTAAACAGTTGCAAAAGAGCCAAATAATAAAATTCTCTTTTATCTGGATTATCACAACTCAATTTGCGATGATTAATCAAATGACCTTTTTTCTGTTTCACTAGACATCCTTCACATCCAATGACTCCATATATTCCATTATTGATATCTTCTCTGATGTTCCTCTTATAAATATATCTCTGCAGAACTTCATAGAGACAAGCGTTCTCAAGGTGATGACTTCTATTTGGATAGTATGTATCCAACATGTTTGTCTTCAAAATATCTGTACTTTCTGGTTCTTTCTCCGCCAAATACTCTATCTCTTGTACAGATTTCAAAACTCGATTTCGTGTTGCAGCAAGACCTAGACTCACCCATATGATGGTTCTAGATTTGGCATAGAGACTTGCTGACGACAATCGATCAGAACATTCATACGCTCCAATTTCTCGATGCGACAACATCTTCAGACTGTAACTGTATAATTTCTTGCTTAGACTCTTTTCATGTGAAATGTCCTCCCACATTTCCTTTAGTTCTGTCTTTTCTTTTTTTGTGATGTAAGACGTCACATATCGAGCCACAGCAATAGAGTTGTCAGCAACGAATTGAATATCCATGTTAGCATTCCACATGGACAAAATCACTGGGTTGTAGTCGTTGATGTACTTGGACTCTTCGTCTCTTTTTAAATTGTATGTATTTTTTGGTGATTTCCTCGTCACAGTATGTCGCAGAGAAGACATCAAATTATTTACTCTTCCTTTAGAAATCACTGGTCGTGGAAAGCTGAAACGACATTTTGTGTAGAACTTGTCCTTGTTTCTGAATTTTCGGCGACAGTACTTTCCACAACGATGGGATTGAAAGCGTAAAACTTGTTGCCTTAAACTGTTTTCTTCCGTAGTTTTCGGAACAGCACATGTTGAATACTCTTCAATGAAACTCATCACTGTCTCATCCGAATCTGTTCCAAATTTGGGTGCATCTTTAATCCACAACAACATATGTATGTGAGGAGCACCTCTCGCTTGATACTCCTTTCTCCAAAAGAAATCCAAAACCTCTCCAAGGGGAGGATTTTTTTTGTTGGTAATAAAAGGCATCATAGCTTCAAATCTATGATCAAAATATTTGCATACATTCACTGGATCCAAAGAACACAGTTCTCCAGGTGTTTTGAATTCTATATTTTGTATATTAGCATTGGCCTCTCGTAGAAATTGAAGTAAGTCCTCCCATGCATACTCGGCACAGCTAAGAGTGAGGAACCATGTAGGAGTTCCTAAGTTTCTTAGCATACATTTCAATTCCCCATGGCGACGGTACTAATACTCATTTGTACCACGCTGACATGCCATGAGATTGATTAGATGAGATTCTAAAATATTATCTTGCAGATTCACTTTCTCCATAAAGTCCCTCGCCGAAACATTTTGTAGATGTGCTCCACTTTTCAGAATATGGTTTACTGCATAAGAAAGTCCAGACAAGTCACTTTCATACAGTAGATGAAACAAATAGGGAATGCATTGACGAAACCTTGCATCTTCAGCATATAATCTTACAGTTCGATATTCAGATGCAGGAATTTGAAGTGGTCGATCGTCATATCGTCCACCTCGAGCTGTTGGAAATAGCTGTGGAAAACAACGAGCTTCCAAACTTTCTTCCCATACACTAATGGGACTTCCTTTTGCTGTTTTCATTTGAAACAAGTCAATTGCATTCCCCATTACTTCTTTGGAATGTAAAGGATGAACAGTATAATGTTCATATATTTCTTCACTTCTAGACACATCAACTTTTTCAATTTGGCCGCCTGAACAATCACTGTCTTCATCTGTAGCTGTTTCCTCTGCTGCAACACATACATATTTGTAGTACTCATTGTTTTTGACTAAATACAACGTTGCCTTTTTGACTTTCCTAACATCCACTAAATCTTGCCAGATTTTTTTACTCTTTGTTGGAACCCCATTAACTAGAATAACTAAAGGTTCCTCTTCTACTTTTTCTATACCAATTGTATCAATATTTTTTTTCAAATCTAGGGGCAAATAAACAACTCTTCCCTTTAATCCTCTCTGCAAATCTGTAGGAGGCAATTTCCCTATCTTAGGCTCCATGCGAACAATTGCCTGAAAAGGATGGACACATTGAATCAAAATAGACTCATATGTATTTAAATCTATCAATTCACGGGGAATGTCTATCAACTCCAGATTATTATGAACAGCTCTAGCAGGCATTCTGTTTTGATTTAATTTGGCATAACAATATTTACAAATACGCTGATCAGAACTCAAATCAAAAGAATTCTCCACCCACAAATAAGTTGCTAAATCTTTCCACTCATAATTATCCATCTTTTCACTTTTTGCATATAAATCAACTACCTAGTCTGAATCTTATAATGAGTCCGTCGACAACACACACAAGTAAAATTCGGCTTTTCACTTGATTTCACCTTAAACCTGGTAATTTCCTTCTCAAACTTTTCTGTATTTAAAATCTGTACATTGTCTTCCACATTACCTTGAATTGCTGTCTCAATTTCTACACTGTCCTCTTGCTCACGAAAATAACAAATCTCAATTTCTTCACAAATCTTCTTCACATCTAATTCTGTTCCATGCAAAAGAGCACTGTTTAATTGTTTAAGCTTAAGTGCTGGAATTTTTGCATAATACAACATTCTCACTAATTTCCTCATTTTGGTATGATGCACTGCTAACATCCTAAAATGATGAAAAACACTCTGACAGACTTTTCTAGAAAGACAAGCCAGTGAATGGCCTTGCAAACCTGTGATTCCTCTCACTCTGCAAGGATCTAAGTCTTGCAACAACTTCATTTTCTGCTTTAGACTTTTCTTACTATATGTACGTAAGAAATTACAAAACAAATCAATTGATTCCTGTCGCACACTACAAATACTACTACACTTCCAAGTGTACACTGGACCCTTAGTACGTCTCCCTAAAACTCCATCAGATAACACCTCTTCTGGTTCTCTAGGCACAAGTTTCTCTTTTTCAATCGGACAACAGTCTTTCACTTCATACGCTCGACCACTGGTGTCAACTGCATGCACTAAATCATTCTCCTGGAAGTAACTCTCCTCATTAAAAAATGGCTCACAACTTGAACTGTGCATCCATTCTCCAGAAAAAACTTTACAAAAATTAGTCCGATTAATTACTCTTTTCCATCTACTGTTTGATTTGAAAACATCAATTGTCTTGTTAAGTGTCCTAATTCTATTGATTATTAAAATAAATAATTTTTTCTTAACTTCAAAAACCTGATCAACAATCTTGTCTACACTTTTCTTTTTCTTATAAAAAGCAGCTCTCTGTTTACCTTTCCTAATGTTTTTTAACAAATTTAAAACTACCCTATTGCGAAACATTCGTCTACGAATGTCTCTAAACTGATTCTGCCTTCTATTCCTATACATATTATTCTCTCCTGCTCCAGTTTTAGGATTCTTTGAATTTCTCTCCTTCCTTTTCAATTTTACTCTCTCATTTTCTTTTTGTACATAGTGTCCATTATTTTTTCTGGATGTACATATGTTGCGTAAAAAAGACTTAGTTGTCTTACCAGGAGCTTTGTTCCTGTTTTTTGAAGTAACTGTTGTGGAAGAATGCTGTAATTCCGTTGCTGTTTTTGATTTTTCCCGGTTGCGTTCTTTCTTTGTCCTTTCCTTTGTGGGCATCTTTGCTTTTTCTTCAAATAACGATTTCAATCTGTGTTAAAGAAAAACAGTACCACATTATAGACCACTATTACCAAACAACAAAGCAATGACAAAAAGCAAACGATCAATACAGGGTTTCAGATCAGGAGAGGATTCTCCAGTGGTGCACAAAAGGTGAGGAGTGTATTGAAAAATATAGTGGAACACAGCTCTGTCCACAACTACAAAGAAGATCAGACCTATGTCTAACTCCACTGCACTCTTATACACAGGCTTCACCACCTATGCTTCCCAAGAAAATATTGAGTTATATAGTTATATAAAATTGTATTTTATAAAATTGTGAAGCTCCATGAGAAAGCGTTTGCCTCAGTCTTATTCCTGTTGTGAGGCACGTGCAAGATTTTGCCTCAGTCTTATCCCTGCTGTGAGGCAGATGATTGTGAATAGGATCTGTGCTGTGTTTCCTAAATGTGATGTCAAAAACGATTTTGGAGAAAATGATTGGTTTTTACATTTTTGATTATAATGTGGCGCAGAGGTTTAAAAAGTGACGCATCTACCTACATGCATCAATTTTTAAATATGCAGCAAAAAGGTACTTGTTTGGGTTTTCCTGGGGAGCGTAGTTGGTGAAGCTTGTGTCTAAGAGTGCAGTGGACTAGGCTTCATGAAGCATATACCTGTCTGCATTCTTAGACGCAGGTGTCAATTTGACTCTTTACAGTGATGTTAGCTGTGTTTTAAATCAGTGTAGGAATCATATTGAGTTTGTTTGCATAGAGGAATTGTATTTTGTAAAATTGTGAAGCTCCATGTGAAAGCGTTTGATTCAGTCTTATTCCTGTTGTGAGGCAGGTGCAAGATTTTGCCTCAGTCTTATCCCTGTTGTGAGGCAGATTATTGTAAATATAATCTGTGCTGTGTTTCCTAAATTTGATATCAAAAACGATTTTGGGGAAAATAAATGTATTTTACATTTTTGAGTATAATGTGGCACAAAGGTTTAAAAAATGACGCATACATGCGTCACTTTTTAAATATGGGGAAAAAAGGTACATGTTTGGGTTTTCCTGGTGAGCCTAGGTGGTGAGGATTGTATCTAAGTGTGCAGTGGACTAGGCTTCATGAAGCATATTCCTGTCTGCATTCTTAGAGACAGGTGTCAATTTGACTCTTTACAATGATGTTACCTGTGTTTTAAATCAGTGTAGGAAGCATATTGAGTTTGTTTATATAGAGGAATTGTATTTTGTAAAATTGTGAAGCTCCATGAGAAAGCGTTTGCCTCACTCTTATTCCTGTTGTGAGACAAGTGCAAGATTTTGCCTCAAAACACCTGCGTCTAAGAATGCAGCAGAGATAGGCTTCATAAAGCCTAATCCACTGCACTCTTAGACACAAGCCTCACCACCTACGCTCCCCAAGAAAGCCCAAACATGTACCTTTTTGCACCATATTTAAGAAGTGAGACATGTAATTAGATGCGTCACGTCTTAAACCTCTGCGCCACAATATACTCAAATATGTAAAAAACATTAATTTCCCCAAAATCGTTTTTGACATCACATTTAGGAAACACAGCACAGATCCTATGTACAACCATCTGCCTCACAGCAGGGATAAGACTAAGGCAAAAGCTTTCACATGAAGCTTCACAATTTTACAAATTACAATTCCTCTATGCAAACAAACTCAATATGCTTCCTACACTGAGTTAACACATGTAACATCATTGTAAAGAGTCAAATTCACACCTGTGTCTAACACTGCAGTCAGGGATAGGCTTCATGAAGTCTAGTCCACTACACTCTTAGACACAAGCCTCACCACCTACGCTCCCCATGAAAGCCCAAACATGTACTTTTTTGCACCATATTTAAAAAGAGACACATGTAATTAGATGCGTCACGTTTTAAACCTCTGCGCTACAATATACTCAAATATGTAAAAAACATTCATTTCCCCAAAATCGTTTTTAACATCACATTTAGGAAACACAGCACAGATCCTATGTACAACCATGTGCCTCACAGCAAGGATAAGACTAAGGCAAAAGCTTTCACATGAAGCTTCACAATTTTACAAATTACAATTCCTCTATGCAAACAAACTCAATATGCTTCCTACACTGAGTTAACACATGTAACATCATTGTAAAGAGTCAAATTCACACCTGTGTCTAACAGTGCAGTCAGGGATAGGCTTCATGAAGCCTAGTCCACTGCACTCTTAGACACAAGCCTCACCACCTACGCTCCCCAGGAAAGCCCAAACATGTACCTTTTTGCACCATATTTAAAAAGAGACACATGTAATTAGATGTGTCACGTTTTAAACCTCTGCGCCACAATATACTCAAATATGTAAAAAGCATTCATTTCCCCAAAATCGTTTTTGAAATCACATTTAGGAAACACAGCACAGATCCTATGTACAACCATCTGCCTCACAGCAGGGATAAGACTAAGGCAAAAGCTTTCACATGAAGCTTCACAATTTTACAAATTACAATTCCTCTATGCAAACAAACTCAATATGCTTCCTACACTGAGTTAACACATGTAACATCATTGTAAAGAGTCAAATTCACACCTGTGTCTAACAGTGCAGTCAGGGATAGGCTTCATAAAGCCTAGTCCACTGCACTCTTAGACACAAGCCTCACCACCTACGCTCCCCAAGAAAGCCCAAACATGTACCTTTTTGCACCATATTTAAAAAGAGACACATGTAATTAGATGCGTCACGTTTTAAACCTCTGCGCCACAATATACTCAAATATGTAAAAAACATTAATTTCCCCTAAATCGTTTTTAACATCACATTTAGGAAACACAGCACAGATCCTATGTACAACCATCTGCCTCACAGCAAGGATAAGACTAAGGCAAAAGCTTTCACATGAAACTTCACAATTTTACAAATTACAATTCCTCTATGCAAACAAACTCAATATGCTTCCTACACTGAGTTAACACATGTAACATCATTGTAAAGAGTCAAATTCACACCTGTGTCTAACAGTGCAGTCAGGGATAGGCTTCATGAAGCCTAGTCCACTGCACTCTTAGACACAAGCCTCACCACCTACGCTCCCCAGGAAAGCCCAAACATGTACCTTTTTGCACCATATTTAAAAAGAGACACATGTAATTAGATGCGTCACGTTTTAAACCTCTGCGCCACAATATACTCAAATATATAAAAAGCATTCATTTCCCAAAAATCGTTTTTGAAATCACATTTAGGAAACACAGCACAGATCCTATGTACAACCATCTGCCTCACAGCAGGGATAAGACTAAGGCAAAAGCTTTCACATGAAGCTTCACAATTTTACAAATTACAATTCCTCTATGCAAACAAACTCAATATGCTTCCTACACTGAGTTAACACATGTAACATCATTGTAAAGAGTCAAATTCACACCTGTGTCTAACAGTGCAGTCAGGGATAGGCTTCATAAAGCCTAGTCCACTGCACTCTTAGACACAAGCCTCACCACCTACGCTCCCCAAGAAAGCCCAAACATGTACCTTATTGCACCATATTTAAAAAGAGACACATGTAATTAGATGCGTCACGTTTTAAACCTCTGCGCCACAATATACTCAAATATGTAAAAAACATTAATTTCCCCAAAATCGTTTTTGACATCACATTTAGGAAACACAGCACAGATCCTATGTACAACCATCTGCCTCACAGCAGGGATAAGACTAAGGCAAAAGCTTTCACATGAAGCTTCACAATTTTACAAATTACAATTCCTCTATGCAAACAAACTCAATATGTTTCTTACATGAGTTAACACAGCTAACATCATTGTAAAGAGTCAAATGTATTTCTATTAAACATGCACACATTTTTTATTCTTTTTAAAAAATGTAAAAACTATTTTTTCCCCCCAAAATCGTTTTGTACATCACATTTACAAAACACAGCACAAGTCCTACATAGAAGCATTCCATGTCACGACTAAAAATTCACAATTTTACAAAATACAATTACTCTACGCAGTAAAAAGATTTTACCAAGCATTATCAAAAAGCATGACACAAAGCAACATGTAAAGACCACAATTTTCTTCCAAATCTTCTCCATAGAGTATACAAGTCTCTATGTATAATAAATTAATCATAACTCACCTTTACAAATGCTTTAGGACATTCACAACAGTGTCAGAAACACACACCAATATTTCTTTAGCAGAGCAAAAGGTATGTTCTCCAACCACTGCAAACCATAACGGCACAGAAAACCTCTAATTCTACACAGATATCCCTTTTTGTTAACCAATTAAAACTCTTCCCTCTCTATATTCAAACCAACACCCTTCCCCCCATCAGCTCTTTCTACCTGTTACCATAGCAACTCCCTCCTCACTGAGCTGCCAGGGTTAAAAGTTTATTCTACAATGTTGCAAATCACCTCTGCAAGGATGCGTGACCTGCAAATACACCAGCTTATCTGGTGTAAGGTTTCTTTAAATAACTTTTTTTTAACCATTCAAATTACTTCTTACACAGAACACAACCATGCACCCTAACTTTCAGTTTTCACCTATCTCATTCTACCAATCATTGCTTGTGATTCAAGAGCACTGAAACTCCACAGGTTTTTTTTTGCAAACTCCTATTATTCCAACTGCCATTTCTTTTCCACACTTCATCTAACTGCACCAGAATATCCTCTGACCATGTATTCTGACTGGATTTTTGGACATAGTTATATCCACTGGGCCCAAAGGTATGCTAGTAACAGAAATTTACACAACCTTGATTTATCAAACGTGAACATAAAATGGATTGGCCACAGAGGATTAAAATGTCACCAATTGATTCCATTGGTGAAAACCTTTTTGCATTTGCCACACCCTGACCTGTTGATTCTGCACTGTGGAGGAAATGACTTGGGCACTTTGACTGGTGTAGGTCTGGAAGTGCTTTTAAAGGACACCTTTGATCAATTGATGGCACTTTTTCCACAAACTGCCTTGGTATATTCCAATATATGCCAAAGGCAGAAATGGAAGTGGTCCAAACAATTTTGTCCACAATTTGAAAAAGCACGGAAACATGTGAATAAATCTGTTTCTGCTTACATGAGAGACTATGGAATGGGTTCAATATACAACAACAACTTGCGTTACAACATGCAAGATATTTACAGAGAAGATGGTGTGCACTTCTCAGATGAAGGCAATAGAATATTCCTCCTGAATTTAAGACTGTGCATTGGTACCTACTTGTAGGTACCTAAATCAGCCACAGAACCCAAAAGCCCTTTTCAGGGCTACCCTATCTCTGATCACTCCAAATGATTATCTTTTTCTAACTTTTTTCACTATTTTTCACCAAGTACGCTCCCCGGTACGCTTCCCGGTGCGCGTACCGGGCGCTCCCCCCGCGAAAATTTATAAATATAATTTTTTTTTTGTCCTATATGGGCCTCCTAAGACCCCCTCCGAAAACCTAGAGGGTCAGGGAGTGCCAACCGTGCCCCCTTATACCCATTCCCAACGTTGTATGTCCGCCATTTTCTGACTCAAATCTACCGAAACACAACATGGAGGACTCCCGTAGCGCTGCCGGTACGCGTACCGGGGCGCGCACCGGGAAGCGCTCCAAAAAAAATAATAAAAGATAATTTACATAAAAACCACTGGAGACACTTTCACCAAATATAGAATAGGCAATACTGCATACCAGTCCCTACCATTTTCCAAAATTTGGTGGAATTCCATTCAGCCATTTGGCCTGTAGCCCTGTCTAAATATCCTGAGGTAAATTACATAACAAAAACACATCTGAAGTGTTAGAATTGACAACCAATTAAAATGTTACTTTCATTTTCTATTTTTTTTTTCCTGACATTTGATTGGTTATGTACATGAATATAAATGAAAAATGAGAGGGAAACACAGCCATTTTGACTACTACTTCCTGAAGTGCATTTGAAAAGGATTTTCACTGAGAACTTCAACTGCTTTCTCAAAGGTAAGTTGTTATTTTGGAAAGTGAAGTATGTTGTGCACTTTAAGGTAATTTGGAAAACATTTTCTGATAGTTATATACTATCCCTCTGTAATAGTTATAGATTGAGATAGGCTTCTCTGTTATAGTTATGGATGGAGTTAGGCTTGTCTTGTATAATTATGAATTTACTTAGGCTTTATCACATACACTTTTTATATTTCTACTTCCAGCCTGATACCATACACTGCCCAAACATAACTTCACTTTTAAAAAATCAAAACTACCTGTCTGAACTTAAACCCAACAGTGCCCTATCTCTACTGATATATTTATTTTTTATGCAATTTACAGCAAGAAAATGGAAGGAGAACAGAATATTTCTTTCGAAATTGTTCTGGAGAACAACCCTGAAGAAATTATTGATGAGAATGATGACTTTGATTTTATGGATGAGTCACTGGACCATGAATTAGTTCAGTTTGTGGAAGCAATAGAATCACAGAATGAAAATGAGGACATTCCAGACAATATATTGTTAGAAGTTTTATTAAATTTTGAAAAAGAATCAGAAAAATAAATGTATATTTAATAATCAAAAATTGTTCGAGACATTATTCATTATTATATGTAATTCATAAACTATTACCAAATTGATTATAATATAAAGTCAGACTTATAGTATACTGTGCAACGTATTTGTGTTACATAGTAATTTTGCTCATAGTTACTTCCTTTCTCCCACTATATTATCTCCAATGTGTATTTGACATCTCTTTTTCATCTCCTGCCTCCATGTTGTTTCTGCTTCCCTGACAGACTATGGTATAGATTCCATATACATACCACACTAACTTCTATAACAACATGCAAATTATCTACAGAGGAAACGGTGTACATTGAATTTAAGACTCTGCATTGGTACCTACATGTTGGTACTTAAATCACCCACACAACACAACAACTCTATTCAGAGATACCCTACCTCTAAGCACTTTAAATTATTATTTTAGTGTTTCACTGAGTTTTCCCCATGTGTGGGGGTGGGGGAGGTGTGTGTAGGGGATGTGTGGGGGGTGCCTGTGAGGTGTGTATGTGTGTGTCTGTGTGTCTAGGGGGGATGAGGTGTATAGGTGTGTGGGGTATGTGGGTGTGGGTGGGGATGTGGGTGTGTAAGGTGTGTGTGTGGGTGTGGGTGTGTGGGGTGTTTGAGTGTAGGTGGGAGTGTGGGTGTGTGAGGTGTGTGTGGGGTGTGTGAGGGTGTGGGAGGTATGTGTTTAGGATGTGTATGTATGTATGAGATGTGTGGATGTGTCTGTGAATTCTCTCTGTATGTGTTGGGGGGGAGATGTGTGTGTGGGATGTGTGTGGTGTGTCTGTGAGATATTTGTGTGTATGTGCATATGTGTGTGTGTGTGGTGGAAGGGGGGTGAGGTGTGTGTTTGAGTGTGGGTGTGTGGGATGTGGGTGTAGCTGTGGATGTGTAAGGTGTCGATGTGGGGGTGTGTGGTGTTTGACTGTGGGTGGAAGTGTGCATGTGTGAAGTGTGTGTGGGGAGTGTGTGGGTGTGTGAGTGTGGGGTTGTGTGCATGTGGGTGTGTGTGGGACACACTTGTAGGTACCTAAAACAGCCACAGAACCCAAAAGCTCTTTTCAGAGCTACCCTACATGTAATCACTCAAAATGATTATTTTACACTATTATTTTCACTATTTTTCACCTAAGTACGATCTCTCATACGCTCCCCGGTGCGCGTACCGGGCACTCCCCCCGCGAAAATCTACCCTGCCCCCTTTTGCTCATTTCCCCCTTTGATTTTTGCCACCTCTTGTATCTCAATCCTACCGAGACACAAGATGGCGGCCGCTGCTGACTGTTTCGAATGTTTACAGACACCCGAGAACCAATCAGCTTGCCGTGCGCAAGTCGCGTGGTGTGCCCGGAGCGCTCCCCGGTACGCGTACCGGGGCGCGCTTACAGATATATAATTTTTTTTAAACCTAAATTACTCAAAATCCACTGGAGCACATATCTTGAGACATAGCAAAGGCACATCGGGCTACCAGTCCCTACAATTTTGCCAAGTTTGGTGAAAATCCATTCAGCCGTTCGAGCTAAAACTGCGACAGACCGCCCTATGGAAATTAACATGGGGAAAACACGTTTTGGGACCCCCCCTTTTATCTCAGCCCCCGCTTGACGAATCCCCCCCAAACTTTCAGGGAAGGAGCGGAGAGCCGTGAGGCAAAGTTTCTGAAATATTCAGCCTGATTGCTCAACCGGCGCCAAAGTTATTCCAAATAGAATGTTGCGATTTCCCTATGGAAATCGATCCTAACTATATATACCTACTGGCGACCGCCAGTAGGTAATATATATATATATATATATATTCCTTCGTTCTTGCTGGAGGTTGTGGCACATATATATATATATATATATATATATATATATATATATATATATATTGCATATTTATGGCGTTTAAGTGTAGAGTCAAAATTACGCTACTCCAAAGGAGCAGGACATTTCTTGTTATGAACTCTCACAAAGCAGCAGTTGATGGCACAGAAGGACGGTAAGAAGCAATAAATAGTGCTACAAGCTTGCTCCACGGTAAATAGCGCTATTATCAAACAAATAGCCAATTGATGTCACTTGTTTCTCATTCTGAAATGTCAATTAACTGTTGCAATAAAACTTCAACTAAGATTCTATACTGGAAACTACGTTTTACTGACCAACCAAGTTGATTGGCTGTACCAACCTCAGTATTCCATATACATGTGCTAAGATAATTAAGGAATCGCAATTAAGGATTTGCAAAAGCCTATGCATGTAGGAATCGCAGTAAAAATATTTTTTCCTACACATTCCTTATTTGCGACTCGCAAAATTGTGAGTCACAAATAAGGAATGGCTTCCCATTCATTCCTATGGGCCTACATTACCAATAGGTCCTCGCAAATTGCGCATGCAATTTCAGGGTGCAAGGGTGTCAAAAGGACAGCCTGTTTCACCCCTAAGGGTGATCTGTGCACATATGCTGGGCGCACACATGCCCTAAGGGTATGTATGTGTGCAACATGAAACTTTGAAAAATGCACAAAAGAGCATTTTTTAAAGTTTTTGCACATTACCATGAAGTTCAACTTCATGGTCATTTGCGCCCCCCTATTAGTGAAATCACATTTTTTTTACTTTAATGCATTGCATTTAAGGAATCTCAATTCGCGATTCCTTAAATGCAATCGCAATTTAAGTAATCGCAATTTAGTGATTACTTAAATTGCGATTTTTGCATTTGGGATGATGCATCCCAAATGCAAAAATACCGGTCGCCGTTTGTGAACGGTTTTTCTGTTGATGCATGTGCCTGATAGAGCAGAAAACGTATGAGCCTTCAGTGCTAAATGCTTACACTAATAAAACATTTTAGACCACACGTTGTGATGTGATATGATTTGTGATTGCAAACCTCAATGCTGTTTATCCCTGTCACGGTTAATGATTTGAAAGGCTATGCCACTCTTACCAGGAATTATGTATCTCTTACGGGCATGGGCATAGATTACAATCCATTCATGTTTCTTTAATGTGCCATAGTCTTGCAATGCACCCTGAAAGTCTGCTGCGGCTTGATTTCTCTGTAAGTTCTTTTCCTTAAAATTATTTATTATTATGCATAAAGGGCATGTCACCTTCTTCTCATATCTATTTTGATTAAAAATTAATGTTGTGCCCTCTACCTACTTCATCAGTTTGGATGTGTGATTAACTCTCCGTCTCTCTCCTTGATAATAATTCAGCATGCTGATTATGGAACGAAATTAAGTGGGTGATTTAGTAGAGTGCACTAATTTCCTAAGCTTCAGACAGCTCATGGTATTTACTCCACCTTTAAGTTATTCTGATTTGTGCTTCATTTTTAGTCTGCTCTTCATTGACTATACATGTTTGATAACCTTTCCTGTGGAACTACCCGTATTTTAGTTTCCTATTTTATTCGGCATGTGTAAAATGTTCACCAATTAACCTTCTTGAAAAACGCAGCAAAAACTGAAATACAGCCACCGCATCTCAGATAAATGAACATGTTAGCTTTTCTAAAAGTAAGACTGTCAGGTACAGTAGCATTGGAGCAAACGTTCTCTGTTTGGCTTTAAGCTGTGGTGTCCGAACCTTGAACGAATCTCCACACCCCTGTGTGGTTTCCCCCAGTGAGTTTGTCAATTCTAGTGAGCCCACTGGAGGATATCCCTGCTGTACATATTGTTGTCAACATCAGAGCTGTGCTCTGATGCCAGGGGGCACGCAAAGTGAATCCCTTAGCTTGTGAGGATCCCTCAACCAACACTATGCAATGATTGCGTATGGTGACATAGGCGCATAGGTCTATTTACCTCTATCCTTGTGAAGAGATTGTCTACCAGCTCTCCGCTAGAAAGGTGTGTTCACTGCCCAAGAACTGGATCCTTGACCTTCATATTGGGTGAGATATGTTTGAAGGGTACCTGTAGCCTATGAAGTTTGCATGCTAGTCTGCATATAATTGAACTTTGGGTCCTGGGGTACATTAGACTCCAAACATGTATGCTGAAGATGGGGCGTCTCCTTTGTGCTGAACTGGCAATGTCAGTCTGGAGATTCCAGCCTGCACATACACAATATCCTGCCTCCTATGCCTAAATCTTGTGTACCTTATGGATGGGAGAGGAAGTCAGTTCAGAGCCTTTGTTTTACTTCTGCTTTCTCCTTTCAGAGTAAACTACACCCTCCCTTGCTTGGTGCGTTGTGGACATTTATTCGGAAAACAAATCTTCCAGAGGAGGCAAATCTACATGGAAGTTGAATCTGCCCAACATGGCCTGAGAGTTACCTCCAGGACAAGGTGCCTGCATGCGCAATATGGATAGTGTTTAAGAGGAGGAGTGTTCAAACATCGTGGTCTTTTCACTTTTAAATATCTGATCGAGGAGGCGGGGCTAAGAGAAAGAAGAGGTGAGCTTACAGCACATTGAGTAGATGTTATGTAGAATTGTGAATTTTGGCCATCTCTAGGTTTAGTTTGAGGAAAGGTGTGCTTAATAATGGGATTAAAGACTAGAGAGAGTTCAGTGACGGATGAAGGTATACCTATCAATGGGCAATTTGGACTCCAGTGTAGCGGACGAGACACTTAGTGCCAGGAGTTCTACATATAGTAAATGTTAAGTCCCCTCACGATAACTATAAACTGCATATTATGTTTTTAAGAGATCAGGCAAAACATTGAGCAGAAATTAGGCTGTAGTGTATGACAGCTGTGTGTGTAGGTCCTGAGGCGGAAGCCGGGACTCTGTGTGAGAGGGTGAAGAGATTGTGACTTGTGTATCAATTTTAACGTGTTACTACAATTGTACTCGTTTTTTTAACTTTGCTAACATTTTAAAAAATACTCTCTTTTTCGCGCACTCTGCGCTGATATTTACTTATTGGGAATTTCTGTTACCTTCCCGAAGCGCTATAGCCCCCATTACAGACGACTAGGGTCTGCCTGGGATCGACTACTTTGGGCGCCATCTTGTGTGAGGCGAGGAGCCGGCGAGCGGTCTAGTGCTTGGCCCCTCCCGCCCCACAGGTATAAATGGTTCCTTGGCACCGGAAGCGCAGCGGACGAGCGCTGCGGGCGCGCCGGTGGCGCGCCGAAGGCTCACCAAAGGCGAGCCCGTCTGCGCCCGTCCGCGCCAGCTCCGTGCCTAGGGCCAGTCATGCTGCCGGACCTCTCCCATATCATTATCAATCTTGGTCTCGATCCCAGCTCATGGCACTGAATCACGGGCTCTGCATTCCCGAGACACGGTGTAACTTGTCCTCTCCCTGCAGCTTCCACTTCAAATGTAATCTTTGTTCTTTTGTCTTAGGCACTAATAATAGTCTCCCTTCCTCTACCACGAAGCCTTCCCCCACGCCTTCACGATCCTACACGGCTGGTTTGTTGAACTGCCGCTCTCTTCCATGCCATTCAAGCGATATATGGCTACTGTTATCATCAACATCCTGGGACTTATGTTTTCTCACTGAGACTTGGATTAAGGACTCGTCCAATCCAGATATTGCTTTAGCTACTCCCCCTGGATACCGCCTCATAGGAATTAGCCGTGAGGGTTCGAAACCTGGCGGTGGCATTGCCGTTATTCTGCGTAATCACCTCACTATCACTTCCAGGAAAGTTCCTAACCTAGGACCCATAGATGCTCTTTATTTTTCTATCACTGAGTCATCTGCTGCCATTTTCTCGGGTGTGCTGGTATATAACCCCCCGAGTTCCCATCAGTCTGCACTTACCTCGCTGATAGCTGCCATTTCGGATCTCTCCCTCAAGCACCCCGATTTTATTGTGTTGGGGGATTTTAATCATCATGTTGACTTACATGATTGTACCCCTGCTAAAAATCTCCTTGACGCTATGTTAGGTCTGAACCTATCCCAAAGGGTGAGTGGTCCGACCCATTCTGCAGGACATACTCTTGACCTGATTTTTTCTAATCTGCCTGACCTTAAAGTTCTTCCTTCTGTGCCTCTTACGTGGTCTGACCATTACTTGATCCCGTTCGTGGTGCCTAAATTTAAGCTACCTAGGATAGAATCTATTTGCAGAGGAAAGGGCAGAAATTGGCGCAAAGTTACCTGCCCTGCTCTGGAACAGGGGTTTAAGAGTACCCCTGTCTCACCCACCGACAATCTTGATGAACGTGTTTCCTTACTTAATAGAGATCTCCTTGATGCTATTGAGCAAATTGCCCCCTTGAAAAATCTCTCCTCGTTAAGATCTAAACCCTCTGCCCCATGGTTCTCACTGTCGCTACGAGAACACAGAAGCTGTTGCAAAAAACTGGAGCGCATTTGGCGTCGGGCATATGATCCGGTGGCTAAAGCCCGTTATAGATCTGCTCTTAAAGAGTTCCACAAACTTAAACGCACGGCCATGAAAGAGTACTTTGCAGATAAAATTCAAAGTGCAGAAAATTCCACTAAGACCCTTTTTAATATTGTTAGGATTTTGCTAACCCTTCTGCTTTGGCCTCCCCAATTATCCCAAGCCAACTACTTAACGAGGGACTATCCGACTTTTTCTTTGAAAAAATCAAGAATATTACATTAAACATCCAGCATATTCCCACTGCAGCACTGCCAGCTGATGTCACCAGATGTGTGGAAGTATTTACATCATTTAAGCCGCTTACGGAGGATCAGGCTCTGACTCTGTTCCGGAAGTGCAAATCTGGCTCTCCACTGGACCCTGCCCCAGCTCATGTCTTTAGTGACTTAGCCCCATTATTGATTAAGCCCTTGTTAGAAATCTGGAATTTTTCTTTGCAGTCAGGCCTTTTCCCCTCTTCGTGGAAACAGGCACTGCTGGTACCTATTTTGAAAAAAACAGGCGCTGACCCTCTATGTTTTGACAATTACCGCCCCATCTCCCTTCTCCCCAAGCCGGCAAAGGTGTTGGAGAAAGCGGTACAAGAGAAGCTGTCTAAATATTTAGAAACTAACCACCTCCTGCATGACACTCAGTCAGGATTTAGGCCTGATTTTAGCACAGAATCAGCTTTGCTGGAAGTGTCTGAATCTATCCATGAATGTGTGGATAGGGGCAAGGAGGCCATGTTGGTCCTCCTCGACCTATCCGCAGCATTCGATACCATCTCACATGACACTCTACTGATTCGCCTGCGGGAGGTGGGTCTAGGAGGAATTCCCTTGGCATGGGTGAAATATTTCTTGTCAGGCAGGTTTCAACAGGTTTCCCTCGGACCTTTTGTTTCCACTAAGAAACCACTGAGATGGGGGGTACCGCAGGGATCTGCCCTCAGTCCTCTATTATTTAATGTGTACCTTAGGCCACTAGCAGAGCTGGTTGAATCTTGGGGCGTCAGGGTGATCTTCTATGCTGACGATACTCAGCTTGTGTTCTCTTTTAAGGACCACTCTGACAGCTCCCTGGCCCGCTTTCGCCACTGTCTGGTTAACATCGTCTCTTGGATGTCTACCAACAACTTAAAATTAAATACTGACAAGACGGAGGTACTATTTTTTAACCAAAAATCTGTTATTCCCTCCAATACCTGGTAGCCATCTCAACTGGATCCCCCTCCTATACCGGTGCAAGCTGCCCGCAATCTGGGCTTTCAATTCGACACAGCTCTGTCCTGCAGGACCCAAATTGATAAGGTCTCATCATCCTGCTTCGGAAAACTCCGAATGATTAAAAAAATCATCCCTTTCTTGCCTGTTGAGTCCCGCAGAACAGTAGTACATGCTCTAATCACATCCCATCTGGATTACTCAAACAGTCTATACGTCGGCGCCCCTGCATATCTGATTAATCGTTTGCAAATTGTGCAGAACTCGGCGGCGCGGCTGATTTGTAACATCCCCTATCGCCACTCGATTTCACCTCACCTAGCCAAACTCCATTGGTTACCTGTGAGATATCGTATTCAGTTCAAGGCCCTGGTCCTTGCCTTTAGAGCTCTCAATGGTCGTGGCCCGGCATTCCTAAGGCATCGAATCAGGAGGTCTCATGCTACAAGGGATCTTAGATCCAACCATCTTTGCCTTATGTTTTGTCCACGTTTCCGTTTGACTCGCATAGGTGGCAGGGCTTTTGCCGTGGCCACTTCCAGATTGTGGAACTCACTACCTACAGAACTCAGGTTCCTTTCATCTGAGGCTATATTCCGCAAGAAACTTAAAAGCTGGTTCTTCTCTCGGATCTAGCCAGACGGAACTCTTTGACTGACCCCATGGACTTCACACACTGTCAGCGCCGGGACACCCCCATTGGGGGTAGCTGTTTGCGCTATAGAAATGACTAAATAAATAATAAATAAATAAACTAAGATAGAAGCAATAAATACTTGGAGATTGTGATTATTACCTACTGGCGGTCGCCAGTAGGTATATATAGTTAGGATTTTTTCTCTATGGGATTTTTGAAAATTCTATGTCTAATAACTTTGGCGTTTGTGGACGGAATTGGCTGAAATTTTCAGGAAAATGGCACATTTTGTTTCTGAGCAGCCCCTGAAAATTGGGGGGGGTTTCGTCCAGGGGGGGTTGAGAAAAAAGGGGGGTCCCAAAACGTGTTTTTAACATTGAGTTTTCCATAGGGCGGTTGGCCTCACTTTTAGCCCGAACGGCTGAATGGATTTGCACGAAACTTGGCAAAATTGTAGGGACTGGTAGCCCGATGTGCCTTTTGTAGGTCTCAATATATGTGCTCCAGTGGATTTTGAGAAATTAACGTTTAAAAAAAGATATATATCTGTAACAGCGGACCGGGCAGCGTCCCAGGACGCGTACTTTTCGCGCAACGGAGCTTTGTGAAGCGAAGCTGATTGGTTCTCCGGCGTCTGTCAACATTCCAAACAGTCCGTAGCGGCCGCCATCTTGTCTCTCGGTAGGATCGAGAGACAAGAGGAGGCGAAAGCGAAGGGGCAAATGACCATAAGGGGGAATAGTAGATCCTCGCTGACCCCCTAGGTTTGATGTGGAGGTTTTAAAAGGGCCCCGCGGGGCAAAAAAAAAAATAATAATAATAATCGAACGGCTGAATGGATTTGCACGAAACTTGGTAAAATATTAGGGACTGGTAGCCCGATGTGCCTTTGCTAGGTCTCAATATATGTGCTCCAGTGGATTTTGAGAAATTAACGTTCAAAAAAAGATATATATCTGTAACAGCGCTCCGCTTCGCGTACTTTTCGCGTTACGGAGCTTTGCAAAGCTGATTGGTTCTCCGGCGTCTGTCAACATTCCAAACAGTCCGTAGCGGCCGCCATCTTGTCTCTCGGTAGGATTGAGAGACAAGAGGAGGCCAAAGCGAAGGGGGAAATGACCATAAGGGGGCATAGTAGATCCTTCCTGACCTCTTAGGTTTGATGTACCATTTTGCCAAGTTTGGTGTAATTCCGTTCAGCCATTCAGGCTGTAGACGTATGTAAATGTCCTATGGAAAATTGCATGGGGAAAACACATTTGAAAGTGTTGAAATTTAGAACCAATTAAAATGTTACTTTGGTTTTGTATTTGTGTGTGATGAAAGTTAATTGGTTATGTATATATGTCAAATGAGAGGAAACCACAGCCATTTTGTGATACTACTGTCTGAGGTACATTTGTGAGGAATTTTTGGTGGTGAATTTCTGGTGTTTGATTTACACAGTACTAACACTTTTCCTACTTTTAAAAAGGTGAGTTGTTAATTTGTAAGGGGAACTATGTTGTACACTTGAAGATAATTTGAAAAATGTTTTCTGTTATTTATTTGCAGTCCTTCTGTTATACTAAATACTTGATAAAGTTAGTTTTATATTATGTATTACTAAAAACGATAAATGAAAGTGATTATTTTTTTCTGCAATTTACAGCAAGCAATTTCAAAATAAAATGGCTCACAATGAAGAGACAGTGGCAATTTCTTTTGAATTGTCCACTACATTGATTGAAATTGAGAGCACCAATAATGAAATATTGTCACAAGGAGGACATGACTTGTATGATTCCATTAGATTGATTGAAATGGACAGCACCAAGAATAAAATATTGTCACAAGGAGATGACTTGAATGATTCCACTACGTTGATTGAAATTGAGAGCAGCAATAATGAAATATTGTCACAAGGAGGAGATGACTTGTATGATTCCATTAGATTGATTGAAATGGACAGCACCAATAATGAAATATTGTCACAAGGAGGAGATGACTTGAATGATTCCACTACATTGATTGAAATTGACAGCACCAATAATGAAATATTGTCAGAAGGAGGAGATGACTTGAATGATTTTTTTGATCAATCTCTTGATGGCGAATTTATCGAGTGTTTGGAGACCATAGAGTTACAAGAATCATTATTGCAGACTTTTCATGAGGACATTGCTGATGAGGACATGTTACTAGTTCTTTCAAATTTAGAAAATTCTGAAGAATAAATTTATATTTAGAAATCAAAAATTGTTTGAGACATTATTCATTTTTATTTTTAATTTATGAGGTTGTAGCGAAGTGATTGTAGTATAAAATGAGACTTATAGTATAGAGTGCAACATTTTTATGTTACATGGTAAGTTTACTCATATTTACTTCCCTTCTGCCACTATATTATCTCCAATGTGTATTTGACATCTCTTCTTCATCTCCGGCCTCCTTTCTCTCACTGTGTGTCTCCGATGCATCTTATCGCTGCTATTTTGTGTAATTACAGAAGAGAGTAAAATAAAATAGTTCGGAACGTGAAAAGGGGGCAAAGTAGAGTACTCCTCACCCCCTAGGCCTTTTTAGGCGGTCCCAAAAGGATCAGTTTCTGCTTTCCTGAGAGATTATGGTATGAGTTCCATATACCACAATAACTTGCATTACAACATGCAAGATATCTATCTCCTATTACCAACTTTTGGAGATATTCGCGCTAAGCACGAATATCTCCAAAAAGTAACACCTGCCCTGAGCAGTTCTTAGCCATGTTATCCAATGGGAGGTGGATAACATGGCTAAGAGCATTAGCTCGGTAATGTATGAATATCGCTGAGTTTTTAGCGATATTCATGCATTGCGGCCGTTTATTATCGCATTTGTGATAAACCTTGATAATAGCAAGGTTTATCTTCGATAATTTCTGACGATGCTTAGCGGTAAAAAATTCGTTGGTAAGCATCGTTAGCGATAAATATCGCTTAACTTTGGTAATATGCCCAAACGTCTGTTAACGTTCGATTCGAAGGAAATGAGGAAGTGTTGAAAAACATTGTCTGCGCCATCTTGCCTTTTTTGAAATGCCACACTTTTGTCGTGCACGGCAGCCATTTTAGATGTCTTGACCAGACCCACTCTCTGCACGCTGTCGATTCGTAGCATGGCTCCTCACCCTCGCAAGCATCTTCCCCAGGCACTGGTCACCCCCGCTCTCTGTCTTATGCATGGGCAATAAACCTCCCCCCATCTGCGCTGCTCTTCCCTGAGAATCACACTGTGCCCGCCCGACACCTCCCTTTCGCCCTATTCACTACCGCACCCTCTGACACTCCTCTTCCTCTGTGTCCGATTGTCCAGGCTATCAGCTAGCCCTGCAGATGTAGTTTATGGCCCCAGCTGTAAAGAATCACCCCTCTTCAAAGGAGTTATAGTAGATCAAGGCCCACACCCGATGAGATCCGTCACACCACACGTGTTCCTACTATCTGAAAACTATCCTGTATTGTGATTGGGGAGGGGACCGAGCCTGAAGCGGAAGATTCCAGGAATGACTCTTTGTACATCAAAGTTTTTACAATTATGTGTCACATTAAAAATATATAGCACTCCAACAAAGTAGTAGGAATATAAAACTTTAATAACATATAAATATATACAACAAAACAAAAACAGTAAAAACATTTAAACAACGAAGAGACCGTGGCAATTTCTTTTGAATTATCCAATAGATTTATTGAAATTGACAGCACCAATAATGAAATATTCTTGTCAGTAGCGGTCTGTTGTGCGAATAGTTCCAAGGCAGCAGAACGCGCTGAAATCTAGATGGCACGAAAGTGATGTCTAGCAATTTGCCGCCCAGCAAATAACGGCGTGGGGCGCCGCGGGGGTGAGTGAGTCCAGTAGGCACCACAGCTATTCTTACCGGCATTGCAGAATTACTGCTGGGGACAATGCCTGTGCTGTAGCAGGGTCACAGCAGAAACAAAAAGGATTCTGTTGAAGATGTTGTTGGTTTTCAATTTGAAAACAGTTCTGGTGTCAACTGCTATGCTAATGTAGTGGTTAATGTTTTGTTTTCTCTAGAAAATGTAAAAGAGGGGGAGGCAGTCCAAAGTTCCGTTAAAAGGGCAAAGGAAAGGATCGGTGGTTTGAACTATCAGTCAAAAAGGGGAGGGGGTGCAACAATTTTTCCTACCGGGTCACACTGTGCTTTCACCGGAAGTGAGGTCTGCAGGATTCTAGTAATTCAAAGTGAGGCTGGCGCCGACGTCCCGCGGATACAGTTTCGTCACTCCACGGGTGATCATGGCAGTCATTCCCCATCGGGGGTCGGAGACTCCCGCGGCTCCTCTAGAATCTTCAAGGTCGTGGAGGACTACGGTGGTGGAGTCAACCAGTGACCGGGCCATTTCTTTATGCTGGGCCCGCTCTTGCCAGGTCGACCGCCATTTTGAGAGTTCGGTAGCTACTGGCGATCGCGGGGTCAAATGAGCGGACGGGCTCCACCCTGCCGGGCGAGACGTTGCAGCATGGCCACAGTGGAAGAACTCTTTTCCGGGCGTCTGGAGCGCTGAGGGTGCAGCTGGGAAGCCTCCACTGGGGAGGCGGGAGAGGCCTGTTCGCACCGTCTCTCCCTCCCAGTGCACCCCACGGCGTCTCGCTTGAGATTTGTTATGGCCGGACCAGGCGATGAGGACGAGGGGGGGGGGTCGGAGGCATGTGCAAGACATCCCCCCCCAGGGTTGTTGCAGCAATTATACAAGAAAGAAGAAGTGTCCCGTCCGTCTTCGGGCCGGGCTTCCGGTAGATGTCGGCCGGACGCCCCTGGCTCTGGCCCCATGAACGGGTTTCTTGGTTTATCGGCTGCAGCCGGATCCCGTCGGCCTCGGCCCCCCGACCGTTGGTGGCCGGACCGGAAGAGCATGTGGCGGGACTACCTGCAACTCTCAAGGGCCACCGCGGCCGGACTGGGAGAGAGAGGAGAGGGTCGAGGAGACATTCCCCCCCCTGCAACTGTTCAGCGTTGTAAAGGCAATCCCCTGGCCGGGTCCTGCTGGTCTCGGCCTCTCCTCCGGCTACACCCTACGTTAGGATCTCCTGGCCGAGGCGTGGCAGCAGGACCTGCCTTATATGGGCTGCTCCCGGCTGGGCGTAGCCGGAACCCTGCCCCACCTTGGAAGTTTCCAGAGTGGGGGCGGATGTTCTACTGACTTGCATTTTCCCTAGTCTATCGATTTGTTTGGCGTGGCAGGCGGTGGGACAGCGAGGGGTGATTTGGTTTCTCTTACTGTTTTTCTGGTCTCTCACCACTGGCATATTTTAACGTTTTCTTGTTTCTAGGACATTAATAGGTTTTATCATTACGTTATGTTATCGTTTCTTTGTTCGTTGTTTAATAAAAGTTCATGTTCATCAGTGGCCTACTGATTTTCGATTTCCTATTCTTTTCTTTCCAGGTTGTTTCATGCTAAAGTTTCTGTTAACAGGATACAGTGATCACTTCGTTATTATTGCATATGTCCTTTTCACTAGGGGTGCTCTCTGGTCGGGCCAGATGACGTATGTCTAGTAAATGGTCCGGGTGAAACAGGTGCATCAATCAGTGGGGAGTAGATAGGCATGACAGATTACAACGGGGGAGAAAGGTCCGCATTACGTACCCTTTCACTACTTGCAAAGATTTTCCTACGTTTATTTGCAAACAGGGAATACCTCCAAAAAGAACTAATTCCCAAACAGTCAATGTTCGGACAATCAATCAATCAATGAGGAATGAAATAGGTACGACGTGTTAAAGGCTTGCGTTACCTACCCTTCACTATCTGCAAAGGGAGAGAGAATATTCCTATTCTTCCTCGTTTGCAGGCAGAGAAGATCCTTAAGAGAACCAACTTCGAACAATTCAATGCTCGATTCAAACAATCAACAAGGGGTACTGTGAACACAAATGAACGCCGCTTATGTACATACGCATTGCTATTTTCAACAGGTTGTTCCTAATGTTTCTATTTTAGCGAGGTCAAAAAGAGATCCCATTAGTGGCCTACTGATTTTGCTCGATTCCTTTTGTTTTTTTACACGGTTTTTCGCTATCTGCAAAGACTAAACAGAGTATTTTGACTCTGTGCTTGTTTGTAAATAGAGAATGAACGAAAGAGAACAATCAATCAAATGGAGAGAGAAGCAGGCACGACGGATTACAAAGGGGGCAAAGGGCTGCGTTAACTACCCTTCACTATCTGCAAAGAGAGAGCACTCCTAATAGAAATGAGGGGTGGGGGGCAGCATTCAAAGCAGATCAGTGTGCATAAACACGAAAATGTTTTTACTTACCACGTACTTGACATTCGACAGCTTATGATATTTGCTATTAAAAAACCATTGAAATTCACTGAAAAAACCATAGGTTATAGACCATATATAGTTAGGAATTAGCATTTACAAAACCTTGAAAATTCACTGAAAAAACCATAGGTTATAGACCATATATAGTTAGGAATTAGCATTTACAAAACCTTGAAAATTCACTGCAAAAACCATAGGTTAGAGACCATATATAGTTAGCTGGACATTTTATTGACATAAAACCAATGAAATTCCATATATAGTTAGTTGCACTAACTATATATCGCGCACCCGCAATCCACTGCTGATGATGTCACATATTACATCATTCATGACATGGTCAGTGACATCACTGATGACATCACTGATGACATCTCAAATGACATCACTGATGACATCACTGATGACATCTCATTTGACATCAATGACCACATCACTGATGATATCATTCATGTGACAATACAATGCATCTCCTCACATTTTAATATAACCTCTGTTTCACCCAGTGTTAAAAAGAGTATAATTTTTGAAACCATTGACACACCAATACTAGTTACTACATACGCACTCACTGATTGCTACGTCTACACACACCTTCACTCATTCACCCATACAATCATTCATACATACAATCACTCATCTTTACAACACTATCATATGCACTCATACACCTATACAGACACTCACAGTCTGCCACTCATCCATGGAGTTACTTACACACCTAGTCAGTCCTGTAAAGAATCAATGAGACTTCCATTTTCTTGTCTATACAGTTAAACATAGAGCACCTTACATTTTCAAACATGTACTAACACATACTTATTTTCTTATACAATCATTGATACAAGTACAGATTGATCTGCACAGAGTCACACACCTCCCAGCTAGCCACACACACACTCAGTCTCCCATACAAATACTTGGGCAATCAATCAATAACCCATATAGTTACTCATATAGCTACTGATCAACACATGCAGCAGTTTACAGAACAACAGACATAATGATGCACAAATTAAGACAGTTTAGTCACTAACCCATGCACTCAGTGAGACACATTTAATCACTCACTCATACATTCAGTCATGCACCTACTAAATCCTTCGTCCAGACACTTATACATCCACTCATTCTTCAATATGTAAGACATATTTTAACTTTACAGAATTATACAGTCACTGGATGTAGTCATCAGTGATGTCATTTGAGATGTCATCAGTGATGTCATCAGTGATGTCATTTGAGATGTCATCAGTGATGTCATCAGTGATGTCACTGACCATGTCATGAATGATGTAATATGTGACATCATCAGCAGTGGATTGCGGGTGCGCGATATATAGTTAGTGCAACTAACTATATATGGAATTTCATTGGTTTTATGTCAATAAAATGTCCAGCTAACTATATATGGTCTCTAACCTATGGTTTTTGCAGTGAATTTTCAAGGTTTTGTAAATGCTAATTCCTAACTATATATGGTCTATAACCTATGGTTTTTTCAGTGAATATATATATATATATATTCACTGAAAAAACCATAGGTTTCAGGGGCGTTCTAGTTAGCTGGACATTTTACTTGTACAAAACCATAGAAATCTCCCCGTTATAGTTAGTTCAGCTAACTATAACTTTCGTGCCTGTAAAGCACTGCTGATGACGTCACATATTACATCACTCATGACACGGTCAGTGACATCATTCATGACATCACTGATGACATCTCAAATGACATCACTGATGACATCATATATAGTCATATATCATATATATATATATATATATATATATATATATATATATATATATATATATATATATATATATATCACATTTCATATATATATATATATATTACCTACTGGCGGTCGCCAGTAGGTATATATAGTTAGGATTTTTTCTCTATGGGATTTTTGAAAATTCTATGTCTAATAACTTTGCCGTTTGTGGACGGAATTGGCTGAAATTTTCAGGAAAATGGAACATTTTGTTTCTGAGCAGCCCCTGAAAATTGGGGGGGGTTTCGTCCAGGGGGGGTTGAGAAAAAAGGGGGGTCCCAAAACGTGTTTTTAACATTGAGTTTTCCATAGGGCGGTTGGCCTCACTTTTAGCCCGAACGGCTGAATGGATTTGCACGAAACTTGGCAAAATTGTAGGGACTGGTAGCCCGATGTGCCTTTGCTAGGTCTCAATATATGTGCTCCAGTGGATTTTGAGAAATTAACGTTCAAAAAAAGATATATATCTGTAACAGCGGACCAGGCAGCGCTCCGGTTCGCGGACTTTACGCGTTACGGAGCTTTGTGAAGCGAAGCTGATTGGTTCTCCGGCGTCTCTAAACATTCCAAACAGTCCGTAGCGGCCGCCATCTTGTCTCTCGGTAGGATCGAGAGACAAGAGGAGGCCAAAGCGAAGGGGCAAATGACCATAAGGGGGCATAGTAGATCCTCCCTGACCCCCTAGGTTTGATGTGGAGGTTTTAAAAGGGCCCCGCGGGGCAAAAAAAAAAATAATAATAATAATCGAACGGCTGAATGGATTTGCACGAAACTTGGCAAAATTGTAGGGACTGGTAGCCCGATGTGCCTTTTGTAGGTCTCAATATATGTGCTTCAGTGGATTTTGAGAAATTAACGTTCAAAAAAAGATATATATCTGTAACAGCGCTCCGCTTCGCGGAGATAAAATTATCTCTGTATTACCTAGCTGTTGCTAACACCAGTTAGCGACCGCTAGTAGGAGATAGCGACCATCTTGGGCCCCACTTTGCATGTCAGTGATATTTATCACTAATGACATGCAAAGTGGGCATGCCAAGATGTTAGCGACTGGAAACAGTTGCTAACATCGCTATCTCCTATTACCAACTTTTGGAGATATTCGCGCTAAGCGCGAATATCTCCAAAAGCTACCACCTGCCCTGAGCAGTTCTTAGCCATGTTATCCAATGGGAGGTGGATAACATGGCTAAGAGCATTAGCTCGGTAATGCATGAATATCGCTGAGTTTTCAGCGATATTAATGCATTGCGGTCGTTTTTTATGGCATTTGCGATAAACCTTGATAATAGCAAGGTTTATCTGCGATAATTTCTGACGATGCTTAGCGGTAAAAAATTCGTTGCTAAGCATCGTTAGGGATAAATATCGTTTAACTTTGGTAATATGCCCCAACGTCTGTTAACGTTCGATTCGAAGGAAATCAGGAAGTGTTGAAAAACATTGTCTGCGCCATCTTGCCTTTTTTCAAATGCCACACTTTTGTCGTGCACGGCAGTCATTTTAGATGCCTTGACCAGACCCACTCTCTGCACGCTGTCGATCCTTAGCATGGCTCCCCACCCTCGCAAGCATCTCCCCCAGGCACTGGTCACCCTCGTTCTCTGTCTTATGCATGGGTAATAAACCTCCCCCCATCTGCGCTGCTCTTCCCTGAGAATCACACCCTGTGCCCGCCCGACACCTCCCTTTCGCCCTATTCACTACCGCACCCTCTGACACTCCTTTTCCTCTGTGTCCGATTGTCCAGGCCGGTCCTAGGCTATCAGCTAGCCCTGCAGATGTAGTTTATGGCCCCAGCTGTAAAGAATCACCCCTCTTCAAAGGAGTTATAGTAGATCAAGGCCCACACTCGATGAGATCCGTCACAGCACACACGTTCCTACTATCTGAAAACCATCCTGTATTGTGATTGGGGAGGGGCCGAGCCTGAAGCGGAAGATTCCAGGGATGACTCTTTGTACATCAAAGTTTTTACAATTTTGTGTCACATTAAAAATATATATTTACAACAAGGGGTGGTGATGGACAGAGTCTCTGAATTAAGCAGAATACTCTCACCCAGTCAAGAGATCAGGGCTAGATCCAACACCGTTTTTTAGCTCATTGCACCATCCCAGTTTCAGAACCTGGCTGTATGCAAATTAGTCTGTCCCTGGCCCAGTGCATCATGGGAACAGGGCAGACCAGACTGCAAAAGCCAATTCTTACACTGGGAAGGAAACAAGCTTCCGGGGACCAGTTTCTGGCATTTCAGCCGTCTTCGGCCCGGCTTGCTTGAATCCTGATGGTACAATGAGCAAGGGACTCACATCTGAGTATACCCTTCCACGCTTAGGGTGGACAAAAATATTTACAACAAGGGGTGGTGATGGACAGAGTCTCTGAATTAAGCAGAATACTCTCACCCAGTCAAGAGATCAGGGCTAGATCCAACACCGTTTTTTAGCTCATTGCACCATCCCAGTTTCAGAACCTGGCTGTATGCAAATTAGTCTGTCCCTGGCCCAGTGCATCATGGGAACAGGGCAGACCAGACTGCAAAAGCCAATTCTTACACTGGGAAGGAAACAAGCTTCCGGGGACCAGTTTCTGGCATTTCAGCCGTCTTCGGCCCGGCTTGCTTGAATCCTGATGGTACAATGAGCAAGGGACTCACATCTGAGTATACCCTTCCACGCTTAGGGTGGACAAAAATATTTACAACAAGGGGTGGTGATGGACAGAGTCTCTGAATTAAGCAGAATACTCTCACCCAGTCAAGAGATCAGGGCTAGATCCAACACCGTTTTTTAGCTCATTGCACCATCCCAGTTTCAGAACCTGGCTGTATGCAAATTAGTCTGTCCCTGGCCCAGTGCATCATGGGAACAGGGCAGACCAGACTGCAAAAGCCAATTCTTACACTGGGAAGGAAACAAGCTTCCGGGGACCAGTTTCTGGCATTTCAGCCGTCTTCGGCCCGGCTTGCTTGAATCCTGATGGTACAATGAGCAAGGGACTCACATCTGAGTATACCCTTCCACGCTTAGGGTGGACAAAAATATTTACAACAAGGGGTGGTGATGGACAGAGTCTCTGAATTAAGCAGAATACTCTCACCCAGTCAAGAGATCAGGGCTAGATCCAACACCGTTTTTTAGCTCATTGCACCATCCCAGTTTCAGAACCTGGCTGTATGCAAATTAGTCTGTCCCTGGCCCAGTGCATCATGGGAACAGGGCAGACCAGACTGCAAAAGCCAATTCTTACACTGGGAAGGAAACAAGCTTCCGGGGACCAGTTTCTGGCATTTCAGCCGTCTTCGGCCCGGCTTGCTTGAATCCTGATGGTACAATGAGCAAGGGACTCACATCTGAGTATACCCTTCCACGCTTAGGGTGGACAAAAATATTTACAACAAGGGGTGGTGATGGACAGAGTCTCTGAATTAAGCAGAATACTCTCACCCAGTCAAGAGATCAGGGCTAGATCCAACACCGTTTTTTAGCTCATTGCACCATCCCAGTTTCAGAACCTGGCTGTATGCAAATTAGTCTGTCCCTGGCCCAGTGCATCATGGGAACAGGGCAGACCAGACTGCAAAAGCCAATTCTTACACTGGGAAGGAAACAAGCTTCCGGGGACCAGTTTCTGGCATTTCAGCCGTCTTCGGCCCGGCTTGCTTGAATCCTGATGGTACAATGAGCAAGGGACTCACATCTGAGTATACCCTTCCACGCTTAGGGTGGACAAAAATATTTACAACAAGGGGTGGTGATGGACAGAGTCTCTGAATTAAGCAGAATACTCTCACCCAGTCAAGAGATCAGGGCTAGATCCAACACCGTTTTTTAGCTCATTGCACCATCCCAGTTTCAGAACCTGGCTGTATGCAAATTAGTCTGTCCCTGGCCCAGTGCATCATGGGAACAGGGCAGACCAGACTGCAAAAGCCAATTCTTACACTGGGAAGGAAACAAGCTTCCGGGGACCAGTTTCTGGCATTACAGCCGTCTTCGGCCCGGCTTGCTTGAATCCTGATGGTGCAATGAGCAAGGGACTCATGTCTGGGCATACCCTTCCACACTCATGGTGGCCAAAATAATTACAAAAAGGGGGTGGTGATGGACAGAGTATCTGAGTTAATCAGAACACTCCTACCCAGTCAACAGATCAGGGCTTGATCCATCACCGTTTTTTAGCTCACTGCACCATCCCAGTTCAGAACCTGGCTATATGCAAATTAGTCTGTCCCTGGCCCAGTACATCATGGGAACAGGGCAAACCAAACTACCAAGCCAATTCTTCACTGGAAAGGAAACAAGCTTCCGGGGACAGGTTTCTGGCATTACAGCCGTCTTCGGCCCGGCTTGCTTGAATCCTGATGGTGCAATGAGCAAGGGACTCATGTCTGAGCATACCCTTCCACACTCATGGTGGCCAAAATAATTACAAAAAGGGGGTGGTGATGGACAGAGTATCTGTGTTGGGATGGGGCAGTGAGATAAATAACGGTGATGGATCAAGCCCTGATCTTTGGACTGGGTAAGAGTGGTCTGCTTAATTCAGACACTCTGTTCATCACCACCCCCTTTTCTGAAACATTAAAAATATATAGCACTCCAACAAAGTAGTAAGATTATAAAACTTTAATAACTTATAAATATATACAACAAAACAAAAACAGTAAAAACATTTAAACATTTTTAGGGAAAAACAACGAAGTAGAGGTCGGCTGTGCGAATAGTCCCAACGCAGCACAACGTCCTGATTTCTGGACGGCACCCAGGTGATGTTGCCTGGGTGCCGCACTGATTTCGGCATCCGGCGTGGGGCGTCGCGGGGGGTGGGTCATCAGTAGCAAACTGTTGTGCGAATAGTTCCAAGGCAGCAGAACGATGGCACCAAGGTGATGTCCAGTAAGTTGCCGCACTGGTTTTGGTATCCTACAATGCTGCTCCGAATAACGGCGTGGGGCGCCCCGGGTGGGGGGGGAGGCGGCGTGAACGGGCCTCTCCAGGTGGAGTCTCGTCTGTTGTAGTGGGGCGCCCCTTTACCGTTTCAGTTGCCATTCCGTCCGCTTTTGGTCCACTGTGTCAAAAGCCGCAATTCAGCTGAGTTGCGCCCACTCTTGCGGTGCAGCGATAGGCGGCTGCCACAGGACTCTCAAAATGGCGGCAGGCTCTTTTCTTTTTGGGCCTGGTCCACTGAAATGGCCCTGGGACACCTTGGAAATCGGACGCTTGTCTGCTAGGTCTTGGACCCCATTCTCGAAAGCGTCCCCTCTGCCTTGAGGATTCAACAAAAGTTTTGGGGGCCCCCGACTCCTGCAGGCTTCTGGTGGGGAGCGGCTGCCATGATTGCTCGCGGAATGACCACGACGGAGCCACGAGATGGTGGTGCTTTCATGGTGACGCCAGCTTCAGTGTGAAACATCCAGAAACAAGGTGGGGCTTTCATCATTTGGGGAAAAAAAAAGTTTTCATCCAATGAAAAGTGTTATTTTTAGGTCATATGATCAAGCCTTCCATCATTAGGAAACCAAAAGTAAAATGAACCAATGAAAAGTTTTATAAACAAGTCACATGACTTGTTATGCGGCATAGGGTATGAAATGCGGAGAAAATACGTTGGCACGTGAGGCGGCGTCAGTAGCGGACCGATGTGCGAATAGGCCGAAGGCAACACAACACGCCAAGATCCGGATGGCACCGAGGTGGTGTCCAGCAAGTTGCAGCACTGGTGTGGCCATCCTACAATGCTGAAAGTCGGCGCGGGGCGCCCCGTTGGCCTGTGAGTTCGCGTCAGTAGCGGACCGATGTGCGAATAGGCCGAAGGCAGCACAACGCGCCAAGATCCGGATGGCACCGAGGTGGTGTCTAGTAAGTTGCCGCACTGGTGTGGCCATCCTACAATGTTGAAAGTCGGAGTGGGGCGCCCCGTTGGCCTGTGAGATGGCGTCAGTAGCGGACCGATGTGCGAATGGGGCCAAAGGCAGCGCAACAATATTTTTGGAATAGAAGACACCACAAGGCGCTGAGATTCGGTTAGCACCGAGGTGGTGTCTAGCAAGCTATGCAGCTGAGTTGCGTGCGCACTCGCGGCGAATAGGTCGAAGGCAGCACAACAATGTTTTCTGAATAGAAGACACCACAAGGCGCTGAGATTCGGTTACCACCGAGGTGGTGTCTAGCAAGTTGCTGCACTGGTGTGGCCATCCTACAATACTGCTCCGAATAACGGCGTGGAGTGCCCGAAGGGGGGGGGGGAGGCGGCGTGAACGGGCCTTCCTAGGTGGAGGCTCATCTGCTGTAGTGGGGCGCCCCTTTACCGTTTCAGTTGCCATTCAGCTGAGTTTCGGCCGCTCTTGATGCTACAGCGACAGGCGGCTGCAACAGGACTCTCAAAATGGCGGCCTGTTCTTTGGATTTGGGCCTGGTCCACTAAAATGGCCCTGGGACACCTTAGAACTCGGACGCTCGATTTTTTTTTCCTTTCCTCTACATGCAAAAAAAGGTAAATGCCCGGTACGTTATACGCTTCATCTGCCACGATGTACTCTCCAGAGGAACCGAAAAAAAATATAGTTATGGTAACTATACCATGCATCGTCATATGGAGAGGTGGCACCAATTAATTATAGTGCTGCATAAAAGAGAGATTTGGAGGAGAACCCCCGACCTGCCAGTACATTCATCAAAGAAGTGGCACTGACAGCATCAGAGGGAAGGGAAACGGTCCCAAATATTTAGAAGAACTTTGGAAAGATTAAAATGACATGTTTAGATTGTGGCAAATTAATTTCATGTGGACAGATGAGTGTTACTCTATAAATACAGCATATGAACATCATCATAGTCGATGGTTGGTAGAGACATTTTGACTATATCCTGGACCTGCCCGTCCTCGCCCAAAATGGCGCCGGAATAAATGGGACTCGTAACTCCTTGTTGTGTACTGGTTGCAGAACCTTGAAATCACGAGATACGTATGCAGTTTTGAAGCACATGGCGGGCGGGGACGAGAATTGATTGAGTATTTCGACATCCCTATTGATATTAAGTTCTGATGTGTTATTGATTACTGTACTATTGAAAGTTCGAATTAACGTCACGCATGGTACTTGCCCGCAAATGTATATCTAGATAATTTTATTGTAACTGGCCCTGTCGTATTTTAATTATAAAATGTACGTCCACCGATTCCGCAACTGTTAGACACCTTAGTTCTTGCAACCTAATGGCCCGCCCGTTACGTTCCTCTACAGTGTAAATGTCTACTCATCATATACGATTACAGTTTGCTCCGTGGCCGGCCCACGTGGTTATAGGTTCGTATTTGTATAATGAAATTTTCACAATAAAGGTTTTTAAAAGAAAACATGGTAGTAGTATATACATTGGTAAAGTTTTTAATAATAGTCACTGTTTTAGAATCATTAAAAGGCAAGTGAAATAAAGCAGACCAATTACATGAAGGGTAAAAGGTATAATACGCAGGAACGCAGTAAAGATAAATGGTCAAGGGCTGTTGTGTTTTCTACTCCTGCAACATAAAGTGATCGATAAGAATCTCATATTCAGGCGTATCGGCGACTAAGACAGCAAGTCGACCCTCTTTTGCTCAACGGCTCCGTCATGGGACGAAGAAACGCCCTTTTTCTCGAAAACAGAATATATTTTACTTGCAGTTGTAAATTTTCCGGGAAAGTACATTAGCCTGGAACATTATAACATATATTTAAGAAAAAATAATGTTCGGAAGTAATAAAAAGGCGTAATTTTTAGGTCATATGACCAAGCCTTTCATCATTAGAATAAGAAAAGTAAAATGAACCAATGAAAAGTTTTATTAACAAGTCACATGACCTGTTATGCTTACGTTACGCGCTGCGCGTCGCGCCCCGGATGACTTCCGGATGCGCTAACGCGGCGCGTCATATGACGCATTACGCGACAACACAGGTCCAGAATATAGTCAAAATGTCTCCACCAACCAGCGGTCGGAACACAACCCCTTTCAGCAGGCTAAATAGTTCTGTTAAATGACAACAGAAGGGACAGGCAACAAGAACCATCAGTCAAAGAGGGGAGGGCTAGTTCTTCTCTACCGGGTTACATTGGGGCGCTACCGGAACTGATCGAATTGGTAGTCTACAGTGTTTCTGGATGTTTCAGACTGAAGCTGGGGTTAGCATGAGAGCACCACCATTTCGTAGCTCCGTCGTGGCCATTCCGCGAGCAATCATGGCAGCCGCTCTTTATCGTTATTTTGGGCGGGGTGGGTGGCGGAGCCGAGCTGTATTGCAGCCATCATGGTGTGGAGTTCAGTTCATCTCACTAGTTTCGTATTTGTCATGAGGGGTTGTTCTTAATGTTTCTATTTTAGCGAGGTCAAAAAGAGATCCCATTAGTGGCCTACTGATTTTGCTTGATTCCTTTTGTTTTTTTACACGATTTTTCGTTATCTGCAAAGACTAAACAGAGTATTGCGACTCTGTGTTTGTTTGTAAATAGAGAATGAACCAAAGAGAACCAATTCTAAAACAGTAAATGCTTGGATAACAATCAATCAAATGGAGAGAGAAGCAGGCACGACGTATTACAACGGGTGCAAAGGCCTGCGTTAACTACCTTTCACTATCTGCAAAGAGAGAGTACTCCTAATAGAAATGAGGGGGGGGCAGCATTCAAAGCAGATCAGTGTGCATAAACACGAAAATGTTTTTACTTACCACGTACTTGACATTCGACAGCTTATGATATTTGCTATTAAAAAACCATTGAAATTCACTGAAAAAACCATAGGTTATAGACCATATATAGTTAGGAATTAGCATTTACAAAACCTTGAAAATTCACTGAAAAAACCATAGGTTATAGACCATATATAGTTAGGAATTAGCATTTACAAAACCTTGAAAATTCACTGAAAAAACCATAGGTTATAGACCATATATCGTTAGGAATTAGCATTTAAAAAACCTTATTTTACCCACACAAAACCATTGAAATTCCATATATAGTTAGTTGCACTAACTATATATCGCGCACCCGCAATCCACTGCTGATGATGTCACATATTACATCATTCATGACATGGTCAGTGACATCACTGATGACATCACTGATGACATCTCAAATGACATCACTGATGACATCACTGATGACATCTCATTTGACATCAATGACCACATCACTGATGATATCATTCATGTGACAATACAATGCATCTCCTCACATTTTAATATAACCTCTGTTTCACCCAGTGTTAAATACAGAGTATAATTTTTGAAACCATTGACACACCAATACTAGTTACTACATACGCACTCACTGATTCCTACGTCTACACACACCTTCACTCATTCACCTATACAATCATTCATACATACAATCACTCATCTTTACAACACTATCATATGCACTCATACACCTATACAGACACTCACAGTCTGCCACTCATCCATGGAGTTACTCACACACCTAGTCAGTCCTGTAAAGAATCAATGACACTTCAATTTTCTTGTCTATACAGTTAAACATAGAGCACCTTACATTTTCAAACATATACTAACACATACTTACCTTCTTATACAATCATTGATACAAGTACACATTGATCTGCACAGAGTCATACACCTCCCAGCCAGCCACACACACACTCAGTCTCCCATACAAATACTTGGGCAATCAATCAATAACCCATATAGTTACTCATATAGCTACTGATCAACACATGCAGCAGTTTATAGAACAACAGACATAATGATGCACAAATTAAGACAGTTTAGTCACTAACCCATGCACTCAGTGAGACACATTTAATCACTCAGTCATACAGTCAGTCATGCACCTACTAAATCCTTCGTCCAGACACTTACACATCCACTCATTCTTCAATATGTAAGACATATTTAAACTTTACAGAAACAAAAAATCACTGGATGTTGTTATCAGTCATGTCATCAGTGATGTCATTTGAGATGTCATCAGTGATGTCATCAGTGATGTCACTGACCATGTCATGAATGATGTAATATGTGACATCATCAGCAGTGGATTGCGGGTGCGCGATATATAGTTAGTGCAACTAACTATATATGGAATTTCAATGGTTTTGTGTGGGTAAAATAAGGTTTTTTAAATGCTAATTCCTAACGATATATGGTCTATAACCTATGGTTTTTTCAGTGAATTTTCAAGGTTTTGTAAATGCTAATTCCTAACTATATATGGTCTATAACCTATGGTTTTTTCAGTGAATTTTCAAGGTTTTGTAAATGCTAATTCCTAACTATATATGGTCTATAACCTATGGTTTTTTCAGTGAATATATATATATATATAATCACAATTACATAAGATTACATTACAATAAGATTACAGAGAGAAACAAACAGGAACTGCCTTTTTGTTGCATTCCTCACGTGCATCCCACATCTGCACAGAAATGTATAAAATAGTTAAATAGGAAATAAAATTAGATTAATTAGATATAAAAACAAAATATGAGGGATTTGCATATAACTTTATGAAGATGGGTGGAACAGGATGAAGTGATAACAATTTTGTCTTTGAAATTCTAACAGACTTTGAGGGATAATGGGAAGTAGGAGCCCCACATTGTATCAACAAGATGATATCTTGGAGAAGGAAAGGGAGGTTCTCCCCAATAGAAAAAAAACGACAGTGGAGACGGCTGTTTATCCAATGTATCCCAGTATTGACAAACTGAGGTAAGAATGAAAGGGAACAATGTGTATGAAGACTGGCTTTCTGAGGGATACTAGGTTCTTGAAGCAAATGCATTTACTTTTTATATTCCCCATGCAGAGGTCAGTGAAATCATTTCTCATGGGGTGCACCCAGAGAATCCGCCTCCCTCCCTTCACCTTACAACCTAAGCATACCATCGGCGGTGTCCCTCAAGGCTAATCCCTCAGTTCTACCCTCTTCAACATATACATGACACCACTCACAGACATTGTCAGATCACACAACATCAACATCATCTCCTACGCAGATGATACCCAGTCCATCCTCTCACTGGACCCCACCTCGACAAAGAGTAACTTCCACAACTGTATGAAGAACATTTTAGCCTCGATAAAGAACAACTGCCTGAAGCTCAATACAGACACAACTTTAGTTCTGTTCTTCGGCAGATACACCACCCTCTGGAGTGACTCCAGAGGGCCAAGACCACGCCCACACACTCAGTATCATCCTGGGCAGCGAACTATCCATGAAACATCAGGTCAATGGCATCTCCTCAGCCTCCTTCCACACACTCTGCATGCTCCGCAATGTCTTCAATTGTCGCCCCCTCAGCACCAGGAGAACAGTGACGCAGGCCCTTATGTCCATTTGGCTGGACTACGGCAACACATTCTATGCAGGCACCACCACTGAACTCATGGAAAGGCTCCAGCCGAACCGGAACGCAGCAACCAGACTGATCCTCAACCTGCCCAAGAGGACCCTCATCACCAAGCACCTGAAGGTTCTACACCGGCTCCCAATACAGAAAAGATGCCAATTCAGGCGTCTGACCCCTGCCTACAAATCCCTCCACTACAATGGGGCTGCATATATGAACCACGTCTGCTCTTCCGCTGACCTCCCAGGAACCTCCACTCCACACACTGTGCCCTCGCTCAGATACCATGCATCTGCCACTGCCGCTCTAGAGGACGCTCCTTCCCCCACCTCACCGCCAAGTCTTGGTACGCCCTCCACCTCCATACTTTACCCTAGTTGACCCTCTTCTGGAAAGGACTCAATACCTGGCTCTTCAAATATCTGCAGCTCAGCACCTGGATACCCTCTCGGGTGATAAGCTGCGCTATCCAAGTACCTCTTGATTGATTGATTATCGACAGTGGTGCATTGATAAATATGATGCCTGAAGAGGAATACAATGAATTATCTACATTGCCCCGACTTATGCCATCGAAAATCAAAGTGTGCACATGGGCTGCATTGGTGCCCATAAAATGGCATGGTTCAATTGTTGCAACCATGAAACACAAGAAAACGAAGGTGCAAGCAGCCATCCGTGGGCATCAAGGTACAGCGCTAAGTTCCTGTCTGCTCAGCTTCATTACCGCTGCTGACATGGGACTGATTTCTCTGAATTACAGCATGATTGCTCACCGTGAAATGGTAAGTCAGTTTCCCTGGTTGTTTCATGGTATGGGAAACTTAAGACTGTGAAAGTAAAGTTGCATATTAATGAAGATGTCCATCCTGTTGTTCAGAGACATAAACAAATTACATTTAATTTACAAGAAGCTGTTGAAAAAGAACTTGATTTGTTACTTAAGCATGACATTATTGAGGGTTCACCTGGTTCGACGCCTTGGGCCTTTCCCATAGTGGTCATGCACAAAAAGTAAAGTGAAGGATCTGTAGGCATATGCATTGATATGGGTCAAGCAAACAAGGCCATTGAGTGAAAACAACAGGTCTAGACATTGCTGACATGATAACGCAATTAAATGGTGCAAAAGTCTTCTCTTGCCTTGATTTAAATAAAGGTTACAATCAGTTGGAACTCAAACAAGAATGCAGGTATATCACAGACTTTTCTACACATGTCGATCTGTTTTCATATAAGAGACTACATTTTGGTGTGCCATTGGCTTCAGAACTTTTCCAAGACATCATTCGACGTGTTGTACAGCCTGTTGGGAACGCATTCAGTTACAGCGATGACATATCAATTTTCAGAGGTACACAGGAGGGGCATGACAAGGGTGGTTTCTCCGTTTGAGCAGAGCAGCGTAGCCCTACTAACCAAAATACCCCATAAAAGCACCAGAGATAAAAAATAAAATGGTAATAAAGCTAATTTATTAACGTTTCATTTTTCATCCTCCCTGCCCTGAACGGAGTGTCTGATGGGCCAGGGCTTGTTGCGTGGTAGTAGCAGGGAGGAGGGTGGACTGACTGGGCACTTTTCAAACGGCACATGTTGTTTTGACCTGCCATCCACACGTGCACTTTGAAAGCTCTAACCCCGCTGTCTTTAGAGAGCTGGGCTAGAGCAAGTGCATCTCTCCGATGTCCTCAGGAGCGGGAAAAGAGGCCACTCCCATCAATCCTGGTGTTGCTCTCATGCAGCAAGAAAGCAGCACCAGAATTGGTTAGGGGAGTTGTTGAGGGTCTGGTGCTGGAAGAGAATATGAGAAGAGGAATATCATACCGGAGCATGGAGAACGTTCATGCAGGTAAGTGGGTATTTTTTCTTTTCTTTATTTATTGAGTCCCCCACCCATTTACTCACCCCACCACTCACTCGAGCTGCTAGCCGTGACTGGACATAATAAAGCTCTCACTCAAATATGTTGTTTACTTACTGATGCAGGCCTGACATTGAATGCAGACAAGTGTGTTTTCTAATAGACAAAGTTAAAGTGCATTGGCCGTATCTTTTCAGATGAGGGTATGACACCTGATCCTGCCGCAGTACAAGTCCTGTCAAATGCTGCTCGCCCACGAGATGTTTCTATGATACGTTCATTTTGTGACATGGCCAGTTACTGTTCAAGATAAATACGAGATTTTGCTATTATAAGTGAGCCCTTACAGGAGTTGACGAAGAAAAATGTTTTATTCAAGTGGTCACAGGAATGTGAGAGAAGCTTCAAGAAAATCAAATAAGCCATTGAATCTACTGCTGTAATGACCTACTTCAATCCAAAGCTTCATATTGAGGTTGTTGTTGATGCTAGCCCAGTTGGGTTGAGCACTGTCCTTCCACAGCACAGTGGGCACCTACATGCTCACAGGGTTATTGTGGAATATGCTCTGTGTGGGAAAACTGCCCTCACTCACACAGTTGTGTGACATGCTTCATAATAGGACTGCTTCAGTACACCCCCATGCAGACCAACATCTGGGGTGGAGCAATAGGGTAGGGGAAGACAAGACATAACATATAAAAAATATATAGAAACAGTTAGACTGGGATCACCGAAAGAGGACGTGCAGTGTGAATAAAAACTAGCTCGGAGATGTCGCTATGCATAAATTGTATTCCTGGGCCGTCTGGCCAGGATTAAAAATGTGAAGATTGGTGGTGACTGAAAGAGATTATGAACTCCTTACACCCCTCCTTACTTCCAATTTGTCAACATGTTTCAGCCATCGTTATGTGCCCAAAGTATAGGGTCATGCCAGCCTTCATCAGGACCTTTCTGGTCCCAAATATACAGTCACTTTGTTACCTGGAGTGTGGTTGTCCAAGACCAAATCATTCCTGCACCAAGGTATCCCCTAAGTATCACTCTCCCACAATACGAGTTTATACTATAACATTACTAGAACTGGCGAGAGACAAGGAGAGACCCCCTGTAGTCACACTTTCATCAAGGTAGGTGCTCCTCTATGTGTGACTACAGGGGGTCTCTTCTTGTCTCTCGCCAGTTTCACACAGAGCACGTGCCACCACAGAGACATATATTTTATCACTCTCTAATCCTTTTGGTGTGTTTAAGTTGTGGCTAGGGGGGCCAAAGTAGAGGGGTCTTAACCCCTCGCCCCTTCACTTTTGTGTAAGTTATTGTGGCATATGCCAGTTGAAGTCTGTCCCAGAGAGAACGTGCTTCCTCACAACCTGAAAAAAAAAGTTTGGCCGTGGTATAGGCTTGTGAATATTTCCATGTATTCCTGTATGAAAAGCCTTTTATGGTGCTGAAGATTAACTGTATCACTCAGGAAGGAGTTATACTGCAAGGGTCGAGAATCCTATTCCCGGAGAGGTTAAGACAGAAAATAATTGAAGTTGCTCACAAAGGACATTGTGGGATTGTTGCCACCAAAAGATCTCTCCGAGACCGAATGTGTTTTCTATATTTGGATGAGAGGGTCAAAAAACACCTTAAAGTCTGTCATCTATGCCACTGCCTTTCTACAAAGATTACTAAACATACTCTTACCATGTCAGACCTTCCTAAGCATGCATGGGGCAGAACAGCCAGCCATGTCTTTGGCCCACTCAATAATAGACATCATCTGATGGTAATAGTGGATGAGCACTCCTTTTTTCAACTAATAAAGGATCTCATATCCACAAGTGAGTCATTGAGAGACTAGACGCATCTTTGCAACATGGGGCGTACCAGCCATTTTGAAGTCTGATAATGGCCTGCCGTTTAACTGTCAAGAATTCAAGGATTTCCTGATGCATCTAAACCTAAAGCATCAGAAGAGTACATCTTTGTGGCAGCAGGCCAATGGACTTGTTGAGCATTTTATGAGTACGCTAAAGAAAAGCAGTACAGCTTGCAACTCCTGAGAGTCTTAATTTAAAAACTATATTGAATTCCACCCTGCCAGCCTATCTTTCATCACCTCACTTGACCACGGCGAAAGTCCTGTGACTTTGATGTTCGAGAGAGCAATGACACCCAAGTTACCCCAATAGACCAACAAAAGAGAAGGAACTGAGGCGCGTGGCGGCTGAGGCAAGATGGCAGCACCCTGAGGAGGCTCTTCATCGCCAGGACAATCTTCCTCACGAAGGGTCACTGTACCGGAACCGCATCAGCTTGTAAGTGTAGGCGCTATTGTCAGAAACCGCCAGGAGCTTGGAGGAGAGTTTCCTACCTTCATTGATAATGCGTTGACCCGGTTTCTCCAGTTGTTCCTTGTTATTGCGGCCACCATTTTGTTCTCGTCAGGAGCGTCGCATTTAAGATCTCCTAAGCATATTCAGCATTATGCCTCGCATGACAGTAAAATCTTCACAGCGAAAGTCAATGCGCCTAATTTCTCTTCCAGCATGACAGTGGTCACCACATGTGCATTTTTATTATTGCAATCCATTCTTCTGGGGTGTTTCTACACAGCGTGAAAGTTTATTTGTATACAGTTGCTCTAACCTCAGTCGGAGGCTTTTATTGTAACTATACCTAGCAAACTTTGCATCTCATTCAATATACCTGCTGCTTCGACTGTATGACAATTTTTTCACTGCACATTTAATTCTGAATATTTATATCAACAGTGTGAGTGCCATATTTTTTAACTCCTTGGCTGCTTGAGATATTTGCCTGCTGTGCTGGACCATAATAGAAATGGGTGTGGTCATGACGAGCTCAGCTCGTCATGAGCACACGAGCACTTTGCCTCATGACGAGCTGAGCTCGTCATGAGCACAGAAGGGGTAAAATAAGTGTGGTAGTCATGGTATTGGTGCTCACTTATACCTGTATTTAACTATTATGCAGTGCTTTGTACCAACCACACGCTGAGGTCTCCAAAATCTCCTTATAAGCATATCATATGTGATTTAACACAGCTTTTTGGTGCTGGTTTTTCACCTATGTTTGGATTTTCTTTGCTCAGTTCTTCAAAATGGATCTTTTGCTCTCTAATAAGTCGCATGCTAATGCTGGGACTTCTTCTGGAAGTCGGAAAGACTTTACAGCTAATAATGGTAAAAGCCTCAAAAAAGATCCTTTGTCTCCAACTAAGTCCCCTCTTCCCATCACACTGGAAGACATCATGGATGAATTGCGTCTCTTCCGCCCCTTCATGTCGGAAACTACTATCACCCTCCAAAGAATTGAGGAAAAATGGTCTGACCTTGACATGAGACTATCCGATGTGGAGCAAAAGGTGAGCGACGCACAGGATGTCATAGCTAAGGTCGAGTCCCTTACCAAAGAAGCTCACCAGCTTAAAAAATCTACTGAGGATTTAGAAAAACGCAATTAGCGTAATAATCTTCGTATTTATGGCATTCAGGAAGGTTCTGAAGGATCTGATATGATTACTTTCTTAAAGACTCAAGTTTTGCAGATTGTCGGCCTATCAAAATCTGTTGATTTTAATATCTAAAGGGCACATAAACTTGGGCCACCAAATGCATTTTCTGCCACCAAACCAAGAGTTATCATTGCCTACTTTCTTTTATACTCAGATCTTATGGAAATCCTATTAGCTGCCAAACAACACAAACAAATGTACTGGTCAGGTCACAAGGTTTTTTTCAGTCAGGATGTATCCAAACCAACTGAAAGTAGACGCAAAGAATTTCTGGACCTCAGGCCAGCATTAAAATCCATGAACACCCGCTATGGCCTTATACATCCTTGTTTTTTCAAAGTGACTTACAAGGACAGGACTTTTTCATTTGAGGATCCTGCTGATCTTTGCAAGTTCATTCATACACATCGAGAGGAGCACATGGAACTTGGCAAACACTGATTGTTTATTCTGTTTTTTATCTTAATCCTTAGGCGTTGCGCATTTGGTGTTTGTCAGTGTTAATTTATCCTTTTATCCGTTTTTAGGTTTTCTCGTGCTGTGGCTGAAGATTCCCGCATATACCACCCTTTTGTCTGTTTGATGTCTCCGGTCAAATTGTCCCCCTGTCTCTGGTAAGCACCCGTTTTCCTTGTCTCACTTGTTATAATTTTTTTTCTTTTCTCAGTTTTGGAATGTTTTACCCCTTCCTTTTCATCGGATTTTGTATTAGTGATATTTGTGTCTCGGTGCCCCCCCCCCAGTGGTGTGGCTGTCCTGGTTTTGCCGCCCTCTCTCCTTCAAATATGTTTCTCGTTCTTTTTTATTTCAATGTCATTACTAAAGCCCCTTGGCTTTCTGTCATCTCTTCTTCTTTAGCTCCTTCCACACATTTTCTCTCCCCTCTATTGTTTTTCTGACAACATTATCCCTTTCTTCACTTTCTGCTAACTTTTTTCTTTCTACTTTATCTTAACCTTTTGTTTCATACGTTTCTCTTATCTTGTTCCTGCTGTGATTATTTCTTAAGAATACCTTTCCTTGGGTTGTTCTCTATTAATTTTGTTTCTCCACTCCTTTCCTTGCTAATATCTACACTACTCTTTTCTTTAGCTCACCTTTCTTCATTCTTATGCTTACCTTTACTTAATGTGTACTCATGAAAGGTGTTTGCGTTATTTCCTGGAATGTTAAAGGAATTTGCAACCCTGTTAAAAAACAGCGAGTTGTATCTCACTTGGCAAGATTGAAATGTCAGATTCCATTGTTGCAAGAAACACACCTCAAACTACAAGATTTATCTTCACCCCGTCGGCATTGGGTAGGAAAAATATTTTGTTCTCCAGCAGCGAATAATAAAAATGGTGTGGTTATTTTGTTTCACAAATCGTTAAATGTTCAGGTACAAAATGAGTTACATGATAACAATGATAGATGGCTATTTTTAAATACTATTGTTAATGATATACAACTTTCCTTTTGTAATGTTAATGACCATAATGGCATTGATCGCAGCTTGGTCTCCGGCGAAGCCGTGTTGAGAGCTCGCCCGGAGAGATAGTACGCGAGATTCTTGAGCTGGTGACATTGTTTTAACTTGCCTTAATTTTAAAAACTGTTTTAACATTAATTTGCTGAATTTGCACAAGGAGAAGGAGGGAGGGATCGAACCCGACGGTCTGGGCCTGCTTTCTGAGGTTAGCGGTCTAGTGCTGGAAAGTGGGGCTATATAACACACATGTTGATGCGGACGCGCGCAGCGGGCGCGCCGCTGGCGCGCCAAATGCAAGCCCGTCTGCGCCCGTCCGCGCGCAGGCCGGGCACAGGGCCTGTCCCCCTGGCCGTTGTGCCCCAAGACCAAACCCAACCAGCTATACTATGGAGAAACTACATAAGTTGAATCCTGGTAAGGGTTTGGTATGTTGTTCCCTCAATCTGAGGACTCTTACTGAGCGAGGCATAAAAAGCGTTCTCTGTCCCAGCTGTCAAACACAGCTTCCCCAAATTTTAAATCTGATGCTAGGCAAAGCTAGAATTCCAACACCTAAGAGGTCAAATTTAAATACAATAGGTGCCTTGAAATGTGTTTTACTGAATGCTAGATCGTTAGTTAAACATAGTGTAGAATGTGCTCTGTTACTGGAGGAGCAAAATATTGAAATAGCGTTTATTACAGAAGCATGGACACACATGGCCTCCGGACCAGATCTAGTCAAGGCCACCCCCATGATTTCTTTGTTACACCCTTGATAGGATGCAAAAAAAGGGAGGAGGTCTTGCGGTTATCTACCATGTTTCCTTAAAACCTTACTTCCTTCCGATCTACAATGCAACATGTGAAGCACTAGCCTTTCACTTTCATTTTACGAGTCACAAGATCTTTAAAGGTCTTCTGATTTATCGTCCTCCTGGACCCAAAAAAGGATTCTTGGAGTCAGTGGGCTCCTTAATTGAAGAAGGGTTCTGTCAAGACTCATACACAGTAATGGGGGATTTCAATTTCCATTTAGAAAATCACACAGATCCCGATACACAACTATTGGAACAAATTATGGAGGCAGGTCACTTACATCAGCTGGTGACTGCTCCCACACATGAAAAGGGACACACCTTAGACGGGATATACCCAAACAACCATGATTTGGGCAATATCTCAGTCTCTCCTCTATCATGGTCAGATCATGGTGCTATTCAGTTTGAGTTTAAATGGGGCAGGAATCAGCCGGTCAAATCAAATCAGACCTGGGGATTACGACTAGAGCCTGGGGAAAACTAGACATCAATAAACTTGAGAGCTCTCTCAGTAGCTCGCTACGACCCCCTTCTACTGAAGTAGAAACTGCGGTCGCCGACTACAATCAATGGCTTGCCGCTTCTTGCGATCCTTTAGCTCCTAGCAGAAAGTTGCTTCCTAAACGAGCTACGCCCTCAGCCCCCTAGTATTCAGAAGAACTTAGAGCTAGGAAATTGGAATGTAAACTATTAGAAAGGGCCTGGTGTAAAATGTACACAGACAAAGATAAGGCAAAATATAAACAATCCATAACAAGCTATAAACAAAGCCTAGCTTTAGCTAAAAGACAGTTCTTGTCTAAGCAGATAGCCATAGCCAAATCCAACTCTAAGGAACTGTTTAATACCATTAAAAAATTGACATTACCCCCTAGCCCTAAGAGTCATAGTAATCAATCATTTTGTAATGAAATTGCCGATTTCTTTAAACACAAAGTGGAGGCGATATTTTCCTCATTTACTGAGGCCAAGGAAAATACTCAGGCTACAATTTTAGGGGACTGGAAAGCAGAGATCCATCAAGAACTTTTGATCAATTTATACCATTGGAGATCCCAGAATTTATTAAGGTTTTGACCCAAATTTGATCAGAAGCCCCTAGCGATCCCTGCCCTGCTTGGATCATTAAACAAGTTCCAGATGTTATAGGATTGGCCTTAACCCCTGTGGTTAACACTATTTTTGCCTCCGGGATTTTTCCCAAGACCTGGAAAATAGCCTCCGTCCTTCCGCTCCTGAAAAAGCAGAACGTAGAACCCAAAGATCCTAACAATTATAGGCCCATTTCACAGCTTCCTCTTCCTGTTAAAATGCTTGAAAAGGTGATGAACATCCAGCTCAGTGATTTTCTTCATACCAACAACTCTCTGGACCCTTCACAATATGGGTTCAGGGCTGATCACAGCACTGAGCTGGCTCTGTTGAAGTCTACAGAGGAAATTAGAGAAGCCGTAGATGGAGGAGGAAGTGCCGTTTTGATCTTGTTAGACCTGTCAGCGGCTTTTGACACGGTCCATCACAAAATTTTGATGGACCGGTTGTCTGCGATTGGTGTGGCAGGACTTGCCTGGAAACTCATACAGTCCTTTTTAGCCGACAGGTCCCAAACAGTGGATGGCAATTCATCCAAGCCTTTCATACTCCCGTGTGGGGTGCCACAGGGCTCTTCTTTGAGCCCTACGCTTTTTAAAATATATGTGGCTCTTCTAGCCGGAGTTAACAGGTCCTTTGGCTTCTGGCCCACCTCCTATGCTGACGACTCACAAATTGTGCTGTCCATAAGCAAGGTTGGTGAGAAAGAAACGGGGGAACACTTTCTCGAATGTATGAGTGCCATATCCCGTTGGATGTCCTCCGAGGTGTTAAAATTTGGGAACAATCCTCTGGTGTGGACACCAGCATGGTGGCCAGAAGAACTAGGGCCCTGCCCCACACCAACCAAGAAGGCCAAAAACCTTGGGGTAGTGGTGGATGATAGGCTTATCATGGGGGACCAGATTAGCCAGGTGACCTCAACTTGCTTTATGATTCTTAGAATCATTAGGAAAATAAAGTTCTTTTTGACAGAGAACAGTTTGAAGACAGTGGTCATGGCTCTTATAACATCACTGCTGGACTACTGTAATAGCCTGTATCTGAATCTACAAAAATGTCAGATGTACAGACTTCAGTTAGTCCATAACGCAACAGCCAGGGTGCTGTCTGGCGTCCCCAAGTTTGCCTCTATCAAAGGCGAGCTCAGGAAGCTACATTGGCTTCCTATAAAACAAAGATCTAGCTTTAAAGCGCTCTGTATAGTTTTTAAGGCTATCAAAGGTATTGGTCCGGAATTCCTCAGACATAAGTTCCAATGGTATGTGCCCAGGAGGACACTGAGATCTACACAACTAATAAAGAGATGCCCAGTCAAATCTAGAAGGAACTGGAAATGACTGAATGCTGCAAAAATGTGGAAGCCCGATTCTAATAGTTTGCCCACCACCTGGCTAGAGGCAAGAGTCCATCAGCCCACCCTTATTGGCGGAGCTTCGTCATCTGGAGCTCAAGGAGATTTAGATCTAGGACCACAGCCCTGAGCCACCTTGCCCCGCTGGGTACCTGACCTCATGCTCCTAAACGGCTCATACCAAGGTGGATGTTCAAGCCATATGTACTCTAGTGAAGTGCAGTGCTTAAGTGTGTGAAGATTTAAAAATGACTACTTGGACAACAAATATGTTTAGTAGGGATTATCTAAGTGCCATACTTAAAATAACCTGATAGTGTGAAAAATATTAACTATCTCCTGGCTATGGCTAATGCGGTCGACATGTTTCAGCCGTAATGGTCAACTGACCCGGCTTTCTTCAGGACCCAGATGCTACGTAATGTAAGCTACTGCAGGAAAAAATTACAACAAGTGCATAAAAAACTGTGTTGAAGAATAAGAATAAGAATGTTAAGGTAAATCTGTGGCACTCGCCACCCTACCAGTCACGCAATGTACGTGCTTGCAGGCAAGAGCTACCTCTTCCTTCCCAGCTTTATGTGGAAGGAAAGCCTCACCTCACCCGGCTGACTGCTCGGAGAAGGAAGCCCCGCTCTGTCCGTCGGTGCCCCAAACCAGACTGCGAGCAGTCTAGGAGGTCACACTGAGATCTACCAGTGCCAAACTAACACATATTCCCAGGATAAGTAAACTCAACTGGGGAGGCAGGAGCTTTACCCACTGTGCTTCAAGAGCCTGGAACGAGATTCCGTTGGCTCTAAAAAATGCTCCAAATCTCCTTACGTTTCGGAAGAGTTTGAAGACGTGGCTTTTCTCACAATGATATCTCAGTTAGCTTCAAGGAGGCCAATGCTTAGCGCCAGGACACCCAAGGGTAATCGTGCGCTCTATAAGTGTTAATAACATAACATAGCATTGATTTAACTTTTTGGAATGAATTTTCTACTGTTCTCTCTTCGCATGCAGCTTAATTGTTGGTGGGGATTGTAACCAACTCATGGACCCCTTTTTAGATCGGAAGTCACAAACCAGATATGTTGCTAATAAGATGCAAAAATCCTTCTATAGAGCCATTTCCTTTAGAGGCCTTATAGACACATGAAGAATTTTTCATCCCGATACATTAGAATTTTACTTCTTTTCCCCTGTTTATAAATCTCACTCCCGAATTGATTACATTTTCCTTACACAACATGCCTTGCAATTCATGACTAATTCAGAAATAGGCTCTATCCTCATTTCTAACCACGCCCCTGTCATCTTAGATATGGATTAACCCTCACCCCCTCCCACCTCTCGTTGCTGGTGCTTTAATAATTCCCTCCTCTTAGATTCCCAATTTGTTGAACATCTTACTCTCTTTATGAACGAGTTTTTCCTACATAATATTCATTCTACTCCTCAATTTCATTCTGTTTGGGATGCCTCTAAGGCTGCCGCACAAGGATTCATCATTGCTTATGTATCCCAGAAGAAGAAGAAAGCGCTCTTGCAGTCTTCTCTTATCCTTAAACAGATTAAAGACCTTGAACATCAAAATTTCACAACCAACTCCACTGACACACTTTCTTCTCTTATTAAAGCTAAAATGCAATACAATAAACACTCATGGGATTCTGCCAGTATTAGTCTTCTCAGATTTAATGCAAAGATGTATGGTGATTGGAACAAGGCAGGTAAATCTCTTGCAAACTATCTTAAAATTAAGAAGCAAAAATCCAAAATTATCGCTATTAAAGATAGTCTGGGAGTTTGTCACTCATCAAATGCTGCAATTCTTGACTGTTTTGTTCAGTACTATACCTCCCTATACACTCCAGAATCCACTCCGTCATCTGCGCAGATTGATTCCTTTTTTCAAACCATCTCTAAATCTCCTGAAACGTCTATAGATCTCACATCTCTAGATACTCCTATTTCAGATAAAGAAATAGTCAATGCAATTACTCAGTTGACCAAGGATAAAACTCCTGGCCCAGATGGCTTTACTGTTCGCGTTTATCTTCGCTTTAAATCAATTTTAATTCCCCATTTACTCACACTGATCAAGTATTTTTTAACTACTGGTATACTGGTAAATCTGCTGGTTCTTTCACTCAGGCAATGCTATGCTTGATCCCTAAAAAAGACAAAGATCCTTCCATGTGTAAAAATTATAGACCCATCTCCTTAATTAACTCTGATTGTAAAATCTATGCTAAAATTCTTGCCATTCACATTATTTAAAGTTATCCCTGATCTTATTAATATTTATCAATTGGGGTTTGTTAAGGGTAGATCAATCACTGATAACTCAAGAACTTTTCTCAACATCATTCACCTTGCTTCAAAGATGGATTCTCCGGTTGCAGCTATCACATTAGATGCTGCGAAACCATTCGATAGGGTGAGCTGGGACTTTATGTTTGGAGCATTGAGATGGCATGGTTTTAGTCCCCATATTATTCAGCTTATTTCACTGCTATATTCTGCCCCTCCACTTCTATTTGGATCAACGGTTCTCAATCTAATTCGTTTTCTCTCCATGGAGGTACCAGACAGGGTTGCCCCCTTTCCCCTCTTCTTTTCATCCTTGGATTAGAACCTTTTATAGAAAAAAGTAAGGGGCTCCTCTTCTTATAAGGGTTTTAAATTTCAGAATATTGATATTAAATATACTGCATACATTGACAATATTCTTCTATACATTTCTAACCCATCTACTTCCTTGCCTTCCCTTTTCTCCTTACTAAATGAATACTCTTTAGTTTCTGGTTAAAAGTTGAATATCTATAAATCTGAGGTTTTACCTTTAAAAATGTTTGCCTCTCTCACATGTTTCAAGGTCCTGGTATTCAATGGAATCCTAGAAACATCAAATGTTTAGGTGCCCCCTCTATGCAAACACTATTAGAGAAACTATTAATATTAATCATGCAGACATATTAAAAAAGCAATCTAATCTCATTGATCGTTGGTTCCCCCTTTTCCTATCCTGGTGGGGACGACTTTCTACTATTAAAATGATGCTCCTCCCCATCGTCAATTTTTAACTTTCCATGCTCCCCATCTCCCTCCCGCTCTTTTTTTTCAGAACCATTAATTGAATCTTTATAAAAATTTTATGGAACAATCGCAAAGCCAGGATTTCTTTGTCTCGACTTCAACAACGTAAAGATCTAGGTGGAATTGGGGGCGTGGCTTAGCAAGCCACGATGGCGGCTGTGTCCTGCTGAGGCTCCGCGATCGGGCTAGCATCCAGCCCAGTACCCGAGATCGCCGGGAGCCTCAGCCCACTGATAAGGCACCTGGGACCCCCCGTGCGCTGGGGCGCCGCTTGGTCGACCTCCGGCGACGGCGGACGAACAACACGGACCGATTTTCGCAAATCCGGAGCCGAGCGCCTCGGTCCAAGATGGCGGGCGCGACCCTGTCCGGCGGGCACTCACGCCGCCGGGAGCTGACCCAGTGATCAGAGGCCCCAAGAGACAGAGCTGACGGACGCCTACGAGGGGCCCCGGAGCAACAACGAGACCGGCCCCCCCGGAGTGCGCGCCGGACGGCGCCTTCCCGCGATCCGAAGTCCCGGCGCGCAAGATGGCGGCCGCCGGACCGGGGCTCCACTACATCGGCACTGTGGCCTCACCGAGAGCCTGATCATCCCCCCGGCATCGGCCGACCCGCCAGGCGCGGAGGGACGACGGACGCGTTGTGGACGTGGTGGTGTGCCATCCAGTGACCAACAACGCACGAGCGAGGGCGGTGAGTGCCCGTCCCTCCCCCCCTCCCTCGGAGTTCTCGGCGCCTGTGGCCCCCCCCCCCTACAGCCTCGGGGGCTCCGCGAGGCGACGAGGCACACGCCGCTGGCTGACCAGAGGATCCAGAGCGCCTCCACTACCCCGCACCGACCGCCGGATCTAAGTGCCTGACCCTAAGATGGCGCCCACAGCGTCCTAGACTCCAGGAGCAGCGCGAGCCTCACCACGGGAGCAGGGGTGGCCCCTCCCAGACTCGAGACTCCACCGGCGGCCGCCCATTACACCGGAGCCCCTCTGAACTCCCACCACCTGACCTCTGGCCCTCCCGGCCGCCACGGACACTGCGCCACACACCAGGGGGGACCCACGGGGTCTTTTTGACACCGGAACCACCGGCACCGATGGCCTCGGACCGCCTCTGACGCCCTGAACCAGAAGGCGCTCCCTGAGACGAGGAGGGGCCGTCCCGGAGCCTGGGGAGACAGGAGTGACCGGCTGCCATTGAACTTGCCCGTGGCCCAGCTGCGTCGGCCTGCTGTACCCAGAGTGCACGGCGGCCAGGCGGCCCACATACCGGCCTTCTCCCTCACCACCCCCTCTCTCGCTCCAGTGCCCGAGCGCACAAAGTGACGGCCACTACGCCGGGGCTCCGAGGTACCGACCCTGATCACACACTGAGAGCCTGATCACCCTCCGATCTGCCACCAAGAGGAGTGGAGGACCTCGAGACGTTACCTGTGGCTGTGACCCGGTGGCCCATCCGACAGCACCTATGGGGAAGCCAAGGGCCCCGCAGGTGACGGCTGTCCCTGAAACGGCCGTTGAAAAGATGCCACACACCAGGACGTGGACGCAAGCCAATACACCACAAACAGACCCTGCACTGTCGGCGAAATTGGACCAGGTGTTGGCGGCGATTGAAATGTCTCGCCTGTCAATGGAGGAGAGGTTAGGTGCCCTGACGACGGACATTAGCTTGATCCGAGACGAACACCGTAAACTGGCGGACAGGGTAAAGGAGGGCGAACGAACCGTGACCGAGTTACGACCCGTGGTGAAGATGCAGGAGGAAGACATGAGAGAGGTACTTCGTCGTGTGGAGGCCTTAGAAGAGCGCACAGTGGACTTGGAAGGACGCTCGAGAAGATGTAACATCCGCGTCCTGGGCCTGCCGGAGGGGATTGAAAATTCGGATCCTCTGACCTATATGGAATCCTGGACCAGATCGTTCACTCCGGAGAGTGAGAGATCACCGTACTTCTCCATCGAACGGGCCCACAGAGTCCCGGCCCGGGCACCCAAACCTGGCCTCCCTCCACGACCCATGCTAGCTAAATTCCTACATTTTCGAGACCGAGACGCGGTGCTCCGAGCGGCCCGGACAGTGGGCCCCCTGCAGGTGGAGGATCAACATGTTATGGTGTTTCCGGACTACGCCCGGGAGGTCCAACAGCGGCGATCCACCTTTCTGGAAGTCAAGAGACGCCTCCGCGCTAACGACCTACAGTACTCCTTGCTGTTCCCAGCCCGCCTCAAAGTACTGTACAATGGGAAAGCCCTCTTCTTCACCACGGCGACGGAAGCACAGGATTGGGCTGACCTTCACTGCCCGCTGATCCCTAAGCCCGGACCCCAGAGGACCCGCAACAACGACCCCAGACGATCTCGACGGCGGGGCGCGAACCGTACCCAGTCTGGCCGCCCCAGGAGCCAGGCGTCCTCCCCCACGGGGTCGCCCGACCTTGCGCAAATCATGCAAGAGCGACGAGATGTCCTACGAGCGGTGGTCGAGCTTCACACGTCACCCCAGGCATCGGACCCAGAGAGTCACCCACACCTGTTCACCCCAGAGAAGGACCGCGACAGCGACGGAACGATGTCGGGATTTGGCCCGATCTCTTCCCCACTCATGGCGGCACCTACATTGAACGCTACCCTGGCCGACCAACCTAACGCCTCCTCATGAACAGTGAACTGTCGATTCCTGTATCCTTCTAATGATCACCTGTTATATTGTGCGATGTCTAGGTGCCTAGACTGTCTCACCTGATTATAGCATGTGCATCCGAGCGATGGACTCTTCTCCTACAGGAGCCCGACCCGCGCACAGGCCCAGCAGCGACACATGCCGCAACCCCCGCAGTTAACTGTTGTATTTCTCCCCTAGTGGGATACTAGTTTGGATATGCCACCCTCGGTGCTATATCCCCAGTATTGGGACTGTTACCCACCCAAAGTTATACTAGTTGTTACTCCCCTTAGTCCCTCCCCTACGATTGTGGAAGCTTGGCGCGCAGGAACACACGTGACCCATATACACAGGCGCCTTCTGGGTATTATAGGGGGACCCTCATCCCTACCACGACACCCCAGGTATGGCAGTCCCACGATCAGACATTAACATCCTTACTTTGAATGTACGAGGCCTGCACACACCTAGCAAACGATACTCTGTGTACGCTTACATTAGACGCATGTCAGCCAATATCGCACTCCTTCAGGAGACACACATAAATGCTACCGAACTCACTCGCCTGCAATCTAAATGGCGTGGGACCCTCTGTGCCACGCAATACTCAGCGTTTGCACGCGGAGCATTGATCTGGGTCAGACCGGGTACTCCCTTCCGGGTGCTCCGACGGGTGGTGGACAAAGAGGGGAGGTATGCGCTTCTGGAGGGAATACTTGACGGGCAGGGAATACTCCTTGGCAGCATTTACGCCCCTAATACGGACCAGGATAAATTCTGGGATCACCTCACGGGCATTTTGGCCCAGTTCACCACAGTCCCATGGATACTAGGGGGCGACTTTAACTGTACACTGGACACCACCCTGGACCGCTCACATCCTCCTCCCGCACATTCCCCGGCCCCCCGACAGGCGGAACTCTTTAGGACCTGGGTCACACACTGGGCGCTCACTGACGCATGGCGACACCTCCACCCACTGGCTCGCATTTACTCCTTCCACTCGATCCCACACAACCTCCGGGTCCGCCTAGACCGCTTCCTCTGTTCTGCACCAATTCTTCCTAAGATCACGTCCACGGACTATCTGGGCCGGATCCTCTCGGATCACGACGCTCACATTGTGCGACTAACTTGGCGCCCCCCCCCACCCACCGGTCCCCACCTGGCGCCTTCCTCGGGATTGCCTGACCGACCCAGTATTCAGAGACACGCATAAAACTTGCATACGGGACTACTTCGCACATAACGCGAACACGGCGTCGTCGGTACTAGTGGAATGGGACGCGTTTAAGGTGGTGGCTAGGGGAGAATGCATCAAACAGGTGGTGGGGGTTCGCCGCACCCTAGAACGGACGCTCCTGACCTCGGAGCAGACATTAGCCACCCTCACTAAACGACTCGACGGCTCGGAAGAGCACGCTGTGCTCACGGCCGAGGCTAAGACGGAATATCAGACCGCCTGCGCCGATCTTCGGAAGTATAATTTCAGGGCTTACGCCACTAGGATGCATAAGGATAGGGACAAAACAGGGGCGCTGTTGGCTTGGATGGCGAAGCAGGACACCGAACTTAAGCCAATCACAGATATTATCAACCCGGACGGTGTGTTGGTGCGCTCACAGGCCGAGATTCTCCTGGCGTTCCAGCGTCATTATACACGAGTGTACGGGACCCCGACCCAGTACTCCCTATCTTCTGTAGACAATTTTCTAGACCCTCTGACTCTATCCACAATATCGGACGCCGACAAACGCTCCCTCGACGCCAAGATCGCCCCATCTGACATCACCCAGGCGATACGGGCCATGTCTCGTAACAAAGCGCCGGGGTTGGACGGCTTCCCACTGGAATACTACTCGACGTTTTCCCCCCTGGTGGTCCCTCGTCTGTCGCGGATGTTTGGGGAGTCTCTTCATCTAGGCAGGCTGCCGCAGTCACTGCGAGAGTCCGTGATCGTCACCTTTCCCAAGCCCCACAGAGACCCTCTCCACTTGGGGTCGTATCGCCCCATCACGCTCCTGTCTGCCGACTGTAAAGTCCTGGGGAAAATCCTGGCGGACCGATATGCGCAGGTCATTCGCCCACTGGTCCACCCCGACCAATGCGGCTTCGTGCCGGGAAGAAACACCTCCCAGAATCTCCGTCGTGTCTTCCATGTCCAGGATCAGGTGCGTGACCGATTTCCTCGCGCCGCCTGTCTCATTATGGACCTAGAAAAGGCATTTGACACCCTCACTTGGCCCTATCTCTTCTCTGTCCTGCGGCGCCTTAATATCGGTCCGACACTCATGGCGTACACACGCCTCCTGTATACCGATCTCACCGCCCGAGTACGGATCGGGAAACATATATCACCAGCATTCGGAGTTCGGCGGGGCACAAGACAGGGGTGCCCCCTGTCGCCGCTCTTATTTGCGTTAGCGGTCGAGCCGCTGGCGGTTCGGCTGCGCCTGGAGGGTGTAAACTGGGGCATTCCCCTCGCGGACGACATGCATTGCGTGTCCATGTACGCGGACGATCTCCTCATATATGTCCGGGACATCGAAACGGACCTGGCCCCCATAGGAGCGACACTGGTGGATTTTGCAGACGCCTCAGGCCTACAGGTGAACTGGGACAAGTCCACAGTCTACCCCCTACACCCGAGCCTACCCCCCCGGGAGGTCAAACTCGGTCCACATACACTCTCATGGTCCGCGGAGGCCCCCCGTTACCTCGGTGTCCGCTTATACCATTCTCCGGCGGCCATGCTGACGGGTAATCACCACGCAGTGCTAGCTAGTCTGCGCCCGACTGTCGCCTTTTGGAATAGACTCCCCCTGGCCCCGATAGGACGGATAGCCCTAGCTAAAATGGTGATGCTTCCCCGACTCCTCTACCACTTCACGAACCTACCGGTTATACCACCCAGGTCCTTCTTCCGCGCTGTCGATTCCCTCTTAGGAACCCTCATTTGGGGCGGGGGCCGTCACCGAGTTGCCCTGAAAACCCTCCAACTTCCCACGACGCAGGGTGGACTCGGAGCTCCATCCTTCGAGGCGTATTTCCTCGCGGCACAACTCCAATGGCTGTCTTACTGGACGGCGGACCGTTACCCTCAGGAGACTGTCACTTCGGCCGGCAGAATCACAACCCCAGAACTCACCCGCCTCCTCCTCCCGGGCACCAGGCCCCGGCGCACATATCCCCTTCAAGTGGCGATGGCGCGCCGGTGCATGATGCGAATCCACCGGCTGTCCCCTAATAGACCTCCGTACTCCCCGCTACTGCCACTGATAGGCGGCCCCAGACAGGACTCTTACTTCACCGCTCCACTGCTCACCGAGTGGTCTCTCTGTGGCATCACGGATTTGGAATCACTCTACGAGGAAGGCCAGCTAAAATCGCTGGACCGCCTGACCGCTGAATACGGACTCCCCTCAGGCCAATTCCTCAGATATAGACAGCTGCTTGACGGATACCGGCCCCATTTCAATCTCTGCACCGGCGAGCCAGACACGCATCCAGTAATACACACAATCCTACAAATAGGGGTGGGACGCCACTTAATCACCTGGTTATATAAGTCCATCCGGGAACTCTCACATACTCCCCTTACGACTTTGAGAGCCACATGGGAGGAGGACATAGGTCGCGCACTACACGATTCTGAATGGACTAAAGCACTGGAGGCCCCTAAACGAGTCTCTAGAAACGCCCGCTTCAAGAACATCCAATACTACATCCTACACAGGGCATACCTCACCCCAGCGCGCCTGCAGAAGTTCTATCCCTCCACTACATTCCTATGCCCCAGATGCTGCTCTCCTACGGCGGACTTTCGGCACATGTTCTGGAGTTGCCCCAACCTTCACCCCTTTTGGCGGGCGGTACATGACACTCTGGCGGACCTCACGGGTCTCACTACACTAGCTACCTGGGAGTCCAGTGCACTAGGCATCTTTCATGTTCCCAAGAGAGACCCAGTGCGCAGGCGTTTCGTATCACTAGCACTTCTGTTGGCAAACAGATGTATAACCATGCGCTGGCGCTCCCCGGAAGGTCCCCCTGTAGCGGCATGGAGGGGCGCGGTCGGTAAATGGGCGGCGGCGGAAGAGGATGCCCTTAGAGAGGAAGAAGCCAGGGGTGCGCGTAAGGTTCCCTTGTCCATGGACTGGGCCATGCTCCTCCACAGCTTCCGACAGTCCACAAATGCAGAAGGCCAGCCTACTCCTCCCCCCCCCCCTACCCAAGAGAATCAATAGCCTCTACATGGTACCAACCGTCCCAGGACCGTCTCCCGGCACCCTCTACATCCTGATCAAACTCTCGTATGCCTCGCCACCCACCTTGTTGCCCACATCCCCGAGGGTACTCACCCCCTGCTCACCCCTCTTGTTCCCCTCCCTCCCCCTCTCATGGTGCGTAGACCAACTAGCTCCGAGGCCCCCCCCTGACGCCCGTCGCCAGTATCCCCTTGCCTAGACCCTGCTAGCGCCTATAAGCTTCCCACCCACGGTTTTTGTCCCCCTCGTTATCAGGTGCCACCACTGTATGGACAGTGCAGACCTTGATCCAACGCTCTCAAGGTGGGATCCTATATACCCGCTATTTTCCACCGCCCCATTGGCGATATAGATTCACTGTTTCCCGACCTGCGGACATGTTTGCACGATCTACATTGATCATTCAAGGAAATGTATGTTAGCGCCAGTTATGTAGATACTAAAAAACGTTGCACGCCTGACTGTTCGTGGCTGAATGTTGAGGCCACGTCAGCAGATCAATTACACTGTACCTATATGCCTTGATGCAACAATAAAATAAATTTCAACAAAAAAAAAAAAAGATCTAGGTGGAATTAATTTTCCTAATTTTCGTCAATATCACTCCGCTTTCACATTAAAACGGATTTGGCCTTTTCTTTCAGATTCCCCTTGCCTTACCTCAACTGCTTGGAGTTTAGTTGAACTGGCACAACTCTCACTCTTTTCACTTCTTACTGCCACTCATTTATCTCAGCCCCAGAAACGTTTTATCACCCCCTTATTTAAACATTCTAAAGCGCTCGCTCTCTCTCTGTCTCCCTTCTTTACTCCATAGTGATTCTCACTTACAGACCCCGATTTGGTACAACAAATTCTTAATAATTAACAACAGGGCATTACTTTGGAAGGAGTGGGTTGATAAAGGAATTATCATTTATGGCCACTTACATGGTAAAAACTTGCTGAAAGATTTCCTTGACATTCGTGAATCTTTTCAGCTATCCGATACATATTCCTCCCAATACCCCTTATTAAAAAGGCCCTTGCCTCGGTACTCTCTCAAAACATTCCTCAGCCCACTACTGTTTCGACCATCTCTCCTTCACCAGATATTTCTACTCCTCTCAAAGCTTCTGCTATATATAAGTTGCTTTCCCTTTCACAGGTTGTTAGGGTCAAATCAAAACTAGAACTCGCATGGGAACATAATTTAGCTCAGGAATTCTCCTCCCCAACCTGACATTCTATTTGGTTAAAAATACACACAGTTTCTCGCTCTGCAAGCACTACACAGACTTTATATTTCTTCTACAATAGACTCTTTCTCACCCCCTCCGATTTTCATGAATTTAAATTAATTGATTCCAAGACTTATTGGTCCTGCCCACATGCTAATAGTGATTTCCTTCATATGTTTTTTTATTGTCCCCTAGTTAAAGCCCTTTGGTCTCGTCTATGGTCTAAGCTTAATGATATTTTAAATACTGATGCACCCTTGGACATTGTACATATTTTCTTGGGTGGCTCCTCACCTCTTTGGAATGTTTCATGCAATCTACGAAAGTTTATAGATTTGTTTATAACTATTTCCTTTCAGATCATCACAACTAACTGGAAGGACACTTCTAAAATCTCATAAAATGCTTGGTGGAATTTGCTATGCTACCATCACAGGCTTGATCGTGCCTTGATACTTTTTTCCGAAGGCATCACCGGCAGCCATCCTTAGCCTGGTCCTACCTGGAGCCTCCTTTTATCAGATAAGTCCTTTTCTGTGCATGCCTATTGAGCTACATATTTGGAACACTATGGCATATCTAGCGCTTGTTCCAGTTTCTTCGTTGAATCACTTCCATCGCAAGAGGCTTTCCAGAATATCATATTACTGATTTTAACATTTAGCAGGACCAGGTCGCTTTTCAAATATACCTACACAAGGCTTGGTTGATAACCAGACATCCAACCTTTTTGTGATATCGCTGATTTTAAAATTAATAAAACATCGTTGAACATTTGGTGCACCGCATTTTTATCATCCACCAACTATGCAGTTGCTGGTTTTAATCTCTAGGAACTAATCACATTGAAACAGGATCTATAATTGTGTGGCTTTCCTGAAGAAGGCGTTGTATACGCCGAAATGCAAGTCGACTTAATAAAGATATTGCCACTTTTTAACCCTTTATTTATACGTATTGATTAAAAGTGATGTGTTACATATTGTGTTTAATTTTTTTAATGTTTTGTATAAATATCATCTGTTTAGATAATATGAGAAGAAATTATTAAACTGATAACAACTTTGAATATATTTTTTCTGGCTTCCTTGGTTTTCCTAATGTTATAGATACTGTGTATATTGTTTGCTTTATTGACATTGCCTAGGAGTTTTTGTCACTACCATTTAAGTCCCTGTCCTAGGAATTGAACTATCTATTGTTCAGGGGGTCTTTGTTTTTTCTCATTTGGTCATGCCTATGCCACCACTTTACCTTCACTAGTCAAAAAGGATTTGTTATAGTTACCACTTACTGATTTTCTTTCCAGACATGCTGTTTGAAAACTCACCATAATGCAATTGTTACACTTTTAATGGTTATGCTATGTTGCTGTAACACAACGAGTTAGGAAGGGTCCAAGGGGAATTATATTTAAAGACCACTAGAACCAGTCTATACCCCCAAATCACATATAGCAAAAACAGAAGACTAGTGGCGGTCTAAACTAAGCAATGAAGACTGAGCAAAAAGGCAGAAGCAGGATGCTATGTGTAGGAAAGGCTATGTGTGTGAAAGAAAGGAAAGGAAATGAATCCCATCAGCCCACCCAAATGGCGGAGCCTCATCATCTGGGATTGTAGCAGGTCAAGGTCTAGATAAGGAGACACACCTGATGACCATGTGTGTATTTCTCCACTTCTCCAAGACCTCCAGCGATGGATCCGACCCAGAATGTCATGTGTGGGTAAGATGGTGTGGGAAAGATTAGATTGCATTGAGAAAAATTACTTTTAAACAAAAATGAAGAAGTGCTAATTAAGATTGGCTACCATGATATCAAGGGAAACTTTATTGGGGATGAATCATGGTGTCAAGATTAAAAAGAGAAAGTGTATGACAGTCTGAAATAATGACTGTTCAAACTAGATGGTGTGGTGGTCAACATGTTTCTGCCATGCAGGGACATCTCCCCTACCAGGTTTCATCAGGACCTCTAAAATACACTACTGCAATAACGTACTGAAAATCAAAATTAATTGGTGTTACCATAAATTACTGGATACTCTACCGTCCGCGAACTACCTTCTGCTTCGGTATTCCCAGAATTTCTAATGGATTCTTTCCTGAAAAAATTCAAAAACACACAAAGATATGTATCCAACACATACACCATGTGCTACCTGTCAAGATATTATAAGATTTATCAATATGCTTCTAAGTCAACCTTCACAAAGATAGTGCTTAGAAAAGAAGAATATTTGAATAATTTATTTTACTCACCCAAATATTCTTGGGAGTAAACCTCACCTCTCCTAGACACTGCTCAGGAAAAAGAGGCCCCGCTCTGTAGTAATAGAAATTGATTATTCACATATATGTGGGTTTTCCTGTCAAGGTAAAACCCATCTTGTAAATATCCATTACATGTGCTCTCTGAAAAAGCACTCAGAAAACCTTGGTATTAAGACACTTAGAGATAGAGACGGCTCAAAATTTACACGGGCTGTCAAACAACCTGGAACTAAATGTTGTTAATAAAAACACAGAATTATGGTATACTGAGTCTAGTTCTTATAAGTGTTGCCTATTGTTAGAGCTATGTGGCATGAACCAGTAAATCCATACAAGTTGAAAGAATCCAATACATTCAGCTAAGGTATATAGCTTATCTTCAAGAAACAAATGTTGTTAAGGGCCTAACTGCATAAGGCAGAGTTGTATCAAAACATGAAAAAGAGAGGAGCAGCGAAAAACGCCTTCCTACACCTCACCTGTCTGTCGGTACCTCTGGCTTCGTCCTAAGCCAAGGGGGGAGGTACCGACGTGACGGTGCTCTGCTGGTAATAAAGCGGTTCACATCCAATGATAGGAGCGCTGTATCTCACGAGGCCCGCGGACCTGGTTGGGAGCAGTATCTACACTTGCCGTCCCGTAAGGGGCACGCGGATTGGTGCTGCTCGCAAATGGGAGCTGCTGATTTGCCTGTTCGCGGCCAATGGTGATCTCGAACTCAAAGAGAAGGTCTAAGTGAAGTTCGGTCAAAAACTAGCGTAATTACGGTGTGCTTTCAAACTACACAGGCATACTTGTCATAGTACTGTAACACCCACTATGTTCTTGTACCGTAACACCCAGAACGAGAATAACATCCTAGAATTCGGTCGCGTTCTAAAGACCGATCGGTAAAACAGAGCAATGTAAGTCACGTGGCGGTTCGCAGCCAATGGTTGAAGCGCCGTATGTCACACGGCCCGAGGACCTGCTAGGAAGCAGTCTCCACTCTCGAGCGTTTCGATAGAGGCACACCTAAGGGAACTCCTGATTTGCCCTCTCGCGGCCAAAAATAATCTCGACCTGAAAGAGAAGGTCTGCATACAGTTCTGTCAAAGGATAGCATAATTGCGGTGTGTTTAAAAACTCCACGGGCATGCTTATCCTTATACTAAAGAACCCACTATGTTCTCATTTCGTATTTCTAGGAAGAATGAGAATAGCGTCCCAGAGTTCGGTCACGTTCTAGAGACCGAACAAAAATCAATTGGTAGAACCGACGGCCAATCCAACATAGCAAAACAGGTCACATGGAGCCCCTATTGTGACGTACTGATCGAAAAAAACTTAAACAGACCACCTCCGTATCTTGAAAATGATTGGAAGTATTCCGTGCGGCCAAGTAGTGAGTAAACTAGTCACTCACTAAGAGGGCCGGCTCATCGGAAAATATTACTGGCAGCATGTACAAACCTACGATATTGATCTCCAACTGAAAGCCAAACTAACGTGGATAGGTAAAGCACAGCACCCTAATAACAAAGAACAATTTTCTTTGTCAAATTGATTATAGGCGTATCCCAATCCCGAAGTTCTCCAAATTATTGATGCCTCTAGAAGGAGACAATACCTGCACGTTATGAAATCAACATGAATACATGGCCAAAGTGGCGTGACCTCTCCGCGTACAAGGAGTCCCTCATAAAGCTGTATCTCCAAAATGATCCTGAATACATACAACCATAACAGGCAACTGTCCTATACAAGACATATATGTGTGAGGCAGTGTGGGCCCACAGCACAAGGCACAGGACGTTTGTCCAATTGTATTAGTTGGATATTGTCGGGATCTGCAGCAGGAGAGATTAGACACGCGAGGGCTATGTTGCTCCCTTTCCTTTTATCTCTCTCTATCTCCTCCTTTTTCTCTCTCCTTCTCCTTTCTAAAACAAAAAAATCCCCGAAAATGCTTTTTGTAATTTGTAGAGCTTTTATATTCTGGCCTGGATTCCACTCTTTCAAACAAATTGTCTTGCAATTTTTAATTAATCCTTTGGTTGTACTGATGTTTTACTTTGCCTATATGCAATAAAGCTTTCTAAACTCTAAAGAGAAAGAACTGAGAATGCAACTTGTACGAAGGACTTGGTTAACAAGAAAAAACTAAAACCCAATATCGACAAGAGGCGACATGCAAAGAACATTGGGACAGATTGGCAAGCCCTTTGGACACTTTTGCACCGCCATTGCTTCACTTTTTGTGACGCAGTGGTGGTGTAAACAATGTTGTGACCCATTTACAACGTAACAAATCTAGGGAGATGCGTCACGTTGTAAAACCCTGCACCACATTATACCTGTATTCCCACACAAAAAGCCATGTAGAAATGATGCAGTGAAATTTAGAACATTTTATTGCATCACTCTACGCCTTCACTGCGTCAAAATCCCTACGCCTGCTAAGACCCGGCGTAAGGAGTGAATTGGCTTTTTGAATGGGAATCATCTGTTGGAGCTGCATCACTTTCATGAGCAGCTCCAGCATTGCGTTACTCTTGTGCCACCAGATGCGTCAGAATTTCTGACCCATCTGTGAATCCTTGCCCCAGGGAGCACTGTTTTAAAAATACAGCATATGCATGGTGGCGCAAGGACATTTGAAGCTGGCGAAAGGAAACTGATGCATCTATGCTAATGCTGCAGTTCTTTGTCAATGAGGCCCATTGAGTTTAAGACAGGAGATCTAGTAATTGCCTGACAAATGCGAAGGAGGAAATCTGATGCTCCATATGATGCTGAACCTTTCCAGGTTGTGTCCACCAAGGAACACATGGTGACTGCCTAGCGTCCTGGAAAGTCTGTTACCAGAGACTCTTCTCACTTTCAGCATTTGAGTAGTTTTTCTGATGGAGATGGAGAAGGAAAGATTGAACCTGAAAACTCAGTGACTCCTGTTACTTCTTCACCATCTTCTAAAATCTCTGTCAACAAAGATGATAGTTCCCAGCTTCAAGTAACCTGAGCAGTTTGAATGATTGCAGTGCCAAGAAGGTTTGTTGAAGAGATGTCATATTATATATATTGGCTGATTTGAAATGTGTTAATTTATTTTTCATTTAACAGAGTGGGAGATGTAGTGTCTTGCAATATTCTATGACAGAACCCTTTTGGCTCCTAACAGACTCCATAGAGTTGTGACGTAGGTGTCAGTTGCGCAATGCCGTGAAAGCTGGTTTTAGAATGATACGTTTGCAGTTGCATGCAGTGGAATAATAATGTGTAATTCTAAGCTCTGTGTGTTGCATTGTTATTGTTGGGTACACAAGTTGGGGGAGAGGAGAGAGGAGGAGAGGAGAGGAGAGGAGAGGAGGAGGGGAGGGGAGGTGAGGAGAGAGGAGAGGAGAGAGGAAAGGAGGGTAGGGCAGGGGTGGTGTGGGGAGGAGAAGACCGGAGAGGGGAGGGGAGGAGAGACCTTTGTTTTAGGAAATCAGATAAAAAATGTACAGCAAAAAAATAAGACAAGTGTAACTGGTTAAATAAAAATGTGACCTGAAACCAACATACAATATTAGTCCTGAATCTAGACCCTGTGGACGCATCTAATTAAATCTCTGGTTCAAGGCAGCACTAATTCTGCTGCACTCTCTCGCCCAGACTTAGTTCGTATCCAATATTTGTATTATATTGTCTATAAAAACGTCAATCTATTTTGTGACTAATCTATATTTTTTGTTGTTTTACTACTTTGTTTCCAACTTTTCTTTGGCATGATATATACTCAACCACTGCGTGCTCTCTGAGAAAATGATATACAGCTGACTTTCAATTAAAGCTGTGACTTTACAGCAGTGTGACTCATAATTCAGATAATGAATCAAAACTCAAAACGTTACGTTCTTATGGCGGCCGCTAATGGTTTCGTATTAACTTGCTTAGTCCAGTTTTAATACAGCGCACACATTTGTAGAATGCTTAATATTAAATTTAGTTTTTTGACAATAGACCAAGTTTATAATTTCTACTTCATACAGGGCTGAATTCGATTGTATATTTATTTTTCCTTGCAGGGGTATGCTTTATTAGTTCTTGCTAATTAGCCTTATAGAATTCGTTCTGTAGTAGCAGTAAAAAGACTTCCCCTGGTGAATGACTGGAGCCTGAAGAGTTGTCAAAGGATTAGTTCCTCTGCCAGGAAGTTGTTAATGACTTTTTTTCACCGAGAAACCATGTCTGTAATAACTTACCTTCAGGTAACCTTGGGATGGCTGGCTCGTTTTTTTTAAAGACATAAGAAATATACCTTTTCATGCAAAACCAGTAAATCATACATTTTGCTGGTGAGCTCTGTCTGCAGGATGAATCTCCTGCAGAAACTAATTTTACCAGAGATGTATCCCACATATAAAATGTAGGCAATGGAAGATAATTTGGAGGGGCAATGGTAGTTTCTGTTTAGAAACTTTACTAGGTAGGGTTAACACTTTTTAATTTTGAAATAGAAATCTTTCTATTTTACTGAAAAGGTATCTGTGAGACATAGATACCTTGACACAAAGTATCCTTTGCTGGAGTAGAGATGTTAAGGGTGAGTTGGACATAGATTTGTCTTTTACTCAATGAGAGCTGGATTTTCATTTAGCCTATCCTGCAAAGCCCCTTTCCAGGGGAAATGAATTAAAGAACATATGAAAATTGTTCCACGGAGAACCTGTGGAAGAAATACTTGGAATGTTGAAGACGAAATAGTCGAATCAGAATTGTCTTTGCTAAAAAATAACTCGTTCAATATCGTAACCAGACAGTCTTGTGAAAAGATCAATAGGGATGTAAAGAATTCAGGGTCAGATTTACTAACCTTGGACACACCTCAATGCAGCAAGGGAAGTTGCTGTGGTGCGGGTAAGTCAAAGGGAGAAAGCAGAAATGTGCCATATCGCCTAAAATAAGACCCACGTCTGCTCTTTCCTTGTGCAGGTACTCCTCTGGCTGCCGCGTGCCAACACAGGTACCCTTGTGCCATGACTCAAGTGTTCCTGCTTTGTAGTCAGAATAGGTTTTGTTCAGGAAAGGATTCCTTCCTGCAAAAAAAATACATTTAGAGGCTTATTCCTGCGCAATCCCGCACACACGCATAGAGGAAGTAACAAGGGGAAATAATTATAGTATTCCTCGTTACACCAGCCTCGGGTAGGTGCATCATTTTTTGGGGAAAATCATGTGTACCAGTTGCTACTGGCAACAATAATTAATGGTGGGGCACTCACCATAAATGCTGCCAGCCACAGGGCACTCCAAACCGATGCGCCCCTCACCGCGCCGTCCTGGGGTTGACGAGGGGGTGACAAGGAGCAGGAAGGAAAGGGAACGACTTCCCTCCTTGTGCAATGAAAATCCAACTAATTCTGCAGCTGCAGAGTAGCTCCAGTATTGCTTGGAAAAGGATAACCCATCGCTCATTTTGAGGCCGCGGGCATGTGCCTGCAATCCCTCTGCTGTTTTGAAGCACTGGGATATTGCTGGTTTTGGAGTACACATGTCAGAGTGGCCGGCTGTAGGCAGTCGGCCAATCAGACATGAGTACTGATCACCTACAATCCAACCATTCACTCGCTATGGCTGGTAGCATTTTATTATTCTGGGTTTACTGCTGCACTCACAGCAAGTGGGGTCACGCTCTTCCGCCTAACTTCTTCTGATGTTTACTGACTTTAGAAACTATGGGTTTTCCTCAAAATACATGTTTCACCATTGTAACACCTCCCCGATGCAAAGTAAAGCAAGGCAGCACTAGCTTGCAATACTTTTGGGTTAAAATCCCGTTGTAAATCACAAAATAGATTTTGCATTGGGGATGTGCAAACCCCAATGAAAACTCTGTGGTTGTCTTTTGAAGTTGTGTTTCACTTCCACCATCTGTGGCTTTGATAAAGTCTTCTATGTTCAGTTCAGTAGAAGGTTCTAGCCTGTGATGGATGCCAGATTTACCATGAGTGCTGCACACCTATAGTGGACTCTACTCATTTTTTTAGGATAAACTTCAAGTCGAAGTGATAACAACAGCAGTGAAATAAGCATGAGCAACTTAACCCCCCCACCAGTTCATCTACAGGTGCAGTGGCAGCTGTTGAGCATTTAATTGGGTGGGTCTAAATGCATGCCTCAAATTGAGCCAGAGCAGTAAGCAATCCTGGCTCTTTTATGGAGGCTTTGACCAATTGCATTTAAAAAAACAGAAGCAAATGGTGAATATGCAGGTACAAACAAGATCTTTTCACCACTTTCATGACTTAACTGCATGCAGTCCTCTTGTCAAACTCAGGCTGTACGCTGATGTCCACTAGTAGCGGCCATTGTGCTGCAGCAGGTAAAAATTGTCTTGACTGTTGGCTTCCACTTGTCCCACCCAAATCCCTGATTTTTCTCCAATCAGAAAATAAGCAAGAGATCGGTAAGGACGTTATCTGAGCCTAGGTTGGGGCTTGCACCGCCCAATTTCCAGGCCAATCTAAAGGGTTTTTCACATGCACGTTACATAAAGAAGGAATGGTGTGGATCATCTGCCCTCTTACATTCAGTAGGCATGTGTGAGGAATTGAGAATCATAGGATAACCTGTGTTCAGGCACCTGGTCACCTAAGGACCTTCTCAGTTGTGGCTGGGCAAAGGTGAGGCTATGTCGTCCATGCTTTAATGGGTCACCCGCTACTGTCCTGATTGTGACAACCAAATGGTTATGTAATATCACAGAACTGGCATGGATGAGTGAGGGAAAGGGGACAGAGGGTGGGAGACAGATGCTGTCTGTGGTCCAGGTTTCATTCAGGTGCCCATCAGAATTGATCTTGTCTTTGCTCAGACATTGGAAGTGCTGCAAAAGGAAAACTGCAAATAACCATTGTTAACTAAAGCCATTAGCCACAAAATCATTTACACTTGTGAAGGTGCTGCATGCAACACAGGACCAGGCAAGAGCTTTTGGTGTCCTTGTGAAATTCTTCCAGAGATGAGTAGATGCATGAGAAGGAAAACATGTGAACTGCGAAATTGGGTCAGAAAGCTGTCCTCTCCCACAAAGAATGATGCCCCACTTATGATGGACTCCTGCCTCCAGAGCCTGGTATTCTGGGGGACTCGCGAGAGCAATAAGGGCAGTTGTAGTACACTCATCACATCCATATAGGGAAAATGTACAACAGTGACTGTCCTTCAGGGGTTTAGTGCTCTTGTGAGACACCATTGCAACTTTTCCTCCAAGTCGACAATGGGAGAGATTCTAATTAGGATTTCTGGAAGAAGAAATATGGCACATCTATAATACTCCTAAACGAAACTGCTGCACCCTCGGCCCAGCTTCAAGCTGCACAGCCACACAGACATGAGCTATACCTTCAAACATCGTAATTCCAAATACACCATCGTAATTCATGTTTATTCGATGATAATCTTTAAATTCGCAATGGTGGCAATGTGATTCCAAACTTTAAATGCAGAATAAATGCCCATCCAGGCCTTTTAATATGGCACAATAGAATCCTCTTTGTTATCTTAGGTAATCATATGAGTGTTCACCCACTGCATTTCTGGCAATATATAATATAATTCTGCCAGACAAAACAAGCGTGCATCAAAATAACTAATTGGCAATACCCCCAAACTTTCCACCTTCAGAGTACTCTTGAGGTGAAAATCTCGATAGCAACTACTTCATGCTCTGCTACGACTTAGACCCTGGAGTCTCATCTTAGTCCCAAAATGGCCTGCAACAGAAGTTACCAGCCCCATCAGAATTATAAGACCGTAAAACCAGTTAAATCTCTATGTGAAAGTCTGGGGGAAAAAGCAATTACTTGGGAAAGGATCCGTAATTATCGATACCCTAGGCAATTCCTTTTTTCTTACCGGACCCTCTGGGCCCATATCATAATGGAATGGGTTGGATTTTCCACACCTCCATAGTTACCGGTACCCTTGATATCGGTAACTTCATAAAATGAAAAAAAGTTAGCCCATGTAATGAGGGCCTTAGTGTCTGTTAATTTCTTGGTAGTAAATGTTTGAGTTCATTCCCTTCACCTTCTAATTATTTTTATCGTAGTTGCGGAATATATTTGCTACATATTTAACTTGGTTGGAGTTATACAACATAAAGGCTTAGTACACATCCTCCAAGGAGCTATTTTCTATATTTTTTCCTATTTAAGATTAGTGTCATAGTTTTAGCAATTTCTTCATTGCCTTAGCTTCTAAATCATTTATCTGCTTTATTTTTTATTTTTTTACTTATACGTAAACGGATTTTGGCCCAGATTTACAAAACAGTCATGGAACACAACGCAGCAGCCAAAAATGCTGCGCTGCATTGCGTGAGCAGGAGAGCACCATTTCTACAGACATATGGCTTTGTCCCCCCCTCCCTAAAGCTGGTGCAGATTCTAGCTGCTGTGTGCCAGGCAGACTCCTTTGCGCCAAAGTGCAAGAGTGTGTGCCTGAGTCTACTACCATAGATTTTGTACTGGAAGGGTGCCTTTCCAGTACTAAATACTATGCTTAGACACACTTTATACATTTAACTACTTTGTATGTGTGCTGCACAGTGCAGTACGAGTGCAAAGTCATAAAAGAAAGGATAAATAAAAACATTTCTCCTTTTAACACCTCCTTCCAAATTAATCTAACTTTTGGCACTAAACCCTGCCTACTATTGTTTGTAGATTTGTTTGTAGGGCCCTTTCTTTCTAGGCAGCGGATCCCAGACCTGTAGGATCACTTTTGTGACCGGGGAGTTATACAGGGTGAGAGCTCTCTGTGTTTTACTTGTCCATGATAGCTCCGATAGGAGGCCTGCTATCATTGTATGGTCTATCATGCACCACCCTTTCTGAGACTCTTTTCTCATCCAGTGGAGTAGGAACCTGAGGTGGATGGCCGCATTATAGTATGTGAGGTTTGGGATTTCTAGTCCACCGCTACCAGGTTTAAGGGAGGTCTGTAATCTTGCTATCTTCTCCACCTTGCTTTGCCGCACATAGGCATAGCAGAGTAACTGGAATTCCGGTATGTATTCTTTTTGGGATGGAGACATAGGACTTTAGGCAAGATAGACATCTTGAACACTGCTATTATTCACAGTGACATACAGCTAGATTCATGAAAGAAAGGAAATCCGGCTCGCAAAGGGCCAGATTCTGAGAATTCATCATCCCAAATGCAAAAATCGCTAATTGCGAAATCGCATATTTGCGAGGAATTGCAGTTAAGGAACCTCTATTTGAGATTCCTTAAATGCAATGCATTAACTAGTTTTTATTTGCGAATTTGCTAATTCTGTGCGCTATTTACCACAAAGTCTGACTTCGTTTTAAATAGCGAAAACTTAGAAAAATGCACGTTAGTGCATTTTTCTAAGTGGTGTGTAACATACCACTTAGAAAAATGCACTAACGTGGACATGTGTGTGCGCAACATCAGGCTACATTTACATTTCAGGGGTGCTACAGGGTGTCCTTTGGACACCCCTGGCACCCTTGAAATCGCATCCTTATTTGCGATTAGCAAATTGCTAATCGCAAATAAGGAAGCTGTAAAAATCGCAATTAAAATTGCGATTTCTACATGAATCCCGTTTTGCAAGTCCTCAGTAGCGATTCCTTAATAATCGCTATTAAGGACTCGCAAAACTGGACAATGATGAATCTAGCTGATAGTCTTGTATTTTCAGTTATTAGGTTCAGCTTATGTCCTTGGTTTTTGCTAAGGTGGGGGCCAGGCGATTTCAAAATAGTCAATACGGGATGATGGCCAATGAACCAAGAGCAGGCATTGCAGATGGGTCGCTATATTTTCATGGGGCCTGTCCACAATCTCTGTATTAGTAACATGCATTTAAAAAACAGATACTATTCTGATAGTCTGTAAGCTATCTTCCCTCCAGCCCCTGCTCTCAACAAAACCATTTTTTGCAGAGTATTTCTCCCACATGTGATGTTTTACAAAGGTGACAACATTTACCAAGTGAAGATTGCAAACCTTACAAAACTTCACCAGCAGAATCATTATTTTGCATATCCTAAATCAATAACTTTTTAGAAAAACATTGTCAAATTATTGAGCAAATGAGATTTCTTGAAGAAAATTGATTGAGAATAATCGTGCTAGTGTGTCTCTACTTATACATACACAGTGTTATCCCGGTAACCAACAGAATCTGGGCTTAAGTTATATATATCGTATGATGATTCTGAGGAACACCTGAGGACGCGCTTTTCAACCTAATTTACCTGCTGACGCTTGGAGGAGGGCTTGTGTCCTCAGGCGCTCCTGCTTACCCACCGCGAGGGCAACGGCCATCAACCCAGCTTCCCGGTCTCTCCAGCCGTGAGGGTAAGGGCGTAAAGAGACAGGGACCACAGGATCCAGCAGCCCTTGCCTGTTGCCTGCCTCTGACAACACTCAACGCGACAGGAGGCAGTACTTCAACGCCCACAGCCTCCCGCAGGGTGAAGCCCGCACCAAGGGCGGGCCCGTCCTTGCCCGTAAGGCTGGACCATCTCCCTGATTTTTTACCCAGTCCGTTTTGTACTGTAGCTGGTAAGGTTATTTTTCTGACTTTTAAATGGGCCGTGAACTATACTGAACTTGGACACAGAATAATTGTTAGTATGACTTCATGCAAAACATCATTTTAATGAACTAACTGTTGAAGGTCCTCTAAATACATGAACATTTCGTCTTTTTGGGTCATCCTTACAAAGGTTACTGTACTGCGGGTAAACTATTGAATGCAAGTGTATTTGCCTTCGATACACATTGTTTTGCCTTCTCTCTTTTCTTCTTTGTTTTTTTTCACTAGAAATTGCATCAGTTCCTGATTGAGATCGCATGTTTGCGTGTTTATGCTCTGACCCCGATAAGGCTGGTATATTATCCATAGCCTTACAAGAATAGTTTTGTTAAAAACTTGTGGGTAATAATGGAGAAAAAAAAGCAGCAGAAGAAATGACAAACAGGAAAAAGATATCAAGGACGCACAAACAGCCGAAATCTGCTACTGAGAACTGCACTTTAGCTGCCATTGACAACTTAATAGAAGAAGTAGAAAATATGTTGTCTAATGGTAAAGAGACTAATACTAAGGTGGAAACCAAAATTTCCTCTTATTATAGCAAAAAGGACAACGTGATTACTGCAAGACTTATTTTTCCTACTGTTATAGTACACCAAACTCATGACAAGGTACCCTTGCACTCAATAGTCGTATCTCCCTCAAAGGCAGGAATGAGTCCCTGCAAGATAACCCCCCCTAGAAATGATAGTACAGATAATATAGATAGGAATCATGGAAGTGGATTGCAAAGAGAGATCATAAATATAGAGTGTTCTAACAGGTACTGACCCTTAATAGATAATTTAGAGGGAACATTGGTTGAGCAAATAACAGGTAAAGATTCAAGTAGCCAATGCTCTATAAAATTGAACACAATGGAAGTTCACACGCAGGCACAGTCACCTGATATACTAACACTCGTGCTGGACCTTGTCACAAAACTAAATGTAGTCAAGGAAGAGGTTAAAGCACTTAAAAGGATGATCGCGGCACTAACCAGTAAATTGCACACAAGTTTGGGGGGTAGTTATTGCATCAAGGGATAGTAAACCTACAGAGAATAAACCCCTTCATAATAACACAAGAAATATTTTACCCAGAAAGCCAACTGATGGTATATTGAATTGTCCTAAAAGCCATATAGTACATCAGAGTAATACCACAAGCTCTATACCTCATTTTCCATCTACCTCGGGGTACCGTGCAACTAACTTGCGGGAACATCATAGACTGCCCACATTGCAGCAAATAGCGCCACGTACCATTACACATTCAGATAATTTTGCTTAAACAGATCATTACAAGGTGTTCGGTAATGTGGGAGGGAGTATAGGGGCCCTGTGTGGCAACAGGATTCCTGCCAGGTACCTTGGGGCCTATTCACAGAACTAACTTAAGACAAAATCCTAAACTTACTACTTTTGGTATTCACAGAAGGCATTTAGTAGTAGTAAAGTTAGGATTTTTTCTTAAGTGTGACTTAAGACAAACTTAAGACAGACTTAAGACAGACTTAAGACAAACTTAAGACAGACTTAAGACAGACTTAAGACAAACTTAAGACAAAATCCTAACTTAAGTCTGTCTTAAGTCTGTCTTAAGTCTATCTTAAGTCTGCCTTAAGTCAAACTTAGGTCAAACTTAAGTCAAACTTAAGACAAAATCCTAACTTAGCTGCATTCGATTCAATTCCTTGAGATCTGTTATGGATAAACTTGCTACAGCAAGGGGTACCAAAAGATATATATTCTGGTCCAGTTGATTAGGCTCCATGAAGACAACTTTGCAAAAGTCCGCTGGGGTAAAGGGGGGAACTCACAGACGAGATACCAGTCAAGAGAGGAGTGCGCCAGGGGTGAGTCCTGGCATCAATTTTGTTCCTCCTATATGTTTAATGTCATGGTTGAGTTCCTGAAAAAATCTAAACATGACTCTCCAAAGTTAGGAGGGAACCATATTTGTGCGTTGACATTTGCAGACAACACAATTTTGTTGTCACAAACACCTAAGAGCCTGCAAAATCCATTGAATAAGCTTGACGAATACTGTAAATCAAAAGGTTTGGAAATAGATATAGTAAAAACAAAATATATGTCTATAAGGCCCCACAAATGTTTTAAGAATGTTGAATGGAGCAATCTTAGAGCGTATTTCCAGCTTTGTTTATTTAAGGGTAACCATTGACTCGAAACTCTCGTGGAATCCTCATATAAAGAAGTCAAGAACTATTTGAATGCAAAACTTGGCACCTATTTTAAAAAAACTCCATGCAACCAGGACAAAGGCCATTACACCAGCTCTAGAAGTTCATAAGTCTAGGGCTTAAACCGCTGCCCTGTATGGCTCAGAGTTGTGGGGGGGGACTATTTTCCACCCTAATGGTGGGGGAAAACAAGGTTTTAAGAAGGTTGATTCCCCTCCCCCAAAATACACCAGTTATCCCTCTTATGTACGATCTGGGTATAAAACGGATTGAGCATAGGGCAGTTTGGATGACTTTGTCATATTGGATTAGAATATGGACTACCGATGAACTTTATACTTATAGACAGGCATTGAGTGAATTATTGACATTAGACATCCATGTTACTTTTCCATGGTTGGCCAATATTCGTAAGTGGCTTTTGGAGCTGGGCCTGAGTAGATTCTGGGAATACCCTAGCATGTTGACCCCGGACTCAAAAAGGGAAATTAAAATTATTTACTGGAATTTTATTATGCACAAAGTCACTTTAAATTGTAGATCTGGTACACTTACAACTCAATTTTTGATGTTTAAAGTAACTCCCTGTTTTGAACCATTTTCAGTAAATTGATTTTGGGTGAGTGAATTTCAAGGCTACAGTCATTCCATATGACTGGTGATTGTTTAATGCAATACTTTTTTCACACATAACGAGTTTGAAGTATTGTTCATTCATTTTTAGGTGTGATACTCTTCTGGCAAAGTGCTTTGAAGATTCATGATTTAGAAATAAGAGCTAGAGCAAATGGAGATTTCTATTGACTAAGTGGTTACAAGGTATGACTTCTTATTGCCGTGACTTTAACTTTTGGCGACTGGGTTATTAGAAACAATTAGAACTCAATAGTTGGGTAGTGAACATGGAAATCAGGAAAACAGAGACATATTATGGATCTATGACTGACCGGTCTCCCCTTGTTTACCTTAATTCCAGTATGATATTATATCAGTAGATTATTGAAGAATCGGGCCTCATGCAGCAAGCATCCTTGATTAAAGGTTCAGAAATATACGCAGATATGGAAGAGATGTAATACAAACATGCAAGGTGAGCATGATAATGGATTCTTTCCAGTGGGTTATTTTTTTGAATGGTTTGCCGTCTTTATCCCAGGATGTTGAATTAATCTTTATGTAAATCAAATGAGTTTCAAATGATGTTTTGTAAATATGTGTAAATAGTTCCCGCAAGTTTTGCAGTTTAGCAAAATAAACTTTATTTCTCCAGCACCAGGTGCAATGGGCTGTGTTTTAGAAAATGTAAATTAATGACTTGGTCTTTTTCTACAGCAAGAATTATCAAGATTGATCACGTGACTGATGCAATTGTATTTTGTGTTTGTATTTGCAGCCCTGATGACGTCCTGCCTATAGGACGAAACGCGTCGGCTGCGGTCAATATAAAGAAAAATATTTTGAAACACAAGAATGACATTGCTTCTGTGATTGAAACATTATTTGAATATATTTTTTTATGTGTATCGCTTGACTATTGATTCATTTGTATATCATTGACGATTAAATGATTGGACGTTTCTGAGATAATTCAGCACTCCCAGCTCATTCTTTGAATATTCATATGTTTAGTCTGGGGTTGGGACGATGCCCCAGTAGCTGGTAGAGTGTACCTTAATACTACTGATTGACAATAACCCTTATTAGTGCACCCAAATATACCCTACGTCGTCCACGAGCTTCTTTGTATAATAACATTTTCAGATTAGATTGAACCCCAACTTGCAAAGGTATTATATCTGAAATTCAGATACAGTATTCTTCAAATAAAGGCTTTTACATCCAAGTGGGGAACATTACAGAATGGGGAGAAAGATTGTAAGTGTATATTGTTTTCCATAGAAAGTAAGGAGGATATTGCACGTCTTATTTTTCTGCCCTGCTTATGTTAATGTTAGGAAAAAATGGATAAAACCTTTTGGCAGGAACCTGAGTATTAGGACATTTTTTGACATGTTGTATATTCTAAAAACTGATAGCTCCAAGCTCATTGTATTTGGTGTCAGTAGATTCTTGCTGGCTATTAATTTTATGAGAATGAAGAAAGGGTTGAAGTTTTAAAAAATCTTTTTAATATTAATTCATGAGGGATATATAAATTGCATAATTGCACTGATAGCACTAAAAGCACTTTACTACTTAAACCGTGTACTTAAAGGCCTTGATGATATTGCACTGGTTCTAGTGACTTGGGCACTTACCTGGCATTTTCCTGTCCTTGCTCCTGCTGTGAGTGGAACGGCTGCGCTGGAGCCTCTTCCACAACACTGTGAGGAGAACGGCTGTGCTGCGAGGGCTGGGACTACATTTCCCAGGTGCCCCGGCGGCCAGGCGCACACCTGACGCCACTGCTGCACCCAGAGGTGCTTGAAAAGCGAGGAACGCCTCCGGTCCCCACGGGACGAGCCGGGCAAAGGGCGGGCCCTCTTAGGCCCTCAGAGGCCAGAGGAGGCCGGGCTGGGACATTTCCTTTTCAGCTTGCGGACAGTTATCGGTGATTTAAACCGTAAGTGAGGAGCGGAACTTTGTTTCCTGTGATTGAGAACCTGACTTTGTTTTTGAAGGGGGAGGCTTAACTAGTAACACTTAACTAATTAGTATAGCTAAAGCAAATACCAAAACAAGAATGAGGGCGGCGGGCATGGGAACTCTTGATGGCTACCTGAAACAGGTTGAAACAGCGGTTGCAAAGGAAATTGAATTAGTAGAGCGGAGATTGTCTTTGGATCCAATTAGGCAAACAGTCTCTCCGTCCATAATCGGTGTTGAATCTGTCCCCATTGCTGCTCCGTTGGATTGCTCGCTTCCCTACCTGATACCGAATGGGTCAGTAGCAGCAGATAGTCTCACGATTTCTCCCGCCCCCCTACCTGGATCTAGTGCAGCCCCCTGTCCAGTGGCAATATGCACCAGGCAGTTGAGGGCCAGACCTGATATAACAACTAATCGCAGTAAAACCGGCACTGGGAAAAGGAAGGCCAAGAACACCCCACATGGTAGCCGGCAACACGCGAAACAGCAGAGAAACTGTAACACCGCATCTGGGTTGGGTCGAAATGGAGTAAATGTTCATCACACAGACAATGTTGATAGGGGGGAGGAAAGAAATGATTGCATTGATTTAAACATTGAGAACTGCAGTGGGGGGACTATGTCAGATTTTGTTAAGGTTTTGGATGCTCGTCTTATGTTGTTTACTACGCCTTTAATGGCTAAGTTGGAGCAAATAGATGACCGACTTAAGGTAATTGAAAAACATCTAAACACTAAAGGTCCAAAGACGGGTCCAAGTACATCGGCAGCTCACTCATTAAGTGTAGTTACAGCCTAAGTTAATAACCTGTTGGACTCAATTATTACCCCACTCCAACAACCGGTACCTCAAGCTATTCCCCAGGGGGCAGGGATAAGTGCTCCATCTTTAGCGTCAAAAGTTACTGGAGCTATTCAGGGAGAGAAACATGGTCCTCGGGGTCCAGTGGGAAGATTAAGTCCTCCTACACAGCCCCCTAAGAAAGAGTGGTCACTACATCTACCAGTAGCGGCGTGTCCCTACACAATAATTCTTGCTAATGTCCCCAAGTTGAAGGTGGTCAACTTGAACATTGGTCCTGTTTAAAAAATAAGGCCCTCCACTACCTGTCCAATAAAACAGACTTGGGAGAACATTTGGTTAACAACTTTATGATTATAAGAAGGGTGCCATGGGTGGGTAAGACCAAAAAAAGCTTAGAAGGAGATTGTGTCGTCATCAGCTTTAGATCCCCCAGGTTGGTCGACGACATATTAAGGCAGGCTAGGTCAGTCAGAATTCAAGGTGATTATGTAAATGTACTCCCTCTGGGTTTTTTTACCCCCCAATTAGCATAAGGCCTGTGTGCAATGATCTATTTAAAGGGAGAGGTCCTTTTGAATTTACTGTTTCAGTCTTTAACAGATTTGATGCCTTCTCTAACCTAGGAAAAAATGAGTGACTAGGGTCCCAAGAAGAGATCATCATCCCTATTTCCCCAGCTAGAGCCCCCAGTGCAGCCACATTAGTAAGAAACGCCCTCCTTGTAGATGGGCGTGATCAAGGGCCTAAGGGCACATCTATAAAGCTGGTAACCTGGAATGTAGCTGGGCTCAGAAATAAAATAGATGACCCAGCATGGAGAGAGTCTATTGGCGTGGGTGATATTATAGGTCTTCAAGAAACCTGGGACACCGGAAATAATTTGAGTGTGGATGGTTATTCGAGTTATTTTATTCCTGCGGTTGTGTCTAATATGGGGAGGGCGAAGGGCGGCTTGGTTACCTTAATTTCGGCAGCTATACCGGGTACTCATACCCAAGTTGATACAGGTTCACGAAACTGCTTGGCAGTACAAATTTCCCGGAGTGGGGTGGGAAGTATTTTAATTATTAATTTTTATAACTCATATGATAGAGTTACCACAACTGACCATCTGGCCATTCTAAATATATTTTTGGCAGACTATAAGGAGGTCAACAAAAATCAATGTTTTATTATAGTTATGGGAGATTTTAATATCCACGCCTGTCCGGATAAATGTTTGTCATTAGATATATTAGGCCCATTAGAGCAAGGGGATACCCATTTTGAACATTCTGTACAGGGAGATCTCCTTGAAACAATCCTGGCGGATAACGGTCTGATGCTTCCACCCATGCAGGACGAGGAGATACCTACCTTTAAAGGGAATGGTAGTCACTCTGTTATTGACTATATTTTTATTAGTATAACACTAGGGGATAAGATTACTGGATATTCGCCGGTCTGGTCGCATTTTAGTGACCATAACCCAGTGGTCCTAAGTGTTTTTGACCTGATCGAAAAACCAATCATAGCTCGTAACAGATCGGACAAATTTGACATTCGTCCAAAAGACCAGGCCCGTAGGATCAGATGGAGCAGAGTCATACCGGGTGATTTTTATAATAATTTAATAAGGAAGGTAGGATCTGAGTTGGACGTGTGTTTGAATTTGGAAGCAGGGAATGAGGAGGTTTTAGAGGCTTACTCAATAATCTGTACCCAGGTCTCAGCAGACCTCAAATGTACAGAGAAAGCTAGGGATCCCGATGAGATGGGGTGGTTCGACCGAAATTGTTTGTCTGCCAATAAAAAGCTAAAGGTCGCCCTGAATTGTAAGCCAGTGAATAGGGCGACTGTAGCCTTATTAAGGAAAAGTTACAATAAAGCACTGGAAACTAGAAGACGGGAGATTCGGGAGGCGGCCTGGGAAGAAATAACCTCCTTAGATGTGCTCAGGAATAGCGCTAAATTCTGGGCTGTCGTAAACAAACCCTTTTTCCATGACCGCTGTAATGACCAACTAGATTGTGGTATTCAGGAACAGGTGTGGTGCTCCCATTTTAAATCAGTCTATGAAGGGGAAAATTGTGGGCAGGCAATTATGCCTACCCCTATTCCTGACCCCTATACTTTATCGGTTACTAAGACAGAGTTGGCAGACGCCATTGGGAAGATGACGAGCAATAAGGCTCCGGGTCCCGACGGCGTCCCAGCCGAGCTCTTCAAATCAGATGTCAGAACCTGGTCCATAATTTTAACAAATGTTTTTAATAGGGTATGTACAGCAGGTATCCCGGACACTTGGTCTGAATCTGTCATCGTACCCATTTTTAAGAAAGGTAATGTTATGTTATGTTATGTTATGTTATAGAACGCTTATATAGCGCATGGCTACCCCAACAACGAGGCATCCCAGCACTTGCAGACAGGTCCAATCACATAACAGCCGGAGGAATGCGGCAAGATATCTGTTCACCGCAGAACCCTAATTAGAGGAAAACAGCCAGGTTTTTACTTGTTTTCGAAAATGTAGGTGGTTTGTGATGGAACGTACACCTAGAGGGATAGAGTTCCAGAGTTTTGGGGCCAGAAACTTAAAAGAACGGCCACCAGCTCTGCACCTCCGGATCTTGATAGTACAGGCAAGGAAAAGGTCCGCAGACCGGAGTGCATGCTGCGGAACATAAAAGGAACAGATTCCTTGCAAGATTTTAGGACCTAAACAATGTAGCATTCTATGCATAACACACAAGGTTTTAAATTGAATGCGCTGTTTAACGGGCAGCCAATGGAGCCTTCGCAAAACCTGAGAGGTATGGCAACGTTTTGGCAGGCCGAACAGGGTGCGAGCTGCGGCGTTCTGAGCTTTCTGTAGTCTATTGATGACTGTCAGATTGGACCCAAGCATTAATACATTGCAATAGTCTAGATGGGATAAGACCATAGCCTGGACAATTGTCTGATGGATGGAAGGTTCAAAGAAGCCAAGAATAGGTTTCAGAGAGAGCAGGCGACCATAGCAAGCACCAGCTGTTCTCTTTGCATGGGAATCCAGGGTGAGAGCATCATCTAAGATCACACCCAGATTCTTAACTTCCTTCTTAGGCGTAGGCGGTGAGCCCAATGTAGGGGGCCACCACCGCTCATCCCACTTTTGAGTGTCCGGACCAACCAGGAGGACTTCAGTCTTGGATGAATTTAACTGAAGACAGTTCTCCGTTAGCCAGCTGGAAATGGCCAGGATATCCTCTTGGAATTTGGCTTGATCACCCACGATGTTATTAGAAAAGGTGAAGATCAGCTGTGTATCATCCGCATAAGATATTAATTCGATGTTACGTTCCCTGGCCAATGTGGCCAGGGGGCGGACATACACATTAAACAGCGTGGGGCTGAGGGCAGAGCCTTGAGGAACACCACAGCCTAATGGAAAACTACCGGATGAGTACGGTGGAGCGTGAACCTGGAAGGAACGGTCAGATAGAAATGACACGAACCAGTCCAGAGCATCATCTCTGACACCTATCTCCCACAGCCTCCTAACTAGGATCTTATGGGAGACGGTGTCAAACGCCGCACTCAGATCCAGCAGCACCACAGCTGAGGTGTCACCCCTGTCCTGTGCCACCCTTAGATGTTCCGTGACGGCCAGTAGGGCTGACTCCGTGCTATGTTTGGCACGGAATCCGTTCTGAGACTCCTCCAAGATCCCATTAGTCTCCAGAAAACCTGTCAGGATAGAATTGACATGTGCCTCCATTACTTTGGCCAAGTAAGGAAGCAACGAGATAGACCGGAAACTTTCTGGCTTGGAAGAATCCAGGGTGGGTTTTTTTAACAAGGGGACCACCTTGGCATGTTTCCAAGATTTCGGGATGGTGGTGGCTGATGGTGGCTGATTGCAGAGATTTATTAATCAGTTCTTGCCCTAATAGAGGGGATTCCAGTTGTTATCGCCCTATCTCACTCATTGATTCCGCAGTGAAGGTGCTAGGGCGTGTGGTCCTAAGCAAAATAACAGCTTGGTTGGAGGATATAGACACCCTTTCATGCCTGCAATATGGGTTTAGGAAGGGACGAGGCACTATAGAACAGAGCCTCAACCTTCAGCTATTAATTGGAAAATACACTATTGCCAAAAGGGGTACGCTGTATCTAGCCTTTATGGACCTATCCTCGTCCTTTGACCGTGTGAATAGGTCCAAACTTTGTGGTTTGCTCCTTAGGCTTAGGTATTTTCTCGCTGATTTGCACAGGGACCTTACAGCCACAGTTAGATACGACCGCTTAGGTAACTGTACGGGCAAGATTGGGATTACTAACGGTGTTAGACAGGGGTGTATTTTAGCCCCTCTACTTTTTACCCTCTATATTAATGATCTGGGTGCAGTCTTAACAGAGGCGTGCAAAGACATTCCAAGGGCTGGTAAGTATTCTATTCCGGCATTACTTTATGCTGATGATGCCGCCTTAATAGCGCGCACAGCAGTGGGGCTGCAATGTCTTTTAAATGTATTTGCTAATTTTATGAAAGCGCTTGATTTAAGTGTGAACTTTACAAAATCACATGTAATGATTATGGGTAGTAAGCCCAAAAGAATTATGACTATGCACTGTGAAGGGAATGTTTTATCTAGGGTCAAAAGATTTCCATATCTGGGGGTTATTTTCGACGATAAGTCTACTTGGTTGCCCCAACTAGTTGCAAAACGTAATGCTTTTGCCAGGTCTATCCTAGCTGTCTTGGACTTTGCCCGTAAATTAGGGGTGAAGCCTTTACAGGCTGTGTTAAAAACCTATGAGGCCAAATGCGTCTCAATAGCTATATACGGAGCTGATCTGTGGGGGTTCAAAAATGTAAAGGCATTGCAGGTGGCAGAGGATACGTTTTTGAAATCTATCTTGTCCGTTCCCCTGTCAACACCTGGATACATTGTCCATCAAGAGTGTGGGCTAGATTATTTAGCAGACCGCATAGCCTTAGGCCCACTATTGAAATGGATCTTAATATGGTTAAACCCTGAATTAAAGCTGAACCATGAGATTCTCAGGGATTGTTTAGCCCTTGAGTATGGCAATACCATCCCCTGGTTGAACTATGTTAAAAAACTAACAACAGAAATGGGTCGTCCAGAATTGTTTGATCACCCAGATGATTTATTGAAGGGGGATGTGAAATGGGCGAAAGATACACATAAGCAGTTGATATATCTGGCAAGAGAAGAAAGGGAACTATGTAAACCAACAGTAAGGGCTCACCAGTTGTTAATTACCTGCAGTGATATAGAACCCTACCTGAGAATCGTCAATAATATGAATCATCGTTACTTATTGACTAAGTTTAGAGTGAACAAATTCCACCTCCTGCTTACCGAACGCCCAGGTTGGACTAAGGAGACGGATTTGGAGATTTGTTCCTGCGACAGATTCTCTATTAAAGACACTGTGCACTTTATTTTCTTTTGTAAGCATTTGTGCCCCATTCGTAAAAAGTTTATTATTCCTCTTATCAAAGACAAAGGCTTTAGACAAGTAAAACCGGCCCTTTTGTATCTACAGCTGTTGTCTAATACCTGGGAGATTTTTAATATAGCGAATTTTTTGACAATAGCAATGAGACTTAGGAGGAAGATTAACTGGTTATAAGGCTTATTTTGGGATGAAAATCATGAATTATGATCAAGAGCTTTGTTTCTTTTTAAGATGTTTTATTTGTTAGTATTGTCCTTTTTTACGATATTTATAATGTATGTTTTTTACACATATTTGCATCAAATGGTTTGTAATAATTTGCATAACTATCTTGTTATATTTTTTAACTGGTCTTGACATTATTGTACTATGTAGTATACTTTTATGGTTTTTGCTATGAACCGAATAAAGTATTTTTGACTGACTGACTGACTGACTGATATTGCACTTGCACTTTGCATTTTACTGTACTTAGTGTTTTAGTGTCAATTGTAAATAATAGAAGATACATGTATTGCATTTTAACTTGTTTGAGGATCAGTGTACTGTCTATGTTTTTATGGAACAAAAAAAAAATGTTTTTTATATATTGCTGCTTTAATGATTCCATTAATTGAATAACGATGTTTTGACTTTGATTCTGAGGAATAATTCGATACAATTAATTATTACTGGAAATTAACTTTAAATATGTCCGCTTAGGGTAAGTTTTACGATTCCCTAATTGTGAATCATTGCAATCCGCAATTAGGAAATCACAAAACTGTATGTATGAAAGTGTGTTGAACACTTTCTGCCATTTCTAGGGAATCGCAAATGACCCACCTCATGAATATTAATGAGGTAGGTTGCAATTTGCGACTCCCTAGGAATCGCTAAAATCACAGGGATGGTGGCCAGCAGACCAACATGTCCATGATTGCTTTTAAACAAAGCAAACGTTTTTTTTTAAATGCAGCCCATTTTCCTTACAGGAAAATGGGTTGCATTTAAAAATGAAAAATTCAAAGTTTTCTTTTCCTTTTTTAAGAGCAGGCAGTGGTCCATGGCATTGCCTGCTCTGAAAATAGTTTTCGCCCCCTTTCCCAATTGCGAATGGCTTACCAGCCACTTGAAGTAGGTGGTAAAATGCAAATGTTTTGCGACCGCATTCACGGTCACAAAACATCCACACATACCGTTCCGATTTGGTATTTGGAAGGGACGGCCTAAAAACACCCTTTCCAAATACCGAATCGCAAACCTGTTTTGTGATTTGGTAACAGGTTACAGAATCGCAAAATAGGGTTTGATACATGTCAAAAGCTTTTGGTGCATTCGCAACTGGGCCGATTCTGAGAATTGTCCTGTTTGCAAATGCAAAAATTCTTGATACATGTGGCCCTAAGTGCCCAATTATTGTGTGACCTGGAACCACAAATGGAGAGCTGCAAGATATCTTTTGTGATAACAGGGCACAAGAGTATCGTGGAGGTACTTGTATCTGGATACATAAATAGCAGTTGTTCATAACTACTTACCTCAATATTTTTTAGGCTGTATCCCCTTTGTGTATCCTGATTAAGACCCTACCACAAATCATATTGAACAAGGTCAACACGCCAACGCCTATATGATCAAATGCTTGATTTATTGTGATTACAAATGGACACAACATTGAGTGAACTGTTTTCCTATGGACATTTAGGGGCCGATTAGGATGGCGGACGGACCTGCGTCCGTCCGCCACCCCAGAGGTGGAGGGACCGTCCGCAGGGGCAGTGGCGGGCCCTCCGTGCAAATTAGGATGTGACCGCCACCCTAGCGGTCACATCCTGTATGTTTAACATTGCGGTGGTGCTGCTTGAAGCAGCACCCGCCGCAATGTTAAAACTGCATGTTTTACATTTGCATGCACAAAGCGGCAGGCACCGCGCGGTGCCTGCCGCTTTGTACATGTAAATGTTGGGGGGTACCATGGGTACCCCCCATGTGCACCCCCCACCCCCGACACCCTGGGGGCCCTGAACAGGCCCCCAAACGCCAAAGTCCACATGCTTTTCCACGGCGGAAAAGCAGCCGCGGAAAAGCATGTGTCCGTGCACATCCTAATTTGGCTGACTGTGTCTTGCAGACACCGTCACCAAATAGCCCTCCCCACCTCGCGGATCAGCGGCGGACGGACCAGCTGTCCCCCGCTGGTCCCACCGCAATCCCACCGCCATCCTAATCTGGTGGTGGGTGTTGTCTGTGGCCGCGGCGGTTAATCCGCATCCTCCAGGCCGGCGGTGGCTTCCGCCGGCCCGGGGGATGCGGATTAACCGCCATCCTAATCGGCCCCTAAGTGTGCATTATTTATCAACAAGCTTTTGTGGTTTTCTTGCTATTTAACATTTGTCTGTATTACAGCATGTCACCTTCACAAGCACTGGGCCGCCATAGCTCACCCTTAGCAAAACCCTCATATGATGTATAATATGTTCTGTTTATGAAAATAGATTGTTTCCCCCCTTAAAAATGTGTGCCTTTCTCTAATTTTTTCTCATTAATTGGGGACTGAGGACATATTGTAGTGTCTTTTTCACTAATAAATATAGTTTGTTTCTATAGAAAAGCAAACAACATTAATCAATAAAGTATAATGCTTGGTTTGCGCGCAAAAAAAGTGCTGGAAAATGAGCATATTTGCAGTCATGACTAGTATTAGAGTATCTATGGAGAACACAGATTTCGAGCAATTCATCAACATTGCAGTAGGTATACCTTTAACAGGGATGCTGCAAGAAGATTTATAGGAACATAAGGGTTTCTCTACTTTCTCTGTGACAATCAGCTCTCTGGAAGCAGGTTGTACATTTCATCAGCAAATGAATCCGAAAAACAGTTCACAAACAGTCATTGATACAAATTCCACAGAAAAGAGAGAAAATGAATAAAAATAGATATACGGAGCAAAGACTGAAGTGCTAGTTGGAGCTAAATACCATATAGCCTCTTGATATCTGGTTTCAGTTTGGAAAAACAGTGAGGCTACCACTGTTTCTGCTTATGTTTGGGTTGCAACAAAGCTCCAGCAGGAAAAATACCAGAACATCCCCAGTGAACCTCACAAGTGATTTTAGATGAATCACTCAGAGTGTCAAATCACTTGGTCAGTCTGACAATAAAACCGATTTAAATGTTCAAGACGTATGAGGTCCTTGGACGCTCACTAGTCTATTGGATTTCTTCAGTGTACTTTTAGGATTGAGAACGTGAAGCACATTATACACAAATGTGACATTTAGTCTTCAAACGTCAAAGTGAACGGCATTTCTTTCCTGCTTCTGAAGATCTAGGCTTGAAAACTGTGTTGAGTGAATGTTTCTACGAGAGCCTTTCTGTGTTTTGCGCTTCATATCGTAAGCAGCGCATGGCAAACATCAGAAATACTTCGTTTTTTCCTTTATTTTCTAGCTGCGATGTTGTTTCCTTTGAACAAGCTTGTGTGTGTATGCAAATCTGTGTCCTGAACTAAGTTCTGCCCCAACACGTTTTCTTAATATGTGAAAGAGTCTTATCAAGAAGCCTCACTCCTGTCATTAGTTCTGGCCTCATACTGTCTAAAGAATTTATTATGATTTTATCTCACTGCATGGGTTTAACCCCCTGTGTTTTGGTTATGGTTAAACATTTTGTTTAAAACTGCTGTATATGAAAAAATAGCTTGATGTGAACCATGCACCGAGTTCTGTGGAGTGCAATACACCTTTTAATACCATTGTTCAGAAGGAGGAGAGACATCATGACTCACATGAGGATTCACTTCTGTGAATCATGTCCCCTCCCCACACTCATTAATGGTTATTAACAGCATATTAATAAACACACATTCACCTTCCCAGTGCAAAGTTCAAATTCCAGTTTCAAATTACTTTAAGCTTGCAGACAACTCTTGTAATAGTCTCTTCAATGTAATTTTACCTTGCTGCACATTATTAACCCTTTTATCCTGGTTTTGGTTAAACACCTTTTTCTACTAAACAAACACACTTAAAAATGTTGCGCCATAGACCATATACACAGATTCATAGAGGGTAATGTGATTTTATTACCATTGTTATGGGACGGGAAGGATATTATTATCCAGTTTATGTTAAAAACGAAGGGCCAGATTTAGAGTGTTGATTTAGAGTTTTATGTACAGTGTACTCCATGACTGAGTCCCCTGCCTGTTAAACCCTCGGTCCACTTGCTTCACTTAGAGATGGGTAAACCTTAAGTATTTAGTTGAGGGAGTCAATGCCAATGTAATAATTCTTGTGACAGTCGACGTGTTAGGGCCTGTTGAAGGAAGTACATTACACTGTCTGCTCTATTTAGGGTGGACTGTGTTTTTTTTCCTGACCCCAAATTATCGGAAATGGGGGTCATTAGTTTTCTGTTTTTGAGAAGAAAAACATTGTCAATAGTTTGGTGTGCATCAAAGACTTACTACAGTAAAAAGGAACAGTTGTGTCAGTGGTTGTTAGACTTGGCATCTTTGGCGTGGTTTCCCCCGACTTGTTGCCTCTATCACCTGTATTTTTGATGCTGTACTGGATTTTGTTTCTGCTGGCTTAGATGCTTTGGGCATTTTACCACTGCTGATCAGTGCCAAAGTGCAAGTGTTCCCTGTGTAAATTGTTATTACAATTGGTTCTCCCTGATTATCATATTTGATTTACTGTTAAGTCCCTAGGCAAGTGCACTGAAGTGTGCCAGGGCCTGTAAATTAAATGCTACTAGTGGGCATGCAGCAGTGATTGTGCCACCCACATGAGTAGCCCTGAAAAAGTATCTCAGATCTGCCACAGCAATGCCTGTGCTCAGTACTAAACTGCCATGTTGGCCTGGCAAGTGCATCCACTTACCAGGCCCTAACATTCTTTTTTCTTACATGTAAGGCTCCCCTATGGCAGGCCCAAGGTACCCCCATGGGTAGGGTGCAGTGTATGTGAAAGGTAGGACATGTACTGGTGTGCATGACCTGATAGGGAAATACTGCCAATTTGGTTTTTCACTATTGTAAGGCTATCTGTCCCATAGGATAGAATGGAAAATACTTTGTAACATCTTACAAGTATATCTTCCCATTGGGACAAGATAGAGGAATAAAGTTTAGGCTCTCTGAACTCAGAATTTAATAACACATCTTTTAGTGAAGATGTTTTTTTAAATTATGTGTTTGAAAATGCCACTTTTAGAAAGGAACTAGATTTGATAAAAGAACTTGAGGACGTTTTCTTAACAATGGAGCAGTGGAAAATACCAAAGCTCTACTTGATAAATTAGAAAAAGAGAACGAGACCTTCAAAAAGAACACTGAAGACGCAAAAAGGTCTAAACTGCAAAAAGACATTTCTAATTTTAGTGAGAAGAAGACTTGCCCATATTTAGATCAAGAATATTACAAACAACCATCAAATACAGGAATACTAAGAACATACAATGGGAGAACCCGAAGACAATTTACCACCTTCTCGGACGCTTCCTCCTACTCCGACAGTTCTAGCGATTCGGAACCCTCCACTAGTAGTAGAGGCAACCAACCCAGGCAGTTTTACCAACCGGCACCTTTTTTAGACAGAGGAACCAGACGCCCAACGAGCAGAACGAGAGCCATTCAATGTTACAATACGCCATCTCCAAAACAGTATCAAGGAGAAATAACAACGAGGAGGAATATATACCGCTGGTAAACGAAGAAAGTTCAATTAACACTCTGTCGGATTATAATCCATCAAAGGAAGAAATAGAAGTTCTCCAAAAGGGCCTGTCATTAATACCGACTACGAAACCAGACATAGGTCAAACTAAACTAGAAATGATGCAACTGTTCCGGAAAATTAGGCTGAAGATGTTCTTCTCAGACAAGTTGGAGTTAATATCTACTAATTACTCTGGGCTAAAAAATCCATCCAACTTCTTTCCGAGAATTGTTGACATTTAAAAAAAATTTAATGAGAGACCTCAATACATTGGACAACAAGAAAATCTACATGAAGTGGAACTTAACGAAAAATGAAAAACTGGCGCTGGACCAACTAATGAAGAATGAAGAAATCATAATAAAGCCCGTGCATAAGGGAGGGGCAATTGTGATTTTGAAGCATGACAAATATGAGGCTGAAATCATCCGCCAACTATCGAATGAAGAACACTATCAAAAATCAGAAGAAGATCTCACGAGTATGATAAAATTCAAACTGATTAACTTAATTGTTTCTAGACAGGAAGAAGGATGGTTATCCCAAAAAGAGGCTGAGTACCTAATAAATGATAAACCAAGGATGCCTTTAATGTATGTCCTTCCAAAAATTCACAAGGCCTCGATAAACCCCCGGGTTGACCTATAATTTCGGGGGTGAATTTGATTCTGGAAAGACCTGCCAAATACGTAGACACATTCCTAAAACCCCTAATGAGTGAAACCATCAGCTTCATTAAAGATACCATGCAAGTTATTACCATACCGGAGGTAGAAGTTTTTGAGGTAAATGAGGAATATCTAGTCACACTATATATTGTTAGTCTTTATACTAACTTCCCTCAAGAAACAGGGCTGGAAGCCCTTGAAGTGTATCTGGACAAACCTGCCGAAAACTCGAAAAAACCTGGATCCGTGAAAGAACACCAGAAAGCTACACCACCCACAAGAACGCCACCCGCAGACACCACCACCTTATCAAATCCACCAAAAGGACCTCCTTCAAAGACCGCCTAGACAACAACGCACACAACAGCAATGAACTCTCCAACCTCAGCTCCAACACCAAAGACATCCCACCTTCACAAGACCTGTGCGACTCGCTGGTCACCTTCTTCCATCGCAAGATCATAGATATCCACGACAGCTTCAACGCCACCACCACCCCGGCAACCACTGAGACCCCCGCTCCCACGACCACCACCCGCACCAACCGCCTTATCTCCTGGACCAACATCAACGACAACGACACCATCAAGATCATGAAAACCGTCCACTCCGGATCCCCGGAAGACCCCGCCCACACCACATCTTGAACAAAGCCAACAGCACCGTCGCACCCCATCTCCGGAAAACCATCAACATCTCCTTCGAGACAGCGACCTACCCGGAGAGCTGGAAGCACGCAGAGATCAACGCCTTACTCAAGAAACCAAAGGCGGACGCCAAGGATCTCAAGAACTTCCGTCCCATCTCCCTGCTCCCGTTCCCACACGAAGATCATCGAAAAGGCCATCAACAAACAACTGACCAACTTCCTCGAGGAGAACAGCATCCTGGACCCGTCCCAGTCCAGGATCCGCAGCAACCACAGCACCGAAACTGCCCTCATCGCCGCCACCGATGACATCAGGTCCCTGCTAGACAATGGACAAACCGCGGCCCTCATCCTCCTGGACCTGTCAGCTGCCTTCGACACGGTCTGCCACTGCACACAACAAACACGCCTCTATGATGCCACAAACCAACAGAAGGCCCTGGACTGGACCACCTCCTTCCTCTCCAGCAGAACACAGAGCGTTCGCCTCCCCCACCCTCTGCTCTGAAGCCACCGAGATCATCTGCGGCGTACCCCAAGGCTCATCCTTCAGCCCAACGCTGTTCAACGTCTACATGGCACCACTCGCCCACGTCGCACGATGGCACGACCTCAACATCATCTCCTACGCCGACGACACCCAGCTTATCCTCTCCCTCACCAAGGACCCCCACACCACCAAAACCAACCTCCACGAAGGAATGAAGGCCGTCGTCGACTGGATGAGGAACAGCCGACTGAAGCTGAACTTGGACAAGATGGAGGTCCTCATCCTCGGATCCACCCCCTCTGCCTGGGATGACTCCTGGTGGCCGACTGCATTAGGAACACCCCCAACACCCACCGACCATGCACCCAAGCTAGGGGTCATCCTCGACTCTACACTCTCCATGACGAAGCAGGTCAACGCCGTCTCCTCTTCCTGCTTCAACACCCTCCACGTGCTTCGCAGGATCTTCAAGTGGCTCCCCACCGAAACAAGAAGGACGGTCACCCAGGCCCTCGTCAGCAGTAGACTGGAATACGGTAACGCACTCTACGCAGGAGCCCCGGCCAAACTCCTGAAACGGCTTCAATGCATCCAGAACGCATTTGCACGCCTGATCCTCGACATCCCTCGCCGCAGCCACATCACACCCCACCTGAGAGACCTACACTGGCTCCCTATCAACAAGAGGATAACCTTCAAACTCCTCACCCACGCACACAAGGCACTCCACTACACAGGACCAACGTACCTCAACAGCTCACTCAGCCTCTACACCCCCACCCGCCAGCTCCGCTCCGCAGACTCTGCCTTCGCAACCGTCCCCCGCATCTGAAGAGTGACCGCCGGTAGTAGATCATTCTCCTACCTTACCGCCAAGACATGGAACACCCTCCCCATCCGCCTGCGGCAGACCGAAGACATTTTGACCTTCAGGAGACTTCTCAAGACCTGGCTCTTCAAACGGTAGCAGCTTCCCGTGTCCCCCCCCCATCGCCTTGAGACCCTCGCGGGTATGTAGTGCGCTCAACAAATGCCATGATTGATTGATTGATTGATTGACAAACGAGTATGACCCCACAACGTGCCTACTAAGTTCATATTGCAACTTGCGGAAATCTGCCTTAAGTACAACTTCTTTAGCTTTAATGAGAACCAATTTGTGCAAATAAAGGGAACTGCGATGGGGTGCCGCTTCACCCCAGAAATGACCGTAATGTTTATGGCACAGCAATAACCTGTACGATGCACACATAAAAATTTGGCATTGATATATCAACGATGTGTTCATGTTGTGGAGAGGAACCGAAGAAAGGCTAAAAGAATGTCTATCTTGGTTAAATAATCGACATCGGGATATCCAGTTTACGGTTAATTTTAACAAAACAGAGATCAATTTCTTGGACCTTCTTGTTAAACATGAAGAAGGCCTCTTGTATACATCATTATATACAAAACAATCAGAGAGGAACACGCTTCTCCATTGCACAAGCTTCCACCAACGCAATTTACGAGAGAACTTCCCATTCAGCCAATTTTTAAGGATAAGGTGAAATTGCAAATATATAAAAAGAGGGAGGTGAAAGGTGAAATTGCACCAAGAAGGATGATTATTTCCATAACGCTAGAGTACTCCTTGAAAAACTAATGGAAAGAAATTACCCTAGAAAACTGCTAAAGCGGACCATGAAAAGGGTATGGTATATCAAGAGAGACACTGCTAACATCAAAGGAAAAACCCAAAAATTTACCCCTTGTGTGTGTCACGACCTTCTCGAGTCTCACTAACAAGGTCAAAAAAATAGTACGGAAAACAGTCAAGGCATTAGAACCATTTACAGATGTTCCCATCTTTGCTTTAAAGAAGAACAGAAGCATAAAAGATAGGATAGTACGTGCTAATACCACCAAAAAGAAGACATTTCAGTCCATCCGTACATTGCTGTCTCTTCCTCCAACAAAAGGGCATAGGAGATGTGGCAACTGCGTATCATGCGAAAGTACGGCTGAAGGAACACGTTTCATGTACGGGAACAGATACATAACGCATGAAGAATTTACAAATTGTAACACACATAATGTCATATATTGTGTTACTTGTCCTTGCCCAAAGGAATACGTAGGAAAGACTACTCAGCCCATAAAAAAGAGGATAACTCAGCACTGTTCTTGCATCAGATGCAAGACAGCAAATGCACCAATGGTAGCGCATTGCATTGAAAAAAAACACGGGCCTAATGATATTAAATGGACAATATTAAAACATGTAACTGGGAACAACATCGACCGGCTCCTCTCCAGATTTGAAGCGAAAACCATTATGCTTCTTAATATGATTGAAAATGGGCTCAACGAAATGAGTGAGGTAACTCATTTCGGGTAAACCTGATGCAACTTTCAAAAAGCTCGACTTTGTAAAAATACTGTGATACATAATTGCCATTCCATCCTCCCTGTCTCCTCCCTCACTAAGTGGCTCGTGTGGCATAGGATCAAAGACATTTAACAACAAACTGGCTGGTCCATATATGAAGATATCGGACAACAAACATAAGGCAAGGACTAAGCTTTAGGCATTAAATATATGGTGCTCATGAAAAAACCACCTTGTGTTAAAAAAAACACTATGTGATGAGCCAAAATGCATAATGTATACCTGCTGCAGAACATCGCCCCAAAAAAACAAATCACCATGACTACGGAAATGCAGGAAGACAGGCAAGGTCAGGCAGGACCTCTGACTTCCCGCCAACTAGATGACGCGACTACGTGTAAAAGGTGGAGAACCCAGAACTAAGGCTGCATGGCCCGTCACCAGGGTTTGATGAAGCGCGCAAGAGAAAATGAACGGAAGAATCGAGTTCAACCAAGAGGCGGTTATGAAGGAAACAGATTAAGGTATACGGCTAAACAAGATCTGTAGGACATACTGCATGTCGTAACACAGGTGGAAGGAAAATCAAGGTGCTAGCTGCACAAGCACGTCCAATTCTATGGCAGGACAGGAGGCTCCGATTATGCTTTCTCATTCCTTTTAATAGAAATGCTCAGCAGCCAATTAGAAGACAGTTTGTAAAAAACAAACTACAATACACATGAACACCAGGGTATCACATGACAGATCATAGAGACAGTAGTATGAAACGTCACCCAGAGAATACCAAATCCTCTTTCTTTGCTGCTCCACAGCCAGTTAAGTGCCTCTCTACCATTTACTTCTTCATATGTGCATTCATGTCTCATTTGCAGTTTAAAGAGCTTACTGTTTTACTGCTGGTATACGCGCTTTGCTAGCGCTTTGCATGTGCTTTGTTTTCTGCCGGCTTGTTGTTTCTCTCGGTGCTGCCGGTCTCGCTGTGTTCGGTGTGTTCTATCCTTCGCTTTGGGAGCGCGCGTTCGCCTCCCTGGTCCATGCGCTTCACTCCGGCACCTTTTCTTGCTGTGGATTGGGAGATTAGGGGCCGAGACGCTTGCACGCGGTGCGCGGGAGCTTCTACTTTTCTGTTTATCAGGCGGCCGTACAACGCATGCCATTTTCTGGTGTTTTCATCCCGTTTTTGATCCGGAGCACCAATTCTGACTGGCGTTTCTTCGCCTGCTATGCCCACAGCCTGATTATTGCCCCAATTTACGCCCAAACAGAGAAATAATTCACTTGGGCTGCATAATATTCATAGGCTTTGCCTAGAGTGACTATTTTCAGCAAGCCCTCCCTCCACATTTGTCTATTTGTTGTTCCACAGGTTCTGCCTGTGTGCTGCTGGCTTGTCTGGGGTTTGGTCACTCCCCCTGCATTGTGCCTTTGGCCACCTTTGATTTTCAGTCTCCTCTGTGGGCATTATTGTCGCACTCTGTGTGACTATGGCTGATTACTATGAGGAGGATGACTACTATTATGAGGATGACGCCTCTGGCTCTATGGAGCAGAATTTGGTTGAGGCTTTGGATCAGGGGGATCAGGAGGTTCCACAGTCTGTCAACAAAGTACTTGTTCATGCGATTACTCCCTTGAAACGTCATTTATCTAAATATGCGCAACAGCAAGGTTGGTTGCCGTCTTCTCGAGCTTCGTCTAAGTCTCCCGTTAACCCCCATAAGATGGATTTTCAGAAGCTCGCGAAGGCTTTATACTCTGACCAATCTGCCACAAATGCATCTGTGGGGGGCTTCCACGTCCAAGGTTCATCTTACTGATACCGATGACACTCATTCCTCTTCGTTTTCTGATCAGGATGGTCCTCCTCCATCAAGGAAAGCTCGTAAGGAGCATTCTATTGATGCTCCCATGCATCCTCCCCTTCTCACTTTTGAACCTGGCTTCCATCCCCTGCTGTGGCGGAATATGTTCAAGCACATATTCGCCAGCCCTTTGAGAAGGATGTCAGGGCTTGCCTTAGGTCCGAGTGTCCGCGTCCTGATTTGTCCGACAATTTAGCTGATACTCCGAAGGTTGACCCTACAATGGTCACGTATCTTAAAAAATATGCCAGGGACCCGAAGAAGGGTATTGACAGAGCTTGGTGTTCCTGCCAAGATAAAATGCTGGATTTACTGGGCCCTCTTACTAAGATCTGGGACTTGGGATTTCAGGCCAAGGAATCTTCTGCTCTTGTCGATCCTGATGAGTTGATTGAGTGGTCTCAAAGGGCTATTTGTCAATTGGGTAATGCCAATTGGGCGATTTCTTGTGAGCGGCGCCGTTCCATTCTTCTTAAATTAGATCCCAAATTGGCAGAACTGTCCTCATCCGAGTCCGGACCGCTGGCTCAGGGCTTACTCTTTGGCCAACCTTTCCTGAAGGAACTGACAAAATTCGTAGCTACCTTTAGTGGGCTAGATAAGGCTCAAGTTTCCCTAAGAAGGGCCTTTTGCCCATTTTTTTGCCAGGGCCGGACGACACCGGGGATGATCATTCGGCCGCCGCTCTAACCAGAATTCCCAGCGAGAATTCCAGTCCCAAAGAGGTGGAGGACAAGACTCCGGTTACAATAACCGCACCAACTTCTACCCCTCTCGCAAAGGGAGAGGTAAGTATAAGAAAGGAAGATTCGGCGGAAATCAAGGAGGGCATCAAGATTCCAACACTTCAGGTGAGGTTGAATCCGGCTTCGGAAGTTACATTGGGGGGAAGGATTCCATTTTTTCTACAAAATTGGCGTCTGATCTCCAACGATGCATGGGTGTTGGAGACTGTTCAGGGTTACAAGATAGAATTCTACCATCCTCAGTCTCAGTCCCTCCCTCCTACACCCCTAGTTTTCTCCCTTCAAGATCAAGAATTCATTTCGGCAGAGATCGATTCCCTTCTGAAAAAAGGGGCGATTCTTTGTACATCCCAAGGGTTTCGTGAGCACAGTTTTTCTGGTCCAGAAAAAGGGGAGCGGGTCCGGGTTGGTGCTAAATCTCAAGGATTTCAACGGAGGGGTGGTTTATCGCCACTTCAAGATGGAAGGCATCCACCTTTTCCGGGATCTCCTTCGGGAACGAAACTGAATGGTCCCTCTCGATCTAAAAGGCGCGTATTTGTCCATCCCGATTTATGGTCCACATCATCGGTTCCTGCAGTTCCAGTGGCAGGGGACTTGGTTCGAGTACAAAGTTCTCCCGTTCGGCCTCTCGTCGGCACCTTTGTGCTTCACGAAGCTTCTGAGGCCCGTTGTGGAATCCTTGCGTGCTCGGGAAGTTCGTCTGATTATCTATCTGGACAGCATCCTAATTATGGCAGATTGTCCTCACAAGCTGATGACGCATTTGGAGGGGTCCATCACTCTCTTACAGTCTCTGGATTTTCTGGTGAATCCTCAGAAATCGATTTTTCTTCCTTCTCAGATGATCGACTTTCTGGGCTTCCAGATCAATTCCCTCTCTTGCCAATTCCTCGTGCCCACTCAGAAGATTTGTTCCTTCAAAAGGGAGTTGAATTTAGTTTTATCCAAAGAGTGTGTCGTTGAGGTCTATAGCACGTGTTGTCGGCCTGTTGACTTCCTCGATTCAGGTGATTTTTCCGAGTCGCCTCCATTACCGGACGCTTCAACATTTGAAGATTCGGCATCTCCAGAAAGGCCTTTGCCATTCGGATCTGCTCCCTCTTTCAGAGGAAGCGAAGTGGGAGATGCTATGGTGCTTGGGCCACATGGAAGCCTGGAATGGGCGAGCCCTGTTCGGATCATCCCCGGAGGTGGTGATAGAATCCGATGCCAGCCTCTGGGGCTGGGGAGCCCGTTGCGGTCCGTTGTCAACTGGGGGTCGGTGGTCTCGGGAGGAGTTATCTCTCCATACAAATTGCCTGGAGCTTCTAGCAGGGTCTTTTGCGATCCGTTGTTTATCTCCACGCCAGACCATTTTGTTGCATACTTCTCTGCATGGACAATGTTTCAGCGGTTCGGTATGTCAACAAGTTGGGCGGGACGAAGTCCAGGATTTTGGCGGAAATAGCCAAGAATATTTGGCATTTTTGCCTTCAGAGGAAGATCACAGTTATTGCAGAATATCTCCCCGGTCGCAAAAATCTGATTGCGGGCTGGAACTCGCGACAACTTTGGGATTTCAGTGATTGGAGGCTTCATCCTCGCATGTTCCGCTCTCTCTCCCATGTTTGGGGCCAGGGTCAGATCGACCTGTTTGCGTCTCGTCTCAACGCTCAGCTTCCCCGATTTTACAGCTGGAGACCAGACCCGGAAGCCCTGGCCACGGATGCATTTCTGCAGACCTGGCCATCGCTCCTGTGTTACGCCTTTCCCCCGTTTATGATGATTCCCAGGGTCCTGGCACGCACAAAGCATTATCAGTTGGAGCTGATTCTGATCACTCCTCTGTGGAGGGCTCATGCTTGGTTTCCAGATCTCCTGGAAATGTGTTGTGCTGTGCCACTCCTTCTTCCCCAGCGTTGGAATCTCTTGCTGGACCCTCTCGGCAATCCACATCCCCTGATCGGGTCGGGCCACCTTCTCCTAGTGGCGTGGCGCATATCGGGGAACGCTGTCAAATCCCAGGCCTTTCGCGAGACGCTTGCAGATTTATCAGCGAGGCTTGGTCTCCCAACATTCACAAACGTTATGCAGGGTCTTGGAAACGATGGTGTGATTGGTGTGCTCAACGGGAGGTGGATCTCGCTTCAGCAGATGTCTCTCTGATCGTTCATTTTCTGGCTTCCATCGCCTCCTCCGGTCTCGCTTATCGAACAGTTAATAATTTCCGTTCAGCCATTTCGGCAGGCCATATACATATTGATGGCAAGCCTGCGGGTAAACATCCTTTGATTTCCAAGTTGCTTAAGGAGATTTGCCTAGTGAAACCACCTTGTCCGAAATACATGGCCGTGTGGGATGTTTCCATTGTTTTGCGCTTCTTGGAGGCCTGGCCTTCCAATTCTTTTTTATCCCACAAACAACTTTCAGCTAAACTGACTATGCTGTTGTGTCTTGTTTCGTGCAAACACGTGTCACTTTTTGTCCTACATGAATAGATCCTTGCCCTGATGAAGACCTTCGCAAGAATGATACATTCCGGTCCCATTTACTGAAGGTCGAAACGCGTTGGCTCCCACAAGAGAGAGGCTCAGAGCAATCAATACAATCTTGTTTGCACAAAAATAGGCACACTTGAGCAGAATGCTTTAAGCTCAAGTTTGGATTTTGTGAATTAATTCTCTGACCTTCCTAGGACCTGTTGCATGTTAGTATATTGAGGACTAATGAAAAGACAGTCCCAGTATTGTATGCAAATAAGTAGACTATTTGAAATAAAAAAGTTCATGACTTTGGAATGTCTTGTATTTTTCACTTATCACTTATATGTATGTCATGTAAATAGTTTTCACGTCACCTGGTTTTTGTTACTATTTCTGCAAAAACTGTTGCTGTATATATTTTAAAAAACTAAGAGGATTATGTATGTCCGTGTCACGTGGTAGGAACTTAGCAAAGTACAAAATATGTAATTATAAATAAATATAACCCAGGGTAAATTAAAAAGACCACTGAGGTATGAGAAAAATGTAATGTATGGTGTTAGAGGTATCTCTCTTTTTTGATAGCTTTACCGATTCCAGCCTGTGTACTTCCACAACTGAATCATTCCCTTTCATTGTTATTTTAATTTTAGAAAATAGGCATTTTCTTGTTTAATCATTCTGTGTGCCTCTGCCTGTTTGTGTATTGATTGTCTGGTGTTGGAGTGACAGAGGCTGATTTTGTGCATTCGCTGTAGACAACCACTGGTTGGGGTTGAGGTGAACCTGGCCCTTCCTAGATGACTCAGAGCTGAGCTGAATAGGGCTTGGCTGCATTTAGAGTAGTGAGATGAGATTCCCTTGCACATGAATTGTGCCTGTCTCCCTTGCACAATGCTGTCTCCACCCCTTGTGGTCATACTGCACCAGTGAGGACAGTACTGTTTGGAACTGGGCTCAGAGACCCTTGCACAAAGAGAACAAAGAAAAAGGGGGTATAAGTAGTAGCCCTTAAACCCCAGAAGTTTAAATAATTTCTGGACTCAAGAGGAACCTTGCCAAGGAGAAGAGCTGAAGAGATGTGAGGAGGAGTACTGCCCCTTTGCTGTGTGCTGTGTGGGGGTGGCCTGAAGTTGTTGTTTCTGCCAAGGAGAGGACAATGACTGGACATTTGCTTTGAACCTGCTTGAAGAAGATCTCCGAGGTCCTGTGTGTGCTGGACTCCTGTTCTGAAGTCTCAGGGACACAAAGACGTCACCCCTAGCTCCCCTGAACTCTACTGCTTAGAGTTCTGACCTGGCAGGACGTGCCTGTTCCATTTGTGGGCCTCTGGTGGTTGTTCCTGCTGATGGGAGCTGGAAGAAACCCAAAGAACTGAAGAAATCAACGCATCACTCTTCTTACACCTGTTTTTCCCAACGAAGCAGTGCTGTGCGAGAAGAATCTATACACATCACCATACCACTGTCGAGTCCGATGCATCACCTTTCGAGTGATCGCGGCTAAAGAAACTGATGCAGCGCAACTTGCCGCCACTGCATCGATTGCCAATGCATCTTGGCTTTCCACGCATCACACCTGTGGGCAAGTTTTTCCCGACACATCACCAATGGCCCAGAACCATCTTGGAGACAACACATTGCTTCCCCCTACAGACCAGATGCGAAGCATCACTTCTCCTGTGTGCAGCAGAACTCTTGTGTTGCCTCCCAAGGCCTAAGGAACTGACGCAACTCTTTGTTTCTCGATGCTTCCCATCTCTGCGGCTGTTTGCACTTGTGAATTTTGATGCATGTGCATGTTTTTTTCGTTTTGGTCTTGTTGAGTTTAGATGAAGATAATGTATTCTTCTAAACTGGTGTGGTGTCCATTTGTGGTAGTATCACTGTATTACTGTGCGTTTTGAGTTTAAATACTTTACACATTGCCTTTGGGATAAGTCTGTCTGCTTGTTCAAACCTACCCAGGGGGTGAGCAGGAGTTATTTAAAGTGTGTATCCCCCTTACCCTCACTTGAAGCAAGTTTCCCTATTTGCCAAGTAGAGACCCCCATTTCTAACAGTGGTTCCTTTCAATGCACAGAAACTAGTGTAGGGCTGGTGGTCATCTCTAGATTTGACAGCTGGAATACCCTTAGGATGATCAAGGTAATGTCCTCTGCCATCCCAACAGACACTTCTCTGTCTACCAAAGTTTATATTAGGCCCTAAACTAGTTGCTCATCTAGAACCCATAATCCTTAGCTTACTAATGAATTGCTAGATTTTATAGAGGCAACTTGTCGACTTGTAAGTTGCTGGCACAATTAAAAAGTTCAGAAAAGTTTACTTATTATTTTGACCACATTGAGGAAGTGTGCTGTTCGACCCAGGAATGGTTTAAAATATACAAGTACTTAATTTTGTGAGAATTTAAGTTCCCTTTTTTCAACAAAAGATTGTAAAATGTCACTGCTAAAGATTTGCTTCCTTTTAATTTCAGTGACATAAAATCACTCACAACATCATTACATCCAGACGTTTTGTAAATTTGATGTAATCTCAATAAGTGATATCGATCAGGTCTTGAGACAGTGTCTTACATAAAAAATGGTCTTCTGACAAAAGGCATTGCTAGCTTGTTGAATGCTTTTTTGCAATCAAGTTGTCCCACTTATCTAAATAGTACTATCATAACTCCATTACATAAAAATCCACCGTGATTCCACCGGTGATAAACCATAGATCAATATATAATCCATTATTTTGTGAAGGTTATAGAATCAATAGAAATCAATATGGTTTTTCTTCTCTGATTTTCTATCTGGAATCCCTCAGTCTCGTGGCACTGAGACTGCAGTTCTTGTCATCAGAAAACACATGCGACTGCTGCTCTATCACAGTCATTCACCAGCCCTGTTCTTATTAGATTTATTTGCAACTTTTAATACAATAGACCATGTGCTGTTGTGCAAGAAACTTTAATCAATTACAGAGGTGAAGATCAGAGCATTAGAGTGAATGCATTTTTTTTATCATCCAGTTTTTGTCTGTCACCTGTGACCTTCATTGTGGTGTTCCCCAATTTTCCAACCTCTCACCCTTATTATTTAACATCTATGTGATTCCTCTTGATCACACGATCACAGCCTATGGGTCTAGGTATCAGACGCACGAGGATGCTACAAGCTATCAAGGGATTTGGAGCTGAATCCTCTGATACTCCTCATGTGACAATCTACTTACAAATAAAGCAGTGCTGGATGAATTTTAGCTAACTTTGTCTTCATGCTAATAAAACTGAGGGGCATATTACCAAGGGGGGCGATAGACAATTATCGCCGATTTAGTGGCCGTTTTCGGCTGCTAAGCGGCGATAATTCTATCGCCCCATTAGCAAGCTGTTGCTAACTGATGTTAGCGACAGCTTTTAGGCGATAGCGAGCGGTTTGGAGCCCGCTCTGCATGTCAGCGATGTTTATCGCTAATGACATGCAAAGTGGGCGTACCCAACCCGTTAGCGACTGAAAGCAGTCGATAACGTCGCTATCGCCTATTAACAAGGCAAGCGTAGCGTTGGAAATATTTGCGCTAAGCGCAAATATCTCCAAAAACTAACGCCTGCTCAGACCAGTTCTTAGCCATGTTATCTAATAGGAGGTGGATAACATGGCTAAGAACATTTTGTCGCTAATGCTTGAATATCGCTGTATTCTCAGTGATATTCACGCTATCGCCGGAAAATGTATCGCTTTGGAGATAAACCTTGCTAATAGCAAGTTATCTCAGCGATAATTTCCGGCGATGCTTAGCGATAATAAATTTGTTGCTAAGCCTAGTTAGCGATAGATATCGCTAATCATTGGTAATATGACCCCCAGATCCTTGTAGATGGCGCCAAATATTTGAGAACAGAGTTTGGGCAGATTAAATTTGAAGACAGCCTCCAATCACTTCTATCTGTCAGAACACTGGGTGTCAGTTCCGACGCATCCCTTTCATTCGACAAGCAAGTTTTAGTTTCATATTTGTATTTTGTCAGAAGTAGCCCCTCTGCTACAGACCACACATATTCATTCTCTTGTCGATTCAAGCTAATGTTTATCTTTATCGTTCCACCAGCCGTTTGAATAAACCTCACCATTATCTAAAGTACACTCTGTTCGGAATCACGCTATTAGGTTAGCATGTGCAATAAAGAAGTCAGAGCATCTTCAGATAGATTCATGAAGGTGCCATTCTGCGATTAGCAAATTGCGAAAAATAGCGATTCGCATTTTGAAAATCGCAGAATGGCATTCATGTAGAAATGCGATGCAAAAAAGCGAATCGCAATCAATCGCAATTGCCGATTGCGATCTTGCCACAATCGCTAATTAATCGCAGAATCGGCATTTTTCCAAGTAGAAATTGCGACCTCGCAATTAGCGATATCGCAATTGGCGATCTCGCTAACTGCGAGATCGCAAAAACGGGAAGTCGCATTTCGAGCCCACTGATGACATCACAACCAGGAAGTAGGCTTGCCCCACCCACAAACAGAACACAGAGCCAGAGACTGGGAGCAGGATACTGAAGAGCTCCAAACCTTAGACTGTGCAGCACCCCAGCAGGACAAAAATCACCAATATGTCCCAGGATGCAGCAGGGAGCAGTGGGCAGGAGAGGAAGCGAAAACTCAAGTTTTCTGAACTTGAACTGGAGCATCTGTTTGAGGGGGTCACCAAGGACTATGCACGGCTCTTTGGCAAAGACTCCCGGAGGGTGCCAGAGGCAGACAAGCGCAGGATCTGGCAGCGCATCCGCACTAAAGTTAATTCGGTTGGGGTGACCCAGCGGTCAATTGAAGACCTTAAAAAGCGGTGGTACGACCTGAGAGGTCGGTCTAAGGAGCGTATTGCCGAGAGGCTTGGGGAGCGACTGGCCACCGGTGGAGGGGAACCTGTAGCCACACCGAACACCCCATTGGAGGACCTGATAGAGGACACCATTGCACCAGAAGCCTGCGTGGGGGTCATGCAGCTGGACTCGTCTCGACCCAGCCAACAATCTGAAGGTAAGTGCCATGCGACAGCGACCTTGTCCCCCAACAATGCCCATGACTCCTGAGCTAGCAATATGACATCCCCAACAATGCAGCCCATGCACACCTGAAATGCCCCATTGCATTGTGGTAGTCGTAGTGAAATCATATCCCCCCAGTTAGCTGAACACAGCCAGAGCTGTAAATTCAAAGTGAATCCAAAAGCCAGTCAGGGAAAGCAAGCCTGCATGCATGTATCAACATTGCTTGTGCAAGATACATAAGATTAATCATGCACCCTTTCACATTACAGGTGCAGTTGAGCAACCCAGCACAGATAGCGAGGCCCTGCACATCGCCGAGACCCAGGAGGACACTGAGGGTGAGGGCCAGTCCAACCAACGACCCGGTCCATCACAGCCACCAGCAGTTCTTCCACCACCACCACCCCGTGCGGACAGGGCCACTCCTGCAGCCACAGGTGTGCAGCCGACACCCCAACAAACAGCCACAGCAGTGGTACAGCCCCCACCATCAGCGCCTAGGAGGCAGACGAGGTGCACAGCTGGAGCCAGATCACACACCAGCACACTGAGGCGCCAGCAGCGTCAGGGCTCAGCAGGCACGGGCAGGGCACTCCTACTACCAGATCCAGGCCTGGCGATTGAACGCCGCATGCAGGCGGTGCACCGTACGCAGGCGCGTCACCTGGCAGCAATTCACACCCAGCTGCAGGCGACAGGCCAAAATATTGCCCAGATGACCGCTGCTGTCAGAGAGAACAGCCAGCTGCTGGTAGCCCAGCAGGACATGACCCGCCGCCGCCACCGCCAACTACTGGCCCGCCTTTCGGCCTACACAAGATCAAACCATATAGTTGGGAATGCAACATCACAGCTGGCACGCAGGTCACCTGCCATGCAGGGCCAGAGGGTGCAGTGTTGCCAAGATGTGGCAGGTCACTAGATCTGCTTACAGCAGCAGTGCTCGGCAGCCAGTTCACTGCCCATGGAGAAGCAGAGGGGCCTGACGACGTGAGCGAGATAGCGTCAACTAACAGCAGCGCATCCATGCCACCGATGCCTGTACGTCGCCGCAGCAGCAGGCCAACAGCATCAACTAGGGCCAACACCGTCCCTCAGGACACAGATAGACGACTTGGGGCGTCTCGTCGTAACCGACAGTGAAAACTCAGACACTCTCACGGAGGCCATGCAGTACACCCCTGCAAGCCCACTACTCCAGCATGGGGAGGTATGGAGTAATACTCTCTTCATGAGACACCAATATTAGTAAAGGCCAATTTATTGTGCATGAACAATAAAGATTAATGGTCTGACTTGATTCACACTCATGTCATTATTGCATTTGTCATGCATGAGTGCAGTGTTTTGTGAGGGGAATGGGTGCACTAGAAACAGTTAATAGTGATGTGGTTGCGGCGCCTGTGTCCTTCAGCAGGATTTTCTCCGCGTGCATGACGCACATGTGGAGGCGGGGGATTGTCCCCTTCCGACTCACTGCCAGATATCTCCACTGGTATCCTGCACTTGGTAGCAATGTTGTGGAGTATTGCACACACGGCCACGATGCGGCAGCAGACCTCAAGTGTGTATTTGAAGGCCCCACCAGTCTTGTGCAGTATGCGGAAACGGCTCTTCAATAATCCAAATGTCCTCTCAATGCAATTTCTTGTTCGTATGTGTGCAGCATTGTAACGCCGTTGCTGTGGTGTGGCAGGGTTGAGGTATGGGGAGGAGGTACTCACGTAGTCGGTAGGCGCTGTCACCTGAGGGTAAGAAGCACAGGGTGAGTGCCTGTTCTGCGCAGATACTTGATCACAGTGTACTATTTGGGGGCATGTGTACTTACCTAGTAGGTGTCCTTCGCCAAAGTCTCCCCTGGCCAGTCGTGTGTGAATGCCGCTGTGCCTGAAGATGAAGGAGTCATGTGTGCTGCCCGGATATTGTGCCACTATGTCCGGGATATAATTCTTGGCATTGCACACCATCTGGATATTGAGGGAGTGGTAGGACTTGCGGTTGCAGTACATGTATTCCGTTTGTGCTGGTGGGCAGATGTGGATGTGGGTACAGTCAATGCATCCAATTACATGCGGAAAATGTGCGATGTTGTAGAATTTCAGCTTGGTGTCATTCAAGTCCTGTTGGGTGGTGGGGAATGATATGTAGGGGTGTAGCTGGGTCAGCATTGCATCCAGGAAACTCCTTAGGCAGCGGGACATGGTGGGCTGGGATATCCCCCCTGCAACAGCAACTATCCCCTGGAAGCTTCCGGAGGCCAGTAGGTGCAGGCTGCACAATACCTGCACATGGGTGGGAACGGCATTGGTCCTCCTTGTTGGGTGCTGCATCAGGGGGTCTAGGTCCTGGATCAGCTTAATGATCATTGGCCCATTTAGGCGGTACTTAGCATAGATTTGCTCCCTGGTTTGGCCCAGAAGGGTGACCCGCTGATGGAATATCCGCTCCTGGATCCTACGTCTGTTCTGTGCTGCTCGCTGTAGCTACGCCGCCTGACCACCATGTAGAGTCCTGGCATTGTGAGAGTCCTCAGGCTCCAGCTGCATGTCCTTAAGTGTGTTTGGTCAGGCCTGCACCTGTTTGTAGTTAGCTAAAGTTTTTTTTTTTTTTTCTTAGCTGGTTACCACCTGGTTTGGGTTCTCCTTAAATTGTGCGTCGCAAATAGCGATTATCTTGTTTTTCGCTATCTGCGATTTTTCTTGAATGGCGATTGCAAATATTTTGCCAGTTCGCAAATGATTTCGCAGAATCCATGGTTTCTCGCTATTTTAAAATCGCAAATGGGCTTGTTCCAGGATTCTGCGAATTTATTTGCGAACTCGCAATTTTGATTTAGTGATTTCGCTATTTGGCTATTTTCACTATCAAGAATTCCTTTTACTCAATTTGCGATCGCAATTGCTATATCGCAGCTATTGCGATCGCAATTTGGCTTCATGAATCTATCTGCTTATTACCTTGGCATAGCTACACATTGTACAGTTGATCCAATACAGAGCATCGGTGACTGTGTGGAAGGTGTTCCAGGGTTGGGGCCCTAAGTAACTCTTAAATCGCTTTCTTTTCATAGAATTTTCTTGGGAGTTGCATTCCATGCATAACTCTAAACTGCCCATTTCTAAATGGAAGATAACAAATGTGGAAGTAGAATGTGCAGTGTAGCAGGTACAACACGGTTGGAATACGTTACCACCCTCTCTCTCTAGCAGTGCCCGCGTATTATTACTTCATTTAGATTTCAGAGGTTCAAAGACTATTTTTTGTAATAGGATATCTGCATAAATGGTTGCTTTAAATGGTTTATTCTGTTACATTTGATCTGCTTCTTATCTGTATATACACTAGGGGTGGATGTAACTCGCGTAATTTCGTATAATGTAATCAAGTGGAATTACTCAAAACTTCCATGAGATTAAGCAAAATTGTGTGAGAATAGTAATTCTGGGGCAGATTTACAATAAGTGGCGCATCCCTGCAGATCAGCAGGGATGCGCCACTTATTGTGCGCCATGCCTCCGCCACCATTGATGCGCCGCATTTACAATGCGGCGCACCAATGGGCAAAAAACGGCACAGATGCGTCACGCATCTGTGCCGTAAACGCGGCTCAATGCTGGAGTTGCATCGCAAACGCGACGCAGCTCCAGCACGACTCTGTGGGGCCCTATCTAGTTAATGCTGCGCCAATCCTTACGCCTGCTTCAAGCAGGCGCAGGGTTTTGACGCAGCATGGGCCCCAAAGTAACTGAGTGAAATCTTGCAGATTTCACTCAGCCACTCTTAGGGGGCGTTCCTGCGCCGGACGCCCCCCTGCGCAGGAACGCCTCCTTCTGGCGCAGGGCTTTACAACGTGACGCATCTCCCAGATGTGTCACGTTGTAAGTACCCCGCACCATGGCGCTTCTTTTGCGCCGCCGCTGCGTCACAAAAGTGACGCAACGGCGGCGTAAAAGGGGAGCAAGGGGCTTGTAAATCTGCCCCTCTGTATTTAGCGCTAATTTATAGCTGCAAATATGCCCCCTGATGTCCAAAATGGATACATGGATGTTTTTTGTGCATAGGTCATAGTGCTAAATGCATAGCAGAGCATAAACAGTAGCACGAGCAGCCACTTGTGCTAGCTAATTGTGCTCTTGCTGTAGAATTTCGCCCCCAAATTACTCTAAATTACGTGAGTGGGCGTAATTGCATTATTATTAGTATTCTGTGTCAAAGAATAATGCAGAATTGTCAAAATTACTCCAATTTTTCTGGCGTACTTAAAACTCCACCCAGGCCTAATATACACTTGCCATTGTATGTATGTCTTCTGGGTGGTTTATGTATTTTATGTTGTTATGTTTTCATTAGAATGCCCCTTGAAGCTTGTTTTTGTGGCATGGATTGCACTATATAAATGTATTAAACAAACAAGCATGCTAGCTCTAGATGTCTGTTCCCTAAATAATCATGGCAATGGTTTGCAGGCATGGACTTATTTTTCCAAGCAGGATCTGTACATATCAAATAAGATACAAACAAGATTTTGACAATGCTTGTATTCGGTTCGACACAACATATTCCAATTACAAAATGTAGTACTCTATCAAGAAATGAAATGGTAAGGGATTCCTCCTCTCTCCTTGCATGAAAAAATGAGTTACATAACATACCCCCAGATTCATCAATGTCCCGTTTTGCGAGTCCTTAATAGCGATTTTTAAGGAATCGCTATTAAAGACTCGCAAAACGGGATGCATGTAGAAATCGCAATATTTTTTGCGATTTCTACTGCTTCCTTATTTGCGATTCGCTAATTGCTAATCGCAAATAAGGAATGGCTTTCCCATTCATTCCTATTGGCCTAAAGGCCCATAGGAATGAATGGGGAGTCATTCCTTATTTGCGATTAGCAATTAGCGAATTGCAAATAAGGAAGCGGTTTCAAGGGTGCCAGGGTGTCCAAAGGTCACCCTGTAGCACCCCTGAAATGGTCATGTACACTGGTGTTGCGCACACACATGTCCAAAGGACATGTGTGTGTGTAACATACAACTTAGAAAAATGCACTAAAGTGCATTTTTCTAAGTTTTTGCTATTTACCACGTAGTTATACTTCGCGGTAAATAGCGGCCCAGATTGCGAATTCGCAATTTTCAAATGGTTCATGAATTGCATTTAAGGAATCGCAATTTGAGTTTCCTTAAATGCAATTCATCGCAATTTAGCGAGTTCTAGATTAGCGATTTTTGCATTTGGGATGATGAATCCCAAATGCAAAAATAGCGCTCGCAAAGGGCCAGATTCTCAGAATCTGGCCCTTTGCGAGCCGATTTCACTATGAGGAATCTGGCTGTATATATGTAGTTATCTGGTCAAGATATAAGGATAACCTTTAGGTCTGACTCGACAACTTAAACTATTGTCAGAGCTCATGTCCACACAAAAGCACAACAAGAAACACATAATGCAGAAATATACAGAAAGGGGCTTTGAGTTAGGCCCCTTCAACCATTGGCTGTGTGACCTCCCTTTATTCAACGCAAGGATGAGGGGTTGTTCATTTTATGAGCCAGCCCACAGAATGTAGTAGATGTTTACATTTTTGTATTTGCATTTAATATTGGAAACATGTAGTCTCACTCTGGTGTCTTATCTCATCTCTACCTAGACATAGAGGGGCATATTCACAAGGGAAGTGGAGGAGTGAGGCTTCCTGGCGTAACGCCTCACTCCGCCACTTCAGAAACGCAGGGCTGCAACATATTTACAAGAATATGGTGCAGCCCTGTGTTTCCTCCTGCGCTGGCGCTACACTTAGCAGCCTAGCACCAACGCAGGCACCCTTGCACAACAGTGCAACGGTGTATGCGTGCATGGGAAGATTGTTTATGTACATGAAGGTCCCTCTTCTTGCACATAAACAATCTTGAAATGCCGTTTTGTAACTTCTATGTGTGTGCTTCTATGTGTGCTTAATGCAGCACACATGGAAGTTGCAAAACTGCATTATTCCAAAATGATTGTTTCTGTGCAGGAAGGGGAAACTTCCTGTACATAAACAATCATTGGCCTTTTGCTGTTTTTATGTGTGCTGCACATCGAGACACACGTGAAAACAGCAAAAACTAGGAGAAATCGAATAATTCTCCTCGTTGCGCCAGGGTAAGACCAGGTTCTCCCTGGTCCTAATTCTGGCACTGCCTTCTATTTACGCCTCCCTTGCAAATATGGGGCAGCATCAGAACCAATGGGTGTTGCGGTGGAACGCCCACTGCAACACCCATTGGCCTCCCATTTAACGCTAAGCATAGCGTGAAAGGGGGCCTTATTTACAAGGAAGCGATAAGCCACATTAATTAAAAAGTGACATTCCAGTGGTGATAGGGGCTTGTAGATATGCCCCGAGTGTTGTAACATACAATTGGCTGATGAGGAGAAGGCAGGGCACCCATACACCAACATTCGAGGCACAGGACATTCCTCCACATAGACACAAGACAGAAGCATGTTTACATTGACCACAACAGACCTTATAGGGCCGATGAGCATAACAGCAGCTGCAGATACATCTGGTCCTATAAACACATCATTGCCTTCTGAGATCCAATTACCAGGATGCACATGACACAATATGTCAGAAATGTGAGGATGGAGTAGCAGTGCTACAATACATAACTGTAGTTGCTCTTGAAGGAACATGGTTGCTGTCATCTAGTTTCAATACAGAATGCCGATTCTCATAGCTTTAGTAAATGGAGACTCATGATTTTAATAAAGAAAGGAGGCTAACGTTATACATCACCTTTTATTCACTACTTCCAAGCAGCCAATACTTCAAAGTTCAAAAATTAGAACATTGCATTGTTCATAATACAAATCCAGAACAGTTCATTTATAAAACCCCACAACATTTCATTGTCTCCCTCCTTTGGTGCTGCTCTTTGTTAATTTATTTCTATTCAGCTACCTTTGAATCCATATATTAGTTCCTTATGAATCTGCAACAAAACAAATCAAGTAACATATCTTTTCAAGCAAATTGCAATCATGTATGACCCAAATGCTATATCAACACTTACTTCAAATATTTTAATTCTTCTACATTTTAGACTTTGTTTCAATTAAATTTCACAACTGCTTTCCCTTGTTGACAAATTGTATCCACTCACTCTCAATCTTTTCTTATTTTCCTGGGAAGGAAGGGCAGGATAAAGCTAGCCTCCTTGTCATTAATAAAATCACGAGTCTCCATCCAATAAAGCTATGAGAATCAGCAATTTATGGCTAGACAGGAGACTAGCATTATGCATATTCAAAGTCTAAAAATGCTTTGGTTTAGAATACAATTTTCTGAACATTTCAGCATTTGCCCAATCTGCCACATTTCATCACCTCCTCCAAACATGCTCCAGCTGTAAAAACTCTAGAAGCCGCAGCGCCTCTCACACAATGTGATTTAAATCTTTCAATGCGCACAACAGACTCTTTCATGAACTCCTTTACATTTGTAGCTGCAGACACTACTTTATAAGGTTTTACATATGAGGTTAACAATTGACTTACACCATCACTCCTTAATTCCTATACTCGTGACTCATACTCTTACAAACAGTCTACCACAAAACATTTTGGATTACTCTCAAATCTAGGATAGAAAATTGATTCTGATATAGTCTTTGTCCTTCTCTAAACCTCAAAAATACTACTTCCGCCTGGTAAAAGCTACTGGAAATATCCAATGCCTGATCATAATATACTCTCCTAAAAAAACTAAACAAATCAAAGTTGCTAACTTCCATGTCAGTTCTCTTGAAGATAAATACCTATTCAATGGCCAGGGCTCAAACATCTCTAAAACCACATTAACATCCCAAACTTCATGATGATACCTAGGAGGTCTCCTCAGAAAAATTCCTTTCAAAGTTCTGCAAATCAAAGGACTTTTCCCAATAGATGAATCATGCAAAACAAATGACCTGCTGCAACCCTGCCAGAAATGTACAACTTCTTGCTCATCAGCCACCATGGGATCCAAGTTCCTTTCCTTGCACCAACAATGTACCCAGACATTCCATGATCCCCTTATATCTCTTCTTTGTTCCTGGTGCCCATGACTCATTGAGAAGCTCTGATGTGTCACCAGAAAGTCCATCAAATCTTCCTGATCTCCTGATCTCCAGACTGGAAAGTTGAGCAAGCCTGACTCCATCAGAGGATCTTCCTCTCCTTCTATCCTACCATCCTCCCATTGCATGACTGAATCAAATAAGGCACTTTCACAGGTAATTCCATTACTTACAGAAACCAAACTTATGTCACCCAAAAAGGAGTTACCAGTACCATCTGCCACCTTTGCCACCTCACTTGGTCCAACACCTGCTGTATCATTGCAAATGGTGTGAAAGCATTACCTTTCAGATCTACACAATTTTGAGTAAAGTCCTCCACAGCCATTGCTCCTGGATCTGGCCTCCAGGAGAAATACTTTTCCTTCTGAAACTTAACCAGGAAGAAAACAAATCCACTTCTATAGGTCCTAGACAGGACTCTATCTTCTGTAACTTCTTCCCTGAACATCTACTCGCTGAAATCTCATAAGTTGTGTGAATTCCAGTAGGCCAATATATTCTCCTTCCCTGGGAAGTACTAAGCTAACACATCAATCTTGTTCTCCTGACAAACCCCTTATAGCATATCGCCTTCTACCTCATATCTGTTTTGTTGTTATAAGTGCTATTATAATGTCAATCTGTAATCTTTCTATGTTAAGCGCTCTGATACCCACGGGTCTTGTCCGCGCTATATAAAACACTATAAATAAATAAATAAATAAATAAAGCTCCCATAACTCATTCACAATCTCTGTTAGCTTCTTCAACCTGCTTCATTCTAATTTGTTTATGTAGGTTACCGCTGTTACATTGTCCACTTTCAACTTATCCTTTAAACTGCAAATAGAAAACAGCCCTGCAGTCATTTGTAAAGAGTTTATATGGTCTACCTTCTACCCACTCCATTTCCCTCCAGTTTCTTGGCCCATAAATATTGCTCCCCATCCAAAACTGCTCATATCTCATTCCACCACAAAATCTAGAACTGTCCCAAAAAGTGCTCCACCATTCCCAGCAGCCAAGTTTTCTAACCACCAGTCAACTCCAACCTCATTTCCTCCGTCATCTCCACCTTTTCTGCGTACCACAGCCCACATGTTAAACAAACTTTTTTTTAAGCACTGAAGAGTTCTGTAATGTAGCCGGCCTTGAAAAACTGCCTGTACTGAAGATGAAAGAAGATCAATGACACAAGAAAGATCTCTTAATGTCACCTCCTTCCTTTACCTCAACTGACATACCTCTCTTTTTATCATACTTATCTTCCTTTCTGATAACTGCAAATGGACTTGCACTTTATCTATAACAAAACCCCCAAACTCCAACATTTGTCTTGATTGCCAATGAAACCCAATCTTTCCGATAGCTCCTTCACCATAGACAAACACACTCATAACATCTCCACATTCTGACTGATTATAAGACTGTCATTGAAATATTTAATCGCGCACAGGCTGAAGGCAAGCTGTAGCGCTGTTATTTTTAAAAAACCTCCTTGCATTGCTGCTATAACTGTTTACAACTGAAGAATCTTTCTTTTTATTTGCGCCGCACTTCGCTTTCACGTACCTGTCTTCATCGAAAGGCACTGCTCCCTGGTCCACCACGGGTTGTCCCGATTGTGTGGAGGGAGTATCCGTCAACATTTCCCTCCACTTCCGGGCAGGAGACCAGAGGGGGAGGTGCTTCCCCACTATTTAGCCTAAATGCCACAAGCTTCGCGCAGCGGATAAGTGCAGGCTGAAGGCAAGCTGAAGTGCTGTCATTTTTAAAGAACCTCCTCGCATTGCTGCTATAACTGTTTAAAACTGAAGAATCTTTCTTTTTAATTGTGCCGTACTTCACTTTCACGTACCTGTCTTCCTTGAACCGCACTGCTCCCCGGTCCACCACGGGTTGTTCCGATTGCGTGGAGGGAGTATGTAGTATACTTGTATACTTGTATACTTGTAGTATACTTGTATACTTGTAGTATACTTGTAATGTAGTATACTTGTATACTACATGTAGTATCCAGCAACATTTCTCACCCACTTCCCGGCAGGAGACTGGAGGGGGAGGAGCTTCCCCGCTATTTAGCCCACATGCCACAAGCTTTGCACAGCGGATGCGCGCAGGCTGAAGGCAAGCTGAAACAATGTTATTTTTTAAAAAACTCCTTGCGTTGCTGCTATAACTGCTTAAAACTGAAGAATCTTTCTTTTAATTGCGCCGCACTTCACTTTCACGTACCTGTCTTCCTCGAACCGCACTGCTCCCCGGTCCACCAGGGGTTGTATTGATTGCGGGGAGGGGGTGCCCAGCAATGTTTCCCACCCACTTCCGGGCAGGAGATCGGAGGGGGCGGAGCTTCCCCACTATTTAGCCCACATGCCACAAGCTTCTCGTAGCAGACGCGTGCAGTAGGCGTACCGCCGGTGTGTCGGAGGAGGGCCAAAGGCAAGTTTGTCTGCCCCCATCCACATGCGGCCGGGGCCAGGGACCAGAACCCCTGTCCATTCCCTGACCCACATCAGATCCTATAGTCCACACTCCCTACGTAACCTAAGAGGAATGACATCTGACAACTGACGTCACTTGTGGAATGTAGCAATTGAACACACTCATTGTCCACACTGTGGGTTTAACTTTCGGCCGGTCATTAAGGCATGGAACGCCCCTGTAAATTGCGCCAGTATAAAGATGTTCCTGCTAAACTGCAGACCGTTCTCTAAGCATGCCACTGAAATCGCCCTACTGTTGGAGGAACTTAAACCTGATGCTCTATTCTAGATGGAAACATGGCTTAATAATGAGTCTGAGCCAGTCCTCGCTCAAAATCTCCCTCACGGCTACCTCATACAATTAGAGGACTGTAAGGAAGGCAGAGGGCGGAGGCTTAGCGATTGTTTTTAAAGACCACTTTAATTGCCGCATCTCTTCAGATCAGGTATCAGACTGCGAGAGTTTTATCTTCTCCATTGACTTCTCCCCACTATCACCTTCTCTGGGTTAATAATTTATCGCCCACCAGGACCCTTAGGTCAATTCCTCAAAACCCTTCCGATAACCATCACTAATTTAGCCTGCTCGCCATCCACCTTCACAGTATTGGGGGATCTTACTATTCACCTAGACAACACCTCTGATCACTCCACTAATGAACTGACCATGAGCCTCTCTGCACTTAAGCTAAAACAGTAAGCATTCAAACCCACCCACATTAAAGGCCACTTACTTGACCCCGTTTTTAGCAACTGCTCCGATCTTACATCAGGAATGCCGTTTCCGTTTCCTTGGTCTGACCACTTCCTGATTCCCTTGACCTGGAAAATCCCGGACTATACCCTACCTTCCAATTTAACCTCACGCCGGGAACGCAACTGGTCCAAGCTTCCCAGAGAACTTTGGATCTCAGCCCTCAAAACCTCCAGACCTAACAGGGACCCTAACCCTATCTTGTCAACGAGAAATGTAATTGCTGGATCCAGAGCTCCTTAGACGACGGGCTCCCCATGAGGCACACCCACAATAATGCAGAGCAAAGACGTCCCCATGGTACTCCCCTAAATTACGGGAGCTCAAACATCACTGCAAAAGGTTAGAGAGGAAATGGAGACAGACCTGTGCCGGGTCTAGCAAATCCGAATATAGGGAGGCAATAGAAACCTATTAATGTGAAATTAAAGTTGCTCAAGCCGCCTTCTACGAGGAAAAAATCAAGGCAGCTTCTAACTCTCCCAAGGAATTCTTTCGGATTGCCAAAAGCCTTTCAAAACTCCCCCAGGAGCAACCAATCTCTAACGATGCTCTATCCCGCTGTAACAAACAGGTGGCGTTCTTCCACCAGAAAGTACAATACATATACTCCTATCCATTCCGAACCCACTAATTGTACAGTACGCGGAACCCAAACCACATTGAAGCTACTCCCCTCCTGGACCTTGCATCCTTAGACTCCATCATGTGCTGGGTAAAGTCGGGTTCCCCCTCAGACCCAGCGCCCACTCTGCCCTCTTATCAGTCATAGCAAGCATCCTACCAACTGTTCTCGACCTGCTGAACGCCTCCATCTCCTCTGGAAAGGTCCCCCTAGAATGGAAATGTGTCATGGTAAAGACCCTCATAAAAAGCCCAATCTTGACCAGAACAACCTGAGCAACTATCGCCCAATCTCCCTACTTCCTTGGCTGAGTAAGATTTTGGAAAAACACATCAACTCAGAGTTGGTAGAGTTTCTAGAAACCAACAGCCTACTCCATGCTTCAGAGACTGGCTTCCGTCCCCAACACGGGACCGAAACTGCCCTCCTTGCTGTAACGGAGGAGGCAAGGAGGATCTTAGATCATGGAGGTTCTGCAGCAATCATTCTTCTCGATCTCAGTGCCGCATTTGACACTGTAAACCACGACACGCTGATTCTGAGACTTTGGGATCTGGGTGTGTCAGGCAATGCCATTACCTGGTTACAAACCTTCCTAGCTGAACGATCTTTCCAGGTCTTTGAAGGCGATCTTGTCTCTAAACGGATGCCCCTCAGCTGTAGTGGGCCTCAGGGTTCTTCCCTGAGCCCCACACTATTCAATATTTACATGAGTCCCTTGGTAGAGATCGTCCATCCATTTGGCATAAAAATCATCACCTACGCAGATGACACTCAGCTTGTGGTGGCATTAAACCACCCTGAAAAATCACCAAGTAATCTTGAAAGCTGTCTTGAGGAGGTGGCCAAATGGATGGAACTCTCTTGCCTAAAGCTCAATGCATCCCAATCTCTATTCCTTTCCTCTGTATTGGTATGCTCGAATACCCCATCATTTGAAAGGATATCCTGGCTTCTCGCTGTGACACTAAGGACACATTTCCTCTGTGAGTCGCTTCAGACTTAATTTCCCATTATTCCAGACAACTCCTCAACTGACATCTGTCTGCAAATTAGCTCCTAACCTTTGTTCTTGAAATCCTATTCCTCAGAGATTGACAAAAACTCTTCCTTCATTCCCTAAAACTCTTCTCTCCTGCTGCTTTTAAAAATAGGTTTCACAGTTTCCTGCATAGTCTTTAATCTCTTGTCTCACAATCTCCCGTAGCCTATCCTCCTCATGAATCCCTAGCTCCTCAGTCATCCTGACCAAAAATCACACCTGTATGTCTTAATTCCCCCAAACACTCCTTAAAAAAACCTCAATCTCCATATCAACGTATCGCTCTCTTGATAAATGCAGGCTCAAACTTTCTTCACTGTGTGGAAAAACTAATTCCTTAGTGAGTTCTTTTTCCGATTGTGTATCACAATCTTTGGGTCTTTCCTCTATTGCCAATGACAACGATAAAGACAACGTCTAATTCCTTTAAAAATTGCACTCAATGAGGAGCATGCCCTTAGTAAAGATGGCTGCCTGCTTTCTTACTTCTATTGAATCACGAATGGGCATACTTGCCCTCACTTCACTATGCAAACAGAGATATTGCGTGCCGCACACTTGAGATTCTGCCGCACAACGGATTTGTTTATTTTAGTGATCATGAATTTGACAATTTCCCGTGTATTTTATGTCTATTCTTTTACTGTAATACCTCGAAATATGAGTTTTTCAGTAAAACATGTCAGTTTTCACTACTTACCTGAAACAAATGTATCTAACAACCATTAAGAAAACCACTTACATGTAACTAATTTTCTGTCATTTCTTTTTTAACATAATCACCTAAACCTTCATTCTCTCCCAAAATCCATAAACTGGATTTGCTTGTAAAAACAAAACCCACAATCTATACAAAACTCAACCTGAGACAAAAGTAAGTGGATATTTTTATCTGCTCAGAAACAACAAAACAAAAGATAGAGATGATGGAATGTTGCGGGTTTTATAGACTGAGGGCCCGATTCAAAGAGGGCCTCCGTACTCGTAGCAGAGGCCCCGCAGTTGTGGTGGTGGGGCCTGTACTCATGGGGGGGGGGCCCAACACTCAATGGGAAACTGCAGTATAGATGTCCTGACACGAGTGCGGGACCCCGTCACAACAGCAGGGCCTCCACCATGAGTGGGAAGGCCCTTTGTGAACCAGGCCCAGTGTGTTCTCGATTTCATATCATGAGTCCTGCAATGTTCTAAAATTTAGAACTTTGAAGTGGTTTTTCTGCTTGGAAGTAGTATATAAAAGTTAACGCATAATGCTAGCCCCCAGTCGTGCAATAAAATCTTTCCATTGGCTGAAGAATTATCGTGGAATTTACAGAGTGTGTAACTGGCCTGCTGCTTTGACTACTATTGGTATGGCCCCACATGCCTGCTTAGCTTTGCAACCCTTGATGCAAAGTCTAGAAGCATGGAGCTTCTGGTCAGACCTGGCGATGTCTTTACCAGGCTTGATGAAATGATTGTGGGTGTGCCCTCTCACCATCAACCATATGCCGTGCTGGGACACCTGCCGCACATGGCTGCAGCATCAATCTGGTCACCTGATTCTTGGCCTCTGCAGAGTGCACTTGGAACCATCACCTTCCTTTGTCCTCTCAGTACTGCTCAGCTTCTCGCAACCTGTAACTCTGTTTTTCTCACCCTTTATCCTGTTTTCTCCTCACCGTTTTAAGTTTGTAAATGCTCTGCTCACGGCCATAGCCTCTTCACTCTCATCCTGCCTCTTTAGTGCTGTTTATTCTCTCTTTGTTTAATGCTTGTAAAATGACATCTCCCAGGTCCCTACTGCCAAATAAAGAAATCAAACAGAAGGTATCTTGGAAGAAATGTTTTGTCTGTGAACACATAAAGAATCAATCTGTTCACCAGCAGTACATGTGGAAGTGCACTCAGATTATATGCTTTACAAATTGATAACAAAGGTTATTCAACCCACGCGTGTTAGAGGCACAAAAGGCTGCAGGGTGACAGTATCAGGGAAGTGAATGAAGGAGAAATAGGCGCGACTGAATTTGCTTTAGTTTCTATAAAGACCTGGTATCTTTAGCAGTGCTTAATTTGTAATAGAATGAGTGCCAGTGCCCAATGTCCCTTACAGGAGCCCACGGTCGATGCAATTAAATATTGGCATACCCAATACCAAGACTGCGTAGGCTTCATTTCCCCTCGTGCCTCTTTAATCCACTACTAGCCAATCCCTGCCCCTTTATTTCATGCTTGCAGGTTTCTGCTTTATCTGTTTGTGACATTTTTTCTGTCTTTCTGTTTCCCTGTCTTTCCATTTCCTCTTCTTTTTGCTCTTTTCCTCTGATACTTGCCTGATGGAGAAATAAAAGTGCCAGTCCCTCAAAATGAGTGCCGGTGACGCCTAAGGAGGATCTATGGGACCCTGATTACTGCAACACAGAAATCAAGAGGGGTGACACTGAAATAATAACAGAGAAAATATTGAGACTTACAATTGGTTTAGTTTGGTTTATTGTGCTAAAATACCAACATTACCAAGTAGTGTGTCTCAATAGGGATGCTGTCATCCTGGATGACAAGGGGTAACCTGACTGCTTCTCTTCTTGAACCTAAACAGAAAATCCCACTAGGAAACTCCTTACTGCATGCGGCCCTAAGGGAACAGTCAAAATGTACTCATGCGACTACCCATAAACCCATTTCTGACACGGGCTCGGTTAGAGTACTGATATATACCTGTCTAATTGCTCGTAACATGAGATTTAAATGTACCCTTCATTTACCTGCACTTGACATGACCCAGAAAAGACTGAACGGATGCTTCATTGGCATCAGTTATCCCAGATATAACTTTTATGTTGCCTACTTTACCATATGGTATGCTTATGCCCCTCTGTTCAAATGTGCTAGACCAATTTAAGAGGTTGTCTTGAGTAATTACTTATTAAAGAGGCGCTTCATACACCTAAGGCAGGGGCGTAACTCAAGCCCCTGCAGTGCCCGAAGTGTGGCGGGCGGGCCCTCACTTAGCTTGTGGGGAGGGGGGTGTAGGGTTTGTCACTGCAGCTCCTTCCCTTTTAACCCCTTCGCCGTGGCGGTAATTCCGCCGTGGCGCTAGGGGGGAGGGGGTCCGCAGGGCGCTGCCATGCTCATGACGGAACCACTTCGCCACGGGCACGCTGTGCTTGTGACGGAGTGGTTCCGTCACGGCCCCTTCCGCTCAATAGAACGCCCGCGCAGGCGCGGAATTCCTGCAGCGTGGGCGGGGCAGCCGCGCCATGACGGAACCACTCTGTCACCAGCACAGAGCGTCCGTGGCTCGTGACAGAGTGGTTCCGACACGAGCACGGAAGAGGTTAAGTGGTGTGGCATTCAGACTTCTTGTAGCAGCGCAGTGCATGAGCTGCACAGCGGGTCTCTAAACTTTAAGAAATATCCAGCAGACATTAATCTGGAAATAAATTGCTGCAGATAGATTCCTTATCCTTAAATATTGTTATTGGCTTTGGTGAGAGGCTATGGTTAAAGCAGAAGACACTTTAATTCTGACAGTGCAACTGCTCCAGAAGTGTAATAGCTTGATAACACAAGATGTTCAAATAGATGGAAACGCAATACTAGCGTTTCATATGGGCTGGTATCTCTGAGGCTTCCTCAAGTGATTCTTGCCCCACCTCCCACAGCATACCCACCCTATTCCACCTTGGATAGGTACAAAAGTTCCACTCATCTTCTGGGTTAGGGGTTGTAAACACCTGGGCGTATAAACACAACATTTGCAGTGAAACACCCACCTTTCATATGATTATATGCAGAAACCCTTCATATTTACAGCTTTATTTACAAGCGTTGTTAAATAGCCTTAACAGAAATACTAATACATCAGATTTTTCTAACCATATCTACACTTGTTCCTGTGCATCCACAATTCATACCTTCTAGCGAGATCATGACTGATCCAATTGGTGTCCCCAGCTCCAGAACTTCCCTTTCCCATTAAGTGCACCTGGGATGGATCCCTTCTAAGGGGAGGATCCCAACCCCCTACATCCCCTCCCGGGGTACTTCTGTGCAGGGGCCAGCCTGCCTGCCAGGATACCTACCTCGGGCACCTCTACACCAATCATTATCCACACCCCAAGGGCCAGTGCTAGCTTTGACCAATGTTAAGCATACACAGGTGGTTGGCCAGAATAACCAGATGCCATCAATCACTCCCACCCGAGACCCTGCATCCTCTAATCGACTCCCTGCAAGCACCCCTTGGAGGGCCCCATGACACAGCTGGTATGTGTTTCTAAGGAAAATGGTTTGTCCTATATGGACCCAAACTGTCCCACCAAAGATGACCTCACCCGCCATATGCCAGCGTAGTTCCCCTACTATCTGGCCTCCCTCTGATCAATAACACTAATGCGATCAATGAATCAACTAGGCCAACAGGTTCTCTAAGAACATTTTTACCAATCCTTTATTAATGAACCCTGCTCTGTAGGGAAAAAAGTTCCCATTTTATGCAGCCATGAGGTACGGACAAAAACCTGGGTGACCTGAACAACTTGAAAATGTTGTTATTTATTCACTTCCCTGAAATTATTTAGAGCCCTGACCGAGTTACCACCCCTCCACTGAAGCCTGGGGGTGATGTTAGACAGAGCAAGTATAGGCTAAGGAAACTTCTTTGCCATTCAGCCAATCTCAGATATCAACATATCAAACAGAGCCTGCCAGCCAATGTGCACCAACTTGTTGCCACAGAAATGCACAATGATGACCCCTGGGGGCGTGTACCCTGTGGGTAACATTGTGTCCAGTGAAGCTCTCAATTGGGACAGACGCAGCCCTCCTTGACCATTGAAGGACAGGCTGTAATATGCCCACTTTGCCCTGCCTGCACAATCACCTGAAAAATAAACCTCTTTAGCTTGCCACACATATAAATGGCCCAAAACCAGCACTTCTGTAATTTCAGTCACCTCCGCGTTGACAGTGGTCTCCAAGAAATCCATCAACCTGCTCAAATTTCTGCATCCATCCCCTGCATCCACTGAAGAGAGAAAAGGGAGAGAGAAGACAGGGACTAGGTGTAATCGCTACAACATGTGCAATCTAGCATAGCGATTGTTGTGATCCAAGGACCACCTGCCAATTTTCTGCACTGCCAAGCCTGTGACCCCTATTGCGGCTGCTGTGGTGGCTGCGCCTATCCTAAAGGTGTGAGACCCAAACTCAGCAGGGCCATACCCTGCCACCCGTATTCTGCAGAACTGAAACTTTGCCAAAGGGGTTCCATCAACATGGACCAGGAGGGGGCCTCCCATACCCTGGTACCGATGAGCTAGAAATGACTCAAGGTTACTCAAAGCGCAACATGCATTACCTGGGTTCCTATGCAGTAAGATGTGATCACGTCTACCAACCAAGTCCAAATTGGAGTGGGGGAGATTAATCACCACGGGCCAGTCACTGAATGTCCGCCAGCTGCAAAACCCCTCCAAAATCCCTCCTGTCTTGGCCACTAACTCACTGACCCTGAGGGCATCATAACAAGCAACAGTAAATTCCATCCAAAAGAGGCGGACCTCATCCGGTGACCTGCAGATTGCCCCCAGGGATCACAAAATTAGAGCTAACTTGCCCGTGCTGATGAGGCGACTAGAGTCCGGCCGAGCTCCCTCTAGGTGATGACATCCCTCAAGACCTTCTGCACTAAGAAAGATTTGGTCCCATCCGTGTGCCCCAGAATTTTGCCAAAAAGGATATCACCGTGGTGTGTAACCTGGTGCAAGCCACTGACCGCTCTTCACCTCTCAGTGACCCCAAGAATGCTAGGACTGAAGTAGGAGCAAACCAAACTGCCACCCCCCACATGCCCCAAGAACTTGCAATATGTGTTAAATGCTCCCTCATAGGCATGGCTGGTCCTGGACGCTAAGCTAGCTGCCACCAGGTCCAGTAAGCTTGGGCAACAGGCTGCCACAGATGTCCAGGAAAGGCAAAGGGGGCTCTGTTACTCCTGGGTGATGGAACCTGAAAGCCTGCATCTTGAAACAAGATAATGCAGCATAGTTTAACACACCAGGACTTGTTTGGCTTTACACAGCACATTTAACGTTAAACACAGCAATACAATCTCCTTCAATAACCTCATAATCATTTAGCATTTTGCTGCCTGTAGGAGAGTAGGGTCTGCTTTCCTATGGTCACCCCATTTTTTGCTTTTTGCTTCACTGGTTTTCGACTTAATGTGGCTGTGGGCCTGCTAATCAGACCCACAGCTCTGCTGTTCTCTCTCTAAATTTCACACCATGTACTTTAGGTACATCACCAATTGGGATTTGGGTCACTCTTGTGAGTCCCTGTACAGTGTACCATGGGTACCCAGGGCATAGGTGCACCCAAGGCCTACCAGGGGCTGCAGCATATCTTATGCCACCCCTTGCAGGCCATCCAAACTGACACAACTGGATGATCACTCAGCTGGGGCAAGGTCGTGTAATCACCCCTTGCTTAGGTGTAGTATTCCTATACCTATCATTATATATAGACACATATGCACCTATAAGTCACTCCTATGGCAGGCCTTAACAATCCTGAAGGCAGCGTGCTTGGTTTTATGTGAGATGGTGCTCTAGCATGAGCTTAGCCTGTCTGCAGCTTTCGGAACCATGTCCTTATAGCTGTTCTATGATATAGCCATACCATATACTCTTAAATGCATTATGAACCTCGCGGTTAAATGCTAACTTTGGTTTGGCTTTATCAAAACATGTTGTGTAAGGTGTCATACGCTTTGGAACACTACCCCCTCGCCAGTTCTGGCGACGGGGGTAGCATCCCACCCTTCTAGAGGGAGAAGAGATGTTGTTCCTACTAATCCCGGTTAAAGTTAACCAGAGCCTCAGCATCACAAAATGGATGCTGCTGCCACAGACACAAGTCTGACCTCCTGCTGCTGGGAGTCCTTCCTGCGAGGGAGGCTTGGCCAATAGGTTTCCTGCCTTGGGAGGTGCTAGCACCACCCCAGACAGGCTATAGTGTATTGGGGCAGGGAGGGCTGAATGAAATGAGACACTGCCTGGGGCACACAAGGTGTCCCATGCAAAGTCCAGTTCAAACGGTGCTGGGGCACTCCAGCCCCAGCTCTGGTGCGAAACTGGACAAAGGGAAAGGGGTGTAACCACCCCCTTCCTGGGTCCCACCCATAGGAGGGACCTAGCAGGTAATCCAGCCCCTAAATTTGGTATACAGGTAGGAGCTGTGTCCCAAGACTTTAGATTTATCCTGACTGAAACTTTGAAACAAAACTCTGGACCTTCGACAATCTACTTTGCAAGAAGACGACTGAAGAATCTCCCTTGTGGTCAAGGAGTGACCACCCTGTGCAAGCAGGCACCATCAAGCGATCAGCGGTTTGCTTTGCCGACACTCCCGCCGGAGCCCGAGCACAGAGCCTGACAAGACCTGGACTTCCAGACTTCCAGCAGCATCGATCCTCAGTCACAGCAGAGCTGAGACCCGTGGAGGCGACGAGAGACGTGGGACTGGCCATCTTGGAAAGCCAGCGAATTGCTTTCCATGCAACTTCTGAGGCACCCTCGAAGTTGTGCATTGGGGATTGAGAAGCCCCAGCCCCGAGCACCAACTGCACTGAAGATCAGCCCTCCACACTCCACGAGTTCTGCATGGGACCCTTCTGCATTTTCCTGCTTGATGCATCTGTCCGGTCACTTGCCCGTTGGCTAGTGGCCTCTGTGACGATGAACCTTTGAATTTACAATGCTGGTCTGGTTGCTCCAGACTGGCCCCTGCTTCCCTGAAAGGAGAAGCCCCTCAGACCTTGCTTGTCTGAACAAGAAGCCATCTTCGATTCGTGCCTGGGTTGCCTTTGCCAAGGCTTGTTGACTCCAATCTGGAAGCCGACACCGCCGACAGCGAGAGCCTTTGTGGGACAGTCCGTATTGAGCTCCTGGTTATCGTCGACACCTCCTGGTCCACATGGCTGCAGAGACAAGCTTCACAACATCACCTGATTGCTTCGCGACATCGCCTGGTTCCTTCCTGGTTCCTTCCTGGTCACTGGCTAGTGACCCAGACTCTGTCCTCTCAGCTTTCAGGTACTCTTCATCCTCGATCCACCCTTGGATCCACCCGGACACTTCTCTCCCGGTCGCCTGCAGTATTTTTCTCCAAGGCTCCATAGGAATCAGCAACGAAACCTGACATACTTTGACACCTATGCACCCGCTTCCTGTGGGTGAGGTAACGCGAGTATTTCGGTACTCCTGTGGGTATTGACTATCCTAGTGACCTAGTTTCAAGTAGCTTTTCCCTAGTCCCTCCGGAAGTGCCCTAAAAGACTAGTTTCCAATTCTTTCATTCCCATTCTAACTCTATGGTAACTTGCGTGCGTAAAAAGACACTGCACGCGCATCCCGTGGGCCTCCTGCTCCCTATCCTTTGGTAGGACAGCGTAGCCCCAGCGATTCTCCAGGCCCTAGGCCTTTCCTTTGTTCGTGACGTGGTTCTTATACCACTATTTTAGTATATGGTTCGAAGTGCCCCTAGGGCATTACTGTATTTTGTGCAACTTATTGTATTTTAATTAAGTATCTTGTTATGTGCTGGTGCCTCTGACCTCATAAAGAGTTCAGAGGATTGTGTTAGAAATAAATACATATATATTTTGATATACAACCTGTGTGGTGTCCTTTCACTTGGTATTAAAGGGGTTACATATGGTAAAATAGCTGGCTTCACATTCCCTCTTGAGTTTAGCCTAAGACTGCTTTGTCCATGCTACCACTAGCGCAGCTGGTCTATAAGGTTGACTTTACAACCATCACCATAAGGGTTGTTTGGACTGGTGCAAGGTGCTCACTAGAATAGTGAGCATCATATACCAGGCCAACTTCTCACACTGCCTGTTGATTGATTCATTCTACTACTGTAATATTGTCAGAACAGAACACCACTGAGCGGTTGCAAAACGGCTCTGGCCAAATCAATAGGGCCACCAGAATTGAAAACAGCTTAAGGAAATCAATGTAAGCAACCAAACCAGACTGCCCCCACTCACTGGGCCACCGCTGCTTGCATCCTGCTGCACCTTTAATAGCACCAAAACCTTTGCTGCCTGCCGCATCAGTGAAGAGACCTATCTCCTAATTGGCTCTGGACTGGCTAGACCACACCACGGTCCCACTGAAATCATGCAGAAATGTCTCCCAAATCCTCATATCTTGCCTGACCTCAGTAGACAGCATTGGTATGTTGGTGATTTGCCTTAAGTCCGGGTACAGCATGGGCAATGGACGGGGGGGGGACAGCCCATGGAGATGATCAGTAAGGCGAAATTCAGCTGCCCAACCAAGACTTGTTACTGATGCAATGTGACCTTCCTAGCACCCATATATGCCCAAGAGGAGCCTAGAGACCCCTGCAACAGAATCAAACTATATTCCAAGAAATTCAATTGTCTTCGCAGGCCAGAGAATCTTGCCCTGAGCCAGTGGAACCCCAAATTCTCCCATCAATGCACAGAAGAACTGTCAGACCTCAGCGCAACCCTCTCTGCCAAGTTGCCCTAAAAACAGAAAGTTCTCGAGTTAGTGCAACACCCACTGATGGCCCAACCGCCGTCTGAGCCCAATTCAAAGAACATGCGGAACTTCTCAAAGTAGGAACAAGAAATTGAGAAACCCATTGGCATGCACTTATCTAAATAAAATGTAACCTCAAATTTAAAACCCAGCAGATGAAAATCCTGCGGATGTATAGGAAGCAAGCAGAAGGCAGATTTTGTGTCAGATTTTGCCAACAAGTCCCCAGGACCCAGTTACTGTAGGTTCTGCATCCCTTGATCAAAGGAGGCATATTTGACTGTGCATAAAGCATCGTCAATAGCCTTTTTCACTGAGTGGCCCCTGGAAGCCGATAAGTTATGTATCAGTCTAAACTTTCCAGGCTTCTTTTTAGGGACCACACCCAGGGGAGAGCAACCAAAACCATCAAGCGGGATCCCATCAAAGGTGCCTGCCACACTACCCAGACTCATCTCTGTCACTCTGGCCTCTCCAGGATTGGACCTGACTGACTGTTGGTTTCTACAATAAGGGACTTTCACATACCCCTCCACTGGGATCCTTAAACCTTGCTTGAAACCTTCATACAATGACTGAGCACCCGATGATTATTTTACACATGAGCCATGGAACCATTGCCATCAAATTAACCGGTAAGAGAGCTTTGTCAAATCCAGGGTGATCATTCCTGTTTCTTGGCACTTTTTTTTTGGGTGAGATGCCAAGCCACAGAATGAACAGCTATGCTTGTATTTACAGGTCTCTGCAGGCCAGGTATGGGGCTTGTTTGTTAAAGTCCCAACAGGCCCTTTTTTCCTGTCTCCCCCCGCTGCTAGTTGAACCTGAACCTTTGCGAAAGGGCTGACTAGCAGTAACGTCAGCGCAGTGAAGGTTTCATATAGCGCAGCCACATGATGACATTTTATTTGGTCCCAGCCTAATGTGGGCATAATTACACTAATTCTCCTGAACTCCTCATCATATTTCTTCCAGGCTGACCACCATACTCAACCTGGGAGCACACAGTTCAATTCTGATAGCATGCTAGCTAGATCCCCCAAATTAGTGAAACACTCAGCCAGAATTGCCCTATACATTGAGAAACCTCTGACCTAGTTCACCAGCATTTCCTCTACTTTCTTTCTATACAGCAATGGCCACAGTACCTCAAGTGAAAACATTCCTTGCAGCGTTTGGCCCCCTCTTTTTCAGGCTCATCTACGAGCAACTAAAAAATGTCTACTTACACCCCTTCCAGAAAATATCCTTTACCTCCATTGTTGCATGCCTGCCCTGCTGTTCATGCTTAGACTGTAAATCACCCAAATCAACCGCCGCTAATGAAGTTCCAGTACCTGCATTTGCGGTTTTTTGAGTAGGGGGTCCACAGTGCCCCCGGGCATACCACCTGCCAATGCAGTGCCTGGCGCTGAAGGTACCTGCACTGCTGGCTGAGGGCCCCCACTACCCCCAGCTGCAGGGGTAATCCCTACTGATTCCCCCTGACACAGCTGTATAAATAACCGGTAGCACCCCACTGCCCCCAACGATGCCCCCAGAGGACCAGCACTCCCCTGTGTGCCCTGAGCAACAACCATACTATTGAAGAGCGCTACCAATTGCCTGGCCCTGTCCAGATCAATGCCATCACCAGCACCAGCAAGAGCCCCCCACCTTGGGGAGACAAGGCATCACACTTGCTAAATCAGCCACCAAGTCCTGCTGGCCAGAGCCTGCCGCAGACATAACCCCAATAGCCCTACATGTGTTTCTGTTCTGTACAATACCACAACCAGCTGCAGGTCCCATTATTGCTGTTATATTACACTGAGATGCTACCGGGCCCAACTTACCTACCAATGGGGTCTGATCCACCGGTGCAGCTTCCACTTGGATACATCCCTGAAACTACCAAAGTAATAGGGTTAGCTGCCACCTGTACCTGCAAATCCCTCTTCTGCGTTCCCTGCCCCAGGCGCTCTTTGGGACTAGGGAAAGGCCTCCCAAGGAGCCACTCCTGATTGTCTAAGCCTCTCCTGCGGCTCAGTAGGCAAGCTGCCCTGGCCCCCCAGAGACGGCAACTTCATCAAAGCCAATGCCTCATCCATAGCATCCATTCTATGCATTAACGCCTCCAAAACCACCTCAGTCCATGAGCACTTAGAGCTTTTACATTGTTGGAACAAAAGCCAAGAGACCCCAAGCAAGCCTGAGATAGTGTACATGAATTGATCACACAAAATGAAACCTGCCGCTTATGGACCAACACACCCAATGCAGCACGAGTAAAACTAACCAACTTCAAAATGACTAGAGAAAATAGCCCCAAACAATGCCCCTACTCCTGCATATGACCCCCCACAACAACACAATGAACCAAGATGATCTTACAACTCTAGTTGTCCGCAAGGCTTGGGAACCAGTGGTGAGCACTGGTCGAGGGACCTAAACCTGAATGCGTGAAGAAAAAAAAGGGGGGAACAGAAAACAAGGAAAACTCCCTCATCAGGGGTGGAGGGAGAGGTGGCCTCTGTGCAAGGTGGCGAGTGGGAAATAGAGACCCCCACGCAGTCCCTTTTATGGACCGGGCCTGGCATCCTGTATCCAGCATGCTGCTTCCCTCACCACCATCTGGGATTCTCCCCCTTTGGACATCTCCAACTCAGGTATCCCTCCACGCCTGGATCCAGCATGCTGCTTCCCTCACCACCATCTGGCCTTCTACCCCTATGGACTTCTACAACTCAGGTATCCCTCCCGGCCCAAAACCTACACCCTTGAGTGCAGCACCACCTGAACACCTGGCTGAACGATGGCAAGAATTTCCTGCTCTGTAAATATGTAATATATAATTGTCTAAGCCTAATCACTGTTCAAATGTAATCCTGAGTGAATTTGCAATTTGTTTATATTTATATCTCTAACCACTGACCGCCAGCTGTGGGCCTGGCAAAAACCTCCATATGTGTGGCTCCCCTGAGTTGGGGGAGCCTTTGCCATATGTTAGAGCCCACCCATACTGAGTAGGTGGATGCTTGCACACATGTTCCAAGACCTAACTTTATTTTCAGTCAACAGCAAGGACACTCAAATATAGTTTCCATGAATACTTGAAAACTGGAGTGAGAGTAGATTTTGTACCATTCTCAAAGGTTTTAATGTATCACTCTCTTCCACTTGTCATGTGAAGCATGGAAATGCAGCTACTGCAGGGATATCATAATTATGGGAATCTAAACAACTACAATACCTTCAATCAGTCCTAGAGTGTTCAATGTGTCCTGATGATAATTCTTGGGATTTGCTGGTAATGGTGCTTGAATCCTAGCAATGCCATGACAGGATTTCAAACTCGAAGGATGTTAAATTCAGTATTATTACATTAGGTAATAGAGACTTGTTATTTAAAGTGCTCAGAAAAGGCAACAACTGTCGAACTGATAGATGCACTAAAACAAGTTTTATTATCACTATCAGTAGCAAGTCATAGTAAATAGTGAAAAAGTATTGCGTACAGTGAAGCCCCACTAACACCTGAATAGCCCTTGCTCTTCCTTCACCCAAGGGTCTCACAACCCTATTTTGTCACTTCAGCCAGCTTGAAACCAGGGCTTGAGAGGCGGGAAATTCCATGCACTTCAAAGTCAGTGTCTAGAAGCTTCTCGCACCTTCCAGAACCAAGGCAACAGTGTGTATAAGAAGGACCTCAGACACCAACTCTTCAGTGAACCTTTGGGCCTATGGCGACGAAGAAGGACTGCTACTCTGCTGGACTGCTGCTCTACAGGAACTGCTAAACTGCTGTGCTGACCTGCTGCCTGCAGCCTTCTTGCATGGGGAAGAAGAAATGGACCTGCAACTGCATCTTGTACCCAGGACCCCAGAATGACTCAAAGGGCTAGTCAGATGACCTCCTGATCTCAGCCCCAGAAACATAAAAGGCTCCTCAACAGCTCCTGCCCTGTCTTATGCAAGTTCCTGACCCCCAAGTGGTGCCTCTCAGGTCCTGGACACTTAGTGTGACCCTCAAGCTCTTCAAAATCAAGCTTTGGGCTGTTTGCAACTGCAAACGGGTCCATTCACATTGGAACTGCGCTACTGGCTCCGAAAATCAATGTGATCCCATCTCTTCACACAGCAGCATCATCAGCCTGAGGAGGACCACTGATACGTAGCTCCGACGTCCGTGTTACCTTGTTTCCCTCCCCGTTTGCAAGCAATAATTACACTGAATACAGTCGGGTTTCCAAAAAGCTGCAATGGAGCCAAATCTATAGACAGATTTATGGCAATGGCTGTAAAGGAAAGGTCTTTTACGATTATGCATGAGTGATGAGTGACTGGAACATCAACGCGGTGTGCACTGGGGCCCGGGTGTGTTTTTGTGCATATCTAGAAAGGTTCTAGACACCACAACAAGACCACTATTTTAAATATTGTTAAAAAGAATCATGGAAATCGAGGCTTAACACAAAATATTCAAAGGCACCTTCAGTGAAAGAATATCATTTGAGTATTGGCATGTCATTACATAAACTATGTTTTATTTCCTTTTAATCATTGTTTTACCATCGTTGTGTGTCTATGGAGGAGGCGTCTCCCACGTTTTTGCCATGGAGCCCAAAGTTGAATATGACTAGTGTAAGTGATTATGGCAGTCAGCATGCACACTGAACAGAAGTCAAATGGTGTTGTGATGTATTCCTATAGGTACTGTATCGATTCCCCTATTCCTGACCCTGGTTTGGTTAATAATTAACTAGCAGCCATCCAACGGTGCAAAAACCGTTATCTGATTAAGCCACACCACGGCACAGAAGCGCGTTATCTGATTAGGTCATAACGCATGCCATCTAATTAGACAAGCGATATTCCTCCAGCCCCTGATAAGGCATACGGAGTTCTCAAAACAAATCAAACCTACAGCGACCTGGGAAATTCCCATAGCCATTGTTTTTATTTCACCGAGAACTTCAGCAAAAGAATGTGCGAACGAGCCCATTCATATGACATCCTTATTGACGTATATATGTCCATCCTTACGTCAATCTCGGCACCTTTCAGGTATAAATATTACCGACATTGCCTTAAGCAAACACATGCGGTGGTGACGAGATCGGAGCAGCGAGACGTGCTGAGGAGCCCAGCAGAGAGCGAAGCCCACAGACGCTGCCCCGCCTTCCTGACGCGCTGAGAACGAGACGCTGCCTTTCTCCTGCCGAGAAATCCAGCTCCGGCGCTTCCAAGCAGCCCTCGCAGGCAGCTGGAATATTAAGACCTGGGATAAGAGATACCAGCCCTCCATCATTCTAGATCTCAGGTACAGAACTGAATAACCCCTTGCAGAGAATTCTCGAATCAGTCCCTTGGCAAAACAAACTTAACTTAAACTGCTACTTATCTACTCCCGCCCACGTATTAGGCTTAGGTCAGGTACACTGGGGTAGGCGTGGTTAGAAGCACCAGTTGAGTATGATTAGTCAAATGTATATATGTATGTATCTATTTTATCCATTTTAAAGTATCATATGGCTCAGAAACCATATCAATGCTTTTACAGTATTATTTTATAATTCTGTCTCTACTGTATGCACTTTACTTAACTACAAGTATTGCAATAATAGCGATTCATTTCTCTTGTATGAGAAAAGAGACTGATCAATAAATAACATCTTTTATTGAACCACGCCCATCTCTTATTTCTCTACAAACTGGTGAAACTAAGAATGCACGTACTGACTGAGTAAAATAAGTTGTCTATTGTTTTCACACGACTCTAGAGATACACTCTTGATTAGGGGAGAGCAAAGTTGTCATGTTCTATGGTTGTCAGAAACTAAATCCCTTCTTCTCTATCCGGGGAGGTTAAAATCCTCCTTGCCTATTCGAGAAAGTTTCTAGTGAACTCTGAGCTAGCTGGCAAACACAAAACTTTAAGTCTAATATCGTCGGTAGAAGACCTAGTTAACCTCTGCCCTAGGTCATTACTATTGAAGATATTATTCCAATGCGCAGAGCCTATTGGGATAATAGGAACTACACTACATGGCGCCCAACGTTTGGATAGGCGATAAAACTAACGCAAGACATTAGAGTAACTCAGTCGTGCTTTTTCACACAGAACCCCTTTTTTCCCATAATACTCCAAAGACGTCTGGAGTGGGTGAAAGGTCATATCCGCCAAACCTCGCAGGAGGAGACTCCTATGTATGGTTCTTGGTTTATTCAACGTTGAAGGATACACTGTTCCAAAATATTGTGCATCTAATCTTTGTTTCCATAGAAACCTGATCTGCAAACAAACAGAATAACCTTCCTGTCAGTAAAATGACAGAAAGTGAAGAAGAAAGGGAGACAGTTAGACTAGCAGCTGAACTCCTAGTAGCAGACAATACTCTGCTGGAAAATGACCCAGATGCAATACTCATCCCGGTCAACATAAGGAAATCTATAACCCTAAAACTTATAGAAAATGGACTGACACCAAGAGGTGGTACAGTCATATTCGTAATTGAGGCACACAAATATCGGCAGACAGAGGTATTCTATTCATGGATAAACTTTCCAGCAGCAAACGCTGTAACAAAGGACTTCCACTATTACAAAATAGAGGAACCTCCTAGTGAGTACACTCCTTTCGAGGAGGTGGAAATACCACTCAAATTCCAAGAGCATCTGCTCTTGTTTAATGGCACCCTAAAACATAATAATCACATCACCAGGCTCGGTCCACTAGGTAGACCAGGAGCAACGTGGCCGGTCCTAGCCGAATACACACCACATCCAGACATTGAAGAAATGCCTGCACCAGAACTTTTAGCACAGCTAAAACAATTAATAAAAATACATAGACAATTAGTCCAATATGTAATGCAGACTTCAACAATCCAACCAGCAATTAAAATTCCACAGATGACCAGTCATCAGGGAAACACAAATAAAATTACACCACAGAACATACAGTCCTGTCTAGGTAAGGTACCCGCAAAACGGGAACAAATTCCTTTCTGGCTAGCACAAAAAATAACTCAAATAGAGGCGGTGTTTCCAGATACCACCCCTGTTGAGAAACATAGGATTCTGACTATCTGTCCTCCAATGGGAATCGCACCACATGTGGAGGATTGTGACACTTGGGGAACAGTCTTTGCTTCCATTTACACAAAAACACATGGTGTACCATTCATGTCAGTAATACCAGATGTGCTAAAACAGATTCAAGATGAATACGGTCCAGAACCCGCTTTAACTCTCGGTATGAAACTACTGAAAGACTTCAAGCAGGTCTCTGCAATATTATTAGCCAACATAAAAGGAGAAGCAGCAAATGTGGCGATTCGCCAGAGGTTAAAAGAGACAAATATAGCAGACCAACCATCGGAAATTGCCGGAATCATAGAAAAATCCTATGAAGAACTAGGAAGAGATAGTTTGGGTGGAATAACAGTGAAACCCCAACTAGTTGAAAGTCCTGAAAAGGTATTTATAAAAAATAATTTAAACACTCAAAAAAAGAGCTGGGATGGAAATAAGCAATCCAATCCTAAAGAAAAAAGATTCCAGTCCAGAGGAAGGTCTCCTTGGCAGAGAGAAAGATCTCCCGACCAAGGACGCAAGTCTCCCCAACGGGAGCCCTCTGTGAAAAAATACAACCTTAGAAATAGGGATAATATAAAGAAACCTGATAGATATCAAGATATTGATACACGCCCCTCTCAATCTTTTCAGACTTCCTCGCAGAAATCGGAAAGAAGAGGACGATCAGAACAAAGGGAAGAGCACGTCAAGTCCAAAGACAAAGAACCTGCTCATCTGAATAAAAAATTACAATTTCCAAAAAAGAAGGTAGCCAGTATTAAAGTAATCAACAATGCCGAGAATACTGAGGACACAGCTGAAAAACGGAGAATGGGCTCAGACAATGCTAGACAGCGCAGCAGAAGTGAGCATAGCTCGCAAAGTCCTTATGAATCATCTGGAGACAGTGGACACGAATGAATACATTCAGGTGGAAACTGCAGAAACCAGAGTTAGCAAACCTCATAAAATATATGAAATAACATTGCTTATAGAGGGGGATAAGACTAGAAAAATAAGGGGACTATTTTGGGATAATCTGTCCAAGGGCTATGACATCCTTCTAGCTGAACAAGACTGGCCTCCAGAGTTTGTCAGGGAGTGCCCACATGGCGAAGAAATAATTATGCCTGCCTTCTCAAACCATATTCCAATTCATAAAAAATATACACTTGCAAGAAAGTGGGCAGTAGCTCAAGCCCCTGCCTTATATAAAAATCATGTGGGATGGGATGAGGACTCTCCTCCTCACAAAATCCAGTTAAAATCACAACCTACTGCACAGAGGCAGTACCCGATTAAGCAAGAAGCTAAAAAACAGGTAAAAGAGATCCTAGATCAACTTGAATACCAGGGGGTGATTGAAACTTGCACCTCACAAATGAATAATCCTTTGTTTCCTGTCTCCAAGCCAGACAATTCATATCATCTTGTTTTGGACTACAGACACCTTAACTCATGTGGCAAAACATTTGCAGTACAAAACTCGCACAGTGCTGCACTAATGAATAACATAGTGCGCAAAAAATACAAAACAACCTTAGACATTTCTAATGGTTTCTTTTGTCAAAATATAGCACCAGAGAGCAGATATTTGACGGCGTTCTCAATAAATGGCACGCAAAAGAATTTCTGTCGTTTGCCCCAGGGGTTCAAGAACAGCCCAGGGTTATTCTCAGCGAGGGTAACAGAGTTACTACAAACCTATGATGGCGAGGCATTATCTTATGTCGACGACATCTATCTAACAGACGATGACTTGGATACTCACTTGAAGAGAGTGAACACCATAATTCTTGGGTTCGCAGCAGAGGGTTACAAATTTAACTTTAAAAAGTCAAGAATTGCCCATCTAACAGTCCTGTTTTTAGGATATGAACTATCAAGTGAAGGCAAAAGCCTGGCTGACAATTTCCTAGAGAAATGTGCTGTAATCCAAGCACCCAGAACACTAAAAAACCTACAATCAATTCTAGGCTTCCTGAATTTCGGAAGAACTTATATTATAAATTATGCAGAAAGGGTCAAACCCCTTTATGATCTAATAAAACCAGATTTTAAAAGAATCAATTGGACTCAAAAACACACAGAAATTTTGAGATCTTTACAAACAGACATGTTAGTTAAAACAAAATTACAAACACGTGACAACACACGCAACCTTGTGATTCGAGTCATCCCAGGAAGATGCGGATTCACATACCTGACCTCTAATGAGGGAGAGAAGGTACCAATAGCATACAAATCACATTTGTACACAGAAGCTGAAAAAAGGTTCAGCATTAAGGAAAACATTGTTCATGTGGTTCAAACAGCTGTAGAAAAAGAAAAACACCAAGCAGACGGTAGACAGGTTACAGTCAGAACAGCAGAATCAGCTTTTGAGGCATTAACAACACCATGTAATTTACCGACAACTGCACTAAATCCAGAATGGATACAATGGGTAAATTCTGTTGCTACAGACAAAGTAAAATACTATTTTGACCCGGAAATGAAAGAATTAAAATATCTAGAATATGAGAAAGAATACCCTCTGCCAATCGACATTCTGCCTTTACGACAGTACGCCTGTGTAATACATACAGACGGGCATGCTCAACCCTCAGTTTGGGGAGAGCTGGCTTACAAGGCCACATGCGAAATTGTAAAAGAAGTGTGGCGCGGAGGTAAATTAAGACCTCTACTTACAAAAACACACTCAGTGGAAAATAATTCAGAACAACAAACGGAAATATTTTCATTAAAAATGGCGCTAGATAATGCCGATCGCGAATTCCCGACACATATTGTGTGCGATTTGTATTACTGCGTCAAAACATACAATAACGATTTGAAGAAATGGATTCAAAATGGTTACAAAGATGACACAGGTGCAACAATAAAGCAAAAAGTGCTTTGGGAACAAGTAGTTCTTTTACAGAAAGAACTACCAAAAACTCACGTGATACATTCACTGAGTTATCAGCGTGATGGCGTTCACGTTGCAGGGAATTCATTGGCTGAGACAGCCACAGCGGGAGCAACTAAACCGGCTTCCGTAGCTACAAAGAAGCGTGCAGTAAAATACATTGACGGTGAAACTGTGCTGGCGGTGAAAACGTCATCAAAAGGCGACTGTTCAGCACTACCGATCAATTATCCACTCAATTATACATACATAATCGATGCAAACTCAGTCCCTTTTGCTCGAATCCCTGGAGTGGGGGATAGAGTAATTCCAAACACGGACAGGAGAGGCTTGTTAATAGCAGACGCACATATGGGTGAGGGTCTCAGACACCTTAAGCTAAAAGATTCTCTGGAAGAATTACAATCAGTGTACTGGTGGCCAGGCATGAGCCTGCATCATCACATTTTTGTAAAAAACTGCCCAGACTGCAATAGAGATCGCAGTGGCGAGCGGGGAGGACTATTGCCATGGCATTTCACTCCAGATGAACAACAACAATAAGAAAGCCCCCATCAAAAAAAAAAGAGCGTTATATTAACATAAAAAGACTAATTTTCACTTATAATGTAGACCCCAGCGCTCGGCTGTCGTCTGGACTGTTATAAAAGGATTTGCGAGTCTATAATGGCATATACGCTAGGAGCATGCTACGTTTTGACTAATGTATTCCTTTTAGCCTTCAAGCTTATGGGGAAGCATGGCCAAATGAGCATAGCATAGCGGGACTCTTCTCACTTCCTTCCTGAGGGATACAGGATGGTGTAAAGAAAAAACCAAGACATAAAGCAATCTATAACGGAAAAGGTATTAGGTTCGGGTGCTGGGTGGGTCAAACATCTAATAAGTGTCCAACGTAGTCTAAATAACCTGCCAAGGAATTCTCTGAAAGGGTTCAGTCCGTACGAACTATTGTTCGGGACTAGAATGATGATCCAAGATCTTGATAGTCAGACTTCAGTGGTTAAAGACAAAAGCTTTGATATCAAAGATCGTTTGGCTATTTTACAGGACTTAAATGAAACAAGAAAAGACCTGAGCAACATAAAGTTGAAACAACAGCCAACAACCACTGAAGAGAAACCACCTGTCCCAGCAAGGCCTGTCTGGATTCCAAAAGTCAGGGATCTAGTCAGAGAGAAGATCGCGGTAAAGAAGGAATTTGGGCCTTCTTACAGAAAAGCAGTTCCTGTCTTGTCTGTCAACGGGACAAGATCAGTAGTACTACCGCCCCTTGCTGGTAAAAAGGAGAACCAAGTTGTATCCATCGACCTGGTTAAACCACAATCATGTGGCCGATAACAAACAGTAGGCCAAGTGGACTCCCAAGAAGTAGCATAACACCAATGTTTGCTACGAATACAGAGGCTCAAACTGGAAGACTGATCACATTTGGAAAATCTACAGTGAATCAACAAGGACTATGCAACAAAGCAATGGAACTTGAACCTCTTAAAACCCAAATTAAAACTTTTCATCAAGAAACAACAACCTATGAGGATGTAACTGCAGACTTTGCTAATGAAACAAAGCAAAATCCAAAAACAATTGGAACAATTGACAGAACAGCATCCGGCTACTTCATCAACTTCGATGATTCATCTGAAGACCTGAGTGAAGCAAAGAAACAGCCATCAACAAAAACTTTTAAAGACAAAGCTAAGGAACTTTTTCAACAGCTGAAAGAAACCTATCTGATCTCTCCATGGATTGAATTTTGGGTGGCCTTCGGTGCATTTATCCTCATTCTTTGGCTCATCTTAGTACTATGTTTGGGACATTTCATTGAAGGGAAATATGCTAAAATGGACACAGCAAGCCAGAAAATCAACTTGGTCCTTAAACCACACACATCTTCACACATCGAGAAAAGAGAACTTTCTTCAGTAAACTTCACAGCCAATCCTATACCAGGCGGTGTAGCATGGGACAAAACTGATTATGAAATCTATGGTCCGGTTTAAATCCTGAAGTATCCACACCAATTCAAGATCTCATTGAGTGACTTTGTAAAACCAAGCTCATTTGCGGATGATTGGGACTTTGAAAGTATTAATGATATGATGTCTGATCTTGTGATGTCTGCTAAATTTACAGAACATGATTATTTGCAGGGTTCGTCTAATTATGATCAGATGTTCTGCTACAACCATTATGGTAACCATTATCTACATAAATCTGCTCAACCTAGAAATGTTTTAAATTATAACCAATGGGAACATTGTGCTACTCCTCCAAAAGATAGCTCAAAAACATTTTATGATAAATATTCATACTTTTCAGGGTTTAACACAAGTAATGCAGAAACATTTTATTTCAAATTGTCAAATAAGACAGGTATGAAGACCATGCTTACAAACACAAAATTGATATATTCCGATTCATTCTTTGAACAAATGAATACATTTGGGTTTGATTTCTGGAACAATAATATTGAAGCAAAAACTGTTTGGGGTACAAGAGATTGGCAAGTACAAGGTATAGAATCATTGTTTAGAGCCTGCATGATCCCAGAACAAATTATATTTTTGAACGACACTATTCAACAAACTACCTGTCTTGGCTTAGCCAAAATCAAAGATTTGAACAAACCGTCTATTCCAAAGCCAACAGTGAACAGTAATAGCTCTATAGATGTTGAGATAGACGTAAACCATATATTAACCGCATGCGTGCGGGCGGAATTCCGCCCGTACGCTGAGAATCCGTAAAGTGCACTTTACATGACGAGCTGGGCTCGTCATGAGCGTGCGAGGAGGCTACCTCATGACGAGCCCAGCTCGTCATGAGCGTCGAAGGGGTTAAACCAAAACAGAACACATCCTGAATGGAAAAAATGGTTGATCTGGCCCACAGATACAAATAACTGTCAAGACAGATTCCTGAACAAAGAACAGGGGTTCACATTGACTAGGCCAGACCCTAGATATTCCCAAAGACAACATCCAGGGATAGTAACAACCTACAGCGTGGGAAAGCTCTGCCTTCAATGGCTACAAACGTCCACACTGGCTGAAATTAAGCAACACCTAACTTTACTTACAGAAGGTGCTGACTTGCGTGATTTCATATTGGGACCACGCAAACAGCGTCAAAAACGTTTCATAGCGGCCTCTATATATGCAGCTTATAACGTTCCTATATTGTTCCTATCCCGAGGTGAGATTTCATCAAATGATGAAGCATGCCTCGATAAGCTGGGGGTGAGGCAACCTCTCAAAAATCTTTTGATGACTCGCACTCACAAAAGCCCCCCCAAAAAACAAGTCTATTTGACTTGTAAAACCTTAAGTGATCTTGTTTGTGTTGTGTAGCTCCAGGAGGATACACTTGAGGTTGGACCTCCTTCACTCTCCCTGTAGATATATAATACAAATGAAGAGGGTTTCAAGAGTCAACACTGGCCCCCAGTAGTGGGCAATCACAGAGAATAGCCAGTGTGCCACTTGGGGAGGAGATGGTCCCAGGTAGTGTGGGGGGACTCGAGTACCTGGGTGATGCAGAGATGGTGACCAAAGCCCACATGCTTTCCAATACTACAAAGTATAGGCAGTGGAAGCTCTGAGGGACAAGGAGTCTGTATGGCTACAGGCACGTGTCATTTGCTGTCATTTGGTGTCCTCAGAGCAGGTTATACCGATTACATTCCACCAGGTTGTGGTAGCAGACAACCGGGAGAGCCACTAACCCTTGACTCTTGTTTAAGCATGGGCGGATTTTGCGAATTGGCAATCCGCGAACTTGCGTATTTACGGATTCGCAATCCGCAAAATCCACGAACTCTCGCGAATTTGCGGATTTATTTTTTTGTGTTCGCAAGGGTTTCTGCCAGTTCGCGAGGTTTGTGTACCAGTTCGCAATTGCGAACTTACTTGTCGGCTCGCAACGGCCGCGACTATGTTGTTTCTACGTCTGGCTCATCATCACAGGTTCACAGCACCCTCTGTTTCACCACTGCCACCCTCTGGTACACCCATGCCACCCTCTGGTACATCACTGACACCCTCTGGTTGGTTTATCACTGTAGATTATGGGGGTGAAGAAAAGCAAGCACACCTGCCCTGCTTCAACTGACATGAATTAATTTGGGGTTGATTAATGGGTCACTGAATTTAAACTTCCAGTCTGGCTGGCACCTGCTTCCTTATCTGTAATTTGCTTTCTGTTGCAGTGCAATTTTTTTTCACTGGACCTTTGTGGCCTACTTGTAGCTATTCTATGAGCCTGCTGTGAGGGTCAGAGCAGGGTCATAGAATAGTTGCAAATAGGCAACTGAACTCTGGAGGGGCCCCTCAGGAAGCACTAGAGTGAATGGTTACTAATGTTAAGATTGAACTTTTGCACCTGCTGAGTGTTTTCAGTTTTGCAAAAATCGTTTTTCTGCAATTTCGCGCGATTCGCGGGGCGCGAATTCGTGCGAGATCGATTTCGGAAGCCGCGAATTCGTGCGAATACACGATTAGTTTTTTTTGCGGCGTGTTTGTTCGCGTGATTTTTTGCGTGTTCGCAAGCCACTTGTAGTGCAACATTTGCGAAGTTACCCTAGCGGTCGTACATGGGCACGGCCATCTTGTTTGCGTGACGTAATTCCGTTTCCGGGCGCTATGTGTAATCTCGCAAAGTGTGCGGCTCACTAGTACAATTTCGCGTGTGATCGCGAGGAAAATCTCGCGCGAACTTACCCACGCGGTCGTGAACGGGCGCGGCCATCTTGTTTCTCATTCATTGCTATGGTTCTGGGCATGCTTTCCGTATCCTCTCTGAATCTCTGCCATCCTTTGCTTGTTTGAAGTTTTTTTTAATCTATTTTACTTATTATCTATCCCTCTATTTTTCTAGCTCTATATTTTTGTGTTTTCTGCTACTTTTGGTTAATTTTAAACTACTTTTTTAAACTCTTTTCTTTTCTTCTTCCCTATTCTATTTCTCCTTTAATATTTAGCTTCCTTTCTGCCCAGACCATGGTAAAGGGAGCCGGGAAGCATCCTGAGAAGGGGAAGGGTCCCGCACCCCGTGCCCGGCTCCCGTGCGGGCGTTTGAGGGGGGAGAATGTCCAAGCCCTGGAGATCTTCAGCGCGGAGGAGGTGGGCGCACTAGTTTTTTCAGCGCACCTCCCCAGGACCATCATGGCAGGCGGCAAGATCGCTAGCGGGTACGGGATCCGGGAGCGCCGGAAGCGGTGGGAGAAGGTGTGCCGGGCCATGTACCAACACTCTCGGGTCCGGCGCACCTACAACCAGGTCACCCACCGTTGGACGGATATCCTGGACCGGGAACGCGATCTGCTGGACCTGCTCGGCCTTGAGATCCCCGGGCTTGGTGAGTAGTAGTAGCTATTTCTTTACTACTCTGTTTTCTCCTGCTCTGTGTGTTATTATCTTGCAAATTTTTGTTTTTTACCAAGAGCAATAATGCTGCTGATTACATTGTAGGTAAATTATATTTCAAAATCTTCTGTGCATTTCAGGTGCACTGCTCTCCTTCTCAGTAGCGCTGCTACTATGCTTATTTGTTTTCGATTTTGTGTTCATTTCATTGGCCTGTGAAATTATGCATAAGTGTAGTTTAAAGAACTGCGTAATGCTAGACACTAAGGGTCAGATTTTTAATTACCGGCGCATCCCTGCAAAGTAGCAGGGATGCGCCAGTAATTGTGCGCCACGCCACCACCACCCATGGTGCGCCGTATTTACAATGCGGCGCACCATGTGCCCAAAACGTCACCGAAGCGTTACGCTTCTGTGCCGTAAAGGCAGGGCATTGCTGGAGTTGCGTCGCAACGATGGTGCAGCTCCAGCAATGCTCTGGGGTGCCCTACCTCCCCAATGCTGTGTCAAGCCGTACGTCTGCTTCAAGCAGGCGCATGGTTTGAGTCACGCATCATTGTCCTCAAAGTGACTGATTGAAATCTTGTAGATGTCCCTCAGCCACTTTTAGGATGCGTTCCTGCGCAGGAACGCCCTCCCTTGCGCCGGAACGCCCCCTGATGGCGCAGGGCTTTACAACGTGATGCATCTACCATATGCGTCACGTTCTTAATATACGCCGCACCATGGCGCCTCTTTTGTTCTGCTGCTGCATCACAAAAGTCACGCAACAATGGAGCAAAAGAGCCGCAAGGGGCTTCAAAATCAGCCCCTCCAGACTCAAGTCCAGTCCTTCCTTTGTACACATGGCGATAAGAAGAAATAGTGGTGGTGGATTGATAGTTTGAGTATTTTAATGACTGGTTACTGTAGTAGGAAACTTTTTAGTGCTGTCGCTGATCTGCAATCACGATTGATTTTGTCTGTCACTTCGCGTGCTGCGGACTGCTGCCTGCCAGTCCTAGGCGAACCTTTTTAGTAGTTTGTTTAGTGAGTTACATAAGAACTTTCCAAGTCGACGGTCCGCAAATCAAGCAATACTAATAACATAGTAGACCACATGAGATCGGTCAATATATCCCGTGGAATAGTTGTCTATTTGCTATTTCACCAAAATATTTTGTTATTGTTCTTTTGAAATGTTTGATTAGGTTGACAAATATCATCCATGTTTTCTGGTCTTTCTTTCTTTCATGTTGTACATCATCTCCCCCAGGGGCAAGAGGGCATTGGAGGAGGCTGCTGCTGCTGCTGCTGAACAGGATCGGTCAGATGAGGGCTCCTTTGCTGGCCCCGGTAAGTTTTAATTTTAATATAGAGTACCTATTTTTTCCTAGCGTTCCTCATTCGATTTTTTCTAAATCGTCTTTGATCTTCTTGTAGACTGTATCTAAATTCTTATCCTGCCTCGACTATGACTCCCTGTGGTATTACTAGATTATTCTTATTAGTCTGTCTGTGTAGCTAACTAAGATTGCACATTTGGCAATTCCATTGGACTCCCATTCTAGTCAGCAATAGCTCGATGTACTGAGTGCAGTCCTCTGGGATTGTCCATAATGTCTTTTCAAGTCTTCTAAATGTTTATGCTTTGACAATTGCCAACAATAAAAAGGTGAATGACCACCAAGAAAGAATAAGATACTACTTTACTTTTGGTTTGGATAGGAGGACAATCCATTTTACTACTGTTGCAACTGTTGCAGGGACAAATCTGCACAAACAGAACTATGGACACTAAATAATGCATTGCTCAGCTTATCAATTATAATAGGTGCTGTTAGACTTTCCACATACCTCAGTGATAACAGACTTTGTGGTTGAACCCCCAATCTCCTTACTGACTAGATAGTGTGGCAGAGTCATTTAGCTCCCAAAGTCACTGATGATTGATCCCCAATGATGATTATCCAACGCAGGACAAGAGTACGGAGTCAGAGTCAAGAAGTGTCAGAGGCACGGACTCATGCTTGCAAAAATTGCAAAACCTTTAGCTCAGCCACTCTAGTCTGGAGGACTAAAAACCACAGAGTCTATTTAATTTTAAAAGCTTTATTAAAAGTAAACACATTTATTAAAATTAAGTTTGTCATAAAACTAAACGATTAACTGAAAATGGAAAAGTGCTTAGTGCTGACGATTAATTGAACACATTTCCTGTGGTCGAGCCGAGCTCTCACCTGGTTTGAACTTGATCTTGCTCGTGTTCTTAGAAGTCAAGCTTCTGTCTGTTAGGAGAAAAAGTTGTGCGTGTTAAAAATAAAAAGCAAGCATTCATCAGTTGTGCCAAAAAGTGCAGCAAGACAACAGCCTTCCCTGGAAAAAGGGACATTTTTACTTTAGAGTAGACAGTCACAAATTATTACATTGTTTTCTGTTTTTTTCACATTTCTTTATTCCTAGACCAAATATTATATAGTAGTGAGTGGTGTATTCTAACATTCTTAAATGTACTTTGTAGGTGGAACATCTGGTGGCGGGGCCAGCGCGGAGGTGGTGGTGCTGGATGAGGAGAACACTTCTGGGGAGGAGGCGGTGCAAGTGCCGGACGACACCAATGTGCCTGTGAGGGTTCACACGGTGGTGGCGGGTAGAGGTAAGCTATATATTCCTTACTTATTGAGATTGAAGACTGCAGAGTGTGCTTTCTGCACAGGTATATTATAAATCAACCAGGTAGTAGCCTCCTCTAAATGTACTTCGACTTAGCTGTGAAGTTTTTGGCGAGAAGAATCCCAGTCAGATCTGAGATGAACTTGATGGATGGGATGAACGAAAAGCGAAAGAAGGGTGTAAGTAAGTGTGGAAGGACGAGAAATTTAATGATGACTGGCAAAGAAGAATGATATGTGTTTGCTTGGTCCCCGAGGTGGCTGGGAAGGAAAGAATATGGTATGGTGCATGGCTGGGTGAATGACGAAGCAAGGATGGGTGGAAGGAGAACAGCCTGGGTGGGTGAAACAGAAACTGTATGTGTGCATATACTTTGAATGGATGGATGCCTGGATCATGGTACTATCTGACTCTTAGATAGCATATGTGTATCTAGAGAGAGTATACGGTCACTGGATGAACTAAGTGTTACTTTGAAGAGCATGTAACACCGCACCCGCACGTCCGTTCCAGTGTAGGAAAGGCAAGAAAAAGAAGTTGTAATTTTGTCCAACTACTACCATGAATAGTAGCAGTAGTTTGTATTGCAACTGCAAGCACAGCATATATCCGGTTTTTACGGTGGACACTCCCTACCTCTCTTAATACGTTTAGTTTAGTAGTAGTAGTACGTCATTCGTGTGTGGGTGTATCACTGTTCACTGAATAAAAAGCAAAGCACCTAAAGTTATCCCATATGTAAACAAATACATCCCATGTGAAGTGATAGATAATCAGATTATTTAGCTTCTTCATTTTCCTTTTCTAGTACTCATTTGCACTGTAGGGTGAAAGTTAAATTAATTAAGCAGTAGCCCTTTTAATAGAGTATTCGCAGTGCCACCCGTAATAGAAAAGTAAGAGCTTCACCACCTGCATGCACTGGACCGGTACAGTAACGCAAGTCTGTCTCACTCATCATGGTGTGCGTCTGTTTTTCTCGGGTGCAAGTTGACTGCGCTGGCATTATGCCGGCTTGCATAAGATAACGTACCAATTTTCCTAAACAAGAGAGAAGAAGAGGAATAAGACTGGTGTACTGTCATAGTCGACTGTAATGGAAGTCCATAGTGCTCGTAGAATTTGTTCCTTAAACTCCCACTAATGTTAGAGCAAGGATGAAGAAGTGGGAGGTTAGATAGATACTGGCCTCAATAGTTATGTACTGTGCTTTCAAGTTGCTAGTTGTACTGTGACACAACTTTCTGCTCAATCATTTTGTGTTAATCTCTAGGAGCATTGGTTACAGACTATGTCTTTCTTTCTTCATATAGTTGCTCCTTCCAAATCCCAAAAACCAACAAGGAAGGAGCTGGCTCGAATGGCCCGGCAACGGAGGCTGGATGCCACTGTCACAGAATATCGGCGGCTGCTGGCCCTGGAGGAGGAGGACACGCAGTCTACTGGTACATCCACTGGGACAGCTGCATCCTCCTCCGTGCCCCCACGGGCTGCCAGCCAGCGCAGTGCTCCAGCGGTACGGAGCCGGGCTACCAAAGCCAACCGCCGAGCAGCAAAGACAGCAGCTGCCCCCCACAGGAGTTGCAAGGCACGCCAGCGCCGCTTATGCCTCAGAGTATCCTACCTGGAGCAGGAGGTCCTAACATATAAGACCTTGGGGGAGGGCCTCCGCTCCGACCATGCCACCCTCCGCAAGGAGTATGATGCCCTGGCCACTAAAGTGAACAGCATCCTGCCGTAGTGTCCCTTGCCCCTTTTTTAGAGACTTTTGGGGGGTGGGAATTGGGACTTGGGTTTTTTGGGGGACTTTTGAAGGACAACCGTTGGGGTTAGGGAGGGTCTTGCGGGAGATTATTTTGTTAGGGCTACACAAATATACTTGAAGCCCATAGGAATGAATGGGCATTACCGAATCGGTATTTACCGATTCGGTAAATACCGATTTTCACAAGGGTGCAGGGGGTGTCACTTTGACACCCTCTAGCACCCCCAAAAAAGGTTTGGGTGCCATGTGGCAGGCATACCTGCCCTAAGGGCAGGTCTGCCTGTCATATGGCACAGGTGTGCATGCACACACGTGCATGCACACCGGATTCGGTATTTTACCATCGAATTGAATTTGATGGTAAAATACTGAATTAGTAGGGCTTGTGGGACTCAGAAGAGTCCCACCTACATATCAAATTTACAGAATCGGTAAAAATACCGATCGGTAAATTTACAGAATCGGTAAATTTACCGATTCTGCCCCCTACATCTCAAAATCCTTTTACCGGTCGGTAACGGCCGAATTCGGCCATTACCGACCGGTAAAACCCTACCTACATCTGGCCCCAGGTGCCTCTCACAGAGTAAGTGAATTCAAGAGTCCTAGGACTTTAGTAGTACTACCGTCAATCTCTCGTCTCTCCTAATACTCCATTATACTACCTCCCACCAAACGCTTATCTTACCTGTAATTTGTGTTTGAAAGTAGGGCTAGGCCCAGGGCTGGCTCCATGGGAAATGGCGATTAAGGTTGGCAATCCTGGGCGGATGAAATGTCCTCATTGCGGTGGTACTAGTGGTGTGACACAGTGGCAGTTGCATGCCTATGGAAAAAAAGAAAATGAAACCTGCGTTGTCCTTACTGGAGCATTACAACGGTACGATAGAGAATATAGCAGGTGACAGTACACTAGAACAGTGCCACAATGTAGCCTAACAAATGGTAAAGTATTGAAAGTATAACTAGTACTTGCGTTGAATTTCTTTGACATTGCCTACTAATACAAGAAATAGTACTGAAGCTGAGTAAGTCTAGAATATATCCTCGGATTCCTTCACCAGCCTGTTGCTATGACCTTATCCTCCCCAGCAAGTGTGTGGAATTATTGCTGTCATTTAGTCACACATCAATCAAAACCACACAGCCCGGGGGAAGAGGGTTAGGGTTTGGAAAATGGGTGGGAATGTTTTTTTTTTTTGGGGTAAGTTTTGTTGAGAGAAGAAAAAAAAAGCACAGCATGGACAAACAATAATTGAAGATAAAGAAATCTTTGGGTACCAAGCTAACCATAAATCTTTTAAGTGACATAAAGGAAGTGCATGCACGACTGCATGCATGGTTACTGAAAAGTAAGTACTATTTTCGACAACCGTGAATGACAGAATGCGACAGTACAGGGCTGCAGCGTTTTCACTTGCCTATCTCTGCACTCAGAGAAACACTTCTTACATTAAATTAGGTTTAAAAAATAGCAGAAGTAAAACCTATAGAATGGCTGTAGGGATGAATTTAGAAGCAGAGAATGGAGATCCAAGAAATGCAGAGTCACACTCATAGAAGTTCACAGCAATAACATTACTTTAAAGATAATTAGAAAAGAACGGATACTGTATCTGTATGTTGTTGTAGCTGTCCTGTTGAATTTGGTAAGTTGCATGCATCAAACCATTCCTCTTATTAGCGGGACTCCTCCATTCCAGCTGACGCTCCGTCCATCAATGTTGGTGACCAGAAGACACCCTGTCCACTGCCTGCCTGGCGGATGCTGAATTGCGGCTCGCTAATGTGAAGCCTGACTTCATCCTTTTTTTCCCATTGCACAGACTGAAACCCGGCCTGTAATTATTGATGGAAAAACAGGAAGTGATATTAGAACACCACTGACAAATAAATATAAGGTATGTAAGCTGTGTAGTGCAAAAAGTCACACTTTTAGTTTCCTAATAGACCGTACAATATTTTTGAAAGTGCGTACTCTGTCTGAGTCTCCTTTTGAAGGATAAATAAGTATGGGCAAATTAATTTAGCGGATCTTTCCCCTCAAGCTAGGTGTACTGTAAACTGTGGGGCATATTACCAACCAATAGAGATAATTTTTGTCTCTAACTTATTTAGAGACAAAAATTATCGCCGCAAATCGGCGATTTTTATCGCAGATAAACCTTGCTATTAGCAAGGTTTATCGCAAATGCGATAAAAAACGGCCGCAATGCATGAATATCGCTGAAAAGTCAGCGATATTCATGCATTATCGAGCAAATGCTCTTAGCCATGTTATCCACCTCCCATTGGATAACATGGCTAAGAACTGCTCCTGGGCAAGTGTTAGCTTTTGGAGATATTCGCGCTTAGCGCGAATATCTCCAAAAGTTGGTAATAGGAGATAGCGATGTTAGCGACTGTTTTCAGTCGCTAACATCTTGGCACGCCCACTTTGCATGTCATTAGTGATAAATATCACTGACATGCAAAGCGGGGCCCAAGATGGTCACTATCTCCTATTAGCTGTCGCTAACTGGTGTTAGCGACAGCTTGGTAATAGGGAGATAATTTTATCTCCGCTTTCTTGGCTTTTAAAGATAAAGCCCCTTGATAATATATCCCTGTGTTTTAGAACAAAATTAGACCTTCCCAGCAGTGCTCCCACCCAGACCCTTACTAAAGCCAGTCGCAAAAATGTAGAAGACCACCAATCAGATCTCAAAAAACGAGGCCTAGTAGAAAAACTGGTGACAAAACGTACTTTGAAAGTAAAAGTAGGCCCAAACCCCCCCTTATCCACCGTGGATTGTATTCAAAGCACTTGCAAGCAAGCAAAAGTATCCATACCCAGCATCGCTCCAAGACTCGCAAACCCCCCACAAACAGCCCCCCACCCAACAGATGCAATACAAATACTGCTAACCCTAACGAGCCCTAAGTTAAGAATAGTGGCAAACGCTTTCTTTAACTATGCCAAATCCCCCCTTTCCCACCATGGATTTTCTTCAAATCACTTGCAACCAAAATTATACATTCCCACGAGTGCTCTAAGACGCCAGAACTCAGATGCAATACAAATACTGCTAACCCTAACGAGCCCTAAGTTAAGAATAGTGGCAAACGCTTTCTTTAACTATGCCAAATCCCCCCTTTCCCACCATGGATTTTCTTCAAATCACTTGCAACCAAAATTACACATTCCCACGAGTGCTCTAAGACGCCAGAACTCAGTTGCAAAAATCTAGAACACCCCGAAACACATGCAATCTTGCTGCTAGGGCTAACCCTAACGAACCCTAAGTTACAAAAAGTGCCAAAAGGCTTTTCCGCATGGATTTTCTCCAAACCAGTTTTATCCAGTATTAGACCTTCCCAGCAATGCCCCAAGACCCGCCAACCCACCCACAAACAAGCACAACACCCCCAAACAGCCAAAAAGCCAAAATGGAAAATCTCATATTACTTACAATATTTTTCTGCCTTCTGTCCAAACGCGCTGTGCAGCTAGGTCATAACTCCCGTTTTCCACCATGGATTTCCTGAAAAGCAAATGCAATCAAAACTAGACTGTGCCAGCAGTGCTCTCAGACCCCCAAACCCACCCACAAACACCCGGAACCCCCCCAAAGAGCACCTCATAGACAAGCAAGTCAGCAAAAACACAACAAATATATTTTGTCTCCGGTTTGGTCCAAACCACTTTTATCCGGTATTAGAGCTTCCCAGAAATGGTCCCAGACCCGTCAACCCAGGCGGAAACAAGTAGAAGCCCCCCAAACAGGCAAAAAGCAAATATACAAAACTGGGGACTTAGAAATTTTCAGGAAAATGTCCAAAATCACTCAGCGCGCGCTCTGCAGCTAGGCCCTAACTCCCCTTTGCCTCCATGGATTTCCTTCAAACCTCTTGCTATCAAAACTATCCATACCCAGCAGTGCTCCCAGACCCCGTAACCTACCCACAAACACCAGGAAGCCCCCCAAACAGGCCCCCGAAAACGCGACATTGAGCGAAATGTCAGAAAATGCAAAAACTTTTTCCTTATGGATTTTGTCCAAACCAGTTTTATCCGGTATTACAGCTTCCCAGCAATGGCCCCAGACCCATCAACCCAGGCTGAAACAAGTAGAAGCCCCCCAAACAGGCAAAAAGCAAATATACAAAAGTGGGGACTTTGAAATTTTCAGGAAAATTTCCAAAATCACTCAGCGCGCTCTGCAGCTAGGCCCTAACTCCCCTCTGCCTCCATGGATTTCCTTCAAACCTCTTGCTATCAAAACTATCCATACCCAGCAGTGCTCCCAGACCCCGAAACCCACCCACAAACACCAGGAAGCCCCCCAAACAGGCCCCCGAAAACGCTACATTGAGCGAAATGTCAGAAAATGCAAAAACTTTTTCCTCATGGATTTTGTCCAAACCAGTTTTATCCGGTATTAGAGCTTCCCAGCAATGGCCCCAGACCCGTCAACCCAGGCGGAAACAAGTAGAAGCCCCCCAAACAGGCAAAAAGCAAAAGTACCGGTGATTAAAGTTTTAATTATATTAACTGTGCAAAACAAAGAAAGACAGACACACACGAATAAAAGTGAATAAGGACGAAAAAGAAAGTTATTGATTCATTGGCTCATTTTCAGGGCTCGGTGTCAGGGAATAAGAGTTCGTCCTCATACTCTGCGAATTCAGGCAGGAGTAGGTCAGTGTCACCTAACACAGAAGAAATTCCCTCATCTAAGTTGCTGTCCTCCTCGTCTTCTTCCGGCGTGTATTCTCGTACTTTGTAATCTGGTGGTATGAGGTACTGATTCATCTTGATCATTGTTAACCTCTCCACATTTTTGGGCGAGAGGCGGGTCCGTTTGTAAGTTACAATGCCACCAGCAGCACTAAAACACGTTCAGAAGACACGCTTGCGAGTGGGCAAGACAAGTAATTTATAGCCAGGTTGGTGATCTCTGGCCACAATTCTTTTTTCCCATGCAATACGCCAATGGGTCACCATTAACATAGACCTCTGTTGAGTCATTCAGATAGTCCTGCACCATCGACTGAAGGTTCTCCACGGTTCCTTCACTTTGCTTACTTTTTGCTCTGACCTTTTGAGAACCAAACCCAATCTCAGTTAGCCAATCCTCTTCATCACCCAATGTTTCTGTTGTGTCTGGTGCAGATGATCTGGTTGCCGGTGTCTTTAACGGCTGAGAGGTCACTTCTGCCACAGCCACAGGTGCAGAAGTGGATTCTTTTGACTGGGGATGGCCGGCTGATGCTGATGTACTGCCTTTTCCTTCAATTTTCTGCCGTTCTCTTTCAAACCTCATGGCTGACAAGGCTAGCCAACGTTTGTACTTTGTAACATCTTCATCACCAAAAGGAAATAATGCTCTGCCTGCCAGCGCCTTATTGTAGCGTGGTTCCAGAATAGTAGCACAAATGTAATGCTGTTCTGAGTGGATCTTTTGAAGACGTTCATCGCCAAGTAGGCGCTCTAATAATTTCTCCGCCAAAACAAAAGCTTCTTGCTTTTCTTCATCTTTTTGAAACTTAGAAGACACCGCCTTCAGTTTGTGCTCCAGCATGCGCAACAATGGGATAGCTTTTCCCAAATTACAGTCCTCCCTGCTGACTGCACGCGTGAAGACCTCAAAAGGACGAAGCATGTCTGTCAGGCTTTTAACTAGCTTCCATTCCGCCGCATCTAGCCTCAGGTCCTTCTGAGCTGTACCCAGTGTTAAGAAATACTGATCGAGTACCGTAAACTGCTCATACAGACGCTCAAGCATGTAGAAGGTTGAGTTCCAACGTGTTGGCACCTCCTGGATGAGTGCTTTCACTGGCATTCGACGTTCATGTAGCAGGCTCCTTAGATGCTTCCGGGCCTTAAAAGAATGGCTGAAATGGTTGCACATTTTTCGACAGGTGGCCACTAACTCGCACGCTGGACTGTCTTCACTCAAGAATTTTTTAACAACCAGGTTTATACAGTGCGCCAAACAGGGCACTCTGAAATAGTGACCCAGATCCATGGCCTTAACTACATTGGCGCCATTATCCGTGGAAACATAACCAATCTCGCGTTTTTTTGAGGACAGCCAGTGAAAGACCTTTGTGTTAAACTCATTCAAAATGTTTTCTGCTGTATGACGAAGCTCCAAGCCAAACATGGCTAGTGTTGCATGTTTCCGAGCAGCTTTAAAAACTTGGTCCGGGTCAACACCTGAGTTTAGCTTTGCTTTAACCCCTGAAAAAGAGACCCAGTGTGCAGTGATGCACATGTAATCAGTGCCTGTGCCACTGGTCCACATGTCTGTTGTCAGATATATAGTGTGAACAGCACTCTTCTGCAAAGCTGCCCCAATCACCTCCAGCACATCTTCATGTAGTGCTGGAACCGCAACTCGGGCAAAATAGAACCGGCTAGGAACCTTCCATTTAGGGCAGAGCGCTGCCACTAATTCTAGAAAACCAACTCCTTCTACAAAAGAAAAAGGGAGAAGGTCCAGCGCTAGCATTTTAGCCAGCTTAGTGTTATACAGACGCGCCGTTGGGTGGTTGCGTTCATATGGCGCGTCTGAAAACAACATGGTTCTAATATTGCCCTGGACCATTTTACGGGATGATGATGATGACTTCTTCGACCCAGTTACGCTCGCTGATGAACTTTTTCGCATTGGTGTCTCACTCTCTCCCACACTCTTAGTGTGGCTCATAGATCTGCTGCTGACAGGGGTACTAGGTGTAAGTGAAGAAATGTCTGACGCTTCTTCTTCCTCCTCGTCATCAGCAGATGAAACATCAACGGATACTATTTGTTGACTTGCAATTCGGGCATCCTTGATCTCCCTTAGGTGCGCCAGCCATTTGACAGTGTGCTGTCTCTTAAGATGACCTCTCTGGCCTCCGGTACCATAGTTGGTACCAAGCTTACCACGACTAACTTGAACCTTACAAATGGTACAAATGGCTATGTTTTCCTTTGTTGGGCTAACAGTAAAGAAGTCCCAAACTGCAGATTTGAAATGTCTGTGGGGAGCGGAGGAGGCGATACTGGGAATGCTGCTAATGCCAGATGAACTGGAGGATGTGTGTTGCCGAAATTTAGTACGTTGTGCACTTACAGCACCACTAATGGAGAACATGGAGGTCGAGGTGGATGAAGGTCCCTTCCGGCGAGAAAATATGGAAGCTGTAGGTGGTGGTGTTGCTGTACTAGTTAACTGCATTCCTGGTGGTCCCATTCCCACGCCGCCATTATCATCATCACGCTCAGGAGAATTTCGGGCTAGGGTGAAAATGTCTGTGTGCTGCATGTCCGCTGAGGCTGGAGTGACGCCTATGATGACTGCGTCGTCATCATGAGAATCTTCATCAGCAGGAGCAGTATACGCCCCTTCTTGTTCAGCGTCATCATCACACTCCATGACTCTGAGACTTTCTGGGACCTTCCTTTTACGCTTAGCTACCTTTGTCAGATCATGGTGTGCCTCCCTCTCAGACAGCCGTGGTGGTTCCCAAGTTTGATCCATATAATCAGAAGGAAGGGGGCTTGAAGAAGAAGTAGACACCATCCTTGATCTTTTCCTTGCAGGGGATCTGGAAGACAATGAATTATCAGGAGGAGTGGCTTCCTCATGTGATACCTCGGCTTGAATGTCGATTTCCTGATGTGCCCCTACTTCGGGAGGAACAACTATTGTGGGAACTTGTGCCGCTCCATGCACCTCTGCTTGCTCCTCTCCTTGCACCGCCTCTCCTTCCACATGTACTTGGGCTTGTACTTGCACATGTGGTTGTTGTTGCGGCTGTGGTTGTTTAACACTCGTCAGATGAGTTACAACAACCTGTGTTGATTGAGGGATGCTGCTACTTTCTTGCGATGAGCCAACATCACTGGTCGATGGTGATTGAACAACTATACTGGCTGCCTCTGCAGCACTCAAGGGCTTGGACCTAAGTTGGTGTGGTGGTGGTGGCACTGAGCCCAATGGAGAGGAGGTGCTGCTCCCAGCTTGGTCCCCAGCAGACCCCGCTGCTGCTGCAGGCGTACTTTTTTTTATCCCAAAAAATGTGGCGGTCGTCACACCAGTCTCCTTGGTAAGTGGCGCCACTTGCTTCTTCTGCTCCTTACTGGCAACTTTCTTGCTAGAGGAGCTAAGGGCAACTTTTTTTGGGGCCATCTTCTTCAGATGTCACTCAGAACAGCAGGCCGCAGTTGCACAAGTTGCAGAGTTGTCTGTGGCCACACGTGACGTTGTGCTGCACACACCGCAGCAGGACTTCTTCCTGGCACTGGTGGTTCTCTTGTGCACCTAAAAGCAATGGAAGACAGAGGAACATCAGTTATACACCCCCAAAAATCGAAAAAACCCACAAAATTCAGCACAATCCCAGGCCATCCATGCCCTCAATGATGTTTAAATTCAAGACGACACCCCACAGAAAGACTAGGCCCATGCACCACTCACTACCCCTGGGCATAATGGATGAAAGCTAGGCAAAATGGGTGCAGGCCTCAGACACTGCCTGTCTTCAAAATGGCCCCTTGCACCCCAAGCACATGTGCAGGGCCTGCCTGTACCAGCACTCAAGATGGCCACCACCACCCACATGGCCAGTCCACATCAACAGTACACCCCAACAAAACAAAAAACACACAAAAATCACCACAATCCAATGCCATCCAGGATGTTTACATTAAAGAGACCCCACAGGCAGACTCAGCCCATGCACCACGCACTACCCCTGGGCAAAAGGCCCCAACAGCAGCCCAAAAAAATCGAAAAAAACCACAAACTTCAGCACAATCCCAGGCCATCCATGCCCTCAATGACGTTTAAATTCAAGAAGACACCCCACAGAAAGACTAGGCCCATGCACCACTCACTACCCCTGGGCATAATGGATGAAAGCTAGGCAAAATGGGTACAGGCCTCAGACACTGCCTGTCTTCAAAATGGCCCCTTGCACCCTAAGCACATGTGCAGGGCCTGCCTGTACCAGCACTCAAGATGGCCACCACCACCCACATGGCCAGTCCACATCAACAGTACACCCCAAAAAAACGACAAACACACAAAAATCACCACAATCCAATGCCATCCAGGATGTTTACATTAAAGAGACCCCACAGGCAGACTCAGCCCATGCACCACTACTATCCCTGGGCAAAAGGCCCCAACAGCAGCCCAAAAAAATTGAAAAAACCCACAAAATTCAGCACAATCCCAGGCCATCCATGCCCTCAATGATGTTTAAATTCAAGAAGACACCCCACAGAAAGACTAGGCCTATGCACCACTCACTACCCCTGGGCATAATGGATGAAAGCTAGGCAAAATGGGTGCAGGCCTCAGACACTGCCTGTCTTCAAAATGGCCCCTTGCATCCCAAGCACATGTGCAGGGCCTGCCTGTACCAGCACTCAAGATGGCCACCACCACCCACATGGCCAGTCCACATCAACAGTGCACCCCAAAAAAACGAAAAACACACAAAAATCACCACAATCCAATGCCATCCAGGATGTTTACATTAAAGAGACCCCACAGGCAGACTCAGCCCATGCACCACGCACTACCCCTGGGCAAAAGGCCCCAACAGCAGCCCAAAAAAATAAAAAACAACCACAAACTTCAGCACAATCCCAGGCCATCCATGCCCTCAATGATGTTTAAATTCAAGAAGACACCCCACAGAAAGATTAGGCCCATGCACCACTCACTACCCCTGGGCATAATGGATGAAAGCTAGGCAAAATGGGTGCAGGCCTCAGACACTGCCTGTCTTCAAAATGGCCCCTTGCACCCCAAGCACATGTGCAGGGCCTGCCTGTACCAGCACTCAAGATGGCCACCACCACCCACATGGCCAGTCCACATCAACAGTACACCCCAAAAAAAAGACAAACACACACAAATCACCACAATCCAATGCCATCCAGGATGTTTACATTAAAGAGACCCCACGGGCAGACTCAGCCCATGCACCACTCACTACCCCTGGGCAAAAGGCCCCAACAGCAGCCCAAAAAAATTGAAAAAAACCACAACATTCAGCACAATCCCAGGCCATCCATGCCCTCAATGATGTTTACATTCAAGAAGACACCCCACAGAAAGACTAGGCCCATGCACCACTCACTACCCTTGGGCATAATGGATGAAAGCTAGGCAAAATGGGTGCAGGCCTCAGACACTGCCTGTCTTCAAAATGGCCCCTTGCATCCCAAGCACATGTGCAGGGCCTGCCTGTACCAGCACTCAAGATGGCCACCACCACCCACATGGCCAGTCCACATCAACAGTACACCCCAAAAAAACAAAAAACACACAAAAATCACCACAATCCAATGCCATCCAGGATGTTTACATTAAAGAGACCCCACAGGCAGACTCAGCCCATGCACCACGCACTACCCCTGGGCAAAAGGCCCCAACAGCAGCCCAAAAAAATCGAAAAAAACCACAAACTTCAGCACAATCCCAGGCCATCCATGCCCTCAATGATGTTTAAATTGAAGAAGACACCCCACAGAAAGACTAGGCCCATGCACCACTCACTACCCCTGGGCATAATGGATGAAAGCTAGGCAAAATGGGTGCAGGCCTCAGACACTGCCTGTCTTCAAAATGGCCCCTTGCACCCCAAGCACATGTGCAGGGCCTGCCTGTACCAGCACTCAAGATAGCCACCACTACCCACATGGCCAGTCCACATCAACAGTACACCCCAAAAAAACGACAAACACACAAAAATCAACACAATCCAATGCCATCCAGGATGTTTACATTAAAGAGACAATCAACAGAGACCACCTGAACCAAGTATTCAGTATATATTCCGATGGTGTTGGAATACACTCAGTGTGTTAAAATACCCCTCACACACCAAAAGGGCCCTTGGTGTCATGCTTCATCATCGGGGTCTTCCCGCCCCCGCTGCGGGACGGGGCAGTGCTGCGACAAGCGGCTACGCCGGAGCACCTTTTTGTGAGTACTATGTGAGTGATGATGGAGTGAGTGTACGTGGGGTCAGGAGTGATAACAGTGAAGTTAAAAGATACCTGGCCTGGTGTTTAGAAAAAATTATTTAATAGGCACTGGCTGGTATCGTTAAAAGGGGTGAGGCGGAGGGCAAGAGCGGGTTACTAGTCTTGCTCTCCTGTGTGGGTCAACATGTTTCGGGGCGACATGCCCCTTCGTCAGGACCGGGTAAAAAGATCCCCCTGTCACTCACTAATGCGCTCCCACAGGTAGAGAGTAGTAGTGTTGGATCAATGTGTATGAATTAACTTAATAGATACACGTGTAAGAAGCTCGGTCAGTACTACTGATGATATAAGCCTGAAAGGATAAGAACACAGGATATTAGAAGGAGCGCGGATCCCAATGCGCTTTCCTAGTGAATACCTGTATGGAAGGAAAATACAAAAAGTGGGGAAGGAAACACACTTATGCTATTTACATGGCACGCCAAAGATTTCTTGGGGGGACCAGGTTTTGCCGAATATGGAAAGAGAAAATATGGGAGAGAAAATCCTGGGCGTATTGACTGGCAAGCCAAGGATTTCTAGCCAGGGCTATGTGGCCACAAAGGATAACAATAGGAAAAAAATATAGATAACAATGGAAAAAAAATTAAAATGGACACACATATAAATACACACAACAATATAGAGCATCAGAAACTAGCAGTGAGATGTCTATCCAACCAGAGATACATACTTTTTGAATGAGGAAATAGTGCCCCATGATGATGAAGCATGACACCAAGGGCCCTTTTGGTGTGTGAGGGGTATTTTAACACACTGAGTGTATTCCAACACCATCGGAATATATACTGAATACTTGGTTCAGGTGGTCTCTGTTGATTATTTATGCTTTCACAAGAGGAGGATTAGCCCACCGCGGTGCCTTGTCGCACCACCTCTTCACTCCCTTTTTTGATATCCCTTAGTCTTGAGACAGCGCGCAGCTGTGGGAGTCTTTTCGCTCCATTTAGAGCCTACCAGAATTTCTAGACCTTAGTAGAACAACCAATTCGGTACTTTCTACTTCTCTCTTTCTTTTCTCTTCCCTACACACATAGTTCCAACCTTCTACGCACACACATCCAGCATACACACTTCTTACTAGCCTCGATGGAGGAAGCTGGAGGCCTCGCATTTGACGATGAGGAGGTCGATAGGATCCTAGCAAACCTACGCCCGTTCGAGGGGCTGAGCAACACTGAACCGGGCATCAATGAAGGTGACTGGGACGAGTTGGCAGCCCTTAGGAGAACACAAATAAAGACAGCTCTACATGGGCTTCTCATGTCCGAGTATTTGAAATCAAAAACGGCCCCCCCTGGCCTAATAGTGAAAAACGAACCATTTATCTTCACGCATGATTTGGAATTCAAGAGGGACTGGTCTCTAATAAGCTGGAAGTGTACTAGGGACTGGCTAGTCCTGATAGTAAAAACAGCAACCAAACTAACACAAGAACTCAAAATAGAGATAACCCAGTTAGAAGTGAAAATAAAGAGCTACCTATCCCCAACCGCTCTGAAAAAAAGACTGGAGGAACTAAATCAAGAAATGACAGAATTTGAATGCACCCTCAAAAAGAACAAATATAAGAAACACAAAAAAGACACAGAGAACTTCACGCATGAACGTATTTACCCCTACATTAAAAAAGATCATGTGTCCAAAAATCAGAACACTGACCAGGACACTGACATGTCGGACACTAGTTCTAACGGATCGAACTCCAGTAGGAACAGCAACCAGAGTACACGAGGTGGTACACAATTCTCTGGCAGAGGCTACCCACGAGGTGGGAGAGGTTGGGGCCCATATCAAGGACCACCTCCCTTCATGCAAGGCCCTCCCGGTTTCATGCAATACCCACCAGGGCCTGTCTTCATGGGGAACCAATTCCCACCTTGGGACCAACAAATGCCCCCTTTCAACCACTATGGCCAGCCGCCTTTTTTAGGCCAGCGCCAAGGAACAAGAAAGGGCCGCAATCGGAAAGGTACACAGGTACACTGGAATCAACAGCCAGCCACACCCCTAGGGGTATCAACCCGGAGTCAAACAGCGTCAACCAGTCGGGGAACTTAGTAGTAAACTTGTCTGACCACCTACTAACGGAAGCTCAGGAGAATGTCCTAAGTAAGGGCTTGGGTTTCGTTCCCACACACAAAATGGATAAATTCAAACTCTGCCAAGAAATGAAAGAGTTTACACGAAAACTTAAGCTGAAAGCTTTTTTTCAGGACTCAAATAATGAAACGTCTGTCCCAACAGATACAGGCCTAAAAAACAAATCCTCTTTCACACCTCTAGACTCTATGTTACCAGTTGAACTGTTAACTTTTGAAAAGGCAGTCATGGCAGATCTGGAGAAGCTAACCACTGACGGGGGTGATGTCTTTAACAACACCTCCACAGCTGAGAGAACGGCCCTGCATGAACTGTCAAATAATGAAACTATTGTAATTAAGCCTGCCGACAAGGGCGGAGCAACGGTGATACAAACATATACCAACTATGATAGGGAGTGCAGGAAACTACTTGAGGACAGACGTAATTACCAAATACTAAGGGAAGACCCGACTGAAGAAGTCAGGATCTGTATCCTCATAATGATTGAAGAAGCATTGGCACACGACTGGCTAACGAAACAAGAGAGTGATTTTCTGATTCAAAAGAATCCAAAAACTCCTTATTTCTACACCATCCCCAAGATCCACAAGGACGCCCCATATCCACCAGGGCGCCCTATAGTATCCGGAATACAATCAGTCCTTGAACCTTTGTCAAAATTTGCAGATGCCTTCCTTAGACCGATAGTACAAAAGACCAGTACCTATCTAAAGGACACGAAAGCAGTCCTACAGCTGGTTAAAGAGATACCTTTTGACCCCAACCAGGACCTCCTCCTGGGACTGGATGTAGAGAGTCTGTACACGAGTCTCCCCCACCAAGAGACTCTCGAAATAATTGAGGAAGTTCTTTTCTCAACTCCTTGGTTGTACCACACTCCGAGACAAGTGGTCCTAGAATGCATCTCCATGACCCTGAAGAAGAATTTCTTCATGTATGAAAACACATACTATCTACAAAGACACGGCACGAGCATGGGCAGCACCTGTGCGCCGAGCCTAGCAGGGCTCTATGTGCACCATCTCGAAGCCACCAGAATCCTGAACGACCAGAACCCCTATAAGAACCATGTGGTCGCATGGAAAAGATATATAGATGACGTTTTAGTCATCTGGAGGGGTGATCAAGACTCTGTGGTCCAATTCATGACTTGGCTTAACCAACAAGATCGGTTCCTCAAGTTTACCCACACAGCCTCAAATGAAAACCTAGTTTTTCTTGATCTAAATATCTACCCCTCTAATGGCAATCTAGAGACATCTACTCACTTCAAACCTACGGCTAAAAACAGCCTGTTGCTATATAACAGTTTCCATCCACGACATCTACGCGACAATTTACCCTACGGACAGTTTCTCCGTCTGAGGCGTAATTGCAGTGCTATCGAAGACTTTAAAACCCAAGCAGCTGACTTGAAAACCAAGCTCAGTAATAGGAACTATCCAAGCAAGGTAGTCAACAAGGGTTTTAAGAGAGCACGGAATAATAACAGAGATGCCCTATTGGAACCTACAGTAGAAAAAGAACAAGACCAACGCCCTATCTGTGTCACAACGTACAACACCAATTCGAACCAGATCACAAAAATTGTGAATAGACACTGGAATATTCTCAATTGCGGGAAGCTGAATTTCCCAAAACCCATGTTTGCACACAGGCGAGGTAAGAACTTGAAGGATCTGCTGGTCCACACGAGACCAAAACAACTCACCAACGAGAGACCCTCTGCTATCTCAACTATTGGAGGGCACCACCCGTGTGGCTCATGCACATCTTGTCAATACACAAAAAAGAGTCATAATATAACTTTTTCCAACAATTCCACATGGGAACAACGTTCCTTTACCAACTGCAACAGCCGGAACTTGGTCTATTTGATCAGCCCTTGTAGGAAAGAGTATGTTGGCATGACCACAAGGCCGGTCAAGATACGAATGGGCGAACATCGCAGCAACGTACGTTGCAAAAAAACTACGACAAGAATGGCCTCCCACTATGCCACAATGGGTCACAGTGTAGATGAACTGAAATGGACAGTCATAGAGGCCTATGGGAATGACAAGGACCTTCTGGCAAAAGAGCAACGGTGGGTCTATCGCTTGGGCACACACCTGACGGGATTAAACGATGATATTCCGTGGTCGCAATTCAGGGCATGATAAAACCGATGCCTAGTTACTGTCCGTGACTTGAATACAGTATCAAATTTATAAAAAATCACCACCTCCTCCTACCAGCAATCATAGTAACCTGCAAGCTGGTGCTGGCCTGCATGAATTGTAAATATGTACTATTACCTGGTTATGTGTGTGTTACATGAGAAGAAATCAGAGGTATTCCCTCTGAGCAGCTGCTATCGAATAAGAGCAGCCACAATTTCCAATCCATTGAATTTATGTGGAGCTTGACCAGTAAATATGTAGTTTGATTTTTGTAATAATAATGCATAGACATATAATAATCCCAGGCTCCACTGTATCAATATCATTCACTTGATTTCTGAGGCTCGCCTGCCTGGTTCCTGGCGAGTAGTGTAGTAGTACAGCGCTCTCCCGCGCATGCGCGGTAAGAGTCTCTGAACGCTGCACCTTCGCGCATGCGCGGAGGGAACACACATCACCGCGCATGCGCACCAGTCCGCATAGACGCGAATACTCGCACTCGAGCGGACCTAGGAGGTACTCTTTCAACCTGATCGGCACCCCTTTTTCCACTACCTACCCTGTGAGCAAGGCAACAGAACTTTGCAAAAACCCACCTCCGCCCAGCAGACCACGGACATTGAACAATGGCCGCCCTGGTCTCTAGCCTTAACCACTCGACCTAACGCTCTCAGCAGTATCGAGTTAATCAATTAGGGCTCAATGAACAAGCCTCTGTCATACTATAAAAGACCCGCCCCGCCCAGGCTTACCATTACCACGGAAGCCACTGACGAAGGAGGAAGCACTGAGGTGTGGGGGTTGAGTAAGTACGGCACAGCCGACAGCCCTGACCTGGAATACATTACCTTAATTGATCTAGTGAAAAGGAGCTTATCTAGTTCCTGGGGTTACTATCTTTGCCTTTTTTTCCATTCCTCCCCACAGCTGGACCCTTTGTACCCTTCGCCCAGCTTGGCTCATGGGGCACTATTTCCTCATTCAAAAAGTATGTATCTCTGGTTGGATAGACATCTCACTGCTAGTTTCTGATGCTCTATATTGTTGTGTGTATTTATATGTGTGTCCATTTTAATTTTTTTTCCATTGTTATCTATATTTTTTTCCTATTGTTATCCTTTGTGGCCACATAGCCCTGGCTAGAAATCCTTGGCTTGCCAGTCAATACGCCCAGGATTTTCTCTCCCATATTTTCTCTTTCCATATTCGGCAAAACCTGGTCCCCCCAAGAAATCTTTGGCGTGCCATGTAAATAGCATAAGTGTGTTTCCTTCCCCACTTTTTGTATTTTCCTTCCATACAGGTATTCACTAGGAAAGCGCATTGGGATCCGCGCTCCTTCTAATATCCTGTGTTCTTATCCTTTCAGGCTTATATCATCAGTAGTACTGACCGAGCTTCTTACACGTGTATCTATTAAGTTTATTCATACACATTGATCCAACACTACTACTCTCTACCTGTGGGAGCGCATTAGTGAGTGACAGGGGGATCTTTTTACCCGGTCCTGACGAAGGGGCATGTCGCCCCGAAACATGTTGACCCACACAGGAGAGCAAGACTAGTAACCCGCTCTTGCCCTCCGCCTCACCCCTTTTAACGATACCAGCCAGTGCCTATTAAATAATTTTTTCTAAACACCAGGCCAGGTATCTTTTAACTTCACTGTTATCACTCCTGACCCCACGTACACTCACTCCATCATCACTCACATAGTACTCACAAAAAGGTGCTCCGGCGTAGCCGCTTGTCGCAGCACTGCCCCGTCCCGCAGCGGGGGCGGGAAGACCCCGATGATGAAGCATGACACCAAGGGCCCTTTTGGTGTGTGAGGGGTATTTTAACACACTGAGTGTATTCCAACACCATCGGAATATATACTGAATACTTGGTTCAGGTGGTCTCTGTTGATTATTTATGCTTTCACAAGAGGAGGATTAGCCCACCGCGGTGCCTTGTCGCACCACCTCTTCACTCCCTTTTTTGATATCCCTTAGTCTTGAGACAGCGCGCAGCTGTGGGAGTCTTTTCGCTCCATTTAGAGCCTACCAGAATTTCTAGACCTTAGTAGAACAACCAATTCGGTACTTTCTACTTCTCTCTTTCTTTTCTCTTCCCTACACACATAGTTCCAACCTTCTACGCACACACATCCAGCATACACACTTCTTACTAGCCTCGATGGAGGAAGCTGGAGGCCTCGCATTTGACGATGAGGAGGTCGATAGGATCCTAGCAAACCTACGCCCGTTCGAGGGGCTGAGCAACACTGAACCGGGCATCAATGAAGGTGACTGGGACGAGTTGGCAGCCCTTAGGAGAACACAAATAAAGACAGCTCTACATGGGCTTCTCATGTCCGAGTATTTGAAATCAAAAACGGCCCCCCCTGGCCTAATAGTGAAAAACGAACCATTTATCTTCACGCATGATTTGGAATTCAAGAGGGACTGGTCTCTAATAAGCTGGAAGTGTACTAGGGACTGGCTAGTCCTGATAGTAAAAACAGCAACCAAACTAACACAAGAACTCAAAATAGAGATAACCCAGTTAGAAGTGAAAATAAAGAGCTACCTATCCCCAACCGCTCTGAAAAAAAGACTGGAGGAACTAAATCAAGAAATGACAGAATTTGAATGCACCCTCAAAAAGAACAAATATAAGAAACACAAAAAAGACACAGAGAACTTCACGCATGAACGTATTTACCCCTACATTAAAAAAGATCATGTGTCCAAAAATCAGAACACTGACCAGGACACTGACATGTCGGACACTAGTTCTAACGGATCGAACTCCAGTAGGAACAGCAACCAGAATACACGAGGTGGTACACAATTCTCTGGCAGAGGCTACCCACGAGGTGGGAGAGGTTGGGGCCCATATCAAGGACCACCTCCCTTCATGCAAGGCCCTCCCGGTTTCATGCAATACCCACCAGGGCCTGTCTTCATGGGGAACCAATTCCCACCTTGGGACCAACAAATGCCCCCTTTCAACCACTATGGCCAGCCGCCTTTTTTAGGCCAGCGCCAAGGAACAAGAAAGGGCCGCAATCGGAAAGGTACACAGGTACACTGGAATCAACAGCCAGCCACACCCCTAGGGGTATCAACCCGGAGTCAAACAGCGTCAACCAGTCGGGGAACTTAGTAGTAAACTTGTCTGACCACCTACTAACGGAAGCTCAGGAGAATGTCCTAAGTAAGGGCTTGGGTTTCGTTCCCACACACAAAATGGATAAATTCAAACTCTGCCAAGAAATGAAAGAGTTTACACGAAAACTTAAGCTGAAAGCTTTTTTTCAGGACTCAAATAATGAAACGTCTGTCCCAACAGATACAGGCCTAAAAAACAAATCCTCTTTCACACCTCTAGACTCTATGTTACCAGTTGAACTGTTAACTTTTGAAAAGGCAGTCATGGCAGATCTGGAGAAGCTAACCACTGACGGGGGTGATGTCTTTAACAACACCTCCACAGCTGAGAGAACGGCCCTGCATGAACTGTCAAATAATGAAACTATTGTAATTAAGCCTGCCGACAAGGGCGGAGCAACGGTGATACAAACATATACCAACTATGATAGGGAGTGCAGGAAACTACTTGAGGACAGACGTAATTACCAAATACTAAGGGAAGACCCGACTGAAGAAGTCAGGATCTGTATCCTCATAATGATTGAAGAAGCATTGGCACACGACTGGCTAACGAAACAAGAGAGTGATTTTCTGATTCAAAAGAATCCAAAAACTCCTTATTTCTACACCATCCCCAAGATCCACAAGGACGCCCCATATCCACAAGGGCGCCCTATAGTATCCGGAATACAATCAGTCCTTGAACCTTTGTCAAAATTTGCAGATGCCTTCCTTAGACCGATAGTACAAAAGACCAGTACCTATCTAAAGGACACGAAAGCAGTCCTACAGCTGGTTAAAGAGATACCTTTTGACCCCAACCAGGACCTCCTCCTGGGACTGGATGTAGAGAGTCTGTACACGAGTCTCCCCCACCAAGAGACTCTCGAAATAATTGAGGAAGTTCTTTTCTCAACTCCTTGGTTGTACCACACTCCGAGACAAGTGGTCCTAGAATGCATCTCCATGACCCTGAAGAAGAATTTCTTCATGTATGAAAACACATACTATCTACAAAGACACGGCACGAGCATGGGCAGCACCTGTGCGCCGAGCCTAGCAGGGCTCTATGTGCACCATCTCGAAGCCACCAGAATCCTGAACGACCAGAACCCCTATAAGAACCATGTGGTCGCATGGAAAAGATATATAGATGACGTTTTAGTCATCTGGAGGGGTGATCAAGACTCTGTGGTCCAATTCATGACTTGGCTTAACCAACAAGATCGGTTCCTCAAGTTTACCCACACAGCCTCAAATGAAAACCTAGTTTTTCTTGATCTAAATATCTACCCCTCTAATGGCAATCTAGAGACATCTACTCACTTCAAACCTACGGCTAAAAACAGCCTGTTGCTATATAACAGTTTCCATCCACGACATCTACGCGACAATTTACCCTACGGACAGTTTCTCCGTCTGAGGCGTAATTGCAGTGCTATCGAAGACTTTAAAACCCAAGCAGCTGACTTGAAAACCAAGCTCAGTAATAGGAACTATCCAAGCAAGGTAGTCAACAAGGGTTTTAAGAGAGCACGGAATAATAACAGAGATGCCCTATTGGAACCTACAGTAGAAAAAGAACAAGACCAACGCCCTATCTGTGTCACAACGTACAACACCAATTCGAACCAGATCACAAAAATTGTGAATAGACACTGGAATATTCTCAATTGCGGGAAGCTGAATTTCCCAAAACCCATGTTTGCACACAGGCGAGGTAAGAACTTGAAGGATCTGCTGGTCCACACGAGACCAAAACAACTCACCAACGAGAGACCCTCTGCTATCTCAACTATTGGAGGGCACCACCCGTGTGGCTCATGCACATCTTGTCAATACACAAAAAAGAGTCATAATATAACTTTTTCCAACAATTCCACATGGGAACAACGTTCCTTTACCAACTGCAACAGCCGGAACTTGGTCTATTTGATCACTTGCCCTTGTAGGAAAGAGTATGTTGGCATGACCACAAGGCCGGTCAAGATACGAATGGGCGAACATCGCAGCAACGTACGTTGCAAAAAAACTACGACAAGAATGGCCTCCCACTATGCCACAATGGGTCACAGTGTAGATGAACTGAAATGGACAGTCATAGAGGCCTATGGGAATGACAAGGACCTTCTGGCAAAAGAGCAACGGTGGGTCTATCGCTTGGGCACACACCTGACGGGATTAAACGATGATATTCCGTGGTCGCAATTCAGGGCATGATAAAACCGATGCCTAGTTACTGTCCGTGACTTGAATACAGTATCAAATTTATAAAAAATCACCACCTCCTCCTACCAGCAATCATAGTAACCTGCAAGCTGGTGCTGGCCTGCATGAATTGTAAATATGTACTATTACCTGGTTATGTGTGTGTTACATGAGAAGAAATCAGAGGTATTCCCTCTGAGCAGCTGCTATCGAATAAGAGCAGCCACAATTTCCAATCCATTGAATTTATGTGGAGCTTGACCAGTAAATATGTAGTTTGATTTTTGTAATAATAATGCATAGACATATAATAATCCCAGGCTCCACTGTATCAATATCATTCACTTGATTTCTGAGGCTCGCCTGCCTGGTTCCTGGCGAGTAGTGTAGTAGTACAGCGCTCTCCCGCGCATGCGCGGTAAGAGTCTCTGAACGCTGCACCTTCGCGCATGCGCGGAGGGAACACACATCACCGCGCATGCGCACCAGTCCGCATAGACGCGAATACTCGCACTCGAGCGGACCTAGGAGGTACTCTTTCAACCTGATCGGCACCCCTTTTTCCACTACCTACCCTGTGAGCAAGGCAACAGAACTTTGCAAAAACCCACCTCCGCCCAGCAGACCACGGACATTGAACAATGGCCGCCCTGGTCTCTAGCCTTAACCACTCGACCTAACGCTCTCAGCAGTATCGAGTTAATCAATTAGGGCTCAATGAACAAGCCTCTGTCATACTATAAAAGACCCGCCCCGCCCAGGCTTACCATTACCACGGAAGCCACTGACGAAGGAGGAAGCACTGAGGTGTGGGGGTTGAGTAAGTACGGCACAGCCGACAGCCCTGACCTGGAATACATTACCTTAATTGATCTAGTGAAAAGGAGCTTATCTAGTTCCTGGGGTTACTATCTTTGCCTTTTTTTCCATTCCTCCCCACAGCTGGACCCTTTGTACCCTTCGCCCAGCTTGGCTCATGGGGCACTATTTCCTCATTCAAAAAGTATGTATCTCTGGTGGGATAGACATCTCACTGCTAGTTTCTGATGCTCTATATTGTTGTGTGTATTTATATGTGTGTCCATTTTAATTTTTTTTCCATTGTTATCTATATTTTTTTCCTATTGTTATCCTTTGTGGCCACATAGCCCTGGCTAGAAATCCTTGGCTTGCCAGTCAATACGCCCAGGATTTTCTCTCCCATATTTTCTCTTTCCATATTCGGCAAAACCTGGTCCCCCCAAGAAATCTTTGGCGTGCCATGTAAATAGCATAAGTGTGTTTCCTTCCCCACTTTTTGTATTTTCCTTCCATACAGGTATTCACTAGGAAAGCGCATTGGGATCCGCGCTCCTTCTAATATCCTGTGTTCTTATCCTTTCAGGCTTATATCATCAGTAGTACTGACCGAGCTTCTTACACGTGTATCTATTAAGTTAATTCATACACATTGATCCAACACTACTACTCTCTACCTGTGGGAGCGCATTAGTGAGTGACAGGGGGATCTTTTTACCCGGTCCTGACGAAGGGGCATGTCGCCCCGAAACATGTTGACCCACACAGGAGAGCAAGACTAGTAACCCGCTCTTGCCCTCCGCCTCACCCCTTTTAACGATACCAGCCAGTGCCTATTAAATAATTTTTTCTAAACACCAGGCCAGGTATCTTTTAACTTCACTGTTATCACTCCTGACCCCACGTACACTCACTCCATCATCACTCACATAGTACTCACAAAAAGGTGCTCCGGCGTAGCCGCTTGTCGCAGCACTGCCCCGTCCCGCAGCGGGGGCGGGAAGACCCCGATGATGAAGCATGACACCAAGGGCCCTTTTGGTGTGTGAGGGGTATTTTAACACACTGAGTGTATTCCAACACCATCGGAATATATACTGAATACTTGGTTCAGGTGGTCTCTGTTGATTATTTATGCTTTCACAAGAGGAGGATTAGCCCACCGCGGTGCCTTGTCGCACCACCTCTTCACTCCCTTTTTTGATATCCCTTACATTAAAGAGACCCCACAGGCAGACTCAGCCCATGCACCACTCACTACCCCTGGGCAAAAGGCCCCAACAGCAGCCCAAAAAAATTGAAAAAACCCACAAAATTCAGCACAATCCCAGGCCATCCATGCCCTCAATGATGTTTAAATTCAAGAAGACACCCCACAGAAAGACTAGGCCCATGCACCACTCACTACCCCTGGGCATAATGGATGAAAGCTAGGCAAAATTGGTGCAGGCCTCAGACACTGCCTGTCTTCAAAATGGCCCCTTGCACCCCAAGCCCATGTGCAGGGCCTGCCTGTACCAGCACTCAAGATGGCCACCACCACCCACATGGCCAGTCCACATCAACAGTACACCCCAAAAAAACGGAAAACACACAAAAATCACCACAATCCAATGCCATCCAGGATGTTTACATTAAAGAGACCCCACAGGCAGACTCAGCCCATGCACCACTCACTACCCCTGGGCAAAATGCCCCAACAGCAGCCCAAAAAAATCGAAAAAAAACACAAAATTCAGCACAATCCCAGGCCATCCATGCCCTCAATGATGTTTAAATTCAACAAGACACCGCACAGAAATACTAGGCCCATGCACCACTCTCTACCCCTGGGCATAATGGATGAAAGCTAGGCAAAATGGGTGCAGGCCTCAGACACTGCCTGTCTTCAAAATGGCCCCTTGCACCCCAAGCACATGTGCAGGGCCTGCCTGTACCAGCACTCAAGATGGCCACCACCACCCACATGGCCAGTCCACATCAACAGTACACCCCAAAAAAACGACAAACACACAAAAATCACCACAATCCAATGCCATCCAGGATGTTTACATTAAAGAGACCCCACAGGCAGACTCAGCCCATGCACCACTCACTACCCCTGGGCAAAAGGCCCCAACAGCTGTCCAAAAAAATAAAATAAGAAACACAAAATTCAGCACAATCCCAGGCCATCCATGCCCTCAATGATGTTTAAATTCAAGAAGACACCCCACAGAAAGACTAGGCCCATGCACCACTCACTACCCCTGGGCATAATGGATGAAAGCTAGGCAAAATGGGTGCAGGCCTCAGACACTGCCTGTCTTCAAAATGGCCCCTTGCACCCCAAGCACATGTGCAGGGCCTGCCTGTACCAGCACTCAAGATGGCCACCACCACCCACATGGCCAGTCCACATCAACAGTACACCCCAAAAAAACGAAAAACACACAAAAATCACCACAATCCAATTCCATCCAGGATGTTTACATTAAAGAGACCCCACAGGCAGACTCAGCCCATGCACCACTCACTACCCCTGGGCAAAAGGCCCCAACAGCAGCCCCAAAAAAACGAAAAAATCCACAAAATTCAGCACAATCGCAGGCCATCCATGCCCTCAATGATGTTTAAATTCAAGAAGACACCCCACAGAAAGACTAGGCCCATGCACCACTCCCTACCCCTGGGCATAATGGATGAAAGCTAGGCAAAATGGGTGCAGGCCTCAGACACTGCCTGTCTTCAAAATGGCCCCTTGCACCCCAAGCACATGTGCAGGGCCTGCCTGTACCAGCACTCAAGATGGCCACCACCACCCACATGGCCAGTCCACATCAACAGTACACCCCAAAAAAACGACAAACACACAAAAATCACCACAATCCAATGCCATCCAGGATGTTTACAATAAAGAGACCCCACAGGCAGACTCAGCCCATGCACCACTCACTACCCCTGGGCAAAAGGCCCCAACAGCAGCCCAAAAAAATTGAAAAAAAACACAAAATTCAGCACAATCCCAGGCCATCCATGCCCTCAATGATGTTTAAATTCAAGAAGACACCCCACAGAAAGACTAGGCCCATGCACCACTCACTACCCCTGGGCATAATGGATGAAAGCTAGACAAAATGGGTGCAGGCCTCAGACACTGCCTGTCTTCAAAATGGCCCCTTGCACCCCAAGCACATGTGCAGGGCCTGCCTGTACCAGCACTCAAGATGGCCACCACCACCCACATGGCCAGTCCACATCAACAGTACACCCCAAAAAAACGACAAACACACAATAATCACCACAATCCAATGCCATCCAGGATGTTTACATTAAAGAGACCCCACAGGCAGACTCAGCCCATGCACCACTCACTACCCCTGGGCAAAAGGCCCCAACAGCAGCCCAAAAAAATCGGGAAAAAACCACAAAATTAAGCACAATACCAGGCCATCCATGCCCTCAATGATGTTTAAATTCAACAAAACAGTTGTATCATGCACCCATAACTAACCCTGGTCCTACTGGATACTGTGGCTACCCACAATATATTTTATTTAATGTTCTGAAAAAGTTCCAAAATTGTAGTTGCAGCAACTGTAATTCCCCAAAGAAACTTACTTGTGAAAGTTGATTTCTAATCCAAAAGTGATCCAAAGAAAGTCAAAAAGGCCTCAAATCCGAATATCCAGCAGCATCCACAAAAAGTAATCCTTCCAGGTCAAGATCCAAATGAAAGTGACCAGCACATGAAGAAAGCACTGGGAGGAGCCTGCTGGACAGGAACAGGAAGTTGGAGACTGTGGGACACTTCCTTCCTCCCCCCCCCCCCAAATGGACTCCTTGCAAAAAAAAGTGCAGGCAAATGTCAACCTGAGGAGTTCTTCTGATACAAACATCATTTCCAGAAGGTTTATGCTGCTTGCTGGTGGATTTCTTGTGCAGAATTGCAAATTTTGCAATTTGCGAGTGCGAGATTGTTGCTGCCCGTCGCATCTACGTGTTCGCAATTGCGAACTCTCGCGATGCGTGCTGTGCAAGGTGGCAAGCCACGATGACGTAATCGCGGTCGCCAAACTCCCGCGGGATCCCGCAGCAAGATCCAAAATGGTGCAGCACACGCAAAATATGGAGAAAAACAACTCTGCAAACGCTGAATGACGGTAAGTGAACTCCGCTCGCCGCAAAATTGTATCACCAAGCAAAAAAAATCCGCCGCGTGCGAATTTACGAATTTTCAGCAAATTCGCGAGAGTTCGCGGATTGCGAATTTGCCGAAAATCCGCAAATTCCGCGAGCGGAACGGATTTACACCCATGCTTACTCTTGTTCCCTTTGAGTGTGGGGGGGGTCTTCAGGTCTTCTGAAAATTGCATTGAGCCCTGCTATTCCTGTGAAATGTCTGTTAGGGAATGCATTGGAGCACACTGCCCGGGGGAAGTGTATCTAAGGTCACACCTGGAAATGTTAGGTGTGCCTGAGTGGATCTGTCTAACTACCAGATCCATGGTTGCGAAGTAGAGGAGTAAAGAAGGTCTGGAGCCTTGAAGTATATCACAGACAACTGCCAGGAAAGGGAATTGCAAGGGGTGTAGGGAGACAGCCCCTGAGGGCCCCCTAGAAGAGGTAGATGGGTCTCTAGAGGAGGCGAGAGGAGGCCCCCCTAGAGCCTATTGGGGAGGACATTGACTCCCTTAGTACCCTGCCTGAACTCACTGGATGGCAAGTAGAAGTAGGTCGCCCCAGGGCGGAGGTTGCAAGGAGCAGAATGAGTGCCCAAGCTTTGAGGGCCTAAGGCAGCAAGCGGAAGCCCAGACACCTCTGGAGATCACCTCATATATTGGGAGAATGATGTCCGGTATTGTAAATCTAAGGATCCTGAGCATGGGGCAACTTTTGTTGGTAGTCCCCCAAACGTTACAGGGCCTTCCTACTGGGGCTGGCTCGTGAAATATCCCCAGCAGGAAATCTGGGGCAGGACTACAACTTTGACAGATGTCACCCACTTTTATTGGCCTGGATGAAGGCAGCAACTGTTTCCTTTTACAAGAATTGTCTCACATGTTAGGCTAGTGGGAGGAGTGGGAAAAAGCTAAAAGTTCCCTTGACTCCCATGCCTGTTTTTTACACAATTTGAGAGGGTGGGAATTGATATTATAGAGTCCTTGGACCCCAAGACAGCCTTAGGCAGTTGGTTTGTCATAGTCTTGTTGGACCACGGCAATAGTTATCCAGAGGCCATCCCTTTATGTACTGTACCTATAGTGGTTTGGACCCTAATGGGGATTTTCAATAGAGTGGTATACTCAAAGAAGTGGTGTTAGACAGGAGCACAAACCTCATGTCTGCATACATGAATTTTATGTGGAAGGAGGGAAAACTTACCTATAAGTTCTCCTCACCCTGCCATCCACAAATAAGTTGTCTTGTTGAAAGATTCATCAAGACCCTTAAGGACATGATTATAGGCCTGCCTGAGTTCATCAAGCAGAAAGTGTGACTTCCTCCATCTATGACTGCTTTTGATTACTGAGATGTGTTACAGAAATGAGTGGATTGTAGCCCATTTGAAATTTGTATGGCCACACAGTAAAAGGACCTCTCATTCTGGTGGTCAAGGAGGGGTGGGAGCAAGCTTCCAAGAAGACCAACCTAAGATGTGGTTAGTAAGCATGAGCGCAAAATCCGCTACGCTCGCGGATTTTGCGAATTTTTGGTAAATCCGCGATCCGCGAACTCTCGCGAATTTACCGAAAATTCGCAATCCGCGAGCGGCGGATTCCGAGGCCAAAAGTTCAAGGCTTCCTGGCCTGTTGTTGTAACTAATTTACGATGGTGCCGGCAAGCTGCCAGCGCCATCGTAAAATAGTTACTAAATTAGCTTCAACAGGAAGCACTAATAGATAAAATCAAGCAGGCGCTTGTGCATCTGCTTTATTTTATCTATTCGAGCTTCCTGTTGAAGCTAATTTAGTAACTATTTTAGGATGGCGCTGGCAGCTTGCCGGCGCCATCGTAAAATAGTTAACAGGCCAGGCAGCTGTGCCCTCTTCCCAAATATACCATCGAAAATCGGCTGTGATGCTGGACAGAGGCCTTTGCATCCTTGACTGTCACGAGCGCAATCCTCGTGCTGTTCCTGGGGACAGGAGCTTTTATAGCTCACTCAAGGGACCCCTGCGCCCTTCGGCGCTATTGCATAGTAACACACACCTGGTCGCTGTAGACAACTCTCTGGCACTTTAGGCAGCTGTAGTGTAGTGCAGTGAAAGCACTATACATTTAGCCAATGAGGTATGGCACAAAACGGTGGCGTCTTCTTGAATAAATATGAAGGGCAGGGTTCATTCTGGCACGATGGTCCTGGCACAAAAATTAAACCTCAACCGGAAGCACTTACAGATATCATTTAAGCATGTGCCCTAGTTGAAGCTTAAAATCAGTGACTCATTCATCGGCCCAAAAAGCAATCGTGAGCGTTGTCAAGGCTGGGCAGCTGTGCCCTCTTCCCAAATATACCATCGAAAATCGGCTGTGATGCTGGACAGAGGCCTTTGCATCCTTGACTTTCACGAGCGCAATCCTCGTGCTGTTCCTGTTGCCAGGAGCTTCTGTATCTTCTTCATCCACTGCTCTGATCGGTCTCTGACCTTTTATACACACAAGAGGCATGTGCACTCGCATGGAAGCCCCGCCCCAAATCCGCAAATCCGCTAATCCGCAAATACGCGGATTTTGCGGATCCACGATCCGTGAATACGCAAATCCGTGAATCGTGGATCCGCAAAATCCGCCCATGCTTAGTGGTTAGCTACATGCTAGCCCTGCAGAACCAGATGGCCACATTCTGTAAGAAAGCCTCAAAGAATTCGAAGCTTATGAAGCATAGTATCACCCCATGACTACCCAGATAGTTACCATCTGTAGGTTTTCCACCTGGGTAGAAAGTTTGAGTGATGAAGCCAGTTGTGCCCTGCTGACTTGTTATTACAAGCCCTCTTTCTGGACACCCTTCCTGTTATATTCCGTTAGGATACTTTGGATAGCCACTGGCGTTGATTCCATCATCCACACAATTTAGGACTTTACTAGCCATTTCAACTTACCTATTTTCTTTGAAATACTGCCTGATTGCGGACATATTTTTGTGGATCCTTTGGACTATGACTGGCTCTTTTTCTACTGACCACGCATCCTAGGACTGTGATTTCAATTCTGATTTACTCATTGTTGTTTTGTGAAACCGACTAAATGCGGATATATTTTTGTTCCCTGAGGAAGCTCTCAGTGTGTGAGCGAAACGCGTTGGCTGAGATATTGACTCAACTGGTTTTAAAACTTGAAACAATTTTGATACAATAAAGAAGTGACTTTTTCCATACATCTGTGGTCTACTGGACTTCTTAAGTTGTGCACCCCCATCATTGTTCGACCAATAAATAATTAATTAACAGTAAATTAATTATCAATACACATAAATTATTTTTGAATGTAATTAATTACAATTAAATTATTTCCCATCCTATTCCCCTATAAACCCACAATTCACTACAGAAAATAAATTAATACAATTATCATGATTATCAATTAATAAATTAATACAAATTAATTAACAATTAATAAAAATGAATTAACAATTAACAATGAATTAACAATAAATAAAAAATCAATATCAACAAATAAATACAAATTATTTACTTAATTACAATTAAATTACTTCCCGCCCTATTCCCCTATAAACCCACAACTGGCTACAGAAAAGAAATTAATAAAATTAACATAATTATCAATTAATCAATTAATAAAAATTAATTACCAATTAAAAATTAATTAACAAATAATTCAAAATGAATACCAATAAATAAATAAAAATATTTAATTAATTACAATTAAATTACTTCCCACCCTATTCCCCTATACACCCACAACCCGCTACAGAACTAAAACACAAAATTAAATTAAAAGTAATTAGTAATTTCTAAAAATTCATATTTAATTTATTATAATTAAATTACTTCCTACCCTATTCCCGTATAAACCCACAACCCACTACAGAATTAAATTACGCAAAAATTAAATAACATAAAATTCATTTCTTAAAATAAATTACAAAATAATATACACGTTTCACACATATACTAACATACAAAACACTTTAAAAAATTCGATATTATAAAAAATTCGATATATTTTAATACCTATATTATATACTTCGATATTTTGACTTTCTATATTTAAAAAAATCAATATTATATTACTTACCTTCAATTTGATATTTTTGACCACTATATTCTGTCCATTCGATATTTGGTCCATTCTATATTTTGACTTCGATATTTTGGTAATTCTATATTTTAAATTCGATATTTTGTCTTGTTACTAGTGACTAGGTGTGTCTTAGTTGGCCATCTGCTGATAGGAAGGGTGGGGCGAAGCTGAGAACAAACCCCTTAAACCTAAATAGCCTGTGCTCTGCCTTCACACAAAGAGCCTAACAACCCATACACTGTCACTTCAGCCAGCCTGAAGCCAGGGCAGGGGAAGCAAGAAATTCCATGCACTTCAAAGCCAAGGTACAGAAGCCTCTCTCACCTTGCAGAAACAGAGCACCAATGTATAAAAGAAGGCCCTCAGACACCAACTCTTCAGAGCACTTCTGGACCTGTGGATACTCTGACAGGAAGAGCTGTGCTGCTACAAGGACTACCACTATGCTGGACTACTGCTCTACAGGTACTTCTGAACTGCTGTGCTTACTTGCTGCCTGCTGCCCTCTTGCCTGGGGAAGAGGAACTAGACCTGCAACTTCATCTGAAACCCATGACCCCAGATTGACTCATAGATATAGACTGCTGACCTCCTGATCTGAACCTAGGGGACATAAAAGGCTCCCCAATAACTCCTTGACCCGTCTTCAGTAAGTTCCTGACCCCAAAGTGGTGCCTCTCATGTCCTTGAGCATTGGTGTGGCTGTTGAGCTCTTGAAATCAAGCTTTTGGGCTGTTCACACCCACAAATGGACCTGTTCGCACTGGAACTGCGTTGCACACTCCGAAAATCAGCAAGAGCTGCCGCAAGTCAGTCTCTTCGCCCAGCAGCATCGTCAGCCCACAGGGGACCATCAACATGAAGCTCCAGCCCTCCCATCCACTATGCACGGCCTGCTATTCGCGCGACGACAACCACCACCTGTGACACTCTCCTTGCAACCATCTACAATGTGAACAGGACTCTTGGCAACAAAATTTGGGAACTTCAGCTAGACTAATCTTGGACTATATCCAACCCGTGCTCCATCGCGGTCAGCCTGAACATTTGACTTTGACTCGGTCCATAGCAACCACATAGCTGTGGTCGGCACTTTATACTTTTAGGTGCTAGATTGAAAATTATTATTAAAAAATGCATGACTCCTGTTCTATTGATTGGATTTATTTTTGTCGTTTTGGTCTTCTTTTACTTATTAAATTAAGCTCTGTCTTTCTAACCTGCTGTGGGATCTTTTTGTGATGTGTTTTCACTGTTTTACTGTTTAAAGTATTACACAAATACTTTACACATTGCCTCTAAATTGTGCTAAGCTACCAGGGGCTGAGCACAGTTTAATTTGGGGATTGCTTGCACCTTACCCTAACAAGGATTGTGGTTGATGCTTGACCTTGGTTCCCACCCCAATCAACCAGTAATCCAATTTCTAACAATAGAAATGTGTCAGGAGCGTATATGTCAGTGCACTCACCTCTACCTCATTTTGATGTTACCGCAGAAGAGAGACAAAAAAGTGTTGGGATAGATTGCTTATAGCCATAGTGCAAACCTAGTCTATTCTCCTTCTACTTGCTCATAGTGTTTATCTAACTTGTGTAGTGTAAAACACAGGTTGCACTTGTTCAGCTTGAAGTTTGTGAATGACTGAGCATGCAGGAGCAGAATCCTGGGTTTGCAGGATCCCGCTCTCCCGGACTATGGGGCATATTATCAAGGACTGGTGTTAAAATTATTACAGTTTTATCGGCAGGAAACTGCCGATAAAACGGCGATAATGGGCTTGATAATACGCCCTTGTTAATTCCCATAGAACCCCATGTTAACATCAGAACAGGGGCTTCTATGGGAATTACCAAGGGAGTATTATCAAGCCCATTATCGCTGTTTTATCGGCAGTTTCCTGCCTGCCGATAAAACGGTTATAATTTTAACACCGGTCCTTGATAATATGCCCCTATTTTATGTGTTACTAGCTTACCCGTCGCGCGTTGCTGCGATCTCAGAAGAAAGGAAATTCAAGGAAACTCGTTATGATAACATTCAATTTACATTGTGTCATTTTTATTGAAACATATTCATTTTAATATGGAAAGCATTTCAAAGTGTCGTTTTAATTCTATTTATTTATTCGGGTGCTTCTGGATACACGATATTGTTTGTTTTTCCGTCTGGTGCGTACACGAATAAATCAGAAGGTTTTCTGAAGCATGAGCTGGCCACATACAGTTGTCCATGTGAGAAGCACGGATTCTCCAAATCTAGTCCACACACTTGCAGCGATTGTCCTTGTGCTTTGTTGATAGTCATTCCAAAAGCGAGTCGCACCGGAAACTGTAAACGTTTGAATTCAAAAGGCATATCTGTTGGGATCATTAGAATACGTGGCAACAGTACATCTTCCCCCTTGAATTTCCCATTCAAAATTGTAGCTTCGATGACATTGTTCATCATCTTTTTCACCGAAAGTCTTGTACCGTTGCAAAGTCGCGGTTGCAAATTCAGTATTCGAAAGATTATGAGGGCCATAGGGGGCCGATCTTTAAAAAAAAATTATGCCAGAAACCTTCGCGGGAGTGTACTCAACAACTTCCCAAAGTTTCATGGCGATCGGATGAATGGTGTAGTAATGCATAAAGGACAAACAGACAGACAGACGGACATACATTCGTTTTTATATATATAGATGAATTAATAATTGCCCTGCCTCAGTACCAGACCTGTGGAACGAGTGTAATGAGGCTACTGATCCTTTTCAGTCAATATCACTTTGCACAGCAGCTTCTTATAGTGCCAAAGGCTTACATGGCTTTTCCCACAGAAAAAAACTGAAAACCAGCATAGCATGAGTATTTCTCAGCACAGTGCAGCCAAGCTGGCAAAAATCCGCTACTATTTCATATTCTAAAGTAGACATAAAACAAGTGCCAACATCATAGGTGGTGTAATTATGCAATGTTTGCATTTGAGTAATGTATAATATAGCGCCAAATGGAGCAACACAGGCTTTCAGCGCCTGCTTAATTTGAACCGATGGTTGCAGGTCGGGCTCACCAACACTCTTTTTTGGGATCAAAACTTCTGTTTAATCAGCAGACTTTGACCCAGAACAAGAGAAAGAAAGGCAGTAAAGGGGGAAGAAGGAGGAGCAGAATGGAGTAAAACCCGTGGCAAAGGGAGAAAGCAGGGAATAAAAACCATCTGCAAGAGTGAGATGAAGGCGCAGGGAAATCATGTTGGTGGATGAAAGAGTCATGAAGTAAAAGTGCGACTATGCAGCTTTAGTATTTGGCCACCCTCAGTGTCATCACCGTGTTTCTGAGAAAATCTGGGTGCGGCACCTATTCTTTTAGAAATTAAGCAATACTTTCAGCGATATTATTTGCAAGAGCTAGATGTAAAGTTGTCGTTCTAACTATAAGAATAACAGGAGGCAGGTAGAAGGTACAACACTTTTATTCTTATTTATCTTTCTATCACGGAGAGCGCCGAGCAAGCTGCCGTCTATCTGCAGCTCCGGCGCCTAACTGGCACTCAAACGCGCGAACCCAAGATGGCCGCCGTTCACGCTACGTGGTGACGTAGCGTGAACGCTAGGTAACAACTCTACACTAGACAACACCAATATCATCTACAATGAGCCGAAACTATTTCTTTATTGAAGTGCCAGTGCAACTTTAAAAATCATCAAGAACAAATTGTGTAAAATGTTAATGTCACCTGAAACTCTGCCATAGAAAAAGGACATGTTTACAGACTATCAACTACACCAGAAAGAACAGAACTTACACATTCCTTTATGTCTTTGCTACCATTTACATGAACATTTCTGCTTTCTGTAGTGTCTGATTGAAGGACCCAGACTGCAGATAGGATATGCAATCTTGGCCCCCAAGGATGTATATGCCCAAATTAGTTGAGGTTCAACTAGCATTACATCCACGGTAGCTATAAGCTGCAGTCCTCTGGCGAGTCATAGACACTTGGTGGATGATTCACTCCAATCATGGCTTAATCGTTGATCAGAACGATGTGCATTCCATACTATCAAGAATCCTTGCATATTCCATGACCTCAATATCAGGTGTACAGTGCTGCCTGTAGAGATAGGACCTCATGCTGTGCTAGACATCCATGCACCCGGCAAATTCCTCCAACCCCCTTCCTGCAGTAGACCATGCTGTACACTTTGTTTTACATAAATACCATTTTCCAACAAGCATTGCCAAAGACAATAGGTTGGCTCATATTATAATCTGTTGTAGTACAGAAGCCTTTAGAAAACAATTTGTTAGGTGCTTGAATGATAATGCGTTACATTTGCAATGTACATCTGAGATTAGGAAGAATTCCATTGCATACATTGATCTGTAAATTCAAAGATGAAGATTGTACAACCAATGTAGTATTGGGAGTAAACAAGAAGCGTTCGTGTTTACATGCTAGAGGGGATATAGGTTTTTATTTGGGGGATGGAGTTGTATATAGCGCGAACTCGACCCGAAGGTATCAGAGTGCTCTACATGAGCACCAGTTGCGTTACAGATGGACACATACATTTTTTTTTTGTTTGTATTTTTTTGTTAGCCCCGGTTAGATTAAGTGATTTGCCGAGAATCACAGGATGTTGAGTGACCCTGCCAAGACTCGCACCTGGTACCCCAGTTTCGAGGTCGACCGCCCTAGCCGTTAGGCCACACCATCTCGTTAAAGGTTGCTATAACGCAGGACACTAGCACACATGCATTTTCTACACAAGCTTTAAACCGCATACCACTGCAATGCATTATTATTATTATTATTAAAAATCACCATGCAAACCACACCAATTTCCTATTTTGTTATTTTATGTTGCAATGTTAATTCAACTTCTAAAGCGTGTAATCACCAATGGTTTCTTGGCACTGTGAAGGGCATATCAGACAAGATACAAATGGTACAGTTTGAGGTACAAATAGATAAGTTTCAAAAGCAAGGTCTTTAAATATTTACTAAAAGAAGAAAGGTTAGTTTGTGAATGTTAAAAAGGTGGTGGAGAATTCAATATGGAGGAGGCTTGAAATGAGACGCTATGGTAGTACCTTTCATTTTGAATCTGAGGATCATAAGAACATTAGATGTTGAAGAGTGAAGCTCCCAGACAGGTTTATACTTATTAATGTTCTATAATTGAAACTGGGGATCCTTACCTTAGAGTAACCCTGGGCGTAGTTTGTGTAGTAGCGCTACGCGTAGCTACGCGAAGAGCACTTCGCACTATGCAAGCTACGAGTAGCTGAGCGAACTGGGTAGTGCAGTAGGGAAAATGCTATTCTCACTAATTGCACAGTCACGAATGCATGTCGCACTGTGCAATCATTGCAAACAGCATCTTGCACAATGCAAGCAGTCGTTTTCTGCCGCTCAAGTAGATTTGTACTCTGAGTGGCAGCTTTCTCAATGCTGACTGGTGGTTTCTCATCGCGAGCGGTCGCGAGCACACGCGACCTCCCGAAATGAGAAACCTGACCTCCCAGCGTTGAGAATCTCACCGGGAGGTTTATTTTCCACGCTCGCGATCGGCAACTTGATGTTGCTGATCACGAACGAGGAAAAAGTCTCGCCGGGATGTTGATTTTGCTCGCTCGCGGTTGCCAACTTGACGTTGAGGACCATGAGCAAGGAAAACATGCCTGCTATGCTATGCGTTTTTGCACTGTGCTATGTGCAATTTGCATAGCGCATAGTAGCGCAAACTACGCACGCTCCACGAGCGTAGCATAGTCTTACGCCCAGGGTTACCTTAGAGTGCTTTGAACATGAGTCAGCACATTTTAAATCTAATTCTCTGCTCCGGCGGCAACCAGTGGTTGTTACTTGAAAGAGTACTGAGGGTATTTCTTAGTGTTGGAAAATGACTCTTTCTGCAGTGTCATACCTAAACATTTTGCATTCTTCCTTCTATTTTTCTAAATTATTTTTTGTTGGGTTTAGGACTCTAAGCACATTACCACTGCTAACCAGTGCTAAAGTGCATGTGCTCTCTTCCTAAACACATGGTTACATCAGCTCATACCCAATTGGCATATGTAATGTACTTTTATTACTTCGTAAAGTGCACTGCATATACCCAGGCCTGTCAATTAAATACAATTAGATGTCTTGCTGCACTGCTTGTGCCAACTCTTAAGTAGCCCTCTAACCAGTAGCCATTGCAGAGCCTAGATGTGCAGTTTCCACTGCTATTTCTGCTTGACAAGGTCAACCTCTTGGCAGCCTAAACCTTCCCTTTTTTTCTACATGTAAGTCACCACTAAAGGTAGGTCCTCGAAAACCCAGAGGGCAGGGTGCAATGTATTTAAAAGACAGGACTTGTACTTTTAAGTTGTGCATGTCCTGGTAGTAAAGAAATCCAAAAATAATGTTTCACTACTGCAAGGCCTATTTTCTATGGGATAACATTGGGATTACCTTATTACATTTTATAGGTGTGATTCCCAATTGTGAACAGAAAGTCTTTTCGAGGTTGGTGTCTCTAGAATCAAAATTTCAAATCAAAATGTATGGTAAAGTCCGATTTTAAATAACAATTCTGAAAATGCTACTTTTAGAAAGTTGGCATTTTTTTACTTTAGCCATTTGGTGCCTGCTGGATATCTCAGATCATGTGTCTGAGGTAGGTGACAGCTGGGCTTTGTGTATTCCCCCTAGACAGCCACACACAATGGAAGCTTAGGTGTCACTTGATGGGCCATCCTGGCAGATCGGAGCGAGGAACTGGCCCAGCCTCACTTACACCTGAATAGGCTATGCCTGTCCCTACACAAAGGGATGCATAATCCTGTATTGAGTTTGGGGCCAGGGCAGGAAAGAAGGACCTCTATGTACTTCAAAGACCTGTCTATGAATTCTCCCCCCACTGCAAAGTCACAACTGGGTATAAGTACTGGACCTCTGACACCACCACTTCAGTACTCTTATGGATCTGTGAAGACTCGGCCAGGAAGAAATACTGCTGTGCTGCTGAAGGACTGCCACTCTGCTGGTCTGCTGCTTTGTTGGACTCCTGCCTTGCTATGCTGCCCTGCTGCGTACAGTTCCCCTGCCTGGGTGAGAAGGACTGGACCAGAGTGGGTCCAAGGGCTAACTGGCTGGCTTCCTGATCTGAAGCCTTAGGGGCGTAAATGACTTCCAACCTGCCATCTTCTACACCTGGACTCTGCCATTTATGAGTCAGCACTGCCAAGTGGTGCCACTCCAGTCCTGGAGCCTTGGATGTGGGCCTAAGGTGCTTGCTACAGCAAAAACCACAAATCCTCTGTCAAACCGCCGCACCACTGCCATTGCGTGGATCAGAACTGAAGCTTCCTTCCTGTTGCCCCTGTTGCGTGGATCAGAACTGGTCCATTGCTTCTGTTATGTGATCAGAACCGGTGCATCGCCTTTGCTGCGTGGATTGGCCCGATGCATTGTCTTCTGAACCACTTCTTCCCTGTGCAAGGGCGTCTGATCTCCGTTGACAGCATCACCGATTATCACGATGAATATCTGCATTGCAGCACTTTGCCCATCGGAGCTGAGACATCACTGCTGCTGTGCGGATCAGGACCAGCGGATCACATTCACCACCCTTGCGTGGATAGACACCGATGTATCACTTCAGCGGCACTCCACAACTTCGACATTGACGCAGCCATAATCAAGGTACTTTTGATCAGTGGGCCTCACTGGTTCACTGTATCTGGCCAGTGCTCCACTGCAGTCAGCCTGAACGTTTTGACTTTGTCTTGGTCCAGAATGACCAGATATCCCAAGTAAGGGCTTACTGCTTCTAAGCATTACTTTAGAATTTATTCTTTAAATATTCATACCTCAGGTTCTACTTATTGGATTTTTGTCATTTTGTTCTTGTTTTATTTAGTATTTAATCCATCTCTATTTTTCTAACCTGGTGTAGAATCTTTTTCTGTGGTGCTTTCACTGCCTTACCGTTTGAAATGTTTTGCAAATACTTTACACCTCCAAGTAAAGCTTGACTGCTACCATATAGTGAAGTTAATTTAGGGTTTGCCTGCTATGTACCCTTACTAGGATTGTGGTTGCTGCCTGAATTGGGCTCATAGCCTAGTCAACCAGCAAAAACCCAATTTTAAATACTTGGCAGTTTGTAAATCAGTATGGCTGCGTGGTTCTGAATGGCCAGAAGACTATGGATCAAATGTGTTACACCCTCTATCTGTTCACCTGATAAATACAGTAACTATCAGGCAAAGCTGATAATAAGTCAGTAGTGGTTCCTCTGTTAACCAAGTTACAAATAGTAATAGGATGTTAGGGCTTTCTGTGTTGAGCAAATCACTTTCTATGCTTTATGCCTTACTAAACATCAGGTATTCAGCTAAGCCACATGCATATTATCAGTAGTTCTTGTTGGATGTCTCTATCAATCACCAAAGTCCTATGTACATTTGTGTTGCAATGGGTGAATACAATGTCAATGAATACCAAGCTGCAGGCTCGACAACAGCAATACCAATAGAGGCAATATCAATGTATGTCATAACCTGTGCCCACAGGACCATGGCATTACCCGACAATGTAATATCAATGTATGTCATAACCTGTACCCGCACAGTGGCACCAACACCGGCAATAACGATGATACTGTTGCAAAGTAAAAACATTGTTAATGCACATTATGACTTAAGCAAACCTAAGTGTGTCAAAACAAGTAAGAACAAAGTCAATGTATGCTATGGCAACGGTATGCACAATGCTAAATATGTTGATAGAAATGATACCATTGACTGCCGTACCATTTTCAGGAATTCGAGTGAACTCGTATCATGGATGTAGGATTCACCGAAGGTGACCTCCCCATCAATCCTGAGTCAGAGTTACGTGGTTAGACAAGTTCTACGACCCACACCCATGCCAATCAAATACCAGGTCACAGGTGAGTTCTCTATTAACCTAAAGACAAGCGCATGGCCAGGGAAAACCCTGATCTATCCCACAGATAGATAGTTGCACCACAAACAGGTCTGAGGGTATTGGCACCAGTAAAACACGTTTAACCAAGTGCTTGTGTTCCCCAAAATACCACAAAGCTAGATACCACATGTAGACAGAAGCGCTCAACCAATACAGGACACTGCATGCACACCATACATAGTGATCACCCGCTCCAGATGCCGTACATCTGGACACACACACACTAACCCACACTAGCTCTTCCTGCGTTCTTATCAGATGCCCGCATTTGTGTGATTTATGCTTTTTTGGAATGCAGAAAATTGCTTTATTGTCCTGTACGAATTGTATATAACAGCAGCCAAAACGGTGTACACTGAGAGACTTCGAGCAGATGCACTCTGTCTAGACTCTCCCAATCCCAAGTTTAATTAAATCAACTAGTTGCTGTTTTGCCAAACTCCTCTTGTTGTTTCATTTTTTTTTTAAAGTAAACTCATATTTGAGCAACATTTGAATAGCAAACAAACGAGGGAGAATAAGTGAGAATTCATTTTCTTTCCGTTGTCATTCAATCTATTTAATGTATCAGAGTTGATATAGTCGTTTACCGAATGGAGTGCCTTAAGGTTTTCTGTAGAGTAGTTAATAAAACGTACATGGTGCTTGACCCCTGGTTCAGGCTGGGCTTGGAAGGGCACAAACAGGCATTGTGCTATGGTTTGGAATAAACAGGGCAGGATGATGGGAATCCGGCTAGCTAGAGGACACCCTCAAAAATAGCACCTCATAATGTTCTAATTGCATGGAGTAAAAATGGCTGCCATTACTACCTTTGCAATATGGGTACCAGCAAGTTTAGTGGTAACTAAAACAGAGAGTTGTGCAAAGAGGCAAAACAAGAACAATTCTAAGCACTAATCAGTGTTTTTGTTTTATGTAAATTGCAGTGTAAATAAAAAGGACGATATACCTAGCACACTGGTAGGCAAGCAACACAAATGATTGAATATAGCCTTACATGGACAAAAACAAAGGACAATCTGAATAGTGTCAGAAGGCCTAGACAAACATGGTATCACTGACAGATTATTGTAAAAATATCTTGTGGACAGAATATCGTGTAAAAAATATTGAGGTCCAATATATCAGGAAGGCAAGTGCAAATAGGTAAGTATAGATTTACTACTCTTAACTCCACATCTACGTACCCTGATGATATTCAAAGGGGGGTCTCAAAATGAGTTTTCTCCATGTTATTTTCCATAGGAAACTTTAGACAAGGCTACAGCTCGAACGGGTGAACGGAATTATCCCAAATTTGGCAGGGAGAAGGGTCTTGGTCTAGAAAGCACGCTTTTGTTTATTTGGTGTAAATTCGTTCAGTAGTTTTTAGAGAAATATCGAAATTTACAGATATCGATATTTGGGAATTCTGCCATGTGATTGGCTGAGGCATTACGAGCATGAGTTTGTCAGCGATTGGCTGCGAGTGGTGCAAGCGGTTGCAACTAGGAAGTGTTGGCCGCCATTTTGTAATTCCGTTGAAGCGAGTAAGGGGAAAAAAGGGTGAAAAAAGTGGGAAAGAGAGGGTAGAAGCACTGTAACCTCTGTGGGGTGTTTAGGGTATGCTATAGAGGGGGTGTGAAGCGCAGTATTCACCCCTACTGGTGTGAAAGGGGTGGGCTACGGAAATTAAGTGAGGCATTGCCTAGAGTCTGATGCTGCTAAGGTGAACTCGTGCGGGACTCTGGGATTAAAGCGTGAGTGCAAATTGTGTGTCTTATGCTGTGAAGTCATGTGCCGTGGCTGCTGCACTACACTTGTGGAAGTAGTGTCAGAATGTGTTTATAACTACTAGGACAAACTACTGACCCTTACTGGTCTGAAAGTACTGGAGTATGGAAAATAGTTGAGGTACTGTCTAGAGCAGGGGTACTAATAGTACAGTCCACGGGCCACCAGCAGCCCAGCAAGCCTTCCTGGGCGGCCCGCGGACCTAGTAGACACCCGTGTTTAAAAAACATAATAATTAAATTGGGTTAGCAAATACTGCCACAGCAGCACGGATTCAAGAGACTCTGCTCTGTGGGGGCCGGAGAGGTGGATTTCAGTGATTGTCAGAGGGGAGCTGCAGGGGGGCTAAGAGCTGAAGTACAACAAAGCCTAAGTAAAATATAAATGGTCTTTTACAGACTTGTGAAGTACTGGGGCGCGGCTGTGTGTGTGCGCTGAGGAAGCTGGCTGTGCCCGGGCTGAGGGCTGACACACACGGGTGAGATGACAGAGGGTGAGCCTTCACAAATCCCGTGCTTCCTTCCTGGGTTCTTCGCATTGCACTCATTGCCTCCCCTGCAATGGCAGATATTACTTCCCTTTCGTCCTTTCTGCAGACAAGGGTCTGCCTCTAGGGAACAGGGTGACGAGCGTCACGGTGCCAGGCTAAACGCATAGACCATATCGGGGAATCCTTTTTCCTAGCTTCAGAGGATTACACTCCTGCGCTGCATTCGTCATTATCCATGCAGCAGGGATAATTTACATTAACTCCAAGCTTGAGTCTTCTTTAAAAAAAAAAAACACTTGTTCCTGTGTATTAATAATACAGAAAAATCCCACATGCATTCAGATATAGCATGCCCTTGAGTGGGGTGGGCAGAGCATAATGGAACATGAGGCTCAATTGCAGGGAGTACGGACTCTCACATCCTCTTTATTACAGTTGGGTCCCACGGTGCTCTTCCATTTTTGGTGCTATGCAGTACTTTTAAGACCTTCTTGCCGTGTCTCGTCATTCAAATGGGTGTAATGTCTGATATTTATACGTTTCCCTCATCTTCAGTGCTTGATTATGTTTACGAGGAAGTGTCACTCATATTTGTGGAAATGTAACTCATAATTACACTGAAACGAGGAAAATGTCACACATATCAATCTGAAACCTTGGCAGCCATGGAGGGTGAGGGAGGGAGAGGAAGACAGGGGGAGGGTGACAGAGGGAGGGTGACAGAAGGAGGGAAGGTGACAGAGGGAGGGAGGGAGACAGAGGGAGGGAAAAGAAGGGAGACAGAGAGAGGGAGGCAGAGAGAGAGGGAGACAGGGAGGGAGACAGAGGGAGGGAGGGAGACCGGGAGGGAGACAGAGGGAGAGGGACGGAGGGATAGGGAGGGAAACAGAGGGAGACAGAGGGAGGAAGGGAGACAGAGGGCAGGAGAGAGACAGAGGGAGGGAGAGAGATGGAGGGAGGGTGACAGAGGGAGGGAGGGAGACAGAGGGAGGGAGAGGAAGGGAGGGAGACAGAGGGGGACGGAGACAGAGGGGGACGGACAGATGGGGAGTCTGAGAGGGCAACAAAGGGAGGAAGGGTGACAGAGGGAGGGAGAGAGAGAGACCGAGGGAGGGAGAGGAAGGGAGGGAGACAGAGGGGCACGGAGACAGAGGGGGACGGAAAGAGGGAGACCAAGAGGGCGACAAAGGGAGGAGGGCGACAAAGGGAGACAGACAAAGGGAGGAGGGCGACAGAGGAGGGAGGGCGACAGAGGAGGGAGGGAGACAGAGCAGGGGACAGAGAGAGGGAGACAGGGAAGAGGGTGACAGAGGAGGAAGGGAGACAGAGGGAGAGAGACAGGGAGAGAGACAGAGGGAGAGAGGGAGAGAGACAGAGGGAGGGAGACAGAGGGAGGGAGACAGAGGGAGGGAGACAGAGGGAGGGAGACGGAGAGGGAGGGAGACGGAGAGGGAGGGAGACGGAGGGAGGGAGACAGAGGGAGGGCGAGAGAGGGAGGGCGAGAGAGGGAGGGAGACAGAGGGAGGGAGACAGAGGGAGGGAGACAGAGGGAGGGAGACAGAAGGAGGGAGACAGAGGTAGGGAGAGGGAGGCAGAGGGACGGAGACAGAGGGAGGGAGACAGAGGGAGGGAGAAGGAGGGAGGGGGAGGGAGAGAGAGGGAGTAAGAGTGAGGGTGGGAGACAGAGAGGGAGGGAGACGGAGAGGGAGGGAGATGGAGAGGGAGGGAGACAGACAGATGGAGAGAGAGGGAGGGAGATGGAGGGAGGGAGAGCGAGGGAGAGAGAGAGGGAGGGAGCGAGAGAGAGAGAGAGAGAGAGAGAGAGAAAGAGATGTGTGTATGCTGGGTCTGGTGGCTCAGTGGACGAAGGCGTCTGCTGCAGGGACCTGTGTTCAACCTCATGGTCACAATTTTTTTATGCTATAGCCCCGCCCCCTCCCCCTCTGACCCCGCCCCCACTGGTGTGGCCCTCGGCCACAAACCACACTGTAAATTTGGCCCCCGAGAGAAAGTTTGTGAGTACCCATGGTCTAGAGTCTCATGCTGCTAAGCTGAGCTGCTGCCGGACTCAGGGATGAAAGCGTGAGTCCAAACTGTGTGTTATATGCTGTGAAGTCATGTGCTCTGGCCGCTGTGCCACATCTGTCCAAGTAGTGTCAGCATGTAGTTATAGCTACTTGGATGAACTTTTGTTTCGAACATTGGAGCTTGTGTAATGTGCTTAGGTGGTGTTATAGAGGGAGTGCGAAGGTAAATTTGCTCATATCAAATCAATTTGGTATTTGTGAAGTGCTAACTGCTCGCGCATACGGGTCTGATGGTGCTGGGGGCGTAAGATGAGATGGTGACAGACTCGGGGTAAATCTGTTGAACTACTGACCCCTACCGGTCTGAAAGTGCTGGGTACGGAAATTAAGTGAGGTATTGCCTAGAGTGTCATGCTGTTAAATTGAACTGCTGCTGGACTCGGGGATGAAACAGTGATACTAAACTGTGTTTGCTATGCTGTGAAGTCATATGCTCTGGGCGCTGTGCCACACGTGTTCAACTTGTATGTGGTGCTTAGGTGGTGTAGTATAGGGAGTGCGAAGGTAAATCAATACAGTATTTGTAAAGTGCCAACTACTCACCCTTACGGGTGAGTAGAGCCGGGGATCAAAGTGAGAGGTCTGTGCTGCAAAGTGATATGGTCTGGCCGCTGCCCCACAGCTGTGTGGAGAATACATTTTGGCGAAGGTCCAGGAGTTTCCGTTATCTGGCCCTAAAATTGCTGTCTTAAGTTGTAAGTTATAGGGTGGTTCTAAAAAGAGCCCTTGTGTTCATTAGTTGGAGCTACATATAAGTGCGGATGCACAGCTTCAAGTTATTCAGGAAAACTCGGTTTCCCTGATCTGTGAAGTGAACTCCATCACTTCTGTATATATCTGCCATATCAAAACGTATGTTGTTGTTGTAGACGGAGCCCATTTTGTGGTCTCTGAGGTATGCACACACAGCTTTGTTGACTTTCTTCCGAGATTTTTCAAACTGAGGACAAAATTGTTTGGACCATTTCCACTTCTATCTGTGGCATATATTGGAATATACAAAGACAGTTTGAGGCAAAAGCAGTCCTTCATAAGTATTTCCAAACCTACCCCAGTCAATGTGCCTAGGTCGTTTCCACCACAGTGCACAATCATGAGGTCAGGGTATTAGAGATGCTAACAGGTTTTAACCAACGGCAACAATTGGTGCCACTTCAATCCTCTCTGTCCAAATCATTTAATGTCCACATTTTGTAAACCTAGGTCTAAGTCAATATGTCTCTGTTCTGCAAACCTCTTGCACCAAAAAACATAGCTATGTCCTACGATCGACATTAGCATTTTGAAGGTATGGTGGAAGGTATGGAAAGATATCTGTAGCTCATGCAGTTCCTTCGTAGAATAAGAGATATGTTCAAAGATGGGGAACTAGTTTCTTTTCACATACAAAACGGTACCTGATTGGGAGATGAAAAGCATTGTTTTTTAAAAGTAGGGTGCACATTCGTTTTGTGGAAAAGCATCTTTGTGATTGGTTAGTAAAAATCAGTTTGCACGTGGAGTACATATTATAGGATAACATTTATTCAACTCAACCAGACCTGCTACTTGCATTTGGAAGGCACTGTTCGAACTTAAAAAAATCTTGAACTTTTAACCTGCACGTGCCGTTAAATGTTCGAGAAAATGTTGCAAAAAAACATCGTTAGGTTTAAAAAAATTGATGAACTTTTAACCTCCACGTGTTGTAGAATGTTATAGAAAAAGGACATGTTTACAGACTATCAACTACACCAGAAAGAACAGAACTTACACATTCCTTTATGTCTTTGCTACCATTTACATGAACATTTCTGCTTTCTGTAGTGTCTGATTGAAGGACCCAGACTGCAAGTAGGATATGCAATCTTGGCCCCCAAGGATGTATATGCCCAAATTAGTTGAGGTTCAACTAGCATTACATCCACGGTAGCTATAGGCTGCAGTCCTCTGGCGAGTCATAGACACTTGGTGGATGATTCACTCCAATCATGGCTTAATCGTTGATCAGAACGATGTGCATTCCATACTATCAAGAATCCTTGCATATTCCATGACCTCAATATCAGGTGTACAGTGCTGCCTGAAGAGATAGGACCTCATGCTGTGCTAGACATCCATGCACCCGGCAAATTCCTCCAACCCCCTTCCTGCAGTAGACCATGCTGTACACTTTGTTTTACATAAATACCATTTTCCAACAAGCATTGCCAAAGACAATAGGTTGGCTCATATTATAATCTGTTGTAGTACAGAAGCCTTTAGAAAACAATTTGTTAGGTGCTTGAATGATAATGCGTTACATTTGCAAGGTACATCTGAGATTAGGAAGAATTCCATTGCATACATTGATCTGTAAATTCAAAGATGAAGATTGTACAACCAATGTAGTATTGGGAGTAAACAAGAAGCGTTCGTGTTTACATGCTAGAGGGGATATAGGTTTTTATTTGGGGGGATGGAGTTGTATATAGCGCGAACTCGACCCGAAGGTATCAGAGCGCTCTACATGAGCACCAGTTGCATTACAGATGGACACATAAATTTTTTTTTTGTTTGTATTTTTTTGTTAGCCCCGGTTAGATTAAGTGATTTGCCGAGAATCACAGGATGTTGAGTGACCCTGCCAAGACTCGCACCTGGTACCCCAGTTTCGAGGTCGACCGCCCTAGCCGTTAGGCCACACCATCTCGTTAAAGGTTGCTATAACGCAGGACACTAGCACACATGCATTTTCTACACAAGCTTTAAACCGCATACCACTGCAATGCATTATTATTATTATTATTAAAAATCACCATGCAAACCACACCAATTTCCTATTTTGTTATTTTATGTTGCAATGTTAATTCAACTTCTAAAGCGTGTAATCACCAATGGTTTCTTGGCACTGTGAAGGGCATATCAGACAAGATACAAATGGTACAGTTTGAGGTACAAATAGACAAGTTTCAAAAGCAAGGTCTTTAAATATTTACTAAAAGAAGAAAGGTTAGTTTGTGAATGTTAAAAAGGTGGTGGAGAATTCAATATGGAGGAGGCTTGAAATGAGAAGCTATGGTAGTACCTTTCATTTTGAATCTGAGGATCATAAGAACATTAGATGTTGAAGAGTGAAGCTCCCAGACAGGTTTATACTTATTAATGTTCTATAATTGAAACTGGGGATCCTTACCTTAGAGTAACCCTGGGCGTAGTTTGTGTAGTAGCGCTACGCGTAGCTACGCGAAGAGCACTTCGCACTATGCAAGCTACGAGTAGCTGAGCGAACTGGGTAGTGCAGTAGGGAAAATGCTATTCTCACTAATTGCACAGTGCCGAATGCATGTCCGCACTGTGCAATCATTGCAAACAGCATCTTGCACAATGCAAGCGGTCGTTTTCTGCCGCTCAAGTAGATTTGTACTCTGAGTGGCAGCTTTCTCAATGCTGACTGGTGGTTTCTCATCGCGAGCGGTCGCGAGCACACGCGACCACCCGAAATGAGAAACCTGACCTCCCAGCGTTGAGAATCTCACCGGGAGGTTTATTTTCCACGCTCGCGATCGGCAACTTGATGTTGCTGATCACGAACGAGGAAAAAGTCTCGCCGGGATGTTGATTTTGCTCGCTCGCGGTTGCCAACTTGACGTTGAGGACCATGAGCAAGGAAAACATGCCTGCTATGCTATGCGTTTTTGCACTGTGCTACGTGCAATTTGCATAGCGCATAGTAGCGCAAACTACGCACGCTCCACGAGCGTAGCATAGTCTTAGCCCAGGGTTACCTTAGAGTGCTTTGAACATGAGTCAGCACATTTTAAATCTAATTCTCTGCTCCGGCGGCAACCAGTGGTTGTCACTTGAAAGAGTACTGAGGGTATTTCTTAGTGTTGGAAAATGACTCTTTCTGCAGTGTCATACCTAAACATTTTGCATTCTTCCTTCTATTTTTCTAAATTATTTTTTGTTGGGTGTAGGACTCTAAGCACATTACCACTGCTAACCAGTGCTAAAGTGCATGTGCTCTCTTCCTAAACACATGGTTACATCAGCTCATACCCAATTGGCATATGTAATGTACTTTTATTACTTCGTAAAGTGCACTGCATATACCCAGGCCTGTCAATTAAATACAATTAGATGTCTTGCTGCACTGCTTGTGCCAACTCTTAAGTAGCCCTCTAACCAGTAGCCATTGCAGAGCCTAGATGTGCAGTTTCCACTGCTATTTCTGCTTGACAAGGTCAACCTCTTGGCAGCCTAAACCTTCCCTTTTTTTCTACATGTAAGTCACCACTAAAGGTAGGTCCTCGAAAACCCAGAGGGCAGGGTGCAATGTATTTAAAAGACAGGACTTGTACTTTTAAGTTCTGCATGTCCTGGTAGTAAAGAAATCCAAAAATATTGTTTCACTACTGCAAGGCCTATTTTCTATGGGATAACATTGGGATTACCTTATTACATTTTATAGGTGTGATTCCCAATTGTGAACAGAAAGTCTTTTCGAGGTTGGTGTCTCTAGAATCAAAATTTCAAATCAAAATGTATGGTAAAGTCCGATTTTAAATAGCAATTCTGAAAATGCTACTTTTAGAAAGTTGGCATTTTTTTACTTTAGCCATTTGGTGCCTGCTGGATATCTCAGATCATGTGTCTGAGGTAGGTGACAGCTGGGCTTTGTGTATTCCCCCTAGACAGCCACACACAATGGAAGCTTAGGTGTCACTTGATGGGCCATCCTGGCAGATCGGAGAGAGGAACTGGCCCAGCCTCACTTACACCTGAATAGGCTATGCCTGTCCCTACACAAAGGGATGCATAACCCTGTATTGAGTCTGGGGCCAGGGCAGGAAAGAAGGACCTCTATGTACTTCAAAGACCTGTCTATGAATTCTCCCCCCACTGCAAAGTCACAACTGGGTATAAGTACTGGACCTCTGACACCACCACTTCAGTACTCTTATGGATCTGTGAAGACTCGGCCAGGAAGAAATACTGCTGTGCTGCTGAAGGACTGCCACTCTGCTGGTCTGCTGCTTTGTTGGACTCCTGCCTTGCTATGCTGCCCTGCTGCGTGCAGTTCCCCTGCCTGGGTGAGAAGGACTGGACCAGAGTGGGTCCAAGGGCTAACTGGCTGGCTTCCTGATCTGAAGCCTTAGGGGCGTAAATGACTTCCAACCTGCCATCTTCTACACCTGGACTCTGCCATTTATGAGTCAGCACTGCCAAGTGGTGCCACTCCAGTCCTGGAGCCTTGGATGTGGGCCTAAGGTGCTTGCTACAGCAAAAACCACAAATCCTCTGTCAAACCGCCGCACCACTGCCATTGCGTGGATCAGAACTGAAGCTTCCTTCCTGTTGCCCCTGTTGCGTGGATCAGAACTGGTGCATTGCTTCTGTTATGTGATCAGAACCGGTGCATCGCCTTTGCTGCGTGGATTGGCCCGATGCATCGTCTTCTGAACCACTTCTTCCCTGTGCAAGGGCGTCTGATCTCCGTTGACAGCATCACCGATGATCACGATGAATATCTGCATTGCAGCACTTTGCCCATCGGAGCTGAGACATCACTGCTGTTGTGCGGATCAGGACCAGCGGATCACATTCACCACCCTTGCGTGGATTGACACCGATGTATCACTTCAGCGGCACTCCACAACTTCGACATTGACGCAGCCATAATCAAGGTACTTTTGATCAGTGGGCCTCACTGGTTCACTGTATCTGGCCAGTGCTTCACTGCAGTCAGCCTGAACGTTTTGACTTTGTCTTGGTCCAGAATGACCAGATATCCCAAGTAAGGGCTTACTGCTTCTAAGCATTACTTTAGAATTTATTCATTAAATATTCATACCTCAGGTTCTACTTATTGGATTTTTGTCATTTTGTTCTTGTTTTATTTAGTATTTAATCCATCTCTATTTTTCTAACCTGGTGTAGAATCTTTTTCTGTGGTGCTTTCACTGCCTTACCGTTTGAAGTGTTTTGCAAATACTTTACACATTACCTCCAAGTAAAGCTTGACTGCTACCATATAGTGAAGTTAATTTAGGGTTTGCGTGCTATGTACCCTTACTAGGATTGTGGTTGCTGCCTGAATTGGGCTCATAGCCTAGTCAACCAGCAAAAACCCAATTTTAAATACTTGGCAGTTTGTAAATCAGTATGGCTGAGTGGTTCTGAATGGCCAGAAGACTATGGATCAAATGTGTTACACCCTCTATCTGTTCACCTGATAAATACAGTAACTATCAGGCAAAGCTGATAATAAGTCAGTAGTGGTTCCTCTGTTAACCAAGTTACAGATAGTAATAGGATGTTAGGGCTTTCTGTGTTGAGCAAATCACTTTCTATGCTTTATGCCTTACTAAACATCAGGTATTCAGCTAAGCCACATGCATATTATCAGCAGTTCTTGTTGGATGTCTCTATCAATCACCAAAGACCTATGTACATTTGTGTTGCAATGGGTGAATACGATGTCAATGAATACCAAGCTGCAGGCTCGACAACAGCAATACCAATAGAGGCAATATTAATGTATGCCATAACCTGTGCCCACAGGACCATGGCATTACCCGACAATGTAATATCAATGTATGTCATAACCTGTACCCGCACAGTGGCACCAACACCGGCAATAACGATGATACTGTTGCAAAGTAAAAACATTGTTAATGCACATTATGACTTAAGCAAACCTAAGTGTGTCAAAACAAGTAAGAACAAAGTCAATGTATGCTATGGCAACGGTATGCACAATGCTAAATATGTCGATAGAAATGATACCATTGACTGCCATACCATTTTCAGGAATTCGAGTGAACTCGTATCATGGATGTAGGATTCACCGAAGGTGACCTCCCCATCAATCCTGAGTCAGAGTTACGTGGTTAGACAAGTTCTACGACCCACACCCATGCCAATCACATACCAGGTCACAGGTGAGTTCTCTATTAACCTAAAGACAAGCGCATGCCCAGGGAAAACCCTGATCTATCCCACAGATAGATAGTTGCACCACAAACAGGTCTGAGGGTATTGGCACCAGTAAAACACATTTAACCAAGTGCTCGTGTTCCCCAAAATACCACAAAGCTAGATACCACATGTAGACAGAAGCGCTCAACCAATACAGGACACTGCATGCACACCATACATAGTGATCACCCGCTCCAGATGCCGTACATCTGGACACATACACACTAACCCACACTAGCTCTTCCTGCGTTCTTATCAGATGCCCGCATTTGTGTGATTTATGCTTTTTTGAAATGCAGAAAATTGCTTTATTGTCCTGTACGAATTGTATATAACAGCAGCCAAAACGGTGTACACTGAGAGACTTCGAGCAGATGCACTCTGTCTAGACTCTCCCAATCCCAAGTTTAATTAAATCAACTAGTTGCTGTTTTGCCAAACTCCTCTTGTTGTTTCATTTTTTTTTTAAAGTAAACTCATATTTGAGCAACATTTGAATAGCAAACAAACGAGGGAGAATAAGTGAGAATTCATTTTCTTTCCGTTGTCATTCAATCTATTTAATGTATCAGAGTTGATATAGTCGTTTACCGAATGGAGTGCCTTAAGGTTTTCTGTAGAGTAGTTAATAAAACGTACATGGTGCTTGACCCCTGGTTCAGGCTGGGCTTGGAAGGGCACAAACAGGCATTGTGCTATGGTTTGGAATAAACAGGGCAGGATGATGGGAATCCGGCTAGCTAGAGGACACCCTCAAAAATAGCACCTCGTAATGTTCTAATTGCATGGAGTAAAAATGGCTGCCATTACTACCTTTGCAATATGGGTACCAGCAAGTTTAGTGGTAACTAAAACAGAGAGTTGTGCAAAGAAGCAAAACAAGAACAATTCTAAGCACTAATCAGTGTTTTTGTTTTATGTAAATTGCAGTGTAAATAAAAAGGACGATATACCTAGCACACTGGTAGGCAAGCAACACAAATGATTGAATATAGCCTTACATGGACAAAAACAAAGGACAATCTGAATAGTGTCAGAAGGCCTAGACAAACATGGTATCACTGACAGATTATTGTAAAAATATCTTGTGGACAGAATATCGTGTACAAAATATTGAGGTCCAATATATCAGGAAGGCAAGTGCAAATAGGTAAGTATAGATTTACTACTCTTAACTCCACATCTACGTACCCTGATGATATTCAAAGGGGGGTCTCAAAACGAGTTTTCTCCATGTTATTTTCCATAGGAAACTTTAGACAAGGCTACAGCTCGAACGGGTGAACGGAATTATCCCAAATTTGGCAGGGAGAAGGGTCTTGGTCTAGAAAGCACGCTTTTGTTTATTTGGTGTAAATTCGTTCAGTAGTTTTTAGAGAAATATCGAAATTTACAGATATCGATATTTGGGAATTCTGCCATGTGATTGGCTGAGGCATTACGAGCATGAGTTTGTCAGCGATTGGCTGCGAGTGGTGCAAGCGGTTGCAACTAGGAAGTGTTGGCCGCCATTTTGTAATTCCGTTGAAGCGAGTAAGGGGAAAAAAGGGTGAAAAAAGTGGGAAAGAGAGGGTAGAAGCACTGTAACCTCTGTGGGGTGTTTAGGGTATGCTATAGAGGGGGTGTGAAGCGCAGTATTCACCCCTACTGGTGTGAAAGGGGTGGGCTACGGAAATTAAGTGAGGCATTGCCTAGAGTCTGATGCTGCTAAGGTGAACTCGTGCGGGACTCTGGGATTAAAGCGTGAGTGCAAATTGTGTGTCTTATGCTGTGAAGTCATGTGCCGTGGCTGCTGCACTACACTTGTGGAAGTAGTGTCAGAATGTGTTTATAACTACTAGGACAAACTACTGACCCTTACTGGTCTGAAAGTACTGGAGTATGGAAAATAGTTGAGGTACTGTCTAGAGCAGGGGTACTAATAGTACGGTCCGCGGGCCACCAGCAGCCCAGCAAGCCTTCCTGGGCGGCCCGCGGACCTAGTAGACACCTGTGTTTAAAAAACATAATAATTAAATTGGGTTAGCAAATACTGCCACAGCAGCACGGATTCAAGAGACTCTGCTCTGTGGGGGCCGGAGAGGGGGATTTCAGTGATTGTCAGAGGGGAGCTGCAGGGGGGCTAAGAGCTGAAGTACAACAAAGCCTAAGTAAAATATAAATGGTCTTTTACAGACTTGTGAAGTACTGGCGCGCGGCTGTGTGTGTGCGCTGAGGAAGCTGGCTGTGCCCGGGCTGAGGGCTGACACACACGGGTGAGATGACAGAGGGTGAGCCTTCACAAATCTCGTGCTTCCTTCCTGGGTTCTTCACATTGCACTCATTGCCTCCCCTGCAATGGCAGATATTACTTCCCTTTCGTCCTTTCTGCAGACAAGGGTCTGCCTCTAGGGAACAGGGTGATGAGCGTCACGGTGCCAGGCTAAACGCATAGACCATATCGGGGAATCCTTTTTCCTAGCTTCAGAGGATTACACTCCTGCGCTGCATTCGTTATTATCCATGCAGCAGGGATAATTTACATTAACTCCAAGCTTGAGTCTTCTTTAAAAAAAAAAAAAACACTTGTTCCTGTGTAATAATAATACAGAAAAATCCCACATGCATTCAGATATAGCATGCCCTTGAGTGGGGTGGGCAGAGCATAATGGAACATGAGGCTCAATTGCAGGGAGTACGGACTCTCACATCCTCTTTATTACAGTTGGGTCCCACGGTGCTCTTCCATTTTTGGTGCTATGCAGTACTTTTAAGACCTTCTTGCCGTTTCTCGTCATTCAAATGGGTGTAATGTCTGATATTTATACGTTTCCCTCATCTTCAGTGCTTGATTATGTTTGCGAGGAAGTGTCACTCATATTTGTGGAAATGTAACTCATAATTACACTGAAACGAGGAAAATGTCACACATATCAATCTGAAACCTTGGCAGCCATGGAGGGTGAGGGAGGGAGAGGAAGACAGGGGGAGGGTGACAGAGGGAGGGTGACAGAAGGAGGGAAGGTGACAAAGGGAGGGAGGGAGACAGAGGGAGGGAAAAGAAGGGAGACAGAGAGAGGGAGGCAGAGAGAGAGGGAGACAGGGAGGGAGACAGAGGGAGGGAGGGAGACCGGGAGGGAGACAGAGGGAGAGGGACGGAGGGATAGGGAGGGAAACAGAGGGAGACAGAGGGAGGAAGGGAGACAGAGGGAAGGAGAGAGACAGAGGGAAGGAGAGAGATGGAGGGAGGGTGACAGAGGGAGGGAGGGAGACAGAGGGAGGGAGAGGAAGGGAGGGAGACAGAGGGGGACCGAGACAGAGGGGGACGGACAGATGGGGAGTCTGAGAGGGCAACAAAGGGAGGAAGAGTAACAGAGGGAGGGAGAGAGAGAGACAGAGGGAGGGAGAGGAAGGGAGGGAGACAGAGGGGCACGGAGACAGAGGGGGACGGAAAGAGGGAGACCAAGAGGGCGACAAAGGGAGGAGGGCGACAAAGGGAGACAGACAAAGGGAGGAGGGCGACAGAGGAGGGAGGGCGACAGAGGAGGGAGGGAGACAGAGCAGGGGACAGAGAGAGGGAGACAGGGAAGAGGGTGACAGAGGAGGAAGGGAGACAGAGGGAGAGAGACAGGGAGAGAGACAGAGGGAGAGAGGGAGAGAGACAGAGGGAGGGAGACAGAGGGAGGGAGACAGAGGGAGGGAGACAGAGGGAGGGAGACAGAGGGAGGGAGACGGAGAGGGAGGGAGACGGAGAGGGAGGGAGACGGAGAGGGAGGGAGATGGAGGGAGGGAGACAGAGGGAGGGAGACAGAGGGAGGGCGAGAGAGGGAGGGAGACAGAGGGAGGGAGACAGAGGAAGGGAGACAGAGGGAGGGAGACAGAAGGAGGGAGACAGAGGTAGGGAGAGGGAGGCAGAGGGACGGAGACAGAGGGAGGGAGACAGAGGGAGGGAGAAGGAGGGAGGGGGAGGGAGAGAGAGGGAGTAAGAGTGAGGGAGGGAGACAGAGAGGGAGGGAGACGGAGAGGGAGGGAGAAGGAGAGGGAGGGAGACAGACAGATGGAGAGAGAGGGAGGGAGATGGAGGGAGGGAGAGCGAGGGAGAGAGAGAGGGAGGGAGCGAGAGAGAGAGAGAGAGAGAGAGAAAGAGATGTGTGTATGCTGGGTCTGGTGGCTCAGTGGACGAAGGCGTCTGCTGCAGGGACCTGTGTTCAACCTCATGGTCACAATTTTTTTATGCTTTAGCCCCGCCCCCTCCCCCTCTGACCCCGCCCCCACTGGTGTGGCCCTCGGCCACAAACCACACTGTAAATTTGGCCCCCGAGAGAAAGTTTGTGAGTACCCATGGTCTAGAGTCTCATGCTGCTAAGCTGAGCTGTTGCCGAACTCAGGGATGAAAGCGTGAGTCCAAACTGTGTGTTATATGCTGTGAAGTCATGTGCTCTGGCCGCTGTGCCACATCTGTCCAAGTAGTGTCAGCATGTAGTTATAGCTACTTGGATGAACTTTTGTTTCGAACATTGGAGCTTGTGTAATGTGCTTAGGTGGTGTTATAGAGGGAGTGCGAAGGTAAATTTGCTCATATCAAATCAATTTGGTATTTGTGAAGTGCTAACTGCTCGCGCATACGGGTCTGATGGTGCTGGGGGCGTAAGATGAGATGGTGACAGACTCGGGGTAAATCTGTTGAACTACTGACCCCTACCGGTCTGAAAGTGCTGGGTACGGAAATTAAGTGAGGTATTGCCTAGAGTGTCATGCTGTTAAATTGAACTGCTGCTGGACTCGGGGATGAAACAGTGATACTAAACTGTGTTTGCTATGCTGTGAAGTCATATGCTCTGGGCGCTGTGCCACACGTGTTCAACTTGTATGTGGTGCTTAGGTGGTGTAGTATAGGGAGTGCGAAGGTAAATCAATACAGTATTTGTAAAGTGCCAACTACTCACCCTTATGGGTGAGTAGAGCCGGGGATCAAAGTGAGAGGTCTGTGCTGCAAAGTGATATGGTCTGGCCGCTGCCCCACAGCTGTGTGGAGAATACATTTTGGCGAAGGTCCAGGAGTTTCCGTTATCTGGCCCTAAAATTGCTGTCTTAAGTTGTAAGTTATAGGGTGGTTCTAAAAAGAGCCCTTGTGTTCATTAGTTGGAGCTACATATAAGTGCGGATGCACAGCTTCAAGTTATTCAGGAAAACTCGGTTTCCCTGATCTGTGAAGTGAACTCCATCACTTCTGTATATATCTGCCATATCAAAACGTATGTTGTTGTTGTAGACGGAGCCCATTTTGTGGTCTCTGAGGTATGCACACACAGCTTTGTTGACTTTCTTCCGAGATTTTTCAAACTGAGGACAAAATTGTTTGGACCATTTCCACTTCTATCTGTGGCATATATTGGAATATACAAAGACAGTTTGAGGCAAAAGCAGTCCTTCATAAGTATTTCCAAACCTACCCCAGTCAATGTGCCTAGGTCGTTTCCACCACAGTGCACAATCATGAGGTCAGGGTATTAGAGATGCTAACAGGTTTTAACCAACGGCAACAATTGGTGCCACTTCAATCCTCTCTGTCCAAATCATTTAATGGCCACATTTTGTAAACCTAGGTCTAAGTCAATATGTCTCTGTTCTGCAAACCTCTTGCACCACAAAACATAGCTATGTCCTACGATCGACATTAGCATTTTGAAGGTATGGTGGAAGGTATGGAAAGATGTCTGTAGCTCATGCAGTTCCTTCGTAGAATAAGAGATATGTTCAAAGATGGGGAACTAGTTTCTTTTCACATACAAAACGGTACCTGATTGGGAGATGAAAAGCATTGTTTTTTAAAAGTAGGGTGCACATTCGTTTTGTGGAAAAGCATCTTTGTGATTGGTTAGTAAAATTCAGTTTGCACGTGGAGTACATATTATAGGATAACATTTATTCAACTCAACCAGACCTGCTACTTGCATTTGGAAGGCACTGTTCGAACTTAAAAAAATCTTGAACTTTTAACCTGCACGTGCCGTTAAATGTTCGAGAAAATGTTGCAAAAAAACATCGTTAGGTTTAAAAAAATTGATGAACTTTTAACCTCCACGTGTTGTAGAATGTTATAGAAAGTGTGTTGATAGAATACGTTGCATTTCTGAGTTCTATGTGTACTTGAATATTAAAAAAACTGTTTATATGGAAAATTAGAAAGACAGTAATAGAGAGAAGTTCTGAAAGCTAAAAGAATCAAGGAAATATTCTATTTTGTTCTTTTTTACCTACTGGCGGTTTTAGAGTTAGGACCGAGTTTCCATAGGAAGAACATTTTTTGTTTTGCTTATAACTTTGGCGTCATTTGATGACAGCTCATATGTTGAAAGTTTGGGGGTGATTTGTCAAGGGGGGGGCCGAGATAAAAAGGGGTCCCAAAACATGTTTTCTCCATGTTAATTTCCATAGGAAAGTTAAGACAAGGCTACATGTCGAATGGGTGAACGGAATTACCCCAAATTTTGCAGGGAGAAGGGTCTTGGTATAGAAAGTACGTTTTTATTTGGTGTAAATCCGTTCAGTAGTGTTTGAGAAATATCGAAATTTATAGATGTCGATATTTCGGAATTCTGCCATCTGATTGGCTGAGGCGTTATGAGCAGGAGCTTAATGCTTATTGGCTGTGATCGTGTTGCAACTGGGAAATGTTGGATGCCATTTTGTGATTCAGTTGAAGCGAGTAAGGGAAAAAAGGGCAAACAAAGTAGGAAAGGAGGCTAGGAGCACTGTAAGCTTTGTGGGGGAGTGCAATATGATATGGTGCTACACTCGGGTATGAAACCGAGAGTCTAAACCTTGAGGTTATTTCTGTAAAGTGATGTGGCCTGGTGTTTGTAGCATACGTGTGCAAGTAGTGTTAGTAGGCATTTATACCATACAGGGAGTTGGAAGCAAACTACTGACCGCTACTGTGTGTTGATAATATACCGGAAGCGGGAAGCAAAGTAGTTACGCCTACCGGTGTGAGGACTTGGGGATTAAATCAAGGAGATTGCTGCAAAAGGATGGGCTCTGGGCGCTGTAGTATGCCTGTGTAAGTAGTGTTAGTAGGCATTTATACCATATAGGGAGTGGGAAGCGAACTACTGACCGGTACCGTGCGTTTATACTATACTGGAAGTGGGAAGCGAAGTACTCACGCCTACTGGTGTGAAAACTCGGGGATCAAACCGAGCTGATTGCTGTAAAGTGATGGGCTCTGGGCGCTGTAGGATACTCGCCGCTGTAGTATAAGTGTGTAAGTAGTGTTAGTATGAGTTTATAATATATAGGGAGTGGGAAGCAAAATGCACATCCCTACGGGTGTGAGGACTCAGGGATTAAACCGTGAGCCTAAATTGTGAGCTCATTGATGTAAAATGAGGCGCTGTAACATACCTGTGGAAGAAGTGTAAGTTTACGTTTATACAATATAGGGAGTGGGAAGCAAAATATTTACCCCTACCGGTCTCAAGACTCGTGGATGAGACCATGAACTCGTTGCTGTAAAGTCATGTGCTCTGTGTAGTATTCCAATGTAAGTCATAGTAGAATGTTAGAATAATTCTATTAGAATCTAAGTATGTAATGTTAGAATGTAGGGCTGTCATGAAGGGAACCTTGCGGAGTTTGTACATGGTGCTGGAGAAGACGGTTGCCTTGCTGTCTGCTCATGTTGGTGGTTGTTTCAGGTGTCTTGTTTTCTTGTAATAAATCTACTTATTGGATCAACTGCTGTCTGCCTCTTCACTACATAAATTTGCAGACGAGCGGTAGAAGGTAAAAAGAAAGCACCACTCACCAATATTTCAAAATTGCTTGCGTTGTGCTGAAGACCCGTTTTCTTTGTGTTGCTGTTTCTACTCATGCCAGGGTCGTCGACTCATTGAACTGTCATCCAACTTCTGGTAGGCTTTATATTTTGCGCTTCCTCTGCTTCATCACTACATTCTGGTCGCTGTACTACACGTGTGTAAGTAGTGTTAGTATGCGTTTATACTATCAAATTCATCATGGTTCAACATGGAGGGCAACATGTCAGACGCAGGTCATACAATGTCCCAGGGTGTGCATTTGCGGGACATTTGTGATTGCTATTAGAGGGCGGGTGCATGGCTTCCACCATGTGATAACAAATACTTGTTGCACTACTTGAAGTGAGAGGAAGAAAACCTTGTATCGCTTTAACAGAAGGGATGCGGACGATGAAAATGGAGAGAAAAAAAGAAACAAAAAAGAAAGCAGGGTCTCACCCGTTCTTATAAATGAGGCCCCTGGTGGGTAATGTTCCGTGGCCAATCCAATTATTATATTGCGGGGTCTCTGTAGGACTGGGGATCTTAATTTCACATGTAAATTAGGCGCAGAAGGGCACAGAGACGTTTTGAAACCTAGGGGACCGCCACCTTCCCGGGTATTGTTTGCTAATTGTTCGGGGGGTTCGAGGCCAACTGAAGTCCGGGAATCGACACATATTTAATTATGCAGCGTGTGCCTTGGCAGTCCTAGGCAGTGCCTTATTTGATACTCTGTCCATCACCACCCCCTTTTTGTAATTATTTTGGCCACCATGAGTGTGGAAGGGTATGCTCAGACATGAGTCTCTTGCTCATTGCACCATCAGGATTCAAGCAAGCCGGGCCGAAGATGGCTGTAATGCCAGAAACCGGTCCCCGGAAGCTTGTTTCCTTTCCAGTGAAGAATTGGCTTTGTAGTTTGGTTTGCCCTGTTCCCATGATGCACTGGGCCAGGGACAGACTAATTTGCATATAGCCAGGTTCTGAACTGGGATGGTGCAGTGAGCTAAAAAACGGTGATGGATCAAGCCCTGATCTGTTGACTGGGTAGGAGTGTTCTGATTAACTCAGATACTCTGTCCATCACCACCCCCTTTTTGTAATTATTTTGGCCACCATGAGTGTGGAAGGGTATGCTCAGACATGAGTCCCTTGCTCCTTGCACCATCAGGATTCAAGCAAGCCGGGCCGAAGACGGCTGTACTGCCAGAAACCGGTCCCCGGAAGCTTGTTTCCTTTCCAGTGAAGAATTGGCTTGGTAGTTTGGTTTGCCCTGTTCCCATGATGCACTGGGCCAGGGACAGACTAATTTGCATATAGCCAGGTTCTGAACTGGGATGGTGCAGTGAGCTAAAAAACGGTGATGGATCAAGCCCTGATCTGTTGACTGGGTAGGAGTGTTCTGATTAACTCAGATACTCTGTCCATCACCACCCCCTTTTTGTAATTATTTTGGCCACCATGAGTGTGGAAGGGTATGCTCAGACATGAGTCCCTTGCTCATTGCACCATCAGGATTCAAGCAAGCCGGACCGAAGACGGCTGTAATGCCAGAAACCAGTCCCTGGAAGCTTGTTTCCTTTCCAGTGAAGAATTGGCTTGGTAGTTTGGTTTGCCCTGTTCCCATGATGCACTGGGCCAGGGACAGACTAATTTGCATATAGCCAGGTTCTGAACTGGGATGGTGCAGTGAGCTAAAAAACGATGATGGATCAAGCCCTGATCTGTTGACTGGGTAGGAGTGTTCTGATTAACTCAGATACTCTGTCCATCACCACCCCCTTTTTGTAATTATTTTGGCCACCATGAGTGTGGAAGGGTATGCTCAGACATGAGTCCCTTGCTCATTGCACCATCAGGATTCAAGCAAGCCGGGCCGAAGACGGCTGTAATGCCAGAAACCGGTCCCCGGAAGCTTTTTTCCTTTCCAGTGAAGAATTGGCTTGGTAGTTTGGTTTGCCCTGTTCCCATGATGCACTGGGCCAGGGACAGACTAATTTGCATATAGCCAGGTTCTGAACTGGGATGGTGCAGTGAGCTAAAAAACGATGATGGATCAAGCCCTGATCTGTTGACTGGGTAGGAGTGTTCTGATTAACTCAGATACTCTGTCCATCACCACCCCCTTTTTGTAATTATTTTGGCCACCATGAGTGTGGAAGGGTATGCTCAGACATGAGTCCCTTGCTCATTGCACCATCAGGATTCAAGCAAGCCGGGCCGAAGACGGCTGTAATGCCAGAAACCTGTCCCCGGAAGCTTGTTTCCTTTCCAGTGAAGAATTGGCTTGGTAGTTTGGTTTGCCCTGTTCCCATGATGTACTGGGCCAGGGACAGACTAATTTGCATATAGCCAGGTTCTGAACTGGGATGGTGCAGTGAGCTAAAAAACGGTGATGGATCAAGCCCTGATCTGTTGACTGGGTAGGAGTGTTCTGATTAACTCAGATACTCTGTCCATCACCACCCCCTTTTTGTAATTATTTTGGCCACCATGAGTGTGGAAGGGTATGCTCAGACATGAGTCCCTTGCTCATTGCACCATCAGGATTCAAGCAAGCCGGGCCGAAGACGGCTGTAATGCCAGAAACCGGTCCCCGGAAGCTTGTTTCCTTTCCAGTGAAGAATTGGCTTGGTAGTTTGGTTTGCCCTGTTCCCATGATGCACTGGGCCAGAGACAGACTAATTTGCATATAGCCAGGTTCTGAACTGGGATGGTGCAGTGAGCTAAAAAACGGTGATGGATCAAGCCCTGATCTGTTGACTGGGTAGGAGTGTTCTGATTAACTCAGATACTCTGTCCATCACCACCCCCTTTTTGTAATTATTTTGGCCACCATGAGTGTGGAAGGGTATGCTCAGACATGAGTCCCTTGCTCATTGCACCATCAGGATTCAAGCAAGCCGGGCCGAAGACGGCTGTAATGCCAGAAACCGGTCCCCGGAAGCTTGTTTCCTTTCCAGTGAAGAATTGGCTTGGTAGTTTGGTTTGCCCTGTTCCCATGATGCACTGGGCCAGGGACAGACTAATTTGCATATAGCCAGGTTCTGAACTGGGATGGTGCAGTGAGCTAAAAAACGGTGATGGATCAAGCCCTGATCTGTTGACTGGGTAGGAGTGTTCTGATTAACTCAGATACTCTGTCCATCACCACCCCCTTTTTGTAATTATTTGTTCGGTAATCATACGGGCAGTACTTATGTTGTTATAAAGTGATACACTCATAGAACTCTTGCAATTGTACAATTACCCAGGCTTCATTTGTCTAATAGTCAGTTAGATTATGTTTGGTAGGTGCACTCTAATATTAGATAAGTTTGTCCTTAAAATCTCCTATAAACAGATGATTTTCACAATAAATAATAGACAAGTGTTGTCAGAAAAAGACCTATGCACTCAGTTATTTATTTGGAAAAAAGTAACCTTTATTAAAACACAAACTAAATAGAAACGTAACTTTAATAGACGAAACAGTATGATAAAAAAACGAGGTTTGGACTCCAGTGGATGCAAGGTAGGAAACATGCAAGACAAAAAGGAAACATAAGTATGTGTGCTATGTGGAAGAGGTAAAGAAAGGTAGTCCGAATGAAAGGACGATAGTGAGAATGGAAGGGTGGGGGAGTGGATGGAAGGGAGAGGGGAGGGAGAGTCAAAAGAAGAGAGGGAGGAGGAGACAGAGCGTCAGCCTACTGCACCCAGTCCTTAATGTTTACCATCCCTTCACCCATTTGTCTGGACGCTGGGGTCCGCGAGAAAGAGTGTGGTTCAGCAAGTCCTTAAAATGAAACACATTAGATCAGAGATTATGGGCCATATTATCAAGGAAAGGCAATAACATTATCGCCGATTTAGCAGCAGGAAAGCAGCGATAAGGGGTTGATAATATGTCCTTGTGAATTCCCATAGAAGCCTAGGTTCTGGTGTGAACCTGGGCTTCTATGGGAATTCACAAGGGCATATTATCAAGCCCATTATAGCCGCTTTAGCGGCAGTTTCCTGCCGTTAAAGTGGTGATAATGTTAACGCCGTTCTTTGATAATATAGTCCTACATAATTAGCTACTGGAAAATAGTTTGCATGCACCTGTGCACCCAGGGTTCTGCACCCCAGCACCTTCCCCCGCACTGTGCTCAATTGTAGGTCTTGCACACCGAGGCTTCACTGCCCACCTGCCACCACCGGTGTGTCCCACGATGTGTTGGTGCAAGCTCCGAGTCCGGGGTATGTTTGTACGGTAGACCAGGTTTCCGGTCGGGGACGGTGTCTTGATACCACAATGGAAGGTGTCAGAATGCCCAGGGCATCATTGTGGGGTCAGCTCCTGCTCCACCCTTCTTGAGGCAATCAATGGAATGTCTGAAAAGGGAGAACTAATTTAATGGTGGAATTGTCTGGAGGTAAATGAAGGTTTATTTCAAGCTTGATAGAAAATAGGAGTTGAGTGCATCCTTCGTTTTTGAAGTACTATCTACCAACTGGTAGTGGTAATCGTGGTTCAAAGAGGAGGTGGAGTGCTCGAGAATTCACAAGGTTAAATAATGATATGTTATACGAAGGTTTATATAGCAAGGAACAGAGCGCAAGCTGGAAGCTTAATGTGCATGTGTAATGCAGTGGTGGAAGCCTGTGTGCATGCACACTTAGTAACGAGGTCACTACAGTGTCCTTAAAGCCAACACCACATGTCTGTAGGGGATTGCTGCCCGCTGGCTCAGGCCTACAGTACAGTCCAGCAGGTCCCTAAAATGAGACAGATGTGACGGAGTGAGGTCAGAGATCACATCATTACGCACACCAACATCGCTTTTTCGGACGTGCTTACTCAGGGTGATGCACCCCACCCCTCTCGCAGCATCATACCCAACAGGTGTCTGTAGGGCATCGCTGCCCGTAGGCTCAGGCCTACAGTATGGTACAGCAGGTCTTTAAAATGAGATAGAGATGTGGCTGAATGAGGTCAGAGATCACATCATTACACACAGCAACATCGCTTATTCGCATGTGTGCACTCTGGCTGATGCATCCCACCCCTCCCGCAGCATACCACTCAAGAGGTATCTGTAGGGCAGCGCTGCTCACTAGCTCAGACCTACAGTACAGTCCAGCAGGTCTTTAAAATGAGACAGAGATGAGACTGAATGAGGTCAGAGATCACATCATTACTCACGGCAACATCGTTTGTTCACACCTGCGCAGCCAGGATACTGCACCCCACCCTTCAAGCCACACCACCCTCAATTGGAGACCCTGTGCACCCAGGCTTCTCTGCTTACCTGCTGTCATTGTTGTGTGAGCAAACACTACGGGCAGCAGTGCTCACAATTCAGATGAGTGTTAATTGCAGGATAGTGTACACCTCATGGATCCCTTTCGTAGACGACGGGCAGTGGGGCTCACAATTTAGAGCCTGTGTTGATTGCCAGGTTGGTTAATACCTCATGGATCAATTTTTTTTTTGCACATTGTGATGTGCGAGGTGGATGCGGCCATTTCACCTGAGGCACCGTGGAATAACTGGGACATGTGGCGTCGTCTTTATCCTATTTATACGTACGCAAAGTGGGGTGGGCTTGCGTATCCCAGGCCAGCGTAGGGGTGTGAATAATTATTCTGGGGACCTGGGCGTTGTTCAGTTCCTGTCTGGCCAGGAAGTGTACTTATGTTTGTTTCTTTCGTAGTTTTGACCTCGCAGAGTGTGCAATTTAGATTAGTGTAGCATGTGTCTGGAGGGCGGAAACTATCGTCAATGAGATGGTGTTTAAAAAGATTGAATGGTGAACATTACATGTCAGTGTCAAGGTTATGGATATGCGCAGACACGCATGTCAATGGTGTGCGGTGTTATTGAAAGTGTTGCTATCGCGAAGCATACACATGTGAATGTGCTCGGATGGAGGGAGGGTCAGCAGTGAGGCTACGTCATACACAGTGATAACACTCATTACAGTCAAGCAATGCATGTCAAATGTGAATCTGAAAGTCTCACATATAGCACACTACTATATTGGTAAAGCTTGACAACAGAGCATACAGCAAAAGAAACCTACACATTGCTGTTTACAGTTTGTCCCATGTGATCTAGGAAGTGCACTCTGCCCGTGGCTCCTGATACTCATTAGAGCCATGAATACTGAGGCCAAAAGGGAGCACAATAATGTGCACACACAGTCACCAGGGGTATCGTGTAACACATATTTCTTTTTTGATGGAACATTTGAGATGCACGGCAATCACACGTGGAAGGCTAATGTACAGAGCATGAATATTGATCAAGATGATCATTGCATGTTGTGTGTAGTATAAGATATGTGTATACAGGAAAACACTTTTCAAAAAAGCTTTCTAAGCAGAAGAAGTGTCTCTCATCAATCGCTGTTGAAAGAATGAGTAAAATGGGTGGGTTCGTTCAACTGTTACAATGGGAAATGTTATGCAGCAATCAAATGCTTGTTTTTTAGGGTCACCTGGCAATCGCGCACCGAGCGCGCAAGGAGGCCACAGCAGACGCGATTTTGACAAAATATATTTATCATAATATAAGTTTATTACAGTTAGAAATATATAAATGTTTAAAATATTTCAGATTATCGCTTGCTACCCGTCGGATACCAAAGTAGCACCTGGGGTGACTTCATACGTATATGATGTTACACGGAACGTGGTGACACGAAGTCATCGGATACGAAATGCGCATCATTTACGAGTTTAGCATTATCGTGGATCGGATTCGCGTGGTGATGGAGCTTGGTATGCTACCGGTATGGTAGTGTAGTTTTCTCCCCACCAAAAAAAAATATATATATTTTTGGGGAAGATATAAAATATTACATATTTTTTAAAGTTAAAAAAAGTATAATAGAGTTACAAAATATTTAAAAAAAATTGAAAAAATATAGGTTTTAGAAACATTAAAATATGAAATCAACATTTAAAAAACCTTTGAAATTCACTGAAAAAACTATAGGTTTCAGGCATATTATAGTTAGGAATCAGCATTTAAAAAACCTTAGAAATTCACTAAAAAAACATAGGTTTCAGGGACCCCCTAGGTTTTCTGAGGGGGGCCTAGAAGGACCCTGAAGGGCAAACAAACGTTCTTTTTTTAAAAACAATTCGCGGGGTAAGCGCTGGGTGAGCTCCCAGGTGCGCTCTCCGGTACGTGCACCCTGAACGCACCTGGGTGCGCTCCCAGGTGCGCTCTCCGGTACGTGCACCCTGAGCGCACCACGGGGAAAAACAGTTTAAAAAAATAGAGTAAAAAAATAATGTAGAGTGTTTAGAGGTAAGTTAGCTCTGAAAAGAGCTGTTGTATTATGTGGGTGTAGGTACCAATGCAGAGTCTTATATTCAAGAGGAAAATTCTATTCCCCTCATCTGTAAAATGCACACCATCTCTCCTATACATGCCTTGCATGTTGTAACACAAGTTGTTGTGGTAAATGGAACCCATACCATAGTCTCTGAGGAAAGCAGAAACAGTTTTATTTACATGTTTCCTTGCTTTCTCAATCTGTGGACAAAATTGGTTTGGACAGTTCCATTTTTGCCTTTGGCATATATTAGAAAATACCAAGGCAGTTTTGGGAAAAAGTGACATCAATTGCCCAAAGATGTCATTTAAAAGCATTTCCAGACCTACCCCAGTCAAAGTGCCTAAGTCATTTCCACCACAGTGCACAATTATAAAGTCAGGGTGTGGTAAACGCATAAAGGATTTTACCAATGGTATCAATTGGTGACTCCTCAATCCTCTCTGTCCAATCCATACAATGTCCACATTTGGTAAATCAAGGTTGTAAATACCTCTGTTAGCTGCGTATTTTTGGCTCCAGTGGACATAGCTATGACCCACAAACCAGACTTTTGGCATTTTGAAGGTAGATGTGCTTCTAGTCCGATGAGTTGTGGAAATGAAATGGCAGTTTGATTATGAAAAAAAGTGTTTGAGAATCAGTGCAGTTGAATAACCAGAAATGATTGGAGCTTTCTTAAAAATCTCCACTGAAAATTAGGGTGCATGCTTTTTTTTGTAATGGTTGAGAAAAAGTCATTTAAACAAACATTGCATTTCATTAGCTAGTAGATTGAGAGGTCAAACAGCCTTGATGGATTTTTTTGCAACATAGTATGATGAACTTGTGAACTGTTTGCCGGGTTAGGAGGGAGTTACCATGGTTACAGGGTAAATGAGCACTGGGGGGATGGGTGAATTTTATGTGAGTTTCAAAGTCTTGAAATGTACAACCAATTAAAATGTGCAGTTTGGTTTTGAATTTGTGTGGGAACATTTTTGATTGGTTAGGTACAAGAATATGGGTCTGAAATGAGTAAGAATCTGTGCCATTATTGGAAGGCTCCAGTAACAGAAGCGTCATTCAGAGATTCTGCTTAAGAAAATCTGTTGAGTGTGACTGACACTGTTTTACATCTTCCAAAGCATTTTTAAAGGTGAGTAATGATTCTTTTAAAAAAGATAGAGAGCTTAAAGATTTTTGACAAGTATCACAGTGAGTGTCTGTGTGAATTAAGAAATTATATTTTTACCTTTTTCCATAATGTTAGCTGTGTGTTTATAAGGTAGACTTCTTTATAAATAGTTTTTTATGCTTGGATTCAATGCTGGTTTAGAAATTTTGTAATGGTTTCATTGGACTTGTAAATATGCTCTTTTTTTAAGCGCCTTGTGCAACCTTTAGCCTGGGTGGAAGCAGTGAATGTATGGAGAGGGATAGGAATAGCAGATAGAAAACCATATGAAATGGTGTGGGAGATGCATAAAGTATTTCAGTAATGGTATCAATTGAGATGGAATATAAGATAAAGAGGGGCATATTTACAAGACTCTTGCGCAATGTTTGACATGGGTGCAAGCAGAAAATGCATGCATAATAATAAAATTGCCACCCGGACAAGAATATGAAATGCCGTGAGAGATGTTTAAAGGTTTTTTTTAATGGCATAAATTGAGATAGAATATACAAAAAAAGAGAGGCATATTTACAAGCTGCGTGCGCAATCTTTGACATAGCTGTGTGTTTATAAGGTTTATAAGGTAGACTTCTTTAAAATTGTTTTTTATGCTTGGATTCAATGCTGGTTTAGAAATTGTGTAATGGTTTCATTGGACTTGTAAATATGCTCCTTTTTTTTAAGCTCCTTGTGCAACCTTTAGCATGGGTGGAAGCAGTGAATGTATGGAGAGGGATAGGAATAGCAGATAGAAAACCATATGAAATGGTGTGGGAGATGCATAAAGTATTTCAGTAATGGTATCAATTGAGATGGAATATAACATAAAGAGGGGCATATTTACAAGACTCTTGCGCAATGTTTGACATGGGTGCAAGCAGAAAATGCATGCAGAATAATAAAATTGGCACCCACACAAGAATATGAAATGCCGTGAGAGATGTTTAAAGGTTTTTTTTAATGGCATAAATTGAGATAGAATATACAAAAAAAGAGAGGCATATTTGCAAGCTGCATGCGCAATCTTTGACATAGCTTTGTGTTTATAAGGTAGACTTCTTTATAAATAGTTTTTTATGCTTGGATTCAATGCTGGTTTAGAAATTGTGTAATGGTTTGATTTCACTTGTAAATATGCTTCTTTTTTTGAAGCGCCTTGTGCAACCTTTAGCATGGGTAGAAGCAGTGAATGTATGGAGAGGGATAGGAATAGCAGATAGAAAACAATATGAAATGGTGTGGGAGATGCATAAAGTATTTCAGTAATGGTATCAATTGAGATGGAATATACAAAAAAAGAGAGGCATATTTACAAGCTGCGTACGCAATCTTTGACATTAATGCTGGTCCAGAGATAGTGTAATGGTTTCATTGGCATATTTACAAGCCGCGTGCACAATGTTTGACATTAATGCTGGTCCAGAGATAGTGTAATGGTGTCATTGGCATATTTACAAGCCGCGTGCGCAATGTTTGACTTTAATGCTGGTCCAGAGATAATGTAATGGTTTCATTGGCATATTTACAAGCCGTGTGCGCAATGTTAGATATAATGTACCATGTCTGTCTCTGCCAACAGTATGTGTGACTCTGCCTAAGATCACAGTGATGGGTGAATCAAGCTTCACTCACAGTGTGATCTTAGGCACATGATCAGAATGTTAGATATAATGTACCATGTGTGTCTCTGCCAACAGTATGTGCGACTTTGCCTAAGATTACAATGATGGGTGAATCAAGCTTCACTTACAGTGTGATCTTAGGCAGATTAATAGGATTTTAGATATAATGTACCATGTCTGTCTCTGCCAACAGTATGTGTGACACCGAGGGCGAGAGCTATTGCATTTTCAATGCTTGTTTACTTTAGTTGCATCAAGAAGGCATTCAGATGTGTCACACATATTTCTAAAATCCTATTAATCCACACTGTGAGTGAAGCTTGATATAATGAGCAACTAGAATGCTAACATTCGGAATTTATGACAAATGTGGAGCATGATAACAAATTACAATACCACAAGCAATCTGGAGAAGCTTGTTGGGATATTTCTGCCATCACACACCGACCGCGGCGGACGGATCACATCAAAGACCGCCACACGTGGACGGAACCACAGAAACACCGTCCGCCGCGGACGCAATGACCGAGAAAACAGGCCCAACCGCCGCCAGACCTGTGGAGGGTCCGTGCGCACGATTAGGATAACCCCGCCATCCCAACGGAACTCACCACCGTCCTCGTCCGCTGCGGCAAAAAAGCATCGACAAACAGAGCATGACTGCGGAAGGACCAAACGAACATCTCCCCTGCTGACAAACCGATTCAAAAATGGCGGACGGAAGTAAATAGAAAACCCGAAAATCTGGACACACACCCACCTGGAACACCCACCCCCAACTACTACATTCCCCAATGACCCCCCCAGCACAAACAAGAGCACCCAAGTCACCACACCCACAGAACACCTGACTGCTAAAAAACATTGGGACACAAGCACCACACAGAGTATAAAAGGAATCCTTCCCATAACCACAATCCTTTCCAATACAGCACAGCTGGAAGAAAGAGGCAGAACATCACACACAACAGACACACACAAACACACATGCAACCTGCACACCTACACACCCACCACACAAACCCCCACAACACCATCCCTACATACCACACACCTGCACACTCACACCCCACACCACCAACACCTTGCACATCACACACCATGGCACCCAAGAAAAACCCCAAGTTCACAGAGAGGGAGTTGAAGGTCATGGTGGATGAAATCATGCGTGTCGAACCACATTTGTTTGGTACCCTAGTGCAGCAGACCACCTTGGCAACTAAAACCACCATGTGGGACAGGATAGTGACCAGAGTCAATGCTTCAGGGACAGTGCCACGCACCAAACACGACAGTGGCACGACCTCAAGGCAAGGCTGAAAGGCATCAGGTCCAAGAACCACCTGCGGGCACACGACACTGGCGGTGGCGGTCCGGCGGAGAAAATACCATACGCCGAATGGGAGGAGAAGGTACTAGGCATACTGCAACCTGAGAGTCTGGAAGGAATAGAAGAAGGAGTTGAGGCTGGTAAGTACAAACCAATAACCACTATCATACTGTAATGTTCTGCCTTGCACACCTGCTAAGACACATCTCCCAGGCTCTAATCCATGCATTTGGACCACACAGTCACCCAAATGTGAAGGCCAGGGCTCAAATCCAACCACCATGATCAACCACAAATGTAGCCTCCTACGTTCCCAGGCTTGCATGTGGTCAAGCAGCTAGCACTACAACTCCCAACAGGCCCCCAACGCTACAGGGAGGGTGAGGGTGGGTTCAGCACTATAACTCCCAACAGGCCCCCATGTCTAGAGGGAGGGTGAGGGTGAGGGTGGGGTGGGTCCAGCACTACAACTCCCAACAGGCCCTCATGTCTACAGGGAGGGTGGGGGTGGGGGTATGTGTCCAGCACTACAACTCCCAACAGGCCCCCATGTCTACAGGGAGGGTGGGGGTGGGTCCAGCACCACAACTCACAACAGGCCCCCATGTCTACAGGGAAGGTGAGGGTGGGGGTGGGGGTGGGTCCAGCACTACAACTCCCAACAGGCCTCCATGTCTACAGGGAGGGTGGGGGTGGGTCCAGCACTACAACTTCCAACAGGCCCCCATGTCTACAGGGAGGGTGGGTGTGCGTCCAGCACTACAACTCCCAACAGGCCCCCATGTCTACAGGGAGGGTGAGGGTGGGGGTGGGGGTGGATCCAGCACTACAACTCCCAACAGGCCCCCATGTCTACAGGGAGGGGGAGGGTGGGGGTGGGGGCTTTGTCCAGCACTACAACTCCCAACAGGCCCCCATGTCTACAGGGAGGGTGAGGGTGGGGGTGGGGGTGGGCCCAGCACTACAACTCCCAACAGGCCCCCATGTCTACAGGGATGGTGGGGGTGGGGGTTTCGGTCCAGCACTACAACTCCCAACAGGCCCCCATGTCTACAGGGAGGGTGGGGGTGGGTCCAGCACCACAACTCACAACAGGCCCCCATGTCTACAGGGAGGGTGAGGGTGGGGGTGGGGGTGGGTCCAGCACTAAAACTCCCAACAGGCCCCCATGTCTACAGGGAGGGTGGGGTTGGGTCCAGCACTACAACTCCCAACAGGCCCCCATGTCTACAGGGAGGGTGTGGGTGGGTCCAACACTACAACTCCCAACAGGCCCCCATGTCTACAGGGAGGGTGAGGGTGGGGTAGGGGTGGGTCCAGCACTACAACTCCCAACAGGCCCCCATGTCTACAGGGAGGGTGAGGGTAGGGGTGGGGGTGGGTCCAGCACTACAACTCCCAACAGGCCCCCATGTCTACAGGGAGGGTGAAGGTGGGGGTGGGGGTGGGTCCAGCACTACAACTCTCAACAGGCCCCCATGTCTACAGGGAGGGTGGGGGTGGGTGTGTGGGTCCAGCACTACAACTCCCAACAGGCCATCATGTCTATAGGGAGGATGGGGGTGGGTCCAGCACCACATCTCACAACAGGCCCCCATGTCTACAGTGAGGATGGGGGTGGGGGTGGGTCTAGCACTACAACTCCCAACAGGCCCCCATTTCCACAGGGAGGGTGGGGGTGGGCCCAGCAGTACAACTCCCAACAGGCCCCCATGTCTACAGGGAGGGTGATGGTGGGGGTGGGGGTGGGTCCAGCACTACAACTCCCAACAGGCCCCCATGTCTACAGGGAGGGTGAGGAGGATGGGGTGGGGTGGGTCCAGCACTACAACTCCCAACAGGCCCCCATGTCTACAGGTGGATGAAATCATGCGTGTCGAACCACATTTGTTTGGTCGATCAAGCCGGAATTTGCGGATCACCTCCTCTCCAACCATGTCCTCCAGCACAGTGTATGGTCGATGCACATTTGGAGCCCTCCTGTGTGGGAGTAGATGGTACGAGATGTCAATTGTCCAACTCCGCACAGCTGTGCCACACTATCACATCTTGACCAACACAATACAAATTATACATGTTGCAGACACTGATTGTTTGTGTGACGTGACAGAAATATAAGGCACTACAGATAACTACACACACACTGTTCACCCACAAACAACATCCTGTGTGCAAACTTGTCCAATGCTACATGCACACATTTTGAAAGAACAGCCAACATCACATGACTGAGGGCCCATGTGTGGACATGCATCCCCACAGACACACATGGATGTGCACTCACAACACGAACAATGAAGAAACCCTCCTTTTCTTCATGCACCCATGACCCCACCAACAATGCTGTGCATCCTCACATGACAGGCATGGCCATACAACAGACGACACACAGACGCATACACAGAAAGCATGTATACCCCCATCATTGCTAATTGCCGACACAAAACACACACTCACGACTGCTTCAAAAGTTTGGTACACAGCCTTAATGGACTGTGTAGATGTGTACAATTACAAACGTGTGACCTCAAAAACAATATGTCACCACATTTCCATGCACATCTGACGCAACTTGGGCTCACATCACTGTGCTTTGTAAAGCACTGGCAAGGTCATCATCATGATCACACATGCAACAAATGGACATTAATGTTACACGTGGACAGGGGCCATATACATGACATAATGAGTATTGTCGTTTTCCGGACATGGCCTGACACACATGTACACCTACAATCACTACATGTGTGCGGAGACATGCAGTGTGTATACACAAGGCATCCGGGTACGCCTTCCACCATCACAGAACATGATCCTTGATACTGGAATTCTGCGTACCATTGTCAGCATGGTCAAGGTCCATCACGGTCACACACACCGCCAAGCGCATGTGCACGCTACCGCGATGGTGCATCATTTGAAATTCATCACTCACTGGCATCGCAATGGCGGAGCACCCATTCCGTGGGGGCGGGGCAGGCTAACACATACATTTGAATGTGCAACTGGAAATGGCAGTTGGTACCCCCTTTCAGTCACATTGCAGCACCCACCGCAGACCGCCGGGAGCTTATGTGTGTGCCGCAGTGTTGTTTTTTGTGGTGTGTGGTGTATGGGCCTCTGTCTGTTGGTGGGGTAGGTGTGGGGTTTGCCTGAGGGTGGGCCAGCATGTCTCCTTGTGTGTGGTATGCCTTGTGTGTTGGTGTGTGTATGTGGGCCTGTGAGCTGTGTGGCCTAGCCATTCCTGCCTGCCTGCCTAGTTGATTGTGGGCATGGTTTCTGTTGTCTGCTCTGCACCGTAGCGTTGTCTGTGGTGTGGGTGATTGTTAGCGGTGCGTGTGTGTTCTGGGTGTGTGGGGTCTGTTGTGCCCAGGTGGTTTTCCTGGTGGTGCATGATTGTGTTTTCATCTCCAGAGCTGGTGTTCTGTTGTAGGCAGGGGCTCCGACACGTGCGTGGTGTGTGTGTTACAACCGTGGTCGGCAGGGGAGTATCTGCCGGGGTGGTGACGTGGAGAGGGGGAGGGGCATTGGGGGTTTGTGATGTATGGATGATGGATGTTTGCAGGGAAGTGAACATATGTGTTGCTCATTAGATTATGTTGTGCACTGCATACCCAAATGCGATGCAGGGGACGCAAAGTAATTTGTCTGAATAATTTCTATGTTTACTTACCTGCATACATCCGTTTGCCATACATTATTGTCCCCCAACAGGCCACTCCCCCTCCCCACGTCACAGCCCTGGCAGGTACTCCCCTTCTGACAGCGGTTGGTGTGTTTACGTACCGGCGTCGTTGTTGGCGACGGTCCATGACTTGCTGGTGGTGGAGCACGAAGAGTATCGGAAATGCGTGTAGAGCTGGGCCCACGGCGACGGCCTGCCAGCGGTGGGTATCTCTGCAATGTTTTGCCTCTCCACTGTGGTGAATCCGCCGTGTTCAGGCTGGTTGTTTTTCCGCAGCGATTTGCTGTGTCGTTTCCGCCATCGTGATTTCTAGGATGGTCGAGACATCATTCCGTACGGTGGTGTCTCTTAATTGGTTACGTCTGCCGCGGGGTCAGGTGGGGGTTTGTGATGTATGGATGATGGATGTTTGCAGGGAAGTGAACATATGTGTTGCTCATTAGATTATGTTGTGCACTGCATACCTAAATGCGATGCAGGGGACGCTAAGTAATTCGTATGAATAATTTCTATGTTTACTTACCTGCATACATCCGTTTGCCATACATTATCTTCCCCCAACATGCCACTCCCCCTCCCCACGTCACAGCCCTGGCAGGTACTCCCCTTCTGACAGCGGTTGGTGTGTTTACGTACCGGCGTCGTCATTGGCGACGGTCCATGACTTGCTGGTGGTGGAGCACGAAGAGTATCGGAAATGCGTGTAGAGCTGGGTCCATGGCGACGGCCTGCCAGCGGTGGGTATCTCTGCAATGTTTTGCCTCTCCACTGTGGTGAATCCGCCGTGTTCAGGCTGGTTGTTTTTCCGCAGCAATTTGCTGTGTCGTTTCCGCCATCGTGATTTCTAGGATGGACGAGACGTCATTCCGTACGGCGGTGTCTCTTGATTGGTTACGTCCGCCGCGGGGTCAGGTGTATTTCCACGGCGGTGCATGTTCTTCTGCGGCGTACAGAAATTTTACAGTGCTTCCCATCCTAATATGGCGGACGGACTAGCCGCGGCTGGCGGACGGGAAAAAGCATTTTCCGCATACTCCAGGCCGGCGGTCGTCCTTCCGTCCGCCATCGTAATCGACCCCTAGATCTGGAAAAAAAAACTACATTTACAATTGACCAGTGGAACTGCTACTTAGCTTGCTTAGCAAGAGAACCAAAAGCAAACTGTGCCATTAAAGGATGGCATAACTCTTTTGACCTAGGCAATGCTAAAAACATACTACCCATAACAATTTCTTGGAAACTTGGTGCAAGAAGCAGGGTTTCCAAGAAATGAGGGAAAGCCAATCATTTGCAAGTACTCTAATCCTGAAAAAATAAAACAAACACAAGGGTTAGCTAAATGCAGACAATATGGCACAATTACAAGAGTAGATAACCTGAAAGTTATAGTGTTTACACTAGAGCAGTAATACAATAACACAAGTTAAAAACGGACTCCGAAGAAACACTAACTACACTATTAACACAATACTAAATTACCATTAACAGAAGACGAAAATAAAGTGACTAATTCACAGCTGACTTGCTAGATGTCTTTCTCTTTCTGTCATTGAGCAGCATTTCAGTTAGAAGTAAAAATCCCTTCTAATCAAATCCAATCCAATCCAGAATTTAAAAACACCATGCACAGTTGCCAAATTTGAAAACAATTACAATTATATAAAAGTTACTTCTTAAAATGCCCTCAAACACCTGAATATTATTTAAAAAGTTAAAAACATCTCTTCAAAAAGTTCACACAAACCTGAAAAAATAACATAAAAAGTCAACAAAGATACTTAAGAAGTGAAGAAAATCACAAAAATGTTAAAAAGAATTGCAAAATCCACTAATGGTAAAGTTAATCCAACGAGGAATACTCTAGACAAAAAACTATATTGCAGAATGCAGTACCAGTGTCCCTAATTGTAATCAGCTCTGATGCTGGATACCAGGCGATGACCCTGCAAATAAAAACAAAAGCAAAACAACTGCTGATGAGAGACATTTAGGCCCTTATTACGATGTTGGGCGAACTTGCGTCTGCCCAACACCGTTTGGGTGAGGAAACCACCGGACCATAGGTTGGTGGTTCCGAACACCTAATTAGGATGGGACCGCACATGGTGTGGTCACAAACTACCATTTTCCAATTGGAACTTGTACGGCAGGCCTACACTGCCCGCTGCCAAAGCTTCCATTGAAAAATTGAAGTATTTGCACATCCCTGCACCGTGTGGCAGGTCCCTCACGGTGCCTGCCACACGGTGCAGGATTGTGAAGGGTGCCCCCCAGGGCCACGAACAGAAGGCTATGGGTGAAGTGGGCCCTGCTAGGGTCTCCCAAAGGCACCTTCCGACAGCAGTTCCATGTCAGAAAAGCCAACATAGAACTGCTGTCGGAAAGTGACATCATAATCCCAAAGGTGGAAACACAGATTTGGAAAGCCTGTCTGAATTGACTTTGGGGACACCTAGCTGGACCCCCTACCCTCGCGCCCAACAGCTGTGGGCCTGGGGTGAAAATCTCTGGACCTTGTGGCAGGCACCATGAGATGCCTGCCACACATTGCAGGTATTTACACAAACTCCCATTTCTCCATGGGAGCTTGTGCTGCTGCGGCTTCAGCCTGCACCACAATCTCCCATAGAGAAATTGGAGTCTGTGACCACACCATGTGAGTCACATTGTAATACGACGTTCAGAATGACCGACCTCCGGTCAGTCAATTCCCACACCAAGGCAATCTTGGTCAGAGGCAACTCCGACCGACATTGTAATAATGCCTAATTTGTGCTGAAACGCTAATAATGAAATATTTGTGCAATGTTTTAAAAATGTAGTTTGCATGAGCTATTTTGAAAGAAACATACTTTGTGTTTAGTAAAACACAAATATATTAATGAATATTGAATTTAAACTTAAAATATATACCCACAAACAAAACACAAAAAATAAACGTCCACCCTGAACTCCAAAATTATAATGCCCAATACTTCAAATATAAACCTTATTCCTTTCAATAATTATCAAAAATAACTTAATCCCCTCCCAAGACCATATCACCCGTGTATCCATCTCATTATAACAAACAAGAATCCCAAGATAAATTTAAAATAAAAATATAAATAAATACCCACACACCCAAAAATTACCCACCTTGAAAGCCAGTCCCACAAATCAAATCCATGACTCAAGAATGAATTACCCAAAAAGAATATGGTCCCCACCCAGAGCTCCATCACCTGAGCATTCCACTCTCATATAGAAACCCTGTTCCTATAATTAATTACCCCAAGATACTATAACAGCTTAAGTACATACATACTCACCTCAAAAAGGGGAAACCAAAAACGGTTTCTGAATACACAGCTTACTGGTGGCTGGGGTAACACAATAGTACATCTGAAACACCAAATTGCACAATAATTAGTCAAGTCGAACACACTGCTCTCCTGGTACCCTGCACCTGGGTACTAATAAGATCTACGCTGACTATGGACCCACCAGGTTCACAATCTAACATCTATAAAAGTCAATGATACTGAGGCACACATCACATGTAGTCCATGTAGTTGCATTGATGAGTCATCCCAAGTTGGATCAAAATTTCACGTGATTTATTGATAAAATGTCCCACATGTTCTGACAAATCTTGATTGAGAATTCATATACAAAAGCTGGCAGGCAACACGTGTTTCTTATATATATGCAACTTTTTGAAGGCTGAAGTGAAAAGAAGAAAAAATATAAATTGATGTAAAACACCCTTTTAATTGTATATAACTTTGCCCGTAGATTGTAGAAATTGCTGAAGCTGGTTTACTCAGGATGCAGCTAACAATGGAAACTAAATTGGACCAGACTGTGTAGGTTTTGATTACCTTTCATTTGTAGAATGTAGATAAAAACCATGCCTTTTCTGATGACATATTGTGCTTTGTCAGTCTGTCTCTTTCAGTGGTAGATACGGTGCTGAGTTTTCAGCTTCTTGTTGATGCTGATTAATAATGTAAGAAGTCAAAGATGGGCATTCACACAATCCAGATATAGCTACAATTGGTATCCTTTGCTAAAGAGTGCAAGCCCCTGCACTGGCTTCTCTACTCTTACACATGAGGTGTTTATTCTATTTTTTTAAGTCACTGAGTTTCCTTTTTTGTTCGACAGGGTCTGGGGGTCTTTATTTGTACAGATCCTAAGTATCCCTTCAGTGTATATGAGATTCTCTGTTTGAATTTAATTTTCTTATCAATCTTTATTGTTAGGTTGTTTAAGCAAAGTCATGGTGCCAGCACACGTCTTCTTGCATAATTGGAGCATATCCAACAGGAAACTCTCTTCTTTTCACTCAGGTGTTTCCTTCACTGGTTCATCATTGCCTAGCCATTCTCAGATTATTGGGCTCATCACAGGTAGTCTCTACTGCACATTCCCTTTTTCTAGCAAAGTCATCAGACATTTTCAAAGCAGTGGCTGCTTTTGTTCTGGTCACTCAGGTATCCTATGTTTTCACCTATTTTTCTTTACCTGCACAGATTTACACCATTTCAGTATCAGCTCTACACTATTGAATTATAGGAGGCTTTATCAAAGTAGACTTAGACCTGAAAAGAAAATCATTGTCTTTTATTTGGTTCCCCTTTTCTGCTACCTGGTTAATTTTTGTGTGTCTGAATGGGATGCTGAAAACAGTGTCTGTGGTGGTGTTATACTTGTATAACCCTTCCCTTGCTGCGCACACCTGAAGCTTGTTTGCCATCTCTTCCATGTTGAAGGCCTTGACTGGTATGTAGGAAACTCACCTTTGGTTCCAGGTCTGCTTCTGTGAATCCACTGGTCATTACATTGTCAGATTAGCAGAATTGATAACTCTGTCACTAGTACAGATGAGATGGCTTCAGTCCATCTGGGTTCAGTACAGGCTGGGTTCTGCAATATGAATAAGGTAAATAAATGATACTTCTTTCTTCTTTAAGTCTTGCAACTCGTACAGCAGATGGACATTTTTGATCACTCATGGAATGCTTCATATTGTAAACCTTTTTCCTGATCTGTGCCACACTGCCAAATCATGCCAGAAGATGTTTTCTGCCCACCATGCTTCTCACTTAACTGGAATCTGTATTTAATTGGCACCCCCACATACAGTGAAAACCAAAATGAACGAAAATGTTGCTGATGGGTGGCACACCTGAGAATTGTCAATATAAGGTCACTCTCTCACTAACCACTCCGTTGGCAGCAGGCAGAGTGAGGGCCAGATGACCTGAAGTTGATAAGCGAACCATAAATGATACATCTACTAAAGATTAACAGCCATCTTCGGACTTTATTCTCTCATTTCTCCATCTTCTTTCTCCTCTTCCACTCCTCTGAAATAGAGGGTATTGTTACACCTTATCAGGACTTCACCCAGATGTCCAGATAATGCCCCATCAATGTATTCTTCTGTGCTTGCCAGCTGCGTGTTCATATATCCATCGACAGATACTAGATAACCTTTGTATTCCATTCCCCATTTTAGTTTGACCATTACTGGCTTGCCAGTCAGTCCATTGAGGAAAGGCTTTGGGTTCAGTGGCAAACTTATGCTGGGTTAATTTTCCCTCACCGGGAAAACACAAAACTTTCCGTAGAAATCACCCGCCACCGCTGAAGTACTCCAAGGAGTTTTATACACTAAAAAGTGACTGAGCCACTAAGTGTTTCATACTAGTTAGTGACAGCATATCTTTCTAAAAGAAAGAACTCAATGCATGATTTGTGTACCAAACCCAGTACAGAGTAGCAGAAATTACAATACAGAACAACCTGATCATACATGAAATCACTTTAATAGTGAGCTATAAAAATATCTATTTCTCTCTCTTCTTATTCAGAAGTAAATGGGGTAGGCAAATAGCACGTCACTAATGACCTTCAGCTGTCGTAATACTGAGCGGAGCATGCTCTTACATTATAGCAGTTCTTGATAATTGTCCAAACCAGGAGTGCATTGTCAACAGCATGCTTGATGGTTTGGTTCAGATGGGATTTTTTTGTTAATGGTTCAAACCGTAAAACAGAGCTAGCTAGAGATGTTGTAGTTAGCTCTGCGTGTAAATGATGAAAGGCAACCCATACGGTCAGGACTGTGCACCGAATAGGACTGCTAACAGATAGTGAGGCAAAGTCGGAGACCACTCTGGCAGGTGGACCTAATGTATATCAAACAGTTTTTCGAAGGGACACTATATAAATGTAAAAAATAGTGAAGAGCTTAGGATATGGTTGTTGCATTCATTCACCTTGCTGCATTAAAGTGAATGCAGGCTTGGAGGTGCTTCTGTCACTGACTAAATTAATCCTCGAGTAACAGGACAAGACTGAATGGAGTAATGGAAAGGTTTGTACACCCAATGCGTTTCAGTGTAGTGTGGGAAGGCATCCTTCTTTCTGCTCCAATGATGTTGAGCTGGTCTGCATCCACCGCTTACACATTTTCTTGACATTTCCTATTACTAGAGACTATAAATCGATTAATATTTTAGAAAGTACTCAATTTCGTCTCAGTAGCTCCATTGAGTTAAGATTGCCAAAGATTGGGCTTGGTTGGATGTACGATGTTACAACGCGATCAAAATGATCGTGGTACATCACAATGCATCTGTTACCACGACTTGCGATGTAGGGTGCTGGACTTAGGGATAGTAAGATTTAGTATTCCAACTCCAGCCTACATACAGTAGGGAAGGTGTTGGAATAGTAAATCTACTATTCCTTAGTCTAGAGCGCCCTCCAGCGCAAGTTGTGGTAACGACTTCCGTTGTAAAAGACGCGTCGTAATGACACCGCGGTGTAAAGGTTGTAGACCGCTTGGTTTAAAGGAAGATTGTAATGGAGGATTTGACAAAATATGGTAGGTTGTCTGTCTGAATGTTCAACAGCTATGCTGGCCAACTTAGATCTCTGTATAAGATGAACTTCCTACAGGCAATCCATTTCAGCCATTAGATCTGTTAAGGTGCAGTACTACCTCTGAGAAAGAATTTGGTGGTACAGCCTTTCCCTTTTAGAGTTGCAGATTCACCAACTTGCCTGACAGACCACTATGAAAGACAGTTATGGAAAGGGTAATGAAAATTCACAAGAAGGATGAATATGCAGATGCTCGACAACACACTGAGCATGGAGACAAGATGTGTGGACACGGGTGGTGTGCCAATGCTTTGGAGGAAAACTTCCAAAGCTTCAAGTTTTGTAGATGAAATCTTCAGCTGCCAAGAGTGTAATTTTAAGGGGGTCATATTCACAGGAGAAATTGTGCCAGTCTCACACAGCATTCAACGCCTCATCAGGGGTAGTAGGCGCTATATAAATACAATTACAAATACACCCGTTTTAGTGGGGTTCCTCCTGCGTCATTTAAATCATGATGTGCCCTCACCATTGAACAAAGGACCTGCATTTTACACATCCTGCCTGTCTTTCAGTGGTGCGCACTCCCAAGTACAGGTGCGATTAGAGCAGTATCTGCTTACCCTAGTCCAATTTTCCTGTTGGAAGCAGAGAATCTTGTGGTCTACCTTCTTGAAGGCCAGCAAAAGGTGAAGATCAAAATCTCTGTTTTGCAAAATCGATGAAGAACAGAGCTTCTCTTATGTCTACAATTTTCATTTCTGTGCCAACACCAGGTCTGAAACCTGATTCTATGCTGTCTAGTAAGCCATTGGGTTCAACATATTGTGTAGCTGGTAGGTGGGCTTGCTCTCTACTGTAGGTGACCTTACTCTCTAGTGTTTTGCTTAGGAAGAAATGGTTTGAATATGGTCTGCAGTTCACAAACTTCATTGTGTTGACATTTGCTTTCATCACTAGCAATGTTAAATAGCTTTCCTTTGCTCATTGGAAATGATACTATGTAATAATTAGGTGTTTTTTTATTTTTGTGATGTCTAATTCAAGTATAGATGTGCTCTTTAATAGTGGAAACCTGTGAAGGATTGACAGGGGCATTCAACACTTTTATCTCACATTCAGCTTTGCCTGCTTTATATAAGACTAGTCAGACTGGCTTCCTAAGTGTGATCTTTCTATTGACTTTGGAGATAATGATGCTAAGGTCTAATTTGTCTTCCAAATCGACCCTTGCTCGTAAAAAGGATCAGCAATTAATGAAGTCTCTGCTGTTTGGTTGCAGTCACTGGTTTCATTCGTGATCTGCAATTTAAGGCATTATTGGACTGGAGATCACAATAGCAGTACTAATCTATGCTGAGATAGGTAATCAGTTCGCCCTAAAACTTAACTTGGTCACGACTGGTTAACCACTCTCCATGTATTGCAACTATTGACGGTAAAATAATTACACCACAGACGTTTAGGAGGATAATCAAACGTAAATGGTATACTTTTGTTAAGTAAGCTAATGATAATGCAAATGAATCTAAATTAGTATATCATTTTAGTTCAAATTACTTTATTTCGCCCACCAGAGCCATAGCAGTAGGAATATTGTAAAAAACATACAATTTATAATGCATTCAAATTACAAAAGGTCAGGATAATTAACATATCGTATATGTGGGATCTTGGAGGAAAGTACAGCTCCAACATACATAAGTACAGTGAAAGATCCTTAAATTAAGTCATGTATATTGGTGAATCTGCTTTGTTCATGCACAGACCTTTCTGCATGGGAGCGTCACGCTGGCATTTAGTCAGACAATGCCATCCCCTTGCGGAACCACACTTGCCGCCCCTCCCGTGACCCAGGTCGAAGCAAGGCTTCTGCACCTAACTCCAGAGCCCTTCTGGGAGTCTGCGCCATGGGTGAGGGCCTTGCTGGCACGTGCTAAAGGGCGGCCATGGGAACGTGGCAGGTATTTCACTTCCGTGCTGGAGTCTAAAACTGACACAGTTCTTGTATGCATGCAGTTTAAAAGGTCCTGAGACGTTTTGTGACAGCGCATTACAGTTCAACTGATGACACAGAAACGGTCATTAAGGCTTTGCTAGAATCAGATGACAATTTAATAAGGGCAATGTGTGTTTATGAGAAGGGTTTTTAAATATGGTTATGTAATTATTACCTGTATTAATTAGAATGACGAGTCAACACTTTATTTTTTGCACTCTAACTGCAAGTTTTGTGTAGGGTTACTATGATTTTTATATAAATAGATAATGGACTATTAATTAAACACCTACCTCAATTCGCCTAACAAACAATCCTAGTTACTCCTTTAAGCACATTAACATATCGAGAAAGTTTTCAAAAATTAAAATTGGTAATAAACAGTATTCATTGGAAAGTAACGTAGTTGGAATGTGTCATATGAGTTTTCACCCAAAATAGTAATGAGATATATCAGTGTGATGCATGTGGAGTATTGACTGGTACACTTCAGTATCTTGTGCCTGACCAATAAACCTCAGAATGCTTTACTTTTGGTAGTTAAAAGAGGATTTGCCGTAAGTGCTGAACTTGACTTGGCTCCCAACATGAACGACTCGTTGTTCTGTAGTATCCCTGAAGTGTACACACCTGACACTGCCTTAATGCTCTAATGACAATGAACTACTATTCTTGCGTCATTAAATAGCTCTGTTAATACCAGAGGACTTTCACTGATGCACCCCTCAACATAGGGTCGGACTGGCCTGTAGGGCATTTAGGCGGGGCCCGATCAACTGGACTGACAGATCAGTTTGTGGACCAATTTGTGGGCATGTTTTATGGCTCGGTGGAACAGTTTTCACTGTTAATTCCCCTGATATTGCCACAAAATTACCTGAAGAAAACACAAATCCATGCAGCCTTCCATACCTTGCAAAACACAAATAAAGCGTATCTTTACAACTTACAAGCTCAAAACTGGGCTGATTTGCAAATATGGGCCGCATTTTTAGCTATCTGGTTAAAAAATGGGGTGGGGCACTTCAGACTGAAACGCACCATTAGGAAGTAAATCAAACCTGGGCATTGATTTTGTATCAAATGTACAACAAATTGTCCCAAAGCCGCCTTTTCATAATAGCTTTTTAAAACTGTGCTTAAGGGCATGACCTTTGAGTATCCTTTTAACGGCATCTCAACGGTCTGTTTTCATTCCTTGTATTTTTGTTTTCTGTATACTAATAGCTAGTCAAACATTTTGATAGTAAACCACAGCCTGGATGTTTAATTTGATCCAAAGGTTAGGAGAATTGTATACCCACTAGGGTCCACATAGGAACTGGACCATGGATCATAATTCGTCATTTTAGAAAATTGACTGGGTGGCCATAATGCATCTTAGTATGACCTCTTATGTGAGGGGAAGGTAGCAGCTGCTTGGGTGGCACAGCTTGAGCCCTTGAGCCTCCCTGTCCAGTTCTGTCTGGACAGGCACACTATGCATGCTGGTATGTGTAGCACAGGTTCTCACATTAGGTCCAATGCAGATGCTGTTGTCTTAAAATAGACATGCTGATAACTGGCTTATCCAGCTTCTTGCCGTTTGAGAGAACTAGGTGCTATGATGACAGGACAAATGACCACTGGGTCCTCTAGGAGTACGGGAACTCCGACTCATGTGCCATTGAGTAAAGAATCATTGAATTTTTTAGGGGCTCCATCACCCGGAAATCGAGTATGTGGAGAAGAAAGGTTGTGGATGAGAAAGGGACAAACGTTGACTTGGGAGTCTCAGCTGCTGGCCAGGTTCCCCTCCTGTGGTTGGAGATCCATTCTGCCCAGTCCCCACAATGTTCTTGCTTACTTGCTTGTTTTCATTACCTCCTGCCTGCTTGCTGTGATAAAGTGGAATATTAGTTGAGGTGGATGGTAGCCCCCCACAACTAATAATGTCAGTATGCTTGTTAGGTTCAGTACTGGTTTGAATAATTTATGCCTGAGCTCCGTCTCTGGTAGACACAACAGAAAGCCTATGAGCCTACCTTAGGAAAAAGTGGTAAGCATTTAAAAGGACCAAAATGGTAAAGATTTTGAAAACACAATATAATGAAAGCCCTACTCCAATGTCTGAAAATAGTAAATATTTTAATGAAGAAAATGACACCAAAACGACAAAAAAACAATCGAGAGAACTAGAGATGTCATTTTTGTAAATAAAAAAAAAATAATAGCGCCAAAATGTGCAAAGCACCAACCACAGGCTACCGGTCATACTAGACTGGGAAAGGGTATAGTTTGATGGCCACCACAATTAAGCACAGGTTTGATGCGCAGGCGGTATTAGTCCCAGTTGCAAAGTTATCTTCAAGTTAGAGTCCTTAGTGGGGCAAGACTGTCAGCTGGATCCAAAACATGTTTGCCGACGATGGGTTGACAAAGTATGAAGTTTTGGTAAAGCTGTCAACAAAGGCGGGAAAAGTCAAGAGTTCTTGCCCAGGGAGTCATTTATGTAGATCAGATGTTGCTTGGTGTTGCACCTGGTGAAGCTTTCTACCTTCAGACTTAGGAGCTGATTACAAGTTTGGCGGTTGATCAAAATGCCAAACTCGCGGTGGCGTGACGGGAACCGCCACACTGGTGGTCCAACAGCCACATTACGAGTGCAGATATCCCACCGCCACAGGACTTCCGCAACCACCAGGGATCTGTGATGCCTCAGTAGTGGTGCAATGGTCTGAGGCTCGCAATATGTTGGTGGTGCTGCTGCATCACCAAGCATATTACAAGTTTTCTCATCACCACAGTTTTCATGGCGGTGAGCCTTCCATGAATAGTATGGAGGTGAGGAAGCCTGGAGATGCATGCACCCCTTGTTCCTGCATCGCATGGACTGCACAGTCCACACCATGCAGGAACAAGCTTTGGAGTTCACATTGAGGTGCCTTTCTAAGGCTCACCACCTGGGACCACCAAAGCATTGCCCGCCGGACCAGGAGAAAACTCCTCATCTGGCGGGCAGTATGTGGTCCAGTTTGGTGGTGTGGGAGTACGTGGGATGCTGGCATGGCGTCCTGCTCCCACACTGTCAAACTCATAATCATGCCCTTAGAATCGTTCTTGGATGTTGGATTTCCTCAGCATGGTGAGTCTGCTGGCTTTGCCAGAGAGGGTTTGATGTCATCAGATGCTGGTCAGCATTGCACCAGCTTACTCGATTTGCAGTTGCATAGAATAAGGTAGGGCAGCCTCAGCGTATCAGTTGCCAGCTTGATTCCAGTCTCACACCAGTTCCCCGGTCGGAAATCTTGGTTATAGTCTTCTAAGCCTTAGAATTTGAATGTCAGGAAAAAGGAGTACACTCTGACACCAGCTGAGGGTTTCAGGAACTCAGGAATAGCACTTGGTAGGGGTGGGGCGTAAGGAACCATTCCAACAGAAGCCTCCAGCAGAGTCTAGGGCGGGGCCAGCTGAGCTAGTCAACTGTGCATGTTCTTTCAGGCAAGTGGGTTTCCTGCAGCTTTTGTGTCTCTCTAGCTTAGCAGGAGGTAAGTCAACTGATTCTTTGGGTCCACGTCTTGGTCCTGGGTACAAATGAGGGAAGGTAAAGCCATTAGGGTTCTCCTCACATGTCCTAAAAGAGGGTGCAGTCTCTCTTCTGCACAGGTCCAGTAGTGTTCTGACGAGGAGTGGGCAAGGGTGCCACATTTTATCCTGGCACTAGCCTGTGGGTGGGAGTGCCTCCTGGTCCCGCCCTTACCAATAGAGAAAATGTTCCCAGGGGTAACCCTACCCACTTTTGCAGCAGTTCCATTGTGCCCTACTACAAAAAATCTCACAGTGTCCCTCTCTACCTAAAATCAAGATGGCAAAATCGTTCTTCCCCTCTGTGCCCACCCAAGAGCTGGTGCCTGGGAAATGAGCAATCTCTTCTCTGTAGTCACTTAAAACTGGTTCTGGGGGCAGCAACTTTCTCACTAGACCTAGTGCCTGACTGGGTATGGAGACTAAGGAAGTGGGCAGGCCCAGGTGGTAGCTACATCTGCCAGGGCAGGATAGACCTCTTGGAAGACAATTAAGTTCATGGGTACTGCTCAAATGGACATAATGTCAGAGGAACAGAACACCTTCCTACATCAAAGGACTTTTCACATGGCATAAAGGAGCTATTTTGATGAAGAGCAGAGCTTGCCGGGGCTCAAGATGGCTGCGCTCTGAGCGAGCACTGCGAGCCATCACAATAATCCGTAAATTATCCTGACATCCAAGCACTCTTTGCAAGCCCAGACCAGTGGCATACTAAGCGCAGGTGGCGTGCTACAGATTGATGGGCTTCTTGCTGAAGTCTGGGCGCACCAAGGACCCGTGGTGACTGTGGCCTACTCTCATGGCTCCCACACCTACCCACAGTAATTAATTCCACTGCGGGGCCTACCTGCGGGAGGCTTGCCTCGAGGGTCGCCTGGCCCTTACCAATAGAGAAAATTTTCCCAGGGGTAACCCTACCCACTTTTTCAGCAGTTACTGTGTGCCCTATTACAAAAAAAAACACAGTGTCCCTCTCTATCTAAAATCAAGATAGAAAAATCTTTCATCCCCTCTGGAGAGCCCCTGTGCCCACCCTGGAGCTGGTGCCGGGGAAATGAGCAACCTCTTCTCTGTAGTCACTTAAAACTGGTTCTCGGGGCAGCAACTCTCTCACTAGACCTAGTGCCTGACAGGGTATGGAGACAAAGGAAGGGGGCTGGCCCAAGTGGTAGCTACATCTGCTAGTGACAGGATAGGCCTCTTGGAAGATAATTAAGTTCATGGGTACTGCTCATATGGACATAATGTCAGAGGAACAGAACACCTTCCCACATCAAAGGCCTTTTTGCATGGCATAAAGGAGCTATTCAGCTGAGAGGCAGAGCTTGCCGGGGCTCAAGATGGCTGAGTTCTGAGCAAGCACTGTGAGCCATCACAATAATCCGTAAATTATCCTGATCCAAGCACTCTTTGCAAGCCCAGACCAGTGGCATGATAAGCGCAGGTGCCGCGCAACAGATTGATGGGCTTCTTGCTGGAGTCTGGGCGCACCAAGGGCCCATGGTGACTGCGGCCTACTCTCATGGCTCCCACACCGACCCTCAGCAATTGATACCACGGCTGGGGCATGCCTGTGGGAGGCTTGCCTCAAGGGTCGCATGGCCTCTGAGCAATCGCGTGGCCTGAGCACGGCCGCGGAGGTAATGTCCGCTCCTCAGCATCGGCGTCGGACCAGTGAGGACTGCGAGGTTGTGGAGGGCACACGCCGGACCAGCCGCACTGGCGGTAAGAGACCTGGCTGCGACGCGACTGCCTTTGTGGGCGGGGAGGGCTCCCATAGTTGAAACCAGATGTGCTGTGAGCGACACATTGATCAGGGACCATGCAGAGAGCTGGGGGCAAGGAATTGAGCTGCGACATCTGACCTAAGGCTTGGGGGAAGCGACAAGTGACATTGAGGTGCCTGGAGGGAGTGCGCCTGGCTGGAAATAGATGCTACGCTGACCAGGGACCTATCAGCGTGACACTAGAGGGCGGCTATCCAACTCCAGGGTGCCTGGGAGCCCAGCGGGGGAAGTGCATACGCTCTGACCCACATTGCGACCTTGTGGAGCCTGCTCTGTATCTCTGTGTAGACTCCACAGCCCCTCTTGCATTACGTGTGATTCACAAGTAAAGGGCCCAGAAGTGATTCACTGTGTGCAGTGGCGGTGTGAAAGGCTGCCTGTGCTCTGGGGGCGCCATCCTGCTCCGTAATTAAATCAGCGGTGCCTAATACCGGGAACCGGATGCGCCCCACTGGTATGCATACTCTGTGCCAACATTGGGTCTAAGCTGCCATTGTACAGGGACTGTGCACATCCTTGACCCAGCATCCGGCGCTCAAGAGAGGAGGGAGGTGGAGGTGTGATTTTCTTCCTTCACATCAGCATGGGCAAGGTGCACAAAACCCAACGTAAGCTACAATTTGAGCAACGGAAATCGAGGAATAGAGATATGGAGGGGGCCCGGCCTTCCGTGGAGCCGGCGGATGTGGCTGAAGAGGCAACAGGTGACCTCAAACAGATCCTGGCAGCGATGCAGAAAAGCCTGCAGAAAATTCTATCAATATCGAGGGAAAAATAGATACGCTAGCATACTGCATGGATAGAATGTCGGAACGCCTCAACAAGCATGCTGAATGAATTGATATGACCAAGAGACGTGTGTCGGAGGTAGAGGAAGCCCAATGGAGGCTGACACTGTTCAAAAACAGCTAGCGAAAACACTGACTGTGCTGCAAGACAAAGCAGAGGACTTAGAGGCTACGTCCTGACGGAGCAACATACGTATCACGGGGCTGCCGTAATCCACATCAGTGGGAAATATGTAAGTGTTCGTAGAGAAGCTCCTAGTCACACTACTGGGTCATGAAACCTTCTCAGATATATTCATGGTGGAGCGCGCCAACCTCTTGCTTGGCTCTAAACCTCATCTGGGGGCCCACCGCACCCAGTTATCTGCGCAAAGCTACTAAATTACAGAGACAGAGATGCGGCCCTGAGGCAAGCTAGAGAAAAAAGAGTCCTTCAATACAAGGGTTCCATGATTTCACTGTACCCAGACTTTACCATGAAGGTGCTGGAGGCCAGACGACAATTTGCTCAGCTGAAACGACGCCTGCGGTAGCAGAACTACTATGCTTTACCCGGCCAAACTGAGGGTCAATATGAATGGCAAAACTAAAATCTTTCTCTGAACTAAAATCTCTGCAGAAGCCCAAAAGGAATTCTCCAAGACATCAGAGCCGAACAGCAAGACGGAGGGACTTAATGAGGCATCTGGTGGCGCAGTGGGAGGGCAGGACTAGCAAGGCCTCTGATGCACAACTCCCAATAAGTATTAACAGTGGATTTGGGGTCAATCCTGTTCCCCCGCACTAGGGGGCATATTACCAAGCAATAGCGATAATTATCGCTATTGCTTGGTTAGAGACAAAGGGGCATATTATCAAGGGGGTTTATCTCCGCTTTTTTGGCTTTAAAAGCCAAGAAAGCGGAGATAAAATTATCTCCCTATTACCTAGCTGTCGCTAACACCAGTTAGCGACAGCTAGTAGGAGATAGCGACTATCTTGGGCCCCACTTTGCATGTCAGTGATATTTATCACTAATGACATGCAAAGTGGGCGTGCCAAGATGTTAGCGACTGGAAACAGTCTCTAACATCGCTATCTCCTATTACCAACTTTTGGAGATATTCGCGCTAGGCGCGAATATCTCCAAAAGCTAACACCTGCCCTGAGCAGTTCTTAGCCATGTTTTCCAATGGGAGGTGGATAACATGGCTAAGAGCATTAGCTCGGTAATGCATGAATATCGCTGACTTTTCAGCGATATTCATGCATTGCGGCCGTTTTTTATCGCATTTGCGATAAACCTTGGTAATACCAATGTTTATCTGCGGCAAAAATCGCCGCAGCTCAGCGTTAAAATTTTGTCTCTAACCAAGCAATAGCGATAATTATCGCTATTGCTTGGTAATATGCCCCAAAATTTTACCGCTGAGCTGCGGCGATTTTTACCGCAGATAAACATTGGTATTACCAAGGTTTATCGCAAATGCGATAAAAAACGGCCGCAATGCATGAATATCGCTGAAAAGTCAGCGATATTCATGCATTACCGAGCTAATGCTCTTAGCCATGTTATCCACCTCCCATTGGAAAACATGGCTAAGAACTGCTCAGGGCAGGTGTTAGCTTTTGGAGATATTCGCGCTTAGCGCGAATATCTCCAAAAGTTGGTAATAGGAGATAGCGATGTTAGAGACTGTTTCCAGTCGCTAACATCTTGGCACGCCCACTTTGCATGTCATTAGTGATAAATATCACTGACATGCAAAGCAGGGCCCAAGATGGATGCTATCTCCTACTAGCTGTCGCTAACTGGTGTTAGCGACAGCTAGGTAATAGGGAGATAATTTTATCTCCGCTTTCTTGGCTTTTAAAGCCAAAAAAGCGGAGATAAACCCCCTTGATAATATGCCCCTAGGTTTTCACCAGGTCGCAGACTTCAGTCAGACTCTTTGAACCTGTGTTTCCCGGGTTAATGAAGCCTGCATATCGCAAGTATTGTTAAGTTTATTTGATGAGCTGGGTGGGAGGGCTGCGTTAAATGTCTTAACAGGGTGACCAGAAGGCAGGGATTTCAACATGCAAACTTGGACTGTGGGTGCTGATATGCCCCTCGTGTAAGGAAAGCTTCTTTTACTGTTGTGCATGGAAGTACCAGATGTGTTCTGATGGCATCACTATGTTTCTCTTTTAGTGGTGTTCTCTGCGGTGCCGAGGTAACATTTGCCCTGTGTGTTACTCACAGTATTGCTTTGTTGGTTTATGATTTATGTGTGGGAGGGAGGGGTACGGGGGGCTTCAACAATGCTATGTTGGGGTTTGCATGGCGTGGGGGGGGATTATATGAACTCTTTGTTTTTGTATTGTCTTTTTTCGGTCCTAGTATGTACCATGCACTTTTCAACTCCAGCAAGGGTGCCTCATGGTAAAGCAGAAGCCTGGGGTGTTTACTTATCCAGATATAGGAGAGACATTGCTGAATATGTGAACTCACGAATATCCCTGGGTGACAGGCTGAAGCTCTTAACCTGGATAATTAGGGGCCTAAATGACTTCAGGAAAACCAGAAAAGTGATCGCTTATTTCAACAGACATAGCATAGATATTGCCCTCTTACAGGAGACTCACTTACCCATAGACACCCAGATGCTAACTCGTAAATGATTGCACAGTGTATTTCATGCCGCAGGCTTCTCCACACATGCTTGAGGGGTGCTCACATGGATCAACCACAGAAATGGTATCTCCCTCGAGGCTATCGAGATGGACAGGGAAGGCAGGTATGCTGTCTCCAATATTAAGGTGAAAGGTATGGATTTCCTTATTGTTAATGTATTTGTCCCTAACTTCGATCACCCACAATTTTACAGGGAGCTCCTAGTGTGCTTGCGACGGTTGGCATTGCTTCCAATGGTATGGGGTAGTGATTTTAACTGTACCCTTGACCCTGCATTGGACCATTCTGGGGGCTCTGTGCGATGTTATTCTTCAACAGCTAAGGCCATAGAGGATGCAATTGCAGAGCTGAACATGGTGGATGTCTGGCACTTGAGATCTAGCAGGATGGGGGATTCACACACTACTCTGCCCTACACAACCTGTATACCAGGATCGATTATTGGTTCATATCCGTCTCCCTTTGCCCAACGATTAGCACTTGCGAGGTGCACCCATGCTCATACTCAGACCACTCACCCATACAGTTAGAATTTGAGACTCCATTGAAATGGCCAGCCCCCTTCACTTGAAGGTTCCCATTCTATGCCCTTTTGGATAATGTGTTCAAGACCGAGATGGCAGAAGCCATCAAAACTTTCTTTGACACAAATATCAGATCTGTGCCTCTGTTTGCTACGATATGGGAGAGCTTTAAGGTCTACACTAGAGGGATTGCTATGACCAGGCACTCTGGGGTGCTCCGCTCAATTAGAGGACATCTGGCAGCACTCAAAATGAAACTGCCCGCTCTTGAGCGGGAGGCCCTAGAGATGGGGACTGAGCAGATCACGGAGGAGTTAAAGAATACCCTGGATGAATATCAAGCCACTGCTGACAGAGAGGTTACATTTTTAGGGAAGTACGCTGTGGCTAAAACTTATGCGGAAGGGGAGTGCCTGGGAGCAACACTAGCAGCAGTTTTGAGAGTCAGACGGGAGTCTTCTAGAGTCACGGAACTCCGTGCAGCAACCAGCGAGATGTTACGAGATCCTGATGCCATTGCAGACACATTTAGTAACTACTACTCAGAGCTATGTCAAACCAGATCGGCAGGAGAAAGTGATGCAATTCTAGATTATATGCAACACACAAGTTCAAGATACGTTGAAATCCATGCGTACCGGGAGCGCCCCTGGGCAAGATGGCTTAACCGTTGCCTTCTATAAGGAGTTCAAAGAGCTTCATGTCCCTCACTTGATCGCCCGCTTCCAGGAAATGGGTGAGAGTGGAGTGATGACCCCATCTATGTGGGAAGCTCTGCTAGTAACACTCCCTAAGCCGGGCAAGCCTCCCGATGAATGCTCATCATATTGACCATTGTCATCGCTAAATGTCAACATCAAATTATTCGCCAAAGTCTTAGCCAATTGCTTAGCACCATTAGTGCCGACACTGGTCAGTCCCGAACAGGCAGGATTTGTGCCAGGACACACCCTGACACATAACCTGGGTACAGTATTTGGCGCTATCCGACAGACTAAACCAGAGATTAGGGCTGCAGCAATATTTTTAGATGCCAAAAAGGCCCTTGAATTGGTAGAGTGGAGATTCAGGATGCTTGTTTTAAGGCGGATGGGTGTTGCGACCATTTTTTCCAGCTGGTGTCTGTACTATTTAATTCCCCGACTGCTAGAGTCAGGGTGGGTAACCTGGTCACCTCTCCTTTTAAAATGTCCAGAAGCAGGCTTCTCGAACGAGTAGCTCATGAGCTACTGGTAGCTCTCCAGCTACCTGTGAGTAACTCTCCTAAGTGCAGTCCAGCCTATTAAGTTAGAAGCTTTTGCATGGATGAATTAACATATGTATTCCAAAATTAAAAAGGGTGTATTGAAGAAGAAATAGCCGATATATGCAGAAACATGGTTGAATTTCCAAAGTATATTTGAAGATGAAATTTGAGTAATCATGTAGCGCAGGGGAGGTTTTATTAAGTGTGTGATAACCTTAGTGCCAGGGGCATTGCAACTTGTGCTGGTATGTATTACCCATGTAGAGGCATTCCAAGTTGATTAATCTTTTTTGCACTGCTGCTGGCAACCCTGCCTGATGCACTGCTGTGAACACTGCATACAATCTTACACAAGGTGGCCACTGATGTAATCTTGTATTATGTGGTCACTATAGAACACAAATAAAATTAGTAGCTCAACATGATTTTCGTTGAACTAAGTAGCTCTTATTACAGAAAAGGTTGGAGATCCCTGACCATCAAGGGTGCCCGCTATTGCCACTCAAGCTCTTGGCATGGGCCCTCAGGGAGTATCACAGCCTTAGAGGGATACATTTCCTCGGATATAATTTAATAATTTCTACCAATGCCGACGATACTCTCTTATACATAAGAGATCCAGAGATCAACCTATCCCCGCTTTTGAGGGAAGTAGTGTGATATGGCGAATTCTCTGATCTCCGTATCAACTGGAACAAGTCGACCAGTTTCCCCTTACGCGGCCATGGAGCAGTTTGACCTAGAATTTCCCTTGCACTGATCTGTTGACACTGTGCGCTACTTGGGCATTCAGGTACACATGAATTCCGAAACGGTATTCCATGAGAATTATGGCAGGGCAGTCACCAAGCTTGGCGATGATGTCAATAGGAGGGTGCATCTCCCATTGTCCCTCTGTGGTCGTATCTCCTTATTGAAAATGGTGGTCTTGCCGAGGTTCCTGTTCTTGTTTTTAAACATATCGATGGTCCTCCCAGCCCCCTTTTTTAAATGTATCAATTTCCTACTGGTTTAATTGGCCTGGGCCAGTAAACAGCCCTGGGTCAAGTGGGATATTCTCACTCTCCCCTACTCAATGGGAGGGCTCTGTGCCCCAGATCTGAAACTCTAGTATCGTGCGGCACAGTGCTCACATGCCTTCGACTGGCTGCATCAACAATCCCCTCCTCCACATCTGCATGTAGAGAGGGTCGCTGCTGCGCCCTCCCCCCTGGCTGCATTCCTCTTCCGGGTGCCGTCTAGGCGTGCAGGAACCCTAGACTCTATAAATGCCACCACACATGCATGGCAGAATTGCTGAAATGGCAGGCCGCCTCTATTTTGTATTCTCTACACAACTACATACACCTATTGAATGGTGTCTATGGTTGCCTGTGATCACTGAGCCGGGAGTGTTGCATGCCCTGGCGCTTCATGATATCTCCCAAATAGGAGACCTTTTCGAGGATGGTGAGGGGCAGGGATGGGATAAGATGGTCTCGGACAGGCAAGACATTACCCCACTGACGTTGTTTCATTTTTATAGGGTCAGACATGCGCTCTGTGACACTCTTGGAGAACAAATGTTGGAACCGCCAGAAGTTGCCCACTTCTCTTCACTGCTGCGAGCGGAGGCCTCCTGCAAGGTAGTCCAAGATTACAGGAAGAATTATTTCATTAAAACCAGACTGGAGTGGCAAACTGATTTAGGGGTCGCATTGGATGATGACATTTGGTGTTATTGCTGCGAAGCCACACAACATGTCTCCCTGAACAGATGTCACCAACTCATACATTTTTAATTTCTCACTAGGGTATATTACACCCCGCTCCGCTTACACAGATATGAACTCCGGGACACAGCGAGATGTGAAAGATGTGGTGCGGATCCTGCAGGTTTCATTCACCTGGCCTGGCTGTGTCCTGACAAAGATAACTACTGGAAAGCAATATTCCAAAAACTTAGTGATATCACAGGAGAGTCTTTGAATCCAGACCCATTGCTGGCTCAGCTAGGTTATTCTAAGCATTTACGGAAAAATATAAGACTCTTGATAGATATGGGGTTACTAATAGTAAAACTTGGGGTAGCTATGCGCTGGACGAGAGGGCCACCTCCTACCACGGTGAAATGGTCAAAAGATAAGATGTATTGCAACATGCAATCAGAATTATATAGTGCTCTGCTCCCTTCCCGGAATCGCCATAAGAACTTCTGGAGCTTGTACCAGAGCTATCTAGTCGGGAAAGAGTAAGAAGGTATCTGGAAACCCTTACTGTAGGGGTTGTGCGAAAGTTGTGTCATGGAATTACAAGCTTTCCTCTTGGACTCTTTTTCCAGGTGCTAACTATACGGATAAATGTCTGCAAAGGGTTTCAGGGGTATTCGCTCTGCACATGTAACCTAAGATACGGTTGTATAGGAATTGCATGAGTTTGCTTTGGCCCCACCAATGCATGGCCCTGAGGATTCATGTTCTGATATCTGTTATGCCTCCGGATCTGTGCGAATGTACACTGTGACTGATTTAATTTATTTAGCTTCTTTTCATGGTCTGTTATGTTCTTTTGTTTGCACAATTCAATAAATAGATTTCTTTTTAAAAGGAGCTATTCAGCTCTTGGGTGGCAGTTCGAGGGCTTTTAGAGGCTTTAAGCAGGAAAATAGTGAAAGTGCCTTTTTTACAATATTTATACAAATTCAACTTTACCAATTAATTTCATTTCTGATATATATTTTTTTAAGTCCAAAAATCAACTTCTTGGCTGGTTCCTAGGTGAATATAACATTATTTAATTTCAACAGTAGTTTCTAATGCTTTCTTTTGGAATAGTTAACTCTGCTATATTGAAAATAGATGGGGGGGGGGCTGTCCCTGTATGGACACATTTTACATTACCTTTTTACATGTTCTACTTTTAAATACCATGCACCCTCCCTTATTAGACATTAAGTCTTACTTAGGGGTGAATTAAATATTTAATAGGAAGGTTTAGACTTGTCAGAAATGGTTATTTTGACAAATCAGATTTGCACAGTCAGGTTACTGATAGCAGTCCTGCAGCTATGTTTTGCATTGTCACTTTGGTGGTGGCACAATGTGAGCTGCAGTCCACTAGTGAATTTAACTTACAGGCCCTGGGTACACTTTGTGCCATATATTAGGGACTCATTGGTAAAGTAAATGTGCCAATTAGGAGTAGAGTCAATTTCAACATGTTTTAGGGGTAAGGATGCACTGGGGCCTGCTTAGCAGAACCCCAGTGCACAGTCAAAAAAACAGAAGTGTCTGTGCAAAAATCATATTCTTGAAAAGCTACAACCAACTTACTAAAAAGTGCTGGTGATTTTTGCAAAAATAAACATTTCCATACAATTGCCCTTTGCAAGGCTTCTCATATGTTCTGTGCAGGTTTTGTGAGTTTTGGTTTCCAAAACTCGAAGGCCTCCAGTTTCTGCAATATTTATTTGCAGAAAAGATGATCTGTCTTTGAACTCTATGTTCTAAATGAGATTAATGCATTCCTTGAGTGGATAGTGTCTTTTGGGGTTCATCAGACCAGGAAACCACTGTTAATATATGCGTAACCCTTTCTTGGTCCAATTTGAAGGTGGGTGAAGTACCAGGCTTGCATCGACAGGGCCTCATCTGGTTCTATCGACTCTAACCTTTTTGCTGTTAGCTAATCTACCACAAGGCTGTCAGCGCTGGTTGCTCCTTCTTATTTAAGATAGAATGACTGTCAATAAATTTCCTCACCGTCAAACTGCAAACTATGATGTTAGAAAACAGGTAAATCAATTAATAACCCAGACATGCAAAAAGAAAACTCTCAGTCAATCCGGCCATTACTTATTACTTCCCAGCAAAACACGCTCATTGGGGGTTTGTTGCAGGAAAACAAAATACTTGTCTGAACAGGCACAACACATATGGTGCCCACTCTGCAAAATTCACAATCTTCTCTGAAACTATTGAGCTTGCAGATGCAATTAAGGCTTTAGAAATTCCCCTTCGGCAGGCAAGAATTTCTCCCATCAAACCACAATTTCTGATCTCTTATTTATTCCCTTTCCCTCACTCTCCATGATCCTCTGGATTAAGTGTTTCCATTACCTTACATTCCTTACTGCCATTCATTCACACTGTCAGTATGTGAGGTGAGTCTGTATGTCTTCATCGTAGTTTGCACCTGTTCCCTTCATTTTTTCCTGTTACACCTTGATAGCTGTATCACCTCCTTCTTTTCTTTTTTTCAGTCTCACCACCTGCTTTCACTTCAGGACTATAGAGAACACATCTCCTATGCTTGATCAGTCCTTCACCCAAAAACCGTACCATTCTAATGAGGGTAATTATACCTCATTGTCAATGAGTACAATGTTGGGAGACCTTTCCCTGTCAAATTCTTAATTTAAGAAGGAGGTAATACTCCTCATTTCAATATTAGTAACCATTTTTTAATCTATCCACTTTTTTTGTATCTATATATATCAAAGATAGTAATTATTGTTTCTCTTTCATTTCTTTTATTGGTCCTACTTTATTGAGGGCAATTTCTACAATGGTGTATTCTGTAACCTTCTCTCCTCCATGAGTTGAATCCTTGAATTTGTCACATAAACTACCTTCTGTACATTCTGTCACTAAATGCTCAAACTGATAATTTTACCTTGGACAGTAATAATCCTGACATGATCTTTGCCTGCTTTTGCGGACACCCGTAAGACTTTTGTGAGCTAGCCTTATCAATTTCTCTCAATTTCTTATGATTGTGGTCAGATTAAGTCTGGTAGTTCTGAAAACATCTCCCCTCCTTCATGGAGAATTCCTCGCTGGACCACCAGAATTTCTTACATTCTTCACTACAAGTTATTGTTCTCTTACCACTTATCTTTGATGTTTATACACATTTTCTGTAAGATGATCTCATTCTCTACTTCTCTCCTCCATTCCTTTGCCTGTGATGGCACATAACCTTTAATCTAACTCCTTTTCTCCTATATCACTTTCAATCAGGCTTCTCCTACCACCTAATCTTGAAAGCCGGCAATTCATCTATTTTCCCATGATATATATTGTATTTAAAAATCTTATTCTTGACGCTCTACAAGTCACTTACAAATCCTTTGCATATTATATCTTTCCCTCTCTTTGTAAACACATTTCTCAACAGTTTATAAGTTATACCAGCACATTAGTTTCCCCAAACAAATATTTGTAATAATTCAATAATCCAAAACACCACAAAAGCCACTCTCTCAATCACGTATTCACTTAAAAGTTGCATTCTACCTCTTACCTGATAGTTTTTTCCTTATGGCATGTGCCTTGCAGCAGTCTATTTGTAGCTCCTTGGTGCTCTTGTCTGTTTCTAATGTACACTTTTGCCTTGGGTCGAAGCTCTTCAAGTTTTCACTATGTCAAATTCCCCATGGCATTCGTCATCCCACTTTTCTTTAAAAAAGCGGTCAAATTCTGAGTAATGCTAGCAAAGTTTAGGATACATTTGTGATAAAAAACACTTTTAGTGTGAAATAAATTAGTCATAACCTTTCTGGCTTCTGTCTCATTCTGTTGTCATGTTCTTTTTGAGTATTCTAGAAGACTAGCATGTCGTCTTGGCATATTTTCACAGCTTGTATCTTCTCCAGTACTCTTTTCATAACCCTTTAGAAAACTGCCAAGATGAGACCAAATAGCATCTGCACAAATATGCAACATTCACTAGATAAACAGAATGCAGTTAAATCCTCGGAATTATCATGTAGCTAATTGTGGAGAATGTTTCCCCATCCCTCTCCACATTATTATTATGATCAACAATATTTAGAACACCATATTTTAGCCGGATTATTTTTTTGCTAACAATATTCTAACAACTGTGTGCTCACGTGTCCATATCTGAGCATATGTGCTAGCCCGCTCATTTGGAACTTGGGTAGCAGTGGCACCCCACTCACTTATAAGCCTGTGCACTGATCTATACATCTCTTATCCTGGGTGCTGACCTGCCCATTACTAAGCTTTTGACATAACCCCCAATACCATCTTTGAGCCTGTGTGCTGACCAGCCCTTTCCAAAGAGTGTGTGCTGGCCCATTGATCCCTGAGTATGTGTGATGGCTCACCATTTTTTAGCCTGTGTGCTAACTCGCCCATCTCTGTATCTGAGAAAAATCTGCCCATGTCTGAACCCTAGTGATAAACCACACACTACTCAGCTTGTCTACTAACTTGCAAACTGCAAAATAATGTTGATTTTACTATTATTTGGACCTGTGTACGTGTTTTTCCCTTGCCCTGTGTTCTCTGTCCCATTTCCTTTAACCCTTCCCAGATTTACAAACACTTTGCATCAGGTTTGTATTACTTTTCTAATGCATACCTGACGCAGAGTGTACAGGTGGGATTTACTTTCCAACTCAAATCGTGATTTGTGTTGGATAGTGACCAAAAGCTACCCAACGTTTTCCAATGTGCTGCCTTGTGTTACCTTGTATTAAGAGGGTTTTCCACAGGTGGTGTATGGGTGTTGCCATGCAATGAGTCATGGGTTTTAATACAAATCCCTATCTACAATGTATTGCAAACAGAGATTTGCACAAAAATCCTATGTCTCTTTGAGGCACGTACAATACAGAGACATGTTTTAATTTCTCCTCGTTTTTCCCACTATGCTGTGTGCTTCAATGTAGAATACACATCATGAATGGGAAAAGCCTTATAGCATAGGTTTTGTAGTGGAAGAGACCCTTTTTAGGCCAAAACCTATGCTTCAGATAATGGTGAAAGGAGTCTGCATGCGTGCCTAAAGTCTTTCAACGCAGAGAGAGAACAAATGTTAGTAGATATTTGGCTGTTCTGATCTCTCGTATGCAACCCAGCACAGCAACATTACTTGCTACAATGCTTTAAATTACTTTATGATAAATCTGGGCCTGAGTGTGTTATCTGTCCACCCATTTTTTTGTTTAAATATCTTTTATTTGATTCACAGGAGAAAAGAAAACATTGGTTGTACATCATTTTTCAACACACCTCTCAAGGTGCAATTATCACGGGGTGGATCGCATAATACAGTGTTACATCACACTTTGCATTATTACAGGATCATAACACATGTAGTCCAGCAGTAACGGCGTTGTGAAGGGAATGGGGCAATGAACTTGGAGGTGTGAAGTGTGTTTCGTGGTGGAAGCGTGACGAGGCAGTAGGGGCTCGGGAGTGTCATCATATTTTGCCCATAACTGTTCATCTATTTCTGAGAGGGTGGGGCACTACTCCGCAGGAGGTGCAATGCGTTGACAGGTTGGGGAGGGCACAGTCATATTAGTCAGGAGGAGATGCTGCCAGTAGATCCAAGAGCAGCCTGATCTGGGGGTTCGCGGTCAACCCTGTCGGGGGCGTCGGGGCCGTGATCTATAGTGTCTGTTCCACTCGCTGTGCCTCGGTCCTGCCTAGGGGGGGCGCCATTCATGGGGGTTTCCTGCGTCTGACATGCTCTATGGAAGGAGCTTAGCAGTCCGTCCCACAGAGTCGCGATTGGGAACTTTCTCAGTCCTGCTGTTTCCTCGTTATGGAGAGTGATGCTCTCTGCTTTCGCCCAGTTGTCTAGGGAGGTGCGCCAATGTTCCTCTAGGGGCGGTTCAGCTCGTTTCCAATGTTTGGTTATGAGTCTCTTGGCCGTGAGTAGGCCCAGGTCCCAAAACCGGGAAGGGACTTTATTATGTTTGGTCCTCTTGTAGAGGCCAAGCAGGCATGCCTCCCATGTATGCGGTATTGGCATGGCTGTGCTCCGCTTGAGGAACGGCAACACCACCTGCCAGTATGTTTGGATCCGTGGGCATTGCCACAGCATGTGCAGCAGGTCCGCCCCCACCAGTGCGCATCTCGGGCAAGCCGCCGCAGCGTCCGGGAAGTATTGGTTAATTTTGTCCGGTGAGAGGTATGCCCTGTGTAATATGTAAAACTGGATCAGCTTAAAGCGCGCGTTGCGTGGGATGAGTTTGGGGGCCGCTATTATTATCGCCCATTCCTTGTCTGTCCAGTCTTTCCCCCTGTCAACCGCCCATTTGTCTCGTAGTGGCTGTAAAGTATGTTGTGTGTGCGATAACAGCGCTTGAGTCAACCAGTGAACCACGTGTGAGCCGTTTCCCATTACGTGTAAGCACTGTATTAGCTGGTGTGTGGGAGGCTCCTCTGTGATGTTACCCCATTGCTGTGTGTATGCCATGATTATGGAAGCGTGCTGTAAGAACTGTCCCACTGGCAATCCCGTGTCATTGGCGAGTGTCGCGAATGATATCAGGGCGCCATCGGCGTATAGGTCCGCCATGGTGTCCACTCCCGAGCGGGTCCAATGTTCCAGCGCCTCCTCCGTGACTACGGTCGCGGCCTTATGAGTGCCCAGGAGCGGGAGCGCTGGGGTATATGGCTTAGTCGTTTTGGTAAGCCGTAGGCACCTAGCATAACATCATGTGGCCACTGCCACATGTATTTGTGTCTGTTTCCTCGTTTTCGTCAATGGGTGGAATAGTGTGTGGACCTGTAGGGGGGATAGCGTGTCTGTGTCCGCCATGTTCCTGCCGGATAGCCAGGCCGTTACCCATTGTAGTTGGGCGGCTAGGTAATAGAGCTCCAGGTTCGGTACTGCAAGGCCGCCACCCTCGACCGGTATATACATTTTTCTGAGGGCCACTCTGGGCCGACCAGCGTTCCAGATCAGGTCTCTGATCAGGGTTTATAGTTCCTTGAAAGTGCGGGCCAGGACATACACCGGGATGTTAGCAAAGTAATATAGGAGTCTGGGTAATACAATCATTTTCGTCAGCGTCACTCTGCTGGGCACGTTGAGCGGGAGGGTCTTCCAAAAGGCGATCTGAGACCTTATGGACGTGATGACGCGCATCAGGTTTCCCTCAAGAATGTCGGGGGGTGTCCTATAGATATATATTCCCAGATATTTGAACGTGGTGCGGTGCCATGGCAGCCTCACGTCATTGATTTTGATTTCGGGTTCCGGGGCGTCAGGTGCGAACGAGTACGCCCCCGATTTGGCCCAGTTGACCTTTAGGCCCGACATGGCTTCAAAGGATCGGAAAATGTCCGATAGCTCCGGCGGTAGGCAGGAGAGGTCTCTGACGTACAGGAGCAGGTCATCTGCGTATAGCGAGACCACATGCGTGCCGTCCGCCAGCGGAACGCCCCAGTGTGTGCCTCTGCTGCATAGTATCTCGGCAAGGGGCTCTATCGCTAACGAGAAGAGCAGTGGGGACAGCGGGCAGCCCTGCCTGGTGCCTCGTTGGACTTTAATGGCATCGGAGAGTAGCTTGCCCGTGCGGACCCGCACCTCGGGGCTCCTGTATAGCAACCCGACCAGCTCAATGTAGTCATCTCCCAGATCGAATTTGTGCAACACTTCCAGTAAATAGGGCCATTCGATCGAGTCGAAAACCTTTTCAAGGTCTAATACCAAACAACCCGATCTCGGCCATCCCCGCACTGCATATGTCTGTACCCGGAAGAGCCTTCTTATATTTTGGGAGGTGCACCTGGTGGGCACAAAGCCATTTTGGTCGCTATGTACTAGGGCGGGCACCGCGGTAGCCAGCCGATGGGATAGGGTCGACGCCAGGATCTTGTAGTCTGTGTTCAGGAGTGCCAAAGGCCTGTATGAACCCAGGAGTGTGTCATCTCTACCTGGTTTAAGGAGAGACACCAAGGTCGCCTCGTTCATTGACCGGGGCAAGGACGAGTCTTCGAGCACCACTGAATATATCCGGAGGAGCTCCGGAATCAGGATGTCGGAGCATGCTTTATAATATTCGGCCGGTAGCCCATCCGGGCCTGGGGCCTTGCCATTTGAAAGGGCACAAATGGCGTCACGTAGCTCATCCGCCGTTACCGGTGATCCCAGTTCGTCCCGCTGGACATCTGTCAGGGTGGGCAGTGTGATCTCATCTAGGTAAGCGGCGATGTCCGTTTGCGTAGTCCGCAGTCTCGATCTATATAGTGCACCGTAGTGTGCCACAAAGGCTTCATGAATTTTTATCTGAGTGTACATCACTGGGCCATCAGCAGGGTGTATCGTCGTCACAGGCGACGACCTGTCCTCGCGTTGTATTAGCCAGGCCAGCAATTTGCCAGGCTTATCCTCCGTGTGGTGTGTGCGGGCTGAGTGGGCCATGTAGTTGATGTGTTTTAATCTAGCTATCAGTCTGGCATGTTCCGCCCGCGCCTCCAGTATTCTGGTGTGTGCGCCCTCAGTCCCTTCCTGTTCCACACGCATTAGGTCAGTCTCTAAGCGCCTCAGATCCGTTTCTATCTGTCGCCGGGAATGTGCCTGGGTGCCCAGACATTGCCCCTGATGACCACTTTAAACACGTCCCATTCAAGCTGTGGGGTTGACGCTGTGCCCGTGTTGTCTTCAAAGTATTGTGCTGTTTGCGTGGATATGGAATTCCTAAATGTGCCGTCCAGCAGCAGATCAGGCTGTAGCCTCCAGGTAGGTACTGGGGGCCGCGGCTGCTCCCACGCCAGGTCCATGAGGTGTGGGTTGTGGTCCGAGTGCGTGCGGCCCATGTAGCAGGTGTCCGTGACATAGGGGAGGGTCTCACTGGAAACCATGTACCTGTCTAGGCGGACGTGTAGGGCATGTGCCCCTGAGTAGTATGAGTAAACCCTGGTGTGGGGCTTGCGGCTGCGCCACGCATCTTGTAAGTACCATTGTTCGGACCAGGCACGAAGAGTGTTCGTGGCGTTCTGCGCTTGCGAGCCAGGGGGTGGGGGGTGTGACCGGTCTAAAGTCAAGTCAAGAGTGCAATTATAGTCCCCGCCCAGCACCCATGGGATTCCATGCCAGGGAGCCAATGTGTTTGATAACTGCGCAAGGAAATCTGCTAGTCCTGTGTTGGGCGCATATACCGAGGCCAGCACTAAGGGGTGTCCATCTAATCTTCCCTTGACCACAACGAACCTCCCTCCTGGATCTATATGCGTGTCTAATGCTACCCAAGGGGTACCTGGTCTCACCCACACCAGGGCACCTGTGGCGTAAGAGGAGTAATGTGTGGCATACAACTGCCCTCTCCACCTGCGCCATAGGGTGCGGGTTTCCGTGTCGTTGAGGTGCGTCTCCTGTAAGAGGGCTATTTGGATGTGGTGTCGTTTGAGGTATGAGTAGATTTGGTAGCGCCGGGATGGTGCGTGGATGCCCCTTACATTCCATGTACAAATTTTAATAGCAGACATTACGGTTCGTCAGTGGGTCCCCCCTCCAGCATTCCCTCCACCCTCCCGCAGGATTCACAGTTTTCATCGTGCAAATGTTCCCTGCAATGCTTCCCGGAATAGCAACCACTTCTGCACACCATTTCTTCTAAACAGGGGGGGGGGGGTAAAAAAACATGGCTGAGAGAACAGTGAGCCATTGAACGTGATAAACACATATAATACCAAAAGGTCGGTTGCTGAACGCGCTCCCGTCCATACTCTCGAAGAGAGCAACAAAGTTTAAGTCTAAGGGGGTTGCTGTGCAATTCGCACTACAACGGTGAGTATAAGTCTATAAAGTCATTGCATGGAGGCTCCACGCCTTCCCGGGAGGTATATGCCCGCCCAAACCACACACTGAAAGGTATGGAACCACTTTTACATATATTAAAGACCATACATTACGTGTCCCAATCAGTCGGTTGCCAAGCAGGTCTTCTCAGGGTTTGCTCGTCGGTCGTAGGTGTGTTTCTGGCCTATTCCTGTGTCGTGCACCTTTTCTAAGACATGTTGGGGTCTTGCTCACTGTGCAGATCGTAGCCAGGTTCGATGTTGCCAGCTGCTGCCATGGATGTCTCTCGCGGTCGTGGCGTCGCGGCGCAGTCAGGCCATTACTCTGTGACAGCAGCAGAGTTCCACAACCAGTGCCCTTGAGATAGCATGTCCGTCGGTGCGATTAGCCTATGTAGTCCGCCGTCTGTGGCGTGACGTCCGGTCGTCCCTCCGAGGCTTGGGAATCTGGTACTCCATAGACGGCTTCGTTGTCGCTGGGGAAGTCTCGCGGACTGCCGTCCGTTGGTTCACTCTGTTCGGGGGACCGGCTTAGTTCCATCACCAGGCGGAGAGCATCTTGTTTTTCCTGTTGTGCTGCCTCCGCTGGGGGGGGCGTCCCTACTGCGCCTCCCGTACCCGTCAGTAATCTCTGGCGGGGCCTGCATCTCCGCCGGCCACCCCTGGGCTGTCACCGAGCGGCGGGGCCCACGGTTGCCCTGGGGTTCGTGTCTGTGCCACTGTCCAGCCATGCCTCCACCTCTGCTGGGTCAGTAAAGAAATGTGTTCGTTCGCCAGCCACGATTCTCAGTTTCGTGGGAAACAGCAGGGAGTATTGTAGGCCGAGCTGCCTCAGGCATCTTTTCACCACGAGGAAGGAGTGTCTTTGTCTCTGCACTTGTACAGTGTAATCCGGGAAGAACATCACTGACATATTTTCGATCCGCACCTCTTGAAGTTTGCGCGTTTCGCGCAGGATGGAGTCCCTGTCTCTGTAGTTCAGTAGGCAGAGCAGCATGAGCCTAGGGTTGGAGCCTGTTGCCGAGGGTTGTGTGGGAACTCGGTGTGCACGTTCTACCACGAAGTGCGGCGAGAGTGACCCCTCCGGCAATATGTCCTTCAGCCACCGCTCCACGTGTTCCTCCGGGTGCCTCCCCTCCCATTTCTCCGGAACTCCAACCAGTCGCACGTTGTTCCTTCGTGCCCTGCCTTCTGCATCCTTAGCTCTATCTTTGAGAAATTCCACTCTGTTCAGTAGGTCTTGTATTTGTTTATTAGATTGGTCGACTTGTGGGTGAAGTTCCTTCACGTCGTTCTCCAAGGATGTGGTGCGGTCGGTCAATTTTTTGTGGTCCGCTCTCAGGTGCGTGACGTCTATGGCTACGCTGTCGATTTTAGTGGCCAGGGAGGTGCGGGTGAGCTGGATGGATTCTTCCAAGCGTTCCATGGCGGCCAGCATAGTGTCTAGTTTGGCCGTCGTCTGGTCCGGATCAGCACCTTTTCCGGACTTGTCCATCTTGCCCTTAGAGTTCGTACCCCCGGTCCCGGTCCGGGTTCGGGGTCCGTTAGACATCAGCGCCTCGGTGCGTGTCTGGTTACAGCAGCGAGATCCGCAACGGCGTGGCTGCCGGGAGACGGGCCGGGGCGTGTACCTGCAGTATGGCGTGGGCCGGGTCGGCCGCGTGGTGCTTGCTGCAGAGTGGTGGCCAGTTATCTGTACCTCAGCTTCTACAGTGGTGGCCAGCAGTGATAAGTGTCAGGCGGGTTGCGATGTCGCCGTGTGCGTGCCTCGCAGCACTAGTAAGTGCTTTCTCCCCAGGGGTAATGTATACGGCTGCCAGTGGGTTTCTGTTGGCTCCCCGGGTGGCACCCTGCCGCTCGGCGCTCGCCAACAATGGAGGCGTCGCAGGTCTCGTCCCCTTTCGCCTGTCCTCTCACGTTGTGTGGCCTCTCACTCACCCGGTCTTCCCCCAGTCACGAGTTCTCTCGTGCCCACGCCACGTACCAGCTATGAATGGATGGTTTGTCCCTGGCCGTCACCACCGGTGGTTACATGCAGCCCGTGCCTCTGTCCGCAGTTGTCCCTTTCCTCCAGGCCGCCACCGCCGACCTCCATGTACTCCTCTGTTCGGGCCCTATGGTCCGGGGTCCGGCGCTGGGCCTCAGCGAGCTCCGGAGCCAAGCCATCAGTCCTGGCGTGCCTCGCCCCCGCACCTCTCCCTCACACCGCAGCGTTCCGGGCAGTGCACTGGAAATAGCACTGTCCGCCGGTGAGGGTCGGGTCCCGGGTGTTCCACGTGCTCAGCTGGGTGACGGCAAGAGCTCCGCTAGTGTCCAGTATAGGCCGCACTTTTGGGCCTGTCGGTGCCGCTGAAGCCTCGGGCTATCTTGTGCGCACGCCGGGCTCGGAGTGAGCGTGTGCGGCTGGTGTTCCGTGAAAATCACGGTGCGGATCAGTGACTCCGATTTGTCACACCGCAGCGTTCCGGGCAGTGCACTGGAAATAGAACTGTCCGCCGGTGAGGGGCGGGTCCCGGGTGTTCTACGTGCTCAGCCGGGTGACGGCAAGAGCTCCGCTAGTGTCCAGTATAGGCCGCACTTTTGGGCCTGTTGGTGCCGCTGAAGCCTCGGGCTATCTTGTGCGCACGCCGGGCTCGGAGTGAGCGTGTGCGGCTGGTGTTCCGTGAAAATCACGGTGCGGATCAGCGACTCCGATTTTGTCCAAAGTTCGATGGGTGCACGGGTGTGGTGTCCTGTCGCAGCGCTTGTGGTTTTCAAGCGGCTGTAGGTTGTATTTAGACGGATAAATGCGCCGGGAAGGAGAACTCAGAGCAGAGCTCTACCCGAAGGCGTCCATTGCCGTCGCGTGCGTAGCCACGCCCACGTGTTATCTGTCCACCCATGAGGCTTCATGTTACTTATTCACTAAAATGTGTTTGATAATTCATGTTATGGATTACTTAATAGTGCCAAAAATGCATGTAAGCAAATCCAATCCATCAAGTTGCATTTATTGCTCATGCTCCAGTCCCTGATTTTCAATAATCATTTATTTATTTCCCTTGACATGTTTTCCCTTTTCTGTGCATGAAGAGTACTATTGGGCCAAAGATGTTCCACAGAAATCTGATTTTGGTGGTACATTTAATCCTTATGGTGTAAATCAACATTGGATTTGATAGATACGGTAAAAAGATTTGGTTGCTGGCTTAGGAGGGAGAAACAATACACAAGCAGGAATCACACTCCTTGTCAGGGTGAGGCACAAGCAAACCCCAAGTTAATCTGTGCTCAACCCTTAGGTAGCTTGACACAGAACAGTCAGGCTAAATATAGAGGTAATGAGTAAAGAATGTATGCAAAACTTTAAGTAATATTAAAATGAAAACACAACACAAGAGCAATCCCATAGCAAACTAGAACTCATATTATTGATACCTAAAACAAGACCAACATGTTAAAAATCCAATTACTGGAACCGTAGATATGCAATTAAAAAATGTAAGTTAAAATAGTTCCAAAAAGTGCAAAGCACCAACTGTGAAGATCTGTTCATTCTATACCAGGACAAAGGCAAAAGTTCAGGCTGACCGCGATGTAGCGCGGGCCGTCTACATGGAGCCAGTTAGGCCTGCTGAACAAGAATTCCTCAAATCTTGGTTGTAAGGATTTCAGAGTTCTGCTTTGAGGATGCATCATGCAGCTGAGGCGATGTGACGTCCATGTCAGAGATGTATCATGCTGCATTGATTCCGAATAGTTTTGATGCTGTGATTCAAGGTCCTGTGTCGTCATTGAGGAGTCCGTCAATGAGGAGGGCTTGGAATGCAAAGTCCTGCATTGAGGATGCATCTGGCACTGGCTGGTTCAGAAGAAGCTGCTGGGCTTGGGATGCAACGTCCTGGGCCATCGTCAAGGCAGCGGTTGACGAGAGGCTTGTGATGCGAAGGCACATTTTTGTGGCTGCATTGTGAGGCGATGGTTTTGATGAGACTCCAAGGTGCGATGGAAGTTGTGTGCTGGGAGAGTCCATGCAGCAGAGATGATGAATTGGTACAGCTAAGGTTTGTGCCACTTAGCAGAGGAGATACGTTGGATTTGATGGATCCACAGATGGACTGGCAGAGCACCTTTAGGCCCACTTCCAAGGGTCCATGACTTTGGTGGCACCACTTAATATTAATAATAATAATAGGAGGCCTGTAAAGCGCACGGCTACCTCCAACGGAGGTGTCCCGGCGCTGATAGTGCTGTTGATCTAGCTATGTGACAAATGTTAGGAGTTAAGGAAGAGTAAGGAGCCATGTTTTATTGCTCTCCTGAAAATTTGTTCAGGGTGAATCTTCCTTAGGTAATCCGGCATAGTGTTCCACAGAGTGGCCGTTTTAACCGAAAAGGAGCGGCCTCCGGTTCTGACCTTTGCAAACCGTGCGATGACCAGAAACTTCCTGTCATTAGATCTGAGTGCTCTGCTTGTTGCTGTATTGTACAAGTCTTCGCCTCGATATTGAGGACCGATGTTGTTCATTGCTCTGTGAGCCAAAGTAAGGGCTTTGTACTCTACTCTTCTTTTCACAAGCCTAGCTGCTGCATTCTGAACAGTCTGCAGTCTTCCTAGTAAATACTCCGAAAGTTCCATGTACAGACTGTTCGCGTAATCAAGTTGGGAGGTGACCAATGCATGCACCACGGTCTTCCTGCAGTCCATGAGAAGATACGGAAGAAAGCTCCGTAGAGCCTCCATCTTCAAAAACACTGCCCCAAAGACATGGGTAATTTGCACTTTGCTAGACAGTTCTGTGTCAAACTTGAAGCCCAAACTTCTGTCAGAGATAACTGGAAGAGGTGGGGGATTTAGCTCAAACGGCCACCAGAGCTCTTACCGTTGGGTAGTAGGTTGATTAAAAAGATGACCTCCATTTTTTCTGTGTTCAATCTTAAGCAGTTTTCTGTCATCCATGATGAAATGTTCAGAAGACACTGCTTAAAATTAACAAAGGTTCTCTCACTATGGTCTTTGAAGGAGAACACTAATTGTGTGTCGTCCGCGTATGAGACGACCTTCACCCTAAATTTCTCAATTACTGCTACCAAAGGAGTGAGGTACACATTAAAAAAACGTTGAGCTCAAAGCCGAGACCTGCAGAACCCCACACTTAAGGGGGCTAACGGTTGAAGTGTAAGATTGAAGAACCACTTGCTGCGTGTGTCCCTCTAGAAAGGAGCGGAACCAGGCCCAGACAGTGCCTGACACCCCAAGACCCTTTTGTCTATTTAAAAGGATCCTGTGCGACACAGTGTCAAAAGCTGCGGACAAGTCCAACAGCACCAGCATCGCACACCTTCCTTGATCAACCGTTTCCCAGATAGTCTCTGCCACTTCCAGCAGAGCCGTTTCCGTACACGGATTGGGAGTCGTGAAGGAGATGGTTCAATTCTAGGAAGTCTTTAAGTTGTTTCTGTACTTCCTTTTCTAGAATTTTAGCCGGAGCAGGAAGAAGAGAAATTGGCCTGAAATGTTTGGCCTCTAGAGGATCTCCATGTTCACTTGCCAGGGTAGGACTCACTGATGACAGAGTCCAGATGCCAGCACAGAGAATATGCAATCAGCTCATGTGGTACGAAATCTGGGAGTGTATGTAGATTAAAAACTCTCCCCAGAAACACAAATTAACAAAACAGAAGCTACTTGTTTTGGTCTGCTGAGACATTTGAGGAAAATTGTCCCACTACTGCCTCAGCCCGAATGAAGGTTGGTAGTACAAAGCACAATTCTGAGTAGTTTAGACTAGTGCAATGCGTTTCTTCTGGGAGCCTTGGAGTACCTAATCAACAGATTGTACAGGTTACATAAAATTTGCAGCAAAACTGGCCTTGAATAAAACAAGAAATAATTCCTCATCAGAGGCACTGAGAGCCCTACACTGGTTGCCAGTAAAAGAAAGACTTGCATTTAAGACATTGTGGATAGTAAAAAAGACATTAAATGGCCCTGGACCAGTGCTGTTACGAAAGAAATTCCCCTATTACAGACCTTGAAGGAACCTAAGCTCTGCTACTGCTAATCTGATCTGCATAGGGAAATTCAGAAAAGGCAGCATGGGTGGGATGACATTCCAGTTTAAAGCGGCCCAGATGTGGAACAAGCTGCCTACGAAACATAGAGCCAATGGAAACCTTAATAGCTTCCAGAAACACCTAAAAACCTGGGGGCCGATTTATGAAGGCCTTGCGCCGCCGGTGCATCATTTTTAACATGGGAAAAAGTGACGCATCGGCAGCGCAAGGCCTTCATAAATCTGCCCCCTGGCTCTCTCCAGTAAGGGATTTGGATGGATGGGGTGGATGCTGCGTCAAAGCAGACAGAAGTTTACTATATGATATAGAGTGAACCTACAGCACCAAGATACCTGTAAAGTGAATGTGGCACTCTATAAATGTTTGTTATTATGCTGGGTTCGAGGTTGTTGGAGCCTTCTCTCATTGAGGCTCTGGTCAGGAGGCCAACCAACCTTTAATGCTTTAAATCACTATTACTTTATTGTTGCATGGTTCTCTGTACTGAAATATGTACGTTAGGTGGCCTTTTTGTGTGAGCATATTGTATAATAATGTAAGTGATGCTTTTACTATCAACACTGATGTTGCCTCGCATGTGGCCCTTTATGCAACACAATTGAGTTATAGCATGAAATATTTTTCATCTTATGTATTCGGCCTGCAATTATAATTTCAGAAATCGGCTGAATTCCTTCTTCAGTTACTATACCTGTCATTCCTTACTTGTTGCCTCCGTAAAGTGTTCCCAAAAAGGCACACGACTTTCCACCAGAAATCAATTTGTTTGAAGAACTTTGCTTTTTTTCAGCCTTTACATGTTGTTGCTAGACAACGCGTTCAGATTCCTAGCTGTCGGCTTCTCTCTGTTTGTAACATGATTAACCAGCCCGTGCTGTGCTATTTTCTTTCTGGCCCTCTGCTGCAGCATGCATCTCTATAAATATTCGATATTTTTCTTGGACTCCGTAGAACGCTAACAGCATTAACCAAGGTTAGCATATTGCTTCAGCCTTCTTTTTTATACTCCAAGGTGGGATTATTTAATTTCTCCAGCTGCTCAAATACTGGATTTGAGCAGTAATTTGCATCCGGCTTCTGAGCATGTGCATCTTTGAAAGACTTGAGCTCTTTTTCTGATCGCCTTGTTTTCTTTACTTACAATACACTGCTGAGTTCAGAAAGTGCTGTCCCTGGTGAGAAGATTCGAAATTGTACACAGAAAAGAGAAAAGCCGAGCATGGGGTAGCCTTGTCCTCATCAAAGAGCGGGGCACAATACACTCCAGTCATCCATCTAATGGGTCCTGTCCTCTTGTACCCTCAACGCGAAAACATCTTCAATTTACTCATACATTGGCATTGTTTGCGCCCGGTGCGCCTTTGAAAAGGCAGGCCGGGCGCAAACAAAGCCAATGCACTCCATTATGGTGAATGCGCTGCCACCAGGGCAGCCGCGCACTCGCGCTACCCGCAGGGCAGCGCATTCATGTGAAAACACAGAGCAGCCGCTTCGTGTTTTAACAGTGCTGGCGGCATCCACCTGCACTTTCAAAGGGGATTAGAGGTCCCCTTGCAGGCGGGTGCAGTCAGTGACTGCACCTGCCTGCAAGGGGATGTCTGGGAGGTCCATGGGACCCTCTTTACCCCCTGGAGAGGGCTGCTGTCAGGAGGGGCACTGACAGTGCGCCCCCTTTTAAATGGTGCAGTGTCAGTGCGCCTCCTGAGTGCTTCTTTGACTCTACACCGCGTCTGTGATATGGCGGATAGTCAAAGGAATTCCCTCATTTTCATAGGGCACACCCCTATGAAAATGAAGGAACACTCTCTGTTAATTGCACTGGTGCTTTAAGTGTGCCAGCGCTATCGGTATTACAGAAGGGGACGCAAAAGCATCTGCGCCCCCTTCTATAATACCAAAGTGCCCCAGGGGTGTGCAAGGTGACTGTTATACGGCCCTAGAACTCAATAGCACAGACAATTCTCATAATGGAAGATTCCCACTAGCGCATAGACATGGCAGGGTTTGAAATGCCATCAGAACTACTGGAAATTATGGGAGTCGTGGGCTTCATGCATAGAAGAGCCCAAAAAACACATCTGCCCTAATGGCAGATTAAGGTTCAATCCCCATTTACAAGGTAAGTAAATTAAATGGGGTGGAAATTGCCGATGAAGCAAATTCTGAACCTTTTGCAATAGATATTTAAACGGTGTACAGTATGCTTCCAGGAGGATGCAACGTTTGTAGGCCTATCAGAACGGAGGTGTTACTGTTATCTCAGAATTTGGGGAACTCCAGTATTATGAATCAGCCCCAAAAATGGTCTGATTGGTCTCCATTTATTACCGTTATTTAAATGCGATGCACCACTCATGAGCTCCTAGTATGACAGGCATGCTACGTACCCCACTACTCATACAACATACAAGTATTGACATATACATATCCAATGACATATACAGAAAGCAGTATAATTTAATCTGCCAAAAATGAGACACACTGCTGTAAACCCTCTATCAAATCATTTCCAAATCACTGGATAAGCTCATCGCCCCTTTATGAAAAAACAGAGCAATGCCACTGGCCAACTCAGGCAACAAGTTGTTCACAGAGATCCGGCCAAACCAAAATAATCAGCCACCTGGAATGGCAGGAGTGCAAATCAGTAACCAAAGTAGGTAAGACCTGCTGCAAGTGACCTAGTAGGAACATGATAAAGCCACAGTTTGTGAAGTTCTTCAATGAGGCACTACACAAAATGTAGGATATTCATAGCACACGTCATGTGTTCTCCAAAGTAAAAGCCATGATAAAACAGCAGCAGAAAGAACCAGCAATCCACTGTAGTCCTTCTGACGTTCTTTGAGTAATATCTAGATTACTTACCAGTAATCTTCATTACTCTGATTCCTTATTCCTCGTCCTATTACTTACTCATTGCATTTGTGAAGAGTTCACGTTTGTGAGTCAACCCTATCAAGCACCTTGTAAAAGAAAAAACACAAGGAAAAAACGCCGCCCCCTTTCTATGGAAGGGTAACCAGGGCACGTCTTCCTGGGATTAGAAATCCTCCACAAACACTCACAAAAATAAGAAGGGAGGGAGGACACATAAGTAGTGGGACGAGGAATAAGGAATCGAGTAAAGAATATTACCCATAAGTAATCCAGGCATTACCTCCTCATCCATCCCTGTCTCAATATTTACTAATTGCAGGTAAACCCAAGCTAGCATAAAGTAAACTCGAGATGACAGAAATTATGCTACATAAATGTGCTAAATACACAAAAATAGAGGGAGGAGCCAAGATGGCGACCGGAGCAGACCTGTAGGCTCCGGGCTCCGCCAGCCTTTGTCCGCCGCACCGACATCCTGGCATATATCCTGGTGAAATTTAATACCGGATCGCGTGCGGCGCGGCGCTGATTCCAGCGGTGTTTTCCCTGAGTCTCTCCCTGCCCGGCGGCCGGAGATAGCTCCGAGACGGCTTTCAGCCCTGGACCCTGCCTGCACACTCGCTCTTTGCCGTGCCCCGGAGGACTGATGGTGGCCAGCCTACCCTGTTGGCGCTGAAGACCTGAGCGCCGGCGGGAATCTCGTGTGGCACCGGCCGTGTGGCGCCGCTTGAGAAGAATTGAAATAAGCGGTGAGAAGCGAGCGCTTGCTCCAATGCGGCACTAATCCGAAACGGATCCTTTGTTTGGGACAGATCATAGGCGGTGAGGGTCGCTCGGCCATGTTTGCTTGCCCACGCTTGCCTGACCCCACGCCTCACTATCCTGCTCCAGTATGGAACGCCTCTCCGCGATGTGACACTCACTGGCATTGTTTTTGGTGCTACTGAAGTCCTGCATTGCCGCTTGCCTGTGCCACATTACTCCTGGCGATTACCCTGGATTTGCGCCATAATGGCTTTGTCTGGTGCTCCGTGTTCTGGGGGAGGGCGCCCGTCCCTGCCAGTGGACTGTGCTGCCCCGCCTGAGATGGGGTCCGATTTTCAGGCGCTTTCCTTTGGAAGTGAGAGACATGGGCTTCAGCCCACACTTTCTTTCGGTACCATCCTGAAAGCCCTGCGCGACTTCCGTGCCGATCTGTACCAAGGCTACCAGATACTTGGAGGGAAGCTGAACGATATGGCATCGGCGCTGCGGCAGGGATGCAACGCTTTGACCCAGCAAACCCTCCATTCGTCTCTGCCTGCGTCCCATGGGGATACAGTGCTACCTTCTGCCCGCTGGACGGATTTGCCCTCCTCCAATTCTATGGACGCCCGAGACCGTCAGCCTTACAACGATGTCTGGGATACTTTGTCTCCCCTTTCACCGGAGAGTGCTACATTGTTGGATTTTACATCGCGAGTCCCTTGGAACCTATCTACAACATTGCTGACTCTAACGATGGCTCCTGGGTTATATCCTCCGACTTTGTTATTGAAGAACTCACACATTCTGCAAGTATCTGAGGAACCCCCTATTGTAGTCGGTGGATTTTCTGGTGACTTTCGACGGCCATTTTGTGTTTCTACGGCACTTTCATTCTCTCTGCGGCCATATTGTCTCTTTGTTTTACAGTGGGCGGGTTTTTTCCGGGGAGCATATTTAGGGATGTATCCACGATCGGGCCAGGGCTAGGCTGCATCTTAGTTAACAGCTTCTTTGTTGGTTGAGCCGGGGTTGGGACGTTTTTTCTGCATCCAGTTTATCTAACGCAGCTTTCCTCTTTGCTCTCCCTGGGGCGGACTGTTTCCTTTTCTCTGACGGTTGTGGCTCCTCACGGGGGGGGGATGAGGGGGGCCACCTGAGATCGGGCCAGGGCTGGGAGATTTTTTAGTGTGCTGTACGCGCTGCCGGGCGGGGACTGGGATGGGACTACTTATTGTCTGATTTATCCGCACATTTTGAATTGTCTCTCCCCACCTCCAGCTTGCTTGCTACTTCTGTTGTGTTGCTGATACTTGAGGTTGGGGATGCTTTACGGGGCTGGTGGTGACCGGGAGTATGTTGAACTTTCCTCCTCCTACTTCTTCTGAGAGTTGGAGATTGGGATGGTCTTCTCACTCTCTATACTCTCTTTCCCGCTTGGGGTTCTTTTGGGGCGACAGGCATGCCTATTGGGGGGGGGTGGGCCGTAGCCTTCCGTTGGTGTGCAGGGTGGGGGGATGGGATGTGTTTCGTGTTTTTCTTTGTCTCTATGGCCCTCCTCTTTTTATTCACTTTATTCTTTCTATATTTCGGGTGACTCTGGGCGACAGGCACGCTGTTTAGTGGGGTAGACCGTAGCCATTACAGTGATGTAGGGTGGGGGGGATGTTTGTTGTTTTAGTTTGTTTTATTCTATGGTCCCTTTTTTGCCTTTTTCAGGGGGTGGGCTGTGTCCCTTGGTGTCTATTCCTTTGTCTCGTGAGCGTCTTCACTTTTCTCCTTTTCGGGGTGGGCGGGCTGTACATATGGCGTCCACTTTATTCGTTTGTTGGTATTCTTTGCCCATTTCGCGCCTGTTATGGGAGTGTGGGGTCTCTGGGCTCTGCTCTACTGTGGTCGTCTACCTGCATAAGGGGTTGTTCCTCCCGCCCCCCCCCCCATTTTTCTTCTTGATATATGTTGCTTGACGCGCTGATAGATATGGTTGCTGCCTCCTTTATTCATGTAAACTGTAAAATGTAACCTCTTTATCCTGGCGCGGGCGATGTCCTGACTTTTTTGCTTCTATCCTGTTTTTATCCTGTCGTATACATTGCTTTAATTTTTCGATTCTCCTGACTTTGCGGCCGGCCCCTGTGGTTGTGGGCCAGCGCTTGTACTTATACTTGTCTTTCAAATAAAGGTTTTTCAAAAAAAAAAAAAAAATAAATAAATAAATAAATACACAAAAATAAAGACACAAACATGACTCTGCCAAGGTTAACTGCAGCTTTAAGCATGTTTCAAACTAAGAATTGTTGTACCAAAATTCAGCTAAAAAAACAGCACTAAATGCAACCAATAATGATCAATAAAGGTATTTTGTGAGACCAATGTTGCTACAGCACAGATACCTGTAATGGAGACACCACCCCATTCTGCCGATGAAGCAGCCATCCTTTGAGTTATCCAAGCCTCGACAGATCCTGTAGGAACAAAATCTGTCCTGGAATAAGAGATCAAAATTACCTCTATAACCCAATAAAATAAGCTATAAAGAGAAGATTTCTTATTTCTCTGTTTAAGTGGTCAGAAATAACCAAAAGTGAGTCACTCTTCCTGAAAATCAGCAAATCTCAGGCAAGGGCTCAAAGGAAGGTGGGACTTGTAGAGTTTTTAACACCAACAGCAGGTCTTAGGCAGGAAACATGTTTTTAATTTTGGTCTCAATAAGGCAAACCCCTTAAGAGCTCTAGAAACTAATTTCTTAATCTCTGAAAGAACACCTCAAGGGGAACAAATGGCCTTGAACACTGCCTACTATATTTGAGAGGAGACAAAGACCAATCCTTGTCAAACCCATTCTGTAAAAACTGTGGAATGATCTCCAGAGAGCAATGAGCAGGAGAGACACCATTACTGTTACAAAACTTTGAAATGAGGGCCCAGTGTTAAACAACACTTTTTAGTGGATAATCCCCATGGAACCCTTTATAGAATTAGAAACTGCAAGAGATTGACCTAATTCCTAAGCCTTATATATGTATTTTTTGCTGTACATATGCACAGTATTTTTCTTGTTTATTTCATGTAAAGGCTGTCTGCACAATCTTTGTAAAGCACTCTGATTCCCGTTGGTCTATTTTGCACTATATAAAACTCTAATAAATAAATTACTAAAAAATAAAGCCCCCGGGGATTCTGTTACTGGAATAAGGATCTTGAAATCATTGGAAGGCAGAATCCTGCGTTGAAGAATGCTGAATAAAACATGCCCTAAATGTAGACTGGCCCAAAGAACGACAAACATAAATGCCTCCTAGAGAAGAAGTACCAAAATATCCTCAGGATCAAAAATGATGAAATATGAAACAGAGACCATCATTCTAAAAGTAGACACTATGGAGCACTTACCATGTTCCCCTGCACTTGCAAGAAATTCCTTGCCAATGCTTGATTCCAGCTCAGAAGCTTTGAAAATCTGCGAGTCAGATTGAGTCTCCTCTCTTATGAAGGACAGACAAGACCCAAATCGCTCTGGAACCAAGCTTCAATGCATAGTAGTCTCTTGAGAAGGATTCAGCTTCCACTTCTTGAGCAAGACTAGAAAACTAAACATTCTCAGGCTTTGTAGGACCCTCACAATGACTGATACCAATTTCAGGGTAAAACTGGAAATCCAGAGCAGGGCGCCCAGATAAGGATAAATCTGAATATTGAATATCTGAACAGTTACAGTGAACACCCATGGAGAGGCTAGAACCCAAAAGGTAGAATGTGAAACTGCCAATGACTGTTGCCCACTGCAAGTCTTATATACTTTTGATGGTTTGCAGGAATGATGAGGTCTAGGTAAGCATCCTGGAGATCCAAGGAAGCTAGACAATCTCCCAGATGAACCATTAGGATCACTGGGTGAAGCAACCAAAACTTGAAATTGCCCTTAGAAAAAGATTCAGGTTCATGAAGTCAATGATAAGATGATAATCCCCCAAAGATTTGTTTTCCTAGAAAAACAGGAGAGTATCTGTAGTGACTGTTCCATTTATATGGTAGAATGGCCCGATTATGACTGTTGCCCACCACCATCTCAGTATATTCTGATCTTATATAGTGATGTGTAGGCCTGCATAGTATGAATAAGCTACAAAGTAGGGCTTGATTATGCCTTCACTGTTTCCGACTTTATCTTGCATCGTGGTAGTGCTCGCCTATTGGCTTTGACATACTCTAATGCCGTCTTGCAAACTAATTTTGCTCATTTACGAGATTAGTGGCCTATGCTTGAGCGACTCCATTTTCTAAGCTGTCTCCAGCCTTTCTAAGTGAGAAGCCATGTTATGCTTTTCCTTGTTTTCTGCACCTCATATGCTGGTAGAAACCGGTTCTTGTCGGAGGAATGTGCTCACTCTGTTCCGGAGTCATAACAGATGCTAGGGCAGCCGGTGCTGTGGCCTTGGCGCGGAGTGGTACGGAATCTGATGGAAAAAGGAGGCGCGGCTCACAGGAGCCTCGTCCTACGTTTCCACTTGTACTAAAGGGGGCATCCAGGCCTCGACCACTGGTAGTTCATCACAGTACAGACGTGTAGCTGTGACGGTGGAGCAGAATTCTGATTCAGCTGGAGACAGGGACTCCCCTCCGGCGCAGTGGAAACGAGATGTGTAGATACTTGGTGAGGTGTTCCACTAATTCTTATATTCCTACAGTTCTTGCCTAACTATCCTCTTCTATTTTCAGGTCCTATACATTTATATACATATAAGTTCTATATATGTTTTACTGATTGCGTTTAGCAATTGCTTAGGTGCTAATATGAAGAAGGCCTACCGTGACATAGTAATTTCTTTTCATCCTATAATTGTGTAATAAAAGAAACTCCAGAGCATATCATTAGTTGTCTGTGTTCCTTGGGATGGGAGGTCAGGATCTTTCTAATCCAAGTGCTGTAGCATCGGAAAGATAGTAAGTTTCCTTTCCTGCCGGTAATTGTCAAATGAGAGTCGTTCCGCGGTCATCCAGGGAAGTATAAATTCTAATTCTTCCACCCCAAGCCTTGTTAGGAGGAGCATGCATTGAATATATATATATGTTGTTCCACCTGGTATGATTGCGTTGTAATACCCTGTGGCCCTTGTCTTGCATTGTTGTGCGTGATTGTGCGTTGTTGAGCGCTGTCGTGCGATGTTACCAGTGGTATTTTTGATGCGTTGTGGTTGCTTGCGAGCTTCTCGGCAATTGCTATCTTCTAGTAAGTGTTATTATTCCTTTCTTGGGTATTATTGTGGAGTATTGTGTCCTTTTGGGTCCCAAGATGGAATAAGGTCGTTTGTCCTGATTATTGGCAGAATTTTCAGGCCATTACAGTACCCAACCTAGGTTCTTCCGGAGTCTGAACGGGCACAACAGTTCCCTTCTGGAGCAACAAAGGGTTGTTTTCTTGTAAATGCATACTCTTTTCTGGTGATCTTGGGCAGTGAGATACCAGGCACAAATTATTTAGAAGAAGAGACTGAAATTCTAGAAAGTAGCCCAACAAGACCACATGAAGAACCCAGTCACCAAGTGCAAGTCATAGAAACACTCTTATCCCAACAACCTCAACTAATAGACTGTTTCCAACACAGAAGGAATGTTGAATGCCTTTAGAACTCTGATCATTCTTTGAATTGCCCCCTCAGAATTTGATCTTGTTGAAAGAGGGATCCAATGTCTTTCCTCTGGAAAGATTGTAGGTCTTTCACTTCTTCGAAAAAAGTTTTGTGTCATGTTTAAAAGGGAGAAGGTGTTTGCTACTTTTGAAAGACTTGTGAATTACTTTGTCATAGAGTCTATGATCTAAAAAAGGCATCTTCAATATGCAACCCTCAGTCTTTCATCCTCTCAGAAAAAGTGACACCTAGCTACTGCCATGCCACTTGCAGACATAGCTGATGTATTTTAGATTGTAATAGGTAACATCTGAGAGACATTTTGCCTGCACCTCTGTAGCTGCCAACAAATGTGTATAATCTTCTCCCTCATGAATAGCAGTAGCGAGAGCCTGAAAATACTCTACCAGCAACTGAGACGACTGAACAGAAAATACCCCTGCTCTCAATCCCAGAAAAAGCTCACAATGAACTGCTGAATTCACAGGAAGCCTGGTAAAGACTGGATTTTTAAATTGCCTAAAACGGTCACGTTTTGTTGAGGGTTGCTTCTCATTCAAAGGAAGAGCTACATTTGCAGAGGTATAAGAGACAGTCTATTTTATTCTCCTTTTTGTTGTATCTCCAGTGTTAAACTCATTGAAGTTATAGCTGGTAAAATACCAAGAGGAAGATACTGATTATGGAGAAGAACATGCAGGGTGGGAAGAATCATACCTAGCAGGAGACAAACAACCACTCTCCTCCTGCTGCTTGTTAAAGGCATCCAAAAATAAACCCCAGCCTCCTCCGGAGCCATTTATCAGGAAAATGATGGCCATCCCTAGAAGTGGTACAAAAACACAAGAGGGTGCTATTGGTCTATGTGGACTGGAAAGTGTCACATTTCCTCTGAACTGTGTGTGTATATATAGAAGAAAGACTGATAGTCAGTGAGAGAAGAAGAAAACCCATCAGCCCACCCATTGGCGGAATTTCATCATCTGGGATGTAGAAATAGCAGAAGTGTCCAGGTGCAGCGGGTGCAGTGAGTGCAGTGACACAGGGGCCTAAAGCCCTGAGGGGCCGAACCCTGATAATTGCTGTATTTGGTTCCCCAACTGCATTGAAGTGGGTTGTTGTCCTTGCTTGCACCAGGGCCCAAGGCATCCTTGCTACACTACTGAAAGAGCCCCTCTTGAACGGAGTCCTAGCTGGATCAGGGGCGCCTGTAACCCTAGAGGTGAAATGTATACTCCCAAGAAGGACCCCGGAAAAGGAGGCTCAAATTTGAATATCATGCCCAGCACTACTTACGTATCACGGAAAATATATAGGAAAGTAATGTACATCATTCCAGAATTATATTAAAGAGAAAACCTTTTCACTTGAAAGCGAAAAAGAAATCAAACTCACAAGCAAGAAAGACATCATCCCTTCTCTTTGCTTTATTTTCTTTTCTATCAAACCACCTCTTTTAAAAAAAGAAAAGAGGAATAAAGCAACTGGTTTGTCACTTTCAGAACCATCCCAGCTGGCTACAGAGCAGGTAAGTAAAAACAATCTTCATATATACTGAGAAAGATGACTCACACTAAAGTCAGGAATTAAACAGCTGCCCCATGACTCCTCGTAATACAGTAAAGCTCCCAGTAAATCTCTTTGTTAGAAAAAAGAAAACAGGTGGGTTGCACTACTAAACAAAACAAGAGATAATGAATGCCAACAAATCATCAAAACACAGGGCCAAACAGCCGTGTTTTTTCAGCGGAAACACTGGATGGAAGTGGAGCCTATCACACTGACTCATCTCTCAGGGGAAAGTAGATTTACTGCTGGCCGCAAGTGCAAAGAGGCAGAATTAAAGAGAGGGGAAGGCTTCGCTAGCACAATCTCCTAAAAGGTGAGAGCAGACTCCTGCACTTCGTAACATATAAATATAATAATCAAAATGCAAAGGAAGCCAAGCCAAAGCACTGACCGCCTTAAGTAAAAACATAGGCCCAGCATAGTGTAGAGAGAACATTATAAGAGCGTACACAAAAAAGAACAAGATGTGCTCTCGTTACCCCTTTAGGGGAAAGGGGCAGGGATTTTTCCTTGTGTTTTTAGGTCTCAGCTAGACAGCACATTCTCTGTCTGGAAGAGACATGTTGTGTTTAATCTGTGGGCTTCAGCCTGCCCACAGACTTCCCAATATTTTGCTCTATTGTCTCTCTTATATTCTTTATCAGCATTTGTCCTTAGCATGCATGGTCATGCTTCTTCTTGTGTTTAGTCCTCCCCCAAGAGCATGGATCAAGTACTTGTAAACATCCACTGTTTATGACTATTTTAGGACCTACTCTTTTCATTTCTTTTTCAGCACTCTACACAGTGCTCATGCTTTTACCAACTTCTTCTCATCCCACCCACACACATGCCCGGTCCACAGGTCACCCCCTCCCAGTCACTGCTTTTTCCTTTGTTGTTGCTTTCCATTTCACCCACCTCCTCCCTCCGGTCTCTGATTGCTCCCTCGCACCTACCGGTGCTTGCCCCATCCACAAACCACCCCCTCTCCTAACCCCGTCACTGCTTTAAAGCCCCATTGTAGTCTGTTTCATTCTGTTTCGTTCTAGTGAGTGGTGGTGTTCTGCCTTTTAATGTACTGTTAGTGTGTAGCTGATGTGCTGATTGGAGCATGGGTGCACTGCTGCTATTACTTGACAAACATGTAGTATATGTTTATTTTCTATGCATGTGGGTACTAGGTGTGTGAATGTTTGCACCGTTTTTGGTAGTTCGGCAATGGTTTTTATGGCTGAAAAAACAGACTACAAGTGAATCAGGTATGCATTATCATAGGGCATGGCAGTTTCTAAAGTACGAACCAGCAATTGGACAGAAGAACACACTTTCTGGTGTAATTTTAAATAAATAAAAGAAAGGTAGGTGGTGCAAATCGGTTAATTTTCCTGAGTATGAGGATAAGTCAATTTTCTGATAGCTCTGACCTCAAAACATGAGGGGCGTCTCCAACTTGCACTCGATGATAACTTGTTAATAGTTTAGTCAAATCTTAATAAATTCTCAATTGCTTTGATAAGTTGTGAAATCTTCTTTATTGGTTTAATTTGTTATTTATTCATAACAATAATTTTCTCTTTTATATACATATGTCTGGGTTTTACATACGCTCATATGCCCAATGCATTTCGGGCTGTTGCTCTTCGTTAGGGGCTTTATTCTGAAACATAGAAGAAACATGGGTTCAGTACTCTAATTGGCAAACCTGCCACGGTAGTGCCCACAACTGCTTGTGCTTATCCTTTGTGCCTGAAATTGAGTGCATCACATTTGGCAGCAGAAATATAAAGTTGCAAACACACTTATCATTGTAGGACCAATGAGGTCCTCCCAGATTCCAATACCCACATTGACTTCTGCTACAAGGTTGGCTGTGGCATCTGGTCAGGGACCACACACTGGGCAGGTGTGGGCCTTGGTAAGTAAACCCAAGAATATTGTACCTAAATGCTCATGACATGTGCCTTTAATCTCCACTGTATGTTATATGTCTTTTACATCACTGTTGTCCTGCATCACAATATGCCTACACATGGCATTTAACCACATACCAGATCACACCCTGGTACCTACTGAAAGAATGACACAAAATGTATGCCAAGTGAGTGCAAAATGGACAAAAAATAGTACATAGTGGCATATGAAGTGTCCTATACACAACTGGATTGTAATTCAATGATATGAAAACTCTCTTGCTAAATATCAATGGTAACATCATATTGAAATTGGTGTGGATGAGGCTTGCACTGATGGCAGTTGGGTTCTTTTGAGATGGATGTATGGGCTGTTAAAGTGAATCTTCAGGAAGTGAAATTTTCAAATCACTTGTCTGAAAAGCACAACGCAAATCCAGTGTACACGGCAACCATCAAAGCTTCTCAACTTACCTACAATGTGGGATCCTAGTCAAATGTTGCATTCTGCTACTGTATTCACCTATATAAGTGAGTGATTGACTTATGACGTTAGGACGTCTGCTGTATAAGACATCATCCGTTGTCAGCTAAGTACTACCATGATGGTGGATATGGAGTATGGGAACAGAGGACACTCAAAGGATGGACATAACAAATGTGTGATCTCTCATTCCAAAATGAGCTTTGTGACTTCATGGGTAGGGAAGCACAAATGAGTCACAAAATGCACCTGACTATTGCACATCTCACACATGAACTCTGCAATCCAATGTTTGAACTGATGTGCAAATGTGAAACTGGTCAGCCTGGTGATGTCCACTCTTCTTGACTTATCAACACAACAGACAGCATTATACTCATGAGGCATGATGGCCTTAATGGTGAAGGTATGATCAAAATAATGGGGAGGAGTCCTGATTCTTTACCCCCTTCCTTAAAAGTTCAGTAACCTTCTTATACAGGTTTGTCTGTTGATGTGTCAACTCATTGATGTCTGTGCTGGGTGGAGGTAACAGCTGGCAATTGCTGCATGTGAGCAGGGGCCACGTGTAAAGTCCATGATGTAAACATGCTGCACATTGGCCATGAATATCCTGTCAATGGTCATTGAGAATGAAATATACATGTTAGCTCATAGCTACTAAATGGTGTACTGAAATATGGACATGTATGACTCATCACAGCTGCTGACAGGATGACACCAGTGCAGTGTAGAACACCATCCCAGGGAATTTATGACCTCCTGGCTGCAGCAGTGAAACCCTCTTGCACCTGTTCATCAGGTAATTGTGGCGTCAAGTGTTTCCCTATCATAGATTACAAAACTATAACAAAGATCAAAGCCCCCTTCTGCATAGAATCTGCAGTCGTTGTTTACAAAGTTACATCCATATTATAAGAGTCACGTGCCTGTTTGTAAATTAGTAATGTAGATCATTGAGTATGGTGTCATTTCCCTCTACAGCTGCTGGATCGGGGATGGCTTTGTCAACAAAACCTTTGAGGAGAATGGTTCAGCAGTTGATATCAGGGGGGATCGCAAAGGGACACAAAGCTGTGGCTGGAGCTGGTGAGTTTGCTTGTGCAATGTAGATCTCCGTTTAACACCTCAGTGCTATGGTGAGAGCTGTCACTTGTAGGGGTACCCAAACCAGGTCACATGTGTGCCATCAGTTGATGCAAAGTACACTTAATCCAAACCTTGCGTTGCACCACATCTTATGCTAGGTCAATTACTTATCCTATTTCGTCCTCTGTGTTCCAGCGGATGATGATGATGAGGAGGACGGACCTTCCACCAGTGTTGGGCAACGTGCAATCAAAGGCGGAAATCCACTGCTCCTCCAGGCAGTACTGTCGGCTGCAAGTACTGCGCAAGAAGAGTAGGAGGAAGTACCTGAGGAGGCTGAAGGACTGGAAGATGATGGTGACTATCTGTTCATCCTCTCCAAGCATGACGATTCTGATGCCATGGACAGAAATTTTCCAACATCGCCCAAATTGTGCAAAGCCTCACACCCTCCGCCCAGTACAGTGCCTCAGACTCCTCCAAAAGGAAAGATTGCCTGTCCCCAGCATAGAGCTAACTAGCCACAGCTGACACGCACCCCAACACAGATATCACTCCCTCACAGCCCTCACATCCAGGACAGACGTGGTGGTTCCCCTGCGCACTCCTCCCTATACAGTGTATCCCAGGCATTCTCTCCACCATCTGAGGGAAGTACCAACCATGTTGTGGTGCAGGTATCCCCATGGTACCATTCTCCTATACACATGCTTCCACCTGCCACCCTCCCTGCTGTTGGAACTGCCTGTCTCATCCATGGCCGACCCCTGCAGAGAGGGTTTGCACCTGGCCATGGTGGCCAGTGGCAGCTGGACTTCTTCCAACAGCAGGCTGATGTTAGGCACGACATTCATGCCATAGGGACTACCCTGTCAGACTTGTCTGAGGCCCTGCACAACATGCGCCAAATCCCTGAGGTGGTGGACAGACTGACCCATGTTTTGGATAGGATGGATAGATCTTGGCAAGACATGTCAAAGAATATCAAATACATAATATCTATCCAAAGGGAAGAGAGTTTGACACCATGCCTTGGTCATGAAGATGACGGAGGGCATCATGAAAGTGATCCAAAGTCTCCCTTCATGGTCAACGCAGGGAGAGGAGCCATCACATCTTCCTGCAGCATATCACACCCACACACCTGTACCACAAACCGCACAGGACCACAGCAAATGTACCCATCCACAACTGCGCCCTGAACATGCACTCCCACCACCTGCACAACCACCACTACCCCTTGAGCAGGCACTCCCACCACCTGCACAACCACCACCACCCCCTGAGCAGGCACTCTCATCACCTGTACAACCATCACCACCCACTGAACAGGCACTCCCACCACCTGCACAACTAGTCCCTGTCCATGCACAAACGCCAACTGTGCATACACCATCTGCCCTTCACATGAACTTCACCCTGTACAGGCATATGCACAACACACACCTGCACATAGGCAACAACCCAAACATGATCCCTCACAACGATCCTCACCTCCGAAATTGCGAAGTCGCAAGCATGATCCCCATTGATAACATACCAAAACCTGGATATGAATATGTGTAAATAAAAAGCAATTGTCTTCACAAGTCAAGACTCTGATGCATATCATGTCCTGATAGGCAAATGTATACTAAATGTGGTGACCTAGAGATGTGAGGATGTATGCGTGTGTGTGACACATGTACAAGTGTTACCCCATCATTGCAACATGCCCTAATGGGCAGAGCAGATGACTCCCAAAATACATCCCATATTTTGTACAAGACATTCACAATGAAGTTAAACAAGATAGAGAAAGTATGATTCAATAATAGATTTTATGTAAATAAAAGTGTGGGATTTGAAAAACAACAGTCCGTTGGGAAGGGAGAAAGGAAAACAAATGGTGTTCTTACTACAGAAGGAGAAGGGAATTTGGATTGGGGTGGGGCAAAAGAAACATAACACGTCAGGGAGCGTCAGGGAAGCAGTCTATTTACAAGGGGAGAAGTAAATAATTGTCCACAATGAAAATTATGTCCAACATGTCAAGAGTCCTTCTGGTAATCCTCTAGTACAACAATGTCCATATTCTCTGAGTCTGATGTGGGCTCCTGGTGGGCCAGTGCAGGATTAGGCACCACACGGGGTCGGACACATCAGGAGTATTGGGGGTAAAGTGTGGCACAAGAGACAGGGGAGACATTGACGGTGGTGTGGAAAGAAGGTTGGGATACGAAGGATGACGTGGCTGCAGTCAGGGAATTGACACTGGCAGTGAGGGTGGCCATAGCTCGGGCAATTTCTTCTTGCATGATGCGCATCTCTAGAGGACATATCTGGCTGACCCCCACATGCCCACATCACGTCCTCTGGTACAGCCACAGAAGGAACAACACAGGGAGGCGTTTGGGTTGAACATGAGGGGTGTGGTGCCTCAGGTTTGGAGCCAATGTTGGTGTCAACCTGGCAGCTACGATGAGGGGGACAGGTTGCAGAGGATGCAGCTGGAGGCCCCGATGGAATGGGGGCTTCTAGAGTTAGGGAGGGGGTGATAACAGACCCAGGTTGGGTAGTAGCCTGCCCTGGAGATACCTCGCCAAAACTAACTAGTGAATGGTCTGGGGGAGAGTAGCTCTCTACCCTCCTGGCCTGAGGGGTCCAGTTCTCCCCCCACTTCAATGTCCACAGCCTCCACCCAGGCAGTAGCACCAGAGTTGTCTTCCTGGGTAGTCCGGGTGGGCGCAATCCCCCTGCCTCCTGATGTTGAGGGTCTCACCTCATCCTCTTCTTCCTCACGTGTTGAAAGAGGTCGTAGCAGCTAGTGCATCAAAGATGTCCTGCTCTGAACCGTGTTCTGCTGTTGTTCCATTTGGCCAGCTGAGCCTGCTGAAATGTAAGATAAATCATTATGTAGTGGTTGTACACATCAGGACAAGACACATACCTAGGTGAGCGAAGGTCAGACTTTGTTCTCCTCTGATCACACTATACAGTTGTCAGTGTTCATGAGCTTAAATTACGTGTATGTTCACTGTCATCTCCTGATTTGAGTCTGACATGGACACCTGACAAGATTGTTGGTGGCTCACACATCTGTACTGGCCAACCCTCAACTTTGGCATTCTTGTGATCTGTGTTATGTCACTGCTACATGGGCAGGTTCAAAACTCAGTCTACAAAAGGAGATCAGAGAGAGTTCAGATGGTATTGAAAAGGGCCTGTTATATGGAGTCACAGCACATTTATGTCTGGACAAATGTTATCTCCTGTGTAGCATTCTATGAGACAAGAAAAAATGCTGATTGGGGGTCACACATCCATATAGGGTCTGGGCTATTCAGTTTTCTAAGTTGTAAGTCTAACCTTTTGATATTGTCTCACAAAAGCTGACAATCCAGTGCCACATATTGGCTTCGGAGACTGATCAGGTAGTGCTGTGCACTGGTGAACAGTAGTGGCTTGTTGTTACAGCTACCTGTACATGAAAAATGGCATACAAGCCACTGAGGGTAAGACTTGTGTCTGTGAACACAGTTGGCAAATTTGGAAACACTTAGGAGTGAGGCAAGGATCTCAAAGTCTGTCTTGACTCCATGGCACATAATGATCTGTCTCAATCAGAAACAAAACTCACTGAATGCAATGCAAGTCACAGCATCCAATAGCCATTGGCCTCCCATATACACACTGGATAGTGTCTGTAGTACCTTTAATCATCCAATGCACACATCAGTTACGATTCCCTTGGTTCACTGTTAGTGGTGCTGGCACTGCAAATTTCTGTACAAATGCACGTGTGTGGCTCAATACCCCAGTTGTCATGAAGAAACTACAACTCCCAGAATGCACTCTGCCCTGTACAGTCAATGTGCAACAGTGAGCCTTTTGGTTCATGATGACTGCTTCATAGGCACCGAATAGGTGAATGGAGGCATGGGACACACAATGGTACAGCTCTGTCTTCACTCACATCATACTTCCAGACACATATTGCATATAATGCACTTACCAGGTCTCTGCTGCTCATGCTCTTCCAGCTGAGCATGGAGGTTCAGACAAACTGCATGCAGGACCCTCCTGCACAGTGTCGAGAGGCAGGGACGATGCACATGGTATTGGGAAGACTGGCCCAGTAGCTCCTCTGCCTTGTGCCGGGCCCAGCATTTTTGGTCCTCTCAGTGCTTGCAGCATGCCCTTGCCTTCCTGGTGTAAACGCGCACTGCATTGCAGCGCCGACCAATGTCGGCCTGCGCTGCATTGCTCAGCTGGCACTCTGCACCCCATATAGCTGAGGATATTTGGTCAGCAACCCCTCAGCTAAGATGTCTAATTCCCTTTCAGTGAAAGGGGGTGCTTTCTCCTCATAACCATCAGCCATTTTGTAGGAAATAAGGTTGAAACAGTAGCAGGATGGCAAAGGATCTAATCTGTGAGAGAGGATGACTCAGAATGAACACAAAATGGCTGTCAACAACTTCCTGTGATGTATTTCCTATCTCCCACTTCCTGTATTTAATTTCCTGTATGAAATAATGGGTTCCAGTTCATTTTCGGAGATTACGGCTCGAAAATGTAATTTCTGGTTCGGGAACGTGAGCACCGCCCGCCACACTACTAACAATGCAGGATGTGCCCGCCACTGTGGCGGGCACATCCTAATACCCCCACGGGACACCCGCCCTTATGGCGGGCGGTCCCAATCCCCGTGAGGATGGCAGGCGGGCAAAGCCCACACGCCATCCTAATGACCCCCATAGTGCCATACTCACCCATAATATCGTCACTCATGTTGTGGCCCCATAATTTGTGGGGGAGTCAAATCTGTTGAGGGCCAACACTCTGAGAATGCAATAGTTAGGTCCTTTGTGATTAAGAAACCCATCCTCATAGGGTCCGGGAAAGTCTGTCAGAACATGTACATATTTTCGTTTGAGTCAATCGATTCCTTAGGGACATCCACAACACTGATTGCTGACATGGACACATGACCTGAAGCACGGTCAATCTTTTGACTACTGTCAACAGCTGTGTTTTACATTCAAAGTAGTCTCAGGATGGAATTTTTGGGCAGTCGTAATTATCCAACTTTCATCATTGACAACAGACTGCAAACCACATTTTGTCCATGACACAACAGGTTGCTCATGTGAAAAACTTGGCAACCAGCTGATCACAAATTTGCATACCCTGACCTCTGTTATGTGCAATGGCCCGGTTTCCCAGATTCAGAGCTAGCCGAGGTACAAGAGGTATTAGTAAGCGTTAAAGCTATATTGTGTAAAACACAACAGGCTAATATTATCTTGAACATGACTTCAGGGGAGTACATCAGCACACCCCCTGTACGGTCAAGACATCTGAATCGCGACTTCAACAGACCAAAAGTGCGCTCTATGATGGATCGAGTTTATATGTGTGACCTATTGTACCTACACTGGTTAAAGTGGTTGGCTGTCTGTAAGGTGTGAGGAGTTGTGGGGAGAGTGCATACCCAGCGTCACCTTAGGAGGGGAGAAAGGGCAATTGGTTACATTTCCCTCTTTAATTTAGACATAACATGATCTATACTTTGGTACATGCATTGTCTGTTGAGGCCTTGTATGTTGCTTTATGAGTCTTATTGAACAATAGTTGTTAATTTAAGGTGGCATTCATACATTTCCTTTACACATATCCCTCATTTTTAGTGTTTGGTACTTATCCTATAGCCATATGTTGCCAAATTCTCCCTCAGCCATCCGCCTGGCAAGGGGTGACATGGATACTGCCTGGAAACGCTGCATGCAGATCTATGAATCTCCCACTGGCATCACAGAAAGCCTGCACATTGAAGAAATACCATTGGTGTCTGTTGCAGAATATATGTGCAATACAGCGGGGTGGCTGAAGGGCCACATGGATACAATCAATTGTGCCCAGCACACGTGGGAGACGAGCAATGAGATAGGGATCTCTAGCTGTCCTATGTCTCATGGACAGTGTATGGGACATTCGTATGTGGTGGTGGGCTCTTACAGTGATGCAGCCCAGTACCTGAGGCAACCACCACGACTGGCTTGCCTGAGAGATGCCCCCAAGGTCACTGGAGACCCTTTGGACCGACCCCGTCGCAAAGAAATGGAGAGCAGAAAGGGTTTTGAGATAGGCTGGAATGGCATGGGAGCTGCAGGTCACAGAGTCAAGTTCCTGCTCCCACTCACATACCATCTCCAAGATGATGTCTGATCCTTTGCAGATCCTCCCTGCTCTCCTTCTCCTCCTCCTCCTCCTCCTCAAGTCTTCTAGCCCCATGGCAAGGGGCAGAGCAACAAACACATTCAGTGACTTGTTGAAAGAGTTTGTGTGTGTCTGCTCTGCTTTCATACATGCTACAAGGCTGGTATTGGCTCTTGGGCTGTAGTGTGTCAGCTGTTGCATGGTGGGGGATGGTAGGCACTTGGAAAGGTGTTTAGCCTTGAGGAAAATTATAAATGGCCTGAGTGCGGGTATTCCGGCCCAGAAGCGGAGATTCTGTCGCAGGAGCGGAAATTCAGGCACAAGTGCGGGATTTCCGCTCCAGGTGCGGAAATTACGGCCCGAGTGCAGACGTAAAGTTAGGAGTTGTAAGTGCATTCTGTGAATACCAAAAATCGTAAGTGCCTTCTGTGAATACCAAAAGTAGTACATTTAGGATTTTGTCTCAGATTAGTTCTGTGAATCGGCCCTCTATGCTGTAGCAGGGAGTTAATCGACAGCACTGGTGTACACCTGGTGACCTCACATAGACAGCAATGCATGTGCTGAAACCTTAACATGAAGCAAACTATTTATATATAAACACTGTGGGATGTGGATTTATGAATATTAAACTGCTGTGTTAAGTACTCTGGATGAAACCATAATGTCATGATCCTGATGAGAAGCAACATTAGTCATACTGTAGTGACACATCACCCATAAAGTACTAGGCAGACAAATCAAACGTTCATCATCAAGATTACAATGCATTATGGTTGTTGTAGTCCAATCTCAATACATGTCAGCATTACCACTAGAGAGTTGTTAGCCAGACATCACATTCATGGATCAATGGGAATGTGTGTAACAGCTTACATCAGTCACTCTTCACAATCATGATGATTTTCAGTCAAGGCAACTTTTTAAAAACCACATGTACTTCCATTATAACTCTCATGTCTCTTACCTTGGATCCCTCCCACCTAGAGACCTTCTTTCATATCTTCCACACCAGATGTGCTGAGGATGGTTTCTTCCCAGAGCTTGACGTAGAGCTGAGAACTACCACTAGTAATTGGGGGTGTAGGCTGGTTTATTAAAGGTCTTTAAATATAGTTTCCCCTCGGACCCTCCCCCATCTGTGTTGTGTTACAACTACCACTAGTTGCCATGCTTTGGTGATTGTGCTTGGCAACCGACTTAAGTACCCAGAATTTCAAGGTTTGTAATCTCTTTTTAACGTTCTCAACATCATAATAATCTGTTCATTCAGTATTGATTTTGTCTTTTATCTTCTCCCACAGGCATGTTATTTTTGTTTTTAGTGGCATCCTCAGCATGAGATGGGACATTAGAAGGCAATATTATCTTACCACCTCCTTGACCAGAACTCACAGTTCTGAATACATAAATTTGAACTTCGTTTTCACAATGGAGGAGTCTGGCAGGTTTCTGCTTGTGATGACTGTGTGATATCGGAAGATGGAAGTAGATTCTGTTTGTCCCGTATTAAGGTGCTTTGACAACTTAACATTACTGTGCACTCCCTCACAGAAAGGAATTGTTTGTGTTCTTTTGGGGGTGTCCAATGGTCCTTTTGTGTGTTGCGCTAGGTCTTTCTCTTCTCTAGGTATTAATTTCCTCACTGCAGTACTTTCCAATGCATGAAAATCTGCACTTCCCGATGCTTTGGGCATATTCTATTTATCAGGTGCAATATTTACTACATGCACTAAATAATTCTGCAGTACATGATAAAAACTCATAATCAGTGTTGTTTGACACTTATGTTTTAGCAAACTCCATGGAACCAGAATCTATCCTGTGTGCAAGTTTGGTGATGTTTACACCAAATTTGTAATTGAGGCCATTGTTTGCAATTAAACCAGCCTACAACAAAATAAAACAGGATATACGCTAGTCTCAGGTGAAATTCACTCATGAATAGGCCCTGCACCCAAGCCTCTAAGGACATAAACCGCAGGTACACATGAAATGATGTTGGCAGCAGCCCAAAAGGTGCCAACGCCCTCTGCTTGCAGCTTTCGGCCATGAGCAATAGTTTTTATCCACAGGGTCTTGGTTCTTTGTTTGGTCTTTGGCTCCAGAGACTGGTCTCTTGTTGGGGTGTTTTTTCGCAGGGCCTACCTGCACGGCTGACCCTAAATTTGAATTGCTGCAGGTGGCAAAGTCCTGTTATGTGTAGGACTTGTACAATATAGCTTGCCCTTTGGAAAGTGATTATTTAAAAATCACTTAATTGAATTTTCAGATTCTAAATTGGTGCTGTGAATTCAGGGTGAGTTTCGCTTGCAAGTACTACAAACCAAGGGCAAGTTTCTCTGTCACCTGCAGCCCATTTATTTAGTTCACATTTTAAAATGTATATTACCAATTCTCAGTGGATGCTGCATGAGTCGGTGAAGCTTGCAGCACCGTTTGTGGGTCTGCGTTTTCCTGACATGGTAAATCCTGGGCGGGTGCTCCGAACAAGGGTTGCCATCTTAGGTGTAAGAGTTTCGCGAAAAGGATCAGCTGATTTCCCAACTTGTTTTAAGTTTTTTATCCTTTGACTTGATGGGGTGGGCCCTGTGAGGTTCCCTTCACTATGGCCTGGGGTTCGGGGTGTGCACATTAACGTTTTATTCAGGACAAAGGGACCAAGCCCAGTGTCCTGAAATGACTACCAAAAGACAATTGTTTTTTTGTGGAAGCCAGTCAGATCAAAGGTACTAACTCAGGAACTGTGAGTCTGAAAGGTACTACAAGAGAAAAGTTCCAATATCCAACTGGATTCCTTTATTTATTTTAATCGTGGCTTCACAGAGGATTCATGGATCCCAAATAGCACAGAATATAAAAGTCTTACCTCTTTAAAATCTACTCACTAACTTAAAAAAAAGCTTATATCTCAAAAACTACTAGATGGATTTACACCAAAGCAGTAAAAGCTTGTTTTCCGATCAAAGTTCTACTTTAATGTCAAGTTTCATGTACATTCGTAGAGTGGTTTCATCTGAAGATGAGAGCACAACCTGTACAGTGAATTCAATGCTCATGACCGCACCCTTAATGAAACTGATGCAATTTCGTATTTTGCAAATCATCTTACAGAGAAGATTACATATCACATTACCCTTATGATACCAGAATTCCTCCTCGGCACCCGACATTACCATAGCCATCCCGGAGGGCTACAAGATCACCAGAAGGGACCGCACAAACAGAGGAATCATCATCGTCTACAGGAATACCCTCAGAATCTCGACCAGCACAGAACACACCTTCAGCGCCGCCGAACACCTGCCCTTCCAGATCCATATCGACCCCAACACCACCCTCAGAAAAAACCCTCATCTACAGACCCCCATACCGAAGCCACAGTTCAGCGACTCCATCTCCGACATCGTCAACACACACGCTCTTGCTTCCACAGAGTACATCCTCCTCGGAGACCTGAATTTCCACCTCGAGAACGTCAAGGACAGCAATTCCATCGCCCTGCTCGAAAACCTTGTCAACCTCGGACTCAAACAGCTCGTCACGACTCCCACCCACTCTGCCGGACACACGCTAGACCCCATCTTTTCCGCCAGCAACCACATCACTTTCGACCACACTGCCGAACTCCACTGGACCGACCACCACTGCGTCCACTTCACCTTCAAGAAACCCACTACACACCACCACCCACAATGAATCCCCCACCACAGCTGGAACAAGGTCACCGAAGACCAGCTCTTCACCACCCTTGCCCGATACCCACCAACCGACAACACAGACACCAACACAGCCTCCTGCAACCTCAGGCAATGGATCAACTACTGCGCCAACACTCTCAAACCGATCAAAAAACCCTCAAACAGATGCACCAACAGAAAGACCAGCTGGTTCACCACCGACCTCCAGGAATCCAAGCGGACTTGCCGAAGACTTGAGAAAAAGTGGCGCCACGAGCAGACACCGGACAACCACGCAGCCCTCAAGAACTCCAGCCACAAGCACCACCAACTCATTTGAGCCACCAAAAGGACCTCCTTCAAGGAACGCATCGACAACAACGCACACAACAGAAGAGAGCTCTTCAACATCGTGAAGAAACTCTTCAACCCCAGATCCAGCTCCAACAACATCCCACCATCGCAAGACCTATGCAACTCCCTAGCCACCACCTTTCACTGCAAGATCACAGACATCCACAACAGCTTCAACACCCTGTCCCTCCGACAGCCGCCGACACTGCACTCACCAACCCCCAGCCTCACCAACCTCCTGTCAACGACGACACCATTAAAACCATGAACACCATCGGACCCCTGCCCTAACCACATGTTCAACAAAGCAAACCGCATCATCGCACCCCAACTCTGGAAGATCATCAACAGCTCCTTCGAGACCGCCACCTTCCCGGAGAGCTGGAAGCACGCTGAGATCAAAGCACTACTCAAGAAACCCACAGTGGACCCAAAGGACCTCAAGAACTTCCTGCCCATCAGATCCTTTTCCTACCTCACTGCAAAGACATGGAATACCCTCCCCACCCATCTGAGACAGACCCAAGACCTGCTGACCTTCAGGAGACGTCTCAAGACCTGGCAATTCGAGCAGTAGCTGCACCCCCCCTCCACGATTAGTGCGCTCTACAAATGTTTGATTGATTGGTTAATTGATTGATTGATTGATATTAAAACGGATGCCTATGAATATAGTAGCATTAATTGGATTGATTATGTGTTAATCTTCAGCTACATTTTGCCTTTAGGTTTTGACATCTATTGATATTGGTATAAATATTGTGAGGTCATAAACATTGCATTTGGTGTGCAAGTTAGGGTTCACATGGATTCTATGTGAGTAATGGATTCTGCTCCTAACCATAACTTACAATTTTAGGTTTTTTTTCTGTTTAAATTCCTAACCGCAACATTTTTACTTGGTTCTTTTAAGGAGGTTTTCTCAGGTTTACCATAACTTCTCACTAACATTTTCATTTAATTTTTAATCTTTTTTTATCATATACAACATCCAAGAGTTCCCTTAGCCCAACCCTCCATGGGCGGCCATCCACACATACATGAACTTTAGTTGGACCTAGTCCCAAACTGCTGCAAGCAGCCAACCCACACAGCACTGGGCCCCACTGCTCCACTGTCTAAAATTGGTCAACCACCACTGTCCCCGGCCTTCACCACCGGTCACAATTCATCAAATGCAAAAAGAACAATTGATGGACAAAATGCAGAACAATGTCATACATTTCCCCCAGTACAGAGATCTGGGCCTAAATCCATTGTTGTTTGCCTACCATGCCATTCCAGTTTGGACCCAGCCATATGCAAATCAGTCTTGACCCTGCGCCCAATGGGAACAGTCCAGCCCGAACTGCCAGGCCAGGTTCTCCCTGGACTGGAAACAAGCATCCTAGTACCGGGTTCAGGCGTTCAGCCATCATCAGCCAGGATAGCATGGCTCCAGTGGCATGAAGGACACGGAACCCATGTCTGGGCATACCCGTCCCACTCAGGGTAACAACTGCAAAAAGAACAATTGATGGACAGAATGCAGAACAATATCATACATTCACCCCAGTGCAGAGATATGGGCCTAAATCCATCGTTTTTGTGCTCACCATGCCATTCCAGTTTGGACCCAGCCATATGCAAATCAGTCTTGACCCTGCGCCCAATGGGAACAGTCCAGCCCGAACTACCAGGCCAGGTCCTCTCTGGACTGGAAACAAGCATCCTAAGACCGGTTTCGGGCTTTCAGCCCTCATCAGCCAGGATAGCTTGACTCTAGTGGCATGGAGAGCACGGGACCACTGTCTGGGCATACCCGTCCCACTCGGGGTGACAACTGCAAAAAGTACAATTGATGGACAGAATGCAGAACAATGTCATACATTCACCCCAGTGCAGAGATATGGGCCTAAATCCATAGTTTTTGTGCTCATAGTGCCATTCCAGTTCGGACCCAGCCATATGCAAATCAGTCTTGGTCCTGCGCCCAATGAGAACAGTCCAGCCCGAACTGCCAGGCCAGGTCCTCTCTGGACTGAAAAGAAGCATCCTAAGACCGGCTTCGGGCTTTCAGCCCTCATCAGCCTGGATAGCTTGACTCCAGTGGCATGGAGAGCACGGGACCCACATCTAGGCATACCCGTCTCACTCGGGTTGACAAATGCAAAAAGAACAATTGATGGACAGACTGCAGAACAATGGATTTAACCTGGATCTCTTGACTGAGAGTGAATCGATGATTTATTCTACATTCCATCCATCATTTGTTTGCGTAGCACTTTTCACCCAAAAGAACAATGTATTTAACCCAGATCTCTTGACTGGGGGTGAATGTTTGATTTATTCAGCATTCCATCCATCATTTGTTAGCATAGCACTTTTCACCCTTTGGTATGCCTAGACGTGGGTCCGTTGCTCACTGTGCCACTGGACTCAAGCTAGCCTGACTGATGAAGGGTAATACCCAGAAACCGGTCCCAGGATGCTTGTTTCCAGTCCAGGGAGGAGTTGGCTTGGCCATTCGGTCTGGACTGTTCCCATGAGGCATAGGGTCAAGACTGATTTGCATATGGCTGGATCTAAACTGGGGTGGCATGGTGAGTAAAAGAACAATGCATTTAACCAAGATCTCTTGACAGGGGGTGCATGTATGATTTATTCAGCATTCCTTCCATCATTTGTTTGCTTAGCCCAATTCATCAAAGGCAGCCAAAACACTGAAGTGCATACCCTTTAGTACTGCACCACAGAGTTGGTCACAGGGCATGTCTTTTGGCTAAGACCTGCATCCAACCATCCATGGTCTACCAGCCTCTGATGCACTTGGTCATTGACCACATGCAGCATAGGTTGCCCTCAGGGCCTGGCCTCTGGCTACTCCCTCAGTCCAAATCATTAAGGGAGGCTAGCATCAGCAGTGCATAGCCTTCAGCATTGCACTATGGGGTTAGTCGAAGGACCTGTCCTCTATGCTGGCTCTACGCTCTACATTTTGTGGGTGGCCAACCCTGCTGTGCATGTCAGAAGTAGTGGGAATTCCCATAGGGTCTGATCTCCAGGCCTTCAGCATGTGCATTGGGGTTGGTTAACTGCCACAGTGCACATTATTTGTCTGTGTGCAACAGAGATACATATTCTGCTGGCTGACAAGCCCCTTGTGTAGCTGGGGGTTGACCATAGGTCCTGCTCGACAGCCCACCTATGGGTCCAGTTCTCTGCAGGCCGTTAGCACCCGCAGCCCTCAATCTTGGACATGCACAGAAGGGGTTGGTCCAGCTCCCACCCGACATGTGCAGCCAACCCACACATGTGGCTGTTGATACAGGAAATGTGAGTCCTATGTTGGATTTATCCTATGGCCCAGACGAATCTCTGGAACCTGAGGAATTCACCATATAATTCACAATCAGCATGCTACAAATCATTTTTAATTTTTATTTTAATAGTTGGAGTCCAACACATGTGCCCTTCATGCCCTTTTTACTGGCATTGTTCTTAACACAGTGCTTGGTACACTTGGGCAAAAATGTTTGTGTGACAGCCAGTCAATCAGAACATGGTGGATGCAAACCTGGATTCCAAAAATTGCAATGGATGAAGATAGTTAAAGCTCCTAAGTCTAAGGGTTGCATGTGTTTTATGAATCCTCGGAGTATCTGCGAATTAGCGATCCAGATATCTCTACAATGTACCCTCTTCATGCACAACTAAGATTCCGAAGGGGTTTAAAATAGAAAATTGCACTATTGAACTCTCTCTCCTTTTTCTTGGCCTTGCTGGATGGACCTACATGAAATTTGGCATGAAGTACCGCAGTGGATATATGTTGTTGTTTTTTTCATTTTCATGCTGATTCATAGATTGGCAAAAGTTTCTAGCAGATTTGTGGAGCCACGGACATGCCCAAACAGGGAAGACTAAACAAACAATAATGGTTCTGTCGGAAAGAGCATTTAAATTGAACATGGTATCTAATACACAATATTTGTGTGTATATCCCATGAAGGATATACACCGATTTACACAAATAAATGAATGAAGCACTGATCCCAATGTATAGAAAATTATTCTTTAGTATTCACTTCTCTCTTAAATCTTAATTATGCAAAGAATTAGGTATACTGTCCAATATATATAAAACATAAGCTGTGAATAAACAAGGGGTGTAGGTCGTGATTTGTGACTGATTGTGACAAGTAAAAACAACGTATATACATAAAATGAAAGTTTTTCAAGGTATCCACTGTAAATCACAATAGTCTTAATGGATTAAATTTGTTCTTTTGTTCCTTGGGACTTTGTGCAGTTGGATATATAACAAAGCACGTTGACGTTTCGACCCTAGTGATGATGTGCTGATTATGCACATCTGGAGCTGGTCTTCATCAGGACTGGAAAAGGGTAGGACAGCCTATGAATGTAAATAACATGGGGTCAGGACCTTCTACGGGTCAGTGCTTTAAAAGCGGAAGAAGGGACACCCTTAATGAGCTCACCTTGTTATTGCGTGTGTGGTTCATCTGGTCCTTTACTGATGATGGTGCTTGTCAGCCGACAAGGCACTAAGTGCTGTGAGTTCACTGCTTCTAAAAATAATGTATGATGGAAACCTGAGCTAAATACCAAACTAGAGAGCTTCAATTATTTGGTATACCATGGTCAAGGGGTCTCACCCTACCTTATCTTCTAGATTCTACCGCACCAGCCGGTGGGATTATTTTCTGGTCTGGGTCACCTTGGCAATTACCTAGGGAAAAAAGGGTGAAGTCTAAGTAAATGTGGGTACGGCCTGTACATCTTAGTTTAGCTGATAGAACGTGGGTTGAGATTGAGCTGGTTTAAATCCGATCGTTGGTGACCCCAGGAACACACCATCTTCAACTGGTTAATCATGAATGTCTTTCAAAAGGATTGGGAGTGGTGCGAGTTCCATTTGTGACAGAGTGACGATTGAATCATGCTGTTGGTATGTGATTAATGTGGCAAGATAGTGGGCCTGTCATGCCGCTACAGGATGCTGGTATCGGTTTGTCCTTTCCAGGGAACAGCTGGTTGTGCCTATGTTAAACGGTGTGTATAGATTTAACATGCCTAAATGATTCGTACTACCAACTACGAGGTTAGTTACTGTGGTCAATTAAAAAATGGCCTCGACGTGATTACCACATTTTAAACTGGTGATGTAATATCTGAGCTATGGTGACTCTAAAAATGCCGTAATGTTTCTTGCATGGGTTGTCTTACTGGTATGCAAGAAGGATAGCGTGTCTCTATACCGTCTGTGAAAGCAACCGCGTTTTGTTACTCTCAAAGCCCAAAATAATGTGCCTCAATGAGCCGTTAGTAAAATCAAGGAAATCGTGAATTATTAAGATGCACTGTTAAGCAAGGAGGTAGCGTGTCATCATCACGTCTATGGAACAAACCGCGTTTTGTTACTCATACTGCCCAAAATAACGTGCCTCAGTGTGCCATTAGGAAAATTAAGTAAATCGTGAATTATAAAGAAGCATTCGTATTCTAACTCAACTGTTACATGAAGGCCTGGCTAGATTCTGTACTTACTCGGGCGTGTGTGAACAGACGTCTGTCTTCATCAGGTCCTCACGGTAAATGCCGGCTCGACTGCTCAAGCGCGTCAGATTTAACCTGCGCTCAGCACGGTGTACGTGTGCCACGTGTGTGCCGGGACCGAGCTAATATCCGGTTGTACGAATGTCTTCCATGTTCGATTATCTGGCTCTGAACCATGCTTCTGATGCTGCTACCCTCATTGTAAACTCATGCATTTTATGGGACCTTACTGTGTGTGTTAGTGATGGAACCCTTATCGTACCATTTGCATTTGAAGGGGACATATTCTATTGACTGTTTTTAATTTGAATGATTACATTTATGTAAATAATTATTTTTGAAAAAGCCACGTATTCCATAGCTGGCATATTTCTAAAAACATATGTTTAACCAATATGGGAGTATATTGTCATATAGTCATCTCACTTATAACTTTTGGCATTGTATATTTACATATTTGCACATGTGGTGTAAATACATTTGTGCACATTTCTGTACCCAGCATATTTATTATAATGAACTTATATCATTAAACAGTCTCCGTTCACTTTGCTGTCGGTGTATAATTGCATGTTTGCACCTCTGATATAGATGCAGTGGTTCATGGCTATATATTTAGCTCGATTATTCTAATAAACATGTGTTATTGAACGGTACAATTATTATAATAAAAAAATATATAAACATGTGTCATTGACCAATCTCCACTAAAGTTGCTGTCAGTGTATATTGCTAACGTTTATACATTCTAGTGTAAATGTGTTATTGAATAGCTCAATATTTACTTGTTCTACACAAGTTGTATACATAATTTGAGCACAGTAGAAGCAGCCTGGAGCTCCCATTGTCTCTGCTTTGATTAGTTACCTCTCTGGATAAATCCATAATGTCTGTTGTCTATAGGATGTGGATGCGAAGAACAGGCCAATGTCAAGGTTACAATTTACTCATTTGCATATAGGTTTCTTCCTGTTCGTTGAGACCATAGGTGGTGGCTTCAGTGGCATGTATCCAACAGAATTCCTTGATATTTAGTTGGTTTATTATGCTGCTGCCTCTTTGGTGAATGGTCACCTTTTCCAAAACTGCCCATTTGATATGGTCAGAAGTGTGGCCCAATGTGGAGTAGTGCTCCACCAATGGTGCTCCTTGTACTTTGCATTTAATTCTGCTTTGGTGCTGCAAAATTCTGTTTTTAATCTTCTGCGTGGTCTGGCCTATGTAGATGGACTGACATGGGCATCTTATTGCATGAATTACATTTTGGCTGTTGCAGTTTGTGAAGTGATGAAGGGTGTATGTCTTTCCCCTATGGACGATCTTGTTTCCGTTATGGCATATTTACAAGCTTTACAGCTACCACACCTCTGGTGTCCAGTGACGGGCGGAAGGCCTAGCTGTGATCTTATGTCTGGAGTAGGTATTGGGTCTAGAAATGAGGACACAATGTCGTCCTTAACGTTTCTTGCCCTCTTATAGGCGAACATTGGGGCTTCTGGTAACCCAATCTCAGTTCCTACTAGGTTCCAGTACTTCTTGAATATTTTATTGATATTATGACTTCTGTGTTAAAGGTGGTTACACAAATCATCTTTGTTTTTCGGTTGAGTTTCGAGTAGAGTCTCCCTTGGTCTGTACCAGGCTCTTCTCCTGGCTCTGTTGAGGAGCCCTTTTGGATACCCCCTGTCTTTGAGTTTGTAGATGAGTTGGTCACTTTCCTTGAAATAGTCATTTCTTCTCGTACAATTTCTACGGACCCCCAGAAATTGACCGCAGGGTAAGTTGTCCTTCAAATTCCTGGGGTGATGCAAGTTGTATCGTAACGATGTGTTGCGATCCGTTGGTTTCTTAAATAGATTCATTACACTTTTTCCATCCTCAGCTTCTAGAGTCAGATCTAAGAAACGGATTGATTCACTGCTGTGTGCCATAGTGAACTGAATGTCTGTTGAGCGAGGGTTGAGCCATTCCAGAAACCGTTGTAATGTTTCCTCTGTTCCTGTCCAGATTATGACGATATTCCAGGATGTCATATTGTCTTTAAATGGATTATCATCTGGATACATATGTTGGTTTTCAAAATTATCCATGTACAAATTAGCTAGATTAGGGGCGTATCCGGCCCCCATATCTACTCTTTGCATTGATAATAAAACATGTTTTGAAATATGAAGTACTTTTTTGTCATGGTGATGGTTAGTAGTTGGATTAAAAATTCAGTTGGGATCCAATGGGGTGTAGGACGGGTATCTAGGACTTTCCTCATGACTGTGATGGCCTCCTCTTGTGGTATGCAAGTATATAGTGAGCACACGTCTAGTGTGACAAATATTTGTTTTGATTTGTCAAATGGTTGATCCTCCAGGATTTGGATGGTGTGCATCGTGTCTCGTATAAATTACCTGGTTTTCCAAACGAATGGTTGCAAGAATTTATCCACGTATTGATTCACAGGCTCAAAGACTGAACCACAGCCTGAGACTATTGGTCTTCCAGGCGGTCGCTGTAGATTTTTGTGGACCTTCGGAATCGTGTATATTGTAGGGGTCCGTGGGGTCTCATTATTCAGGAATTTGGATTCCGGTTCTGAGAGAAATTCTTCCTCTATACCTTATTTCGTAAGTTCTTTTAAGAGTTTAGCAATGTCTTTAGTAGGGTCTCTTGTTATGCGTACATAGCTGTTCTCGCAGTCAAGTTGCTGTGTGATCTCCGCAATGTAATCCTCTCTGTTCTGGATCACGATCGCTCCACCTTTGTCAGCATTTTTCATCACTATGGATTTGTTGTTTTTTAGTGATAGGAGAGCCTCCCTTTCTTCTTTGGTGATGTTGTGCTTGATGACAGTATACCTAATGCTTTGCATAATTAAGATTTAAGAGAGAATTGAATACTAAAGAATAATTTTCTATACATTGGGATCAGTGCTTCATTCATTTATTTGTGTAATGCGGTGTATATCCTTCATGGGATATACACACAAATATTGTGTATTAGATACCATGTTCAATTGAAATGTTCTTCCCGACAGAAACATTATTGTTTGTTTAATTACTCGCCCGGGTTCTGAGGGTTACAGGGTTACCCATTACATTGAATAGCAAACAGGGAAGACATCACAAGAAGCGAGGTTTTTATTTAAGTGAAAGAGGTCAACCAGATCTATGATTCAGCAGCATAAATGAAGATAGGGTCTGTTGAAAATCCAAAATAGAGGCCTATATATATATTAACAAAGTGTTACAGAGCCACTACAAAATCAAGTGTCTAATATTTTTCCAATCCAAATGTAGTCCAAATATTACATACAACAAAGTTATGTAAGTTATAGGTAATGTATGGATTAATATTATTCACTCGTTATTCAGTAGCAGAGTTCTTTGGCAACTAGATTCTCTCTGCAGCGTAGAATATTGAAAGTACAAACTACAAAGCATTAGCCTACCAATTAGAACTATTTTCAGAATGGTGTTGGCGAGCTTGGTATTTTTTTACTCTTCTCTTGAAACACTATAGCATTGCTTGCACCACAATCACCCTAAATAGTGTGAAATCTGTTGATGTAAAAAAATAAATTACAGCACAATAGATCTTATAAGTAGGGTGAAGAGTGCTAGGGAACAAGAAGTGGATTGGTATGGGGAAATAGGGAGAAGTTGAGAGAAAGGGACAAAGAATTCAGCCACTCCACTGGGCATGGGGCATCTGTCATTGAAGAAATATGGCAGTTAGGTTAACTCAATTCAAAAAGTCTTTATGAACCCACTGACTCCTAAAGCAGTTACCTAGGCTAAAATGCAAAGTAGGGGAGAAACACACAGTTCAAAATGATTTCTAGCAATGAAATGTGATATTTGATAAAATAGCAGGGCTCACCCACAGAACAGAGGAAGCTGAAGGTTCCATACAGAAGGCAGGGCCTTTTGAAGGAGGAAAATAAAGGACAATATTTGAGAGTCAAGGCACATATGGTGCATGAAGTCTCAGAGTCGGGAGCATATTCTGACATAGATACCTTCAACTAGAAAACATTCATGTACCACTCCCAAACAACCAGACATTGAGGCTCATGTACCCTGAATGATTCATCTCCTGAACAATAAAAAATGATGGCAAAATTAGTTATGCTGAACAAACACCAGGAGATGATGGACGGAGCGCTGAAACTTTTAAGACACACCCCTAGTCACATATCTGGGTTGAATCCATCATCGTTCTTTAGCTCACTTCACCACCCCAATTCAGACGCAGCTATATGCAAATCAGTGTTGACCCTATGCCTCATGAGAACAGTCCAGCCCGAACTGCCAAGCTATGTCTTCCCTAGATTGGAAACAAGCATCCTGGGACCGGTTTTGAGGTGACATCCCTCATCAGCCAGGCTAGCTTGATTCCAGTGGCAAAGTGAGCAAGGGACCCAAGTCTGGGCATACCCTGCCTTCTTAGGGCGAACAAAGCACACACAAGTAGACGATGGACGAAGTGCTGAAACTTTTCAGACACTCACTCCAGTCACAGATCTGGGTTGAATCCATCATCCTTCTTCAGCTCACTTCACAAGCCCAGTTCAGACATAGCTATATGCAAATCAACCTTGACCATGTGCCTCATGGGAACAGTCCAGCCCGAACTGCCAAGCCTTGTCTGCCCTGGACTTTATTAGTTATACTGCTTTGCTCGCCTGGTGCCCATCACATGCGACCCATTGTTCCAGCCAAAACAGTTAGGGCCTAATTCACAATGGGTAAACTTACACTGTTGTGTAAGTTTATGGTTCTTTACTATTCTCAAAGGGATTTATGAGTAGTATCTTAATGAGTGCGGAGCCTCCACATGTAAAAAGATAAGAATGTCAGAGGTGTGGATAGAACTTGCATTTGCACTTGACATACAGTGATTGGTGTACACTACTACCATATCGCATACCATTACGTACCACATCCTGCTTTGTTTTTGGTCAATTTTTGTGTTCCCATCTTTTTTAACTTAAACTTCCTACTGCATCATGCCTGATTCAGCAGCATCATCAGTCGCATCCCTAGAAGTGGCCTTTTAGGAGGAAAGATTGGAAACCTACAACATAAAGGAGTTGAAGGCTATTTGTAAAAACCTAGAGGCCCAAATCAGAGGCCTCACCAGGAAAAAAGGGCTACAAAAGGCGCTGAGGGCCTGGGTCAGTGTGCAATCTGGAGACCTGAGTGTGGAGTCAGAGGAGCCTATTTCTAGGGTGGATGTGTTTCGGGGAGGGGCCCTTGAGGCCAGGCAGCAGTGGTTTGTCCCCAGATGAGCTAGAGGACTGGAGGGAAGCTAGGAGGCATCAAATAGAGCTTGAGAGGTTCAAAATGGAAACACAGGAGATGGTTTTAGATCATGAGCTGGAAATAGAAAGTAAATCCAGGGGTGTGGCCAAGACTCACATGGAGTAAGACTCACTCCCTTCTGCTTCCTCTCCCAGCGGCTGGCCAAGCACATATAGCAGCTGCGAGACCTTGGGAACACAGCCTGACCCTATCCTGGGATACGCAAGACCCTCTGTGCCACCTTGTTTGCCCCGTGGAAGACTCTGGTCCCTCCAGGGAGCAGCGGGGAGAAATTTTCCTGTGGGAGTGGCTTCATCTGTCATCTTGGTTCCAGCCCTGACGGAGACTGACAATTTGCCGTGGCTTGGGAGCTTGGCAGAGGGGACCTGGCTACTGGCTCACCGTCCGGGAGTTGGCCTTGGGGGACCGGGTCCCAGCCACCACCCGCGCTACCTTGAATAAATCGAGCCCGGCGGCATTTGAGGTGACCCTCCAGCCCTGCGGCTGTTCAGGGGCGGAATTTCTCTGCCAGAGGCTAGAGACAGCCACACATCGGACCCTCCTTCTGTCACCCTGCAGACCTCAACATCGGGGAGGGAGCCCTGAGGGACTAGCCTCCTCCCTGAAGGTAATGCGTGCCAGGCAACCACTGCTGAGACTGAGCTGCGGCGCCCCTGGTGGGGGTGAAGTAAGTGATCATGCGCCCCTCTCCAGAGTGAAGGAGTTGCTGATTTCTTGCCCTTGGGCCCCCGGGGCCTGGGCACTGCGGCGGAGGAAGAGGGGTGAACTGACTTCACCTCCAGGCCCGCTTGCACGATCTTGAGACCAAGTGCAAGGCACCATGGCGCGAGAGCGGAGGTGAGGAGGTGTGGTGGCAAGCCTCAGCCAGTGCAAGGGATTCTCCCTTCTCTACACAGAGTCCTTAGACCAATAGCAAGAAGTTGGCACAGAAACTGGAATAGAAAAAACAGAGTTTATTAAAACCTCATGAGGTGGAACTACATTCACACAACACCCTTCGGTGGAGTATGAGGTAGCACACTGACTGGAAGGAGCTTGGTCCTTTTATACCCACACAGGGCCTCAAATGACGGAGGTACAAGGTATAGAATGCTGGTTTCAAATACATATAAGGTCATACAGAGAGTGTGCTAGCAACAAGTGTGAGGGGCTGACAGTTAGCTAATTCTGGTGGGCACATCTTGACAGTTACAAGTTGGAGACAGCTGTATGCTCAAATGAGCATGTGCAAAACAGAGGAGACTAAATATATCTTGTCTCTAGGCAGATTTCAAGAGCAGTTGACAGGAAGGTAGGACAGAGCACATGGAGAGCACATGGCAAACAAAATGGCCAAGAGAAATACAAAATGGAGTCCGTAAACGGACAAGATAATCTCTAAATACAAGATGTCTTCTGCTAATGCTTAACCTAATCATTGCTAAATTACAACAGAGGGGCCTCATGGCCAGAGTGAGGGGGACCATCTGTGTGCCCTGCAGGGGGCAGAGAGGATCAGCTGTGCACTCGGCCAGCTAATAATGGCCCCTACACTCCTACACCAATCCTTGACTTTTGCTGGGGGTATGGTGGAGACCCAGGCCTTTATTTCTATGAGATGGTTCCCTTGATGCCATGACTCAGTTGATTCCTCTGGGGTGAATACTTGGGAAGTTTGGCTGCACAGTCGGGAAGCGAATCAGAGCCTGACTGCATTTGTCTTTCCCTCGACCACTGGTGAGATCAGGACCCGCTTTGGATCGTGCTGGCTTTCCTGAACCTGTCCATGCCCCATCATCCCCACTGCATCCCCCATAATCTGAATGTTCTCTGGGGTACAGCTAGGGCAGGTTTGACTGTCGAAGCATTCTCCCCCTCTATATGGAACCTTGCTCTGGCCTTGGCTGTGGCACTGGGCGGCAGGGGTCTGAATACCCTGAATCATCTCTCTGGGCTCTGTACCACACTTGCCCCTTCTGAGAGGGTCCTCACCTTGTTGCCTCCCCTTTGGGCCCCTCTTGATAACCCTTGACTGGGAGATCTTGGGGGTAACTCTCCTGCCTCCCTTGGACTAATACCTTGGAGCGGATCATACGGATCAACGGGAATCCAGGTCAAAGCATGCCCCGCACCAAAGAGGGAAAATACACCACTCCTGATACCTCTACAGAAACAACAGTTGCCTCTCTCTTGGCAAAACCACTTTCTTTTGCAGTGGCTGAAACAGATCCCATGATGGTGGCATCCAAGGCGAGGACTGAAGCGAGCCCCCTCACACAAGCCTTCATGACCAATTTCCTCCAGGAGATGAAAACAGAAATTGGCTCACTCAAATCTGAGTTCAAGTCCTGCCTGCAAGACATCTGCGTGAGGTGACAGAACTTGTTACCAGAGTCAACGACCTCAAATAAACACTCGACACACAGACGGAGGGCCAGAAGGAACCCTGATGAGATGCCCTCTGACATTAGCACTCATGTAACTACCAATAAGAGGGAAATTTGGGACACCCGATCTACCAGGCCAAAAAGGCCGGCTAGTGAATGTATTGGAGCAAATGGTGGGCGGGTTGAGCCCTTGGCAAAACGAACAAAGGGTGGCCCGGCCACTCGGTCACAAAATAAGACTAAAGGGAAAAGTAAAGCCCCTAAGGCTAAAACGACAAGCATTCCTGATGCCGAGGATCTCCATGAGGAAGCGGCAACCTCTATTGCAAGTGACCCAAGTGACCCGGGGGGCTCTCAGGCTTTCTGGGTACGCATGGAGTCACTGAGGAATAACCTATGTATTAGAGGGGTCTGTAGGCCCGTTAAAGGCCAAGACATAATGACTTACACCACATCTTTAGAGGAGTGAGGAGTGTTTTAGCAACTGTTTGTCGCTTTGGAAGAGTCCCGCTGTCACTGCTCGCCGCACCCGCTTCGCGGGTGCCGCATCGCCGTTTTTGACCAAGGAGAAAGCACCTACTTAGACTCTGGTTGCTGCCTGAGACCTGGGGCGGTTTTGCAGGGAAGGAAACCACGCATTCGATGTGCCAGGAGTCCCTGCTTGACTAAGAACACCTGGTCCCGCGTTCTGCAGCCAGCCCCGCCCCGCCCACAGGATATTACATACTCTTTAAAACCCCCCTGTTACAACCACTCCCTGGGTCCTGCATCTTTAGAGGAGTGAGGAGTATTTTAGCAACTGTTTGTCGCTTTGGAAGAGTCCCACTGTCACTGCTCGCCGGGTGCCTCATAGCCGTTTTTGACCAAGGAGAAAGCACCTACTTGGACTCTGGTTGCTGCCTGAGACCTGGGGTGGTTTTGCAAGGAAGGAGACCACGCATTGGACGCTAGCAGGGACTCGATGTACCAGGAGTCCCTGCTTGACTAAGAACACCTGGTCCCGCGTTCTGCAGCCAGCCTCGCTCACAGGAAATTACATACTCTTTAAAACCCCCCTGTTACAACCACTCCCTAGGTCCCGCATCTTTAGAGGAGTGAGGAGTGTTTTAGCAACTGTTTGTCGCTTTGGAAGAGTCCCGCTGTTACTGCTCGCAGCACCCGCTTCGCGGGTGCCGCATCGCCGTTTTTGACAAAGGAGAAAGCACCTACTTGGACTCTGGTTGCTGCCTGAGACCTGGGGCGGTTTTGCAGGGAAGGAGACCACGCATTGGACGCTAGCAGGGTCTCGATGTACCAGTAGTCCCTGCTTGACTAAGAACACCTGGTCCCGCGTTCTGCAGGCAGCCCCCGCCCACAGGATATTACACGTCTTATTTACCAGCTTAGTTACCCGCTGCGCGGGAGCGTGCGGGAGTGTCCCGGGAGAAGCCCGGGACAAGGGCCCGACCGTCTGAGGCTGTTCGAGGCCAGACGAGGCTGGGCTGGTCCCTTTCCCAGATATTCTAGACACCAGGGTCAGTAGCTGTTAATATTCTACGGAGGATGATGTTTGGCTTGTTCTGGAGCCTTTTTAAAACAAAAAAATAAGATCAGTCGTATTTATTTACTATGTGCCATTAGAGTGTATTGTACTACAAGAGGGTCTCGCTAATGTTTATGTTGGGATTATGTTTCGCGCAATCCTATAAGGTACACTGGGTCGCACAATTAACCGACTTCGGGGGGAACAAGCTAGCAAATTAAAGTTGATGCTAACAGGAAGACTGTTACACTTCTAACTTCCTATTGCATATTGTAACAACTCCACCTACGGCCATTTAAGTGCTTCTCAGATATTTAATAGACCCTTAAATTGTTTGATAAAATCTTCTTTAAACACACTTGGATATCTAAAATCTCATAAGGAATGTAGCGTGATCATGACCTCTAGGCAAGATGGAGCAGGGCCAAAATCAGGGGCTGGGGGAGCTTTGCTGGTACTATGGACGCTTTTTTGATTAGGGCCGGGAATATGCTCCAGCAGGAAATAAAGCTAACTGAAAAAAGGCTCTCATTAGGAGTCTATGCTGCTCAAAAAAGATCTTCTATGGGCCATATTCAACTTGCTAAGTCCCCAGAGTTAACGGCCCAACCTTTAATCCATGCAGATATTTTAGATGATTCACAGGGGGCCACGGGGGATATAGCACTAAGTCCCGTACTTGAAGTGAGGGCTGGGCTTAATCAATCATTTGTTGAGTGTATTAGCGACGCGGTTAGTACTGTCTCCTTGGCTGTTCAAGATAGGAGTGTGATACCTCTAAATCCCCCTATTGTGCCAAATTGCCCTGATGAGATGCCCTCTGACATTAGCACTCATGTAACTACCAATAAAAGGGAAATTTGGGACACCCGATCTACCAGGCCAAAAAGGCCGGCTAGTGAATGTATTGGAGCAAATGGTGGGCGGGTTGAGCCCTTGGCAAAACGAACAAAGGGTGGCCCGGCCACTCGGTCACAAAATAAGACTAAAGGGAAAAGTAAAGCCCCTAAGGCTAAAACGACAAGCATTCCTGATGCCGAGGATCTCCATGAGGAAGCGGCAACCTCTATTGCAAGTGACCCAAGTGACCCGGGGGGCTCTCAGGCTTTCTGGGTACGCATGGAGTCACTGATATCGTCTTCTCTCGCTCCTTTTTGGTCTAAGTTTGAGGCCTTGGAGAGTAAGATAAATGGTTTGGCCAAAGATGTTAAAGAAGGAAACAGCATACAACAACTACACGCGAGGGGAGAAGGCATACCCTCTACTCCTAAAGGGAGCTTAGATTTAGGTGGGTCATCGGGCAAACAAGGAAATCCACGGCTGCAAACTCTTTGAATATTAGGAACGCTAGGAAAGTTGTGTCAAAACCTTTAGTGCCAGATGGGAGTGTGCCCCCTGATAGTCAGATACGGGTAGTTGATCAATCACAGCAGATTTTAGCCCAAAGAAGTAATTTACAGCATCCAGGGGTGAACCATGTGCAAGCTGTGAATGACCCATCTGGACTGAATAATGTGCCTAAAATAGGGCAAACATGTGGGACCGATAACCAAATTCAAGTTCGTGGGCTGAAACCAGCCCAAGACGTTATAGATTTACCCCCAGCAGCAAGCCCCCTGGTGGTAGTCTTGGCTGGTGTCCCCTCATTGAGGCCAGACCAAACTGAGACATGGGCCGAGCTAAAGAACAAAACGGTGGATTGGCTTGTTAGGCACAAAGGCTTTAGACCCTTTATCTCAAAACATATACTGATGGTGCGTAGAGTGGCCTGGCTGGGGAACTCGCCAAAAAAAATAAGGGGCGACTGTGTTATTATTAATTTTAAAAGGTGTGATTTTGTCCAAATGGTTTTGGAAGCACAGGATTATTCTTTTATTACCACATGTATTGCTGCCCTCCCCTTGGGCTATTTTTACAAATCACAAGTAAGATTACAAGAGGGACCAATTTACCAACTCCGGTCTCTAACAGATATGAGGTTCTCTCTGGCTTAGATGATCAGGGCTGACTGCAGGTCGGGCACAAGCCTGAAATGCCATAGCCAGTCACTAGGCAAATGGCAGAGGGGAGCTTGTCTCCCATTATAGTCGACACTGAGACAGACCCCACCCATCAGTCAGCCCAATCTAATTTAGTGAGTACACTGACCCTGGGGGAAAATGTAACGGGGCAGTCCGTAATCATGAACAAAGTAGAGATCCTCTCACGGATAATCGCTGGATTGCGGTCTAAAAGAGGGGATATAAATTGGGAGAGTTTCCTGTCTACATGTCACATTATTGCACTGTGAGAAACATGGGAGGCTTGAGATTGTTATTATCTAGATGGGGACTTGTCCTTTAATAAGTTTGCCGAACCTTCGTCAATGGGGAGACCGAGGGAGGGACTCTTTTTATTATTTAGTTTAAAATTATTATATAGCCCGGAGTTAGTTGTGTCAAATTCCCCAAATATCTTAGCTGTGAAGCTGGAGGGAAATAATAATCTTCCAGCTCTACTTGTGGTAAATTTTTACAATTCTTTTACCCGGGCAGACGAATTAGAACATTTAAATGCACTGTCCTCATTCTTAGATGACTTCGAAGTAAATAATGATGCTCCCTACTATTTAATAATTCTTGTAAATTTTAATATTCATGTTTGTCACCTAAACTGTTTGCAAAGTATTGAGTATGAATCTGCCCCGCAGGGGCTCATACATTTTGAGCATACGAGAAGCCGGTTGTATCTAGAGAGTCTTTTAGCTGCCCACCACTTGTTTTGCTCTGAGCAATCAGATATTTCTAACCTGATCCCAACCTATATAGGCCAAGGCCATGACAGTATTATTGATTACATCTTAGTGTCATGTCCCTTGATGGACCGTATTGGTTCTTTTGGAGTTAGGCAGGTTGGGATGAGTGATCACAATCCCCTTAGGATGGACATTAAAATTAAGGCCCTTAATCTTGAGCCTCCTCTGACTCTTATCACAAACTCTAATATAGTTGCTAATTCCCAGGGACGAAGGCTGAGATGGGAGGTAATTGCCCTGGCCAATTTTCTTGGTAACTTGTATCATAGTAACCATGAAGATTTCAGCCTTTGTACTAATATAGGCACCGAACCTAAAGAAATCATAGATGCCTTTGATCGCATCATTAATCAGATTGCGACCAATTTGACCCGGCGGGCCAAACCAAGGCCAAAGAAATTTAAAAATTGGTTTGATCAAGTATGCATTACCGCACACAATGCCCTTATGACGGTCTTGAGTGATCCTACAAGAGATACTATTAGGATCACGGAAGCTAGAAGAGTCTACAAAAATGCAATTAGATCACGGAAAATTGAGCTCAAGGAGATGGCTTGGGACGAGCTGAGTCAAGCTAGTACCCTAAAAAGTAGTACCCACTTCTGGAAAGTAATAAATAGTCCAGTTTTTAATGAGGCAGATACTACTATCGAGGACTGCCTCATTTCCCCAGAAAGATGGGTGGAACTTTTTAGTGGCCTGTACTCTGTGAGTACTCACTTGTTATCCACTCCTCATAGGGATTTTAACCAGGCAGCAAAAATCATTTTCCTAGAGGAGTAAGTCATGGAGGCAATTAAGTCCACAGCCAAGTGGAAAGCTCCGGGTCCGGATGGGGTCCCGGCGGATCTGTACAGGGCTGACTCAAGTGTGTGGGCTAAGATTTTAACTTGTGTTTTTAACGCTGCCACCAAGGCTGGTTTCCCAGTGTCCTGGGGCAAGGCAGTCATAGTGCCAATATATAAAAAGGGTTCAAGAGAAGACCCGGCCTGTTATAGGCCAATCTCACTCTTGGACTCTGTTGCTAAGATAATTGGGAAAGTGATACTAGCGCGTCTTACAGATTGGCTGGATAAAAACTCAATCATCTCGGACTTGCAGTATGTTTTCAGACAGTGGAAAAGTACGGTAGGCCAATGCCTTAATTTACACTTGGTTATAGGAAAGTACACGGTCATAAAGCAGGGGGACATCCATTTAGCTTTCAACCTTGTAAATAGGCAAAAGTTATGGGCTTCTCTTTCCGACATTGGACTGGAACCCACTTTAGTATCCTTCCTGGCTGATATTCATGCGAACAAAACTGCAGCGGTCCATTACAATGAAAATGGGAGTTTAACTGAAGCGTGTCTAGTTAAATGCGGAGTAAGACAAGGATGCATCCTCTCCCCCTTACTGTTCTCGCTTCATATAAACAACTTGGGAGATGCAATAACATCATCTTGCAAAGATATCCCAAGGGCAGGTTTAAAAAAGAGTGCATCATTATTATATGCAGACGATACAGTTTTGGTGGCTAGAACAGCAAGAGGACTGCAATTGCTTTTAGATCGTTTTTATAGTTTTATGGACTCAGTAATCAATTTCAAGAAGTCAGATTCTATGATGATGGGTGGGAAGCGGGCAAAAAAAGCAAGATTTTTCTGTAATGGCCTGGAACTCACCAAAGTACCAACCTTCCCATATTTAGGGATAGTATTTGATGATAGGAGATCATGGGCTACGCAGTGTACTTTAAAAAAGAACAGCCTGTCTAGGTCTACGGGGGCTGTTTTGGGTTTTGCAAAGCGGATAGGTTCAAAGCCACTCCCAGCCCTTATGAAAATATATAGCGCAAAGTGTGTCCCCATGGTGTTATATGGGAATGAGGTATGGGGCTACACAGACGCTAGGGAAATACAAGTAGCAGAAAATATTTCTTTATGAAAATGATTGTCGCTCCCAGCATCTACTGCTACTTTTAATATACATGAGGACGTGGATGTTGGCTATATTCAAGATCAGATTGCTGTGGCCCCATTATTAGGTTGGCAAAGAATTTGGGCACAACAATCACCTAACCTAAACCAACTGATAATCCAGGACTGTATGTCCCTAGACAGAGCCCTTGACATTCCGTGGCTCAGATATATTAAAACACAAATGGATATATTGGGCAGCCCCGACCTGTTTACAAACCCGAGGCCGCTAAGTAAGGGGGCCATTAAAGCCATAAAATCCCAGTTCCTAAACAGGTCAATGTTAATGAGGGAAGAAGGGGAGCTGGTCAAACCTTCAGTCAGGAGCTTTGTAATGCTGAGTACAGTAGCAGGAACACAGCCATACTTGACCTATATAAACAAGCCATTTCATTCGTTTGTATTGATAAGATTCAAGTATAATGACTATTCAAGTATATGACCATGGCTATTATCTTTTCCAAAAGGTTTTTCCAAAGAGGGGGTCCTCGGGCCTTGCCCCTGTGACAATTTTTCAGAGCAGAACACATTACATATGGTTTTTTTCTGCAATTTCTATGTTTTAATACGCAAAAAATGTATATTGCCACTTTTAAAGGGTTGCAACTTTGAACAGGTTAGGCCGGCCTTGGCGTATTTGCAATGCCTGAGGTCCCCGTTGGTGTGCTTTGGGGTAGCTAGTTACATCACGGGGGCCATTAGACGAAGAAACAAGATGTGGCAACTGCCAAATCAACAATTCCCCACCTTTGTGCATATAGTGACTTTATGAAAGATGAAATTTTATCGAGATGGAAATTTAATAAATGACTAGGGAATTTTTAAAAGAAATACTCAATGGGTGACAACGCTTTTTAAATTATTTATTGAACTCCAAGTATTGTTTTAACGTGGGGTCTCTTTTTTTTTGTTGCACTAAAATATGTACATTTGTAGATTGTTAAATACATTTAATGATTGCATGTAGTGTATTTTTATTTTATGAAATTTGTGATGTATTGTGCTTTGATGGTTTTAAAATTTTAACCGAATAAAGCTTGTATTGACTTGACTTGACTTGACTTGACTTACACGGCGGAACTTCTCCAGGAGATATGGGGTGATTAGGACGCCTCCCCCCTACACTAGATAGAGCGCACCAAATCTAACCCCTGATATCCTAACCCGAGTGCATTTCTTAACGAAGAAGGAGGCAAATCTTTGTGCGTCAAGGGAAAAAGCGGATCTCTCTTACGGAGGGCACCCCATACAAATTTTCCAGGATCTATCCCCAGTCACTCTGCGATGAAGCAGGGACTTTAAACTAGTTACTGACAAATTGAGGGATCTTAAAGTCAAGTATCAGTGGGGGCACACCTTTTCCCTAAATTTCACATGGGAGGCTCAAAATCTGCTCCAGCGTCAGTCCATTTCCCGACCCACTAGTCCGTCATCGGGGCTGCCCGCCCTAGGACGTCTCTTCGCCTGTAATGGCCTTCTGTGCCTCCCCCTCTGGGTCGGGCTCAGAAGTCAAGCGACACTTCACAGCAGACCAAACAGGACATTATCCACCATCTTCAATCCATGGGCTATGCACGCCCCCGGCCCGCTCTTGGCCGGCCTCTTGTCCCTCTTCTCCTGCTGCTTCTTGAACAAGAAAGGGTGATACATTATCGCCGCTTTTATCGACAGGAAACTGCCGCTAAAGCGGCGATAATGGGCTTGATAACCCCCTCTTGTGAATTCCCATAGAAGTCCAGGTTAACACCATAACCTGGGCTATATGGGAATTCACAAGGGCATATTATCAAGCCCATTATTGCCGCTTTAGCTGCAGTTTCCTGCCGATAAAAGCGCGATAATGTATCGCCCTTTCTTGATAATATGGCCCATAGTCTCTAGAGTGCTTTGGACCCCTGTCTGGGGGGCGATGAGTTCCTAACCCTATGTGTCTATGATCTCCCTGGAATATTTGTTTGACTTGTGGGTGTGGTTTTTTTACCAGGGAGCTCTTTTAATCTGGGTTGATTCACCTCCAGATATGATTTTGTATTGGGACACTCCAGAATCCTTTGGGAGGGCACTAAGTCTTATTCCCCGTCATTACAGAATGGACCGGCCACTGAACAGAGTGGTAGCAACCAATTACACAATCCTGCTGACACTCCCCACCATTCAATTGGTCCATATGAGTAGGGACTTCCTCAGAGTCGCCCTGGTCCATACCAATGGGATTCTCCAGGACTGGAATGGTCTAATATGGCCCGGTTGGCCTGTTCTTTATTTGAATCGTTTTTTCCTTTCTTTCTTTTCCCTCTCTCCCTCCCCCTTCCTTCCTCTGGGTTCCTTAGTGGGGAAAACCGCTATCCACCATTCCGCTCGGCCTCCTTATTGCAAACGATCTTTGGCCTAAGAGAGTATGGTGTTCAGGGATCTCAAGCAGTAGACATACCTTTGTTCACATTCTCCATTTTACGGTCATGTTTTGTTGGTGGGACTGCAGGGGCCCTTGGGAGCGGGGTGGGGAGATACTGTTTTAAAATTGCGTCCTCTTTCACACATGACTGACCATGGCGCAGATTAAATGTCTTTCCCTTAAGGTGAAGGGACCTAATGTGCCTTATAAACAGCGACAGGTTTGGCGCTATCTACTGATTCAAGACCCAGATATAATATAATTTTCTTACAAGAAACTCACCTTCTACGGGCAGACACAACGCGCCGGACACATTCTAAATACCCTGACCAAGCATGGGCCTCTTCAACATCTAAAACAGCAGGGGTGGCCAGTCTCCTTAAGTCAGGCATACACATACAGTGAGCCCGGATGGTCTGAGATAGGGAGTGGCGGTATTTAAAGCTTAAGGTGTTAGTTCATAACAGACTCCTTACATTGATCAACATTTATGCTCCGATCCCCTCTCAATGCACATATATCAGGAACCTATTAAAGGAGCTGGTCTCTCAAGAAACCGGTCAGATCCTTCTTGGGGGGACTTTAACCTTGTCTGGCACCCATGCCTAGATCGCAGTTTGTCCTCTTTTTAATGTACTGGGGCTATGTCTACAGCGCTCAAGCAGGACTTCAAGGCCTTGGGCCTTCTGGATGCGTGGCATTATGCAGGACCAGGCACAAGGGATTATACTTTTTCTTCCATGTTCGTTGGTCTTACCCCTGTATAGACCACTTCTTCCTATCTCAATCACTTATTCACTCGTTAGAGTCCGCAAATATATCAGACATTTTACAGAAAAAACTCCAACGCATTCAAATCGCCTCCGCCCGAATCATCCTAGACATACCCCGCCACAATCACATATCCGGTCACCTGAGAGACCTTCATTGGCTCCCCGTCAACAAGAGACTAACGTTCCGTCTCCTCACCCACGCACACAAGGCCCTCTATGACCTAGGACCCAGATACCTCAACACGCGCCTGACCTTTTACACCCCCACCCGCCAACTACGATCGTCCAATCAAGCCCTCGCCGCGATTCCACGCATTCGAAAAGCCACCATGGGAGGAAGATCATTCTCCTACTTAGCGGCCAAGACCTGGAATTCGCTCCCCACCCACCTCCGCCTCACACAGAACCACCTCTCCTTCAGAAAACAACTCAAAACGTGGCTATTTGATAAGTAGCGAACCCCCTTCCCTCAAGCGCCTTGAGACCCTCTGGGTGAGTAGTGCGCTATATACATTTTTGACTTGACTTGACTTGACTTGATCTCGGATCATGCCCATCTCAAAATCACCCTGGCAGGCCTGGGTACGACAGCACGCTCAGTCCCTCGCTGGAGGCTCCCCCCACATATCTTACGGGATCAGGTCAATGTTGCTGAAATACGTCAGGCAATCCAAATGTACTTTGAAACAAATGATCTTCCAAACACTAGCGACCATGTACTCTGGGATGCATTCAAATCACCCATCGAGGTGTTATTACCTCAATTTCAATTGCCCGAATGCATGAATCTCGCCTGGTCAATCCGGCCTCTCCCACAATATTAAAGTACTAGAGAGATAGGAGCAAGCCGCACCCTCCAGACAGCGTCAAAAACACCTAGCCTCACTCCGGGGTCAATTAGTAGCACTTCGGGTAAATAAAGCCGAACACTCGCTCCTCGTGCTGAAACAAAAGTTTTATGAAGGGGGGTCAAGCTGGGCTCCTTATTGGCTCATCGGCTCCGTATGCGCATCTCTTGGAACCATATCTACAAGAACGAGATTGGTAAGGATCAATGGGCCACATCAGCAGCAGTTAAACAACGAGCTTACTGTACCTTTTTTTTCATCCCTCTATGACCAGGGTGAGGTTGCCCAGGAGGAAATTTGAGCCATCAATCAATCAATCATGCCATTTGTATAGCGCACTACTCACCCGGGAGGGTCTCAAGGCGCTTGGGGGGAGGGGTATGCTACTGCTCGAACAGCCAGGTCTTGAGTTGTTTCCTGAAGGCGAGATGGTCCTGGGTCAGCCGAAGGTGGATGGGGAGGGAGTTCCAAGTCTTGGCAGCCAGGTAAGAGAAGGACCTTCCTCCGGCGGTGGCTCTTCGGATGCGTGGTACGGCTGCGAGGGCGAGGCTGGTGGACCGTAGCTGGCGAGTGGGCGTGTAGAAGGTCAGGCGGTCGTTGAGGTACTTGGGGCCCAGGTCGTGGAGAGACTTGTGTGCGTGGGTGAGGAGCCGGAACGTGATCCTCTTGTCGACGGGGAGCCAGTACAGGTTCCTCAGGTGGCTGGAGATGTGGCTGCGTCGGGGGACATCCAGGATGAGTCGGGCGGAGGCGTTCTGGATGCGCTGGAGTCTTTTCTGTAGCTTGGCTGTGGTTCCGGCGTAGAGGGCGTTTCCGTAGTCCAGTCGGCTGGTGACGAGTGCCTGGGTGACAGTCTTCTTGGTCTCGGTCGGGATCCAGCGGAAGATCTTGCGAAGCATATGCAGGGTGTTGAAGCACGATGAGGAGACGGCGTTGACTTGTCTGGTCATCGAGAGGGAGGGGTCCAGGATGAAGCCCAGGTTGCGTGCGTGGTCGGTTGGCTTGGGTGTGGTGCCCAGGGCTGGGGGCCACCAGGAGTCGTCCCAGGCGGAGGGCAAAGATCCCAGGATGAGGACTTCCGTCTTGTCCGAGTTCAGTTTCAGGCGGCTGTCCTTCATCTACTCGGCGACGTCTTTCATCCCTTCGTGTAGGCAGGTTCTGGCGGTGTCGGGGTCTCTGGTGAGGGAGAGGATCAGCTGGGTGTCGTTGGCGTAAGAGATGATGTTGAGGTTGTGCTGGCGTGCGATGGCTGCGAGAGGTTTCATGTAGATGTTGAAGAGGGTGGGGCTGAGTGAAGATCCTTGCGGGACGCCGCAGATGACTTCGGTGGCCTCGGAGCGAAACGGGGGGAGGTGGACTCTTTGTGTTCTTCCGGCGAGGAACGAGATGATCCACTCCAGTGCCTTCTCTTGGATACCGATGTTGCTGAGGCGCTGGACTAGGGTGCGGTGGCAGACCGTGTCTAACGCAGCGGAGAGGTCCAGGAGGATGAGGGCCACTGTTTCCCCCTTGTCGAGCAGGGTCCGGATGTCGTCGGTGGCCGCGATGAGGGCGGTCTCGGTGCTGTGGTTGGCTCTGAAGCCGGACTGCGAGGGGTCGAGGGATCCGTTCGTCTCGAGGAAGGCGGTCAGCTGTCTGTTGACGATCTTCTCGATGACTTTAGCAGGAAAAGGGAGGAGCGAGAGGGGGCGGAAGTTTTTGAGATCGGTGGGGTCCGCTGTAGGTTTCTTCAGGAGGGCGCTGATCTCGGCGTGCTTCCAGTTCTCCGGGAAGGTGGCGGTGTTGAAGGAGGCGTTGATGATGTTCCGGAGTTGAGGTGCGATGGTGGAGTCGGCCTTGTTGAAGACGTGGTGTGGGCAGGGGTCGGTCAGTGATCCGGAGTGGATGGTGTTCATCGTGCGGGCTGTGTCTTCGGTGGTCACCGTGGTCCAGGTGCGAAGGGTGGCGGTGGGGGGTGTTGGTTCGACGGTTGGGTGCGTGGGTGGGGCGCCGAAGCTGTTGTGGATGTCGGCGATCTTGCGGTGGAAGAACGAGGCGAGGGAGTCGCAGAGGTCTTGTGACGGAGTGATGTCGTTGGTGCCGGTGCTGGGGTTGGAGAACTCCTTGACGATAGTGAAGAGCTCTTTGCTGTCGTGGGCGTTGTTGTCCAGTCGTTCCTTCAGGGATTTCTTCTTGGTGGTGCGGATGAGCTGGTGGTGCTTGCGGGTAGCGTGTTTGAGGGCGGTCATGTTGTCGGTGGTCCGGTTGAGGAACCAGGCTTTCTGGAGGGTGCGGCAGGTCTTCTTGGAGTCCTTGAGGTCGTCGGTGAACCAGGATGCCTTCTTGCTTCTGGGTCTGCTGGGAGGGTTCTTTAGTGGCGCGAGGTCGTCGGCGCAGCCATTCCTCGCTTTGTGCACTTGGGAACCGTTAAATCCATCTCATGTTCAGCAACTAGAGGACCCGATTACCCCAGAAGAACTTCTAAAAGCCTTAAAAAGCATGCTGCTGGGGAAATCTCCAGGGCTCGATGGCCTTACGATCTCCTTCTACTGTCTTTTAGTTCACCAGATGCAGGCTCCGATGCTTCAGTTATTTAACTCTTTTGCCGACACTGCCAGCGTGACCCCTACTATGGCCGCGGCGGAAATAGTTCTTATCCCTAAACAGGGGAAACATTTGGCATCCTGTGCCTCTTACCACCCCATCTCCCACCTTAACATTGATGCCAAAATAATTACAAAAATTCTGGCACATTATCTGGTACCATTCCTTCTTGGCTTGATTGATCCGGACCAGGCAGGTTTCATTCACCAAAGACAGGCGACAGATAACATCAGGAGGATCGCCCACCAGGTGCAGTAGGTCCATTGGTGTAATATTCCTGCATTTTTGCTCTCCCTTGATGCTGAGAAAGCTTTTGACAGAATAGATTGGGCCTATTTCATAGTGGTACTACGGAGGATAGGAGTGGGACCAGTTATGACATCTCGTATAATGGCCCCTTATATCTCGCCCTCGGCTCTAATTAGAATTATTGGCCTACTCACCCCTCTGATTGAGATCCACAGGGGAAGACGCCAGGGGTGTCCCTTGTTGCCCCTGCTCTTTGCCCTGGCAATAGAACACCTGGCAATTACAATACCCCAGTCAATGGGGATTGGGGCATTCCATTTGTGGGAATTGAACATAAAGCTGCTCTCTTCGCGGGTGACCTGCTGCTGACTCTTGCTGACTCTCAGAGCTCTGTTCCCGCCCTGCTTCTCATACTTTCTCAATTTGAAAACATCTCTGGCTTAAAATTAATATTAACAAATCACAGGCATTGTACCTCACCCTTTCCCCTCAGGAGGTTGCTGAGTTAAGTGCCCACTCCCCGTTCCAATGGGTTCCTCATTCTATTCGATACTTGGGGCTTAGCCTCACAGCGACACTGGGCTCGTGGACTCAGGCTAACTGACCAGAGAATAGATGTTCTGTTCGAGGGGACCTTAGAAAATGGAAATTGCTCCCAATATTGTGGTTGGGCCATCGTAATGCGGTAAAGATGTCTATTCTACCTAAACTATTGTACCTCTTTCAAGCACTCCCGACCTCTATTCCCCACCCAGACATTCTAAGCCTTCAGGCTAAGGTCAATTCCTTTATTTGGGGGCAAGGGAAGACCGAGATTTTCCAACATACTCTTAATGTCGCCAAAAGACCTTGGGGGTCTTGCATGTCCCAATCTCTTTGTCTATTACTGGGCATCACACTTGCGCTTTATCTCGGAGTGGGTAGTTTGCTAAAGCGAGAAGCTTTGGTTTCATATGGACAGGGCGCTGACTTGTCGCCCCCTATGGGTTCTAGCCTGGCTACCAAAAATAGTGCATCCTCCCACTGCCTATATTGCTCGTTCCACAAGAATGGTCCTAGAAACATGGGACAAGATACCAATTAGTCTTGGGTTTACCTCATGACCTCATTCCAGCCAAACCTAGAAGCCAGCTGGAGGAAAGGAAACACTGGTACAACCAGAATGCCTCTCTGGTAGAGTTTCAGCCAGCCAGAATATGTGGGTCATGGCCCCAGTAGAGCCTTGTGCTCTTCAGGACATGTTGACTGGGCCTTCTGAGGGGGTGGAGCGCAAAAGTGATGTCACCTATATGTTGAATTAGCAGACTCCTAGGAACCCTTAGAAGGTCCTCCATATAAACCACCTCAAACAAGAGGTCTGAAGTAAGCATGCTCTTGGCGACAGCTGATTGGTTGGAAGAGGAGAGTGAATCTTTTCCTGTCCTCCCTTCTACCAAGTAGCATTATGATGGGTCAGTGGAAGGTGTGAACCTCTCCCCTACACTGACCCTAGAACAGCAGAATGGTGGTCACCAGTTGGCAGTTTGCCACCCTGTTCTCCCTGACCTCAGGTATCACCCATTGGTGTACCCATGATATTATGGACACTGGGGACAGTCCTCCTGTGAAATCCAAATGTTTACAGACTGACTGAGAGGGTCAGAGCCAGAAGCAAAGAAGAGGTTTCCATGATGTTGGTGTTTGGGGTGATAGAGGCCTTAAACAGTACTTGGGCCAACCCAGTGGTCTTGGTCCCAAAGGCTGCTGCACCCGGTGCCACTCCTGAACTGTGGTTCTGCATGGACTACATTGGGATCAATGCTGTCACCAGGCTGATGAGTTCATAGAGCCGCCAAATTCCTCAGCACTTTCGATAAAAAGTCTGGGTACTGGCAGATTGCCTTAACTGATGGGGCCAAGGAGAAGTCAGTATTCTCAACATCAGCGGGGCACTACCTGTTCCAGGTGATGCCCTTTGGGTTGAAGAATTACCCTGCCACCTTTCAGAGGTTGCTCAACCAGGTGGTGGCAGGACTGGAGTATTTCAGTGCTGCCTACCTGTATGACATCGCAGTGTTCAGTTCCACCTGGGAAGATCACTTGCGCCACCTCTGGGAAGTGTTGAAGGCTCTGCAGAGGGCAGGCCTCAGGCTCAAAGCTAGTAAGTACCAGATGTGTCAGGGGTATGTGGTGTACTTAGGGCACCAGGTAGGAATCAGCCCGGTGGTACCCCTACCACCTAAGCTTGACACCATTCTGGCTTGGGAGCCCCCAAGACCCAGACAGAAGTGAGAGCCTTTTCAGGTCTCACTGTTACTATAAGAGATTTGTCAAGGGCTACGGCACCATTGTAGCCACCATGACTGACCTGACTTCCAGGAAGAAACCTAGGAAGGTGATCTGGACTGATGTCTGCCAGTCATCTTTTGACGCCCCTAAGGCAGTCATGTGCACGCGCTCATGCTCAAGGCTCCTGGTTTCTCCATTGAATTCATAGTGCAGACTGAAGCTTTAGATCATGGTGTGGGAGCTCTCTCACAACTGAATGAAGAGGGCCTAGACCAGCCTGTAGTCTTCTTTAGCAGGAGACTACTCCCCATGGAACAGAGGTGGAGTGCCATAGAGCGAGAAGCTTTTGCTATAGTCTGGGCACTGAAGAAGCTAGGACCCTACCTATTTGGGACTCACTTCTGAGTTCAGACAGACCACGGACCCCTCAGATGGTTAATACAGATTAGGGGGGTGAACACAAAACTGTTGAGGTGGTCTATCTCCCTACAGAGAGTGGGCGTTATGGTGGAACACCGCCCTGGTACCGAACACACCAACGCTGAGGTCTGTCCAGGTTCTTCCGACTTAGTGAAGAGAACTCCAAGGTGGTTGGGTAGTTCTCCCTATTTTCAGCTGGAGGGGACATGTGTTAGACCTGGCATCTTTAGGGCTGTTTCCCCTGTCTTTTAGCTTTCTGGCCTCCTGTTTTCAATGGGATGTTGGACTTTGTTTTGCTGGTTTAGTGTCTTTGCACAATTTGTCACTGCTGTTCAGTGTTAAAGTGCAAATGCTCCTACTGTAAATTGTGTTTATGGATTGGTGTTCGATGCTTGGCTTATTTGATTTACTGTTAAGTCCCTAGTATAGTGTACTGTGTGTGCCCAGGGCCTGCAAATCAAATGCTGCTAGTAGGCATGCAGCACTGATTATGCCACCCACACATGCAGCCTTTCAAAGGTATCTCAGACCTGCCACTGCACAGTCTGCATGCAGTTTTTAATGCCATGTCGACCTGGCAAATGCCCCCACTTGCCAGGACCTAACCTTCTTTTTCCTTACATGTAAGGCACCCCTCAGATAGGCCCCAGTTACCCCCATGGGCAGGATGCAGTATATGTGAAAGGTAGGACATGTCCTGGTGTGCATGACATGTCCTGATAGTGAAATACAGCCAATTTAGTTTTTCATTATTGACAGGCTATCTGTCTCATAGGCTAAGATGGGAGTTGCTTTGTAAATCTTACGGGCCTAACTTTCCATTGGGCATGATAGAGAAATAGAGTTTAGTATGCCTGAATTCTGGAGTTAAAAATCCCTCTTTTAGTGAGGATGATTTTTACATTATGTGTGTGAAAATACCACTTTTAGAAAGTGGGTATTTTCTTGCCAAACCATTCTGTGTGCCTATGCGGGTTTGTGTATTGACTGTCTGGTTTTGGAGTGACAGAGGCTGGGGATGTACATTCACTGTAGACAGCCACAAGGGGTTTGAGATGTGTCCTTCCTTTCCTGGGTGACTAATAGTTGGGCTGAATAGGCCTGGTCTGCATTTAGAGTGGTGGGAGGAGTTTTCACTAGCACCTGAATAGGCAATATCTCCTCTGCACAGTGCTGTCTCCAACTCCTGTAGTGAAGCTGGGCCAGAGCGGGTTGAACTGGTTTTGACTGGGCTCAGAGACCCTTGCCACAAAGAGAACAAACAGTAAATGTAGTATAAATATTGGGGCCCTGACCCCAGGTCTTTAGAACTCTTCTGGACCAAGGAAACTGTCATGACGAAGAGCTGGAGAAGCTGTGACGAGGCACTACTGTGTTGGCCTGCAGTGGCTGCTTCTGTCTTGGGCAGAGAAAGGACTGGACTTTACTTTTTACAACTTCTTTCGGTTTAATTTCTCCAAGGGCTTGTCCTGAAGGCACCACCTCATTTCACACCGCAACCCTGGTCTCACCAACGATGACGCCGAACATAGTCACCAAATCGCTGCTTGCACCATGACCTGTACGCACTGCACTTCGCAATGCCTCGCTTCATGCCGCCACCCTGGTTTCCCTGACGATGACACTCCACGTTGACATCTATGCCGCTGCTTGCACCGTGGTTTGAAGGCACCACTCGCAAGTTACACAACACACCGCCCCATCCCACACTGCAACCTTGGCCTACTGGTGAGGGCACCATCGACTCCGCTTCATCAGCCGACAACAGCGCTTCAGTAATGACAATGCCGCTGCCTACTCTGTGACATGCCAACACCGCGATGAGCACCGCACCACTTCGCACCACACCACTGGTCTCACTGACACCCCTGTATGCTGTCAAAGAGCCATTGCCTGTACCGCTACCTGAGAACACCGCAAGCTGCACCGCTGTACTTCGCTCCGCAGCCTCGATGCCCGCGATTGCCAGCACTCCAGACTTCAACCGCAAGGAGTTTGATCTGCAACGTTTGAGAATTCAATGGCCCCATGACTCCTGCACCAATCTCTGGAATTGACACCTGCTGGTGCCAGGTCTTCGGAGCTCACCATGAGATCCCCGACACCCTACATTTCGAATGGTACCGTTTTGCGGATTTTCCCGACACCGTAGCTGGCCCGCAACACCGCTGTCAGCCAGAACTGTCTGGATTTGTTATTCACGATGCTGTGATAGCCCATTATGAAACTTTCAACTTCAAGGAACTGTATTTTAAGCCTATTTTTTATTATTGATATTTCTAAGAACTGTATGCTGGATTTTTATAATCTTTGGTCTTGTTTTGCACAGATAAAATATGGGATATTTTTCAAAAACTGGTGTGGTGTCCTTTTGCAGTGTTTTCACTATAGTACTGATGGTTATGTGCAAATGCTTTACACACTGCCTCTGATTTAAACCTGACTGCCCATGCAAAGCTACCAAGGGGATCGGCAGGGGTTATTTTAGAAGTGTATTCCCTTTATCCTGACTAGGAAGAAGGGTCCCTACTTGGACAGGGTAACAACCTGCCAACTAGAGAACCCCATTTCTAACAGTGTGGCATCATCTGCTCTGAAAATCTGACCAGAGGGTGTGCTGCCTTTAGGACATTCTAGTTATTTGATTGACAGTCTGGTGAGTTATTGTCATTGCTCCTTTATCCCATAGTTCAATGGGTGTTAATCCACAGGAAATTGTGCCTAGTGTTCCATGTTTTCCAACAACATCTTCTTTATTGTGATATGTGACTTTTGCTTCTCATGAGTTTCCTTTATTTTTGCAGTGCATATAGGGCTGGCACTACGAAAAATCAAGCTAGGGCAGAGACTGATTCTAGTATGTTGATGTTATTGGTTTTATAGCAAAATAAGTGACTTATAATGGTGATTGTGGCAGGACTCTCATTGTTACATTCTGCTGGCGATGCCAGTGTACTCTCGAGAGGTTGGTGAAGACAGCATTATGTTCTTATGCTACAATCTCTCATTACAACCTGTTATTTGTATCCAGACAAAGTATTCAGCTATTGGCCTAACCGGCTGCTTCTTCATGAACATGGGTAAATTATTCTTTAATTAGTAACAAATGAGCCAGCAGCTGGTGAAACAACTGGATGCTTTTTCATGGTACAACTTTTTTTCTGTAATTGAGAAAGAAGAGGGGACAGGGAGCTGAATAACGGTCTAGCGACTCAAGCTCCCGAATAATGAATGATTCACTAAAGAGAGTTGCTGTTCCTAGGGAAAAGGTGTGGGAAATGTTGTTATTGAAGATAGAGGAAGCCAGGGAGACTTGTACTTGATGCCCTCACAAACCCCGAAGGATGTCATGCTTCATCATAGGGCGATGCTCCTCATTGGGCCAGCACTGCAATGCCCTATGGGTCCCCCGAAGGTTCACTTTGGCGGACATCTTTTGTTTGTTAAGCTGTAAGGTGTGAGCGGGTCAGTATTAATCTGTGAGAAGTAGGTGGTGAGTGGTGGGTTAAAAATGACTAGGGAGTGTCCATAATATATTTAATTAAGAGGACCCCTCTGTCATGGTTAAAAAAAAAATAGGTTAGGTGCTGCTCTGGGGTAGTTATGGCCCTTAGTAGCTGTAATCGTGTTGTGCTATTTATGAAAGTGTAATGCAGTCGGTCGACATGTTTTGCGCTTCACATGGTCTCAAGAGGAGATTCCTAGCGCTTCTTCAGGACTAAAAGTGGTGGTAAAGGTAATGAGAAGTGAGTGAAAAATGGCCTCGTCGATTGAAGTAGTGCCCCTGAGGGGACCTGACATTTGGTCCAATCTAAAACGACAAGAAGTGTGGGGTATACAAGGAAAGAAACAATTAAAAAGTAACACAGTTGGTCGTATCAATGGTGTATCAGGCTATGTACACCCTGCGCGGTTCATCTACAGAAAATATGACACAAAATTGGTGAGCTGTAACCCAATACTAATAGGATCCCTCAAAATGTGGGAAACTAGCCTGAAGCTTTTGAAACAGAATGGCAATATACAGACGGCAGCACCTATCGGGAACAATTCAGAAATTAAGTTGGATAACCAAATTCTTAACTGGCCCTAATGATCTCAGGAGGGCATATTCTTAGTGGACCAGATTATACAAGATGAAATATTTAATCCCTTCCAGGTCCCACAGGTGGAATTCCGCCTGGAGGATGGGCAATTCCTAAAATATCATCACTTAAAGCATGGCCTGCGCTGCAATCTGGGCCGACCCCCAGATGTCTTGATTAACTCTGTGCTGCACAACTACATGGTCAAATTGATCTCAGGCCTCTACGAAACTCTAACTGATTTGCTATATTCGGAGCCAGTGGTCATGGCAGAAGCGGTGTCACATGAATAAGTAATCCACAAACTTAATGACTAGCTGCAAAAACCTGAAAATATTTGGGGAGCCTTCATATATGAATATGTCACTTTGTCACTATATTTGCGAAATCTGAGCAGAAACTGACAGAATGACTTCCTGTTCCTTCGTGCAGGACAATGTAATGGCTGAAAACATTCATGCTACTTTTTAGACTTGTATATGTACATTTCGTAAGGAATGTACCTTGGAAAAACGGTACTGGGTGTTCACATAGATAATTATATTTTTGTAAATACTTACAGCATAACATGCATCAATGCCATTATATCTATACTTTACATACCTTGTATTTGAACCTCATCTAACTTTTCATATGTATATTATCAAAACCCAATAAAATATTTGAAAAAATGAAATGACAGGTCCCCACTTGGCCTTTTGCCCATCTGCCCTGCTAGGTGCAATACCCGAATAGCCTCCACAATTTCACAAATATATACCTTTACTTCGCATGCCTTACATCGTATGCCTTTACAACGCAGTCATTACAACGACCGCGTGGTTACAACACGAACTACAACATCGCAAGTGATTTCTACAACTTGCTGTAGGGGGCACGCTGGACTTAAAACAGTATAATTTACTATTTCTACTCCAGTTTGTTGCAACAGCAGGGAAGGTGTTGGATTGTAAATCCAACAACAGTGCGCCCGTACTGCAAGTCGCTGAAACAACTTGTGATGTAATGGTTTGTATTGTAACAACATGATTGTTGTTACAACTGCATTGTAAAGGCATGCGATATAAGGCATGGGTTGTTATGGCTGTTTCCCCAACTTAACCCGCATCACATGTGAATCCCAACATCATCACATTGAACATTGCTGACATGATCTGTTGATGAATGGCAGTCACCATATTGCCCCAGCCAACCCAACGACCTGCACTTTCTTAAGTCACTCAAATCATACCATAAACAAGTGCTGAACATCTGAGAGGAACTCCTCATCCACTTGGATGAAGAATATTTACCTCCTTTGATACTGTGATACCTTGGGTAACTTCAGTGGAGTGGTTCCAGTCTTTCCTCCCCAATGAAATCCAAATGTATGCACTCAGTAAACTTTATCACCCGTACACAGCAGGATATGCTAATAGTTACAGTGATCCCCTGCTTTCTCATTTTGTCCATCAGTGATCCTCTAACACAGGTCTTGGGGCAGTAGTAGATGAAGTGTAAAAATATTGCTGACGACATCTATACCCATACCTACCTGGAGAGAACTGCTCAAATAAAATCGGCACATGTCTAAATCAAGGGCACCACTAACTATATGAAAGAATTTTACTGAACTCAAATGAAAACTTCATGGCGATGATGACAGATCCAGAGGCAATACAATTGTAATAATCATCATGTTTTGGAATCCATCCAAGGTGCTAACATGGCCATCATTCAAGAACTCCACCGCACGGCCAATATTAGGATTTCTTTAAAAAGTAATATCGATTTGTTTAAACAAATCTTCCTAAAACGTTTTCATACATGCCATGATGTTCTCACATTTCCCTCATTTAAAAAAGTGAAAACCTTGAAACAAAGTTTGTCAACTGGGGGAGTGTATTTAACTACTGAAAATAGAAAATTATTTATTTAAACAAAGCATAAATGTTTGAAGAAGATATATATCTATACTTAGATAAACCTTTTTAAAGAAAAAGTGATTGTTTGCACTTTCCTTCAGCTACAACAGTTTGAACCTAAATTCTACTGGGATTCTGAAACATACATACAGAGGGAGGTGGAGAGTATAGGATAAGTGTGAACATATCATTTCTGGGGATGTCTGTAAACCCATCAAAGAGGCTGATACTTGAATTTGCACATCACGTATGTGCCTTGGTCACTAGCAACATTCTTTAGCTCACCATCCTCAATAATATTCTCTCACTAAAATGAGCATTTGTCAGAACTGAGAAGTAGATTAGTTACCTTCCCTTGGATTTAGTCAATTAAGGGCCATATGTATCAACATCCTGATTTGCGATTCTCAAAAAGCGATTTTTTAGAAATCGCTATTTGAGAATTGTAAATAGGGATGTATGTAAAAAATCGCAATTTTTTTGCGATTTCTTAATATTCCTTAATTGTGATTAGCAAATTGCGAATTGCAATTAAGGAACACTTTCCCATTCATTTCAATGGGCCAGGAGGCCCATAGGAATGAATGGGAAGTTATTCTCAATTTGCGATTCGCAATTTGAGTATCGCAAATTGAGAATAATTTCAAGGGTGCAGGGGTGTCAAAAGGACACCCTGATGCACCCCTGAAATAAGCATGGATGCACATGTGGCGCACATACATGCCCTAAGGGCATGTATGTGCTTCACATAGCACTTTGAAAAATGCAATAAAGTGCATTTTTCAAAGTAATCGCAAATTACCACCAACTTGAAGTTGATGGTAATTTGCCATTCCTTAAGGCGAAATTGCACTTTTTTGGTGCTTCTTACAGTGCATTTAAGGAATCACAAAATTTGCAATTCCTTAAATGCAATCACAAAATAAGGAATCGCAAATTTTGAGATTTCTTATTTTGCACCCACATTTGCTACATACATAACATTTAGTACAAATGCGTTCGTAAACGCCGAAATTCTGCGAATTTCGGCGTTTGCAAACACGTGTGCTTGATACATATGGCCCTTAATCTATATTGGACTCCAGACCATTTCATCAAAGGCGCAGGGCCGGCCTAAGGCATGTGCAAGCTGTGCACCTGCACAGGGCCGCCAAACCCCAGGGGCCGCCACGCCAATATATATCCTTAGATACATATTTGCGTGGCGGCCCCTGGCAGGGATTTGGCGGCCTCGGGCCCCCTACCTACACTCCCTGCTCAGGGCCTCCGTGAGCCTAGAGCCGGCCCTGAAAGACGGCGACATTAATAACAAATTAATGCATTACTCAAGGGACATCTCAGGGTGTGGTGTGGATAAAGTGCTATGTATTGCATAACCATTTCTAAAGACAGAAAAATTGAGTGGGTATTATACATGTTGCCATTGCTAGGGGCGTTTGGTAAGATTGACTGAGAGAGACCCTAGAGTCAAACAAAACAACAATGAGCTGGTAGCTAAAGGGGCTGTATTTGCCTAATATTGGCTTGCCACTCAAAGAAGTAGCAATTCCTTCCAAAGCATATGTAGCACAGAGGCATAAAGAAAAATAAAGAAGATTAGTTAAGTATCTCCTGGAAGATCCCCAACAACCGTTTCTGTGAAAGGTGATAAAAATCACTAAGCCCAAATAGAAAAAAGATTCAGTTGCCATAACAACAACCAGATGGCAAATTAAATCAGTCAATCAATCAAGAGGTACTTGTATAGTGCGACTTGTCACCTGAGAGGGTATCCAGGCACTGTGCAGCAGGTATCCGTTGAAGAGCTAGGTCTTGAGTCCCTTCCTGAAGTGAGTCAACTAAGGTAGAGTGCAGAGGTGGAGTGGTGGGTGTTCCAGGACGTGGAGGCAAGGCGGGAAAAGGAGTGTCCTCCAGAGCGGCAGCAGCGACTGTGTGGTATCTAAGCAAAGGCATGGTGTGAGGAGTAGAGGATTCTAGGAGGTCGGTGGAAGAGCAGGCGGTGGCTCATGTAGGCGGGTCCTTGGTCATGGAGGGCCTTATAGGCATGGGTCAAAAGCTTGAATTGGCATCTTTTCTAGATGGAGAGCCAGTCTAGTTCCTTCAGGTGCTGAGTGATATGGGTTCTCTTGGGCAGGTTGACTGTCAGTCTGGCTACTGCGTTCTGGATCGTCTGGAGTCTTTTCATGAGTTTGGTGGTGCTGCCTGCATGGAGTGCATTGCCATAGTCCAGCCGGCTGGAGATAAGGGTCTGCGTCACTGTTCTTCTGATGCTGATGGGGAGCCACTTGAAGACTTTGTGGAGCATGCAGAGCGTGTGGAATCAGGCTAAGGAGGCGGCGCTGACCTGACATTTCATGGAGCGTTCGATGTCCAGGATGCTGCTGAGGTTGCGGGCGTTGGCTTTCAGAGTGGGGGTGGGCCTGAGTTCTGATGGCCACCAGGAGTCATTCCACAAAGGATGAGATTGCCAAAGATCAGAGCTTCAGTTTTGTCCGCGTTGAGCTTCAGGCAGTTGTAATTCATCCAGGCTGCAATGTTCTTCATACAGTTGTGGAAGTTCGTCTTCGCCCGGGTTGATCCACTGAAAGCGATAGGATAAGCTCGGTATCGTCAGCATAGTAGATGATCTTGATGATGTGCGATCTGGCAATGTCTGTGAGTGGTGTCATGTATATGTTGAAGAGGGTAGGACTAAGGGATGAGCCTTGAGCGACACAGCAGAAAATCTGCTTGGGTTGTGAGGTGAAGGGAGGGAGGTGGACTCTCCGTGTTCACCCTGTGAAAAAGGAAGCTATCCATTTGACCACCTCGTCTGTGAGTCCGATCTGGCACAGTCGATTATTGAGTGTGTGGTGGAGATGGTGTTGAAGTCTGCGAACAGGTGGAGTAGGATCAAGACGGCTGATTCTCCTCTTTCGAGTATGGTGTGGATGTTGTCTGTTGTGACGATCAAGGCAGTCTCGTGGAATGGTTGGCTCTGAAACCTAATTGGGAGGGATCCAGCAGGTTTTTTTTTTACGGTGTTTGGTAAGTTGGAGCCGGATGGCTTTCTCAAGGACTTTGGTGAGAAATGGGAGCAGGAAGATAGGAAAGGAAGCTCTGGAGAGGGTTTCTTGAGGAGGGGTCTCACCTCTGTATGTTTACAGGCATCGGGAAAGGTGGCTTTGTTGATGGTGCCATTGAGGATGGTGGTGATCTGGTGGCTGATCTTGTCTCTAACAAAGTTGAAAACTGTGTGGGGGCATGGGTTGGTGGGTCCTCTCCAGTGGATGGAGTTTATTAGAGTAGTTGTGTTCGGTTGCTATCTTGTTGTGGAAGTGGTAGCAAGGGCTGCTCAGAGTTTCTGTGAGGATGGGATTGACTTTTCTGTGACTGACAGGCAGGTGAACACTCTGACAATAGTGAAGAGTTCCTTTGTTGGCTTGGCACTGGTCTCGGACCGGTGAGCCACGGCTTCCTTTGTTGCAGCTTTGAGCTGGCAGATGTAGTCGTTGAGGGCCAACTTGAAGGTGGCTCAGTCGGTGTGGTTCCTGTTGGTGCATCATCTTCTTTCACGTTCTTTGCATTTGCGCTTTGACATGCTGAGTTCCATGGTGTACCAGATGGCTTGTCTGGTAGGTCTGTGGGTTTTGGCTGGTTTGGTAGGAGCAAATCGGTTGGTGGCACTGGTGATCCAGGTTTTGAATTTCTCTACTACCTGGTCCACGTTGGTGGTGACATTGGGCTGTGTGATGCTGAGGGCCTCAATCCATTGGTGCTGAGTGACTTTTGTCCAGCTGCGAAAGGGGTGCCATTGCATTTGGGGATAGTGTGTGGTGGTCCAGCAAGGGTGAAGGGTGTGATGGAGTGGTCCAACCGGGTTAGTTCGGAGGTGTGGCTCTATTTGATTCTGTTGCCTTTACGTGAAGATGGGGTACAGCGTGTGTCCTGCTTTGTGCATGGGGTCTGTGACCATCTAGAGATAGAATATAGACTGAGATCTCAAAGCTGAAGCAAACAAGAGTAATTTGCTGCTAAAAGTGTAAACGAAGGATAGAACCACTCATAAATAAAAGGGAAGAATCATCAAACCAGCCGGGTCTGGTGGCTCAGTGGACTAATGCGTCTACTGCAGGGTCCTGTGTTCGACCTCATGGTCACAGGTTCAAATCCCGGCGGGTCCACTCAGCCTTTCATCGGTGAGGTCGATAAAATGAGTACCATTGAGTTGGGTAACAACAAACATCTGTTATTCAGCGCCAACATACCCATAGTGGTGACCGTGCGCTTCACAAATACACGTTATGTTATGTTATCAACATGGCTGTAAGCTACACCCAATGCTCCTCTACCCTTACTCTCATGATCTTCACTCCCCGACATCCTTCTTAGAAAACAATGGGACTAGCCCCCTGGTATATATATGGGGTAGAAAGGGAAAGGCAAACATTTGGAAATTGTCATAAAGGAAAAATGGGGAAAAAAGCACGACATCCCAACATCCTAACCCAGTACCAAACAAGTTCGAATCAACAATACAAACCACTGTAAACCGAAACAAACCTCATGTCCCCGGTAAAGTAGGGAAACATTTACAGGACCCCTAAAATCCTATGCTTAATTTTTTACATACAAACTAGTTGGTTCCTATAAATTGTAACATTGACGAATGTTCTTCTTTTAAAATAGGACAATTGTATTTTTTTCCTTTTCTTTCTTCAAACAAAAGTGTGCATTTACATCCCTTCAGGGTCGGGTGTAAAAATTGGAATTAAAACTAAACATGCAACAACTGTCTGTTGATTTATCCCTAGATCAGCAGCAGAAATAAGTCATGGGGGTGCACACAAATCACCCTGTGTACTGCAACCTCAAATAGAAAAAGCAACCTGTTTTACAAAAAGATCAACCTCATAGTTCGGTGCAAGAGGCGTTCAGCATCTTCTTTTCATGGCTGAAATAAATGCACTTTTTGCTCTTCACTCCAGCCAGACCTACGAAAATTATTTTGCTCTTCTGCTTCAGAACATTTCCCTGGAGCACACCACACAATTCATCTTTGTTAAAAAGATTAGATTATTTGGAAGAAATCATCCCAAGCTGCCCTTAAAGATAAACTCCGGACACAGGAGAAGAGCAAAGTGCCAAAGCTATAGGCAGTTTATCATTTCAAAAGGTTAATGAAGAGATGCATCATACCAAGTTATCTGCCATAGGCTGGTGTAAAGAATTGGTAAAAAACAATGCTGCGGTTCACCTGACCCATCTTCGATGCTGAGATGCTGAAAACTATTGATAGTTTTGCTGTTGTGTTTGTGATTAGAACTGATTCATTGCATCCATCACATATGGCAATGCAAACGCACAATAAATCACAGAAAAAAAACATGCTGTTGTTATGTAGCACATCGTCTTCTTTCACAAGCTCAATGCTGTTTATTAACAGTGGAGGAAACAGACCAACATTGGCACACAATTATAACAAAAAGTACCAGAAATCGTGTTAACTTCAAAATGTTCATGTCAGTCTAAGCACAATTCCCTGGAACTTCTGTGGAAATATATTTTCAGCCTTGAGTTATACTACTAATAATTATGTACTGTAAATGGCAAACATTGAGTTGATAATCCATTTTTGAACTGTGAGTTTTGTGACAAGATGCAGCGAAATGACGAAAAGTGAGCACTCTGAGATCGAGTTGTTCTTAAAATAGGATTGTTTCTGTATATCACTTTGAAACTACAAATGTGCGAGTCCATCAGTGCTTCACTGAATGTCCTATTGCACTGTTCAAAGGATAATAAGGAATAGTTCAATAGTGTTCTGGATATAGGAGTGACTGTAAGTAATTACCATTGAATTCTTAATTAGTGAATGTGGTGCGTTCCATATTCACTATATAGGTTAGTCTAAATATTAAGTGCACAGTATAATAAAGATATTTACAACAGTGCACACAAAAACAAGAGTCAATAGGAGGGTATTTTGAGCTAAATAGCGACTAACTCACCAGGGTTCACATCGCGAGTTTGTTTGATTTGGTGCAGTGATACCCGGAAGGAAATGTCTGATTCTAACTATTCTGTGTTTTGCTCACAGAATGGGGTAGAACTCAAACAGACCCAGTAACACCAGGCCCTTTTACTTGTAGTTTTTTCAAATTCCTGCAATAAATGTTCTTCCAGTTCAAAGTAGGGAAAAAAGGGGAAGCCGGTGGTGGTCAGAGTGGATGGCAGGAGTTGTCACAGCATGCCAGGAAAGAGCTGAGGTGGTAATTTCTGCTCCCTGGTTTTGTACTCTAAGCAGGTGGTATGGGAAGAATGCAGGGTGGGAAAGTAACTTTGCCCCAGTCTCCTCCACTATCAAGGAGCTGCCCTCTGGTTCACTGGAAGTGCGGGGGGTGGACAGGGGCTCCATAGACTGCTTAGGGTAAGTGTAATTTGCTTCCCCCTTGTTGTCGTCCGAGTGGGTGGAGAGAAGGCAATGGTATTGGACTGGGACTATTACTACTGGTGGTTTGGTGGGTCGGGACGTGATGGAGGTTTCTTTTAATGTACAGAGATGACCACAGAGCTGATGGCCATCTGTAAATTTGGCAGGTGAATTACTCCCGGGATGGCAGAGGTAATTGATCTTGATGGACACCACTCCATCCGCCAAACTCTACATCAGACACTTAGGCCCCCATTAGGATGGCGGGCGGACTTTGCCCACCCACCCTCCCATCGTGGAAAGGGACCGCCCGCCATAAGGGCAGGGGTTCCGTGGGGGAAATTAGGATGCGCCCGCCACAGTAGCGGGCGCATCCTGTATAAACATTATGGTGGGCGGTGCAATGGTAAAAATACCTGTTGTGCATTTCAAAGCACAACGTGACAGGCACCGCGTGATGCCTGACACATTGTTCTTTGAAATGCTGGGGGGTACTGTAGGTACCCCCCATGTGCACCCCCGCCCCTCCCCAAGTCCCTGGAGGCCCGCAACAGGCCCCCAAAGCAGACACCGCATGCTGGAAAATGCCCATTGTCATATGGCTGGCGGTGTCTGATAGACACCGCCCCCATAGAGAACCCTTATCCGCCCGGTCGCAAGGCGACCGGGGCGGAAAAGTGTCAGACGGTCTTTCCATCTGCCGCGGACCCCTGAGCCAAACTAATATGGCGGGGGTCATTCCGGCACTGATGGCGGGCTGATCGCCCCCGCCAGGACGGCGGTGGCTACCGCCGGCCTCGCGGGGGCTATCCGCCCGCCATCCTAGTGGGGGCCTTAGTGCCATTTTGGTCATGTCCACCTCTTTCCCATCACCACTGTTATGTTCTTAAGGTGTGCAGCATTAACTCCTGCACACATCTCCAGGACTTCAGAACAATAGAGGACAAATAAACAAACTACTCATATCTGATGAGTTGGCAGCCTAAGCTTAGCTTATCAGATAGTCAGGAGTGATATTCTTGTGCTACTGATGCACAATGCTTTGTTAGACAGATGGGGCTGAGTACTGAATATCTTTTATTAAAACAGGTTATCATGAGCGCGCTGTGGCGGTGATTCAAGATGGCCGCTCTGTGATTCATCTCCGCGACACGGAGGTCGTCTCTCACCGAAGGGCTTGTTGCCCTGCTCGGAGCGAGGGGGAAATAATAAATTTCTCTTGCGGAAGCTCTGCTGCATGTTGAGGCAAGTTTTTTTAGACCTGTGGTCTTTTATCAACACTTGTTTGCTTCTGCCTCATCCGGTCTCTTTTGCGGCCGCCAGTTTGTCTTCTGCAAATATCTGTTCTTTGCCTCATCGGTTAATATGCCGCTAAGTATCGAAAATGTATAACTTTCCTAATTTTTGATCTTTTTCAAGAGGATGTTATCTCTAAATGATGCTTTGTTAATTTTTATCGGACATTTTCATTTTTCTCTTTTTTCTCCACTGCATCATTAAGGCTATTCAGCAACTTTTAGTCCTCCTTTACATTCGGTATGTTGGCATTGCTCTTTTCTGACTGTGACCTTACATTTATTCGTGCCTTATGAGTACATACTATCTGTTGTGCTATTCTTCGTGCCCTGCTATGGATTCTCCAAACTCAAGTAAGCCACATGGGGCACCTGGGTCCGCCACTGGAGGTCGCAAAGATTTAGCTGTTAACACTAACAAGCGTGCCAAAAAAGACCCGTCCTCCCCATCAAAATCATCTTTTCCTCTGACGTTAGAGGACATCATGGAAGAACTGCGCCACATCAGACCCTTCATGACGGAATTGAAGATAAATGGTTCGGCCTTGAGTCAAGACTTTCAGATGTGGAACAAAAAATTTGTGATGCACAGGACGTTGTTGCTTGAGTCGATATCCTCACTAAAGAAGTTACTCAACTTCAGAAGGATACAGAGGATGTAGAAAATCATAATAGGCGCTACAATCTATTCATTTACGGTATTCCAGACGTTTCTGAAGGCTCGGACATGATCTTCTTTTTTTTTAAGACTCAAGTTCTGCAAATTGTTGGTCTGCCGAAACCTATGGTACTTAACATTCAAAGGGCGCAAAGATTAGGCCTTTCGAATGCATCTTCTGCAACCAAACCAAGGGGCATCATCGCTTATTTTCCTACTGTACTCTGACCTCATGGCAATCCTCAATGCTGATAAACAGCACAAACAGATGCTGTGGTCCGGTCACAAAGTTTTTTCAGTCAGGATGTTTCAAAGCCAACTGCCAACCATCAAAAGAAATTTCTAGACCTCAGGCCAACATTGAGATCCATGAACGCTCGTTATGGTCTTATCCATCCATGCTTCTTTAAAAAAATGACTTATAAGGACAGAACTTTTACCTTTGAGGACCCAGCTGCAACTTCGGATATGTATTCAAATACACAAAGGAGAAGCTATGGAACTGAGCAAGCATTAACTATTTTATTGTTTGTTCTCTCCCCTGTTTCTTAGGTTTTCCCTGTACAGTTTCACTGCTGACATTTATACCCGAGTTCTTCTTATGTCTGTTATGTATAAGCCACTCCGTTTCATTGTTCCCTAATGTCTGGTAAGCTCCCTTCCTTTTTATTTCATTTGTTTACTACGTTGTCTTTGGATTTTTTCTCTCATTTCTTGTTTGTTTTGTTGTAGTAAACCTGCTCCTCTTCCGTGTCCCCCGTTTGGAGTGGCCGTCTTGTTTTTTGCCCCCTCCCTCATTATTGTTCTTCTTGCTGTTGTTCAATATGACTAAAGCCATTTGTCTTTCTGTCATCTTCCCTTTGATAGCTCCTATTGGGCGACTATGCTCCCCTTTTCTTTTTCTCTTCTGCCTCTTTTCCGTCTTTTCTCTCTGCCTCTCATTCCCTTGCTGTCCCACTTGTGACTCTATTGCATTCATTATTGTTCCCTTTTACTTTATGGCACTTTATTGTTATTTCCTTTGTTTATATCGGCGATTACATCGAGCTAACTACTCTATTTTACTTCCTATTGGTTATTTCCTATTCTTTGTTCCCTATTGGTTTCCACAGGTTTCTCTTTCACTTACCTTTCTTTCTTCCCCTATCTATTTTTTGAATGGTCTTACACATCTATTTATTATTTATCTTATTGATCAAAGGTCTTCGTATAGTTTTAAGGAATGTTAAAGGTATTCGTAATCCTGTTCAAAAACAGCGTGTATTGTCTCACCTTGCTAAATTGAAATGTCATGTAGCGTTGTTACAAGAATCGCACCTTAAGGTACAAGATTTGCCTTCTTTGCGCAAACAATGGGCAAGAGACATTTTCTGCTCCCTGGCTGTGAATAACAAGAATGGTGTAATCATTCTGTTTCATAACTCACTGAATGTCCTTCTGCAAAATGAATTTAAAGACACTAATGGTAGATGGCTTTTCTTGAACACTAAAGTTAATAACACTCAATTCTCTTTTTGTAATGTTTATGGCCCTAATGGTATTGACTTATCTTTTTGGAACAACTTGTTTACTCTTCCCTCCTCACATGCTGCTGAAAATTTGATTGTGGGTGGTGACTGTAACTAACTTATGGATCCCTTCCTCGACCGAAAATCTCAAACAAACTATATCCCTAACAAGATGCAAAAGATTTTTCATAAGGTTATCACTTCTAGAGGAGGTTGATACCTGGAGAACCTCTCACCCTGACATCTTAGAGTTTCCCTTTTTCTCCCCTGTACACAGATCTCCCTCCCGCATAGACTACATTTTTCTCACACAACCAGCTTTGCAGTTCGTGACTAATGCAGAGAATGACTCTATTCTCATCTCAGATCACGCCCCGTCATCTTAGATATGGACTATCCTTCGTTTTCCCCACCTGGCGTTTCAGCAATACCCTCCTTTAAGATTCTCAATTTATTGAACAGTTCACATTTTTTGCTCAGGAATTTTTTCAAAATAATCTCTCTTCTGCCTCTCAATATCATTTTATTTGGGATACCTTTAAAAGTACTGTCAGGGTTTTTATAATTGATTTCGAGTCCCGAAAAAAAAGAAGGTTTTCTTGGATTCCACATCCATTCTGAAGCATCTTAAAGCTTTACAACATAAGTATTTCACCACCAATTGCCCTGATACATTGTCAAATCTTATCAAAGCAAAAATACAATACAATAAACAGTCTTGGGATTCTGTTTGTAATAATCTCCTCAAATGTAATGCCAAGATGTACGGTGGGCGGAATAAGGCAGGTAGGTCTTTAGACTACTATCTTAAAATTAAAAAACGAAAATCCCAAAATGTGGCTATTAGAGACAACTCTGGAGTTGGGTATATTTCTGACGTTAAAATCCTTGATTGCTTTACTGAATATTATACTTCCCTTTACACTCCAGAGTCCACCCCTTCTCCTGATCAAATGGATTCCTTTTTTCCAAATATTCCCAAATCCTCTGAGAGTCACACTGACCTCACATCTCTAAATGCCCCCATCTTGGAACAGGAAATTATTGATGCCATTATCCTTTTGCCTAAAGACCAAATACCGGGAACTGATGTTTTCACCGTCCGATTTTTTCTTAATTGTAAACAACTTCTGGTCCCTCAGTTACTCTCATTGATTAATCGTTTTCCCACCGCTGGTGAATTGCGTGAATCTTTCACTCAGGCAATGCTATGTCTAATACCTAAAAAAGGCAAGGACCCCTCTCTTTGTAAAAACTATAGGCCCATTTCCTTGATTAATATTGACTGTAAAATCTTCGCTAAATTACTTGCCCTCAGCATCAATAAAGTAATCCCGGATCTTGTCAATATACACCAGTCAGGTTTTGTCAAAGGACGTTCTATCACAGATAATTTGAGGACCTTTCTTAATATTATTCATTTTATCTCTAAAATAGATTAATCTATTGCAGCTATTACATTAGATGCTGAAAAGGCGTTTGATAGGGTTAACTGGGAATTTATCTTTGCTGCATTAAAGTAGAAAGGCTTTAGTCCTATCATTAATGAATACAGTCTGCTGCAATATTCCACTCCCACTACTTCCATTTGGGTAAATGGTTGTCAATCCAAATAATTCCCACTCCTTAGGGGGACTAGGCAGGGTTGTCCTCTTTCCCCTCTCTTATTTTTTCTTGCTTTAGAGCCCTTCGTAGAAAAACGTAGACGTTCACCACAATATAAAGGTTTTCAGTTTAATAATATCAACATCAAATTCACTGCATACGCAGATGACTTTCTGCTGTATATCTCCAATTTGTCCACTTCCCTGCCGGCATTCTTTTCCCTTTTACAAGATTATTCGATGGTTTCCAGCTATAAATTGAATATCGATAAATTAGAAGTCATGTCCTTAAATAAGCACTGTCTTCACACAATTCCATCTCTAAACTATGGCAAGGATGCCAGATCTAAAATTGTTCATCTGTTTTGTCATTACATTCACACAAGTCATAAAAGGTTGGGATAGACCAAGAACTTCTACTGGGAATAAAAAGGTGTTTTAGATGTACGTCTAACTACACATCAGAGCAGAAGTCACAGGAAAAATAGCAATGAGAAGCCAGATCAAGGTCTCATAATTAACATCTCTAAACATCAGTTGTGAAGAAAGAAAGGGTGCTTGAGAAGGGACATCATGTTTCTCAAAATATAACGCTTTATTGTTTGAGATAAGTTGTCAGTACGAGTTCCAAAGACAACTGTTATGGAAGATTTTTAAGTACCCTAAAGTGTGCCACAAGGGCACTGTTGTACCTCCCCCTTCCTGCAGGGTCCCCCCCAAATATTTTGCTGTGCTCCTCACTTTTTTCTGACCTTGTTGTCGTTGGCTTTAGGACTCTAAGCACTTTACCACTGCTAACCAGTGCTAAAGTGCATGTGCTCTCACCCTAAAATGTGGTAACCCTTGTTCATCCACAACTGGCATATTTAATTTGTTTATAATTCCCTAGTAAGGTGCACTATATGTGCCCAGAGCCTGTAAATTAAATGGTACTAGTGGGCCTGCAGCAGTGATTGTGCCACCCACTTTAGTAGCCCCTTAAATATGCCTCAGGCCTGCAACTGCACAGCGTGTATGCAGTTTAAATTTCCAACTCCGACCTGGCAAGTTAATTTACTTGCCAGGCCCAAACCTTCCCGTTTAGTATATATACGTCACCCTTAAGGTAGGCCTTAGGCAGCTCTATGGGCAGGGTGCAGAGTATTTAAAAGGTAGGGCATGTAGTATTGAGTTTTACATGTCCTGGTTTTGAAAACTGCTAAATACGTTTTTCACAACTGCTGGACGGGAAACACCCATCGCATCGGGGTCAAAACATCGCGGTGCTATCGCACCGAAACTTTGACATCGCATCGTCGTTCACATCGCATGCTTTTAGTACGCATGCTACGACGGCGCGATGCCATTAACAACACATGCAATTACAACGCATGCGATGTTAATGGCAAAATGCAGACTGTCGCATGCCATTACAAGGCAACAGAAATGGGCAAGAACCTTTTGAAAGTGACATCGGCTAGAAATACTGCTGTTTACTGATTGTGGAACTCTACACTAAAGTGTTTTGAAAACGGACTTGATTAAGAGGGTTCTCTTAGCACACAAACCTTTCATGATGCCATTTTAAAAAAAACATACACTATCATGCACACCTTTTTTTCCCTTCCGCCTACTCCTCTCCTCCTCCCTCCAAAAAGGCCCAAAAGTTTCGGAGGAAGTTCCCTCAAATGTCGGAGGAATCCACAAACTCTGGGTAACTTTTGAATTCCGAGCAGAGATTGTAAAAAAAGACACACATTTTGTTTGAATTCCTTTTGTGGAAAAAGTTATTAAAGGTTAAGCGAGAATTGCCCCAAATGTGGAAGAAATAAAATGCTCAGCACTGTGGGTGAAGGTGGGGCGCAGTGGGATTAGCTTTGGCACATAAGGGGTTAAAAGTAAAATCACTTGTTGGAGATTGGTTTATTTAGTGTTATTGTGTGCTTTGTGGCATTCTTCCTACGTAAACCTTAGAAAGGTGTGTTCTGTACTCTCGATTTGGGTCCTGGGAGGACCCTCCTCCAACCTAGGTCCTAGAAACCGCAAAATGAAGAATCAGGGTTATTACCCAGTGTCCCCAGAATAAACCAACCCTACTGCTGTCCACCTCTCCTTACTCTGTTGTGGAATAGCTAGATATATTTTCCATAGTTCCTTGCCCCGTTGGAACTATGAAAAATGCCCATCATGCAGTCTGTGTAGCATATGCAGTGCTAGGACAGTTCAGCATAACATGCGTGCACATTCCCTACTCCTTAGATGGCCCATGTCCAAACGTACTGCGTCAGCTGTGTATGAAGTCAGCAGGTTGACAGTGTGTGTTTCGGTAAACAAATGCCAGGGCAGCTGAGGTGTGCCCTGGCACTGACTGCATTATCCGTTTAAACTAGTGCCAGCAGAATTACCTCTTCTCCATCCCTTTTAGTGATGACCGCATTGAGCAGGTTCTCATGGAGGACATTTTGATGCATGTGCACACCAAGTGCACTCAAGCAGGTGGGCTTTAATTCTCTGCATTACCCGCTTAAACTAGTACCAGCAGAACTACCTCTCCTCCATCCTTTTTGGTGATGACCTCATTGAGCAGGTTCTCATGGAGTACATTTTGATGCTGCATGTGCACACCAAGTGCACTCAAGCAGGTGGGCTTTAATTCTCTGCTTAGTTATGCAATTGGGGCTCAGTGATGCCAGTAATTACATTCAGTTTGCACATGATGTGGGGGAAGTGCGGGGGAGGGTTGTTGGTTAGGGTGGCCCGCCAACTGTTACTGGGTAACATTTGAATAATAAGTAAGAGGGCATCTTGGATCATTATTGTTACAACAATCTCTGAGCTTAATAAGGGAAAGCAGATCATCAAGGCTAACTGGTGAAGGAAGACGAAACACATGCCACTAAATGCATTCTTACACCCCTTACGTACTAGAAGCTGAGATTAGGGCTCTAAATTCAGCACTTCCAAAGTACTGTTGCAGTGTGTGCCTCCTTATAGTTGCTTTGAGTTTTTAGACATCTGATGTTACTGGCACACAAGGTAAAACAGTGATTCAACAACTGGATCATGTTGCGTGATGTAAAGTCGCCGATATGACACGCGATCCTATTACATGGCCACATTTTCGTCGCAACAACGCGCGATGGGAAAATGGCCGGTGTGACGGCCTTTGCGATGTCATTGCCGCGATGAGAACACCCGCGATGACATTGAGGGCGATGGATCGTCATACAACCGCTAGGACTATCTCTCCCATAGGTTAACATAGGAATTTCCTTAAAACATCATTTTACGTGTGATTTCTAATTGGGAAAAGAAAGACATTTGGAGTTTGGTGTCTCTGGACTCACAATTTAAAACCACAACTTATGGTAAAGTCGGATTTAAAACTGTAAGTCTGAAAATGACACTTTTAGAAAGTTTATCATATTCTTCCTTTAACCATTCTGTGCCTCTGATTGCATGTGTGGGTTGGGTGACAGCTGAGCTTTGCGTATTCCCTCTAGGCTGTCAGACAAAGGGAGAATGGGTGAGACACTTGTATCCTGGTGGCCCATCACCAGGCTGATGGACCCTCCTAAGGTAGATTGGGAGGCAGGAGCTGGAACTTGCACCTGAATAGGATATGCCTGTACCCACACAAAGAGTTGCATACACCCGTGTAGTGTGCCTGGAGCCAGAAAAGGCACGAAACCTATGATCTTAAAAGGTGTCTTTGATGTCTCCCGCACTTCAAGGGCACACTTGGATATAAATACTGGATCCCTGACACCACCAATTAAGAACTCTACTGGTGCCAAAGACAGTCTGCCAGGAAGAAGAGCTGCTCTGCTGTTGGAGGGACTGCTGCTTTACTGACTGCATGGCAGTGTTGGCCTGCTGCCTGCTGATTGCTGTGCTTTTGGAGGGATTGCCACTTTGCTACCTGCTCTGCTGTGTTGGCCTGCTGCCTGCTGCTCTGCTTCTTGCCTGGGAGTGAGAGGGACTGGACCTGCTCTCTATATCCTTAAACCCAATATTCTCCAAGGGCTTGATGGGCTGTTTTTTTAAGTCTCAAGAACACAAAAGACTTTTCGCAACTCTACTGATGCTACTGGACTCTGCCATCTGTGAGTCCTACCCTTGCTTGAAATGCCTCCTTGAGTCTAAGCTTTAGAAGTGGGTTTTGCAGCTGTTTTCTTCAAAATTCGAGGCAGTAGGCCCTTTGCGATGATCAGCATCAGCTCCCAGCCTCCTATGCAATGTCGATTCAACGATGATGCGGGTCCTGACTATGAGGTTCGACGACGATGCAATGCCAATCCTTCAACACAGTCTGCAAGGCTCAACAACGACGCAGCGCAAGGCTCGTCTTTGATACACTGACCCGACTGCAGGAAAAATTCTGATGCATCGTGATCTTGACGTCAATGCTTTGCTCCATATAAGATACTCTTTCAGCAGGCCCTGCATGGGTTCTGCAGCCGGCCTGCCCTCCATCGCGGTCGGCCTGAACTTTAGAATTTTACCGGTCCCTCATGACCTCAAGTAACCTTTTGACTGCTAGTGACTTGTAAGCACAGTTTTTGCATTTAGTCCTTAAAAATTCATATCTCAAGTTCTATTTATTTAATTTTTATTGTTTTAGTCTTGTTATACTCAGATAAATGTTCTCTCTTTCTTCTAAATTGATGTTGACTTTTTTGTATGGTGTTGTCACTGTGTTATGTAATTTAAATGTTGCACAAATACTTTTAAGTTAAGCCTGACTGCTCTGTGCCAAGCTACCAAAGGGTAAGCACAGGTTAATTTAGGTTGTTTATCTGACTTACTTTGACTAGGGTTGTGGCTCCTGCTTGAACATGGTGCATACTCTGCCAACCAGGGACCTCAACTTCTACCACAAACAAAAATTCATCCACAGAGCATTTTCATTTCAATTCAAATTACTCCGACCAACTAGCCGCAAATTCTGTGTGCACATAAAAAATTATGCTAGATTATTTGAAACGCATAATTTGTAAAAAAACAAACAAACAGAAAAACCTTCAATTTGACAACAAAAGAAAGAGCAACAACATTTAGCAAGCAATGACAAAAATGTCATGCACATGAAGGACAAAGCACACATTTCTGGTCGGAATCTAATTTTTAGCACTGATTGGACAACCATGAACGGTTATCTTACTAGAATTTCTGAGAATGCCATTGATTTATTTACTACTTACTAATCAGAAATTGCACAGTATTGTGTCCTATTATTGATAGCAGAGACTCTATTCATCAGCCCATAGGCAAATAACTTAACTGTTATCTTCAATGCACACTTGTGGAAATTAAACAGCATCCAAATTGATTCAATGAAACGGCCTTTATTATTTACCTTAGATGAGAATGTATTGGTTTGAAGGATGCTAGTCCAGATTTGTAATGCAAATCTTGCACTACACATTAAAACATGTTTTTTATATGGGAGGGAAAATATTACCCATTACCGACCAGAACAGCAGTGGGTTCATGTTCCACTCTTGCCAATTTTTGTTAAAGTTCAAACATAGTTTCATATACATTGATGAAGAATAAGTAAGTGGCTTAGCAGCTCATTTCTGTTGCAGAAGAGATGTTTTATTATTGTTGGACGATTGAAGGAAATCTGATATTCAACACCAGAAAACTGAACTTGAAACATGAAAGAATCACTTTTTCACACATATTTAACTTTACCTGTACAGACTACTAGGATGTACTGGCCGCATATTGGGAGGATCGCCATGCAACAGCAAGGCCCATGCTTTCCTATAAGTCAAGTACATACTTTCCCTAGAGATGACAAGAAGGAATGGAACGCACCAGCCCAATGCCCCAACCTCTGCCCTGGATAAGAAGTGTTCCCAGCAACAAGCAAGCGTTCCTCACCACACACCCACTAAAGTTATTCCATGGCACTTCTGGCAAATTCACGCTGGAGGGATAAAAGATATTGAACTTAACCACTCAAGGTTAGGTTCCTGTTCTACTCCCTCAGCTCATTAAAGCAGCAGGAAACACAGACTTAACAACAGCCTTACACACAGGCAACAATTAGGCAACATTCTCCTCTTTCAGATTTCTAATAAAGGGGAGCACCCACAAAACTACTGAATGTACCAGCTGCCTTAAAAAATTGTATCCAGTGGAAAGGATGTGTCAGGAGACCTGCCTTTTTTGTTAACTGGTACAACTAAAGAGATCAGAATGTTGTACCAACTTCTAAAGTATTCAGTTAATATTTACTTTAGTTATATTTTGTTTGTTTCTATTCCAAATAGAAAAGGCAGACCATAAGTGCATGATTTGCAGGCTGCATTACATCGTTTGGAGACTGTATGAGAAGGAAAAGCTCAGCAAAGCACAATACAAGCAAGACCAACCAAGGCAAAACATGCCATGATGATAGCAAGGCAACGTTGTGTCTGGCCACTATAAAATGGTAAAAGATGAGGGTCACACCAGACAGATTTACAGCAAATATGAGTTGAAGGATTAACAGCAAATACTTGAACAGACAAAAAAGGTCTATTTATTCATATAAGAATTTTACAGAGGCTTTGAGACATAAAATATTTGTAGAGGGGAGCGCACCTGACTGAGAGGCAATACTCTTTTGCAGCAAATTCAATGAACACTATCAGCTAGATTCATGAAAGGGCCGTTTTGCGAGTCTTTAATAGCGATTCATAAGGAATCGCTATTAAGGACTTGCAAAACGGGATTCATGTAGGAATTGCTAAATAAATTGCGATTCCTACACATTCCTTATTTGCGATTAGCAAATTGCTAATCGCAAATCCATTCATTCCTATGGGCCTTTAGGCCCATAGGAATGAATGGGGAGTTATTCCTTATTTGCGATTAGCAATTTGCTAATCGCAAATAAGGATGCGATTTCAAGGGTGCCAGGGGTGTCCAAAGGACACCCTGTAGCACCCCTGAAATGCAACATTACACAGGTGTTGCGCACACACATGTCCAAAGGACATGTGTGCGTGTAACATGCAAAAGAAAAAAATGCACTAAAGTGCTTTAATCTATTTTTTCGCTATTTACCACGAAGTCAGACTTCGTGGTAAATAGCGGCCAAATATTGCGAATTCGCTATTTAAAATTGGTTGATGAATTGCATTTAAGGAATCTCAAATAGAGATTCCTTAAATGCAATTCCTCGCACAATAGCGAATTCTATAATAGCGATTATTGCATTTAGGATGATGAATCCCAAATGCAATAATTGCGCTCGCAAAGGGCCAGATTCTCAGAATCTGGCCCTTTGCGAGCCAATTTTCGTTTCATGAATCTGGCCGTAAGTTCAGCTTACAGTACATTCTAGTCCCAAAGAGACACAAGTACTACTTCTGAGCCACCTTTTTCTTGGCACGGAGTATAGTGGATCATTCCCCAATGAGCACGAGATTTGAACCATCAAAATACCTTGGATCCCTGGGAGCTCACTGACTTGAGAATGAGACACTGACTGGTGGAATCCACGTAACAATACTTAAGGTAAAATTTTGGAATGAATCAGTGTGGTGCTTTACAGGGATCGTGATATTGCCTATCACAGGAAAAAGAAGAAAGATAATCCGTGAAGTGGTAGAGATCTAGAATATTCTGCTACAAAAAGAAACATAGCACTTCCAGTCACCAACCCCGAATCACTAAATAAAGTTGCCTTGATTGACGAGAGTAATGGGACATTTGTCAAAGGGTAAGCAGGTACCCAATACAGGGGCAAGCAACATAGGCTTTATAAAGTAGGTTACAAAGAAGGGAATAGTGCTGGTGTGGTTGGCCAGAAGGGAAGAGGGACAGAGGTGGGTCGATATGAGCAACAGACAGGACAGTGAAAAGGCTGACTTGGCAGCATCAATCATTTCGACCTTTAAAGACTTCCTCAAAACACTCTACCAATCACACAATCAGGTATCTGATGATGGCCTGGAAAGATGTGTGGACGATATCCCGAGGTCGTGTTTAAAGCCAAAACATCGAAAACTACTTGGGGTCCTATAGAGGTGGAGGAACTGGGGGAAGCTATTAAACAACTTTGGAGTGGGAGGGTACCCTGTCCTATCTCAGGAGAAAGAAGATACATTGTAAAGGTCTATCAGTGACGTGGGGTACACGACCTGCCCACCCCTAGTGAGACAATGATCAACATATGGAAAAATCCACCAAACAAAGATGGGATGGGAGGGTAAATTAAGGCCCCTGCGGGATTCTGATGTACTGCTTGAGTTGAAGAATCCTCTAGCAGGGAAACCATACGAACTCCTGGGAATTTCTAAAGTGGGGGATTTATGGGGGACGGGAGCTATGCTACCATTTGACAAATTGCAGGGGCAAAGCAAATTAACAAAGAACAAATCCTCTGATATTTACAACTGAGGCATGCTCTCTTCAAGTATAGGTATAAACTGCCAGCTGTCAAGGAGGAAACGTCTTGAATACCGGGTGCTGGCTACCCGCTTTATAAGCATGCCATTTCACAAATATACTGGACATTCAGTGTTCACTCTCAGGACACCTGTCCTCCATAAGGAAAAAGTGGGAGCAAGACACGGGGAGGTTAGAAGATAGGATTGGTGTATGTGTGCATAAACCTGATGAAGGTGGCCGTTCATGCAGGTTTCTGTCTGGTACAGCTCAAAACATTTTACTGGGTGTTCTAGAAACAGGATGTTTAAAATGGGAAAGGCAGGTGTTGATAAATGTCTGAGGGAATGTGGTCTTGTGGGAACGCTGATCTTTACATGTGGGATTGCCTGTGGATTCAAAACTTCTGGGTGCAAGTAGGACTGCAGATGAGGGCAGTCAAGGGAAAAAACAATCTGCCACATGCATCAACATAAGGAATTGCGATTCCTATATAGCGATTTTTAAGGAATCGCTATTTAGGAATCGCAATTCCTTATGCATGTAGGGATTGCATTACATTTTGTGATTCCTAAACATTACCTAATAGCAATTCGCAAATTGCGAATTGCTATTAGGTAATGTCACTCCATTCATTCCTATGGGCCTACAGGCCCATAGGAATGAATGGGAATGCATTTGCAAATTTGTAATCGCAAATTGTGAATGCAATTCCAAGGGTGCCAGGGGGCCTAAGAGCCCCCTGATGCATCCCCCCAAAAAGGTAAGTGAGCACAGGTGTGTGCGCCACATATCACTTTAAAAAATGCACTTTTGTGCATTTTTCAAAGAATGCGCAAATTACCATCAACTTCAGGTTGATGGTAATTAGCGTTTCCTAAATGCACAGTTTGCACTTAGGAAAGGCTTGATGCATCGCATTTAGGGAATCGCAAATTGTGATTTCCCAAATGCATTCGCAATTTAGGTATCGCAAAAAATTGTGATTACCTAATTTGTGTATGGAAAGCCTTTGATGCATCTGAAAAGGCCTTTTTGCCCTTGCAAACTGGCAGATTCTAATGGGCACATGCATCAACGTTTTATTTTGCGATTCCTTATTTGCGATTATTAAGGAATCGCAAATAAGGAATCGCAATTGTCAATGCATCAATTTTTTCGGGTTTTTTTCGCGATTCGGTAAAAATTGCATTTTTTACCGAATCGCAAGAAAAATGCGGAAAAAAATGCGAATTCTTAATTGCGATTTCGCATTTTGCGAAAACGCACACATGATGAATCTCATTGACTCAACAGCCTGGAAGCCAGAACAGCAATTAGTCACAGCTGCTCCCTTGTTTGAAGGTGAGGTTTGGCAGTTGGCTTTTGGAGCTTGCTGCTGCAGTCTGTGTTTGTGAAAACTGTTGAGAAATGGCAAATGAAAATCCTGTTGAAGAGGGGCCAGCCAGGAAACGGAAAATTACATTTTCAGACCAAGAGTTGGAAATTCCTATTGAGGAGGTGACTGAGAGACAGGAACAACTTTTTGGGAAGCAATCTCTGAAGGTTCCAGAAGCTGTTAAAAGAAATGTATGGATTGCTATCCAAGCAAAGGTTAATGCAGTTGGTGTAGCACATCGTGACATTAATAATTTACAAAAAAGATGGTATGACCTGCGCAGTCGTGCAAAAGAGAGGTTAGCAACCAGGATTAAACCAGCCAAAAAAACTGGAGGTGGAAAACCCAGGGATAGACCCAATACCCCCCTGGAAGACGTGGTGGAAGGCACACTGATGACTGAGGCTGTAGTTGGAGTGATAGACATTGATACTTCAGAGCTTCCTACCCCTTCTGAAGGTAAGTGAACTGTTAATGTTTTTGGTTTTATGAATGGAGCGAAGAGAGTGCAAGAGGGTTGTCAAAGTAGTTGTACTTGCTGAATTGTTTTTTCAGTACTGTAGTACTTGTGTTTCGTTTTCCAAATAAAGATATTAGCAGTTGAAAGTCTGAAAGCAGTGCATCATGGGAGATGTAGTTTTGTTCAGTCCTTATTTTTTTAACAATGCAAATATGTAGAATACATTTTCATTTAAAAATTATACAGAAGTAGACAGGGGACATGTTATTGTATTGTAACTCAACCTTTATTTGAAATTTTTTGGGAAAGTGCAAACTTTTAAATAACATCATGTTGCACTTTTTCAACCATAGAAACACTTCAGGAAATAATTGAACGTGATTTGAGGGATTTCAACACCCAAGAAGGTCAAGAAACAGATGAGGGAAATGCGCCAACCACATCAGCATCCCTTTCTCAAAGAGGTGAAAGACAGAGAGTACGTCAACTGCTGCAAAGTTATTCTGAAGAAGAACACATTGAAAATGTTTCTGAAAGGCAACCTCAACCTACTCCAACAGTCACTAACACAAGGCTGAGTACGCGAAGGAGACTTCAGCAGTTTTATAGACGCCGTGCTCATGTAGCAGATAGTGGCAGAGTTGGAGAGGGCCCCATCACTGGCAGTCTTGTGGAAGACAAAATCCTCAAGGTGCAGCACCTGCAAGGCAAAGACATTAGAATCATGAAAGGTAAACTTGGACATATCAGCAAACAAATTGGTGCCATGCACAACAGTATGAACAGAATGATAAATGTAATTAAGATAGGCCATGAAACATCGTCAGAGAAGCTGGACCGCATTGCCACTTCTTTAGAGACCATGTGCACATTGATACAAAACCAGCAAAATAAAAGTGGAAAAAGGCACCTGCGACTAATGACCTACATGCAGGGTCATAACAGGCAAATGTCTCGCCTTTCTAATTGTACATCTCAGCTCTGCAAACAGAAGCTTTCCATGCAGTTAGATATGAAGAATATATTTGCAGAGATTGCCAAGGGAATGGGGACACTCCATGAATCTATTGATAAATCACATAGCAATGCAGCTCCTGATAATCAGCTACCAATGGAGGATAGTGGAGCAGGCAGTACTGTGAGTGGCATACTTAAGCATTGCTTAACTGGCACACGCCGTAGTAATAGAAAGCAGAATGATGCCAGCAACATGCCAATGCGCAATTGCAAAAATGCAGGGAAGGCATTAGGTGTGCGTGGACGTAAGAAATAACATCATTTCTGTGATGCCTCTTGTTGGTGAGGAAAATGCCCAAATCGGTTATGGTTTAATGTTTTTCATTATTGCAATGCAGGCAAAACACATTTAAATTCATGGTGAAAGATTCCAATTATATGAAGTAAATGCATTTATTTGGAGTTTACATCAATAAATAATGTGCATGTAATCACAACATTGTCTTGTGTGCTTCCTACCTCTTTCAGAAGTAATGTTGTGTGATCTCTGCCCTTCTCCTTCTTCCCTCTGCTGCCTCTGGTCCATGTACTCTTGCTTGGGGTTGTGTAGGCTGATTGTCATTTTGAGGTAATACATCTTCTTCATCTAGTTCTATGCCTCTCTTGGTTGCTAAGTTGTGCAGCATTGCCATGCTGCTGCTATTTTGCAACAAATGTCTGGATGATATTGCAATGCTCCACCAGTCTTATGTAGTATGCGGAAGCGTGATTTCATCACACCAAAGGTTCTCTCAATCACATTGCGGGTTGTTATGTGAGCCTGGTTGTACTGCTGCTCTTTCCTGGTAGTTGGATTGGAGTTAAAATGTAAGACTTCACTGCATAGGCACTATCACCTACAAAAATTGAAAACAAAAATTAACTTCCAAGGAAGAAATGTGTCTAGGTAAAGGAAGAGTGTGTTACAATTTGAAAAATTATATTTACCAAGCAAGTATCCATCTCCAAATTGACCTGCAAGAAGTCGAGCATGGATGGCACTGTGTCTAAAAATGTAGGAGTCATGGGGACTTCCAGGGTAACTTGCAACTATGTCTGTGATAATAGTTTTAGAATTACAAACGGCTTCAATGTTGAGAGAATGGAAGCATTTCATGTTGCGAAAAATATACTCATTTTCAGAGGGTGGGCAAATGGGAACATGTGTGCCATCTACACAGCCAATGACGTGGGAAATGAGCCATGTTATAGAAATCTAACTTGGTTTTCACCAGATCCTGCTGTGAACTAGGACATTTTATGTGATACCTTATTCTTTGCAACATGGCATTTAGGAAGGCATTAAAAAATCTGGAAAGTGAACTCTGGGAGACACCACCAGCAATGGCTATTACACCCTGAAATGACCCAGAAGCAAGGAGGTGCAGTGAACACAATACCTGCACATGGGTTGGTATAGCTTGTGTCCTGCGTGTTTGCCTCTGTAAGATTGGGTCCAATTCTTGAATTAAATCTAAAATTAAATGAGCATTGAGCCTATACCTAGCATAGATCTCTGCTTCAGTCTGCCCTAGTAAGGTTATGCGCACTCTGAAGATTCTCTCTTGTATCAGCCTTCTCCTCCATCCTGCAGCTACTCTCAACCTCTGCCTGCGAGCCAAAAAGAAAAGTGCTGCCATTCTGAAAAGCAATTTCATGGTCTCTGAGGTCCTTATATGCAGTCCTGATGATTGACACCTGTTGTGAATGAAGTTGGAAAAATTACCACCAGGTTTGACTTCTTCTAATTTTAAGAATTCCAATTTGCGATATCTTAACATATCGCAAATTGCGAATTTTCATGCATAGCATTTTTTTGCAAAAAAATGCGATTCGCAACTTTAGCAATTTATTTGAAAAATCGCAACTACATTTGCGATTCCTACAATTGCGAAAAAACACTTTAAACTTGATGCATCCCAAAAACATAAATTGCATTCGCAAACGGCCGAATTATGCGATTCGCACCGATTGCGAATGCAATTTACTTTGATGTATGTGGGCACAAGAATCGGCACATTTGCGAGAGCAAAAAAGCTTGATGCATGTGGCCCATTGACCTTTGCACCACGCTGGTGATACTTGGAATCTGGGGTGACCTCCCTATCCACAAATACACTCTACTTTGGTTTTACTTGGGCCTGAAGATTGCAAGAAGTGATATAGTGTGTCTCTCGAAGGAGCCTGCCCTGCCAGAGATAAAACAGTGGGCGGGCAACATACACTGGCACATCCATGACGGAGAGACAATATAAAGAACCTGTGGATCGCCTCGGAAATTTAATAAAATAGGAAACTCATGGAGGTATCTGAGGAGCACTGCCCCCTGAACTGTGAAATAGAACTAGCCGTTTGGGCCCTAATGATGAGGTGTGGACGTTTCTCCGATGAGCATGATGGCGCAGATATGTGATTGCAATGCGTTTTGTTATAAAGGGACTGAGGATGGTGGGTCTCCAAGTTTTGTACTGGTTTCACTTGCTCACATTGAAAAATTGTACACAAAAGTTTTTCTTTAAACAAAAAAAAAAAGACGAGTGCATCTATTCTATAATACTGATACTTCATATATTGGCCTGGAGCATATTCAGCAGTAAAACCTCATTTGGATTCTGACTCGAACACATCGTCAAGTAACGGTTTACACCACAATAATACAAAACACCAGGCCGGACAGTTTAACCGCCATAAAACCGGGGCCTTCCATTCTTGCTGTCATGCGAACAAAGAGGTGATAGAAAGAATACAAAATGCATTAATTAAAAGAAATAATATCGTGTGACTAAATATTTCTGCAGATCGTGCGAAAAAAAATATGCGTGCATGAGTCTCTTCGATATACTTGAGAGCAAAAATATTGAGTTTAGGCGGCAATTAAGAGAACATTTGTATTTTTCATGCCTAGACCACTTTGCAGCAGAAGAGGAGAGAAGAAAAGTTAAGTGGGACTTGTATAATTTAATCACCTTGCTATTTCAGTCACAGTCACGTCTCTCCTGCGGAATGTGTTCTGAGGTGCATGCTACCTGGGGGAGCTTTCCTTGATTCAATCTTTACTTATTAAAAACTTCTACTGGGAAAGGAATGAGCGAGGAGAGAAATGACAAGTAGAGCACATGATCCCGTGGGACATGCAGTGCTGAATAATGAGTAAGTTAGGATGTCCTTGTTATGCCATGCAAATCAGTGACCCCTGAGTGTCCTCTGAGTTTTTTCCCCAGTAATTGCCTCCCAGTTAGGGATCTGGTCATGAACCAGGCACCCACATGTCCTAAATAATTTAGGACTTCACAACAAATTGCACAAAGTGTTTTCAGTATTTAGTGATCTAGGGGCATATTATCAAGGGGCTTTATCTCCGCTTTTTTGGCTTTAAAAGCCAAGAAAGCGGAGATAAAATTATCTCCCTATTACCAAGCTGTCGCTAACACCAGTTAGCGACAGCTAATAGGAGATAGTGACCATCTTGGGCCCCGCTTTGCATGTCAGTGATATTTATCACTAATGACATGCAAAGTGGGCGTGCCAAGATGTTAGCGACTGAAAACAGTCGCTAACATCGCTATCTCCTATTACCAACTTTTGGAGATATTCGCGCTAAGCGCGAATATCTCCAAAAGCTAACACTTGCCCAGGAGCAGTTCTTAGCCATGTTATCCAATGGGAGGTGGATAACATGGCTAAGAGCATTTGCTCGATAATGCATGAATATCGCTGACTTTTCAGCGATATTCATGCATTGCGGCTGTTTTTTATCGCATTTGCGATAAACCTTGCTAATAGCAAGGTTTATCTGCGATAAAAATCGCCGATTAGCGGCGATAATTTTTGTCTCTAAATAAGTTAGAGACAAAAATTATCTCTATTGGTTGGTAATATGCCCCCTAGAATTTTAATGTATTTGCATAAGAGATTACTAGAAAGAGTTTTAGAGTCATATGGCGCAAGGGTGGTTAACATTGTGCGTGATTCCAAACATTGTTTTAAATGGGCAGGTACTGATAATCGACACTTCTTTCTTTGAAAGGGAGAGTATCTGCACTTTTCAGCACTGCTGCAATGCATATAGGGGCAACGGGGCGCAAAAGTAATGCGACCCCTTGAGTGCGATTTATCAAGCCACCAAGGTCACCTTGCATTGCCCTCAGTGGCTTGATAAATCTGGAGTAATGCAACGCAGTGCAAATCGCTGCGTTGCGTTACTCTGGCCAATGGAGGCGTTCATTGGGTGGTGAGTCGGTGTTCCCACGCAACCAGCCGCGGCCCGTGGAGGGAGTTCTGGTGGGGCAGAAAGGTGGGGCGGGTGGTGCTAAAAAACGGAATATGGATAATTGGAGGTAAGTAAACAATTTAATTAATAAAACGAATTTCGTAGCGTGCGCTGCATCGCATTTTGCGATGCAGGGCGCGCTTCGAAATTCGTTTTATTAATTGAATTGTTTACTTTCCTCCAATTATCCATATTCCGCTTTTTAGCACCCCGCACCCTGCCCCTCCCCCGCCCCGCCTTTCTGCCCCACCAGAACTGCCTCCACGGGCCGTGGCTGCACACAACACCCATGGATTTTGGCGCATCCCAAGATTTACCATAAGTGGTAGATCTGAGAATGCGTCAAAACTTCTACGCTTCCCCAGGGAAGGCATAACGAGGAGAAATATGTTTATTTCTCCCCCTTTTTTTTTCTTTTTACGTGCGCTGCACTTTGCAGCACATATAGAAAGAGAAAAATGCCTCAGTGAATTGTTTTGTTGCAGGAAGTTGTCTCTCCCTGCACAAAAACAATCCTGCTTGCACCACAGATGGCTGCGTTGACGCTAGGCACACAGAATTATGCAAATAGTATATGATATGCAAGACACAGTATCTGTACAAAATAGGTTGATAGAGGATTCCCACTGTTACAAACAACAAGCTGCATGACAGAGTCTGCATATAGAGTGCTGCCAATGGACTTTATAATATTCAATTCGCACAATGCACAATCTGTGGTAACAGAAAAGTATAGAAACCTAAAACTCATAGAAGAATCAGTGGTAAACAATTGCCTTCGTCCATGGTAAGTTTTTTTAGACGCACATGAAGGCACACCTAAAGCATATAAAATGGAATTAGCTCAACAGTTCTATATTCTTGTATAAACGCTCCTGCAGTTCAACCACTAGATACCACCTCAACAGCTAAAAGTCACATTTCACATACTTCTCGAAGCACATTGACATGGGAGTTGCCTTTTGACATACCTGCAAGTATCTGCCATAATTAAACCATTTTAATCGATTGCTTAATTAAGTGCTGTGGTGAATTTGTATTGCATTTTTAATGCACTTTTGTGGCCTTATCAGACCGAATAAAGATTTGAAAATTGAATTGAACTGGCATAGGCTGCAGACGGAAATTCTAACAGAGTGAATATGTGCAAATGTGCAGCAGAGCAAATAACCCAATCCGCAACTGTGTTTGCCATAATAACCCCAATCAGATGAGCACACTGGCCTTGGACAAAGAAGGCCAAGAGAATCTAACATGGTGGGAGCCACCTGCGAGAAAATCACGAACGTGTACTCACACTAGGCAACGCCAGTGCCTGCAATAGAATCTAACCCAGTGCCAAATGAGTCACTTCATTTTTTTTGAAAAATTATATTAGTATTTTCAATAAAACATATCAAACGTCCGTTGTGAACCAGCTCGGCTGAGGTGATGGCACAGACAGTCGGCAATAGTACTAAGAACAGAGGGCGGTTAAACCCACTGTGGAGGGTCCAATACTTAGCATAAGAGTAACCCTAAGCAGCAACAAGTTTCCAGTACTGCATTTTGTGGCTTCTAGAGGTTTGGCTTCAGCATCTGGCTGTCTGTTTCTGTGGAGGTAGTGTGCCTGGGAGGATTGGAAGTCCCACAGATTGGTACCCAGTGCACCAGATCATGTGCCAGACATAGAAAGGTTTTTATGTCCTCAGCCCCACCCTTAATTCTATTATTAGTATTAAGGGGTCTGCTATTCTGTGAGCTTTCGACTCATCCTGTATATTGCTCTCCTATTATCCAGCAGCAACAAAAGCTGTGCTGCTTTCATCCGCGTTTTATTTCTGGATGTGACTGGAGCTAAGCCCAGAACACATGCCTGCGGTGTTAAATGTACCCATAATTCATGTATTGTCAGGGCTTTAAGTGGGATGAAAAAAGTGGGGGGTTTCTGAAAAGGGTGGGGCTTTTTTTTATTAAGGTAGTAGCTTAAACATATACACCTAAATGTGCATAAAGTGCCACCTTACCCGTACATTAGCATGGAATCAAAACTGCAACTGTCATACGACCAACGGCTCTGTGTGCTTTGCAGAGAGGCCAAGGAGTGGATGACCACGTACTCTGAACATCTTTTTGTCCTTGGAAGGTAGTGAGAGAAACCTGTACTTTCTTCAGCCACAGCTTAATTGTGTCCCGTTGTAAACACCTGGATGGCACTCAATTCAGATTGAGTACTAGACAAGACCAATATGATGCCTGGAAAAAATGTAACTCAACATCCTATAAAAAGCAAACATTCATAGGGAATGCAAGATTAAGTAAGGTATGTGAAATATAAGCAGGAACGACATTGATTGCCTTAACGCTTTTTACACCAAGGGGTTTATTTACAAGCCTCTTGTGCCACTTTTGCGTCATTTTTAACATGGGAAAAGTGGCGTATGGGTGGCGCAAGGGGCTTGTAAATAAGCCGACAAGTGTTCAGAAATCGACCCCGCATGGGCAGTTAAGGACTGAATACAGGGCCCGAAATGCTTTGAATTACAACCGGGCCTGAGACCCGGAGAGACCCCGCTACATAAAGCCCTTACCATTGTACAAACCAAGCTGAAACAGTCTTCCAGTCTTCTCTGATCAATTGACAATCCGACCTGAGAGGAAAGAAGGACAGCGCAGGGGATGAAAGTAGGCTGGTGCAGGGACGCTGGACTGGGTCTTCAGATCTTTCGAGTCACGTTTGTAGAGTGTTTTGGGTGTGATGCAGCTGCAGGACGGTGACAACGGTGTCAAACTGATTCTAGCATTACTCGATCATTTCTTTTTGTACGTAGGCCCTAATCCCAACAAGCATTTACAATGCAACGGTCTCGCCTTTGCCAAAGTTAGAGCTATTGGCATTGTAAATGACAAATTTTTTATTTATGTGTTGTTTTTGAAAACAGATAAATAAATGGCATTGTCATTTACAATGTCAATAGCTTAATCTCTCCCAAATGCGAGACCTATTGCATTTGCACACACCCACACACACACAGAGAGCCACACACACACAGAGCCCCCCCCACACACACAGAGCCCCCCCACACACACAGAGCCCCCCCCCACACACACAGAGCCCCCCACACACACAGAGCCCCCCCACACACAGAGCCCCCCACACACACAGCCACACACACACACAGAGCCCCCCCACACACACAGCCCCACACACACACACACACACACACCGAGCCCCACACGCACACACAGAGCCCCACACACACTCATAGAGCCCCCCACACACACACAAAGAGCCCCACACACACAGACACAGAGCCCCACACACAGAGTCCCACACACACAGAGCCACACACACACACTCAGAGCCCCCCCACACACAGAGCCCTACACACACACACAGCACCCCACACACACACAGAGCCCCCCACACACACACAGAGCCCCCCCACACACAGAGCCCCCCACACAGGGAACAGAGGCCAGAAAAAACGATCACACACACACAGAGCCCTCTACACACACACACACACAGAGCCCCCTCCCCCCCCCCCCACACACACAGAGCCACACACAGGGAACAGAGGCCAGAAAAAACGATCGCAACGAGGGAACAGAGGGCATAAAAACGAGGGAACAGAGGACATAAAAACGAGGGAACAGAGGGCATAAAACGAGGGAACAGGGGGCATAAAAACGAGGGAACCGATGGCATAAAAACGAGAGAACCGAAGGCAGAAAAACGAGAGTACAGAGGGCCAGAAAAACAGGGGAACAGGGGGCCGGAAAAACAGGGGAACAGAGGGCCGGAAAAACAGGGGAACAGAGGGCAAGAAAAGCGAGGGAACAGAGGGCAAGAAAAACAGATCACAACGAGGGAACAAAGGGCAAGAAAAACGAGGGAACAGAGGGCAGAAAAACGAGAGAACTGAGTGCAGAAAAACGAGGGAACAGAGGGCCAGAAAAACAGGGGAACAGAGGGCCAGAAAAACAGGGGAACAGAGGTCTTGAAAAACGAGAGAACAGAGATGATTGATTGACTGAGGCAACATTGAAAACATTATTTCCTGGTACCAATGGTCTCTTTAATAAGGCTTTTGCTAGCACACTTTAAAATAGCTGCTATGTACAGTGCTGCTTTGTCTGCTAACTAGCCAGTGCCCAGCTGGTTTGGTTAAGCTGCATGTGGTGTGTCTTGGGCCCTATAACTTCTGTAACAGATCATTAAGTGGTTGGTGAAGCCTCTTCACGTCGTACATTTACCAAGCACTCATTCCTAATAGCTATAATGGAGTCACAGTTGAACTTAGCAGCAATAAGGAGGCATTGGTGAGGTGAAATGACAGACACATTGCTGTTCAAAAGCAGGACTGTGGGTAGGCTAATGAAAACCAACTTTTCCACCAAACAGAACCCTGTTAACAAAGAGACGGAAAATAAACGAGATGAGAAAAAAGAACTGGGATCTCCATAAAATCAGATTGGGTTTAATGTTGTGTGATTTGGACACAAATAAGAATACTTATTGTAAATAAAATGAGAACTACTTGGGGACTTGGCCCAGCCACTTGTTTGACCGTGTTATTGCCCCCTCCTCCCCTTCATTGCAAGTAAATGTTTAAAATGTCAGAGTAGAGGTTTTACTTTCAAACTGGAGTTCTTATTTTCTTTTTTTTTATACATAAAAGGATACCCCTAATCATATAATTGGCCAGCCGGTAATCTTAGCCTATGTGTGACACGTCAGTTGGCAGGTACAGTGCACCCGCTTCCCCGCCCTCATCCCCTGGGACTGCCTCAAAGCTCCCCTGTCTCATCTCTCCTGGGGACCGTCCCCAAACATTTTGAAGTTCTTTTTGAAAAAAGGGCGGCCAGCTGTCTGAGCTAATGACTGTCAGCGGACATGCAGATGGAGCGGGCGGGAGGCGGTCAGCCCAAGAGCACACCTGAAATATGGCTTTCCATTCAGTAGCTGTCTTGCTCGCCCCAGTGCCCATCTCTGTTTGACTTGCCCCGTGGCCCAAACCGGACCTTTTTAATTATCCAAGCGTTTGCTTGCTGATCTGCCTCCGTACATGCATCCCCGCCCCCGGCACCCCAGGCATGGAGGCATCCCCGCCCCCCCAGGCATGGAGACATCCCCGGCCCCCCAGGCATGGGACCCCCAGGCATGGAGACATCCTCGGCCCCCCCCAGGCATGGAGACATCTCCCCCCCCCGCTCTGCACCAGACTGACGCCGGCCCTGGAGGGAGATGGACGGGGAGGATTTTAGAAAGTTCGGGGGTCGCGAGCGAGGGACTCCCCAGGACAGCTGCTGACAAGTGCAGTGATCAGCATGCACCGAGCTTGAAGCCCTCCTTACAATGCAGGCTTCCATCACCCCTCCCGGAAACGGAGACACGGGTATTATTTACTGCATTTTAAATGCAAGTTGCTTTTTCATTAATTATTGTTTAATTTAATCCCGTTTTTTTTTTACTTCCTTTCTATCTTTAATGTTCAATTTGTGGTGCTAGTTTGCTTGCTGATCTGCCTCCGTGCGTGCATCCCCGCCCCCGGCCCCCCAGGCATGGAGGTATCCCCGGTCCCCCAGGCATGGAGACATCCTCGGCCCCCCCAGGCATGGAGACATCTCCCCCCCCCCCGCTCTGCACCAGACTGACGCCGGCCCTGGAGGGAGATGGACGGGGAGAATTTTAGAAAGTTCGGGGGGTCGCGAGCGAGGGACTCCTCAGGACAGGGGGCGCGAGCGAGGGACTCCCCAGGACAGCTGCTGACAAGTGCAGTGATCAGCATGCGCCGAGCTGGAAGTCCTCCTTACAATGCAGGCTTCCATTACCCCTCCCGGAAACGAACACAAGGGTATTATTTACTGCATTTTAAATGCAAGTTGCTTTTTCATTAATTATTGTTTAATTGAATCCCGTTTTTTGTTTACTTCCTTTCTATCTTTAAAGTTCAATTTGTGGTGCTAGTTTGCTTTATGATCTGCCTAAGTGCGTGCATCCCCGCCCCCGGCCCCCCAGGCATGGAGGCATCCCCGGCCCCCCCAGGCATGGAGACATCCCCACCCCCCCCCCCAGGCATGGAGACATCCTCCCCCCGCTCTGCACTGAACTGACGCCGCCCCTGGAGGGAGATGGACGGGAAGGATTTTAGAAAGTTCGGGGGCCGCGAGCGAGGGACTCCCCAGGACAGCTTAGGAGCAGGGGGGGTGCCGTCTACCTGCCTGGCCCCCCCGACTATGGGTCCAATGACCCCCTCAGAGGCGCTACTCACGATGAAAGAACTTCGAACAGGGAAGCGGAAATGGAGCACGCAAGGCTTATCTCTTATCTCGGCCGGCCCAGCCTACCACCGGGCACTGGCTTGGGCTCGTGTTTTCTTTTTTTTTCTTCCCCTAATGCGGGGTGGGCCGATAAAAAAACAAGTCCAGACACGGACACGGGGTGACGGTATTTTATTTTATGCGTATTTTTTATATCGTGCGGACTTTAACCGAAGGTATCAGAGCGCTTCACAATAGGAACTGTAATGATACATGAGGAGATTACAAGTAAACAAATTACAAAAGCAAATGTTAAGTTACATGAGGCAAAAGTGGCAATTGTGAGCCAACAAAATACAAGAGGTAGCAAAAGGTACATTACATGAGGAATAGACTGGGACCTCGGTGAGAGGGAGGGTGTCCCTGAACACCACCATGTTTCTCCGAGGCGATGCAGAAATGCCTTGGAGAAACTCAGCCTTATTTTGGGATTCGGGGGCGTGTTTTTCTTTCTCTCCTCTTCCCATTGGCTGGAAGGTAAAATTCCAGCCAACGGGAAGAGGAGAGAAAGAAAAGAGAAAGAAAGTTAAAAACACACCCCCGAATCCCAAAAAGACGGGGCTTGAACGGAGTGACGCCCCTCTCCTCCAATGGCTGGCCTCCGTTTAGGAAGCCAGCCAATGGAGAAGAGGGGCGGGTTCAAGCCCCATTCTCTAAAACATCAGTTTTCTCCCAGCGAGACTGCGCAAGCGCAGCCTTCGCTAGGCGAAACCTAAAAACGGTCCTCCCTACCGTATGATGAGGACAGCCCGGGTACCAGTTAAGGCGAAGAACGTATTTCAACTGGAGAGGTGACCCCCAGCGTGCACCCTACTATCGTCCAGCATGACATGATCATGTCTCCAGGAGGTTCGTCAATTTTGGGATTTCCTTTAGTAAAACCATAGGGCATAGGCCAACCCAGTAGAATTCAGTATAGTAGCACTTTGCCATTATACCAGTGTGTGAAAGTGTGCGTCACACATTGTAGAATTATCGTGTAAATGTGCAGCGTGGTATATGCCTGAGGGATGTAATGAACAGTTGATTTTTTCTCTGCTTTGTCTCTCTCCATTCTTGAGGATGGCCTACTGTGATTTAGCAAGGGTGCTTGAATGCTAATGGAGCAGCATAATTTAGGCTCCGCCCTCTTATACATCAAAATGATACATTTATATTTTCATATATGACATTTATATTCAACATGTGACTTGATTTCATTAACTTGTGTGATGCATTTAAACTTATTAATAATATGAAATCAATGTAGAGATTTGGAATTGACATATAAATGTATAAAATGTTCAGTTTACCAATGTAATCAATGTTTTGCATATTTACCTTTTACATGTGATTTAATATATAAATACAAGCATAATGTGTAACAAAAGTTCAGTTTCGTTCTCAAGTTAACTTAGCTAGACTTCAGGCTCCAACTGAAATGTGTTTTTTTTGTTAGTAGATTGTTTTGCAGGTCCGTCATCAGGTTTCTTGTTATTTAGAGAAAGGCTCATTGTTTGTATTAGATGTCTGATAGTGAAGCCTACAAACTCTGAGAAATAATGGTCAAAGGAGGCCTTCTATTTATCATGTACCTTGATGGAGAGATGTTCAAGGTTGAGTGTTGCTGTCACACTTTCAATGAGATGGGAACTTAAGGGAGTGTGATTATTTCTTTCACATTCAGCAGTGTGGTTGATTCCTGGTGGTGTAAGAAGAGATAAGGATGTTTTTGAAGTTCCTGTTATTTTAATTGATGTTTCCATAGTTAATTAGGTGTGATATCTCTTGACTCTGAGAGGGAACAGATATCTCTGATTTGATCCCTATTCTGGGTGAAGTCATCACTAGCCTTTATCTGCACGGTGGCGCTTTACACGCATCTATCGATCCCCGATAGAAGGAGGTGATCAGACTTACTTCTGCAATCCTGTAGCAGCCTGTTGTAGCAAGCCTGTTGTGATGCTGTGCTGGGGCCCAAGGAATGACGCACACACACGTGAGATCTGAGCATGGGCGGAAGACCCCATGCAGTCTTCACCCATTTATTTATATAGCCCCTGGCCCTGCCTGGCCAGAGCATGTTACAGGGTGCACTTCCCGTTCATTCTAGCAATGAAGGAAGTGCTAAGGCTGTTTCATCCCTCCCCAACTTGATGTTGATTTTGACAATTGAACTTGACAGGCAAAGTGCCTGAGTTTTTGGCTCAGTGATGGATTCAGCCTCAGGGAATAGAGCTGACTACGGGATTGATTGTTCTTGCCTTCAGGCTCTTGCTCTCTCTGTGGATCCACCCGATGCCTCTGCTCTCCGTGGTCTAGCCGTGGGGTAGGTTGACGGAACTTCTCCAGGGTCAGACTGTAGGCCTGGGTCCTCCCAGGTCGCCTCCTTGTCCTCTGATTCGGGACCCTGCTGACTAGGAAAATCCACCTTCTGGAACCACAACACATTCCTTGTGACCGTTTTCTGGCTCTTCCTGGCGGTGACCATTGTGCCAGCCACACTGAAGATTGTGCATGTCCCCATCTCGAAAGGTGTCAAAAAATTTCCAGCCTGGCCCGAAGTCCTTTATTAGCACAAGGTCCCCAGGCAAGAGTTGTCTAGGCTTGGCATGTCTTTTTCAGCCTGCGCACTTGTTGGCCTGGGTGCGCCTGGCTGGAGCGCTCAAAGGATCATTTGGGATCTGCAGCCATTAGTTGGAGATGGGGATGGTGTCCCTTCTGTGTCCATTCAGCATCAGGGACCAGGGTGACCGCTGAGTAGTGTAGTGGGGTGTCCCCCAGTATTCTCGTAAGAACCGATGCATGCTGAATTCTAGGTTGGAGCCTCTATGACAGCAATCTGTAGGATCTTATTTAAAGTGCACATGAAGCGCTCCACCTCACCATTGACTTTCGCCCACTGTGGAGTGATGCAGCAGTGCTTTATGCCGAGGGTGGTGAGCCATTATCCGTTTTTTTCTCTTGTGGGAGGGCAAACAAGGCGAAGTTCTTCTCCAGCTCTTCTCCAGCACCAGAGCGACGTTTGCGAAGGCCGTGGACTCAACTACTTCGACTATGGTATATTTGGATTAACTGTCAATAATGACTGCTGTCATTTGTCCATCTGTGAAGCTCTCAGAGTCTAGGTGTATCCATGTCCAGTGACGATTGGCTCCGGAGCCTCTTGTAGGATTGTGAGTTTGCATGATGGGCCCTGACGTATGACACATTCCACTGTTGTCTTTAGCCCCGGGAACCAGACCTTCTCTCTGATCCAGGTCTTCATCTCAACAGTTCCTTTGTGGCCTCCATGGGCCAGGTTTGCTATTCAAAGTTGGGGGCTTTTGGGGATTACGATTCATGCTCCCCTCAGTACAAGGCCTTCCTCTGTGGTGCTCAGTTCATCACGCACTCTCCAAATCTTCCAGAGGCATTTCTTCTCAGGGCCATGACATTCGTTGGTGTCTTGTAGTAAGCTCTGCCATGAGCCAAGTCGGAGAGCGTCCCTGGCTTTCACTAAAACCGTGATGCTGAGTGTCTGAGGGCACGCCCCTCGGGCCACCTTGCTCACGTCTGCGCTGTTGTCGCTGTCATCCACCGTGGATGGTGGGTGACGAGAGAGAAAATCGTCAGGGTTCTTGGAGCCTTATCGGTACGCAATTTTCATCTCATAAAGTTGCAGCTGGATGGCCCAGGGTTCAATCCTTGGCAGAGGGTATGGCGCTGTGCCACAAAACAAAGGGACAAGTGGTTGGTGATCAATGACCACTCAGAACGGCCGTCTGCTGAGATAAGCCACATGCCCACCTAATGGCAAGTGCCTCCCTCTCTATTTGCGACTATCAAACCTTGGTAGGTGTGAAGGCTTTGCTGGTAAAAGCAAGGGGTGCCCACCTGCCTATTTCTATGTCTTGAGTGGGCACAGCTCCCAGGCCTATGGGACTGGCATCTACTACCCGCTCGGTGCATCTTTTGGAGTCAAAGTAGGCCATCGCTATCCTGCTGAGCAAAGCTTCCTTTATGTTCTGGAAGATGTCTTCTTCGCTGCGGCCCCACTTCCAGGGAGCATCCTTCTTGGTGAGGAATCTTAGAGGTTAAGCAATGGTTGCCAGGTTTGGAAAGAACAGGCCACAGTACATGGCCATTCCCTGGAAGCTACATATTTCTGACACCCTGGTTGACTCTGGTGCTTGCCTGATGGTGTGGGACTTGCAGGGACCCACTTAAACTCCTTCTTGATTAAAAATGCATCAGAAGAACTCGATTGAATTCTGAAAGAAAGAGCACCTGTCTCTATGGAGTGTGACTCCGTGGTCGGACAGCCATTTCAATGCTGCTCGGAGGTGCATGTGATGTTCTTTGGCAGTTGTGGAGTGGATCAGGATGTCATCATTCATGTTCATAAAACTTAGCAAACCGGGAAGGGTCTCACCGATCATGTCTTGAAAGACCTCTGCTGCTGAGGAGATCCCAAAGTTCAGCCTTTTGTATCGGCGCAGTCCCAGGTGTGTGAAAAACATGGTGGTATAGAGACTCTCTTCCACTAGCAGCAGCTGGAGGTACCCCGCATTGAGGTCCAGCTTGAGAAACCACCTTGAACCATTTAGATCTGCGATGATGTCATCCATCGTTAATGTTATGTGCCTTTCGCATAAGATGGCTTGGTTGCAGAGGTGCATATCTATGCATAGTCTTATCTTGCCTGGTTGTTTTGGCTTCTCAGCGATCACTGTGGGTGACACCCATGGTGTCAGACCAGATACTTTTTTGATTACCCCTTGTTTTTCAAGCTTGGGGAGTTCTTGCTCCACAAAGGGTCTGAGGTGGAATGATACGTGCCAATGCTGGAGGGCTATCGGCTTGAAGGACTTTATGGAGGAGCTTTCAGGCATTCAAGCCCTGTGAATAGATCTGGAAATTCGTTTAGGATTTCCTCTGTCTGGAATACCTTCACGGTGCGTGCAAAGGCTACTAGGCCGAAGTCTACTGCGGTGTGGCTATTAACAAGTGTGTGAGCCTCTTTGTCGACGACATGGAATGTGGTCATGATCTCCCGGCCCTCTGCCCTCAATTGCACAGTCATCCACCCCTTTAGTGGCAGTGTTGTCTGGCTTCCATATATGAACATTTTAGCAGTCGTTGGGGACATGGTTCGTCGTGGGTGGAGACGCTGATACTGTTGGATCCCCATCACTTTGACTGAGGCTTCAGTGTCAATAAGGGCCTTGATGATGGATCCTGCGATCTCGACTATGCCGATGGGCTGTGGTCGTCTGTTTTGCCTGAGATCATTTGTGAATGAAATCAAAAAAGCATCCTCTTTGTCGTCGGGAGATGAGTCTTTCTAGCAGGTGGTGCGGTGATAGCTTGGAGGCAACCTGGGTTTCTGGGTCTTCTAAGGACAGTTGCCTCAGTGATTTCGAAGGAGCTCTCCTCCCACGTGTGCCCCTTCCTCTGGGCCACCTCTGCATGCAGTGGCAAAGTGGTTTAGGGGATCGCACTTCGAGCAAGTCTGTCTTTGTGCTCTGGGCATTCCTCCAGGGGGAGTTCTTCTCACCTGCAATACCCACAGTTAGATCCTGAAGGAGGAGGGGCTGATGTCCTGACCCTGGGCATCCGGTCACTTGCACGCACTGTGTCAGCCTGCTTCACCTTTACTGATAGGCCCTTTTCAGGCTGCTGCGTAATGGCTATGTCCATTGCTGTGGCCCCGGTAGGGGACAGATCATGGGAACGGGCCATGATGAGGATGTCATCCAGGGTGATGTTGTGTTTTAGTAGGATGAGGCCCCTCAGAGTCTTGCTCCTGCATGCCCTGAATGATTTACTCTGTTACATCCTTCTCTTGGTCGTCCACTATGCATGTACTAGCCAGTTCATGCAGACGCACGTAGAACGTGTCCATGGACTCCCCTCTCACGTTGGCAAGCTTTGCGAAGCTTGATGCGTTTGACGCCCGGGCTAAGTTGCGGGTCGAAGTGGGCATTGAGCACCTCTACCGCTGCGTTATAGTTGGTCGCAGCACCCGTGTTGGTCAGGTGCTTCAACAGCTTGTATATCTCCTCACTTGTGTACTGGCGCAGGAGGGACAATACTATTGGTTGCAATGAAGCAGTTGTCCAGCCTCTCAATCAGGATCTTCCAGCAGGGGTAGGCAGTGGCAGGATCAGCCAGTTGCTGAACAGAGGATGAGCGCCAACCAGCACATGTATAAGGGCGGCCTGGGCGGTAGGCAGGCCATGTGGGGGGCACTGCAGCGCTGGCTTCATCCACCATGATAGTAGAGTCTTGGTAGTGCTGCAGAAGGGTAAGCGAGAGCGGATGGTGATACCTCAGGGAAAGGAAAGAAAAGTCTTGCAACGGTCTAGGCATGCGTGGTATAGAGAAACCAGCAGAACAGCCAAAGTAACATGTAACTTCCAATGCTTGATGGCAGAGGAGAGAGTTTAAACAAACAGTTGGTGCTGCCATTTCTTGATGGGCAGAAAGAATCCTGGAGACTGCCAATGCTTGGTGGCAGAATGCTTGCTCTGCGATCGTAGGCCCAGTAATGAGCAGGGGGTGAATCACGGGGCCTGTTGGAGCATGATGAGGCTGGCTGGAGGGAGGTAAGGGCTGCTCCAGAGAACACTGCAGACAGCAGGCAGGCGTGCGTGAAGCAGCCACGCCATGGGGCTCAGCTGGCCACACAGCATGTGACTCACACAGCTCTGGAGGGGTGTGGGCAAGTTACAGGAGATCCAGTGCAGCAAAGAATGCACCGAAAACTACAGGACCAAACGGGGCTGTGGCACCAAAGTGATCGCTGGGAGCCAGAATGAGGTGATGCCGTGGAGGTCTTCAGTGGGCAGCAAGGCTGAGCTAGTGGCGTTAATGAGGCACACCCTTGGTCGCCAGTGTAGCTAACCCGTTGTGATGCGGTGCCGGGGTTGAAGGAATGCCACACACACATGCACTCTGGGTGTAAGACCCTGTGCAGTCTTCGCCCCTTTACTTGTATAGCCTCAGCCACGCCTGGCCAGAGGATGTTACAGGGCGCAGTCCTGGTTCATTCTCGCACCGAAGGCGGTGCTAGAGCAGTTACATGCATTCTGTTCTGCAAGACTTGGCGGCCCTATTGGGAATATTCAGCTATTAAAGCAGCAGCTAACAGAGAATGTTGTTTCGGTTGAAACCAACCTCCGTGATCCGATCTGACTCACCTGCTGTGTATGTTCTACAGTTCCTTCAGTTGCAGCTTGCTCGCTGTTCGGTCCACGGCCTTTCCAATTCCAAATTCTTGTTCTCAGCAACCTGAAAGAAAGAAAGGAGAAACAGACCTGATCATTATATTCGAAGCGGTTACGTCGCGGTTGCACACCAGTGGTTACTTAACTTAGTCAAGGCTTCTGCTTGCTTCCCTTTTTGAACGCTGTCACGTCATGTATTCCGATAGTCCCTGAGTACCTGGCACAGGGCTTGCCCGATCGAAATTTGAGTCACTTTTGCTCTTTGTATCGCCTTTTTGATGGTCCCCATGTACCGCTCAGCCATCCCATTTGCTTGTGGCCACAGCGGCGTTATTCGTCTGTGACGTATGCCTAGATACGCCATGAATCTTTTAAATTCTTCGCCTGAGAACGGTGGGCCATTGTCTGTTTTCAATGTCTGTGGCGAGCCCCATGCTGCAAACATGTCATCTAGCACTGGTAGCGTTGCATTCGCCGATGTTGACGACACTGTCGTTACTAGGGGAAATCTTGAGTACTCGTCTATCACAACCAGAAAATAGTTTCCTGTTTCTAGCGGCCCGTAGAAGTCTGCTGCCAGCTCGGTCCACACCGCCCGTGGTAGCGGGGACATTTGCAGGGGTTCTGGTTTTGACAGTGGTCCTATTATTTGACATACGTGGCACTTTGTCACCATCTCTTCCACCATGCTATCGAGTCCCGGGAACCACACTTTTTCCCGGAGCATCTTTTTCGTGGCCACCATGCCTCGGTGTGATTCGTGTGCCAAATCCACTGTTCTTTTTCTTAGCGTTTGGGGCATCACTATTCTGGTGCCTCTCATTATTGTCCCGTTTTCGCATTCGGACAGCTCCTCGTTTATTCTTTTGAAGGCCAGCAGTTCTTCTCTGTCTATTCCTTTTCCTACGCACATGTGATTGTTTACGTGTCTCCATCGTTGCGCCCTGTTGATTCTCATTGCCTCCTGCATGGTGGCGTCCTGTTTTGTTTCTTCGTTTAGTTCACTCTCTGTTATTGTCGCCGGTGTACTGAGTTTCAGTGCGAAGTTCAAGTACTCTTCTGCCATTGTGGTCGCTCGTGACTTTTGCGGCAGGGGGTGCCTTGACACATAGTCTGCTGGGTTTTGCTCTTTTCCTGGCTTGTGGACAATTTTGAAATTGTAGTCCATGAGCCTGATTCCCCACCTTTCTATTCTTGGCGGTATCTTAGCATTCGGGTTGCCATAAATTGTTATCAAAGCCTGATGGTCAGTCACAATCGTGAACGGTTTCCCGTACACGAACATGTGGTAATGTTCACAGGCCCACACCACCGCCAGGCTCTCTTTTTCGGGTTGTGAATATCCCCTTTCAACATCTGTCAGACTCTTGCTCCTATACGCAACGATGTGTCTTGGGGAATCTCTCCCGGGCTGATGTTGTGCTAAAATCGCTCCCAGCCCCACGGGGCTTGCATCCACTGTCAGCTCTGTGCATAACTTCGGGTCGAAGTAGGCCAAATGATCCACTGCTGTCACTGCTCTTCTTATCTCTTCAAACCCTTTGTCACACTCGCTGGTCCACTGAAACTTTTGTCCTTGTTTCGTCAGCTCTCTCAGTGGCGTGCTGACGGTGGCGAAGTCTTTAATGTAGCGTGCACAGTAACTTGCCAGCCCTAGAAACGATCTCACTTCTGCCACGTCCGTGGGCTTCTTTGCTTTTTCCAATGTCTCTACCTTGCTGCAGTCTGGCCGCATGCCTTTTTTGGAAAATATGTGACCGAAGAACACTAGCTCGTTCCGCCCCAGTTCGCATTTTTCTTCATTTAGCGTTAGACCTGCTTCCTCTAGGTGTGAGCATACCTCCCTCAAGGCCGTGTCATGTTCTTCATCCGACTTGCCGAACACCAGGATATCATCACTGTAGTTCAAACTGTTCTTGACCGGCCTGATGACTTTGCGAATTGTCTCCTGAAATATTTCTGCAGCCGACGAGATCCCGAAACTCAATCGTTTGTACCTGAATAGTCCGAGGTGGGTGGAGAACGTCGTGATGTATCGCGACTGGGGGTCTAGTTCCAGTTGGTGGTACCCCTTGCATAGGTCCAGTTTCGAGAATTTTCTCGTGCCTGTGAGACAGCTAATCATGTCGTCTAGATGTGGGCCAGGGTGTCGCTCACGTTCAATTGCCTTGTTAGGGATCCTCATGTCCACGCATATTCTTATCTTTGATTTGTCCTTTTTTGGGACGGCCACGATTGGTGACACCCATGGTGTCGGTCCATCTGCTCGTTATATGATGTCCTGTTTTAGTAAGGCCTCCAGCTCTTCCTCGACTTGTGGCTGTAGGTGTATGGGCACCCTTCTGTGATGTTGCGCGACTGGTCTTATTGTTTCATCTATGTGTAGCGTTATTTGCCGTCCTTTCAGCTTCCCTAGCCCTTCTATCAATTTGGGATATTCTTTTAGAATGTTTGTTTTTCTTTCCGACATCTGATACGTCATTTCCATCAGCCCCATTACTTGTGCCGTGACGTTGCTCAACAAGCATGGCGCTGGGATGTCTCCTTGGAGCACGTGTATCTGTTCTGTTAGTTTTTGATCCTTGTATCTTAATTCCTCCTTGAATTTCCCCAAATTGATCACTGGTCGCTTTGCCCCCCATGTGAATACTTTCACTCTCGACGGCTTCAGGGTCGGTTTCACTTTCATCTTCTCGTATTCAGAGACGCACATGATATTGCACGTTGCGCCACTGTCCAACACAAACGTGGTGTCGTGTGGCCCCACTTTTATTGTGACGGACTCCGTTTTCTTTATTTTCTTTTTGTCCACCAGGCATATTACTTCGTCACACACTTCTTCATCATCTTCTGAGTCTGTGTTGACCTCTGTCATGAGGTATAGCCGCTCCGTTTTTTCTTCTCCTTCCTCGTCCCCGGATTCTGTGGACGAACTCCTCGCTCCTGTCTCGACATGTCTGATGTGTCTGCGCGTCGACATCCTCCCTCTACTTGTTCTTCCACGGTCATTTCTAAACTGTGCCCCTTGACATACACTTGCGTAATGATCTCGTCCGTGGCATTTTCGGCACGTCTGGCCAAATGCTGGGCATGGGCCACCTCTGTGTGGGAACTCTAGTCCGCATCTGTAGCACGTTCCTTCTTGTTGCTTCCTCCCCGTCTGGCCGCCTCTGTCTTGTCTCCAGTTTCCTGTTTTGTTGTTGTTGCTCGCCATCCTATTAATTTGTTCTCCACCTCTTCCTTTGCCGCGTTCCATTTCTTTCGCGTGTGCTGTTGCTCGTGCCTCTGCCCTCCCTAGTGCGAGGATGTTCTCCAACGTTATCGGTTCTTTCAATATTCTTGTTCGGAATTCTATGTCCCGACAGCCTGCGATAATCAGTAGTCTTATGGCCTGCTCGTTGTCAAATTTGTCGAATGCACAGTGAGTCACTAGTTTTCTCAACCTCGTTGCGAAGTCGTCTAGTGATTCCTCAGCTTGTTGGAAGGCAATCGTGAAACTGTATCTCTCGAAGTCGACATTTCTTTGCGGATCAAACTTTTCCGTCAGGCACTTTGTTAACTTGTCATAGGTGTCAATGTCCGCGGCTGGCAGCGTTACCAACAGATCCTCGACCTCATCGCCCATATAGTTCAGGAATAGTCCTTTCATCTTTGCCTCCGTGACATCTGTTGCGTCAGCATAATTTTCAAAACGCCGAAGCCATTTCTCCCATCTTATCCCTGTTTGCGGTTCCGATAGGCTGAATGGCAGTGGTCTTCTCTATTGCGCACTTGGTTTTGGGTCTGCCATTTCTCCTTGCTTTCTGTTGTTTCTTTTGTCTATTTCCTGTGTTCTGTGCTCTTCCTGGCACTCTTTGTCTATTCCTTGTGCTGTCTCTTCTTTTCGGTGCTCTTCCTGGCACTCTTTTGTGGTTTCCAGTGCTCCACTTGGCACTCTTCTATTCTCCGTGCTCTTCCGGCACTCTTCTATTCTCTCCTGCGTTTCTCCTTTCTTTTGACCTTTTCTCTTCTTTTTCCTTATTTTTCTTGCCTGTATTATTTGTTCTTTTCTCTTTGTTGTTTCTCCTTTGCTGTTGTCTGTGCTTGTTTCTTTTTAGCCTTGAAAATCAGCCCTTTCCTGGGCAGATCGATTTTTCCTGGCCTCAAAATGGCCGCTGAGCTAATCTCTCTTCTTATTGGCTGCTTTTGCCTGCTTTCAAAATGGCCGCCGAGGGTCACGTGGTGCTTTGCGGCCAATAGGAATACCGCCTGACTCCAAGATGGCCGCCGGACCTTCCTCGCGCGCCTATTGGCTCTCTCGCTTGCCCTTAAGATGGCCGCCGAGACTCTCGGACTCTCGCGAGAGCTCGCGGCAAAGTTTCTCTTCCTTTCGCGCTTTGTGCACAGCGCTTACCGGCAGTCTGTCCTCGCAGCGGCCGGGGTGGGCTCCCGCGTCGCTGCGCTTCGTTTCCTCGGCGCTCTGTCATCTCGGCGCTTTCTTCTCCTGGGCACAACCACAGTCTCGACGAGATGCACACGACCGTCACGCTGGTCGATGTCGCCGCCTTCGTCGCCAGTTGTCACGTCGGACCGTTCAAGGAGCACTCAGGAGACGATAGGGCGATCTCTGCTATTCTTTATTGGCATGCATACAATCTGGTGGCATTATCATGGCGCGCTCCTGATCCCCTGACCTCCCACGCCCAAGTCCTGCTGGAGAGTGCCCTGACCTCCGCCCCTTGACCGGATGTGGTGTCCGGTGTCCTTGTCCCCTTGACCCTGGGCTCCAGGGTCCTAGTGCCATCCTGTGGGCACGACATCCGCTGTCATTAAAAAGCATATTTCTGCAAAGGGAACTGTGCGGCCTGGGAGTTAAACACAGGTTTTTACTGACATCAGGAGACGGCCGAATATTCATCAGTTTATGCTCTATTCAATGGAGTACCAAAAAAACAATATTTGTTGCAAGCTAACTATAGTTAATGGGTTAGAAGTCATATTGCATATCTTTTGTATTTGGCTATATAAGAGGTAGCTTCTGTAAGTGCCGTTAACGTGGAAATGTACTTATGTTATTTGTCAAGTCTCATTAGAAGCCCACTATAGCTCAGTCCGAATTTCTGTAGGGCATGTGTGTTTGTGTATTGAGTCCTTTTGATTATCTACCTTCTTTTTGGTAAAAGACCTTTTGATTCCCAGGTACAAGTCATTTCCTATTGGCCTTGTGGTATGTGTTCCATTCTTTGCCTTAATCTTTGAATGCATGCTACATAAGCATACTTAGTCTCATTAGAAATTCTGTGTTGCTTTTTGCATGTGTTAAAGGTTTGGTCAGTTCCAAAGAGTTTCACTACTCCAACCCAATTCCCGAGACAGAACACATCTGCAGATACCTCAGTACCTCGGCGTAGGTGAGTAAAAGGGAATGAGCAGGTACATCATATTACTAAGAGTTTGAAAGGGGATAAGCACTCTCTGCGCACAGAGTTTACCAGGTTTGTCCTGCCTTACAGGAAGTGAAGCCAGAGGAGAAACCCATTTCAGCCTCACAGAAGAGACCCTGAGAAGCATAGGAAGAGGAGTATTGTCTTTCTCCCCCAGTCGCCACCCCCTCCGCCCCCCGGGTTGCCTTTCCCCAATTGGGCCAGAGTTTCCTTGTCGCTATATTGATCGAGTGGGTTGTGCTTGGTAGTGGAATTGGAAACCATTGGCACGCTTTCCCAGCTCACTCCTGCAGGAACTTCAGGTGAGTGCTTGACATTTATTTCCTTTCGTAGGACTTCTACAGAAGTTCGGTGTCATGCGGACACCTTCTATGCTCCCTGGATCCTTGATGGATACTCCTGTGCTCAATCTAAGTTTAGAAAAGAGAAGTGTAGTTTAATTATGGAGCACCTATTTGTGACAATCTGTTTTATTATTATTATGGCTGTTACCATTCTGTATCTCATCACGGCTTAACCTATTGAGACATTTCAATCTACAATTTATATTGCAGTATCTTGTGAACTTATTTTTACTCTGTCTATATACTAGATTGATTAATATCTTAAAATAAACCCAATTAATCATAATTATTGTGGCGTTGCATAGGCTTCACAATTTTGAAATGTATTCCTAATGTTATCCCCCTTCTAGCGCTTCAAGTCAACTACAAAGATAGATCTATACGATCAATGGGGAAATATATTTGACGATTTTACAAAAAGATTTAAGTGTAAGTGCCAATGCACCACTAAATGGTAGCACGCTGATGGTTAGTTATTGAAGCAGAGGGAGCTAGCTGCCCTTATACGTGATTCAGACTTACCCATAATGAGTCCCAGCCTTTAAAACCCATGTCTCGGTTCGGAGGATCAGTGGTGTTCCATTGGTTCGGAAAAGAGTTGTAGTATTGAAGGAGATTGAGTATTAATAGCTGTACTAAAGTTTTAGTTATTCTGTAGATGTAGATGTGCTACACATTGAGCAGTTGAAGTAATTATCGAGCTAGTTGTAACCCAATATCGCAGGTTAGGTAAGAAAACATTGTGTTGTTATTTGTCTGCTAAGTTTTGTGGTTTCAGTTGTGATGTACAATCAACTGCACGATTGATAGAGGGGATTATATCTTTGCTGTGAGAGTATTAACAGTGATTGGTGCTGGTGAATCCAGTTGCACCAAGTAGAAGCCGTAGTAGGCAGAGTGATTTTCAATGGTAGAAATTTCATCTGTGTGTGTGTGAGGGAGCCGGAAATTGTTACTCCAGGTTATTTCTTGCATGATTGAATAGATCGAATTCCTTAGTGGCGCAAACAAAAGTTACATGTATTATGTTTGTTTAGCTTTCTGGGAAAGGGGTGCATTCATGAAACATTGCAAAGGAGGATGAACCACTGTGAGCAGTGACATTTACGTCTCTGTTTGCCATACTGGGATTGGATGGTTGGTGTAGATGCTGCACTGCTATTGGTTGCAGCATCACAGAGAGGCACAGTGCGATGAGACACAACAAGAGATGACGCGCTGAGATTCGCTGTGAGGGCCAAACCAAAGTTGTGTTTATCCTTTGATTTGAAATAAGATTTTCTATTTGTAATTATTGAAATTGTTGTCAAATTTAAATGTTTTAGATCCATTGGCCAGATGGGCCACATTTGTAATGCTCACATTCAATTTGTGTTCTCCCATTGGCCAAAGTTAAGTATGTAAAACACAAATCTCAATTATATTTTTCAGATTTTCCCAATCATAGGTTTCCATCCCAGTTCCCACAGTGTTCTCCATGCAATACATACTTTGCCATGCCCATTGCCATGTTTCCCAATGTGCAATATACAGCACCATTGTCATGCATAATTCCAAACTGTCCTGTATGTAATAAAGCATTGTTGTGCAAATTCGGACACATTCGGACACTGCTCCACATGGAAAAACATTTATTCCACATGCATGCCACATTAACTTTGCTGTGAAGCACCATTCTCATTCACTTTTCCATACTGGCAGGAATGGAAAGTTCTACATATCTTCTTACTCACCTTATGCAAAGCAACGTTGCCATGCACATTTCCGCATTTTCCTGTAGGTAAAACACAAACATCATATACGCTTGCCTCTATTTAGTTTGTAAATGAGAACCACATTGGACTGCAGGTAATTTAATCATACATTACTCTGCCTTTTCTCATATTCCCTAGACCCCCAAATCACCAGCATCGGATTGACAGGTCAAAATGAAATGGATCATCTGATGGTGACATGACTGAGGGTGAAGATATTTCTCCTCAATATGCCTCTCCTTGAAAGGTGCAGCATTCTGACACATTCCCAGGTCTACCAGTACTGGTAAATCTGGGAATGCTTCAGCATCCATAGGAGGATGTGTGGAAACACCCACACTCCCCATTTGGAACGCCTTCCCAAGGCAGAGTAACGCAAAGCCGCAATTTGCGCTGCGTTGCGTTACTCTGGATTTATCAAGCCACTCAGGGGCACACACAGTGGCCTTGTGTGACTTGATGAATGTGTGACGTAAGAGTGATGCAAAACCTACATATATATGCCCCTAAATAATGTTTGGGCAATATGAACATCAGGGGTGGCCGTGCACTTTACTCTGCATATTGAAAAGTTGAATCTAGCCTCCGAGGTCCTGATCACAACTGTAACGCTAATATCTCTGTGCACGTAAACGTCTGCCTGTGCCTGAAATGGGACTTCAGGCACACACTGCACCCCAATCAGAAATTTTCTACCGTTGTTTGCTGCAGGTAAAGTCTGCTTCAAATTGTAGAGGGGACCTGCATACTAATCTGTTGTGCGCACCATAGACTGATTGAATTTATGCACAATGTGCACATAATTACCCATTCTAAGGTGCCAAACTTAGAATTGCATGCCATATGCATATCCACTAATCACTACACCTTGTTATAAAAGTAATCTATATTCCGAAGTTCTGTTTTTTGTCAAATCTGTGTTCCTACATGTCGTCACACTGACTCCAGAATGTGAAAAATCATCACAACAAATAAAACTACTACATAATGTTATTATCTTTTTTACGTTTGTAACTCAGTTTATTGCATCTTACTTTATAGAGCAAGAGGCCCTTTTCACCAATCAAACGCAAAAGTGTGGGAAGCGATTTAGGGCCTCATTTATGAGGCCTTGCGTCAGTTTTGCGTTTCCGATGCGTCACTTTTTGTGATGCATCAGCGGCATAAAACATGCCTCCTGTTGCCCACTATTTACAAAGTGACGCATCTAAGCAGATGCGTCACTTTCTAAACCCCTGCGCTACATTATACCTGCGTCAGGTATAATGTATGCAGGGGAGGCGTTCCCCCGCAAAAAGCCTCATAGAAGTGACGCAGTGAAATCTATGAGATTTCCAATCTATGAGATTTCACTGCATCACTTGTAGGACGCCATTGCGTCAAAATCTTGCGCCTGCCTCACAGCAGGCATAAGACTGACGCAAGCCCTTTCACATGGGGCTTGCCCCATGTGAAAGGATGCATTGCTGGAGTTGCATCACTTTTGTGACACACTCCAGCAATGTGCCACTTTTGCGCTTACAGATACGTCAGAAATACTGACATATCTGTAACTCCTTGCAACATGTTGCGTCATACATTAAATATGGCGCATCAGGTATGTCGCATGGAGTGCGCACTGAGAAGTGACGCATCACTGCCTTAACGCTTTAATGCGCTTTATTTTCTCCAATGGAATTCACTTTTCCCAATGGAGAAAGCTGATCCAAGCACCTACAGCACATCAGGGGATGAGCTGTTTCCCTGCTTACCTGGAATGAGAGCTACGCCTGCACAATTGTCTGGCCATTTCCAAGGTAGAAAGGGGTCAGATCAGAGTTTGGGAATGTCTGAAACTTTCATGTAGGTGGGCATCCCCAATCTTCCAAGGCAAACCCCACCTTGTATAGCCATTTTCAGTTTACGTGAGCAGGATTTATGATTGCACATTTCACATCGTACGTGGCAGGGAAATGCATAGTAATAATGCATTAATGCTGCCCACAAATCCACTTGCGAGGTTATAACATAAATAAATTAGGTATTTGTGACCATAAATGTAAGTTTCCAGATTAAATATAAAGGCAAGTACAGTATTAAAGGAAATCAAATGTGCAATGTAACTGGACAAATACAAATGTGCTGTAAAATTACAAACAGCGGTAGGAACGAGTGAGATTTAGGGCGCCAATGTGTTCGTAATGATTCTACATGCACTGTCTTGAATGTGCATGGGGAAATTAATTGATGTAATTACTTTAATGGCATTTGAAAATTACCTTGCATTCTGATTTATGTTTCTCTGGTTGTTACTTAGTTTAGCTGTTACAGTTATTGGATGTAGGTCATAAGTACTCGATTAATATTTTTATGATGGCCGAGTGCAGCTGATGTACATTTCTCTGGTGCTCTTAAAAATGTCGTGGTGCATCGCTCTTTTTATGATGGGTGGATGCCTACTCTGGTGCACCAGATTAAAAATGTCATCATATTTGACGTATAAATTGGTCAGAGACCAGATAGCAGTTTTATGATTTCTTTTAATACTAGAGCGTGCCCTGTGGTAGAGACGACAGGGACAGATCAATTTGTGGGCCCGCTCCGCTTTCATAGGAGATAGAGCAATATAGGTAGCTGCTATGATGTTGTATGTAGGCTCAGATTCACATATTCTGGGTGTGGCTGATCCTGCACTGCAACCTATAAGAGGTCTTTCTTCAAGTGTGGATACAAGGGGTGTTGTAAGAGTTAGTGCCCCGCCGCACAGCAATACAGGATACAGGATAAACAGCAGTAGCTGGCAGTGGCATTTTCTTGAAAAACCCTACATGAAGTTGTGTGTAGAGCCTTTGGGTAAATCACATTTGTGGGTTTGTTTTATTTTCCTCTAACCAGCTTTTCAATTTTTTTTTGTCAGCTCCTAGTCCTCGTGCAACGTTTCTGTGATCATATCCTCACCAACATTTTTCAGTTCTGGTCTAAATACCGCTTTTGCGAGCCTCATGTTTTCCAAAACATATTATACAAAAAATACAACACTCATAACCATTGGTCTGTTCACATGTCACTCAAATTATACTCCCTCACACCCAGTGAAAGGTATAGATAAACAGACCAACCCACTCCAGCAATTGGATGCCTTCACCGAATTTGCACATGTACTCAGTCACATACAAAAAAGAGTTCCCCAAAATATAAATTGTTTGATACTAGCACTTCCCAATAGCTCATAGTCACTATGTATAGCAAGGGTGCATCAACTAATTGCATAATTCCCAAGACATGTATTGTAAATTACAATGTTCACACCTCTCTAGATTTAGTCTATTTAATAATCCTACTGAAAATGAGCATACATCATTCGAATAGCTAAAGTGTATATTAAGCATGGGCGGATTTTGTGGATTCGCAATCTGCGAATTTGCGGATTTGCGTATTCGCGGATTGCGAAAATACGCGAAATCCGCGAATTCTCGCGGATTTGCGTATTTTTTGGGGGTGTGTGTGTTCGCACTGGTTTCTGCAAGTTCGCGAGGGTTTTGTACAATTTCGCAAATTGCGAACTTACTTGTCGGGTCGCCAGTTTTGCGAACTTGTTGTTTCTACGTGCCCAGCCTGTTTGCTAAGATTTCTTCATCACTGCCACCCTCTGTCACCACTGGCACTCTCTTTGGTCACCCATGCCACCCTCTGGCTCACCCATGTCACCCTCTGTGTCATCACATCACCCTCTAGTTCACCAGTGTACATTATTGGGGCAAAGCACAGCACTGCCATCCTCTGTCAACACTGGCACTCTGGTTCACCCATGCCACCCTCTGGCTGGCACACCCATGCCACCCTCAGTGTCATCACAACACCCTCTGATTGACCACTGAGTGAACAAACACCTGCTAAGTGCTTTAAGTTTTGCAAACAACAACACCTGCCCTGCCCCAACTGACATTAATGAAGGCTGGCACCTGCTTGTCTGCTCCCTTTCCTTTTTGTTGCAAATGCAATGTAAATAATTTTTTTTAACAGGATGCAATGGCATACTTGTAACTATTCTGTGACTGTCAGAGCAGGGTCACACAATAGTTGCAAGTAGGCAACCGGATTCTGGAGGGCCCCTTCAGGAAGCACTACAGGTAAATGGTTACAAATGATGAGCTCGAACTTTTGCACCTGCTCGTTCGTTTTGCTTTTGCAAAACTCGTTTTTCGGTAATTTCGCCCTATTCGCGGGGTGCGTCGTAGTGCGAACTGGCCCGTGGAGGCCGCGAATTCGTGCGAGTTACCTCAAGGTTGAGTATGGGCGCCGCCATTTTGTTTGCGTGACGTATTTCCGTTTCCGCCCGCTATGTGTAATCTCGCGCGACTCGCGCCTTGCGAATACAAGTTTGCACGAGTTCGCGAGAGAAATCGCGTGCGAACTTACTTACGCGCACGTGATCGGGCCGCCATCTTGTTTTTCATTCATTCCTATGTGTCTGGGTATGGTGTTTCTATCCTCTGTATATCTCTGCCATCCTTTGCTTGTTTTAATATTTTGTTGATCTATTTAACTTATTTTCTATCCCTCTATTTTTCTAGATCTATATTTTTGTGTTTTAGGCTACTTTTGTTTACTTTTGAACTACTTTTTAAAACTTTTATTTCCTTCTTCCCTACTCTTATTCTTTTTCATTTTTTCTCTTCTTTACTGCTAACACCTGCCCAGAACATGGTCAAGACAGCTGTCAAGCTGCCCAAGACGGGCACCGCAGCCCGTGCCCGGCTCCCGTGTGGTCGCTTGAGGGCGGAAATGGTGGTGCCCCGGGAGATCTTCAGCCCTGAGGAGGTGGGCGCACTTGTTTTTTATGTGCAGCGCCGTCTCCCCAGGACCATCGCGGCAGGCGGCAGGATCGCTGCTGGTTACACCAACAGCCAGGAGCGACGGAAGCGGTGGGGGCAGGTGTGCCGGGCCCTTTTTAAGATCACGGGGGTCCAGCGCACCTACAATCAAGTCACCCACCGCTGGACCGACATCCTGGACCGAGAGCGTGACCTGCTAGACGTGCTGGGAGTGGAGGTCCCCGGGCTTGGTGAGTAGTAGTAGCAATTTTTTCATTACTCACTACTCTGTTTTTTCTCCTGCTCTATGTGGCTGTGTTATATTGCAAATGTTTGCTTTAACTTTTTTACAAAGAGCAATAATGCTGCTGGTGATTACATTGATAGGAGAGGTAAATTACTATTTCAAAATCTTCTGTGCATTTCAGGTGCACTGTTCTCCTTCTCTGTGCCGGTGCCACTGCTTATTTGTTTTCTATTTTGTGTTCATTTAATTGGGCTGAGTAATGTATGAGTGTATTTTACAGAACTGCGTAATGCTAGACACAAAGGGGCAGATTTACAAGCCCCTTGTTCCACGTTTACACTGCCTTACCTGACGCACAGCGACGTAAACGTGGCGCATCCCTGCGAGTCATGTACAACGTGATGCATCTAAGGAGATGCGCCACGTGAAGGCCTGGGTGCGTTCCCACGCAGGGGAGGGAGTGGGGGGGGGGTGCCGGTCAGGCAGATGTGTGCCTCGCAAAAGTGCCTGCGTGAAATCTACAAGATTTAACGCAGGCACTTCCGCAACGCTGCTATGTCAATTCTTTATGCCTGCTTGCTTGAAGCAGGCGTAAGGACTGATGCGGTATGTTGAGTATTATTGGGCAGCCCTGAGCACTGCTATAGTTGCATCGCGCCCGCGACGCGACTCTAGAGATGCGCCCCTATTTCGTCACGAGATGCGTCACGCATCTGCCTACCCTTGCGCCAGGGTTTGCCGCATTGTAATAGCGGCGCATCTGCCGTGACGCAAGGTTAGTTTTGCGTTACGCATTTGTTCTGGTGCACATCTGGAGGTGTCCAGCTCAGAACTTGTAAGTATGCCCCTAAGTGTCAGATTAGCAATTACCTGCGCATCCCAGCAAAGTGTGCGGCACGCCAGCACCACCCATGGTGCGCCGTATTTACAATGCGGCACACCATGGTCCCAAAACGTCACCGAAGCGTTACGCATCGGTGCCGTAAAGGCGGCTCATTGATGGAGTTGCGTTGCAACGATGGCGCAGCTCCAGCAATGCTGCGTCAAGCCGTAAGTCTGCTTCATGCAGGCGCAGGGTTTCAGTGACGCATCATTGTCCTAAATGACTGATTGAAATTTTATATATTCCCCATAACCACTTTTAGCATGCGTTCCTGAGCAGGAACGCCCTCCCTTGCGATGGAATGCTCCCTAATGGCGCAGGGTTTTAGAATGGGATGCATCTCCCATATGCGTCACGTTGTTAATATACGCCACACCATGGCGCCTCTCTTGTTGTGGCGCTGCGTCACAAAATTGACGCAAGAATGGAGCAAAAGAGCTGCAAGGGGCTTGTAAATCTGCCCCTAGAGTAGAGGCTCAGGTGCAGTCCTTCCTTTGTAGCCCTCTTTTTGGATGAAATAGTAGGTTCTTGTTCTTTCTAAATGTTTGATTTGGTTGACAAGGACATCGGCAAGCAGCAATCATCAATGTTTTCTGTTATTTCTTTCATGTTGTACGTCAGGTCCGCCCAGGGGCAAGCGGACCGAAAAATCTGATGCAGCAGTGGCTCCAAAGGAGGAGGATGCAGGCCAGGGCGGCGAGTGCTCCTTTGCTGGCCCCAGTAAGTTTTCATTTAAATATAGAGGACCTATTGTTGTCCAAGCATTCCTAATTTAATTGTTTCGAAATAGTGTTTAGATAGGAGCAAAATCAATAATCCTACTGTTGCAGGGACAATTCTCCACAAACCGAACTATGGACACCAAAGACCAGAGTAATAATATTTCAGAGTGGCGTGTTTGGCACACTGTATAAATAAACCTGCTAGTGTCAGCAGCACAGATTCCTCCTTGCAAAAATTGCAAAACTTTTCGCTCAGTCACTCTAGTCTGGACTCTCTGGAGGACTAAAAACCACAGAGTCAATTCAAGTTTAAAAGCTTTATTAAAAGTTTAAGTAAACACATATATTAAAATAAAGTTAGTTGGAAATGGAAAAGTGCTTGGTGCTGAGTTGATGAGTACTGGATTGGTACACATTTCTTGTGGTCGAGCCGAGCTTTCACCTGGTTTCAAGTTGATGTTCCTCTTGTCCTTAGAAGTCCAGTTTCTGTCTGTTCAGAGAAAAATAGTGTGTGTTAAAATTAAGCAAGCATTCAACAATTGTGACAAAAAAATGAAGCAAGACAACAGCTTTCCCTGGAAGGAGGGACATTTTTACTTTAGACTAGAGTAGACAGTCAATTAATTTTTCTGTTGTTTTCACATTTTTTCATTCATAGACCAAATACTAGTGGAGTGGTGTAATCTAACATTCTTAAATCTACTTTGTAGGTGGAACATCTGGTGGCGGGGCCAGCTCGGATGTGGTGGTCATCATTGACTCGGAGTCCGAGGGTCAATCTGGGGAGGAGGCGGCGCTAGAGGAGTCGGACCAAGAGCAAGAAGTACAGACTGTGAGGAAGGAGACGGTGGCGGTGGCGAGTACAGGTAAGCTGGATCATGGAGGTACTATCTGACTCTTAGATAGGATATGATGTGTATTCAGTGGTGGCCCAGTGACAAATTACAATATGGTAATTACAGCAGGCTGGGACCGACAGACAGATAGAGGCAGAGACAGAGAGAGAGGAAGACAGAAGGAGAGAGAGAGAGGGAGGGAGCCAGAGGGAGGGTGAGGGAGGGAGACAGAGAGAGAGAGACAGCGAGGTAGAGGGAGACAAAGGGAGACAGAAAGAGGGAGAGAGAGAGAGAGAGAGAGAGAGAGAGAGAGGGAGGGAAACAGACATATCGCCTGGGCCTGGTGCAGATGATACGGTTGCTGGTGTGGTTAACGGCTCAGAGGAAAAATCACTCACTTCTGCCAGATCTCTTTCATATGAAAGAGCACCAAACCAAGGATACAAGTGAGTTGTGGGAAGGGAAATGGTGATTCAAGCGCCCCTCCCTGCGGACGCCCATGATACTGGCGTGAATAGTTTTGTACTGCCCTGGCTAGTTGCTAGTTGTACTGTGACACAACTTCCTGCTGAATCATTTTGTGTTAATCATATTCTTAAAGAGCATTGGTTACAGATTATGTCTTTCTTTCTTCAAATAGTTGGCAATACTAAAACCTCCAAACCAACGAGGAGTATGCTGGCTGTACTGGCCCGGCAACGGAGGCTGGAAGCAACTGTTGCCGAATATCGGCGACTGGTGGAACTGGAGGGGGACGACACGCACTCCAGTGCATCAAACCTAACATCATCTACATCCTCCTCTGTTACCCCACGTTCTGCCGGTAAGCACAGTGCTCCAGCGAACCGGAGCCGTGCCGGAAGACGCCACCGCCGAGCAGCAAAAGCTGCACCTCGCAGCACTGTTAAAGGTCGCTTGCGCCGTGCACTCCGCAGAGTGTCCGACCTAGAGGCGGAGGTCCAGAAATGGCACAAATATCAGAATGTGGTGGAGGGCCTCCGCCTAGATCAAGCCATCCTCCAAGAAAAGTATGATGCCCTGGCCCTAAAGCATGATGCCCTGGAGGCCAAACTTAACAGCTTGCATCCCTAGAGTGTCCCTTGCCCCTTTTTTTGAGACTTTTGGGGGGTGGGAATTGGGAGTTGGGTTTTTTGGGGACTTTTGAGGACTATTTATTTGTTGGGGTTAGGGAGGGTCTTGCGGGAGATTATTTTGTTAGGGATATAAATATACTTTTTCAAACTTTATCTGAGCATACCTGTTTTTTTACTACTTTTGAGCTGGGTGGGTGGTGGTTTTGCAGTAATTTCATTTAACTGAACACTGTCATCGTGTTGGTTCACGTGCAATAGGCCAAATGTTTTCCAAAGTAAATGCCTGTCACAGAGTTTGATAATTCTTGAGCCCTAGGACTTTGCTGCTAGTACCACTGTCACTCTCTCGCCTCTCCGAATACTCCATTATACTACCTCCCATCCAAACGCTTATCTTACCTGTAATTTGTGTTTGAGGGCTGGCTCCACCTGGAATTCACAGAGTCCCACTCCTAAAGCGTTCTGCAGCAGGGCCACAACTGGAGTTTCCCGGCGTGGATTTTCTGCAAATCAAAAGCAATCAACATTAGAAATGTGGCAGCGGTGCTCACACAACCCTAAAACCTAGAAGCCCCACAGACAGCACCCCTGAGACAGGCAAGCGAGCAATAATAACGCCTACACGTTCACGTGCAATAGGCCAAATGTTTTCCTAAGTAAATGCCTGTCACAGAGTTTGATAATTCTTGAGCCCTAGGACTTTGCTGCTAGTACCACTGTCACTCTCTCGCCTCTCCGAATACTCCATTATACTACCTCCCATCCAAACGCTTATCTTACCTGTAATTTGTGTTTGAGGGCTGGCTCCACCTGGAATTCACAGAGTCCCACTCCTAAAGCGTTCTGCAGCAGGGCCACAACTGGAGTTTCCCGGCGTGGATTTTCTGCAAATCAAAAGCAATCAACATTAGAAATGTGGCAGCGGTGCTCACACAACCCTAAAACCTAGAAGCCCCACAGACAGCACCCCTGAGACAGGCAAGCGAGCAATAATAACGCCTACACGTTCACGTGCAATAGGCCAAATGTTTTCCTAAGTAAATGCCTGTCACAGAGTTTGATAATTCTTGAGCCCTAGGACTTTGCTGCTAGTACCACTGTCACTCTCTCGCCTCTCCGAATACTCCATTATACTACCTCCCATCTAAACGCTTATCTTACCTGTAATTTGTGTTTGAGGGCTGGCTCCACCTGGAATTCACAGAGTCCTAAAGCGTTCTGCAGCAGGGCCACAACTGGAGTTTCCCGGCGTGGATTTTCTGCAAATCAAAAGCAATCAACATTAGAAATGTGGCAGCGGTGCTCACACAACCCTAAAACCTAGAAGCCCCACAGACAGCACCCCTGAGACAGGCAAGCGAGCAATAATAATAACGCCTACACGTTCACGTGCAATAGGCCAAATGTTTTCCTAAGTAAATGCCTGTCACAGAGTTTGATAATTCTTGAGCCCTAGGACTTTGCTGCTAGTACCACTGTCACTCTCTTGCCTCTCCGAATACTCCATTATACTACCTCCCATCCAAACGCTTATCTTACCTGTAATTTGTGTTTGAGGGCTGGCTCCACCTGGAATTCACAGTGGGGGACTCATCAACGTTAAGTAAGTTTCTTCATTGTGCAGAATCCAGGCATCAGCATTATGGGTAATGGATAGGGTGAGTCTGGAGGAGGAGGAGGACTCAGGATAGACGACCAGGACTGAGTTCTTGTCAACTAACTGTTGTGAACCTGAGGAATGCTGCGGCATCAAAATCAAGACAGTTCTGTTGCTGGGCTTGTTGTTTTATTGGTTGATTACAGTTTTGTTGGGAATGTGATGAAGCACTTGCTAAAGAAAGACAGACACATAGGAATAAAAGTGAATAAGGAGGACTATTTACAATTAATGAATGATTGAGTCATTTTCAGAACTCGCTGTCAGGGAAGCAGAACTCGTCCTCATACTCTGCTAAATCATCAGTCGGGGTTACTTCTGGTAACTGAGGAGAACTTTCCTCAGGTAGGGCGGTGTCCTCTTCTTCCTGCGTGCATTCTCGTACTCTGTAATCTGGTGGTATGAAGTGCTGGTTCATCTTTATCAAGGTGAGCCGCTCCACATTTGCGGGCAAGAGGCGGGACCTTTTGGAAGTCACAATGCCACCAGCAGAACTAAAAACACGTTCTGAGGACACGCTTGCGAGTGGGCAAGACAAGTAATTGATAGCCAGGTTGGTGAGCTCTCGCCATATTTTTCTTTTCCCATGCCAATACGCCAATGGGTCCTCAGTAATATTGACCTCTGTTGAGTCATCCAGATAGGCCTGCACCATTGAAAGAATGTCCTCCCGGATTCCTGTACTTTGCACTTCTGTGTCTTTTCTAGGACCAGGAAACCCTAGCTGAGTTAGCCAACTCGCTTCTGACATATCGCATGCGCCTGGTGCAGATGATACGGTTGCTGGTGTGGTTAACGGCTCAGAGGGAAAGTCACTCACTTCTGCCACAGGCACAGATGCAGAAGGGCTTTTTTGGGACGCCTGATGGCCTGCTGATTCACTAGTAGTACTGTCTTCTCCTACAGTTTCCTTCCGCTCTCTTTCAAAACGAATGGCTGACTGAGCTAGCCAACCTTTGTACTCTGTAACATCCGATGTTTCAAAAGGAATTATTACTTTGCCAAACAATGGCTTTTTGTAACGTGGATCCAGAATAGTAGCACAAATGTAGTGCTGTTGTTTCTTGATATTTACAAGCCGTTCATTGCTAACTAGGCGTTGTAATAATCTCTGCGCCAACTCATGTGCTTCGTTCTTTCCAACGTCCTCTAATTGTGAAGACACCACCTTGACTTGGTGCTCGAGCTTCAGCAACAGTGGGATAGCTTTGCTCAAAGAACAGTCCTCCCTGCTGACGTCACGCGTGAAGACCTCAAAAGGCCGAAGCATGTCTGTCAGGCTTTTAACTAGCTGCCATTGCTCCACCGCTAGCATCATTTCTGTCGTATCACCACCCAGGTTGTAGAAATACTCATTGACTACTGGAAACAGCTCATGCAGACGCTCAAGCATGTAGAAGGTTGAGTTCCAACGTGTTGCCACCTCCTGGATAAGTGCTTTCACTGGCATTCTACGTTCATTTTGCTTGCGCCTCAGCTCCTTCCGGGCCTTAAAAGAATGGTTGAAATGTGTGCATATTCTTCTGCAGATGGTCAGTGTTTTGTCGACTGCAAGTTCTTTTTTCAAAAAATTTTGCACAACAAGGTTGATACAGTGCGCCAAACACGGCACTCTGAAATAGAAACCGTCCGCCATGGCCTTAACTACATTACTGCCATTATCTGTAGAAACATAACCAACCTTGCAATGTCTTGGGCGCAGCCATTGCAAGACCTTTTTGTTAAAGTCAGCCAAAATGTTGACTGCAGTATGACTTTTCTCCATGCCAAACATGGCTAATGTTGCATGTTTACGAGCACCCTTAAAAATCTCGATCAAGTCACCACCTGCATTTATCTGTTTTATAACCCCTGAAAAAGAGACCCAGTGTGCAGTGATGCACATGTAATCAAGGGCTTGGCAACTGGTCCACATGTCTGTTGTCAGGTGTATAGTGTGAACAGCACTCTTCTGCAAAGCTGCCCCCACCAACTCAAGCACCTCTTTGTGTAGTGCTGGAACAGCAACCCTGGCAAAATAGTACCGGCTAGGAACCTTCCATTTAGGGGCCAATGTTGCCACGAGTTCCAGGAAACCCACACCTTCGACAAACGAAAAAGGGAGAAGGTCCACCGCTAGCATTTTTGCCAGCTTAGTGTTATAGAGGCGTACAGTTGGGTGGTTGCGTTGAAATTGCGCATCTGAGGAGAACATGGCTGAAATGGTGCGCTGGACAAATTTACGGGATGATGCTGATGCCTTCTTCGACCCACTTCTGATCAGTGTTGACATTTTCCGCATTGGTGTGTCTCCCAGACTCTCAGTGTGCCTGCTATGTGTTACGGAGGGTGTGGTGCTGCCAGGGGTACTGGGTGCAACCGGACACATGTCTGACGCTTCTTCTACCTCCCCATCATCTTCAGATGAAACACCTACTATGGGTATATTTTGGCCACTTGCCCTTTGGGATCGCTTTCCCTTGACGTTTGCTAGGTGCGGAAACCATTTGACAGCGTGCTTTCTTTCAAGATGACCTATCTGGCCTCCGGTTCCATAGTTGGTACCAGTCTTACCACGGCTAACGCTAGTCTTACAAATGCAACAAACGGCTATGTTATCATATTTTTCATGGACACTAAAAAAGTTCCAAACTGGGGACTGGAAACTTCTGGTTTTGCCGCACGAGGTGATACTGCTGCCAATGCCCGATGAAGCAGTGGTGGATGAGCCTTGCAGACATCTACTGGGTTGTGCAATTATTGCAGCAACCTTACTTGAGGGAGTCGAGCTGGATGGAGTCCCCCTCTGGGGAGAAAATATGGGAGCTGTAGGTTTTGTTGAACTTGTGGTACTACTTGACTGCGTTGGTGGTGCTACCAGTGGCACGTCGCCAGGGTCACGCTCAGCATGACGTCGGGATAGGGTGTAAATGTCTGTCTGCTGCATGGCCGGTGTGGCTGGACTGACATGTGTGATGAATAGATCATTGCTGTCATCCTCTTCAACAACATCAGAATGCACCACTTCATCAAGTCGGACGTTCGGATCCATAAGTATGAGCTTTCCGGGGCCCTTCCTTTTAACATGTGATACCTTTCGCAGCTCATGGTGTGCCTCCCTCTCAGACGTCAGAGATGGTTGCCAATCTAGATCCAGATCATCATCTGATGGAGCGGGGCTTGAAGAGGAACTTCTACACACCCTCCTTGATCTTTTCCTTGCTGGGGAGCTGGGAGAAAATGAATCATCAGGAGGAGTGGCTTCGTCTTCCTGACATGATACCCCGGCTCCAAAGTCAATTTCCTCCTGTGCCCCTACTTCTGGAAGAACAACCATTGTGGGCACTTGCACCGCTCCATGCGCCGCTACATGGGCATCTTCTCTGACCTCTACTTGCAAGTCTCCATGGACCTCTCCTTCTCGGCCTTCTCCTTCTCGGCCTTCTCCTTCTCGGCCTTCTCCTTCTCGGCCTTCTCCTTCTCGGCCTTCTCCTTCTCGGCCAGCTCCTTCTCGGCCTTCTCCTTCTCGGCCTTCTCCTTCTCGGACAGCTCCTTCTCGGACAGCTCCTTCTCGGACAGCTCCTTCTCGGACAGCTCCTTCTCGGACAGCTCCTTCTCGGACAGCTCCTTCTTGGACAGCTCCTTGCGCATGTACTTCTGCTTGTACTAGTAGCCCATGCAGTTGTTGTTGCGGCTTTGGTTGTTGAATAGTACTTGTGAGATGAGTTACAACCTGTGTTGATGGTGTGCTGCTACTTTCTTGCGAGGAACCAACATCACTGGTCGTTGGTGATTCAACAACTAAACAGGCTACCTGTGCAGCACTCATGGTGGGCCTTTGTTTTTTTTGTTGTTGTTGCCCAAAAATTGTATTGGTTGAGCCACCAGTCTCCTTGGTAAGTGGTGCCACTTGCTTCTTCTTCTCCTTAGTAGAGACATCTTTATTGCAAGAGGACCTACGGGCACCTCTTTTTGGAGCCATCTTCTTCAGATGTCGGAACAACAGGCCGCAGCAGCACTTCTTCCTGGCACTGATGCTCAACGATGATGCGGAGTTTTGTGCACCTAAACGCAAACGAAGACAGAGGAACATCAGTAAATATAAATGTTGCATATGTAGCGCTTGAATAAACAGTTTGCAAGTAGGCATTTATGAATACACACGTGCACACTGCACACCACCACACAATATGGAAATTTCAAAATTAGGATTTGCTAAATTTTTGGGAAACAGGAATTTAACATTGATCCAAGAGAGCAAACACACAGAGGGTTGTACTTTCATGTACCCCTGACTCCGCCTGGGCACAATGGGTGAAAGCAAGGCACAATGGGTGCAGGCCTATGTCTCAAAGCTCACTGCCTGCCTTCAAAATGGCCGCTTGACCCCCCCATCCACATGGCCAGGACCATGCCTCAAAATGGCCACCACCAACATAGCCAGCACCCAACCCCTACTCCAAAAAGTCAAAAAACACAACACAAATCAAATCACCACAATCCAATGCCATCCATCCATTTTCAGAAGGCTTATGCTGCCTGCTGGTGGTTTTCCGGTGCAAAATTGCAATTTTTACAATTTCGCGAGTGCGAGATTGTTGCTTCACGGTGCGAACGTGGCAAAAACCCGCAAAAACCGCGAACAGACCGATTCTGGGCCCCCCTGGGCACAATGGATGACATCAGAGCACAGTGGGTGCAGGCCTATGGCACAAAGCACACAAACTGGCTTACAAATGGCCCCTAGACCCCCACCCACACGGGACCAGACAATAAAATGGCCCCCACCCACATAGCAAGCCCCCAACACCACCCCAAAAAGTCCTAAAACACTCAAAAATCAGCACAATCCAATGCCATCCATGCCCTGGCCAGAATCATGTTAAAAAAAAAATCAACAAAACAGTTGTATCATGCATGCACCCATAAACAAGCCTGGTGGTTTTCTATTCATGTGCAGCAGAATTGTAATTTTTACAATTTCGCGAGTGCGAGATTGTTGCTGCGCGGGACACGAGCAGTGCGAACACAAGCAAAAACATCCTCAGCTCGCGAACTTGCAGATTTTCCCCCCAAAAAGTCGAAAAAAAAGCAACACACACAAAAATCACCACAAACAAACAATATCAACTTACTTCTTTGTGAAATCAAATTTCGAATCCAAAAGTAATCCAAAAGGCCTCAAATCCAAATATCCAACAGCAACCACAAAAAGTAATCCTTCCCAGTCAAGATCGAAATCAAAGTGGCCAGGAAATGGAGGAGCTTACTGGACAGGAACAGGAAGTTGGAGACTGGGGCACTTCCTTCACCCCACCCCTATGGGAGGAGCTTGCTGGACAGGAACAGGAAGTTGGAGACTGGGCCACTTCCTTTACTAATTTTTGTACTTTCGCTAGTGCGAGATTGTTCCTGCCCGCGCCGCGGACCGCGAGCAGCGCGAGCAGTGCGAACACAAACAAAAAATCCGCTTCGCGCGGATTTTGCGTATTCTCGCCGCATCCGCGAGAGTTCGCGGATTGCGGATTCTCCGAAAATACGAAAAATCCGCGAGCGTAACGGATTTTACGCCCATGCTTAGTGTATATGCAGAATTTTAGGCTGAAACCACACACCCACATATTTGTGATTGTCATTTCAATCACCTGACTTAGCCACCTAGTAACTACTTGTAGTAATAGATCACCCCTATTGGAATGTTATATCAGCACTGTCAATATGCAGAAACTATTCCACTCAACTCAAGAACGAAGCTTATATTCATGCAAACATAAACAGCCAAAATAAGTTATCTACATAGCATAAGTATTTGCAAAGCACACGTTCACCCTTAGGCATCGTGGCGCCAAAAGTCAGATGTTTATTGTTACCCAACCATACTCATTTTATTGACCTTAGAGGGATGAAAGGCTGAGTGGACCCACCGGGATTTGAACCTGTGACCATGAGGTCGTACACAGGTACCTGTAGTGGATGCATTAGTCCACTGAGCCACCAGAACCGGCCTGCACCGACTCTAACTATACATGTACTTACCAGTGAATAAAAGTGCCTATAAATAGTAGGGTGTGATCACAAACTTTAAAACAATAAAATGTATTAAAATATGTAATTATGGCAGGCTTTAAAAATAATTAATCTTATGGAAAAAAAGCACAAATAATGTAAATAGCAAAAGTATATCTACAAATTTCAATACAAAAGCCACACCCCCTCAGGTAGGTGCAGGAAATTTGAAGCAGTTGCTTTAGACTTGAACTGGACTTCTATTACCAACAAGTAGAAGTGCAGTCTCATGTAAGAATTTCAATGCTGTTGGATTTGACTTGTTAGGGACACCTAGTAAAAAAAAACAAAATTAAAAAAACTTGTGGAACTGCAGCTTAATAAGAATTTCATTTTTTTGCATTCAACTTTTGATGGACACCTAGTGACAACTAGTGGAACTGCAGCTTCATGAAGAATTTCAATACTTTTGCATTCCATTTTAAAGGACACTTAGGAAAGTGGAACTGCAATTTAATTAAAGAATTTCAATATTGTAAGAATGTCAATGGTTGTGCTTTAGATTTGGAAGGGGCACTTAGTAACGACTAGTGGAACTGCAGGTTGATGAAATAATTTCAATGCTTTTGCATTTGACATGTGAAGGACACCAAGTAATGACTTGTGGAGCTGCACCTTCACAAAAGAATATCAATGCATTTGCCTTTGAGTCAACAGGGCCTTCAGGAACTGCAGCTCGGCAGCAATTTACATTTGATTTGAGAGAGACATCTAGTATGCCTGTATAGATATATATACATATTACCTACTAGTTTCCATAGGAAAAGCATGTTTTGACTTGCCTATAACTTTGGCGTTATTTGACTAATCTTCATGAAAATTTCCCCAAAAAGTGTCAAAGCAGGTTCTGTGTTTACTGGAAAGTTTAGACATGATCCGTGCAGTGGGGACTGAGAAATAGGGGCGTGAAGAAAGGGTGTGGTTGTAGTGTTAATTCCAATAGAAACTACAGCCCAAACCGCTGGATGGAATTACACCAAAATTGGCAGAAAGATTGATGTTGTTATGCAGATTGTGCTTTTTGTTATTTAGTGCAAATCTGTCTAGTAGTTTTTGAGAAATATTAGCCCAAAATTATAGATATATCTCTGGCCATGGATATTTGGTGATCAAACGCGAATGCACGCTTGAACAAAAAGTTGCAGCTACCATTTTATCGGCCGGAAATGGTTCCAAGGGCTAATAATTTGTGTGAAAGCTAACATAAGGAGTATGTGTGGAGATATCCTGAACCCATATTTGAAAAATGGGTGTGTTAGTGACACAAGTAATGTGTCCAAAATTGATTTATTGAATCATGGGCGATATTTGCGACCCCATGTACTGTCGCGGGGACATCATGACTACCAACATTGTCACGTATATTGGTGGAAATATAAAAAAAAAAATCAGTGAACCATTAATACGCATTGTTATAGAGATATTGAGATCCTGATAAGTAGAGCTATTTAGAGAGTGAGTTATCTTGTGAGATGGTAAGAACTATTTATAGTTTTCATTTTTTATGTGGTGGTGGCTGTTGAATTCCGCCTTTTGTTTTCCATTTTTGTGCCGTTTCTGCAGGGATCGTGATTACCAACGTCATTGCGATCTCCGGACTCACCCCGAAAATATAAAATAGGTTTTAGAGATGGTTGTTCTAGAAATACACTAGAAAAACATGAGTTTGAAGTTTACAGCAATAAACCCCTAGTGTATGAAACACTGTAATATGTGTGTATATGTGTTTTTAACTTACTGGAAAAGGCGCAATCATCATGGTTAACAACATCATTGTGAGTCCCTGAATAACTGCGAACACGCAAAATAGGTTTTAAAGATGTATTTTAAAAAAACTACAAAGTACAAAAACATGAGTTTAAACACGTGTTTGAAGAAGCGTGTATATAGAAATATGTGTAGCTCAATGTTTAGAATTGATTGATTTATTTATTATTTTTGGATATGCTGGTGACCGTTGATTGTCTGCTTTTGTTTTCTGTTCAAATTTTCACGATGCATCTGTGGCCATCGCAACATTGTCGCAAAGATTATCAAAAATTGAAAAAAAAAGTCTTTTAAAGGAAAACAAACAATATTTTGGGTTCTAGGGTGGCTCTGACAACAGCCTTTGTGTTGATTGTGTGTATATTAAGCCTGGGCGGAACTGGCGGAGTGGCACTACGCAGAGGTCCACTGAGTGGGGGACCAACTCCATAGGAACTCCGCTCCGCCGCCTGTCTCTATCCCTAGGAAGAATTACATTAAATATACATTAAAGGTTAAAAAAATAAACACTTACCTTGACTGCTGTGTCCCCGGGCTGCCGTTCTCCTCTTCCTCGGTTTCACAATTATCTGCGCATGAGCACGCGCCAGCGCATGTGCATTTCTTGCAAGGAATGCGCAGGTCATCGTGAAACCGAGGAAGAGGAGGACGGCAGCCCGGGGACGCCGCAGTCAAAGTAAGTGTTTTTTTTTTACCTTTAATGTATATTTAATGTAATTCTTCCTAGGGGGGTGGAGACTGGGGCTGGGCAACTCCGCTCTGCCATGGAATGTGCCGACTTGTGCCTAATCCGTGTTCTCCGTGGAACGCGGAGTAGGCACAACTCCACGGGCAGAGCGGAGCTCTCCGCCTACGGTTAGTGTATATGACAGCTACACATAAGCCTGGATGCAGAGCTTCAGGTTACTTAGAAACACCCTTTTACCTTTGTAAAGTTCACCATCGTTTTCTATAAATTCCATGCATGTCAAAATGCAGATTGTTATTATAGATATAGCCCATGTTATGGTCTCTAAGGAAAGCAGAAACAGTTTTATTTACATGCTTCTAGGCTTTGTCAATCTGTGGACGGAAATAAGTTGACCACTTCCATTTCTGTCTTTCGCACCAAGACAGTGTGAGGGAAAAGCGATATCAGTTCCGCAAAGGATTCTTTCATTAGGATTTCCTGCCCTGACCCATTCAATGTGCCCAGGTCTTTGCCACCACACTGCACAATAATGAGACGAGGAGCTCAGGAATCCACAATGGATTTAACCAAAGCCAAAACTGATGAAACTTTAACCCTCTCTGGCCAAACAAAGTAATCTCCACATTTGGCAAACCCAGGTCCCTGTCGATACCTCTGTTTTGTGCAGCCTCTTTAGCCCTACAGATGTAGCTGTGGCCCACTATCCACACTCTAAGCATTTTGAAGTAAAGGAGCAATAGCAGTCATGAGAATGGGTGTGTGTGGAAAAAAAATATATATATTTCATTGGATGCTGTCAGCATGAAAGTGAATAAAATAAGGTAGTGTATTGGTTGCCTTTGCAACAAGTCCTATTATTGGCTGATGTCTAAAAGAAGAAATTTAATACCGACATGGATATGCTTTCAAATCTGTGGAGTACACAACACCTGTGGTATCTTATTTGCAAGTTTCATGTTCCTTCTAGAATTTGCTGTGAACTTGTGACCTACTGGTTCCACTAGGTTGCTAGGTACACTGACCTAAGCTTGTATTGGGGTAGAAAGGTTTTAAAGAGGCATAACTTTTTTTTTAAGTGGAGGAGTTATGATACAATATAAGTAATGGCAAACTTTAATTTCCACCTCAGGACTATGTAATGAAGTTTTGTTCAGTATTTACATTTTAAAAAACTGAAGCTAAATATCGGTTTGGACTCCCGTCTTTTTTCGTGAGGACTCTGCGATGATCGCAAAAACATTGCGAATCCGCGGAGACAGGAACCTCGTTTTGAAAGAGAGGGAAAGAGTGAACAGATGCTGACTATTCACAAGTGGAAATTAAGTATCTGAAAATGAAAGACATCATATCATTTGCTGCCTTTTTCTCATGATCATAGAGTGAAAAGTTGAAGAGGTTGCCGTTTTATAGTTGCTTACTATGAGAGTGGTGTACCATTCTTGTGCTTAGTTTTTACAAATCTTAACAGTGTCAAAACTACCCAGAAAGAGGTAAAATTACAATATAATCCACAAACTCAATTTACTAGTAAGTTTATAGCTTTTTAATTATTTAACACATGAATGTAGATTACAAATGAAGAGGTATTTGGGAGTTGGATTAAAAAGAGTACCACAGAGATGTGAAAAAAGAATAATCAGATGAACTATATCTGGCAGCCTGTCGGTGTTTAAGATGTTACTACAGTTGGAAATGACCATGAGCAAGGCCTTTAAAAATAACAATGTTTTAAATGTTTAAGTATTATGTGCAGAATAGATATATCTATATTATTTGCATTCCGGGAGTTGTGGTAGTTTTAGCCACATTATTACACAGGAGTAGTGTAGTCAGAAATAAAAGATAAGAAAATGTACTGTATCTGTATATGAATTATAAAGTAACAATCATCCAGGGAGTATTGTTGTGTTCAACCATAAACATATGCATTTACAAGTTTTAGTGAGAAATATGTACTATTTTAGAGCCATCTGGTGAATTATATATGTAACCTGTCACACACTGTTTGCATGTACTCAGAAGAATTAGTGAGCTATATGCTGTGATACAGATTAATGTGCAGATTTTTATATGCAGTGTTTTTCAACATGTAAATCTGACACTTCTAAGTAGTAAAGTATTGAAACACTAAATAAGCCAGTGACACATTGGTAGAGAGGCACAGGAATAGCTCTTATGTTTTGTTTTTGGATTTACAGTATGGAGACACTGTGTGAACTTTTAAAAATGAGTGCATAAGAGATAAAGTGGTCTGTTTGTGGGTAAGTGAGAACTGAGATATCGTGCAGGTGGGTTGTAGGAGAGGGTGCTATAATACTAAAAGTTGACTAATAAATTAATTTTTGTGTTTTGGATTGGGTTGGTACATTTAAGTTAGTGCTTGTAGCTATGTAGGTAGGTTCATTTGTATATTTAAAACTGCCACATAATATAATAACTGTTTTTGTATTATGTGTAAGTAAAGTAGTTGGTACACTGACTAGAAAACAAATTGAAATATAGTTATGTTTTTTACAGAACAATATCTGCATAATTACAGACTGAATGCCTACAAAAACTCAAAGGTAAAATGAACAGAAGCAACTACAGTATCTATGCAGAACTGAGACTTAAAAGGGGCAAAATGAAGAAAAAGTGGTGAACGAAAAAAGAGCTATTGGTAAGAGGATAAACTCATTTCTTAAAAATATTTGTGTACATTACTTAAGATCATTAAATAAAATTCTAACTATGAGAAAGATTAACAATGGAAAAAATGTATATATCAAGAACACAAAAGAATGAGACACATTAGGACACACCTTAACCATGAGACAGAAACAATTTAAGGAAATCAGAGCCAGGATGATTTGCAATAGAGTAGTTATAAAGCTGCTAAAAACTATAAAGAAGTATAGAAAGAGAGAGGCATGGAAACAGAAAGAACCAGTTGAGAGAGTAGTTGATAAGGCATTTGTTGCAACAGAGGTGCAGAAGGAGGCAAGAGAAGTGCTGAAAGAAGCAACTTAGGTGCAGAAAGAGGATCGAGAGGTACAGAAAAAGGGAAGAGGGGTGCAGAAAGAAGCAAGAGCAGTGTAGAAAGAACCAACAAAAGTGCCGAAGGAGGCAAGTGGGTGCCGAAAGAGGCAAGATAGGTGCCAACATTTACAAGAGAGGTGCAGACAGAAGCAAGAGCAGTGCAAAAACTACCAAAAGAGGTACAGAAACAGACAAGAGGGGTGCAGAAAGAGGCAAGAGAAGTACAGAAAAAAGCAACAGAGGTGTAGAAAGAGGCAAGAGAATTATAGAAAAAGGCAAGAGAGTTGCAGTAAAAGGCAAGAGAGGTGCAGAAAGAGGGAACGGGGTGCAGAAAGAAGCAAGAGAGGTGCAGGAAGAGGGAAGAGGTGTGCTGAAAGAGGCAAGAGAGGTGCAGAAAGAGGGAAGAGGCAATTTCACGATACGCGAATCTCGCGAAATTGCCGCAAAATTGGCAAATTCGGTCGCGGGAGGATTTTTTTTTTTTAAGGGACCAAAGTTACAGGCACACACAGTCACCGGAGGCAAATCTTCTGGCCCTTTACGCAGCTGCAGTGTAGGAAAAGCACTATACATTTACCCAACGAGGTAACACTTACTGATTAGCCAGTAGAAAGTACTCCAGTTGAGTAGAGTGCAAATCGCAAAAAAATCTGCGAGTTCGCTGGAAAATTCGCGAGATGCTGGCTTTTCTTTTTGTATTTTTAGAAAGGGAGCTGTGTGGCTTACTTTCTGAACAAGAAATACCCACCTTGTATTTTCTAGTCAATAGGGCACTCAGCCAAAAACCAGCCAAAATGGGCCCTTGTATATAATTATAACACATATACAAATATGTGGCTTATAATAAATGTGGGGAATTCGATAATGGCTTAATTCAAGCCAAGTACAAACTACCACTCCCACAATGCCTCCTAATAGACACAGTGGGTAGGAGGGTATAAATAACAGAAAGCGAAAACGGACTTGTAACTACCGTGATCAGGAACATTTACTGTTCGAAACGCGTAGGTGAAGGAAGTTATTGCTGAGCTGGAATAAATCGCTTTAACCATCCGAGAAGAGTGCGGTGTCTTTTTTCATGTGCTTGAAGATTAACTACGAGTCTTGTCCTTGACTCGTCGCCTGCACCAGCTGAAAGGTCGCTCCTCCTAATCCAGGGACGTTTGCTATGAAATATATATATATATATATATATATATATATATATATATATATATTACCTACTGGCGGTCGCCAGTAGGTATATATAGTTAGGATTTTTTCTCTATGGGATTTTTGAAAATTCTATGTCTAATAACTTTGGCGTTTGTGGACGGAATTGGCTGAAATTTTCAGGAAAATGGAACATTTTGTTTCTGAGCAGCCACTGAAAATTGGGGGGGGGTTTGTCAAGGGGGGGCTGAGAAAAAAGGGGGGTCCCAAAACGTGTTTTTCCCATGTTAATTTCCATAGGGCGGTTGGCCTCACTTTTAGCCCGAACGGCTGAATGGATTTCCACGAAACTTGGCAAAATTGTAGATATTGTTTGCCCGATGTGCCTTTGCTAGGTCTCAAGATATATGCTCCTGTGAATTTTGAGTAAATTAGGTTTAAAAAAAGATATATATCTAGAGCCGCGCCCCGGTGCGCGTACCGGGGAGCGCTCCGGGCTCGCCACGCGACTTGCGCACGGCAAGCTGATTGGTTCTCGGGTGTCTGTAAACATTCGAAACAGTCCGCAGCGGCCGCCATCTTGTGTCTCGGTAGGATTGAGACACAAGAGGTGGCAAAAATCAAAGGGGGAAATGAGCAAAAGGGGGCAGGGTACACCCCCCTGACCCCCTAGTTTTGATGTGGGGGCCATAAAAGGGTCCCGCGGGTAAAAAAAAAATTTTTTAAAAAATTCGATTTTCGCGGGGGGAGCGCCAGGTACGCGCACCGGGGAGCGTACGGGGGAGCGTACCATGGAGATAAAAAATGACACTTTTTTAAAAAAAAAATAGAATTTTTTTATAAATTGGAGGTAGTTCTGAAAAGAACTTTTTTTTTGTTTTTGTTGTTTTATATTTTTTTAGACTTTTTAAAACGATTTTATATTTTTTTGGGATTTTTGTCAGGGGAAAAACAAAAACAGGGATTCCAAAACTGCTCAACAGGAGCAAAAAAATGTGAAAATTTAGGGACTGGCAGGGCAGCGGTGTTGCTGTTTCTTTATGGCAATGAGTTCAACACTCTGCTCCCCATAGCAGAGCAGTTCGTCACACTCCGTGCACAGAAATTTGATGCCTGCAAACACCGGCTGAATGTTAGGGACCATTCTTCCACGGGGTGGTCCCGAAGGTGTTGCTCCACCAGTGGAGGTGCTGCCGCCATCTGTGGGTAAATTCCGTGCCAGCTCTCTGACACTCTCCCTGGCAAAGTTGTTAGGGTGTCTTCTTTTCACATGCCTGATTAAATTAGCATTTCCAAAACTATATTTTTTCAGAGGATTGCCTCTGGATAAACTACTACCACAAATTTTGCAGGTTACTTTTGGAGCGTTGACTTTTTTTTGTCCTTCAGGGATGTCATAAAATTTCCAGATGAAATGGGTTTTTTTCTTCTGCTGAGGAGGGTCCTCATCTAAAAATCCGTCTGAATCACTGCTGGATGACTCTCTTGCAGCCATTGCTGTAGATCAGAAAAGTAGGAGATGAACAAAGTACACAGAACAGCTCTTGCTCTCTCCAAGTACAAAGCAATAGTGAGAGAAATGGGTGGGTTTCACACAATTTGGAAAAAAAAAAGTTCTGAACCAATGAAAAGTGGTATTTTAAAGTCACATGGTTTGACGCGCTTACGCTACGCGCCCCGGGGCGCGTCCCGGGGCGTGTTTCATAAGCGCATCAGGGCGTTTACGTTGCGCGATCGTATGCGCTTCCGGGTGCGCTTACGCGGTGCGTCGTAAGACGCATCTCGCGGCTACGCGATACGTGTCTTATGACGCAAGGCGTGGCGGCTACGCAATACGTCACGTTGTTGTTTTCGTTCGCGGCAATAGCGCTATCGGGACGCTCATCAGTACGCGCCCCGGGGCGCGCCGCAAGATTGCGCTTACCCGTGCGTTCACCGGTCCGCGCCCCGGGAGCGCACCAAAAAGAATAAAAAAAAAAAATGACATAATTATACAATATAAAATTCGATTTAAAATGTATTATTTTTTAAAACTATAAAGATTTGCTATTAAAAACCTATGAAATTCACTGAAAAAACCATAGGTTATAGACCATATATAGTTAGGAATTAGCATTTACAAAACCTTGAAAATTCACTGAAAAAACCATAGGTTATAGACCATATATAGTTAGGAATTAGCATTTACAAAACCTTATTTTACTCACACAAAACCATTGAAATTCCATATATAGTTAGTTGCACTAACTATATATCGCGCACCCGCAATCCACTGCTGATGATGTCACATATTACATCATTCATGACATGGTCAGTGACATCACTGATGACATCACTGATGACATCTCAAATTACATCACTGATGACATCACTGATGACATCTCATTTGACATTACTGATCACATCACTGATGACATCATTCATGTGATGATACGATGAACCTCTTCAGACTCTAATATAACCTTAGATATACTCAGTGTAAACAGATACTCACAGACTGTCACTCATCCATGTAGTTACTCACACACCTAGTCAGTCTTGCAAAGAATCAATCACACCTCCATTTCCTCAACTATATAGTTATACACACCTTACTTATTGGAACATATAATAACACATATTTACTCTCTTATACAATCCCTGATACAAGTTCACAATAATCCATACAGCCACTCACACATTCACTGGCTCTTATGCACAGTTATTTATATATGTCAACTATCACATGTACTGTGTTTTACATATGTACTTACTTTGACATGTAGCACTGAGATATCCATTCACTCACCAATACACTCATGCACACAGTCAACCGCCCATACAGCTGTTTCCACATGCACTTTTGAACCCATACATATAGTGAATCAACTGCTCACACATCTATGCACAGAGTCATACACCTCCCAGACACCCACACACACACTCAGTCTCCCATACAAATACTTGGGCAACTAATCAATAACCCATATAGTTAGTCATATAGCTAATGATCAACACATGCATCAGATTACAAAACAACAGACACAATGATGCACAATTTAAAACAGTTTAGTCACTAACCCATGCACTCAGTGAGACACATTTAATCACTCACTTATACAGTCAGTCATGCACCTACTAAATCCTTCATCCAGACACTTATACATCCACTCATTCTTCAATATGTAAGACATATTTTAACTTTACAGAAACATACAGTCACTGGATGTTGTCATCAGTGATGTCAGGATGTTGTCATCAGTGATGTCATCAGTGATGTCATTTGAGATGTCATCAGTGATGTCATCAGTGATGTCACTGACCATGTCATGAATGATGTAATATGTGACATCATCAGCAGTGGATTGCGGGTGCGCGATATATAGTTAGTGCAACTAACTATATATGGAATTTCAATGGTTTTGTGTGAGTAAAATAAGGTTTTGTAAATGCTAATTCCTAACTATATATGGTCTATAACCTATGGTTTTTTCAGTGAATTTTCAAGGTTTTGTAAATGCTAATTCCTAACTATATATGGTCTATAACCTATGGTTTTTTCAGTGAATATATATATATATCCAACACAAAAGTTTGCCCATGAGAATGAAGCCGCACAGCCACAGATTACATTTCAGCAATTTATTCAGAGTGCGAGCAGCAGCCTGTCAGCCAGAGCAATGTCTTCCAAAATGAAACGCCCGACATGTTTCGTGCTTCCTGAGCACTTGGTCACGGGCTGAGTTTGTGAGCAATCCCAAAGTCAATATCAAGCACCTGTGATCTAGTGACGCTCGCCTCTGTGGGCGTGGCAACAGGCACTGCCTGCTGGTCCATGTAGTGCTTAAATCGTGTTACACAAGTGAGTGACTTGTAGGTTGCAGGGTAAACAAAAATTAAACCTCAGTGGGTTGAAGACACGAGTCCTGTGCTTGAGAAGCTGCAACGTGATGCCCGCATTCATGCTTCTATGGCCATCCGAAGTGCTGGCGTAATTAAACACCAGCAAGGATCCGCAGCGCGGCGGGGCTTCATTCGCGACCGGACATGGCCGCTTTTCAATCCAACACAAAAGTTTGCCCATGAGAATGAAGCCGCACAGCCACAGATTAGATTTCAGCAATTTATTCAAAGTGCGAGCAGCAGCCTGTCAGCCAGAGCAATGTCCTCCAAAATGAAACGCCCGACGCGTTTCGTGCTTCCTGAGCACTTGGTCACGGGCTGAGTTTGTGAGCAATCCCAAAGTCAATATCAAGCACCTGAGATCTAGTGACGCTCGCATCTGTGGGCGTGGCAACAGGCACTGGCTGCTGGTCCATGTAGTGCTTAAATCGTGTTACTCAAGTGAGTGACTTGTAGGTTGCAGGGTAAACAAAAATTAAACCTCAGTGGGTTGAAGACACGAGTTCTGTGCTTGAGAAGCTGCAACGTGATGCCCATTCATGCTTCGTTTAACATGAGGAAAAATGTTGCTGGCAGCCATTACAGGACTTGGGGACTATGGGGCATATTATCAAGGGGGGGGCGATAGGGAATTATCACCGCTTTAGTGACCTTTTTCGGCAGCTAAGCTGCAATAATTCTATCGCCCTATTAGCAAGCTGTCGCTAACAGCAGTTAGCAACAGCTGGTAGGCGATAGCGATCGGTTTGGGGCCCGCTTTGCATGTCAGCGATATTTATCGCTAATGACATGCAAAGTGGGCGTACCCAACCTCGCTATCGCCTATTACCAACACAGGCGTAGCGTTGGAAATATTCGCGCTAAACGTGAATATCTCAAAAAACTAACGCCTGCTCAGACCAGTTCTTAGCCATTATATCCAATGGGAGGTGGATATAATGGCTAAGACCCTGTTAGCGATAATGCGTGAATATCGCTGTATTCTCAGCGATATTCACGCATTTTGCCGCTGTCGCCGGGAATTTTATCGCTTTTGAGATACACGTTTCTAATAGCACGTTATCTCAGCGATAAAATCCGGTGATGCGCAGCGATAAAAAAATTGCCGCTAAGCCTACCTAGCGATAAATATCGCTATTTGTTGGTAATATGCCCCTTAGTCCTCTGTCCTTTAGTTAAAAAAAAAAAAGAATATAAGGGGTCAGGGTGGGGATACCTTGAACCACTAGTCCCTGTGGGGGATTCCAAAGGTAACCCCTTCAGGAGCCAAAATAAAAAAAATGGTTTTTGCTGTGATCCCCTAAAGAAAAACAAACAAAAGAAAATGGTGGCCCGCAATGTATTATAAAGTAATTCGGGAGGGTCGCCTGAGTGAGGCCTCCCTCCCTGTGCCAATTTTGGGTTCCAGAGACACCTTCCCCAGAGGCGGTGTATCTCAATTAAGGGGAGGGGTTTGAGGTCTGTAGGCCGATGATGGACTCCATCCCCTGTGGCCCAGTACATTAATTAAGGGTTAAGCGTGCATGACTTCCCTTCTCAAGCCTTATTTGGCCCAAGGGACCTCATCTCCAGGTCCAAATTCTTTAAAAAACGGTGATGCATCTTGTACATGTTGCATCAGAAAAATGACACCAGCTAATAAACATTGTGAACGGCAGGTTGCATTGTTCAAACGCATAGTTATATTTTTTTAATGCCTGTTCCTGCTCAGCCATTCCATTGTGTTCCTGCTTCGGTAGGCCCCATCCAACCCAATCCACTCCATTGTGCTCTACCTATTAACTTTTTTAAATATTTCTTTACGTTTTTATTTATTTCCTGCTCCCCTGTGTGGTTTTTTTCTGCAAGTTAGTCTTTTTTTTGTACCAGTCCCACCCAACCCATTTCCATGGCTGATGCATGGAGCGTTGCTGGCTCCCTCACCTCCTTTGGAAGATGGAGGCACAAGGGAGTGACGCCCTACCGCTTGTTTAGCAAGGCAGAGATGGTGGAGCCAGATTTGTATGTGCAGCACCACTTCCCCCGTGCTGGCAGAAGATGGAAGACCCGGTTGGGCTTTGGTGGAGGTGGGGAGATTGCAGCGCTGCACTGCTGGGCCAACATAATTGACATGGAGCAGGGTCTACTGTACCAACTGGAAATGGAAGTGGCAGTGCTAGGTAAGTGATCTACTGTAAATTATTGTTTTTTAATATAGGTAGCATTTAGGCAGCATTAATTCACACGTAAGTTTATTTTGTATATATATATATATATATATATATATATATATATTTAGATATATATACATGTGTGTGTGTCTATTTTTTTATTCACTAAAAAAACAATGTTTGAAGTAACGTTATAGTTAGGAATTGTAATTATATCTTAATTTACATTACAAAAAGAACCTTAGAAATTCACTGAAAAAAACAAGGTTAAATTGATATTACAGGTAGGTGTGATAATAAGATTTGATTTTTGAAAAAAAAGGTTAAAGTGATGTTATGGTTAGGTGAAAGTTTCAGTCCCAACAAAAGGGTTTGAACTAAACAAAACAGAGAAGTTCACTAGTTATAGCTAATAGAGCTTATTATAACTTGTGATCCATCATGCACTACTTATGGCCTCAAATATTACATCACTCATGACATGTTCTTTGACATAATGTATGACGTAATCGATGACATCATCCAAGCTACTTTTGTACACATTAATCTATACAGGAGCATAGCTTTGACAGCTCCTGCCAATTCACAGCAAACACTATGCTTTCAGCAAACGAGACCTGTGAATATGCTCTCACATGCTGGAAGCTAAGTTTTTATCTGCTTCCCTACCCGCTGTCAAATATTTGCTGGCCTCTATTTTGCCTCTTTCTGCTCATTGCTGACCACTATTTTGTGTAACAAACTTTTCAAAACAGGAGTTTGCTTTTGTGGAATAAAATAAATATCTCCATGTGCAGGATCTTTCCACTCTACACCTAGGGTGATTGTGCAATTCCTCTACCAAGGAGCACATGTTTAACATGGTGGTCCCAAGTAGGAAAATCTAGCTATGAATGCACCACTAACAATAGAGTCTGATGGCAATCAGTTGTTGATTGGCTGCCATCCCAAAGGGTTTCCACTGGCATAGCTATGCTGACAGAAATCCAGTGCTCCGCACCTCTAAATGGGGCTTGGAAACTGCAAATCTGATGTGAAGGTAGCACCCAAAACCTAGATGACCTCTTACTACTGTGGAGCATCTTACACATGATTTCCATTGACTACTTTTGGTCGGTGAGGGCCATTGAAAGTGTATCTAACACAACGTAAAGGCACTGTGACAGTGGCATACAGAACCGTGAACTCAGTATCCCAAAATTATTGGCCCTGGCACATATGCAAACTTTGCAGGACTAAAATCTTAGATTCCTGTCTTCAGAGGAGTCATCTTTAATGGAAGAGGAAACCTCACACACTTACTAGTCTCATGCTTCATCATAGGAGTCCTCCCCCCACCCTAGTAGGACAGTACCACTGGGCGGACTCGACCTCCTCGAAGACTGACTAGATAGGAGGGAGTTCTTGAATAAATCTTACTGGACAGCACTATATATACAGGGGATCCAGATGAATATTTAAAAAAATACCTTAGTGTCCCTAGGGAATTTATACCTTTATTAGGTGAACACTAGGTAAGGTTAAAAATGAAATGGGTTGGGTAATAGAGTTTAATGTCTCATACCCAAGAATTTGTAACATGTAACATGTAACATGTTTAGTCCTACTATTGGTAGCCTATAAGGTCTGGAGCATTCATCAGGGCATGTGGATCACTATGGGTGAAAAATTCCTAAACGCTTTTCTATTTAAATTGATAAGGATGGTTCACAGAGGATTCCTTACTTAGGTCCTACCATACTTCCCTACCTGTTAGTAAGTAATTTGTCTTTGCAACCCTAAAGTATAGGGAATACCAGCATCATTGTCACAGAGAAGGCGAGGTCCTTTATAGACACACAATCATCAAAAGCGTGGAAACATGGTGGCGGACTGATGCCAGTCACGGGAGCTCCTGGGCTGAGAGGAGCGAAGGAGGAGGCAAAACGGGAAGACGGACGGAAATGTAATGCAGAGTTCTGCATTGATTAAAAGGAAACTCTGACCTTCATTTTTCTGAACATACACGGGCTACTGAAAAGTACTGCACGCTGGTTACATACTCCATGAGTCAGGCACCAGAGGCTGGATACGAAGCCTGGCGTCGCGTGGCCTGGCTACTACGCAAGTCCAGAGCTGTGTTCCTGGAGATCGGCTTACGGGTCAATAGGGGCAGCGCGGCTCGACCTCGACCTCGGTGTGCGTGGCTGCAGGAGAAAGACGTCGAAGGCGCTGAGATCCACAGAAGCAGCGGGGACAAAGCTAAGGTTACTTTATTTCTATAAAAATTTACAGAGTGCGCTCTCCCGACAGTGGCATGTGGGGTCCATGCAGGTGTTAGGGGGGGGGACAATGTCGATTGAGGAGCTGCCCTTCAGGGTTGCTGAGTTTGTCGCTGAATTTGACCAGGATTTGGGACACGGGGGGCGATACCATTTTCCCCCATTATTGTGGAAAAACATTGGTGAAGTAACAAAATTACCGCTAATAGCCCCCTCAGGCGAGCAGGGTCCGGGCCAGGAGTCAGGGCCAGGACCATCGGAGAAAGTAACTGGTGCTATTTCACTAACGCCGAAGCCTCAAATGAGGAGCCGATACCAACTAAGATCACTCCTGGGAGAGACAAGAAGTAAAGCTGGGAAAGCTGGGGTGACTCGGGATCAGCCTACTAGGGAGGCTACTGGTGTCACTCCAGTTACACCTAAAAAGAAAGGCTTAAAGGGTAACGGAAAACCTTGGAGGTGTGGGCAAAAGGGGGTGCGGGTTCCAAATAACCTCCCCCCTCTTTGAAGTCATACTTCAAAATTATGGAGCAGGTTGTAGAGTCTCAAATTAAGGGAAAGAAAGCCCCAATATATACAATCCCAGCTCCTCTGCTTGGGGAAAATAGATTTTCTCCTTTAGCTGGATTGTTCTCTAACGGGGATGGGCAACAGAGTAATAATGTTAAGGATACAATCAGTGCGTGCAGTTCCGGCCTTAGTGCCCTTGATGTTAGCTCTAGTTCCATGTTGGCTCCTAGTCCCTTCCCTCCAATAATGGCTCATATAAGTTCAGAATCTCCTCATGGAGAGATGAATAGCTCGCAACAGGTGGAGAATCATGAAGAAGGCTTAATAGACCAAAGAGGTGGGGGAGAAGAAAAATCTATGGAAAGACTGTTTCCTAATCTAAGGCAAGATATTCTTGAGAAATTTGAGATATCGGAGTCCAATTAAAAGGGGATACATGACAAATGTGAAGCTCTTGAGGAGAAATTTGATGATATGGTACAACGTACCTGTACTCTGTAAGGAGAGGTCAAATTATTGTCGGCAGCTGATTCAGAACACTCAAAAGATATCAAAGGGTGAAAGAAACAGGACACAGTTTTACAAGAAGATCTAGAAAGACTTGGAACACAATCTCAACACAATAACCTGAGGTTTCTAAAAATTCCAGAGGGGGCAGAGAAAAGGAGACGTCAAGACTTGTATCTGTACTCTCTTAAGAGAAATTCTTCCTGATAGACTGTATATTGAATGGGAGAGCGAGATTCGCAGCGCACATAGAGACCCATTTAGGCTAAACCCTGGGAGGAAAACTCCCCAAAAAAATGTGGTTAATTTCTTAAATTTTACTCTGAAAGAGTTGATTTTGGGGAAAGCTTTAAAAGAGGACTCTTAGAGGCTGATGATTTTTCGTACCTAATAAGATCAGACTTGAGTAAGAGGACAGCTCAGAGACAGTGGGAGCTGGGTACAAGGATGAGTGAGCTCAGAGCTAAAGGTGCACAGGTTCAATTAAAATTTCGGCTGTGTTAAGAATTATGTGGCAGAATAAGATGCATAATATCAGCGATCCCGAGGAAGTTGATATGCTCATACAACAGATGGATAAATGAAATAAGTTTATACAATAGACAGATAATGAGAAATGTATATATAATATAGATAATAAAAGGTTGCATGTTTTGAATAGTTAAAGAATATATAAAGAAGGTGGAAAGCTACAAGTAAGGGGAAATAAAATATATATATATGAGATAAAAAAAATATTTCTTTAAAAATATATGTACATAACATAATGGGAAAGGGGAGCAGGAAGGGGAGTAGAAAAAATATATATAAAGAGTAGGGTGCAGCGTGACTTAGTTTTCTTGTTTTCTTCTCTTTATTTTCAGAGTGCAATGGGACTTAGTTTCCTTGTTTCTTTCTTTCTTTTTTCCTTTTTGAGGTTGCCTCCTCTGTTTTGGTCCTCTCTGGATGGGGCTCTAGAAGGGCGTATTGTATCGCCCAAAAGGTAGAAAGGGGGTTTCCAGGGGAGAGGGGGGCTGAGGGTCACTGGGTGTGGGGTGCAGTGGGAAAAAAATGTCCTCATTAATACAGTTTTTTTCTGTGGGAGGAATTAGACGGGGCTGATGTTCTACAGACGATTAAGGTTTTTCTCTATCCGACGAGATGAGCATAGACAAAGCTAAAAAAATCAATATATTTACCTTGAATGTTCACGGATTAAGATCTAGGAAAAAGGTGTCATGGGCTGCTCAATTTTGTAAGGATAGTGTGGCTCAAATAATATTGTTGCAAGATACCCATTTAGAAAGGATAGAATATAACCAAAGTTTCCAGAAATTCAGACGGGTTCAGGAGGTAGTTTCCTTGGATCAGACGGGGAGCAATAGAGGAGTGGGCATTATTGTTAAGACTAAATGATGAAATAAGATTACTTAAATATGAATCAGATGTTTCGGGTAGGTGGTTGGTGGCAACTCTCTTGGTGCATGGCAGACCTCTGATATGCGCTGTTTATTATGGGCCGAATAACGACAACCCAGATTCATTGACAAAATTGGAGCGCTGTCTATTGGAGATAACTGCCTCCATAGTATCAGGGGGTGATTTTTAATTTGGTCTTAAATAAATGATTAGACAGGACATTGAAAGCAAAATATAATACTCCGCCGAGAATGTTTTCTAGATTGACAACAATCATAAAAGAATTTAATCTAATAGTTATATGGGGTATAATTAAAACGGATAAGAGGGAATTTACCTTTTATAGTATGGACACCATTCCCGTATAGATTACTTTCTGGTTGATCAGGAGTTATGTGGAGATGTTCTGGATGTGAGTCATAATTCAGCAATAGTATCCGATCATTCTGCAGTGGTACTATCTTGAAGATATCATCAAATAGAGGAGTATAGAAGGTGGACCCTGTATACGGCGATTCTTTTAGATGAAAGGGTAGTGAAAGATTTAAGGGAGAAATCGGAGGACTTCTCTATCACCAATAAAGGTTCGGCAGAAGAAGATATAGTTTGGGACACTTTTAAAGCCTATTTAAGGGGAGCCTCACCATCTACAGTGATTGGGAAAAATCGAGCAGAAAAACAGGACAGAGAAGGTGAAATTCAAGACATTAAGAATAAAGAGCCCCACGGAAGATAGACTTCTATGGGCCGATCTCATTGCTGAATACAGATTACAGGATCTTTTCTGGTATTATCGCATCACGGGTGGCTAAAGTAATATATGAGGTCGATCATCCTAACCAAAGAGGGTTTATCCCGGGAAGACAACTAAACGAGTTGACCTTACAGTTAATTGAAGCTATAGATCTGGCAGAGGCTGGGAAATTACCTTTGACTATAGTGGCAGTTGACACTGCAAAAGCCTTTGACCAGGTGCAGTGGTCTTATTTATGGGAGGCTCTGTGTCGCTTTGGTTTTCCGCCAAATATGGTATCCGCGATTCAGACCCTATATCAAGGTCCTAAGGCTGGAGTTTTAATAAATGGGAGGCTGTCAGATTGGGTTGATATTTTTGGAGGGACAAGGCAGGGTTGCCCCATTTCCCTGCTCCTTTTTAATTTATATATCAAGCCCTTAGCTAACTTGATTTGGGCAGATATGGCTATTTCTCCTTTTAAATCTCATATCTTTGAAGTGAAGTCAGGGCTCTATGCAGATGACCTTTTGCTTTAAACAAGCAACCCCCAAGAAGCGATTCCAAATTTGATGAGGAAGGCAGAGGTTTTTGGTCACATCTCAGGCTATAAAGTAAATCCTAGTAAAACTGAGATCATGGATTGGAAACAGGGGGTGGTATGTAGGGGCGCGAAGGACCAAATAAGATATCTGGGAGTCCAAATAACTCAGAACATGGATGACATTATTAAAGTAAATTGGAAGAAAGTTAGTCATCAAGTTATAGGTTTGCTTACTAAATTGGCGAATTTACCACTTAATATTTATGGTAGGGTAAACCTTATTGAAATGATTTTTTTGCCAAAAGTGATATTTATGTTTAATTCTATTCCACTTACATTTCAAAAGAAAGACATAGCAAAGCTCCAGGGAAGAATAGGAAGTTTTATCTGGGCTGCAAAGGATGCCAGGATATCTTGGAAAAAAATGCGTAGGAGACTTGAAATTGGAGGGTTGGCATTACCAGATATTTTAGCTTTTTGTTATGCCTTCCAATTCAAGAATATTCGTATGTTGACCAACAAGGTTGATAATTCAATGATTGGCGCTCTTTTTGAGGCACTATTAGTAGACGTACCGCAAAGTCAAATTGGTTTTCTTTTTAAATATGGGGACCCTACATTTTTTTTTAAAGTGAGGCTTAAGATTTTGAAATCAGCTTTGAAGGTATGGATGTATGTGCAGAAAACTTTTAAAATCCTGTATTTTTCATCATGGGCACCAATTTGGGATTCTCCCGGTACACCAGAGTGCTTGAGGGACCAATTGAGCCAATCTTTGAAAACTGGAGGTATTTGTTGTTGGGCGGATCTTAAAGTTGGCATCACTTTAAAGAATTGGGAAACATTGAGTAATTATACAAACGGTCAGATGACAAGGTTCAAATATTATCAACTTAGTTCCTGGTGGGTTACACAGGACTGGGAAGAAATCGAGATGTTAAGGCTGATCAAGTAACGAGAACCGGTCAGTGGCGTAAAGAAACATCGTTTTAGTATTGGGCCTTTGTGGAGACAGAAGGACATATTGAGAATGCAATTCTAAAGCTGTGGGGCAATGAGGTGGTAAACCTTGATTTAATGCCAGTATGGCGTAATTCATATGCCATTTTGCGAAAGGTAGTAAAATCAGCCCCACTGAAAATCACCTGGTTACCACATATAGGGTATATTGGTCTCCCAAAAACCTCACAAAGGTTACTGTCAACGTATATACCTGTCCCAGGTGTATGCAGGTAGAGGCTGATGATATACATTTGCTTTTGTTATGTCCTAAGATTGTCCCTCTTTGGAATGCTATAATTGTTTTTCTGGGTGAAACCATAGGGGCAGAATGAAAGGCAACATTAAGTTTAATTTTTTTGGGATTAAGTTTGGACCAAGAAGCGCAAATTGTGACTGTAGAATCCAAATTTTTGTTTTATGTTGCTCTGTTGATAAGACAGGAAATCTGTAAACTCTGGAAATCTGGGAACCCCCCAATATTTTCTGAGTGCCTTAAGAACATTGTATGTATTAGTGAAATAGATATGCAATGCGACCAGAGAAGCAGGTAGAAGGTGTGGGCTCTGTTGGTAAAGTGGAGAGACAAGGTAACGTGAGTCCAATGATTATGCCATCCACCTTGTTGGCCATATTATCTCCTGGCACTCCTGTTGGCACAGTTAGAATACGGAGATGGAATTGGAAACAGTTGTATACTTGTGGGATTTTTGCCTCTGGTCTCCCGTCTCAGGGTCTTAGTCTAGGGTCTCCAAGATAAGACCTGGAGAGACTAGAGTGATAACCCATCAAGATACTGGGCAAAATGAGGAACAAAAAAACCCCCACAATCATCAAAAGGAGTGCCCGTTTTTTTTTTACCTACACCATGTCCCGCTCTGTGCCGAGCTACCTAAAAATAGAGTCTAATGACTGTCAGTGGTTGATTGGCTGCCATATCAAGGGTTTCTACTGGCATAGCTATGCTGACAGAAATCCAGTGCTCAACACCTCTCAATGGGGCTTGGAAACTGCAAATCTGAAGTGACGGTAGCACCCAAACCCTAGATGACCTCTTAGTACTGTGGAGCATCTTACACGTGATTTCCATTGACTACTTTCGGTCGGTGAGGGCAATTGAGAGCGTAGCCTTCCGGTCCCACTTATTTTGGTAGGCTTGGTTTCTTATAAAGATGTCTAGGGATTACTTGCATCTGTAGTTCAATTTCTATCATCGTTTTTGGAATCTCAAGCACATTGCTACACAGTACAGATGGCACTTAAGATGTGGAATCATTACTTTCAAATAAATTAATCTGATTCGTGACATTTGGGGGGCGTGTACATTCAACAGAGAGTCATCCTAAATTCTGTATTTTATTTATGCAATGTATCAGTGCAAAATTATAATGGTTTTATTTTTTAGCATTTAATGTAGCCCAATTTGCAGTGGTCATAAGTGTGCGATAATCACTAATTCATACTACATCTTTTGTAAAGTAGTTTGAAAACATTATTTGAAAGTCATATACGAGGTTGAAGGAAAAATATATTCTTTTTATTGCATCCATATAAGAATATTTATTTAACTATATGCATATTTTCCAGCGCTCAGATTACGCTCCCATGATGCACTTCTGCTTACAAGAAATGAATCACGCTTTTAATAATGCAGTTGGAATATGCAATAGAAATCTTGACATTTAGCAGAAATTGAAGTGGAGTAAAATGTCATCCCTTCAATGTAATATATTTGTTTATCCCCAGTATCTCGCAGGAACATGCAGCAGAGTTCTTCAAAAATGCACAAAGGTGAGGTGTCAGGAACACAAAAGACATTGATCTGCTATCAAGTGAGTGACTGCTGCTTTATCCCTCTTTTAGAGCTGGGAAGCACGTGCCGGTGACATTAGGAAGGTATTGTGCACAGTGCTCTATTAGAACATCTGGAAGCCCTATCTCAATATTTAAACTTAGGACACGGAAGAGAAGGATTTCAGTCATGTGCTAAGCACTTACTTCAGGTCAACCGTTAGGAAAGGTCAGGAAAGGTCGCCGCTGCTTCCCATGTTCACCAGAAATGAGTGGTTGAGATTTCATGTTCCGGTTTCCAGTTCCATCTAGTAACACTTACCACGTAAACAAGCAAGTATTCCCGATTCAGTTGTTGGAAAAGAATGCATGCGAAATGTCTTGTTTTTCACTTAGTGGTTCATGCTTTCATTTAAGCAATTTGTACATTAGGACAAACATGAGGACTCGATGCATAGGGCGCTTGCTCAGTCTCTCGCATGGCCACGGAATGATGTGTGGCTCCCAGAATTAATGATGAGATCAGTATCAATGTTACCGGATCCATTTAAATCACAAGTTTAATTGCAAATCCGTGGACCCAAAACATTTCACCTGCTTATTCCCATATGCTGAATTCACTCTGTATTCTGAGTTTTTTTATCTTGATTAGCGCCCTTCGGTTAATGCAAAATGGGTGAGACTATAAGGGAAAAGAGGAATTACAAGGAGAATTAATCAATCAATCAAACAGGATTTGTAGAGTGAGGCACTGCCACCCCTAGGGGTATCTGGGTGCTGTGTCTATGTCGAGGAGCCAGGTCTGAGTTTCTTGCAGAAGTCTGGCAGCGAGGGGGCAGTACAGAGCTGGAGGAGAAGGTTGTTCCAGGTCTTGGCAGTGATGTAGGAGAAAGAGCTGCCACTGCTGCGGCTGCAACAGATGCACAGTGTGTGCGAGGGCAAGTGAAGAGGAGCACAGGTGTCTAGAGGGTTGGTGGAATTTCAATTGATGATTGAGGTAGGCAGGTCCTAGGCCGTGTAGGGCTTTGTAGGCGTGTGTGAGGATTTCAAACTGACTTCTCATTCTGGATGTGTAACCAGTGGAGCTCTCTCAGGTGTGGGCGATGTGGGTTCGTTTGGGGCGGTCCATGCATGGAATTACTGATACTATTGATAAGTTCTCTTTTATGAAGGTTAATCTCAGTGTTTCATATTTATTTACTATTAATTCCGCTTCTTGCAGTTACCGGTGTGCCTGGTATGCATTATTCCACTGGGCAGATTTAACAGGGCCAGAGCGAGGGCCCTCACAAAGAGACCCAAAGTTTGTTCAAATAGCTAAGCCAGGACTGCAACTGTGATCTCTAATATCACAGTTGACAAACAATATCTCCATTTTCCTTGATTCATGTAGTGCAAATCCAGCAAAACATGCTTATTCCATGTATCATCTTCTAACGATTATAAGAAAAGTTAATTTGATAAATTTGCACACACTTGATTTTTTTGAATCCATCTCTTCTTTAGAAAAGAGTTTAACGCTTTAGTCTTAACAATGGTAATTATGTCCTGACACCATTCAAATGATCAACCTAAAGATTTTCCTGATTCAAGAAAATACTTCCGTTAGTACTATTCTGAGTTCAGAAATTAACCCATCAGGTGACATACAGCTTCAATAAAATAGAATAGGAACAGTTCACTGCAAATACACAGATGACGGTGCAGAAATATATCTATAAAAAAAGAGATACTGATATAGCCAAAAAATCTAGGTTTGGCTGCCAATTGCTTGGCTTTGTGAATGCTTGTTTTGTTATGGTTTTTGCATAAGTTCATTGTATGGTAAGCTGCGGTACCATTGTAAATAAAAAAAAATGGCTAAAGGTAAAAATATTGTTTCATCTTAAATAGCATACATTACTATGGTAGTCCAGGGCACTGGAGGAAACTAATTTATATGTGGATGTACTCTTTGTGAAAGGGTAGTGTCATCACTCACAGTGAAGTTAGTCAATGACTGAAATGGATTCATCTTTCGCCCCACTCCGTATTTTGTAGTGAAAGAAAGAAAATATGACACAACTAATTCCCAACCTAACTTAGAAAAATAGAGTACATTTTAATAAATAAAATGACACCAAAAGGACAAAAATCCAATCAGTAAACCCAGAGTTATCAATTTGTTCAAAGTGCTACCACACGTAGCTGGTCACTCTGGATCGGTCAAGGTCAAAAGTATAGGCTGACCAAGATGGAGTGCTTGCAAGATCCAGGGAACAGTCTCATCCTGGTAAAGAGTTTTCTTTCTCAAGTCGACTCAAGTCGATCGCTAGGAGCCTTAGCTGGAGCTTCACATTGGCAAGGGCAGTGAGGAGGTTGTTGTCTGCACTTGTGCTTTGTATTCACAGTTGACACTGGCGGTCACTGTTCATGCAAAGAGCAGGTCGCTGTTGGAACTTTGCATTAGCAATACACTTGGAATTCATTTCTGATGCTTGGGGAGCACACCCTGAATCATGCCAAGGGACCAGGACCTGGGGTACACCTCTTGGGGATCTGAACTTACTCCTTCTGAGGCTTGCACCAAGACCCAGGCAGGTCCAGTTGGTGCTGCTGGGTAGTTGCAGGCAAGGCATCTGAAGCTTTTTGTATCATTGTAGCTCAAACAGATGATCTCTGTTCCAGAAAAAAACCTTGTCCCTGCGTCCTGCTTTCACACCTATAAGAGGCTGAGGAAGATCTTCAAATGGCTCCAAAGCAACATTAGAAAACTTACACTCACCCCAGTAACCAATAAGTTGGACTACTGGAACACCCTCTATGCCGGTATCACCAAGGAACTCATTAGAAAACTATAAACCATCCAAAAACTCAACCTACCACATAGAACTCACATCACACCACATCTCAGAGAGATCCATTAGTTCCCGATTCGCAAACACACTCATTTCAATCTCCTGACATACACATTCAAGGCACTACAGAACTTAGGACCCACCTTCCCAAACAGTTTATCTCCTTCCACCAATCACCCAGACACCTCCGTTACGCAGAACTCCTACTGGCACACATCCCACACATACACAGAACCAGATTAGGAGGACGGGCAATCTCTTACATTGATCTTACATTAGAGTCTCCTATCTTCTTGAGTTCCACAAGAAGCTGAAGACCTGGCTTTGCAATTAACCAACCTACTATAGGCAGAGCTAGGTACACACATCTGCTCAGCACTGGGAAAACCTTGTGGATGATAGTACGGTTTACAAATGCATATAACATAACAGTGGTGTGCCTGAGCAGATGGGGGTTATTCCTAAGGCATTTGAATATACACTTGGAAATACAATGGATATATTATGTATGCTTGCTGTGGTGCTGGTCAGAAAGAGATGTGCCCTTGCCTATTCTGGCTTTGTCACTGACATATGATGATTGCACAGCTGACTTATTATAGGTTCACCTCAGCTAAAATAAGGGTGGTAACTTAGGAGCTGATTATGACTTCAGTTGCGCAGCTCTCCACCAACACGGCTGCACCAAAGTTGCTCAAAGACTACCTGCCTGATTACAAGTTCAACTCATGCAGGTGGATGGTCGTTTTGCCTTTCCGGCTGCGGTGCCCTGAAAAAGGGCACTACAATGGTAACAGTAAAAATGTTCCAGCACGGCATGGACTGTGAAGTTCATGCCATGGTGGAACTGGGGGTGCAAGCAGACAGAGGGCACTGAATGCAGCCCGTAGCAGTGGCAGTGGCATGGGGGCCCTGTAGGGCCCCCTTTGTTCCCCCACCGCCAGTCTTTTCATGGCGAGCTCACTGCCATGAAATGGCTGGCGGTGGAGGAACTCGTAATATGTTCAGCGAGACTTTGCCAGTCCCACTTAGCCATGTTACATTGCCCCTCTGCCGCACAAATAAAAGGGAACAGAAGTTCCCTGGCACAGTCAGCGGCCCACCGCCGGTACGATGCTAAAAGTCATAATACTGCAGATGGTGGACCACCTCTCCTTCACCCCGTGATAATCAGGCTCTTATTTTTATTTGCTTATTTGTATTGTCTAATATTTCATTAGTCTTTTATTGTAGGCCTTTAAATTTGTCACATACTGTAATGTAACCAGATTTAAAAGGTCACACAACATAACGTCCTGTGATATCATCAAGTTCAAAAGTCATGTGACATAACTTCCTGTGATGTCATGAGAGGGAGGTTCAAGGATTTATGCCACTTCTGCTAGCACTGGTATTTTGGTGAATTTACAGCCATGCTTGTATTGAGTCAAACTCTGTACAGATTTGATTTTTCAAGTTTAAAAGGGCAGCCTTGTTGTAGCCCAATGTTGCAACTGCCAATAAGTGCACATATGCACATAGTCCTATTAAAGCTGAGCTTACGTTTTGTATGAGCATATTCCGTTAACTTAAATTGTTGCTGTTTACAAAACATAAGTTTTGGTATTATATCCACTGTGAAACTGTTTCTACAAATGTCTCTTCATCAGCCATGCATAACAGTGATCAGGATAAAGACAAAAGGCTAGCTTAACCTAAAAGGCCTCACTCACCCTAAGCAATAGAGACAATTGTCCCACCTGACTACCTCCCAAATGCAGTAACTTAAGAAAGTAATCAGCAGCTCCACTCAGCATGAGCTGCTTAGGTGAATTTCTAAAGGAGCCTTGTCTCCTCGCTCCATTTTCAGGACTGACAGGAATACTCTTCCACTGTTCATACAAATAATCTCACCTCCATTTTGTGCACAGGAGCATGCTAGGGGCTTCCAAAATGGGACCAGTCAGCCTCCAATACTCTGGCTCACTCATGTACATACTGCATGCACTACATAAGCTACAAACACACAAAGTCCAGTGGGGATGTTAACACTAAGATCTAGGTTACACATTGATGCAGAACAAGTGGGGTTGTCAACACAGATTGGTCTGGTCACACTGTGGATTCACAAAGCAAACATATGTTGCCACCACCACTGTACATGCTAAACCCATGACAGGGGTGCTAGTTAACTGTCAGCAAAATGAGGAAATGCTTGGTGCACTACTCCAGGTCACAGGACTTTGTTTGTGTCAGGGACAGAGGTAAGCCTCTGTACCTGTTATAATAGCATGAGGCAAGAGGCAAAAGCAAAATCCTGGACACAAAATAGTCGCAGTCGGGCACTCAGAACATGGCAACATGATTGTACACTCCTCAGTGAACATTCACAGTACAGGAGCATGTTCAGGCAACATTATGCTTTTGCAAAACTACTATGGCTTATGTTATGGGTTTTTTCACTACATATATGTTTAGTTGACTCCTGAAAATATGCTATTTTGTAGATACTAAACAAGTGCATAGTTCTGTCTCAATGTATAATCATTGGAGTTAATATACATTATTTCCAGTCATTGCCCATCCTGACACAGTGCACGCATACAGGAGTAGCCACTCCTCACCCTCTAAATGACTGACAGTAATACTCTTCCACTGTTCATACAAATATTCTCACCTACATTTTGTGCACAAGAGCATGATAGGGGCTTCCAAAATGGGACCAGCCGGCCTCCAGTACTCTGGGTCACTCATGCACATACTGCATGCACTAAACAAGCTACAAACACACAAAATCCAGTGGGGATGTTAGCACTAGGATCTAGGTTACACATTGATGCAGAACAAGTGGGGTTGTCAACACAGATTGGTCTGGTCACAACTGACTGTGGATTCACAAAACAAACATATGTTGCCACCACCACTGTACATGCTAAACCCATGACAGGGGTGCTAGTTCACTGTCAGCAAAATGAGGAAATGCTTGGTGCACTTCTCCAGGTCACAGGACAACTCCAGGACTTTGTTTGTGTCAGGGACAGAGGTAAGCCTCTGTACCTGTTATATTAGCATGAATCTAGAGGCAAAAGAAAAATCCTGGACGCAAAATAGTCTCAGTCGGGCACTCAGAACATAGCAACATGATTGCACACTCCTCAGGGAACATTCACTGTACAGCAGCATGTTCAGCCAACATTATGCTTTTGCAAAATTACTATGGCTTAAGTTATGTTTTTTCCACTACATATATGTTTAGTTGACTCCTGAAAATATGCTATTTTGTAGATACTAAACAAGTGCATAGTTCTGTCTCAATGATTAATCATTGGAGTTAATATACATTATTTCCAGTCATTGCCCGTCCTGAAACAGTGCACGCACACAAGAGTAGCCGATCCTCACCCTCTAAATGATGTGTAGCTTGAATTTTTTGTTTTCTTTTCTTCACAAGACTGATGAGGAAGTTGCAAGGGAAGCTGACTTTGCCAGTAAAGTGAACAATTCATGTGACTTGGCATCTGCCTTGTTCAAGGAAGACCTGCCCCATGTCCTGGAGAACTTACCTATATCCTAAAGAACTGAAAGTGGCCAAAAAGTCCTTAAAATGTGGCAGACAATTTGAGTAGAGAGAGCTGTTGAGGGGCCTGCAGACCTGATGAGATGCCTCAAGGTCACAAACAGAACTAGAAGATTTCAGAGGAAAAAGGGCCAGCCAAACTATAATATCTGAGATGGTAGTACCTTAGGACATTACAATTCCTTAGCACTACAGCTGAAGGCTTCCTTGCCAGTGGCCCTTGCTAATTAAAGGGCACACCTGCACTACTTTCCACCCACCAATTTCAGTCATCTTGCATCCCTTCCCACTGCTCAACCACAATTCCAGAAGCTAAGTACAGTTCACCATATAACAAAACACAAAAACATCTACATTCACTCACCTTTAATTTAATCAAGGCTTCATCAATTCTTCCTCAATTTTTTAAATGCCTGGTGTCCAGCAGAATCACCTTTAGACCCATGTTGTCATGACTAGCTCTGCAGCCAATCCAATCAGAACATCCAGCAACATATTGAATATAGTAGGTATTTTCCCAAAGGAACTCGTAATGCCTTCCATAAAAACCTCATTAAACCAAACCCGCTTTGAGCCAAGAGAGCTTTCTAACTGCTGTATAATAGCTGACTGTTTTTAGCCAAAAAGATAAAACAATTGAAAGATCTACCTCAAATCATATACCTACATTCATGAAAAATAACCGGCTTTTAGACTATCATAACAGATTCTGGAGAAAAGCAGCAGTGATTGCCTTGTGAGATGATTTTAAAACTACAGTGGCTTCAAAATGGAGTACCGTCATACTTATTACTTGAGTCTTCCTTGCCTTTGATACTGTTCAACATCCCAAGCGTCTACAGAGACTTAAGAGTAACTGAAGCAGATTGCATATTTTCTATCAGATAGATCATCTCACTGCTCCCTCATGTCAGCTCCATTCAATTCACAACTAATGTACAAAGCATCATTATCCCTTGTTAACATTTACATTAGTTCTGTATTACATCCAATTTGCTCCTTCAATTTCAAGTGTTACTGTTAAGCAGATAATATGCAAATCATGCTTAATTATAAAAACCCATCTGGCTTTGACGCATACTCAATGGACGATGTAACAAAAACTCAAACAATGCATGGACTCTACCCACAGAAAAGGAATCTAGAGATAAATATGGAATCCAGTCTGTCATTCATAATAGGATTGTGTTTGTCCAGTACATTTAATCTGCAGTTTGGCATTTCTTTCCCTCACATTGCCTATACAGATATCTCTGCCTACATTGCTTGAAATGCTTGTCCTTCCCCTCTGACAGGAAGAGTTTGCCCCTCCCCGAAAGACGAGTCTAGTTGCGCCCCTGAAGGCGACTCAGTCAGGCCCCAGCGATTGAAAGGGGAGCAGAAGAGTTCAAACAGGAAACTTGGGTTTACTCATAATTCTGTTGCCCATTAATAGGACTTGTTACAACCTAAACATTTACAATGCATGCCTTTACAACGCGATTTTTACATCGCAACATCCATTACAAAGCATGATTTTACAATGCATGCCATCACAACGCATTTATAGAAACTGAATTTACAACGCATTCCATTACAGCGCATACCATTAAAACGCATACCATTACAACGCATAATACTTTTAGGGCAATAGTAGGGTAAGTGTTGGATAGTTTAGGGGTAACATTTACTATTCCCACTCCAATGAGTGCAACAGTAGGGTAAGTGTTAGATAGTGTAGGGGTAATATTTACTATTCCAACTCCAGTGAGTGCAATAGTAGGGTAAGTGTTGGAAAGTGTAGGGGTAAAAATGACTATTCCCACTCCAGTGAGTGCAAAATTAAGGTAAGTGTTGGATAGTTTAGGGATAACATTTACTATTCCCTAATACTTAACTTATAATGCGTTGTAATGGCATGCATTGTAGTGACATGCGTTGTAATGGCATGTGTTGTAGTGACATGTGTTGTAATTGTCTGTGTTGCAATGGCATGTGACGTAAAGACAGTTGCATTGTAATGACTATGTTATAAATGTAGTGCGCTGTGATGGTTGTTTCCCATTGACCATGTCTCAGCTCGAGAGAATTTCAGAGCTCAAAACAGCATGTTCTTGTGCACAGATTTACTCAAAGGAATTGTTACGTTTTCTAAATTTTCTCAAATGTCCCTTCAGAATAGCACATGTTGCAGTAGATGTATTGTCTTCAAAAAGGTATTGACCAGAAAAAAAAACGGAAATGCAGCACCTGAATGACGTTAGATCACAATTTTAGCCTCCTCTGCCAAGGGCAAAACACTTGCATGTCACTGATTTGAAAATGACCGGTGCTGCCGGTTTTAAGATATCACAGCCACATATCGAGTTCATCAAAAACATATTTGTTTAACTAACTAAAAACTATGTTTTGCGAGCAGCCACAAAACACCTAAGCTATCAATCTTGCAAAATTCAGCTAATTCTGGCAGCTGGCAATTGTTTCACCATTCCTTTATGTGGGAGATAGACGAGTGGAACAGTTGACGTTTTATAAACTGCAGTTGCAGGCGCCACTGGGCAGTCCTGTCATGATAATATATTTTGCTTCAAAATATAACAGACCCTTTAGCAGTTAAAAAGCACTTTTATTGTCAAGCTAGTTGAAAGCCGTCCTACACCGTTATGCAGTCCAGTAATGAGTTCTGACAACCAAGCGGCAAGTGAACATGACATAAGTTCTGCTGAAATATTTTATAGCATCTTCTGCCCAGTTCCTCTCAGGCAGCTCAGCGCTTGTGCATGCCACAGACCTGATGTAACAAGTCAACTCGCCAAGAGTTTGTCCAAGAGAGTCCAGTCAAGCGGCGGAGGCATAAGCTGGCCTCTCTGGTCACTTTACTGCCCAGCAGGCAGCAGCTAGGCCAGCCAAGCCCCTTACTGCTGTTGACCCAGCCACTGGAGCGCCAGTGACAAGCCTGCTCACACCACCCTGTTGGTCACAGTAAATGCAGAGGGGGGTGACCTCTACCATCTCCAGCACTGGTGAGGAAGAAATCCCTCCACCCCTTGCCCCAGGAAATTCAGGAGTGTGAGGGTAACCCTAGACTCCCCAGCCATTGAAAAATGTTCTTGTGATAAATGTGACAAGCACAGAGACATTGTAGGGCCATTGCATTCCCCAAAATGGACTCGGGCGATATGCGAATACCCAGGCCATTTGGGGTAAAAGGCCGCTTTATTGGACAGGTATACAGTTTCAAATCTTACAAACAATTTAAAACAAAGCCTACCTATCACAAAGTCAATAACCTAACACCCCCGCCCTTAAGCGATTCCCCACAATAAAACTTCCCAAACATTGTTCTAACTAACCATCCTCTCCAACCCCTTTCTTTCATCTCCTGCCCTCCTCCTGCCTAATTTCTCACTCCCCTGTTTCCCTTAGTCCGAATCTACTCTGAAAGCCCCCAACCCTTCCTGCCTTTCTCGATCTCCTTGAATTCTGCCACCAGGAAAAACCCTGCACAGGCGTTTTTTCTGTTCCCTATTTTTGATAAACTATTTACAATTTCTTGTATAACAAGTCGTTCTTATGCACCATCATGTTTACTGAATCTAACTAATTTTCTAAATACTCTTAAAAAACGCCTGCCGCTAAAACAGCATAGCCCATTTTGTACCAACTTTTATCACGGAATAAAAAATGAGCTGTTGCCTAAAGAGACCGCCTTTAAAAAACATGTATTTAAATCCAATGAAAATGCTGACCTTTCTTTTGTATTTAATATATATAATGTGTTGCTTATAAAGGAAAGGTGTACCACGTCCTGGTGAAAAAATTGAAAATCTTCTTTGGTAATGTCATTATGAGCCTACCAGCTTATACCATTGATACTGCAAAAACGATGTAGTTCTCTAATACTTTTCTCCTAGCCCTTTCAACCACTGTGAACTTCTCTGCTCCCCTCTACACCCTCCATAGGACAAGCGCTGTTAAAATCTATTTTGCTTTGGACGAAGATCTAATAATCAATTCTAAATCTGATTTAATTTCTATTATTAAACCTAAGCCTGACAGCTGAAGTAATTTTCTCCTAAATGAATGAGTAAAACATCTCTTTACTGATAGTTATTTGCTTTAACATGGCATCAATTTTCCCCCTTTCATGCCCTCTCTACCCCACCAATCAATTCTTATTTCATAAGAAGAGAAACCTAGATTCTTTCCAAAATTAATTTTTTCAGCTTGTTTCGCCGCCCACTTTACAAAAGTGTCCTATTATCCAAATGGTCACGAGAGCAACCGGAGGACGCAAATTATAACCTAAAAAGAAACACAATGTTAACTTATATAGTGAACTTATAAAACTTCTACATTTCTAATATACCTTAAACAGCAATCAGAAGGCCAGCGACCTAAACTTATGCTGTTCTCATTATTGCTAACACTTCAGACGCCTTAAGGCGAGCCTCATCTTGGTGCCTAAAACGAACTCCAACGCCGCGCCGCATGCAGCCTCGAATTCCAGCCAAACTTTCATCGGGAATAATGGGCTGCCTAACTTTTGGATGATCACTTTAGCTCCTTTCTCCACCTGGTCTGTTTTGAACTTTTCCCGGATAAGTCCTATTGTTTATTAGGAACTGGTCACATTTCTAACTCTAAGATCATCATTACAACCTTTACCTAAGAGTTCTGAAATTCGACACGCTCCAAAAAATAGCCAGCACATGCATAGTTTAAAAAATAAGAATTCAAAATGAGAGAAACAAGTAGCAGGTAATACTTTTATTATGTCATATAACAGCTTCAGGGAAATGGGCTCTCAAACAAATTGGCCTCTTTTCTTTTGCCCAACCTTGTAAAAGCCTCCTTCCCAACTCACCTGCTGAAGGCTCATAGCCCTAAAAGAATTTCCCATAAAAATTGAGACCTGCCAGCTTCCCAGCGATTGTGGTAGCTGCAATGCTTATTTCTATGTTATTCATAATAAATTGAAGAACATCCTCCGTACGTTTTTCTAGTCCTTTAGTGCTATAAGATCTATAACAATCGCCTGATGCTAGAAATTTTGACAATTCTCTTCTGTAAGCTCGCCTAGTGCTGACTGCAACAGATTTTTCAACTAGCTGCTGCATTTTTACTCTGCTACTTCCCATCCTTTTTGGGGAACCTGAGTTTTCCGCAGAACTACTCCAGGCGCCAAACCACAGAATCTCTGCCACTGGGAATGAGATAATGCATGTGCTATATTATTATCTGCTCCTGGTATATGCTTCGCTTTAAAAATTATGTCATGCATCAGACAATCTAGGATAAAACTTTGCAGTACTTTCAAGAGAAGTTTTTCTTTAGCTTTCTGGCCATTATTCAGATCCACCACTGTTCTGTTGTCAATATGTCAGGTGACTGTTTTATTTGCTAATTTAGCACCCCATACAGATAAAGCTACCAACAAGGGAAACAACCCAAAAAATGCTATGCTTCTCTTTTTGGGAATCCACCTCTCTGGCCAGTTCTTGGCACACCATCTGCCTTCCCAGAAGAGACCAAAACCATTAGCGCCAGAGGCATCTGAGAAAATTTGTATCGTCCAAACAAAATCCTCATCCAGCTGAGGGTGAGATTGTGAACTTCTCTCTGGTGTTGTCGCCACATTTTATATTGGGAGGTTCCCTCATCTATCGACCACCAGGCCCCTCGGGTCCTTTTCTTAAAGCTCTCCTGGAGACTCTGGTTCCCCGAGCAGTGAGGTTTTCGCGTTTCTTACTGCTTGGTGACCTGAATATCCATGTTGATCGTTCGGAACTTCAGGAAAGCAAGCATTTACATGATTCTCTTGACCTGGCTTTCCTAACCCAATGGGTCTCCTCCCCCACACATACGGGTGGGCATACTCTGGATGTTATTTGTTCTAACTTTCCCCTGAAGGTCGAGGCCCCTCAAATTCTAACTTGGACTGATCATCGGCTGATTAGATTTACATGGTCGGCCATGAAAGATACGCCCAAGTCCGGCAGGAATATGTTTCCCCCGAAGATCAACATAGGGAATTTTATTGCCTGGCTTGATCGAAATAGACCTATTCTTGGGGCGGAGCTGGATTCTGCACTTCAATCATTTGATGGGTGGTTGGGAGCAGGTATCTCCGCCTCATCGAAAGGGTCTAATTCAAGTAGAGATAGGATGACCCCTTCACAACCCTGGTATTCTCCCCAATTACGCATACTTAAGCTTGCGTGTAAGAAATTGGAGCGAGAGTGGCGGGCGGCCTACTGCCCACAAGCCAAGGCAGTATACCGCACGGCACAGCGGGAGTATTATGCCAGTATTAAATGGGCTAAATCTGAATACTTTGTCAAGAGAATTGAGAGATCCAATAATAACAGCCGCAACATTTTTTCTATTGTCAAGAGTTTTCCCTCCCCCTGTGCAGAACAAATGTCAGTGAAGCCTTCTACTGAGTGGTGTGAGAATCTTTCTTCTTTTTTCTTATCAAAAATTGCTACCATACAGCAGACTCTCAGAGCTGTCAATGGTGGGAGTAGGATTTTTGATAATGTTAAATCTATAGCCCCACCTACCCATACTATAGAGACATTTACCCCCCCTCAGTGGAAGATACCTTGTTTGCAATTAAGTCTTTGAGATCTGGCGCCCCTGGTGATACATGCCCGGCCCGGGTGTTGGCTGTAGTGGCAGAATCACTGGCAATGGAGGTTTCGCAAATAATGAGCCTATCTTTTAAAACATCTAAGGTTCCCGATGAATGGAAACAGGCAAAGCTTCTTCCTTTGTTGAAGAAGACAGGAGCTGATCCCGCTGTGCCAGGCAACTATAGACCTATTTCCCTGCTTCCAGCTATGGCGAAAATTGGAGAGAAACTTGCTTTTCGTCAGTTAAATGCCTTTGTGGAATCTTCTGAGGCTCTCCAACCTGCCCAGTCTGGCTTTCGTGCAGCACATAGCACGGAGTCAGCCTTGGTGGAGATCACAGAGGCTATTAGGGAGTGTTTGGACAGTGGCGGCAGAGCGGCTCCAATTTTATTGGACCTCTCTGCCGCGTTTGACACTGTCCCACACTCTCTCCTTCTGACCCGACTGGCTGAGATTGGTGTGCTGGGCTCAGCACTGAATGGGTGAAATCTTTTTTGTCCGACAGGTCCCAGCGGGTTTGGATCCCACCTTTTTCTTCCTCGACCAAGCCTCTTACTACCGGGGTACCCCAGGGGTCTACATTAAGCCCCTTGCTTTTTAATGTCTATCTTACCCCGCTTATAGTGATGGCTGAACAAATGGGGGCCAAAATTATAGCGTACGCAGATGATACGCAACTTTTATTTATATGGCCTGATACAGCATTAGATTCTGAGGTTATTTGTTCCTGTCTTTCTTCAGTTTTCAATTGGTTAGCAGCGGCACAGTTGAAATGTAACGAAGATAAAACAGACATTTTGTTGTATGGCCAATTTCCGCCTAATTTTAGAGAACTCGTGTGGCCTCCGGATTTTCCCAAGCCAAACTCAGTTACCATCCCTGCGAAGAATTTGGGAGTATGGTTTGGGGAGGATCTGAGGTTTGAGGCACACATAAAGAACCTTACAGGGGTGTGCTTCGGATCTCTCAAGGCCATGAGAAAGTTCTTTCCATATCTCCCATCTTCGGCAAGAGAATCGGTAGCGAGGGCTTTAATACTATCACGGCTCGACTATGCCAATTCTCTTCTTAGTGGAACCCCAGCCTTCCTAGTCGCCAGATTACAGATCATCCAAAATGCGACGGCGAGACCTCTTTGTAATGTGCCTGGTAGAGAGAGTGTACGAATCCATCTGAAAGAACTACGCTGGCTACCAGTAACACAAAGGATTACTTTTAAAATTCTGACACTAGCATTTAAGGCAGCCAATGACCTTGGGCCTTCGTATCTGAAGAAAAGATTTAGCTGCTACACCCCCACTCGATCTTTACGCTCAGCAGATTGTAATTTGCTGAGCGTTCCTCGCTTTCGGCGAGTGCGCCTTGGAGGCCAGTCAATTGCGGTTCTTGCGGCTTCGGCCTGGAACGCTCTGCCTCTGTTCTTAAGATCAATTCAGAATTTTGTACCTTTTAAGAAGGCACTGAAAACTCATCTTTTTGGACTTGCTTATTAGATTATTTTAAATTCTTTCTGTTTTTCTTTGGCCACCTGCTTGTTTTCTTCTTTCGCGCCAGGATACTCTGGTAGTAACAGAGCGCGTTATAAAACAGCTAAATAAATAAATAAATAAATAAATAAATTTACCGTATGGTGACACCATTGAAAGCTCTCAAGAACAACAGCCAAACTTCAAAATCTAAGCTACTGAAATTCTTATTCTATGATGTGGAAACATGGCCCCAGACATAGCGAATCCTATTCTTCTACAAAATGTTCTTCCTGCTTTCTCCACTCTGCAAGCAACATTTAAATGCCCCAACAGACATTGCATTTGGATCAAAGTTAATTTAGGGGATAATTTAGCATGCCCCACAATAACTATGATTTCTTTTACTTTTTTTGTCTGGTAATCGTGCTTCCATCTTAACACTATCTAGCTCAATGCCCAGAAGATCCAAACAGTTTGCTGGACCTTCTGTCTTCTCAGCTGCGAAAGGTACCCCCAGATTCTTAGTCAGCCACTCAAAATTCAGTAAAGCTCTCTCGCATTCTTACATACCTGCTGCGCCAATGAATAGAAAATAATCGAAATAATGGGTGACATTAACATGTCCTGGTCTGAATGAAAAACGCCACTGGACGAAAGTACTAAATGCTTCAAATAGATTGAAGGAAATGGCACTCCCCATGGGTAAATACCTTGTCCACAAAAAAATGATCATCAAAAGGAATACCTAGCATTCCAAAATCTGAAGCATGAACCGGTAAAAGCCTAAAAGCTGATTTAATATCACATTTGGCTAACTCTGCCTTAGTGCCCAATTTTCTTATCAGGCCCAAGGCTATCTCTACAGATAGGAATTGAACCATGGTATCATCCTTTGCTATGAAATATAAACAGAGCAACCATGCGGCCAAGAAAGGTGTTGGATCATCCTAAATTCCCCCGTTGTTTTCTTAGGTATTACACCCAATGGGGATACAATGAGATCAGGTAATCACCAAGAACCAAAGGGGCCAGCCATTCTCCCCACTGTGACTTCTGCTAATAGTTTTTGCCTAATTACATGTAGATGCTCATTTGCTGACTTCAGATTTTTAGCGCATCTATGACACCTAGGTCCTTGATTGCCCAATCTGAAACCTTCTTTAAATCTCTATTCCAGTCTAGCTGCTTCCTCCTTATATGGGTAGAATTTTAACCAAAAGCTTAAATTCTCAATATCAATTGGCGCAAAATCTTTTGTGATCAGGCTGAAATGTGTTGCATCTCCCTCCGCATTGACCCCAACCTCCCCAGTTCGCTTGATCCCCGAAGCACTGTAATATGGCATGCTTACCTCCACATTTTGAGCAGTCATGCATGTACCTGCAAAGGTTCTTTTGACAGTAACCTCATTTGCAATTCCAGCAGGCACCAGAATTGGCTGTTTATGTCCTGTTCCAAAATCCCACCCCTCCCGAGGTGGGTTTAGGGAGAAAATGCTTATGAGAAACTGCCAGGCCACTAGCAGTGTGCATTGTAGGAGGAGGCCTTTGCAGGTACATCCACTGCACCCATAACTCATTATCGACTTCACCCCAAGGTTTCTCAGGGATAAGGGCCAACCTGGCTCGGAATTCTTCATCATAATGAAGCCAACCATACCCCTCGAACTCTGCATAAGCTTTTCTAATAGTGAATGAATGAATGAATTTATTTGTGCGGCTAATCAAAACCATTTACAAAACGCATCATATTTCTAAAAATAAAAGCCGGAGAAAAAACACTTTTAGAAATGTTAAACAATAAATATTTGTTCAAAAAATTATTAAAAACACCATTTGTTTTTGTTTATAAAATAGGACAAAAATTTGAAAAAAACCTTTTGTGGGCAAAGCAAGTCAAAAGTTCAGTATTGTCCAAGCCTCCACAACCCGGGCCCAGCTTTCTACGGAACTCCAGAGGGTACTCCTGACTCGGCCTGTGGAGAGTTGCCCATCAATAATGTGCGAGTATGGTAAACAAATTTCCCAAAGCTCGCCATGTGCTTTACAATGTCCAAAGTATAAAGTTGTTGGACTGCCTCTTTTGCTGAACAGGTGCCCAGTTGAAGGAGGATTGGTCTAAGATAGGTTCTACGAGCTGGCTGGAGGGCTGGTCAGCAAAATAGAATGTGGGCCAAGGATTCTCGTTTGTAATTGCAGAAGCGGCACCCCCTAATACTTGGCCTTGGGTTCGTAGTTGGATATAGTTCTTTTAAAGGAAGAGGGTGTAATCGGGCAGCTAAGATCCTGTGTAAGGCTGGCCTCCCCACAGCCTGCCTAAGGTGAAGTTTCTGGCTGGACTGTCTGTGTGGGAGACTTTGGGTCTCATGAAAGCCTCTTGCTGCCAGGGATTCCATATCCAAAGTGCGAGAGCGTAGCCGCAATTGCTTTATTATCGTTGCCTTGATGATAGCATAGTTGGTTAAACTGGGGTCCCTATTCTCTGTGGCAAGCTGCAGAAGATCTTTGGCTAAGGAAAGACAGGCAGAACATGGATTGCTGGTTTGTAGGAAAATAGATTTTAAAACCGCCTTCATAGAGTTTATGGGGGCTGCCGTTGTTAAGAAAAAGTATTTTCCAGAACCTTCGTCATCCCTACGACATTCCAGGTCATTATGTTTAGTGATTGGATGTTGGCAGAAGAGGGCCTGGGCTGAGCAGGGCTGTTGCTTGGGACGAGCCAGGCCTTTGTCGATCGGGACCCCTCACTTAATAGGGATTTGAGTTTTGTTGGCCAGGTTGGCCGCGACCCACCCCCAATAGGCCAAGTTTGGAGAGGGTGGGGAGCAAAAGGGGGTGGAGGTTTTTGATGTGGAGATGGCAGGGAGGCAAATTGGACCCTGACAATGTCCCCGGTTGAGATCTGGGAGAGTGACTGTGTATGTTGGAGGAGGGTCAAAATATTTGATCTATTAAGGGAATCATGATTGCCCTTTGAGATATAGCTTGGAGTCATACTAGTTTTTGAGGAATGAGCCTCTCCCAAGGTTGCCGTGAGGGGGCTTGTTGACCCAAGGTTGAAAAGGGGCCATTGCATGGTGGGATTAGTGCCCACGTAGGTGGATCCGGGCTGGAGGGCTTGCAGGGAGCATTGGGGTCAAATTCCATTCCTTGCTTTGAACTTGGAGACACAGTTCTGGTGGGGGTGACATTAGGCTGGTGGAGTTGAAATATTGGTGGTCCTTGGACATTACCCGGGCAGGTTGTTATGATTCCTCTGTGCCTGGAGTTATTCTGGGTATGGGTGGAGGAGGTTGGAATCGAGCTGTTAGGTTGATGGAAATGTCCCATTGATTGGCATTGTACGTTTCCCGGCCAAGTTGTTAGGCAGCCTTCATGTCTGATGTGATTCTCGATACTGGTGGGGAAATGTACCGTTAGTTGGCCTTGTACATTCCCAGGGCGGGCTGTTATGTGTCCTCCATCCCTACTGTGGTTCTGGCTGACATTCAGGGTTCTGGTAGGAGGGATTGAAGTCCTAGTAGGGGACCCGATGGTTCCTGAGTTCCTGTTCAACCGTCTTACAGCTGGGTCGGTGCTTTGTGCACCCGGCATCCCATCGTTGATGTTGTTTGAGTTGGAGGGGGCTGGCTGACTGTCCAAGTCCAATGTTGGCGCAAGCCCTACAGTGTCAGCCCCGCCCCCCCCGAAGTGTGGCTCCTCGACGTCTTAGGACCATTCCCTGCGGCTGCGATCTCTACTGAGGGCTGGTTAATGGTTTGTGTGTTCAATGAAAATAGGGCGGGTGAGGGTTTCCTGTTAGACCTTGCATAATATTGGGAAAAGAGGCTGATTGTGTCCTGACTCAGTGGTCCGATTGAGTGCAGGATTTGTTTGTTCTGTGGCCAAAATATTGCACTGGTGATTTCATAGCGCTAGACTCCTGGCTCTTTTGTTTTTGAGGCATTTCTTCTCTCTCCGCGTTATTGGCGGGGCAATCTTGGCAACTTCCGACCGATTAGTGGCACCTTCTGACTGAGTAGTGGACCCTGAATTGATGGAAGTGGTATCCCCTGTAGAATTGCTCAGTCCCGTTGGGCCCTTTGAAGCTCCCAGAGGGTATGGCTGAGTGGCCGATGTTGATCGCTGATCGATTGCATGGGCTCTGGATTTTTAGCCCCGGCGACTGGCGTGTGGCTGCTGGTGTACTGCTCCGTGTTAGCTGCAACAAGGCGTGTTCTAATACTAAGCTTTAGTTCCTCCACCAACAAGGAGAGTACTGTCGGGAGCGAAGCCAGTTTGTCTATTAGGACTGGACATCGGCAATCGGGAGTAGGAGAGGAAGGAAAAAAGTTGTCCCTATTTGCGGCCAAGTTATCTAATTTTTTTGTCCATCTCTGCCATTTTCATTGCCATGATTTGCAGGGTGTCCATTTGTAGCTCGAATTTCTCTGATTGCCATGTTAGCACGTTAATGGCGGTTGAGAGGGATGTGCTGACTGATCTTAGCAAGTTCTCGTGAGCGCATGAAAGCTCAAAAGGCAGGAGCGGTGGTGATCTATACAAGGAGTCATTAGTCCCCGGATCAAACTCAGGAGATGATCCTATAGAGATGCGTGATCCAGTGTGGGCTACAATACCTGGGGTTGAGGCGGCAATGGCCGTGTCTTCTTTCGACGTTGGCCAAGTAATCGTCTTGATTTTTTAGATGTTATGTGGGATACTGGAGCCGGTAAGAGTCCCCCCGGCTGTTCCCGGGGCCGAGCCCTCATCCTGATTTCCTGCCTGTTTTGTTATATGTGTTTCAAGTAAAGCTGGAGAGGCTCCCAAGTTGTGGCAAGACAGAGATCTTTTCGTCCGCCCCCTGAGCAGGGTAGATGAGAGACGGTGGGAAGGTGGCTTTGTCCCCCTTAATGGGGGGATGGATCTGTTGACCCTTCGCCTGTTGTTGTGCTGACCCTGGGGAATTTGTCTTTTGCAATTATGGCTCCAGGAGTTGTAGCTGTCAAAAGCTCTGGACCCTTAGGAACATCTTCGTCATCATATAGGAGTATGGGGGATGTTCTGTCAGTGGAGATATCAACACGCTCTGGTGGCTGATCCTTCTTGTGTCCAGCGTCCAAGTTAGTCCACTCTAGGTTGCCTGCTACTGGGACGGAGTCCTTGGTCCTTGCCCAGCTGCGCAGGTCATATATATTCCCACTCTTGGTGTGGCCCTTTGGGTGGACCTTCAGCCCATCAGGGCCCCCCCTTAGATCCCTTGTTGGTGGACATAAACAATGCAGTGCCCACCGCCCTCCTGAAAGGGGGGGAGGTGAGGCAGAGGGGACAACGAGGCGGGCAAAGGGGCACTCAGATGGAGTCTCCTGGCTATAGCTGCGGCGGCCACGAAGTTAAAGTCAATGGTTGGGAGGCAAATGGGAGGTGAGGGCCGATAAATGTGAGCGGGATGTCCCAGGCGGGGGAAAATAAGGCGGAGAGGAGGCGAGCCGCAAGGGACTGGCACTGTGCGGAAACAAATTCCAGGCACGGTGGCAGGGGAGCAAGTCTTGTCTCTAGCGTCCTGCCGCACCACTCTCGCGGCTGGTCACAGCAAGGAGGAGAATTCCAGGCAAGCGCAGCGGGTGGGCCAACGCAGCGGTCCACTTCACAAGCTGCTGGCCGTTCCAGTTTCTGAAGCCTCCGGCCGGTTCTGCAAGGTGGTGGACTCACAGGATAGGTAGATTGGGGGCCGCCGCTCCAAGTTCGCAGCACCCCAGCACCCAACAGTTGGCAGGCTCTAGCTCGCAGGGCGGACAGGATGGAGCAAATCCCGCAAGTCTGCAACACTCCTCACGCTCCGTTGGTCCGGGGGCTGTTCGAAGCTGCCTCTGAAGATAACAGGTAACGGGGCGGGGAGGAACAGTCCCGCAAGTCAAGGCTGCAGCCCGCCACATCGCACTCCGAACTAGTTCCGTAACCAATGGGGTTAACCCAGTATCCCTTATGAACCTGGGCAGCAAATCAATATTATCAACAGGTGGTTCATACGGGTGCAACGTATTTCTTTCACTATCTCAGAGATATATGTGACATTCAATTGACACTTTACTAAATAAAGGTATTTCAACAACAAATTCTTTCTAAAAGACACGTTCCAAAAAACAGAATCCAAACCATCTATATCTTTATGTAACTTTTTATGAATTGTACTCATTCATGTATGCTTCAAATATTGATCATTTACAAAAAGGCTGAAAGGTGAACAATAAGTGCAATTCGTGACATTTAGTGCTCTGTGCTCACGGCGCAAGTGGGACCAACAAAATGTACAGGTATTATTTACAAATGGGACATAAAAAGAGGATTTTTCCTGGCCTATATTGTCCACTATTCAACTGTATACGGCCTTTGTCAGTATTCAATACAGGATTTTGACGTAATAGGTCCAATATATTATACGTCGACGTTTCGACCCTCTGGAGGCGCACTTGAGGCGTCAAGGGGGGTCTTCCTCAGGACTGTGTGGGACGGGGGAACCAGCCTAAGTGAAATGATTAACGAAAGATGGCATTAATATGGATTCTAGAACTGGGGTGTAGGCCACTACTTGCCTCTAATCATTTTAAAAGGACTCACCTTATACCTTTATGCCCAGCCGGGCATCTGGTGGTGAGGGAACTGAGGGAATCAGCTCTGTCAGAAAAAGAGCCTAATTAGTGCATTATGTAACTTTTAAGGGCAATTATAAACGCTAACATTTCTTTTATCACGCTTTCCTGTCGGTGTGACAGCAACTTGTGCCCCTGACGGTGACCTCGTTAAATAATGCGTGCTCAATGATGCCAAAAATCGCTCCTTTCTGAATGAAAAGTAGAGGATTATGTAATTAATAATGAGTACTCTACACTTTAGAATTGTATGTATACCATACCAATGATCAATTCCGTGGGCTCACCTCAATTCCGGTCTGGTAAATCTACCCAGCGATGATCATCTGTAAATGTTATCCCATCTGACTTGGAATTTCCATAGTTTGAAAACGCAAAAGGTGCTGTTTCCACTGTAAAGGAAAGTGTCACATGCGTGTTAGGGTCTAATGGTCAATCACCCAAAGTTAAAATTAAGTTTAAAACCGGGCGCGTGTCCTTGCTACACAAAGGACAAGCGGGTCACTGAACTCACCTTTACTTCAAGTGACGGATGCAAAAACCAGGGTTTTCTATTCTTGCCCTTCCCGGCGTTGCACCTACGTGGATTGACTCACTGGGACAAAAACCGCTGATGTTAGTCAGCCGCGGTAAGCGTAAGAACGTACGCACAAACGTCAATTGCCGCACGTGACCTTGGTTGCTTAATTACCACAGATGCTCAAACGCCATACTTGACGCGGCAACTCCGCTACTCCCCCACCACTCGGATCCAAGTCTGTGCGAGTCAAAAGGCTGTGCAGCCTCCTGCACGAATGTCAGTCCTAGTCAATCCACCATTGATAACTCCGTTTACAATACAGTGAGTGGAGCTAAACATACGGCGACGCTTATGAAATAAACAAAATTCATTTCAGAATTGTGCAGTCACCACATCGGTTAACTAACTCGGGACCCCAACATTTTTTTGTGATTTCACATTTAAATCACTTTGGTGCAATATTAACTACAATTTTAAAACAGGATCACAAAATTACAATGCAGAAATACATTCTTCTTCATCAAGATCTCATTGAGACATTTGAATAAAGTATCATTCAATACACATTTGTGGTATTCCCCTTTAAAACACTATGATACACAATTTTCTACGATTATAAGAATACCAGGCAGATTCGTATTCATGTAGGTCAAGATCTCCTTGACCCATTTCAGTAAAGTATCATTCACCAAACACTAACTAACGACCTTTACTCGTCTGTTTGAATTCTCCTAACACATTGTACAACCTGATTAAGGAAAGACAGACAGGGAGCACCATCTACCCCTATAACTGCCCCATTTGTCTTCGTGTTTCTTCAATTTTATTCAACCCATTTTTCACTGAATTCAAAGTGTGAATCCACCGACACTCTTTGTATTTCAATGAATGTGAGACTGAGCCCCCTCTCAGGCCGATGTTTATTCTCTCTAGTACCCACCACTTGATATCTTTCGAAGTATGTTTCATGTTAGAAAAATGTTCCACTAAGGGTACTCCTGGCGTATTGCATTTCACCCTACTCAAGCGATGTAAGATGCGTGTCTTGATTTTTTGTGTAGTCTGACCCACGTATATTTTGGCACAGGGGCATTGAATTGCATAAATAAGATTCGTACTATTGCAATTACTAAACTCTTGGAGTTTGTAAGTCTTATTCTCATGTGTGAAAATATCCCCTTCCTGACAGAGATCATAGGCCTTGCATGATCCACATTTATGATGGCCAGTAATCGGTGGAAAGTTGAACATGCTCCTGATGTCAGGTGGCTTTTACAGTTCCAAATATGCCTGCACCACTTTGTCCTTTACATTCTTTCCCCTCTTGAATGCAAAAATCGGTTTCTCTGTGGTTTGCAGTTCGCCCGCAACCAAGTTCCAATATTTAGATATTATTTTCTTCACATCATTACTTTTGGTGTTGAACGTAGTTACACACACAGTGTTTTTAGACTCTTCCTTTTTGTTTTTCACCTCCAGTAGATTCTCCCTGGGGTTGTACCATGCTCTTTTCTTTGCACGCTTTAATAGACTTCTCGGATATCCTCTTTCCTTTAGACGGTTGGTCGGTTCTTCTGCTTCACGAAAAAAGTCTTTTCTTTGACTAGATCACAGTACAGTCTGTCTTCTTCAGTTTTAAAGGTTAGATCTAGAAAATCTATTGACACAATGCTCCTCGTCATCGTGAATTGGATATCTTCACTCCTCTGATTTAACCATAGGAAGAAGTCATCTAACAATCCCTGATCTCCATTCCAGATCATGATGACGTCATCGATATATCTTTTCCATACCTCGATGTTATTTAGGGATGGTTTCGAATCAGTATATAGATGATCTTCCTCATATTTGTCCATGAAGATAATTGCCAAGCTGGGGGCATATGTAGCCCCCATCGCAACCCCCTTGCATTGGAAATAGAATTGGTTTTCAAATACAAAGTAATTCTTTTTCATTGCTATTTCCAATAGCTTAATCAGGAAAGATGTAGGAACCCAATGTGGTCTGACTCTTTGGTCCAAGACATTCATGATCGTCTGAATTGCTTCATCTTGAGGAATTGAGGTATATAAAGATGATACGTCTAGTGTCACCAAGATGTTCCTCTGTAGATCAAACGGAATGTTTTCAAGTAATTGAATAATATGCATGGTATGCCGCACATACGATTTGGTCTGTGAAACAAATGGCTGCAGAAAATAATCAATGAATTGATTTAGTGGCTCCAACACTGAGCCACATCCCGAGACAATTGGTCGCCCGGGGGATTTTCCAGTCGTTTGTGTACTTTTGGTAAAGTATAAATTGTAGGTATACATGGTTCTTTCTGATTAACAAACTCAGACTCTTTTTTACTCAAGAAACCTTCATTCACACCCCATTCTGGGACGTCCTTTATTTCATTCTTGATTTCACTCATCGGGTCCTTTGAGATCCGTCGATAGCTTTCTATGGCTCCTAGTTGTAGTTTTATTTAATTGCAATAATCTTCTCTGTTCTGCACAACGATAGCCCCACCCTTGTCGGTGGCCTTTATGATGATTGACTTGTTCTGTCCCAGGTTGGAAAGTGCCAAGCGCTCCTCCTTACTGATATTGTAAGGGATGTATTTCTTAGTCTTGCATAGCTGTAATACCTCTTCTAGCACTATTTTTTCAAAGGCAAGAATCCTTTTGCGCATCATAAAGGAGGCAGGCGTGAACTCAGAAGGTGGCTTAAATGGCGTTGCCATATTCTGTGTGCTATATGTATTTTTAGAGAAGAAGTATTTAAGCCGAACTTTTCGAAAGAACCTTTGAAGCTCTAGTTGCATCCTAAAAGAGTCTCGTATTGTTGTGGGTACAAAAGTAAGTCCTTTCGATAGGATGCTGCGTTCTGCATTACTCAACATATAGTCAGATAAGTTTATTATGGGATCCAGAGGTACCATATCCCTGGTGTCAAGTATGGTGGGATCAGGAAGTAGCGTGTTCATAGTGTTCAATCGTCCTAGCTGGTCTGATGCTCCAATCTGGTTATGATCAAAAGGCCGTGTGGGACCCATAGATACAATGTGGTTCTCATTATCACATATGATATGTGTTGTGTGTGGTGTGTCCCTAGCGGTTCCCTCCGTGAGACCAATGCTTTGTTCAATCTGCTCACTACTAGTGAGTCCTACTCTATGTGCACCGACTGTTTGATCTACTAAGTGTGTTGCCAAGTCTACCATCTGTAAGTTTGTCTCCAGGTTGAAATCTCCCCATGGGCCTCTGGTTGGTAGAACCTCACTCGGGACGTGCCCTGATGTATGTTTCGTCCCCTGCCCCATCTCCTTGGTCTTTCCCAGTTCTGTGCAGTCCCTCCTCCCCTGTTCCCTCGACCGTAACCGTCCCCTAAAAAAGGGCCCTGGTTGGATTGGTTACTTTGATTACTTTGATTACTAGTAGAGGGTCTGTCAGTTTCGGGGTCAGAGTTACTGCCGACAGATGAGTTGGAGAACGTGTAAAACCTTCTCGGACCTTGTCTTCCCTTATTCGTGAAGAAACCCTGACTATCTTGTTGGTAATAGTCGTCACTCAGATAGGGGTACGTTACTTTCTTGTCATAGCTCCTTACATCCTTACTGAGTTTATCCAACTTCCTATTCAGGGTAATGGTATTAAATTCTACTAATGCTTTTTCTGCACGTTCTAAAGCTTCTTTCGCATTCGTTAATGCGGAGTCACCCAATATCTCTCTTTTTAGTTCTTCAATCACTTGTATTAATTTTTTCACATAATCAATTGCAGTCTCAACCCCAAGCACCATCCAGTGCCTGAAGCAATTATTCGCCACGAAACTGAACCCCTCCCTGAATTATGGCACGTCCACAAAAATTGCTGGTTCGTTACGTACCTGCAACCCTTTTGGAATGATGTTTGATTCTAAATATTTAGTTAACACATGTCCATGCAATCGAGATCGTATTAGCTTCTTTTCTAGCCTCTCTAGTTGGGCCAATTTTTCACTTAGTCCTGCATCAGGTAAGCGTGATAAAAGAAATGTTAGCGTTTATAATTGCCCTTAAAAGTTACATAATGAATAAGGCACTAATTAGGCTCTTTTTCTGACAGAGCTGATTCCCTCAGTTCCCTCAGCACCAGATGCCCGGCTGGGCATAAAGGTAGAAGGTGAGTCCTTTTAAAATGATTAGAGGCAAGTAGTGGCCTACACCCCATTTCTAGAATCCATATTAATGCCATCTTTCATTAATCATTTCACTTAGGCTGGTTCCCCCGTCCCACACAGTCCTGAGGAAGACCCGCCTTGACGCCTCAAGTGCGCCTCCAGAGGGTCGAAACGTCGACGTATAATATATTAGACCTATTACGTCACAATCCTGTATTGAATACTGACAAAGGCATTATACAGTTGAATAGTGGACAATATAGGCCAGGAAAATCCTCTTTTTATGTCCCATTTGTAAATAATACCTGTACATTTTGTTGGTCCCACTTGCGCCGTGAGCACAGAGCACTAAATGTCACGAATTGCACTTATTGTTTACCTTTCAGCCTTTTTGTAAATGATGAATATTTGAAGCATACATGAATAAGTACAATTCATAAAAAGTTACATAAAGATATAGATGGTTTGGATTCTGTTTTTTAGAACGTGTCTTTTAGAAAGAATTTGTTGTTGAAATACCTTTATTTAGTAAAGTGTCAATTGAATGTCACATATATCTCTGAGATAGTGAAAGAAATACGTTGCACCCGTATGAACCACCTGTTGATAATATTGACACCGCACTCCGAGGCTGCTCTGCTACGAGGGCGCACAGGAAACTCCAGTTTGGATTCTCTGTAGTGCACCGGAAAGATGCAACAGTTGACCTCCACTAATAGCTTTTGCTGGTCTGACAAAGGCGTGTTCAACTTACTTATAGTAGGACCTTGGGCAGCTGAGAATTGGCTGAAGATTAGGTTGTAAGGAGGCCTGTGACAGGAGCAGCGGCCCGGGGGTCCTAGGTCCGTGATCAGAAACAACGAGGCTCTCTGATAACCCACAAGCACACCACCCCCAGCTGGGCCACTCCAGTCAACGCCTGCCAAGGCCTGGTTACGGGGCTACTGAGTTCACAAGGGCTGAGTACAGCTAGCCTTCAACAAGGCACCCCCAGTGTGGCAGGCCGCCCCACCACACCTCAGCTCAGCTCACCTTGCAGCCGGCGGTCTGGAGAGTCTGGAGAATCGGGCGTCAGTTGCAGCTGTTTAGCAGTTGGACCGTTAGACTGTTAGGGCTATAGGAACAGCAGCAATTGCAAGTGTCTGCACGTGTTGCTCAGAGGGTGGAAAGGGTGAGAATTGGAGCTGCAGGGAGGTTTGTGATATGGGTGGAGGAGGTTGGAATCGAGCTGTTAGGTTGATGGAAATGTCCCATTGACTGGCGTTGTACGTTTCCCGGCCAAGTTGTTAGGCAGCCTCCGTGTCTGATGTGATTCTCGATACTGGTGGGGAAATGTACCGTTAGTTGGCCTTGTACATTCCCAGGGCGGGCTGTTATGTGTCCTCCATCCCTACTGTGGTTCTGGCTGACATTCGGGGTTCTGGTAGGAGGGATTGAAGTCCTAGTAGGGGACCCAATGGTTCCTGAGTTCCCGTTCAACCGTCTTACAGCTGGGTTGGTGCTTTGTGCACCCGGCATCCCATCGTTGATGTTGTTTGAGTTGGAGGGGGCTGGCTGACGTTCCAAGTCCAATGTTGGCGCAAGCCCTACAGTGTCAGGCCCCCCCCGAAGTGTGGCTCCTCGACTTCTTAGGACCATTCCCTGCGGCTGCGATCTCTACTGAGGGCTGGTTAATGGTTTATGTGTTCAATGAAAATAGGGCAGGTGAGGGTTTCCCGTTAAACTTCTTGCAGAATTTTGGGAAAAGAGGCCGATTGTGTCCTGACTCAGTGGTCCGATTGAGTGCAGGATTTGTTTGTTCTGTGGCCAAAATATTGCACTGGCGATTTCTTAGCGCTAGACTCCTGGTTCTTTTGTTTTTGAGGCGTTTCTTCTCTCTCTGCGTTATTGGCGGGGCGACCTTGGCAACTTCCGACCGATTAGTGGCACCTTCCGACTAAGTAGTGGACCCTGAATTGATGGAAGTGGTATCCCCTGTAGTATTGCTCAGTCCCGTTGGGCCCTTTGAAGCTCCCAGAGGGGAGGGCTGAGTGGCCGATGTTGATCGCTGATTGATTGCATGGGCTCTGGATTTTTAGCCCCGGCGACTGGCGTGTGGCTGCTGGTTTACTGCTCCATGTTAGCTGCAACAAGGCGTGTACTAATACTGAGCTTTAGTTCCTCCACCAACAAGGAGAGTGCTGTCGGGACCGAAGCCAGTTTGTCTATTAGGACTGGAGACCGGCAATCGGGAGTAGGAGAGGAAGGAAAAAAGTTGTGCCTATTTGCGGGCAAGTTATCTATTTTTTTGTCCATCTCTACCATTTTCGTTGCCATGATTTGCAGGGTGTCCATTTGTAGCTCGAATTTCTCTGATTGCCATGTTAGCACGTTAATGGCGGTTTAGAGGGATGTGCTGACTGATCTTAGCAAGTTGTCCTGAGCGCATGAAACCTCAAAAGGCAGGAGCGGTGGTGATCTATACAAGGAGTCCCTTGTCCCCGGATCAAACTCAGGAGATGATCCTATAGAGATGCGTGATCCACATTTGCTAGTGTGGGCTACAATACCTGGGGTTGAGGCGGCAATGGCCGTGTCTTCTTTTGCCGTTGGCCAAGTAATCGTCTAGATTTTTGAGATGTTATGTGGGATACTGGAGCTGGTAAGAGTCACCCCGGCTGTTCCCGGGGCCGAGCCCTCTTCCTGATTTCCTGCCTGTTTTGTTATATGTGGATCAAGTAAAGCTGGAGAGGCTCCCAAGTTGTGGCAAGACAGAGATCTTTTCGTCTGCCCCCTGAGCAGGGTAGATGAGAGACGGTGGGAAGGTGGCTTTGTCCCCCTTAATGGGGGATGGGTGTGCAGTCATAATATCGAGTTTTTTATTTTGACTGGACAGAATATCGACTACAGAATATTGAGATGGCAGTAATATCGAGGTAAGTAATATCGATGTAATTAATATCGATTATTAAGTGTTGTAAAAAATATCGAAGTTGAAAATATTGAGTAAATAATATCGACTGTAAATAATATCGTCTATTTGTATAGGTAAAAAATATCGAAAGTCAAAATATAGAATGTCAGAATATCGACTGTCATAATATCGATTGCAATAATATCGAAATTTTAAATGTAGATTGTTTATCATGTAGTACTAGTAAAAAAAAAAATATTTATTACAAATGTAGTTAATTTATTGTAATTAAATATATAATATTTATATTTATTTTTTTTAAATATATTTACAAATGTATAATAATGTTTAGGAGCGGGTAGTGGGTTTTTAGGGGAATAGGGTGGGAAGTGTTTTAAAATATATTGTAAAAAATATTTATAAAAAATGTTATGTAAAAATTTAATGTAGCAAAAAAGGTATAATAATTCTTAGAAGTGGGTTGTGGGTTTTTAGGGGAATAGGGTGGGAAGTGTTTTAAATTTATTAAAAATAAATTTAGAAAAATAAATTTCAATTGTAAAATTGAAATAATCCTGTAATGAATTCTCTGATCGTATGACGGAGGCTGAAGGACGTATATCTGTGCTGGAAGACCAAATGACTAGCAAGACAGCGGATGTTGCTAATATCAAGGATAGCAACGAGGACGTCCATAATAAGCTTGCGGATTTAGAAAATCGCCTGCGTCGTAATAATCTGCGCGTGCTCGCAGTTCCTGAAGGCCTAGAACATCAGGATGCTCGTAAATTTATAATTGAGCTGTTTGAGGAGGCTTTCCCAGACGTTAAGGATTGGAACTGGGCTCAAGAGGTTCAACGTGCACACCGATTTCCATTTCGTCAACGGTTAATACGGAACGTGCAAGCCGGCAAGGTGGCGTATCCTCGTGCTATACCTATTTCACTGAATAACTTTCTGGCAAGGCAGACCTTATATGACCTTCCGTCACCGCCACCTGCTGCTCCTGAGCTATCCAACAACTGCTTCTGTAGTGCCACAGTCCTGGACCTTGCCATGTCGAGAGTGCAAGAGATCCGGTCTCGTCCCTTCACCCAGCGGAGCTGGATGTCCTTGTGGACGGTGTGCTCAGCCACTATGAACGGCTCTACGGTGCCCCCCCGGACAGGTGGTAAGTGAAGTGGGTAACATGTTGGTGGGCATGAGGTGGTCACGGTCTCCTTGCTTCTGCAAGCTTGCGGTATGCTGCAGGACCTTCACATGTGTTGTACTGCGCATGTCTGCATGAAGATACGTGTTTCTGCAATGTATATTATTGTGAAACAGTCCACTGACGTTCCCCTCTTGTCTTCCATCCTGCTAGGTGAAGCTGCACCTTCGCAAGGCCGTGTGGAGGACCATAGCACGTGATGTACGGGCAGTGGGGGTGTGCAATAGACGACACACACACTGCCACAAGCGCTGGGACAACATATCCAGGCTCAGCAAGAACGTTGCGGAGATGACACTGGGGATCATTCGGAGACCAGTCCGCCTTGCCCGACGCACCATGACACCTCTAATGCACCGCATAATTGCTGTGACGCATCCTGACCTGTCTGCCTGGCTGAGAGGGGATCAACAGCAAACTAGCGGTAAGCAGACTGTATGTGTCTGTAACTTGTGAGTGAATGCATGTATCCGTGCTCAGACACAGTAGTGACATCCGTGGGGCGTATCTTTTGCATATATTGCATGTTGGTGTCATTAGCGGAGTGAGCGATAGCACCCATGTCCGCCAGGTGGACATACCAGTTGATTTGTATTTGAGGGTTCCAGGACATGCCGTTGAGGTCTGGTGTCCCATGGCATGACATGTGTGGTGGTCTGCATGCACTTGCCCTGTTTGTATGATGTACAGGTTTCACAGACACCCACGGATCTATGATGTGAGGATGTGTGGTAGGGGTGGTTCGTGTACAGGATGGGTGCTACATGTCAATCGACTGTAAGAAACGGTGTGACTTTGAAACCTTCACTACGTGAGTGTGTCACTTAGGTTAACATCTCTTCCCTCTCTCTTCCAGCTTTGGCCGAGGGCACTGAGACACAGACGACGGAGATGAGTGGTGGCAATGCATCCGGATCCGAGATGACACACACGCAGACTGAGACTGAAGAGAGCAGCCACAGAGAGGGGTACAGAACCGTCCCTGAGGACTCACATGTGGAGACACCTTCATCCTCATCCTCAGACAGTGTTGGTGAGTCAGAACCGTTGTCACAGACAGGGAGTGGGCAATCGACACCTTCAGTCGGGACACAGCACACAGGGCCCACACTGCCACCCACTGCAACATGTACTGCTTGTGCTCGCCAGAGGAGGGGGAGCAGAGTTGCCTTCGGTGCAGGCACCGCAGAGCCTGCCCCTGTGACACAAAGTGCACTTTGTGCTGAGGCTGTTGATCTGCTGTGACAGATGTGTGTAGGGCAGACCAACATGATCCATGCACTCCAAGACCACAATAGGAAGTTGGGGCAGGTGGTGGCATTCATGGAGGGGATGCATGGCGATGTTGCTGGTCTCCACAGAACAGTTCAGTCATTGGCAAACACTGTGTCCTCAGCCATTGTACAGTTGCATAGACAGGGTGCTACTTCTGTACCACCATCCACACCACTTGATGTTACAGGGGAGAGTGAGTCGTCAGACCAGGCCTCTTATTCAGGTTATTACACTAGGAGCAGCCACAGGCAGCAAGGCAGGGCACGGAGGGCACAGACACCATCCCCTAGGACTGGTATATCTTTCTCCGAAGACGACGTGAGCAACACTGCAGTTGACACACAGGATCATCAAGGGGAGTTGGGGGAAATGGATTCACATGCTACACAGGCATCCCCCACAAGGGCACCTCCCAAGAGCAGGGACACTCCCAAGGACAAGGACACTTCCAAGGAAAGGGCACCTCCCAAGAGCAGGGACACTCCCAAGGACAAGCACACTTCCAAGGAAAGGGCACCTCCCAAGAGCAGGGACACTCCCAAGGACAAGGACACTTGCAAGGAAAGGGCACCTCCCAAGAGCAGGGACACTCCCAAGGACAAGGACACTTCCAAGGAAAGGGCACCTGCCAAGAGCAGGGACACTCCCAAGGGCAAGGACACTTCCAAGGAGAGGGACACTACAATGGACAAGTCTGCACCCAGGGACAGGGCACCGGCAAGGGATCAGGGACATTCCAGGGACAAGAAACCTCCTACGTCCAAGGCACATCCCATGGCCAAGGGACCTCCCATGGACACGAGCACCATCAAGGACAGGCATATTTCACCCCTGGCTGCACTGAGGATGATGTTTAAGGAACGTACAACACATGTGTGGAGTCCCCCCATACCTCTAATCCCATCCACGCCACACAGAAGCAGAGGAAGGAGTACACTGTTGTTGCATCCCCCATTACACATGATGCAGAGGGCAGAAGGCAGGCCCACAGCAAATGGCAGGCAGGGTCCAGCACGTACCCAGAGAGCAGACCACCACAAGCACATGATACACCTTTGATGTCTGATGATGCCACTCCACTTACCAGTCCAGTCAGGTCCGGGGTGGCCCAACATTTCACCAAAAAACGGAGGCACACACCAGTGACACATGACCACCCAGATGTCGCTCCAGTACAGCTTTCCCCAGCTCCCAGGGCCACACTGCCTCCTGGCCCATACAGCCCTGTGGCTCATCATTTCAGTGGTCCTAGTGAGTCAGCTGCAGTTCACTCTCATGTGTCAGATAGTGGCACTGTGTCTATTGTACACTGTCATGCATATGCATCATGTAGTAGCACTGTGTCAGTTGTGCCCTCTCCTGTTGCACTGTGTCTGTCCGACACTCTCATGTGTCAGATGCAGGCATGGTATTTGTTGGTCAGTGTACAGGGACATGTCCTGGCTCTGTGTCTGGGTCTATGGCTCATGTGTCAGTCAGTAGATCTGTGGCTGTGTCTCACACTCCTGTTTCTGGTGCTGGCGGTGTTCTGGGTCTAGGGCTCATGTGTCAGTCACTACAGCTTTGGCTGTGTCTCACACTCCTGTTTCTGGTGCTGGCGGTGTGTCTGGGTCTATGGCTCATGTGTCAGTCAGTAGATCGGTGGCTGTGTCTCACATTCCTGTTTCTGGTGCTGGCGGTGTGTCTGGGTCTATGGCTCATGTGTCAGTCAGTAGATCGGTGGCTGTGTCTCACACTTCTGTTGCTGGTGCTGGCGGTGTGTCCGAGGCGAGTAGTTCAAGCAGTCCACTAGATTCTGTGGTGTGAGGTTTAGTTGCCATCACTCACATGTCATTTTACTTTGTGTGCAGATTGACGAATGTAACCACCCTGACATTATTATTGATCTTGTGACGGGTCGCTTGACACACGTACTTGGGTAGCCAGTGATGTACCTGCTCTGTTGTCCACAATGCCCTGTTGCTGTTCTGATACTGCATTCTGCCCTCTCATGTGCTGCCAATGATGTAGCTGTTCTGTGCAATGGACGGCTGATGCACTTAGCCCCTCTCATTTGCTGACTCTGATGTACCTGCTCTGTTGTCCACAATGCCCTGTTGCTGTTCTGATACTGCATTCTGCCCCCTCATGTGCTGCCAATGATGTAGCTGTTCTGTGCAATGGACTGCTGATGCACTTAGCCCCTCTTATATGATGCCAATGATGTAGCTGTTCTGTGCAATGGACTGTTGATGCACTTAGCCCCTCTCATTTGCTGCCTCGGATGTACCTGCTCTGTTGTCCACAATGCCCTGTTGCTGTTCTGATACTGCATTCTGCCCCCTCATGTGCTGCCAATGATGTAGCTGTTCTGTGCAATGGACTGTCGATGCACTTAGCCCTTCTCATTTGCTGCCTCTGATGTACCTGCTCTGTTGTCCACAATGCCCTGTTGCTGTTCTGATACTGCATTCTGCCCTCTCATGTGCTGCCAATGATGTAACTGTTCTGTGCAATGGACTGCTGATGCACTTAGCCCCTCTCATATGATGCCAATGATGTAGCTGTTCTGTGCAATGGACTGTCGATGCACTTAGCCCTTCTCATTTGCTGCCTCTGATGTACCTGCTCTGTTGTCCACAATGCCCTGTTGCTGTTCTGATACTGCATTCTGCCCTCTCATGTGCTGCCAATGATGTAACTGTTCTGTGCAATGGACTGCTGATGCACTTAGCCCCTCTCATATGATGCCAATGATGTAGCTGTTCTGTGCAATGGACTGTTGATGCACTTAGCCCCTCACATTTGCTGCCTCTGATGTACCTGCTCTGTTGTCCACAATGCCCTGTTGCTGTTCTGATACTGCATTCTGCCCTCTCATGTGCTGCCAATGATGTGGCTGTTCTGTGCAATGGACTGTTGATGCACTTAGCCCATCTCATATGCTGCCTCTGATGTACCTGCTCAGTTGTCCACAATGCCCTGTTGCTGTTCTGATACTGCATTCTGCCCTCTCACGTGCTGCCAGTGATGTACATGATCTGTTGTACCCAGTGCCCATGCTCGTGAATAATCTGATATTATACACCTATTATGTTGAATAAAGCTAATAAATCATGTGTTGTTGTTTGTCGTTGTCATTCCTGGTAGTGTAATTTCAATTGGGTATATTTTGGTGAGATCGTCAATGTATTTCCTCTGACATGACACTCCCCCTTCCAATGTCACAGCCCTGGCAGGTACTCCCCTTCTGACAGCAATTGGTGGGTTGGCGTACCTGCGTCGTCGTCGATGATGGTCCATGACTTGCTGGTGGTGGAGCATGAAGAGTATCGGAAATGCGTGTAGCGCTGGGTCCATGACGGCGATCTGCTTGTGGTGTGTATCTCCGCTGTGGTGATTCTGCCGTGTTCAGGCAGGTTGTTTTTCCGCTGCGAATTTATGTGTGTTTTCCGCCATCGTGATTTGGAGGACGGTCGGAGACGTCATTCCGTATGGCGGTGTGTCTGGATTGGTCACGTCCGCCGCGAGGTCGGGTGTAGTTACGCGGCGGTGCGTGCTCTCCCGCCGCGTACGGAAATTTGGCAGTGATTCCCATCCTAATATGGCGGACGGAGTGTCCTCGGCAGGTGGACAGAAAAAAGGCTTTTTCCGCATACTTCAGGACGGCGGACGTCCTTCCGTCCGCCATCCTAATCGACCCCTGAATTTGGATATTCATTGCTAGCTGCATCCAGCCAAGTTATAACTAATCGAGGGATTGCAAGCATTAGTTGTGGCTGGTAAAATTAAGGTTGATAATTTTGGCCGCTGGGCTATTGCAGAATGTATAATAGGTTGTCACAAATTTACAGTGTGCACGGTTTATGGTTCCAATTTTGATGAAGCCCAGACCTTGGATTCTTTGAATGTTGAGCTCGCTCTATGGGACATGCCATTGGTATTATTAGGAGATTTTAATATACATGGCGAGCTATCCACTTGGGACTATCATTTTATTAATTATAACGGTCGGAAACCTAAAGTGTTCTTTGCGCTTCATCAATTATTGATTCAGCACGGCTTGGTTGATGCATGGCCAGTGGCCAATCCGGGCGACCCGGGATACACCTTTTTTTCCTTCCCCCATAATAAGTTTGTCCAGCTAGATTATATTTTTGTACCTAGATTTTTACTGGTCCAGGTTAAGATGCAGGTCTCACCCCGTATTACATCTGACCATGGTCCCCTAGTTATTGACCTTCCGTGTTTCAATCTGGTACAGCCACCACGCTCATTAACTTTTTCAAAAAAAAATTTATTAGAGGAAGAATACATATGTCATATTCGAGTATGGGTCAAACAATTTTTGGAATTTAATCGTGGTGCTGCTTCTTTAGTTATGATTTGGGACTCCCTCAAGGCTGGCATTCGGGGCGAAACGCTTAGCTATGGCTACACACAACAGCGCAAAAAGAAAGAGGTGATTGAGAATCTGATTCTAGATTTAAAAACGGCTGAGCGTGAATTAATTACAACAATCCGTACCAATAATGACAGTCAGATGGCACAGACAAAGGTCGCCTGCAGCAAGGCTAAGATTAATGGTGTGTGGAGTGAGGATATAGCAATCCAGTATAAAATAAATAAAACTGAACGGTATGAGTATGGAGAAGCTGTGGGCCGATGTCTTGCTCAAAGACTACGCGGTCGCCTAGTATCTCAAAGAATTGACAGCCTGTTGGATAATCAGGGCCACTTAGTGGCCTCTATAGAAGGCATTATGGAGATATTCCAGCAATATTATACAGAGTTATATACTCAAGATGTTGTACCCCAAGGTGTGATCGAACAATATTTGTCCAGTATAGATTTGCCCGTGCTGGACGGTATAATAAGAGAGGAGTTAGAGGCACCTATTACTATGGTGGAATTACAGGCTGCGCTAATGGATTTGACATCTGGTAAAGCAGCCGGACCAGACAAATTGCCTTTAGAGCTGTACCGCATTTTGTTTCCGGTAATACAAGATGATATGCTAGCCATTTTTATTGCGGCACAATCAGGTAACCCCCCCACCCCCCTTCCTGGGACGATGCTAATATAGTTGTTTTTAAGAAAAAAGATAAGCCTACTGAACTGGCTGGCTCTTACTGGCCCATATCTTTAATCAACGCCGATGCCAAGATATATTCTAAAATCTTGGCAACACGGCTGCTGCAAATCGGCTGCTGCAAATCGTCCCCTTTTTGGTGTCCCGCCACCAACATGGCTTTTTACCAGGCAGAAGTACTACTAGTCACTTGCATAGAATGGTGACCGTGCTAGATTATGCTGCAGTATTTAAAAAAAACATTGGCTTAATTTTTTTAGATGCCGAAAAGGCGTTTGACCGCGTCACCTGGGCTTTTCTTTGGGCAGTCATGTCCAAAATGGGATTCGAACCTCGGTTTCTGCTCTCTCTCCAAACTATGTACAAACGACCCAGGGCGAAGATTTGTGCGATGGGCCAGGAATCTGCACATGTGTATATCACACGTGGCACAAGGCAGGGTTGCCCATGCTCACCGCTATTGTTTGCGATGTATATTGAGCCCATGTTGCGTATTCTGGAAACTTCACAGAACATACAATCAATGGCGGTAGGGAATCATAGTGTGCGTGTCTTAGCCTATGCTTATGACATAGCAATCGTTACATCTGATCCGGAGCAAGCACTATTGGAAATTGAGCATGTGACCTCTGAGTTTGGAAAATTGTCTGGGTATGAGTTAAATCTTTTAAAGACCCAGGTCATTTGTACTTCCGGTCTATGCCCTGGCGAGACGTGAGTGACTCAAGAGGCCCGTTATTTGGAGATTAAGATTAGGCTTTCCCTTCAAGAAATTGTCACCGTCAACTGGGCGGATATAATAGGCTCGGTTAAAAGGCAACTTGAAAAGGTGGAATGCTTACATTTATCTTTGGTCGGGCGACGGAATGTATTGAAGATGTGCATTCTACCCCGGGTACTCTAATACTTCCGGACAGTACCATTAGATTTGTCACATACGCAATTAGCGACCCTTCAATCTATTACCGACAGGTTTATATGGGGATGGAAGAAAGCCCGTCGGGCTTCCAAATACATGATGCTACCACTTTCCAGAGGGGGATGGGGGGTGCCTAATTTTGCCTTTTATTATTTAGCTTTCCTTCTACAAAATATTGATAATTTGGTCACTGGGGGGCAAGATAAAGATGTTCGAAACACCCAATATATATCTGATGTTACTTGGGGACCATTCGCGACACTTACTGCTTAAATTTCTCGAGCAGAGTTATTACAAAAAACTATATTCAAGATCGTACTTGCTGCATTCAAAGGACTGAGATGGGTGCGCAAGCTTATGTCTTTTAATAGAATCAATTATTATACTCCACTTGACTCCACAGAACTATTTCCAATGATCTTTTGGGACGCTAAGATGAAAATATGGTATGAGAACGGGATTCGACGGGTTGGGGACATTTTTGAGCAAGGTACCATGTTGTCGTTCACGGAGTTAAAGGATAAATATGCAATACCGCAGAATGATTTTTTTAAATACTTGCAATTACGGGATTTTTTTTCCAAACATTCTGAAATAATCCCCATCGCTGCTAATGATCTATATGATTCTATGTTTAAACATGCGAGGATTGGGACCCTATATAATATTTTGCTTGCAACACAACATGATGATTTAGCAGCTCATGACGCAAAATGGTGTATTAGGTTTAATAGTGCTGGCGCGTTTGTTCAAGAATCTATCGATCTTGCCTCTACAGTCATTCTGTCGGCTAATCTACGATCCCAGCACTATAAAACCGTATTTAACCTATACTATACACCTGCCCATATGATGAAGTGGGGAAATGCCCAAGCAGGGAATTGCTTTAGATGCTATGCACCGCAGGCTGATATAGCTCATATATTTTATGATTGTAATAAGCTAGCATCTTTTTTTCTATCTATTGAACAGTTTCTTACGCATCTTACCAATGTACATGTTATGATATCCAAAGAGATGTTGATGCTTGGGCTATGCAGCAATGCTCATTCATGCCAATTGTATTACCCTTATAGATATTTTTTTTTATGGCCATGACAGTATCCTATGTATCGCTTCATTGTGGCTTAAAACGGAGGCACCCTCATACAAAATGTGGAGAGCGAAGTTCTATAATGTTTTTCATACAGAATTCAATCTTTATCCTCTCAAGTCATTGAAGAAAAAACATTTAGGGATTCAGATTTGGCAGCCCATGATTCAGCATATGGCGGACTAATAACTTTATCTGTGTGGTGTTGCTTTGCTTGTTCTTTTTTTACCATTGTTATCTCCTTGTTTTATTTTTTCCTACAGCATGATGATTATGTCGTTATCTTCGTAAGTTGTGAAATCTTTTTTGTGTTACTGCTCAGAACTGAACAATAAATATTTTTTAAAAAAAGTATAATTGAAATAATTTTTTACAAATTTGAAATATACTTTTTTTAATTAATTTCTAATTAGAAAATGTAAAAAAAATGGCTATTGTAATAAATTTACTAAAATAAATTTCAATATTAATTTAAAATTTTAAATTAAATATATACTAACTTTTGTCTATCAATAAATTTTTTTTAAAAAAATTCCAAATTAATTGAAAAAAAATAATAATAATAAAAATACATTTTTGTGTATTGTAATACATTTTGTAAAAAAAGTTTCAAAATAAAATTCAAATTTCAAATTTAAATAAACATATATACAAATTTTAGGGTTTCATAATAAATTTGATAAAAAAATTCACAAATAAATTAAAATTTAAAATTTAAATTTAAAAATATACTAACTTTTGTCTATCATAATAAATTTGTTACAATAAATTTCCAAATTAATTAAAAAAAATATATAAAAAATAATAAAAAAAATTTGGGTATTGTAATAAATTTGGTAAAATAAATTTCAAAATAGATTTCAAATTTCAAATTTTTAAAAAAAATATACAAATTTTAGGGTTTCATAATAAATTTGATAAAATAAATTTCGAAATGTATTTAAATTTAAAAAAATATAAAAAAAATTTGGGTATTGTACTAAATTTGCTACAACAAAATTCTAATATATTTTAAAATTAAAATATTTCAAAAAAATGTATACAACATTTTGGGTATTATCATAAATTTGCTAAAATAAATGTAATAATTAATTTGAAATTTAAAAATTAAAAATAAATATAAAAAACAAAAATAGTCATTGAAAGAAATTTGCTACAAAAAATCCTATTATGGGGTCGATTCCGATCCGGTAAAAAGCGCTCCGAATCGTCGCACGGAGCGTTTTTTCCCCGTATGAATCGTACCTGTAAACGTCCCGTACGTACAACGAAGTACGATTTGTACCAGGAGCCGTACTCTGTACGAGTCTCACAAGACACCATACGACTCTAATTTCCGTATGATTCTCCCTCGGAACCCGATGTACGCGACATCTGTACGGTTCGCGGCTGGTTTTTTCGACGCAGCAAGTACGATACCTGTCGGGTACACACCGTATGACCCTTTTTCTACGGGAGCTGAAAACTGCCGTAAAAGCAGAGTTTTTGCCGAAACAGGTACGGAACGGCCCCCTCGGGTACGGTGCGTACCCCCCATGATCGCAGGGGTACGCACCGTACCCCTATGATCATGGGGTGTACGAGCCTTACCCCCATTGTACGATCGGTGTACAAGCCGTACCCCTATTGTATGATCGGTGTACGAGCCGTACCCCCATTGTACGATCCGTGTACGAGCCGTACCCCATGTACGATCGGTGTATGAGCCGTACCCCCATTGTACGATCGGTGTACGAGCCGTACCCCCATTGTACGATCGGTGTACGAGCCGTACCCCCATTGTATGATCGGTGTACGAGCCGTACCCCCATTGTACGATCAGTGTACAAGCCGTACCCCATGTACGATCAGTGTACGAGCCGTACCCCCATTGTACGATCGGTGTACAAGCCGTACCCCCATTGTATGATCGGTGTACGAGCCATACCCCCATTGTACGATCGGTGTACGAGCCGTACCCCCATTGTATGATCGGTGTACGAGCCGTACCCCCATTGTACGATCGGTGTACGAGCCGTACCCCATGTACGATCTGTGTACGAGCCATACCCCCATTGTATGATCGGTGTACGAGCCGTACCCCCATTGTACGATCGGTGTACGAGCCGTACCCCCATTGTACGATCGGTGTACGAGCCGTACCTCCATTGTACGATCGGTGTACGAGCCGTACCCCCATTGTACGATCGGTGTATGAGCCGTACCACATGTACGATCGGTGTACGAGCCGTACCCCCATTGTACGATCGGTGTACGAGCCGTACCCCCATTGTACGATCGGTGTACGAGCCGTACCCCATGTACGATCGGTGTACGAGCCGTACCCCCATTGTACGATCGGTGTACGAGCCGTACCCCCATTGTACGATCGGTGTACGAGCCGTACCCACATTGTACGATACTTAATTATATATTTGTTTTTGTGTATGTATTGTTTGTAATAATCTTTTTTTTCTGTAGAGAAAAATGTGTGGTATAATGTAATAATTTTTTTAATATTTAAAAACATAAATTAAAATATTTTTGTTTTATAATGGCAACATTTTTGGAAATTCTAAAAAGTATATAAATGGTAAAATGTTTTATTAGCTGATACTTGTTGGAGTAGGAATAGTAATTTATATGGGTTTAGTGTCCAGTACTTTCCCAGAGTTTATACTTGGTGGAGTGGGAATAGTAATTTATATGGGTTTAGTGTCCAGCACCATCCCAGAGTTTATACTTGGTGGAGTGGTAATAGTAAATTATTTTAATATAGTATCCAGCACCTTCTCTGAGTTTATACTTGGTGAAGTGGGAATAGTAATTTATATGGGTTTAGTGTCCAGTACCTTCCCAGAGTTAATGCTTGGTGGAGTGGGAATAGTAATTTATATGGGTTTAGTGTCCAGCACCTTCTCAGAGTTTATACTTGGTGGAGTGGGAATAGTAATTTATATGGGTTTAGTGTCCAGTACCTTCCCAGAGTTTATGCTTGGTGGAGTGGGAATAGTAATTTATATGGGTTTAGTGTCCAGCACCTTCTCAGAGTTTATACTTGGTGGAGTGGGAATAGTAATTTATATTATTATAGTATCCAGCACCTTGTCTGAGTTTATACTCGGTGGAGTGGGAATAGTAATTTATATGGGTTTAGTGTCCAGCACCTTCTCATAGTTTATACTTGGTGGAGTGGGAATAGTAATTTATGTTGTTATAGTATCCAGCACCTTCTCTGAGTTTATTCTTGGTGGAGTGGGAATAGTATTTTATATGGGTTTAGTGTCCAGCACCTTCTCAGAATTTATACTTGGTGGAGTGGGAATAGTAATTTATATTGTTATAGTATCCAGCACCTTCTGTGAGTTTATACCTGGTGGTGTGGGAAAAGTAAGTTATATGGGTTTAGTGACCAGTACCTTCCCAGAGTTTATACTTGGTGGAGTGGGAATAGTAATTTATATTATTATAGTATCCAGCACCTTGTCTGAGTTTATACTTGGAGGAGTGGGAATAGTAATTTATATGTGTTTAGTGTCCAGCAACTTCTCAGAGTTTATACTTGGTGGAGTGGGAATAGTAATTTATGTTGTTATAGTATCCAGCACCTTCTCTGAGTTTATACTTGGTGGAGTGGGAATAGTAATTTATATGGGTTTAGTGTCCAGCACCTTCCCAGAGTTTATACTTGGTGGAGTGGGAATAGCAAAATATTTGTAGAAAATTATTTTTGGGTTGCTAGAATACTACAATATTTATTTGTTTAAAATATAAAAATTATAGTAGAAATTGTAATTAATGTTACTTTAATTAATAAGTAGATAGTGTTTATTATCACAAAAAATATAGAAGTCAAAATAAACATTTAACAATATATTTAAAAATTATATTTAAATAATGTTTATGTTTATTCACATTTATTTTAAAAGCAAATTATACAAATAAACATAATAACATAGTGTACAATTTATTTAATAACAATTATTTAAATCACATACAAAATACAAATATTTGAATAATAAACATGTTGCAAATAATTGTTATATTTGTTGTACATACATTTTTTTACATTTTAATGTACAGAATATTGATAGATACATTTGTATAAAGATTTTACAACAATAAAAATGTTTTGGTTTCAACAATTGCAATAGGTTAATTTAGAAATTAATAAAATTAATATTGAAAATATTAATAATATTAATTTTTACATAGGTAAATAATACAAAAGATAATAAAATACATAGGTAATTGTGAAAATAACATTAACATATTTATAAACATTATATTAACAGTAAGTTACATATAGAAGACATTTTTACATTTAAATTAATTACAAAGTGTACATCTAAATAATAGTTTCTATTTAACAGTTAGTTAAATAATAGTTTAAGAATTTTTAAAAATAAAGCCCATTTTATAAATACTAAAAAAAATATTCATCAGTAATATTATATAATAGAAGGCTGTGTTTTTAAATTTAAAGTGTTGAAAAATAGAAATTAAATAGCCTTTTCATATCTACAGGGACTATTTTTTAACCGCGTAATGTTACTTTGGCTCCTTTGGTGCTTCAACAGCTCGCGGTTGGATGCTGCTTCGCGTTGGAGAGTGTAAGTTTGTTAAATTATATTTTATTACTTAATTAAGTTATTTCAAGTGTATGTGTGGTGTGTTTAGGCTAGTTAGATGGTATTATCGATCATAGATTGTGTTATAGGTGTTAGCTAGAGTGTACGATATTTGGTTTTTACCACGTTTCAGGTCTAGGTGTGTGAGGTATGCTAATATGTTTAAATGTTTTTAAATTGATATGTTTAGAGTATAAATATGTGTTTTTATATCTGTATGGGTGTATTTGTGTGGGTGGATATGTTGTTTTCTATTTTTCAGGTTTTCTTCGCGGTTCGAAGTTTAGGAGGAGGTGTTTTTTTTTTTTTAAAGTTGTGTGACGAGTATTATATACTCTTATTTTTACACACATACTTTTATTTTCGGGTATCCCAGGAGCGTTTATTTTTCAAAGTACTATTTTCGGGTTTTGAAGGGTACATCCTGTGTATTACATTGGAAAAGAGTCGCCATGAATTTGCTTGTATTTTTTCATCTTTTTTTTTGGCCTTACTTGGATTATATGGTCATTTTGAACTCTTTCGTATGGATTGTTTGCCATTGGATTTCTTGAGAACCGTTGACGGAAATGTAAGTATTAAAAACAATTGGTTTTGGGTGGGAAAACTGTATTTATTTGTTATATTGTTATGTTATATGTAACATTTGGTAAATAATTTATCATAATACATTTAATATATGTTTTTACAATGTTTTTTTATAATTTAATTACTATTTGTTACATATAAGAAATGTAGCAATTTTTATATTTCAAAGTGGCTAATGTTGGATGTATATTTATGTTATATTTTATAGAAGAGTTTTAGCGATCATTGAGAGATATCCAGTCTTTTGCTAGTTGGATAGAGGGTAACGTGGCTTTTGAGTGTGTTATACTTTTTTTGGTTTCTTTGCTTACTTTCGGTCCTATTAGGGTTACTGATTGTTCCATTCTGAGCTCTTGATAACTCTGCTCTTTTTGTATGGATTGTAGTAATTTGTGAACGGTAGGTCTCCCTCTGTCTGTAGTTGATTGGAAGGCATTATGCCATCCTTCAACTGCGTTGTTTGTTTTTGCTTCTTTGTTTAATGTGCTAAGGTAGACATTCCACCAGGCTATTTGATATTTTGGCTGTCTTCTATGGCCAGATCGGTGTAGTCTGCCTACCCATGTATCTTCGAAGTAGTCAAGCCTAGGGCTTAGTCTTTCTTTGTTTCTTTTATAGTAGGGGCTGTCTATTAATAAGTTATAGTGTTCAGCAACATCTGTGACGGGTACATAGGCTAGGGCAATTAGTTTTTTTATTTGATAAGCAAAAGTGTTGTCTGTGGCGTATTGGACACTTAGGCGTCGATTCCGATCCGGTAAAATCACCGTCTGTACGATTCGTATCCGGAGCCGTTTTCATACGACTCGTACACACACCATACGACTCGGCGAGTACGATCCAGACCGGGTGATCAAGACGCGATTCGTACGGCCACATCAGGTAAGGGCGAGTCGTACGGAAAAGCACACAAACACATACACACCGTACGGTCCGTACACCCCATGATCGCAGGAGTACAGTGCATAACCCTGCGATCATGGTGTGTACAAGCCATGCCCCATGTACGATGGGTGTACGAGCCGTACCCCGAGCCGTACCCCATGTACGATGGGTGTACGAGCTGTACCCTGAGCCGTACCCCATGTATGATGGGTGTACGAGCTATACCCCATGTACGATGGGTATACGAGCCGTACCCCGAGCTGTACCCCATGTACGATGGGTGTACGAGCCGTACCCCATGTACGATGGGTGTACGAGCCGTACCCCATGTACGATGGGTGTACGAGCCGTACCCCGAGCCGTACTCCATGTACGATGGGTGTATGAGCCATACCCTGAGCCGTACCCCATGTACGATGGGTGTATGAGCCGTACCCCGAGTCGTACCCCATGTAGGATGGGTGTACGAGCCGTACCTCGAGACGTACCCCATGTACAATGGGTGTACGAGCCGTACCCCATGTACGATGGGTGTACGAGCCGTACCCCCATCGTACATGGGGTACGGCTTGTACACCCATCGTACGATGGGGATACGGCTCGTACCCCCATCATACAATGGGGATACGGCTCGTACCCCCATCGTACAATGGGGATACGGCTCGTACACCCATCGTACATGGGGTTTGGCTCGTACACCCATCGTACAATGGGGGTATGGCTCATACACCGATCGTACAATGGGGGTATGGCTCATACACCCCATGATCGCAGGGGTACAGTGCGTACCCCTGCGATCATGGGGGGTACGCACCGTACCCGGGGGGGCCGTTCCGTACCTGTTTCGGCACAAACTCTGCTTTTACGGCTGTTTTCAGCTCCCATAGAAAAAGGGTCGTACGGTGCGTACCCGACAAGTATCGAACTTGCTGGGTCGTAAAAACCAGCCGTGAACCGTACAGATGTCGCGTACAGCGGGTTCCGAGGGAGAATCGTACGGAGATTAGAGTCGTACAGTGTCTTGTACGACTCGTACGGAGTACGGCTCCTGGTATGAATCGTACTTCGTCGTACGTCCAGGGGACGTTGCAGGGTACGATTCGTATGGGAAAAAAGCTCCGAACGGCTATTCGAAGCCGTTTTCCCGAATCGGAATCGACCCCTTAATGTTAATGTTTGTAAGTGTCGCCATATACACTGATTGAAATGATAGTAGCAACCTTGTATTGCTGTGTGTGGGTATGTTTTAAGGATGCTGTTTATCATTGCTTTTTCAAAGTCAATGATTATTTTTTGGGGAAAATAGTCATTAGTATGTTGTTTCACTTGGGTTAGTAATTCCTGGTAGGTAGCTTGTTGTTTGTTTGGTAGGAGGGCATATAGGAAGGGAATATTAGCATTTTGGAAATGACCGTGGATAGTGTACAATTGGTAAAAAGGTTTAGGGCAAACTGAAAAATTACCGTCCATCATCTAAGTTTGGCATTGCTTTAGTTTATTCATGTTGTGTGCAGTACCAAACAGTATCACTCTTAGAGTTGTTATCATATAGTATAAATGGGTCTTTATTGTGCGTTACAGAGAGTTCAGGGGGAATTTGCACTTCTTAAAAAGATGTAGGTGTGGGAGGAGTAGTTGATGTAGCTCTTTTTTGTCTAGCTATAGTTCTTTTAAGGGATTCAATAGATGGTAGTTGGCTAGAAGCATGTTGGAAGAAGTGTTCTTAAATGTTCTTTCAAAATAGTAGTTGATGGTTTATCCGTACTAGTACTGGCTTCTTTGAGGGAATCTAGCATTTGTCTAATCTCTATTTCTGTTACATTGGGTGGATGATTATGTTCTTTAATATAAGTAACAGTGGTCTCCTGAGTTATAGCTCTACCATAACATTTGCTAGAATAATATTTTGTACACTTCCAAAAAACTTTCAAATCTTTCTGTTTCTCTTGAGTGTAAACATATCCCATATAACAAAGAAGCATTTTCCCTTTTTGAGAATAAATAAATTTAGCTCCTTCAGTCATGCTTGCTTTTTGGTGCTAGGAGAAATTAAAATTTAAATATTAGAAAAGTATTTAAAATATGCATGTTGTATTATAATTACACAATTTTGCACATTTATTATTTTATTTGTATGTTGATTTCAGTTGTTGCTTTCCTTTAAATTCTTCTTTTGATGTGTTGATTTTTTTCAAACTGTTCTTTACTGTTAATTTCTTTTGTACCTGTGGATATTGAGAAAATGTGTCACAACCTTTTTTTTTTCACATAATCAATTGCAGTCTCAACCCCAAGCACCATCCAGTGCCTGAAGCAATTATTCGCCACAAAACTGAACCCCTCCCTGAATTATGGCACGTCCACAAAAATTACTGGTTCGTTACGTACCTGCAACCCTTTTGGAATGATGTTTGATTCTAAATATTTAGTTAACACATGTCCATGCAATCGAGATCGTATTAGCTTCTTTTCTAGCCTCTCTAGTTGGGCCAATTTTTCACTTAGTCCTGCATCAGGTAAGCGTGATAAAAGAAATTTTAGCGTTTATAATTTCCCTTAAAAGTTACATAATGAATAAGGCACTAATTAGGCTCTTTTTCTGACAGAGCTGATTCCCTCAGTTCCCTCACCACCAGATGCCCGGCTGGGCATAAAGGTAGAAGGTGAGTCCTTTTAAAATGATTAGAGGCAAGTAGTGGCCTACACCCCAATTCTAGAATCCATATTAATGCCATCTTTCATTAATCATTTCACTTAGGCTGGTTCCCCCGTCCCACACAGTCCTGAGGAAGACCCGCCTTGACGCCTCAAGTGCGCTTCCAGAGGGTCGAAACTTCGACGTATAATATATTGGACCCATTACGTCACAATCCTGTATTGAATACTGACAAAGGCATTATACAGTTGAATAGTGGACAATATAGGCCAGGAAAAATCCTCTTTTTATGTCCCATTTGTAAATAATACCTGTACATTTTGTTGGTCCCACTTGCGCCGTGAGCACAGAGCACTAAATGTCACGAATTGCACTTATTGTTCACCTTTCAGCCTTTTTGTAAATGATGAATATTTGAAGCATACATGAATGAGTACAATTCATAAAAAGTTACATAAAGATATAGATGGTTTGGATTCTGTTTTTTAGAACGTGTCTTTTAGAAAGAATTTGTTGTTGAAATACCTTTATTTAGTAAAGTGTCAATTGAATGTCGCATATATCTCTGAGATAGTGAAAGAAATACGTTGCACCCGTATGAACCACCTGTTGATAATATTGACACCGCACTCCGAGGTTGCTCTGCTACGAGGGCACACAGGAAACTCCGGTTTGGATTCTCTGTAGTTCACCGGAAAGATGCAACAGTTGACCCCCACTAATAGCTTTTGCTGGTCTGACAAAGGCGTGTTCAACTTACAATCTTTTTAAAGCAGTTATGTTTCTTTGGTTGTGCTCTGCTAGCTGGTTTGTACTTTGCTACCTCTCTATTAAGGTTTTAGGTAATGTTTCTAAATATATACTTACTTTTTATCTTTTTTCTTTGAAGTGCAGATGTTGTGTAGGTATTCTGTATTTTCTTTAATTCTGTAGAAAATAGAGTAGAAATAAAAGACATCTTTAAGATATTTGTTTCTTTAAAAAATGTTTGAGGAGTTAGAGTTAGGTTTTGGATATATTTGAAGGTGGTAGTACTTACTTTAGATAGGTTTAGCTGGTTTTCAGTTGAAGTCAATCAGTTTTCTTGTAGCAATCCTGCAGAGTTTCTCCTTCCTTTTGTTTGGAGGTATTGGCAGAAATTTTAGAAGGTGTAAATCTTGTTTTTATAGCATTTGTTTAATTGTTTCTGAAAGTGTATTGGTTGTTTAAATTGATAGCTTATTCTGATTTGTGAATTTGATTTTTTTTTTAATTTTTGCTAACTAGTTTCCTTATATGGGTGACGCCAATTACTATTTTTATTAAGTGCAAGGGACTTTTTTTCTATAGGTAAGGCCATTTTATTTATTTAAAGTGTTATATTTTTTATATTGTGCGGTAAGCAATGTTTTATAATTAACAAAGATTGTTTATGTGTTTAAAAATGTTTGTTTGTTGTAAATGTTTAATTTTTACATTTAGCAATATTTATTGTATGTTGTATATATTTTATAAAAGAGTTTATGTTTATTTGTGAAGAATGTAATAGTTTTATTTCATTACAAAGTGTATAATTTATGTTATTTCTAAAGTCGATAATGTTTAAATGACGATATTTTTGTATTCTATATTTTTGTATTCGATATTTTGGTTATGTTTCACGTTAAGATGTGAAAATCGGGGTTTTTGAAATCGATAATATTGTAGGTAGATAATGTTGTAGTCGATATTTTATATTGACGATATTGTGGTTTCGATATTTATGTTATTTCTTAGTATTGGCAGTCGATATTTTTGTGGTCGATAATTTGTCACCGATATTTTGTCTAGTCGATATTCAGTCATTCGAGGTTCTGTTAGTGATCCGGGGGGATGGATCTGTTGACCCTTCGCCTGTTGTTGTGCTGACCCTGGGGAATTTGTCTTTTGCAATTATGGCTCCAGGAGTTGTAGCTGTCAAAAGCTCTTGGACCTTAGGAACATCTTCATCATCATATATGAGTATGGGGGATGCTCTGTCAATGGAGATATCTACACGCTCTGGGGGCTGATCCTTCTTGTGTCCAGCGTCCAAGTTAGTCCACTCTAGGTTGCCTGCTACTGGGACGGAGTCCTTGGTCCTTGCCCAGCTGCGCAGGTCATATATATTCCCACTCTTGGTGTGGCCCTTTAAGTGGACCTTCAGCCCATCAGGGGCCCCCCCTTAGCGCCCTTGTTGGTGGACATAACCAATGCAGTGGCCACCGCCCTCCTGAAAGGGGGTGGAGGTGAGGCAGAGGAGACAATGAGGCGGGCAAAGGGGCACTCAGATGGAGTCTCCTGGCTATAGCTGCGGGGGCCACGTAGTTAAAGGCAATGGTTGGGAGGCAAATGGGAGGTGAGGGCCGATAAATGTGAGCGGGATGTCCCAGGCGGGGGAAAATAAGGCGGAGAGGAGGCGAGCCACAAGGGACTGGCACTGTGCGGAAACAAATTCCAGGCAGGGTGGCAGGGGAGCAAGTCCTGTCTCTAGTGTCCTGCCGCACCAATCTCCCAGCTGGTCACAGGAAGGAGGAGAATTCCAGGCAAGCGCAGCGGGTGGGCCAACGCAGCGGTCCACTTCACACGCTGCTGGCCATTCCAGTTTCTGAAGCCTCCGGCCGGTTCTGCAAGGTGGTGGGCTCGCAGGATAGGTAGATTGGGGGCCACCGCTCAAAGTTCGCAGCACCCCAGCACCCCACAGTTGGCAGGCTCTAGCTCACAGGGCAGACAGGATGGAGCAAATCCCGCAAGTCTGCAACACCCCTCTCGCTCCGTTGGTCTGGGGGCTGTTTGAAGCTGCCTCTGCAGATAACAGGTAACGGGGCGGGGAGGAACAGTCCCGCAAGTCAAGGCTGCAGCCCGCCACACCACACTCCGAGGCGGCTCTGCTACGAGGGCACACAGGAAACTCCGGTTTGGATTCTCTGTAGTCACCGGAAAGATGCAACAGTTGACCCCCACTAATAGCTTTTGCTGGTCTGACAAAAGCGTGTTCAACTTATTTATAGTAGGACCTTGATCAGCTGAGAATTGGCTGAAGATTAGGTTGTAAGGAGGCCTGTGAGGAGGCCTGTGGCAAGAGCAGCGGCCCGGGGGTCCTAGGTCCGTGATCAGAAACAACCAGGCTCTCTGACAACCCACAAGCACACCACCCCCAGCTGGGCCACTCCAGTCAACGCCTGCCAAGGCCTGGTTACGGGGCTACTGAGTTCACAAGGGCTGAGTACAGCTAGCCTTCAACAAGGCACCCCCAGTGTGGAAGGCCGCCCCACCACACCTCAGCTCAGCTCACCTTGCAGCCGGCGGTCTGGAGAGTCTGGAGAATCGGGCGTCAGTTGCAGCTGTTTAGCAGTTGGACCGTTAGACTGTTAGGACTATAGGAACAGCAGCAACTGCAAGTGTCTGCACGTGTCGCTCAGAGCGTGGAAAGGGTGAAAATTGGAGCTGCAGGGAGGTTTGTGGTGCTGCCCGCACCACACCGCACGGCGCCGTCCTGGCCCCAAGAAGTCAGCTGGGTGAGAAGCAGTGGGAGGCGGCCTCAGCCTCAGCAGCCCGGCACCCCCCACCTCACGTGGCTCCAGCTGCTACTCTCTTGATGTAACGTTAACCCCTCGGGCGTTCCTAACAGCTCCTCACCTCACCTCTCTTGTCCTGCCACCATCCGCTTGCGTATTCAAAACACTACTGAATGAGCCACTCAATGCACCTGTGTCCATGCGCGAAGTCTGAGTGTTGCCAGCAAAAGTGCACTCACTATTTCCAAGGCGTGCAGCTCACGGTACAAACATCGCCAGAGGGGGAAAACTGACCCTCCAGCAAAGAGCGTCTTTCGCCACAGAACACAGCTGAACTGCTGCCGGCCGCGATGCTGTGGGCCACCGTTTGCGGCTGCAGGTTTGGAGCAGGGTACTCAGGGCTATTCTGGATGACTCCAAGACGCTGGATGGCGGCCTCACGGAGCGCTTTGTTCTCAGGCGCGATAGGGTGAGCTGCTGCGGCGCCTCTCCTCACTCCTCTCTCGGCAGCAGCAAAACTCAAAAACCCAGGCTGGATTTGACTGACTACTTTCCTAATCGTGTCCATGTATGAAAGTGTTCGCAATGGACACTTGTGAATATTAAGAATGCCGATGTCCATGTATCAATATTTGTAGGAACCCTTGGCCTTTTCCCTAACACCCACACCTCCTCCCTAGACCCCTCCTTTGTTCGAATCACTCTGTGTAGCAGCTTAAACATATATACATATTTTATCCTTAGTCACTTTGTTCAAATGGGCACCCTATGTACGGCAGATGCTTTAATCAGTTTTACATTTTTCTTCCTTTTCTTTATCATTTTCTGCGAGCTCACATCACTCTTATTTAGATCAACACAAGCCCCATTTACCTTGACATCTTGCTTAGATTCATCTTTTTTATTTAATTTACTTAGCTTGGCCTCATTTATCACAAATTCAGTCCCCGCATTTTTACCCGACATGTTAGATTCTGGTTGTTTCGCTTTCTTAACGCATATTCTTTTACTGAACTCCCTTCCCGGGGACTCGCCTGATCCCATAGTATTGCCCATGTCCATAGCTGATCTTTTCTTTTTCTCCTAGTCTCAGCATCTTTCCCCCGCTGCGTCCAAACCAAGAATAGCCTTTCTCCTTATCCTGTAAGATACAATCAATGGACACATTTTTAGAAACCCCCCACACCATCGTGTTCCCATCTTCAGCAAACCCCCTTTTGTTAACATCATCAATGTTCCCTTCTTCCAAATCATCAACATCCTCATCAGAGTACCACCCTTTCAAGATGATGTAGCCCCCTATTGACCTTGCTCCCACCCGGGCATTCTCCACCCACCCACACCGCCATCAAAAACTCTCCAATCAATTGTTCTTGAAAACTGTGAAAAACGTTTAGACTCCAACGACGAAGGGAAGATTGCGTCTAAATCTTCCCTCTCTTCTGCTTGTGAACCGTAGGATGCTTTTGACCTGCCCATTGATTTTTTGGTTTCCCATATGTCTTTGTCTCCTAGCTGCGCCATTTATGCCTTTCTATCTATTTCGCTAGGTACCCAAATCCATTTCCCTGGAGATTCTGCTGAATTAGTTTCCCTGCTAAACGCAGCATATCTCTTTTTTACCTCATCTTTAGCTAGAGTGTTCCCTTTCTCTTCTCCCTCTGACTTATTCTTGATATCTAATACCCCTATTTCGCCAGAATTTTTTTTATTCGTCTCAGCTTCAGTTAAACTGGAGCACACAAATCCCCACAGAGACCTCAAGCTTTTTAACATGCAGTGTCCTACCTCACTGCCTAATGCCTGCCTTCCTCAACGCTCTCCAACCGGTTGCATTAAAAATTCAAAGCAGCGCGCCGCTGATGAGCTGCGCACCTGTCCTGGGCCATACCAATCACCCAGAGTTGCACGGGGTGGTGATTTTGCGAATGCCACCCCCAGGAGCCATCATTCCACCATCAGATTAAGCATAACGTGCTTATGGGCGGAAGTGCCTGTTGCTCCTACATGAATTAGTTCACAGTTTTTTTGTCCTGTCCTACTTTACTCATCTGTGACCTCACCTTACTCCTGCTGGTACCAGTCCGTGACTTCACTGCTTGCTTCCCCCAATTACCACATGCCTGGACAACATATCTGTCGAAACATATCTCTAACGACAGGCCCTTTCCGTACTTGCCTGCAACTGGACTTAATGCCTGCAAAAAGCTGTGAGTGCTTAGCCATCCCTCACTCACATGCGACTGCGTACTTTGACACTGGCTCCAGTCACATGTGCCAGCAGACTATGAGTGGATGGGGCACATTAAAATAACTTCTCATGCATGTCGACAGCTGTGCCTGACATCTCTGATTGTCTCTACTCCTGTCTGCTTCGAACCACACAAACTGGTAGCCTTGTGAAAGGCCAGCCTAACAGAATGCCAGTACCTTCTCGCTAGAAAATATAACTATCTACATCCACAGGTTCCTCAACCCTCTTACATACATCTTGGCAGCGCCTGGCCATGCGCTATCATGTGCACTTTTGCCCCACCACTGCCTCGAATGGGTTGTGCCTCCACAAACCTTATTCTTCTCCATAAAAGTAAACTGCACCTATATCATTCTGCATCACATGACAGCATGTGTGATCCTCCTTTTCTTTTGTGTGTAGGTCCTGCGACAAACTATCATTACTACCAAAGCATCACTGGACTCAGCGGACATGAAGAGCTGTGGGCCCTTCACTCTGCTTCCCGCTGTCTCTAAAACCATGGAGTAACTTTTGGCCAAGTGGTGTTCTGAGTTCTTTGGGGAACACCATTTATTTAATTTATTTACTTGTTTATTTTTATGTTGCCTTTATCCAAACTGCTTCACAAAATAGATAACTAATACATCACAAAGTATGATGAAAGTTACAGGAGGCAAAATGATACCCTACTCTGCCCTGGTTCAGAGATATTTCTTTACAGAGTTCTTGAAAACAGATAAGTTAGGAGGATAGGTTCTCTAAAGGTTAGGTGCAAGTGAGGCGAAGGAACTAAAGCTCAAAAAAGCACAAATAGGTTGAGGAATAGAGAGAAGGAATTGCAAACACAAACGAAGAAAAATAAATTTTGTGTATGCAGAAATAAGTGAACAGTTAAGGTAGAGCAAGTAAGTATAGATATTTTAAAACTTTAGGAAGATAATGATAGCTGAGTTGACTAGTAATGGGAAGGAACAGAGATTGAGCCCTCTGTGGTGAAATGGGAGTCTGATAGGCGAGGGAAACATCCATTACAATGCAGGCATTACAACGTAATGCCTTTACAGCGCAGCCAATACAACGAAAGTTTGATTACAGCGCAAGCTATTACAACGCATCTCATCTCATTACAACGCAAATGCCTCACTGACCAGGACCTTCTCTGAGGTGAGCACCCAGCAGTGTTAGAATAGTAATTTACGTTGTAATGGTACATGCGTTATAATGGCTTGTGATAGCATGCGTTGTAATGCAAATTGCATTGTAAAAACCGGGCTGTAAAAGTATGCATTGTAATAGTTTGCGTTGTAGTGTCATATATCCGATAAGCAAGTAATAATACATTCCTAAACTAATCTCATCCTAACTTTCACACTAAAAACTACACAACTTCAGTTTGTCTGGCCACGCTGGATGAGCTGTGTTCTAAAATACGTCAGTTTGTACAGGTGGGTCTGTTGATACTCAATAGCTCTGCTACCTTTGACATGGTCGACCATTCCATTTTGGTCAGTTAACTCGGCAAATTGCAGTCTGGAGCCGTGGCCTCACAAACGGTTGGAACTGGTGCAAGATTAAAAAAAAATTGTTTTGACCATGTGTATTATGTTCCACTATGCCTCTAATTTCGTTAATAATCATAGGAGCTCATGACATGACTTTAGTTCCTATGCCAATAGACTTGCTCAACATCAATTCAATTTATTGTGTCATATTTCACTGCAAAGAAACGTTTTAAAAAATCAGTTAGCTATGTCAAATTACGGTGGGCCATCAATATTTTTGGGACACTGTTGATACTCAAATTAATTAAATGTTGCATCTTTTTAACAGACTGCAACCCATGGGCCTAAATGAATAATAACACAATCTATCATTGACTACTACCGAGCACTAAAAACTGCAGAGTATGAGTTCGTAAGGAGTATTAGGATCATAGTGCACTGATGTAAGAGTGGAAAGGTCTTTTTCTTAATTTTATTTTTTTATTTATTTATAGAGTTTTATATAGCGCAGACTTGACCCTTGGGTATCAGAGCGCTTAACAGTTACATTTGGAACATTTGTGATACAATGTGAATAGGGGAAACTACCTTTACAACGCAACTATTACAACGAAATGCTATTACAACGTGACTATTACAACGCTAAAACTATTACAATGCATGTTTTTACAACGCATGCTATTACAACGCAACTGCTATTACAACGCATGTTTTTACATCGTAAATTTATTACTTTTTAATTTAATTAAAAAATTTGATTTTAAGAATAGTAATAATTAAATTTAATATTGCAAAAATGTTTAATTTTTTAAATTTATAATTCGATTAATACTACAAAAATTAATACTCAGGTATATTTTTAGAAAATGTAAATGATTAAACTATAAAAAATGAATATTATATATTTTTAGAAAAATATTTAATTATTTAAAATCAATGTTGGATTAATGTTAAAAAAATTAATACTCAGGTATCTTTTTAGAAAATTTAATTATATTATATATATATTATATTTATTTTTCTATTAAATTAATTAAATAATATATTGGATACATGTTGCTAAAAAAAATTTTAATAAAAGAAATAATACACAGGTATCTTTTTTGAAAATGTAAATGATTAAACTATAAATAGAGAACATTGTATATATTATAGTAAATTATTTAATTATTTAAAATCAATGTTGGATTAATGTTACAAAATTAATACTCAGGTATCTTTATAGAAAATGTATTTTTTTATATATATATTATATTTATTTTTCTTTAAATTAATTAAATAATATATTGGACACATGTTGTTAAAAAGTTTATAAACTCAAGAAATAATACTTATGTATTTTTTTAGAAAATGTAAATGTTTAAACTATTAATAGTGAACCTTATATATTTATAGTAAATTATTTAATTATTTAAAATCAATGTTGGATTTTTTTTTACATTAATTAATTAATATATTGGATACATAATACTCAGTTATTTTTTTAGAAAAAGTAAATGTTTAAAATATAAATAGTGAACATTATATATTTATAGTAAATTATTTAATTATTTAAATTCAATGTTGCATTAATGTTACCATTTTTTTTAGTACAAGCATTTATAATTATATAATGTTTAAGAAAATATAAATGTTTTAACTATTTGAAGTGATTAATGTTTTATTGTTAATTATTTTATTAATAAAATAAAAATAAATAATACAAATTATATTTTTATTTTATGAAGGAAAATATTATTATAAAAAAAATATTTATTGATAATTTATTTATTTAAAATATATATCACTTTTTAAAAATGATACACATACAATAAGAAACATATTTGAAATTTTTCCCATGCTTTCACATTGATTTCAATGGAAGGTTTAGTCCTTCTTTTATTGCAATGACCGCTCTATACAAACCAACGTGATGGATTAGTAAGGTCGAAAAAGAACAGATGGAGGAGAGAGAAGATGAAAAGAAGACCAGCATACAGGTAAGTGAACAAAAACATTATTTATGATAGTCTATACATTATTTTAAGAGTAAATTTAAGGAAGTAAAAAAATATAAAGACAATAACGTTTTTTAACAATTTGTTTTATTGTTGTTAAAAAAATATATAAAAAAACTTTCGATTTTTATTAACATATTTCACATTTTTAAAAAATTTTACAACACAAATTAATATTTATAATTAAATAATATATTTTATTTAATAATGTATAACAAATAGTCCTTTGTTTATCTTGGTACTTTTTTGATGACATCGTTACGTTGACGTCGACGTTAGCGGCCATCTTGGATAGCATCGATTGCTGGAAGCAGCTGCAAGCTGATCTGCGCTCAGGTAGGAAACTTTAAAAAGTTATTTTATAATGTTAAAAAAATTATGTACATATATATTGTAATGAAAGAATAAGGAGAGGTTGCGGTAGTTATTAAAAGATGTATAGATTTTGTTTTAAGCATGTCGCCGAACATATTACTTGCATATGTCTATGTCGGGTTATGTAAGAAATAATGTAATAGATACAGATTGAAAATAAGTATATATGTTTGATTTATTGAAAACATTTTGAACGTTTAATGCTTTGATGTAACTTAGATATCGATCGAAGATTGGAAGTGTAGAAATAGGATAGTTTGGTTGTTTTTTCCAAAATGATTGCTTTTCTCAAGGTATTTGATAAATAAATCTATTTCTTTCTAATTGTACGATATAAAAAAAGGGATACATATTTTGTTTCAGACCTGATACTATTCGTTTCAGAGCTTTAATTTGTTGTATATTGTACTTTAGTTTTTGGAGCGTAGATTTGATGCATTGCTTAAATATGTATTTGGTCTGGAATTCAAATATATTTCTTTGCGTTTTTTTTTATATTGGAAAATTTGAAAAATGTTTCTTTGTAATTGTACGAGATAAAAAAAAGGGACACATATTTTTTTTAAGACCTGGAACTTTTCGTTTCAGAGCTTTATTTTGTTGTATATTGTATTTTTGCTTTTGCAGCGTACATTTGATGCATTGCTTACAAATGTATTTGTTCATGGTATTCACAAATATTTCTTGGCGTTTTAATATGGAATGTGATATGATTTGACTTAGTTAGTGAGAATAATAATAGTTAGGATGTGATATATGATAAGAAAATCAATTAAAATACAGGTTGGAATCGTTATTTTTTGAAAAATATTATTTTTGCAAAAAATGAACAATGCATTACTGACATTACCAAGATGAAGTTTAGTTCGAATATTTGAATATATGACAAATACTGTCATAAAATTATACATTAAAGCAAAGTTTTGTAGATATTAAACATTTGATAAAAAAAGCATCACTTTGGAAAAAATAAGTGGTGAGAAAAGAAGGAATATTTTAAAAGGATTGTTCAAAATGTTTTCATACCAAATATACTCCATTTCAAATGCGATGGATATCATCATATTTTTGCAAATAGATGGAGAAAATTGACTTTTTTCTGATTTAAAGGGTTTTTCGGAAAACGAAAAATATTCCTGTGGAATTGCCTTCTTTGACAAAAATGTGGAATAGAAGAAAAAAAAATTTTAAGGTAAAGGAACCCGACAAAATAAATTAAAAAAATGTTTAAAAAAAGGCCAATTAAATTGAATGTTGAAAATTTTTTTTAGATCAAAGCAGGAAAGTAATTTTGTGAAAACTGATTAGAAATGTAATATGTTAGCAACATTTTCCAGGTAGTCTAATGCCACAGTCAACGAAAATTGTTGAAGTACTCCCAATAGTCTCTCTGACATTTCCTTAGCTTGCTTAGAAGGTCGTGGATTTAGGCTACCTGTTAATGCTTGGGCAAGTCTCATTTCTTGAAAACTTTGCTCCTTCTTCAAAGTTTTCAAAAAAGAGTAGAAATTTGGATGATGTTTACCAATTGTATGACTGAAGGAGTTGTGCCATCCCTCTATGGCATTGTTTGTTTTAGCACCTCCTTCTAAGCAGGTTGAGTAGCAGTTCCACCACTCCACATGGAAACGTGGCTTCCTCCTGCGACCTGATCGGCTTAGATGTCCAATCCATGTGTCCTCAAAGTAATTTAACAAGGGAGCCAATTTTTCTTCATTTTCGACATAATATTCAGATTCAGAAATTGCAGTGTAGTATTCGTCTACACTTTCAGGAGGTACAAAACAAAGTGCTGTTAATTTTTTTAATTCAAATTGAAGCTTACTATCTGAGCAGTAATCTGTAACCAGGGATGTTTTTTGTAACTTACGCCAATATGCCTGGGAAAAATGAAAAAAACACCCCTGAATTTGGGTATCCACGTACAATTTGTTGATCACATTGATCATAGTCAATTCAAAATCAATTATGATTTTCCGAGGACTTTTGACTGATGTTTTCTCTTTAATCACTGTCAAAAATTCAGTGTAGGTTGCAGATTGCTTATCTGGTAGTAAGCTATACACTAAGGGAACTACATTTTTGTTAATTTGTGCATGAATGCTGTAAATTTGATTGAATGGATAAGGTGTACATTTAAACGTCCCATCCATCATCCAAATTTCAGTATTCTCTAACTTAAAAAGATTGCGGGGAGTGCTAAAAATTAGAATACGTTTAAGAGGGTTTTGGTTGTCATAGAGTAAGAAAGGTTCATTAGAGAAAGACAGAGTAAGGTCATGAGGAATATTTATGTCAGCAAAAGTTTGAGGGGTAACTGTGTTTGTGTTACTTGCCTGCTTTTTACGTTGGATAATTCTCCGCAAATTGGGTATAATAGGCATATTGCAAGCAATATGACTTGGGACATGCTGTGCAACCTCTCTTAAAATAGAACCAGGAGTTTCATTGGAGGTGGATGCAATATCTTTCATCTCGTTAATTGTGTGACGTATTTCTATCTCCATTGCAGAGGCAGAGTGGTTATGTTCGGTGGTTTTTATTATGTTGTCACCAACAGTAACCGCTCTGCCGCTGCAACGGGAAGAAAAATATTGCACACACCTCCAATATCTCCTTGGTTCACTTATTCTTTCATTACAATATATATATCCACAATGTTGAAGAAGTCTGTTCCCTTTCCTGGATTTAATATAAGAAGCTGTGGCCTGGCTTGACATTATCTGTTGAAAAAAATAAAAACAGAAAAGATAATTAATATGTTTTCTAGAAATTTGTTTTTTTTTAAAAAAAAATTTTTTTTAATGTTTATACTAGATTCTAGAGTTATTTTACTAAGTGCCACAACTACACTATCCAGCACTTACCCTACAGATGCACTTTTCTGGAGTTAGAAATAGTAACTGGCATCCCTACACTATCCAGCACTTACCCTACTGATGCACTTTCCTGGAGTTGGAATAGTAAGTGGCACCCCTACACTATCCAGCACTTACCCTACTGATGCACTTTCCTGGAGTTGGAATAGTAACTGGCACCCCTACACTATCCAGCACTTACCCTACTGATGCACTTTTCTGGAGTTAGAAATAGTAACTGGCACCCCTACACTATCCAGCACTTACCCTACTGATGCACTTTCCTGGAGTTGGAATAGTAAGTGGCACCCCTACACTATCCAGCACTTACCCTACTGATGCACTTTCCTGGAGTTGGAATAGTAACTGGCACCCCTACACTATCCAGCACTTACCCTACTGATGCACTTTCTTGGAGTTGGAATAGTAAGTGGCACCCCTACACTATCCAGCACTTACCATACTGATGCACTTTCCTGGAGTTGGAATAGTAACTGGCACCCCTACACTATCCAGCACTTACCCTACTGATGCATTTTCTTGGAGTTGGAATAGTAAGTGGCACCCCTACACTATCCAGCACTTAACCCTACTGATGCACTTTCCTGGAGTTGGAATAGTAACTGGCATCCCTACATTATCCAGCACTTACCCTACTGATGCACTTTCCCGGAGTTGGAATAGTAAGTGGCACTCCTACACTATTCAGCACTTACCCTACTGATGCACTTTACTGGAGTTACAATAGTAAGTGGCACCCCTAAACTATCCAGCACTTACCCTACTGATGCACTTTCCTGGAGTTAGAATAGTAAGTGGTATTTCTACACTATCCAGCACTTACCCTACTGATGCACATTCCTGGAGTTGGAATAGTAAGTGGCACTCCTACACTATCCAGCACTTACCAGAATCTAGCACTTTTCACTGGGTTACATAAAAAATGTAAACTTGAAAATATTTAACATTAATCCTACTGTTTCAATTTGATGGTGTTCGATTTGAAAGTGACTTATTTACATTAAACAGCACTTATTATTCTGATGATATTTCTCTGTCTTTTTAAAAATGGATATATCTATATTTTGGTCATAATTATGTGATTTACAGGTGACTTTTATGATAAATTACCTTGGGTTTTTGGTGTTTGCTTCTTGCTGCTCTTCCTGGTCTTCTACTTTATGTTTGTTTTGGTTGTTGGTTGATTGTTTTCTCTGGTTTGGAACTTCAAGTTGGATTCTAAAAAAAAAAAATAGAGATTGTTTCATATGTTTCCAAATGTTTCATGTTATTATATTATATAAAAAATGTGATTGTACGGCAAGATAATAAATGATTCTTTTTCAATTTGGTATAAAACATGTTTTATGAATGTACACATTTTTAACACATGTCTCATTTATTTTACACATCAGAATACACATTGGTACACTTATACTATACAGCACTTAACCAACTGAAGCACTTTCCTGGAGTTAGAATAGTAAGTGGCACCCCTACACTATCCAGCACTTACCATACTGATGCACTTTACTGGAGTTAGAATAGTAAGTGGCACCCCTACACTATCCAGCACTTACCCTACTGATGCAATTTCTTGGAGTTGGAATAGTAAGTGGCACCCCTACACTATCCAGCACTTACCATACTGATGCACTTTACTGGAGTTAGAATAGTAAGTGGCACCCCTACACTATCCAGCACTTACCCTACTGATGCAATTTCTTGGAGTTGGAATAGTAAGTGGCACCCCTACACTATCCAGCACTTACCATACTGATGCACTTTCCTGGAGTTGGAATAGTAACTGGCATTCCTACACTATCCAGCACTTACCCTACTGATGCACTTTCCTGGAGTTAGAATAGTAAGTGGCACCCCTACACTATCCAGCAATTACCCTACTGATGCATTTTACTGGAGTTTTGAATAGTAAGTGTCACCTCTACACTATCCAGCACTTACCCTACTGATGCACTTTCCTGGAGTTGGAATAGTAACTGACATCCCTACACTATCCAGCATTTACCCTACTGATGCACTTTACTGGAGTTGGAATAGTAACTGGCACCCCTACACTATCCAGCACTTACCCTACTGGTGCACTTTCTTGGAGTTAGAATAGTAAGTGGCACCCCTACACTATCCAGCACTTACCCTACTGATGCACTTTCCTGGAGTTAGAATAGTAAATGGCACCCCTACACTATCCAGCACTGACCCTACTGATGCACTTTTCTGGAGTTGGAATAGTAAGTGGCACTCCTACACTATCCAGCACTTACCAGAATCTAGCACTTTTCAATGGGTTACATAAAAAATGTAAACTTGAAAATATTTCATATTAATCCTACTGTTTCAATTTGATGGTGTTTGATTTGAAAGTGACTTATTTACATTAAACAGCACTTACTATTCTGATGATATTTCTCTGTTTTTTTTAAAAATTGATATATCTATATTTTGGTCATAATTATGTGATTTACAGGTGACTTTTATGATAAATTACCTTAGGGTTTTTGGTGTTTACTTCTTGCTGCTCTTCCTGGTCTTCTACTTTATGTTTGTTTTGGTTGTCGGTTGATTGTTTTCTCTGGTTTAAAACTTCAAGTTGGATTCTAAAAAAAAAAAAAATAGAGATTGTTTCATATGTTTCCAAATGTTTCATGTTATTGTATTATTTAAAAAATGTGATTGTACGGCAAGATAATAAATGATTCTTTTTCAATTTGGTATAAAACATGTTTTTTGAATGTACACATTTTTAACACATGTCTCATTTATTTTACACATCAGAATATACATTGGTACACTTATAATATACTGCACTTAACCAACTGAAGCACTTTCCTGGAGTTAGAATAGTAAGTGGCACCCCTACACTATCCAGCACTTACCCTACTGATGCACTTTCCTGGAGTTGGAATAGTAACTGGCACCCCTACACTATCCAGCACTTACCCTACTGATGCACTTTTCTGGAGTTAGAAATAGTAACTGGCCCCCCTACACTATCCAGCACTTACCCTACTGATGCACTTTCCTAGAGTTGGAATAGTAAGTGGCACCACTACACTATCCAGCACTTACCCTACTGATGCACTTTCCTGGAGTTGGAATAGTAAGTGGCACCCCTACACTATCCAGCACTTACCATACTGATGCACTTTACTGGAGTTAGAATAGTAAGTGGCACCCCTACACTATCCAGCACTTACCCTACTGATGCAATTTCTTGGAGTTGGAATAGTAAGTGGCACCCCTACACTATCCAGCACTTACCATACTGATGCACTTTCCTGGAGTTGGAATAGTAACTGGCATTCCTACACTATCCAGCACTTACCCTACTGATGCACTTTCCTGGAGTTAGAATAGTAAGTGACACCCCTACACTATCCAGCAATTACCCTACTGATGCATTTTACTGGAGTTTTGAATAGTAAGTGTCACCTCTACACTATCCAGCACTTACCCTACTGATGCACTTTCCTGGAGTTGGAATAGTAACTGGCATCCCTACACTATCCAGCATTTACCCTACTGATGCACTTTACTGGAGTTGGAATAGTAACTGGCACCCCTACACTATCCAGCACTTACCCTACTGATGCACTTTCTTGGAGTTAGAATAGTAAGTGGCACCCCTACACTATCCAGCACTTACCCTACTGATGCACTTTCCTGGAGTTAGAATAGTAAGTGGCACCCCTACACTATCCAGCACTTACCCTACTGATGCACTTTTCTGGAGTTGGAATAGTAAGTGGCACTCCTACACTATCCAGCACTTACCAGAATCTAGCACTTTTCACTGGGTTACATAAAAAATGTAAACTTGAAAATATTTCATATTAATCCTACTGTTTCAATTTGATGGTGTTTGATTTGAAAGTGACTTATTTACATTAAACAGCACTTACTATTCTGATGATATTTCTCTGTTTTTTTAAAAATTGATATATCTATATTTTGGTCATAATTATGTGATTTACAGGTGACTTTTATGATAAATTACCATGGGTTTTTGGTGTTTACTTCTTGCTGCTCTTCCTGGTCTTCTACTTTATGTTTGTTTTGGTTGTCGGTTGATTGTTTTCTCTGGTTTAAAACTTCAAGTTGGATTCTAAAAAAAAAAAAAATAGAGATTGTTTCATATGTTTCCAAATGTTTCATGTTATTGTATTATTTAAAAAATGTGATTGTACGGCAAGATAATAAATGATTCTTTTTCAATTTGGTATAAAACATGTTTTTTGAATGTACACATTTTTAACACATGTCTCATTTATTTTACACATCAGAATATACATTGGTACACTTATAATATACTGCACTTAACCAACTGAAGCACTTTCCTGGAGTTAGAATAGTAAGTGGCACCCCTACACTATCCAGCACTTACCCTACTGATGCACTTTCCTGGAGTTGGAATAGTAACTGGCACCCCTACACTATCCAGCGCTTACCCTACTGATGCACTTTTCTGGAGTTAGAAATAGTAACTGGCCCCCCTACACTATCCAGCACTTACCCTACTGATGCACTTTCCTAGAGTTGGAATAGTAAGTGGCACCACTACACTATCCAGCACTTACCCTACTGATGCACTTTCCTGGAGTTGGAATAGTAAGTGGCACCCCTACACTATCCAGCACTTACCATACTGATGCACTTTACTGGAGTTAGAATAGTAAGTGGCACCCCTACACTATCCAGCACTTACCCTACTGATGCAATTTCTTGGAGTTGGAATAGTAAGTGGCACCCCTACACTATCCAGCACTTACCATACTGATGCACTTTCCTGGAGTTGGAATAGTAACTGGCATTCCTACACTATCCAGCACTTACCCTACTGATGCACTTTCCTGGAGTTAGAATAGTAAGTGACACCCCTACACTATCCAGCAATTACCCTACTGATGCATTTTACTGGAGTTTTGAATAGTAAGTGTCACCTCTACACTATCCAGCACTTACCCTACTGATGCACTTTCCTGGAGTTGGAATAGTAACTGGCATCCCTACACTATCCAGCATTTACCCTACTGATGCACTTTACTGGAGTTGGAATAGTAACTGGCACCCCTACACTATCCAGCACTTACCCTACTGATGCACTTTCTTGGAGTTAGAATAGTAAGTGGCACCCCTACACTATCCAGCACTTACCCTACTGATGCACTTTCCTGGAGTTAGAATAGTAAGTGGCACCCCTACACTATCCAGCACTTACCCTACTGATGCACTTTTCTGGAGTTGGAATAGTAAGTGGCACTCCTACACTATCCAGCACTTACCAGAATCTAGCACTTTTCACTGGGTTACATAAAAAATGTAAACTTGAAAATATTTCATATTAATCCTACTGTTTCAATTTGATGGTGTTTGATTTGAAAGTGACTTATTTACATTAAACAGCACTTACTATTCTGATGATATTTCTCTGTTTTTTTAAAAATTGATATATCTATATTTTGGTCATAATTATGTGATTTACAGGTGACTTTTATGATAAATTACCTTGGGTTTTTGGTGTTTACTTCTTGCTGCTCTTCCTGGTCTTCTACTTTATGTTTGTTTTGGTTGTCGGTTGATTGTTTTCTCTGGTTTAAAACTTCAAGTTGGATTCTAAAAAAAAAAAAAAAAAGAGATTGTATCATATGTTTCCAAATGTTTCATGTTATTGTATTATTTAAAAAATGTGATTTTACGGCAAGATAATAAATGATTCTTTTTCAATTTGGTATAAAACATGTTTTTTGAATGTACACAGTTTTTAACACATGTCTCGTTTATTTTACACATCAGAATATACATTGGTACACTTATAATATACTGCACTTAACCAACTGAAGCACTTTCCTGGAGTTAGAATAGTAAGTGGCACCCCTACACTATCCAGCACTTACCCTACTGATGCACTTTCATGGAGTTGGAATAGTAACTGGCACCCCTACACTATCCAGCACTTACCCTACTGATGCACTTTTCTGGAGTTAGAAATAGTAACTGGCCCCCCTACACTATCCAGCACTTACCCTACTGATGCACTTTCCTAGAGTTGGAATAATAAGTGGCACCACTACACTATCCAGCACTTACCCTACTGATGCACTTTCCTGGAGTTAGAATAGTAAGTGGCACCACTACACTATCTAGCACTTACTCTACTGATGCATTTTACTGGAGTTTTGAATAGTAAGTGTCACCCCTACATTATCCAGCACTTACCCTACTGATGCACTTTCCTGGAGTTGGAATAGAAAGTGGCACCCCTACATTATCCAACACTTACCATACTGATGCACTTTCCTGGAGTTAGAATAGTAAGTTGCACCCCTACACTATCCAGCACTTACCTTACTGATGCACTTTCCTGGAGTTGGAATAGTAAGTGGCACCCCTACACTATCCAGCACTTACCATACTGATACACTTTACTGGAGTTAGAATAGTAACTGGCACCCCTACATTATCCAGCACTTACCCTACTGATGCACTTTCCTGGAGTTGGAATAGAAAGTGGCACCCCTACATTATCCAACACTTACCTTACTGATGCACTTTCCTGGAGTTAGAATAGTAAGTTGCACCCCTACACTATCCAGCACTTACCCTACTGATGCACTTTCCTGGAGTTGGAATAGTAACTGGCACCTCTACACTATCCAGCACTTACCTTACTGATGCTCTTTCCTGGAGTTAGAATAGTAACTTGCACCCATACACTATCCAGCACTTACCCTACTGATGCACTTTCCTGGAGTTGGAATAGTAACTGGCACCCCTACACTATCCAGCACTTACCCTACTGATGCACTTTTCTGGAGTTAGAAATAGTAACTGGCCCCCCTACACTATCCAGCACTTACCCTACTGATGCACTTTCCTAGAGTTGGAATAGTAAGTGGCACCACTACACTATCCAGCACTTACCCTACTGATGCACTTTCCTGGAGTTAGAATAGTAAATGGCACCACTACACTATCTAGCACTTACTCTACTGATGCATTTTACTGGAGTTTTGAATAGTAAGTGTCACCCCTACATTATCCAGCACTTACCCTACTGATGCACTTTCCTGGAGTTGGAATAGAAAGTGGCACCCCTACATTATCCAACACTTACCATACTGATGCACTTTCCTGGAGTTAGAATAGTAAGTTGCACCCCTACACTATCCAGCACTTACCTTACTGATGCACTTTCCTGGAGTTGGAATAGTAAGTGGCACCCCTACACTATCCAGCACTTACCATACTGATACACTTTACTGGAGTTAGAATAGTAACTGGCACCCCTACATTATCCAGCACTTACCCTACTGATGCACTTTCCTGGAGTTAGAATACTAACTGACACCCCTACACTATCCAGCACTTACCATACTGATGCATTTTCCTGGAGTTGGAATAGTAAGTGGCATTACTACACTATCCAGCACTTACTCAATAGAAGCACTTTCATGGATTTAGAATAGAAAATAGCATCTCTACACTATCCTGCACTTTCCCTAATGATGCATTTTTATAAAAATAAAATAGAATATTTACACTATCCAGCACTTACCTTAATAACAAATATATTTATTTTAATATTTTTCTTTGGCTTTGTTAGTCGAGGTATATTCTCAGTTTGAGTCTTGAAGAGAGGGCTTCAAAAAATAATTTTCAGTATCTGAAATGAATTTGAAAATTTACTTCAGAAAAATCAAAAATATATTTTTGAAATAATGATAACTGAGAAGATCATAATCGAATCTTGCTTTCTGAAATTTATTCGTATTTCTAATGGTTAAAAAATTTACCTTTTTAACAGTATTAATTTCTTGCTGTAAATTGAAAGGATGTTTTTCGTAAACCTAGTTGGTTTATCTGTATGAAAAAAATAAAATATAGCTATGAATTATTTTCTAGTAATGATATTTATAAATAAATATTTAGTCATGTTTTTAGGTAAATCGTTATAAAAATACCTTATTATAAGTCGCTCTGAGATATGTTGATTTGTAGAAAATTTGCTTGCGTTGAAAAGAAGCTTATGTATTAGTGAAAATTGTTTGGAGAACTGTTTAACAAAGAAATAAAAAATTGTTGTTGCTTAAAATAAGTTATATCAATTTCTGAATAAATTACTGTCACATGAAATATTAATATCGTTTTCATACAAATTATATTTATATTTCAAATGGATTATTGAGAGGACTTTGCAAATATAATCTGATATGTTTAAAAATAATGGCTAATATAGTAATAATAATCGTGTTAATAAAAGTTAAATTTTTAAAATATTCATGATTAAATTATTCTTGAATAAATGTTCTATATAAATATTTATTTACTTCGTTTTAAGTACTTACTTGAATATTATTGAATAAATGCTTAAAAGTTGGCTACTGCTGATATCTAGTTCAAGAGGTCAGAGAGTCACCTTTTGATGTCTGCTTACTCTGGGAGTTGATAATCAACTGCACGTAAAATGGTGTCTTCCTCATATTTATATGTTTTAGTTAGTACCATCATTAATTTTTTAATTTACACCGTTAGAATTCTAATTTTATAATAAGACTTATAATGTGGAAACTTATAATTTAAAATCGTTCGTTTTCAAGTTATGTTTTCATACTTTCGTTCCGTTTCTGGCATCCATTTTGAGAGTAATGTTTATCTTTAATGTCAAGAAAATAGTTGAAGGACTTCTCTGTAAACATCAGTACTTAAAATGGCGGATTTATATAAGTAATCACTTTTAGTTAAAATAAAATGTTTATTTGTCATTTATTTAATAATCGTTTCTATTTTTTTAATGGACATTTTAAAGGAAAGATAATTGTTCTTTCAGTAAAATTAGTTAATATTCTAAATGTGAGTAATAAATTAGTTACTCGATTATTAATTTTGATACTCGAGTATTTATTTTAAGAAATCGTTATTTATTGATGTTTTCCGTGCAGTTTTTTAACACATTTTAAAACACTTCCCCACCCAAAACCCCTAATTTCCCTGCATCCCGTGCCAGATTTTATATTTCTATAAAAAAATGTAAAAAAATTATTACTCGAGTATTAATTTTGTTACTCGAGTATTTATTTTAGAAAATCGATAATTTCTGAGAATAACCATGCAGTTTTTCTCCAGATTTTAAAACACTTCCCCACCCAAAACCCCTAATTTCCCTGCATCCCGTCCCAGATTTTATATATGAAAAAAAAAATAAACATTTAAATGCGTTTTAAAAGTATGCGTTGTAACAGTTTTCGTTGTAATAGTACTTTTCTATTACTTAATCTATAATGCGTTGTAATAGTATTCGTTGTAAAATATAGCGTTGTAGTATACTTTACGTTGTAAAAAATGCGTTGTAAAAACATGCGTTGTAATAGTATGCGTTGTAACGTCGTACATCCGTGAATAGCTATATATAATTCCTGTACTTGATTTTCTTATCAGTTTCAGTAAGAATAGTTGCATTACTGTAAATAAAATTACTGTTCATGATGTGAATTTCTTAACAGTTTCAACAAAACATCAGCATTACTATATATATATCATTCCTGTACAAGTCCTTCTTATCCGTTTTAGCAGAAATAACATTATTTCTGTATACATGGTTCTGATGTGCTTTCTGTGGGATCCACACAGGACTGGGTGGTGATCGACGTTTGGGTATTCTTCTTAATGCTAACAAGTCCTCTATCCTTATGGAAGGAACTTGCTCATTAAGAAGCTCTTTGCTTCCTTCTTGAATGTTGCTATGTTTGGAATTTTTCTGTTAGGAGGGAGTGAGTTCCAGATTCTTGGGGCTGCTCCGGAGAAAGCTCTGTCATATGTTTTCTTCTTCCGGAAGATGGGTGGTTTCAGCAGCAGTTCTCTGGTGCTCCTAGCTGGTCTGCTTCCCCCTGATAGCTCTATTTTCTGAGCTAGGTATCTTGGAGGTTTGTAGTGGAGCGCTTTGTGTGTAGTACATGCCAGTTTAAATTGAATTCTTGCTTTGTACGGTAATCAGTTTAATGCTTTCAGGTGAGGGGAGATATGGTCGTATTTTCTGGATCCCATAATGAGTCTTGCTGCCACATTTAGATATGCTTTTATTGGGGCTCTGGAAATTTTTGAGAGACCTGCTAGAGTTGTACATCCAAATTCAATCCTTGAAATAACTAAGGACTGGACCGCTAGTTTGAGGTCTGCCGTGTTGATGAGAGGTTTCATTTTTCTAATATAGTTTAGTTGAAACCTGGCACTTTTTGTCATTGATTTGATGTGTGTTTTCATGTCTAGTTTCTTATCAAGCGTGATTCCCAATGATTTTGCGGATTCAACTAGTGTTGGGGTGCAGTTTACTGCTGTGATCAGTTTGGTCCATTCTTTCACTTCAGTGGATTTCTTCGGTGGTGATATTAAAAGGAATTCCATTTTTTGTGTATTTAGTTTCAAATGATTACTAGTTAGCCAGTATACTGACATTTTAGGGTCTCATTCATTCTCCTAATGTCTTCCAGTGACGTTATCTTGAAGTATATCTTAGTGTCATCAGCGTATATGTGATAAGATATGCCTGCGTCTCGGAGAATTTCTGTGAGGGATTCGACATATAGGTTGAATAGTGAAGGGGATAGTGTTGATCCTGGAGGGACTCCAATTGAATTTGGGCATGACGGAGAGAGCATCTGGTTGACTAGGAATCTTTGGGTCTGTTCTGAAGGAAGGATTCAAACCATTTCAGAACAATTCCAGATAGGCCCATCCTGTCTTGAAGCCTTGCTAGCAATTTGTCATGGTTTACTCTGTCAAAGGCTGACGACAGGTCAAGAAGTACTAGTAGGCAAGTTTGATTGTGGTCTAGGGCCTGCAGCGCGTCATCCACTATGTGTAAGATTGCTGATTCCGTACTGTGTCCTGGTCTGAATTCAGATTGGCAGTCGTCCAGCAGCTTGAAATTGGCGATGTGGTTGCTCAGTTGATTTTGTACACATTTCTCGATTAGTTTGGCAAGTATAGGAATATTAGTTACTGGGCGAAAGTTATTTGGTTCTGCCATGTCCGCTGTGGGTTTTTTAATGATAGGGAGGACTTGACCTGTTTTTAAGGCAATCTGGTAGGATCTCTTGAGAAAGTGAGGCATTTATTATTTTTGTCCATACTGGAACGACGTTGGGCCCGATTCACAGAATGAACTTAAGACTAAATCCTAAACTTACTACTATTTGGTATTCACAGAATGCACTTACTACTTTCGGGATTCACAGAGTGAACTTACTACTTTCGGGATTCACAGAATAAACTTACTACTTTCGGTATTCACAGAATAGATTTAGGACTACTAACTCTAAGTCCGAAATCGGGGAGTAAATTCCGGCCCGGAGGCGGAGCTTCCGGCTTGGGGGCGGAGCATACGGCCCGGAGGCGGAGCTTCCGGCCCGGAGTCGGAGCTTGCGGCCCAGAGTTGGAGATTTCAGCATGGCAAAAATCCCCACCTCTGAGCCGGAAGCTCCGCCTCCAAGCCGCAAGCTACGCCTCTGGGCCGGAAGCTCTGCCTCCGGGCCGCAAGCTCCGCCCCCAAGCCAGAAGCTCCGCCTCCGGGCCGGAATTTACTCCCCGATTTCAGACTTAGAGTTAGTAGTCTTAAATCTATTCTGTGAATACCGAAAGTAGTAAGTTTATTCTGTGAATCCCGAAAGTAGTAAGGTCACTCTGTGAATCCCGAAAGTAGTAAGTGCATTCTGTGAATACCAAATAGTAGTAAGTTTAGGATTTAGTCTTAAGTTCATTCTGTGAATCGGGCCCCGTGTGATTGATTCTTTTCAAGCATTTAGAGGGGATGGGGTCATAGCAGTGGTTGTTAGGTTTGATCTCCGTAAGTGTTTTGTCAATGGAATTCTGGTCCTATAGCTCGAAGGTTGCCCATTGAGCATTGTTTTTCAACCTATCATGATCGTTTGTCAAGGTATCCTTGTTTTGTTAGTTGACTATGAAGGTTGTCGGCTGCCAACCTGAGCTCTCTTTCTAGCTTGTTGGCCTTGTCAGTGAAGAATGTAGAGAATTCTTCGCAGCTCAATTGAGTTTTAGTAGTTTCTTGTGCAGATTTGGCCTGCTTATTTGACTGTTGCTTTAACATCTCGAATAGTTTCCATGGTCTGTTTTTGGCGCTGTCAAGTTCCGATCTAAAGAATTCTTTCTTGGATTTGAGTCCTTGCTTTAAGCTGGGGGGGATGATGGGTACTGTCTCCATTTTCTTTTTGCAAGTCTTAGTTTACGCCTATCTTCATTTAGTGTCTCATTAAACCATGGATATTTATCCTTCTCAGATATTCTTTTTAGCTTTAGTGGCATGGTGGAGTTGACTATATTCGTCATTGACTTAGTGTAGGGCTCAGTGAGTTTGATAGCGTTCAGCAAGTTTTTAGGCAGATTTAGTTCCTTCTCGCATCTTGTTACTAGTAGATTCATATTAGGATCTTTGATGTCCCTGGTCCATTTTTTCAGTTTGACAGACTGCGCGGTTTTGCTCTTTAATATTGTAGGTATCAGGAAGGTTATGGCGATCTGACCAATCACAAGGAGCAATTGATTGGATTGTAACATCTTTACTCCTTGAAATTACCCAATCTAAGGTAGTCCCTTTCAAGTGGGTTGGTTGTGTGCAGGTTTGAGTGAGGTTTAGATCTGTTAGAAAGGCTTTAAGTGCGTTGATCCGTTTGTCATTATGTCATCCCAGTGTAAATTGAAGTCGCATAGGATTATGTTATTAGTGTGGCTGTTAGAATTAGCCGTGATGATCTCCATTAGTTGTTCTATGAAACTATCATTATTGCCTGGTGGCTGGTAAAGCGCATGCAAGTTGCATCTTTGACTGCCTGCTGTTCTTACATTAAGGCCTAGGTATTCACAAGATTCGAGAGGGTCTGACTGAATTTGGTTGATCTCTATATCTGATCTGTGTATGCATGCTAGACCGCCTCCTTTCTTTTTTTGTCTGTCTAATCTCACAATGTTATAGTGAGGGGCCACCAGAAGATCCATGAATGGGGAAGAAGATCCCGTAAGCCATGTTTCTGTTAGGATTGTTACATCTATTTCCTGACTAATGATGAGGGCTGCGATGTCCGAGGCATGTTTTGCTGCGGACCAACAGTTGAGTTGAGCAGTAGGCATAGTTGTGGTTTGCCTGTGCTACTAGAATTAATTTCATGAGTATTGGTGGTTAGCTGGACTTGTTGTAGGTTGTTATGGTTGGGTTTCCTATTCTTGGGCCAGGGTTTTCTATTGGCATCGATCGGGACTGACTTAATTACCTCCCCTTTGCTGCGGCTCATATGATCGTACTAAGGTTAAGGTTTCATCATCTGATAGGTATTTAATATTTCTGTCTGGTCTGTTCAGTCTAATTGATACTTGCATGAGTGTCTCCCCACTCTTTTTTTGAGAGCTATGCATTACGTTTGGATGTGTTCTACTTTGGCGAGGGAGCTTACTTCATAGGTGAAGTGACGCTTTTGTGGGTAGTACTCTATGACATGTCACTGACTGCAGCCCCTCGAAAGAACAACTATTTGATGTGACTGCAATGATGTGTGCAGTAGGTTAGTTCATGAACAAAAATCCTCAATGTAGAACTTAACTGATGTGGACGCCACACCATTTATTGACAAAAGCACAACAATCTTTTGTACTTTTTTATCTGCTGAAAAACAGAGGAAGGCATGGAATCCCATCGAGCTTAAACTTAACTTGACCGAGGTGAAAAATATGTATCACAGTAAATATTTCACACTGTGCAGAATCAAGGTGATTATCCTTCCAGTATAAAAAATCTATATGTTTCTTAAAAAAAATGCTTTTGACAGTTCAATTAATGAAGAAAATGTTATAGTGCTAGTTCCAAGAACATTTTATAACAGTTCCTTTGACAGGGCTGCAAACTGCAAAGTCTACAAATCGGCAAATGTTGAGAGGCAGCACATTTGCCAAATCCCACTTATTGTTCTCTCTGTTCGACAGGGCAAACTTCAAAGACAGCCTCATTGGGTCGCAAGCTGCAGAGAGGGGGCTGCGGCCTGCGAAGATGGGCTGAAGTGTATCCTAGGAAACAACTAACATTATTAATACGACTTAATTAAACACAGACCAGCAACCGCATGTGATTTATGTTAGGGTAAATAAAAGAAGAGACACTGGCATGAGACTCATGAAGAACTTCACTGATAAATGAAGTGCCTCCTAAGTATGTAATTATTGCATCATGTGCCAGCTATTGCCATTTCATTTAATAGTGGTAGACTACACGTGCCAAATAATGTGAAAAACGTGCCTATATGAACTGACATCATTCAAACATTGGTAAAGCCGATAGGTCTGACTAAAATGTGCATTTGATTCTTCATTGATTGTTCCAGTGTGTAGTTGTTTGGATGAGTGAACGGATAAATGTGAGAATGACTCAATGGTTGGGTGATTGAATCTACAGGTGAGTAAGTGGCTAGATGAATTTTTGAGTGACTGAGATAGCTGGTGAACAAATGTATGATTGAATGGCGTGATGAATTGGTGCAAGTACTTGATAAATGGGCCAAGGGCAGAATGCTGGGGTAAAGGCAGGCTGCTGAGGCTGGGCAGTGAGGACGGGAAAGGGTCATTGGACAGGTGTGTGTAGAGGTAGATGGTGAAATGGGCAAGTGCACAGATGTAGGACTAGATAAAAGGGTGACGCAGGATAATAAACAAAGGCAATTGCAGTGAAGGGCAAAGGCCAGGTGTAGTGGCGATGGCTGTGTGTAGGGGGAAAAAACACAGAAGAGTGCTTTATGACCCATGCTTCATGAGTCAACAAAATATACATATGCATTTAGATGTCCAGCACAAAATGTAAATATTTCCAAAAGGCATTAGTGCTACTTCATGTACTCATATGTGGTGTGGCCTCATATTCATTATGGTAACTCAAACTTAATATTTCAGGTTTGTTAGCTTTATTTTTCAGGGATCACTTTTTGAGCATACTTAGAAAAAATTCCATTCTCCTCTATATTCCAAATTATGGGTCATATATGCAAATACATTCACGAGTACGGTAAGCAGTGTTACATGAGTACAATTTTCATTCACTCATAAAGAACTTTGTGAATTGACCCAAATGTATATAAATAATATCCCCTTGGCACTACTTAGTGTATTGAACTAGTGGTCAGTAAAGAACTGGGGAACATGCAAATAATCATATCTGCAAGGGCTGGTAGTGAAAAACTGCTAAATGTATTTACAGTACTGTGAGGCATATCTCTCCCAATGGATAGCATTGGGTTGCTTTATTACTATTAATTAGTGTTACATTTTCATCTGAACCGGTGAGCATTCAATCTTTGGAGTCTGAGAAATTGCAAATAAAAATCTTCTTTAATGGCAAAGTTACAATTTTGAAAATGACACTTTTAGAATGTTGGTATTTTCCTGCCCTAAACTATTAGGTGTCTCCAGCATATCCTGGGTCATATTACTCGGTGTAATTGGCAGTTGAACATTGTTTATTATTCACAGACTGACACACAATAGAGGAATTAGCTGTGCCTGGAGGAGTCATCAACTGGCTGTTTGGTGGGGGGGAGTTGGACACAGCCCCACTAGCAATTCAATAGGCTGTGTTCTGCCTTCTCACAATGGACTTGTCACCTCTGCATTGTTCATGCAGGCAGCTTGTAGCCAGGGCAGGGCGTTTAGGACATTTAAAACACTTCAAAGGTAATCTTTTAGAAACTTTTAGAAAGGGGACCCTCAAACCTACTCTTCAGTTCACATTCTGAACCTGTGGAAGGTCTTTCAGAGGGCTTCCTGCTGGGTACTTGACAACACTTCTTTTCTGCACCTGGAAGGACTTCTGTTTGAGCCCTGTTTTTTCACCTGCATCCATGACTACCAGAGTGACTCCAAAGGCTAGTTTGCTGGTCCCCTATTCAAAGCCTCAGCATCAGAAAAGGCTCACTCTATCTCAAACCTACACTTGGATACAGCCTAAGAGAGTCCTAACCCCCCAAGTGGTCCCCTTCAGTCCTGGACCCTTTGTGGTGGTGCTAAAGGTGCCAAGAAAGACAAAATCAAAAGCTTGGGATTCAGAAAATCTTTGGCTAAAAACTTCTCTGAGAACTGAGGGAAGACCAGGACCAACCTGCTCATCTATTCGCCCATGGTGCATCGCAGGTAGGTCTGACTTCACCGTAGCTCGTGCTACATTATTCTCCACAGCAGAAACTCCTGTTCAGTTGTCCTTCCCCAAAGAGTTATCTGGTCTCAGGAACTCTCATCAACTACAGCATACTGCCTCATTCCGCCGGAGATTTTCAACTTCCAAAAAAGTGACTAAATCTGAACATAGAAATCACCACGACTTCATCCAGCGGCTCTCCGATGATGATGCTCCCTCCTTGGACACTGCCTGCTGGCTTGCCGTGATGAACTTTACCTTCTCAGAACATTTTCCTAAACATTTGTTTGAAGTCTGAAGATAAGCGCTGATCAGGCCCAACCCAGTCTTTGGATCTGACTCCCTCGCCATCGTTGTAATTTTTTTACTTTGACCTAGTCTTGTGCGAATAGATATCTGTGGTTGGTGTTTTGATCTTTTCGGCGCTAGATTTTACTCAAAACTATATAGATTAATAACTCTGGTGCTGCTGGTTGGACTTTTGTCAGTGTGGTGTCAAATATTTTGTTAAAATGGTCTCTATTTTCCTAAAGTGGTGGGAGATTTTTCTTGCGATGGGCTTTAACTTTATGACTGATTTGTGCTGCATAAATACTTTACTCATTGCCTCTCAGCTAAGCCTGACTGCTTTTGTGCCACGCTACCAGAAAAGCACAGGTGAATCCAGTGACCATTGTGGTTCATCCTGACATGGATTGTGGCTGTTGCATGACCAGGGTTAACACCCCAGACAACCAAAACCCCAATTTCTCACACTTGGCCATTGGAAATGTACCAGCGGAAGCACTTGCAGCTAAAATAGGTTTTTTACAGTGCTAAGGATCTCTACATACGGCGAGTGGTTTGCCCCTGCCACCATGTTCAAAGTGAGGCTCTTTGACATTGGTTTATCAGTGGGTTAGGAATCTGAGGGTCAGATGCCTCAATGTTGTGAATATGGTCATATGCAACAGAAACATTTAAACAAGTTTATGAAAGATTTGCAGCAGGAAAAGTCACAGAAGTGTAGGTAGACCTGTGACTTTGTGTTGAAGAAACTATGGAAAGTTTCATTATGGAAAAGTATCTTGGGTGCATTCTGCCCAAGCCATGGGGCATGCATGCACCCTATTCCCTTAATATTTAAGAAATGTTTGATGATGGAATGCATGCCCCAAGAAACGAGCCAGAGGTGCTCCAAACCCTGGAAACAGATAAAACATTTGACTTTATAGTATGGGCTTTCATTTTGGTAGTTCTCCAAAAGAATGGTTTGGGACCCAATGTCCTTCAATGGACAAACTTATTAAATAGTAATCCATGTGCAACAATCATAGCTAACTGGAGAATATCTGAGATTTTCACCCTCACCAGGGTTGCTCACTCTCACCCGTATATTTTCACTGGCAAATAAAACTACTGACCTGCTGAATAGGAACTAATGACCTAATCAATGGGATGCATGGAAAGAAATTGGGATTGTCTCTATATGGGAGTGATATAATGTTGATCTGGCAGAGCTGGAGGACTTTGTCATCAGAGCCTTAGATCATTCGCATAATTAGGACTTACTCAGGATACACCAAAAAATGGTACCAAACTGTTTCCGCTAATCCCATAGGCTCCCAGATAAGCCTGGCAATTCCCAATACAAATTAATAGAGAAGGGGTTTAGTGCTTACACATGTATATCAACAGAGACAATAAAGCCCTAAAGAAAAACAATCTGCAGAGGGCATTGGAATGGTTTAAAGCAGATGTAGTTTCACTGGGGTGGCCCCCAATCAATCCATCAATCGATCAGGATTGTTAGATTGCAGCTAATCACAAGTAAGCATGTATAGGTGCTGGGATCCTGCTGCAGTCAGTTGAAGAGATAAAGACACAAGGTGGGCCTGACGGCCCTTTCTGGTTGGACCAAGAAGGCTGTGACCCCCACATCTTATTGGGACGGTCACTGAGTGGCTTAATCAAAGTAATTGTTATATAAGAGAGCGGGAATATTCTTCTCAACACACCAGAGAGTAAAGATACTTAGTTTAAGAGAAAAATCTCCTTTATAATCACTTCTTTTTAGAAATAGTAAAGAGGTAATACATATTAATGCCAATGTTATATAAATCAATGGTTACTCTAAAAAGGGGTACAAAGAAAAAGTGTGCGTTTGTGCAAGGTGAATAAGAAAAATACAATTTCAGAAAAAAGTAAATGGAGACAAAAATGTCATCATTTTACATAATGGGCACTGGCTGGAGAAATATTAAGAATAGTACACCAGTGTGGTTGGGTCTGTCTTCACAACAGCTTCCTCTTATTCTTCCACATCTGTTTCAAGAGATGATGCTAGTCTACTCAAAATACACCATCCAAAAAAGGGGGGACTAATACAACATAATCCAGGCCATGGAACAAGTGGAGTCCATGTTTTGACCCAACTTAGGCACAGAGGGTAAATTCAGACCTCCGCATGAGGGTCTTCCTCACAAAAATGGGATATATATAAGGCAACCTAAATAAAGTGAAATATTCATTTGGAGGTAGTCACCCTGGTGTACAGGCTTTTGTTAAAAGAAAAAACATTTTTTTGTCTACTTACCATAAGTAGCGCCCAAATTGGCAGACCAGGTCTGTCCACGGATCACAATATTGGGTCATCTGCAATGTAAATAGACAACTATGGAGATTTGTAGGTAGGTTATTTGCTCATTACATGCATTAATTGCAGAGAACCAATCAAAAGGTCAGTACAAAGTAAACTTTTTTTTCAAGTAAATAATACATATCTAATATATATTTGTAAAACATCTTAACAACCTTTTTTACATTAAACAATGTAAGATTACATTTTATTAAATATTAAATTACGTTTCATTCACTTTATACACCACTTTTGATCATTATTAATATATGGTACTTTTTTTTAAACTTTAGGTGGGAATGTATTTTTTTTTAACTTTATTTTCAACATTTTCCAGTTATATTACAAAATGACAGCGCGATGAGCACATAGACATCTCAGTAAAATATCTGGTAGTTTCTCATCGTACAGTGAGCAGGGTGGTAACACTTTATACATGGTAATAACATACGTACATCATAAACATTTCTTACAGGGTCCTTGAATCTGAGACGTGCTGCAAGTAGTGTCACATTATGCATTGTGGATTAGCCCATCTTATTCCATTGTAAGAAATCTACAGGTATCAACTCTCGCACCCACCCTATCGTTAGCAATCAGATCGGTGTTCAGGTATATTTCAGTGCAAATTGTAGGCATCCCCAGCCTCACCCTCCCCACCCTCACCCTCTTCATCAATGTGTCCCTGTTGTAATATATAGGCCTGCAATGGTCCCCATATGTCTTTGGGCCTCGAGGTTGTGTTTCAGCATATATTCCAACCTGTTCCTGACAATGTGTCATATCCTGTAACCTTTCCTTGAACTTAGGGGCTCCCCTTCCCCCATCTGCATGCAATTCTTCGTTTAGCTAACGTAAAGCAATATCCATGAATTTCCTGCTGCCTTTAGGTATATGTGCTGTGTATCCTAGGAGCAGAGTAATAGGGTCCTTCTCAAAGCTCAAGGTCACCATGCTCGTCAGTGCTTCATGTATCTGCTCCCAGTATTGCCATATCAGTGGACACTCCCAGGCCAGATGGTAAAATCCAGCCCCCGGCCGTTTACATCTTTCACAGTGGTCTGTGTCAGATAGCTTGATTCTATACTTCCTGGCTGGTGTGTAATAAACTCTGTGCAAGAATTTATAGTGTATAATCTTAAATCGACAGCTGGAAGTAATACGTCCCGTTATATCACAACAGTACTCTCATTGGTCATCCGTTATCTCTTGCCCTAGGTCTTCACTCCAGTGTCGCCTGGCCGAACCCGGTACCTCTGGGGCGTGAGTACGGAGACTGACGTATATTCCAGATACAAGGTGGGTGCCGTCAGTGCTACCCAATAGGACGTTCAGGGGCGGTATATCGTCCGGCTCCTGCGGATAATCGGAGAGGAGAGACGTTATGCCTTCCCATAGACGTTTATAATGAAAGAGGTCTAGGGGACTAGGGACAGTGTCTCCAAAGAATTGTTCCTTAGTTTGAAACTCTCCATTTACAAACAAGTCTCCCCATGTTGCCAAGCGAAGACGTTTGCATAATTTTTGGAAGCCAGTTTCTTGTATCACAGTCACTTTGGGGTGATACGTCAAGGGCATACGCGGCGTATACAGTAGGGGAATCTCCGTTTGTTCACTTATGCCCGTATCTTGTTCAACAGGTCGCGTGGAGCTTTATTCTGTAATTGGGAGCAGCGTGTGTGGAGGCACCTGTCTTATCCCTCCTCTGCAAGCTCTCCGGCAGTACTGGCACAGCGTCTCGAGCCTCCAGGCGATGGTCCCAGCAATCTCGTTCCAAACCACAGAGGCCTGCTCACCTCGTGGTGATCCCCGGTCTTTCCTGTCACCGGCCGCCGCTCACGCTGACTCCACCGTCACCAAGGCAGCTCTCGGCAGGGATATCAGCGTCGCGTTTCTCCGCCTCTGAGACTCGGATCCCCTCCAGATTTTCACCGAGTGTGGGACTAGTAGCTATAAGCACGCAGGCTTCAGAAGGGTAGCTTTCGCTCCGATTTAATTGGATAAATGTCGGATAATTATTCCCGGCAGCAGGAGCCTCACCACAAGGCGGCCATTCTGCTTGTGCGCCCTCTAGTGCCCCGAGTACAACGTAAACTTACCACCACAGTGGTGTGGAGTAGTGTGGGTCATTTAATGGCTCCTTACAATGTGAGGATCAGTAAACATTATATTAACATCCGGGTATGTGTGTATAATACCCGCATGAGCAGGTCTTGAGTCCTTTTCTGAATTCTGTGAGAGAGGTTGCTGTTCAGAGGTGGAGGGGGAAGGTCATTCAGGGACTTGGAGGCAAGTTAGGAGAAGGTGTGCCCCCACTATAGCTTCAGCTGATGCAGGGAGTGTGAGCGTGGGAAGAAGAGCGCATGTGACTGGAGGGTTAGTGGTAGTTCAGGCGGTGGTTGATGTATGCTAGTCCTTGGTCATGGTGCGCCTTTTAGGTGTGTTTCAGCATCTTGAATTGGCATCTTATCTGGATGGGGAGCCAGTGGAAGTTCCTAAGGAGGGGGGTGATGTGGGTCCATTTGAGGCGGTTGAGGATAAGTCTGGCAGCTGAGTTCTGTATCTTCTGGAGTCTCTTTAGGAATTGGGTGGTGATTCCTACTTAGAGCGTATTGCTGTAGTCATGACAGCTGGTGACTAGGGCTTGGGTGATGTTTTTCCTGGTGTTGACGTGGAGCCATCTGAAGACCTTTTGGAGCATGAGACAGGGTGTGGAAGCAGGCAGAGGAGACTGTGTTAATCTGGCATTTCATTTCATAGTGAGTTTGCTGTCCAGGATGATGCCAAGATTGCGGGCATGGTCTGTTGGTGCGTGTTTGGTCCGAGTACAGCAGGTCATCAAGTGTCATTCCAAAGGTAGGTGTTGTTTCAAAAGATTAGCATTTCAGTCTCGGGGTTGAGCTTCAGGCAGTTGATGGTCATCCAGTCGGCAATGCTCGTCATGCTGTTGTGGAAGTTGATCCTGGTATGGAGGGGTCTTTTGAGAGTGAGAGGATGAGCATGCTGTCGTCTGCATAGGAAATTATGTTGATGCCGTGGGTTCTGATAATGTGGGCCAGGGGTGTCATGTAGTTGTTGAACAGCGTGGGGCTCAGAAATGAACCTTGCGGGATGCCACAGATGATGCTCTTGGGTTCCGACATGAAGGGATGTAAGTGGATTCTTTAGGTTTGTCCTGTGAGAAAGGATGTGATCCATTTTAGGGCATCTCCCTGGATACCGACGTGTCATAGTTTCTTGATAAGGGTGATTGGGGTTACAGTGTTGAATGCTGCTGAGAGGTCGAGGAGGATCAGAGCCGCTGTGTCTCCCTGGTCATTGAGGGCTTTGATGTCGTCAGTAGCAGTGATCAGGGTGGCCTCAGTGCCTTGGTTAGCCGGAAGCCGGTCTGGTAGGTATCCAGCAGGTTGTTGTTCTCCCGGTGTTCGATGAGTTGTCATTTGATGGCCTTCTTCAGGACTCTGGCAGGGAAGGGGAGCAGAGGGATGGGGAAGAAGTTCTGCATTTCGCTGGGGTCAACAGAGGGTTTCTTTAGGAGGAGTCTGAACTCTGCATGTTTCCATTAATCGGGGAAGGTGGCATTGTTGATGGATGGGTTGAGGATGAAGGTGAGTTTGACGCTGATTTCCTTGCTCCAGAGGATGAAGATTCAGGGCACTTTCCAACTGCTGAAAAAAAAAGTTTAGATCCTAAGCATGCAAACAACTTTCAGTCAATCTCTCTCCTTCCACTGCCGGCAAAACTGGTAGAGAAAGCAATGAACTCCCAGCTTAGTATGTTTCTTCATGAAATTCATTTACAACAAGGGGTGGTGATGGACAGAGTCTCTGAATTAAGCAGAGTACTCTCACCCAGTCAAGAGATCAGGGCTAGATCCAACACCGTTTTTTAGCTCATTGCACCATCCCAGTTTCAGAACCTGGCTGTATGCAAATTAGTCTGTCCCTGGCCCAGTGCATCATGGGAACAGGGCAGACCAGACTACAAAAGCCAATTCTTACACTGGGAAGGAAACAAGCTTCCGGGGACCGGTTTCTGGCATTTCAGCCGTCTTCGGCCCGGCTTGCTTGAATCCTGATGGTGCAATGAGCAAGGGACTCACATCTGAGCATACCCTTCCACGCTTAGGGTGGACAAAATTATTTACAACAAGGGGTGGTGATGGACAGAGTCTCTGAATTAAGCAGAGTACTCTCACCCAGTCAAGAGATCAGGGCTAGATCCAACACCGTTTTTTAGCTCATTGCACCATCCCAGTTTCAGAACCTGGCTGTATGCAAATTAGTCTGTCCCTGGCCCAGTGCATCATGGGAACAGGGCAGACCAGACTACAAAAGCCAATTCTTACACTGGGAAGGAAACAAGCTTCCGGGGACCGGTTTCTGGCATTTCAGCCGTCTTCGGCCCGGCTTGCTTGAATCCTGATGGTGCAATGAGCAAGGTACTCACATCTGAGCATACCCTTTCACGCTTAGGGTGGACAAAATTATTTACAACAAGGGGTGGTGATGGACAGAGTCTCTGAATTAAGCAGAGTACTCTCACCCAGTCAAGAGATCAGGGCTAGATCCAACACCGTTTTTTAGCTCATTGCACCATCCCAGTTTCAGAACCTGGCTGTATGCAAATTAGTCTGTCCCTGGCCCAGTGCATCATGGGAACAGGGCAGACCAGACTACAAAAGCCAATTCTTACACTGGGAAGGAAACAAGCTACCGGGGACCGGTTTCTGGCATTTCAGCCGTCTTCGGCCCGGCTTGCTTGAATCCTGATGGTGCAATGAGCAAGGGATTCACATCTGAGCATACCCTTCCACGCTTAGGGTGGACAAAATTATTTACAACAAGGGGTGGTGATGGACAGAGTCTCTGAATTAAGCAGAGTACTCTCACCCAGTCAAGAGTTCAGGGCTAGATCCAACGCCGTTTTTTAGCTCATTGCACCATCCCAGTTTCAGAACCTGGCTGTATGCAAATTAGTCTGTCCCTGGCCCAGTGCATCATGGGAACAGGGCAGACCAGACTACAAAAGCCAATTCTTACACTGGGAAGGAAACAAGCTTCCGGGGACCGGTTTCTGGCATTTCAGCCGTCTTCGGCCCGGCTTGCTTGAATCCTGATGGTGCAATGAGCAAGGGACTCACATCTGAGCATACCCTTCCACGCTTAGGGTGGACAAAATTATTTACAACAAGGGGTGGTGATGGACAGAGTCTCTGAATTAAGCAGAGTACTCTCGCCCAGTCAAGAGATCAGGGCTAGATCCAACACCGTTTTTTAGCTCATTGCACCATCCCAGTTTCAGAACCTGGCTGTATGCAAATTAGTCTGTCCCTGGCCCAGTGCATCATGGGAACAGGGCAGACCAGACTACAAAAGCCAATTCTTACACTGGGAAGGAAACAAGCTTCCGGGGACCGGTTTCTGGCATTTCAGCCGTCTTCGGCCCGGCTTGCTTGAATCCTGATGGTGCAATGAGCAAGGGACTCACATCTGAGCATACCCTTCCACGCTTAGGGTGGACAAAATTATTTACAACAAGGGGTGGTGATGGACAGAGTCTCTGAATTAAGCAGAGTACTCTCACCCAGTCAAGAGATCAGGGCTAGATCCAACACCATTTTTTAGCTCATTGCACCATCCCAGTTTCAGAACCTGGCTGTATGCAAATTAGTCTGTCCCTGGCCCAGTGCATCATGGGAACAGGGCAGACCAGACTACAAAAGCCAATTCTTACACTGGGAAGGAAACAAGCTTCCGGGGACCGGTTTCTGGCATTTCAGCCGTCTTCGGCCCGGCTTGCTTGAATCCTGATGGTGCAATGAGCAAGGGACTCACATCTGAGCATACCCTTCCACGCTTAGGGTGGACAAAATTATTTACAACAAGGGGTGGTGATGGACAGAGTCTCTGAATTAAGCAGAGTACTCTCACCCAGTCAAGAGATCAGGGCTAGATCCAACACCGTTTTTTAGCTCATTGCACCATCCCAGTTTCAGAACCTGGCTGTATGCAAATTAGTCTGTCCCTGGCCCAGTGCATCATGGGAACAGGGCAGACCAGACTACAAAAGCCAATTCTTACACTGGGAAGGAAACAAGCTTCCGGGGACCGGTTTCTGGCATTTCAGCCGTCTTCGGCCCGGCTTGCTTGAATCCTGATGGTGCAATGAGCAAGGGACTCACATCTGAGCATACCCTTCCACGCTTAGGGTGGACAAAATTATTTACAACAAGGGGTGGTGATGGACAGAGTCTCTGAATTAAGCAGAGTACTCTCACCCAGTCAAGAGATCAGGGCTAGATCCAACACCGTTTTTTAGCTCATTGCACCATCCCAGTTTCAGAACCTGGCTGTATGCAAATTAGTCTGTCCCCGGCCCAGTGCATCATGGGAACAGGGCAGACCAGACTACAAAAGCCAATTCTTACACTGGGAAGGAAACAAGCTTCCGGGGACCGGTTTCTGGCATTTCAGCCGTCTTCGGCCCGGCTTGCTTGAATCCTGATGGTGCAATGAGCAAGGGACTCACATCTGAGCATACCCTTCCACGCTTAGGGTGGACAACATTATTTACAACAAGGGGTGGTGATGGACAGAGTCTCTGAATTAAGCAGAGTACTCTCACCCAGTCAAGAGATCAGGGCTAGATCCAACACCGTTTTTTAGCTCATTGCACCATCCCAGTTTCAGAACCTGGCTGTATGCAAATTAGTCTGTCCCTGGCCCAGTGCATCATGGGAACAGGGCAGACCAGACTACAAAAGCCAATTCTTACACTGGGAAGGAAACAAGCTTCCGGGGACCGGTTTCTGGCATTTCAGCTGTCTTCGGCCCGGCTTGCTTGAATCCTGATGGTGCAATGAGCAAGGGACTCACATCTGAGCATACCCTTCCACGCTTAGGGTGGACAAAATTATTTACAACAAGGGGTGGTGATGGACAGAGTCTCTGAATTAAGCAGAGTACTCTCACCCAGTCAAGAGATCAGGGCTAGATCCAACACCGTTTTTTAGCTCATTGCACCATCCCAGTTTCAGAACCTGGCTGTATGCAAATTAGTCTGTCCCCGGCCCAGTGCATCATGGGAACAGGGCAGACCAGACTACAAAAGCCAATTCTTACACTGGGAAGGAAACAAGCTTCCGGGGACCGGTTTCTGGCATTTCAGCCGTCTTCGGCCCGGCTTGCTTGAATCCTGATGGTGCAATGAGCAAGGGACTCACATCTGAGCATACCCTTCCACGCTTAGGGTGGACAACATTATTTACAACAAGGGGTGGTGATGGACAGAGTCTCTGAATTAAGCAGAGTACTCTCACCCAGTCAAGAGATCAGGGCTAGATCCAACACCGTTTTTTAGCTCATTGCACCATCCCAGTTTCAGAACCTGGCTGTATGCAAATTAGTCTGTCCCTGGCCCAGTGCATCATGGGAACAGGGCAGACCAGACTACAAAAGCCAATTCTTACACTGGGAAGGAAACAAGCTTCCGGGGACCGGTTTCTGGCATTTCAGCTGTCTTCGGCCCGGCTTGCTTGAATCCTGATGGTGCAATGAGCAAGGGACTCACATCTGAGCATACCCTTCCACGCTTAGGGTGGACAAAATTATTTACAACAAGGGGTGGTGATGGACAGAGTCTCTGAATTAAGCAGAGTACTCTCACCCAGTCAAGAGATCAGGGCTAGATCCAACACCATTTTTTAGCTCATTGCACCATCCCAGTTTCAGAACCTGGCTGTATGCAAATTAGTCTGTCCCTGGCCCAGTGCATCTTGGGAACAGGGCAGACCAGACTACAAAAGCCAATTCTTACACTGGGAAGGAAACAAGCTTCCGGGGACCGGTTTCTGGCATTTCAGCCGTCTTCGGCCCGGCTTGCTTGAATCCTGATGGTGCAATGAGCAAGGGACTCACATCTGAGCATACCCTTCCACGCTTAGGGTGGACAAAATTATTTACAACAAGGGGTGGTGATGGACAGAGTCTCTGAATTAAGCAGAGTACTCTCACCCAGTCAAGAGATCAGGGCTAGATCCAACACCGTTTTTTAGCTCATTGCACCATCCCAGTTTCAGAACCTGGCTGTATGCAAATTAGTCTGTCCCTGGCCCAGTGCATCATGGGAACAGGGCAGACCAGACTACAAAAGCCAATTCTTACACTGGGAAGGAAACAAGCTTCCGGGGACCGGTTTCTGGCATTTCAGCCGTCTTCGGCCCGGCTTGCTTGAATCCTGATGGTGCAATGAGCAAGGGACTCACACCTGAGCATACCCTTCCACGCTTAGGGTGGACAAAATTATTTACAACAAGGGGTGGTGATGGACAGAGTCTCTGAATTAAGCAGAGTACTCTCACCCAGTCAAGAGATCAGGGCTAGATCCAACACCGTTTTTTAGCTCATTGCACCATCCCAGTTTCAGAACCTGGCTGTATGCAAATTAGTCTGTCCCTGGCCCAGTGCATCATGGGAACAGGGCAGACCAGACTACAAAAGCCAATTCTTACACTGGGAAGGAAACAAGCTTCCGGGGACCGGTTTCTGGCATTTCAGCCGTCTTCGGCCCGGCTTGCTTGAATCCTGATGGTGCAATGAGCAAGGGACTCACATCTGAGCATACCCTTCCACGCTTAGGGTGGACAAAATTATTTACAACAAGGGGTGGTGATGGACAGAGTCTCTGAATTAAGCAGAGTACTCTCACCCAGTCAAGAGATCAGGGCTAGATCCAACACCGTTTTTTAGCTCATTGCACCATCCCAGTTTCAGAACCTGGCTGTATGCAAATTAGTCTGTCCCTGGCCCAGTGCATCATGGGAACAGGGCAGACCAGACTACAAAAGCCAATTCTTACACTGGGAAGGAAACAAGCTTCCGGGGACCGGTTTCTGGCATTTCAGCCGTCTTCGGCCCGGCTTGCTTGAATCCTGATGGTGCAATGAGCAAGGGACTCACATCTGAGCATACCCTTCCACGATTAGGGTGGACAACATTATTTACAACAAGGGGTGGTGATGGACAGAGTCTCTGAATTAAGCAGAGTACTCTCACCCAGTCAAGAGATCAGGGCTAGATCCAACACCGTTTTTTAGCTCATTGCACCATCCCAGTTTCAGAACCTGGCTGTATGCAAATTAGTCTGTCCCTGGCCCAGTGCATCATGGGAACAGGGCAGACCAGACTACAAAAGCCAATTCTTACACTGGGAAGGAAACAAGCTTCCGGGGACCGGTTTCTGGCATTTCAGCCGTCTTCGGCCCGGCTTGCTTGAATCCTGATGGTGCAATGAGCAAGGGACTCACATCTGAGCATACCCTTCCATGCTTAGGGTGGACAAAATTATTTACAACAAGGGGTGGTGATGGACAGAGTCTCTGAATTAAGCAGAGTACTCTCACCCAGTCAAGAGATCAGGGCTAGATCCAACACCATTTTTTAGCTCATTGCACCATCCCAGTTTCAGAACCTGGCTGTATGCAAATTAGTCTGTCCCTGGCCCAGTGCATCATGGGAACAGGGCAGACCAGACTACAAAAGCCAATTCTTACACTGGGAAGGAAACAAGCTTCCGGGGACCGGTTTCTGGCATTTCAGCCATCTTCGGCCCGGCTTGCTTGAATCCTGATGGTGCAATGAGCAAGGGACTCACATCTGAGCATACCCTTCCACGCTTAGGGTGGACAAAATTATTTACAACAAGGGGTGGTGATGGACAGAGTCTCTGAATTAAGCAGAGTACTCTCACCCAGTCAAGAGATCAGGGCTAGATCCAACACCGTTTTTTAGCTCATTGCACCATCCCAGTTTCAGAACCTGGCTGTATGCAAATTAGTCTGTCCCTGGCCCAGTGCATCATGGGAACAGGGCAGACCAGACTACAAAAGCCAATTCTTACACTGGGAAGGAAACAAGCTTCCGGGGACCGGTTTCTGGCATTTCAGCCGTCTTCGGCCCGGCTTGCTTGAATCCTGATGGTGCAATGAGCAAGGGACTCACACCTGAGCATACCCTTCCACGCTTAGGGTGGACACAATTATTTACAACAAGGGGTGGTGATGGACAGAGTCTCTGAATTAAGCAGAGTACTCTCACCCAGTCAAGAGATCAGGGCTAGATCCAACACCGTTTTTTAGCTCATTGCACCATCCCAGTTTCAGAACCTGGCTGTATGCAAATTAGTCTGTCCCTGGCCCAGTGCATCATGGGAACAGGGCAGACCAGACTACAAAAGCCAATTCTTACACTGGGAAGGAAACAAGCTTCCGGGGACCGGTTTCTGGCATTTCAGCCGTCTTCGGCCCGGCTTGCTTGAATCCTGATGGTGCAATGAGCAAGGGACTCACATCTGAGCATACCCTTCCACGCTTAGGGTGGACAAAATTATTTACAACAAGGGGTGGTGATGGACAGAGTCTCTGAATTAAGCAGAGTACTCTCACCCAGTCAAGAGATCAGGGCTAGATCCAACACCGTTTTTTAGCTCATTGCACCATCCCAGTTTCAGAACCTGGCTGTATGCAAATTAGTCTGTCCCTGGCCCAGTGCATCATGGGAACAGGGCAGACCAGACTACAAAAGCCAATTCTTACACTGGGAAGGAAACAAGCTACCGGGGACCGGTTTCTGGCATTTCAGCCGTCTTCGGCCCGGCTTGCTTGAATCCTGATGGTGCAATGAGCAAGGGACTCACATCTGAGCATACCCTTCCACGCTTAGGGTGGACAAAATTATTTACAACAAGGGGTGGTGATGGACAGAATCTCTGAATTAAGCAGAGTACTCTCACCCAGTCAAGAGATCAGGGCTAGATCCAACACCGTTTTTTAGCTCATTGCACCATCCCAGTTTCAGAACCTGGCTGTATGCAAATTAGTCTGTCCCTGGCCCAGTGCATCATGGGAACAGGGCAGACCAGACTACAAAAGCCAATTCTTACACTGGGAAGGAAACAAGCTTCCGGGGACCGGTTTCTGGCATTTCAGCCGTCTTCGGCCCGGCTTGCTTGAATCCTGATGGTACAATGAGCAAGGGACTCACATCTGAGCATACCCTTCCACGCTTAGGGTGGACAAAATTATTTACAACAAGGGGTGGTGATGGACAGAGTCTCTGAATTAAGCAGAGTACTCTCACCCAGTCAAGAGATCAGGGCTAGATCCAACACCGTTTTTTAGCTCATTGCACCATCCCAGTTTCAGAACCTGGCTGTATGCAAATTAGTCTGTCCCTGGCCCAGTGCATCATGGGAACAGGGCAGACCAGACTACAAAAGCCAATTCTTACACTGGGAAGGAAACAAGCTTCCGGGGACCGGTTTCTGGCATTTCAGCCGTCTTCGGCCCGGCTTGCTTGAATCCTGATGGTGCAATGAGCAAGGGACTCACATCTGAGCATACCCTTCCACGCTTAGGGTGGACAAAATTATTTACAACAAGGGGTGGTGATGGACAGAGTCTCTGAATTAAGCAGAGTACTCTCACCCAGTCAAGAGATCAGGGCTAGATCCAACACCGTTTTTAAGCTCATTGCACCATCCCAGTTTCAGAACCTGGCTGTATGCAAATTAGTCTGTCCCTGGCCCAGTGCATCATGGGAACAGGGCAGACCAGACTACAAAAGCCAATTCTTACACTGGGAAGGAAACAAGCTTCCGGGGACCAGTTTCTGGCATTTCAGCCGTCTTCGGCCCGGCTTGCTTGAATCCTGATGGTGCAATGAGCAAGGGACTCACATCTGAGCATACCCTTCCACGCTTAGGGTGGACAACATTATTTACAACAAGGGGTGGTGATGGACAGAGTCTCTGAATTAAGCAGAGTACTCTCACCCAGTCAAGAGATCAGGGCTAGATCCAACACCGTTTTTTAGCTCATTGCACCATCCCAGTTTCAGAACCTGGCTGTATGCAAATTAGTCTGTCCCTGGCACAGTGCATCATGGGAACAGGGCAGACCAGACTACAAAAGCCAATTCTTACACTGGGAAGGAAACAAGCTTCCGGGGACCAGTTTCTGGCATTTCAGCCGTCTTCGGCCCGGCTTGCTTGAATCCTGATGGTGCAATGAGCAAGGGACTCACATCTGAGCATACCCTTCCACGCTTAGGGTGGACAAAATTATTTACAACAAGGGGTGGTGATGGACAGAGTCTCTGAATTAAGCAGAGTACTCTCACCCAGTCAAGAGATCAGGGCTAGATCCAACACCATTTTTTAGCTCATTGCACCATCCCAGTTTCAGAACCTGGCTGTATGCAAATTAGTCTGTCCCTGGCCCAGTGCATCATGGGAACAGGGCAGACCAGACTACAAAAGCCAATTCTTACACTGGGAAGGAAACAAGCTTCCGGGGACCGGTTTCCGGCATTTCAGCCGTCTTCGGCCCGGCTTGCTTGAATCCTGATGGTGCAATGAGCAAGGGACTCACATCTGAGCATACCCTTCCACGCTTAGGGTGGACAAAATTATTTACAACAAGGGGTGGTGATGGACAGAGTCTCTGAATTAAGCAGAGTACTCTCACCCAGTCAAGAGATCAGGGCTAGATCCAACACCGTTTTTTAGCTCATTGCACCATCCCAGTTTCAGAACCTGTCTGTATGCAAATTAGTCTGTCCCTGGCCCAGTGCATCATGGGAACAGGGCAGACCAGACTACAAAAGCCAATTCTTACACTGGGAAGGAAACAAGCTTCCGGGGACCGGTTTCTGGCATTTCAGCCGTCTTCGGCCCGGCTTGCTTGAATCCTGATGGTGCAATGAGCAAGGGACTCACACCTGAGCATACCCTTCCACGCTTAGGGTGGACAAAATTATTTACAACAAGGGGTGGTGATGGACAGAGTCTCTGAATTAAGCAGAGTACTCTCACCCAGTCAAGAGATCAGGGCTAGATCCAACACCGTTTTTTAGCTCATTGCACCATCCCAGTTTCAGAACCTGGCTGTATGCAAATTAGTCTGTCCCTGGCCCAGTGCATCATGGGAACAGGGCAGACCAGACTACAAAAGCCAATTCTTACACTGGGAAGGAAACAAGCTTCCGGGGACCGGTTTCTGGCATTTCAGCCGTCTTCGGCCCGGCTTGCTTGAATCCTGATGGTGCAATGAGCAAGGGACTCACATATGAGCATACCCTTCCACGCTTAGGGTGGACAAAATTATTTACAACAAGGGGTGGTGATGGACAGAGTCTCTGAATTAAGCAGAGTACTCTCACCCAGTCAAGAGATCAGGGCTAGATCCAACACCGTTTTTTAGCTCATTGCACCATCCCAGTTTCAGAACCTGGCTGTATGCAAATTAGTCTGTCCCTGGCCCAGTGCATCATGGGAACAGGGCAGACCAGACTACAAAAGCCAATTCTTACACTGGGAAGGAAACAAGCTACCGGGGACCGGTTTCTGGCATTTCAGCCGTCTTCGGCCCGGCTTGCTTGAATCCTGATGGTCCAATGAGCAAGGGACTCACATCTGAGCATACCCTTCCACGCTTAGGGTGGACAAAATTATTTACAACAAGGGGTGGTGATGGACAGAGTCTCTGAATTAAGCAGAGTACTCTCACCCAGTCAAGAGATCAGGGCTAGATCCAACACCGTTTTTTAGCTCATTGCACCATCCCAGTTTCAGAACCTGGCTGTATGCAAATTAGCCTGTCCCTGGCCCAGTGCATCATGGGAACAGGGCAGACCAGACTACAAAAGCCAATTCTTACACTGGGAAGGAAACAAGCTTCCGGGGACCGGTTTCTGGCATTTCAGCCGTCTTCGGCCCGGCTTGCTTGAATCCTGATGGTGCAATGAGCAAGGGACTCACATCTGAGCATACCCTTCCACGCTTAGGGTGGACAAAATTATTTACAACAAGGGGTGGTGATGGACAGAGTCTCTGAATTAAGCAGAGTACTCTCACCCAGTCAAGAGATCAGGGCTAGATCCAACACCGTTTTTTAGCTCATTGCACCATCCCAGTTTCAGAACCTGGCTGTATGCAAATTAGTCTGTCCCTGGCCCAGTGCATCATGGGAACAGGGCAGACCAGACTACAAAAGCCAATTCTTACACTGGGAAGGAAACAAGCTACCGGGGACCGGTTTCTGGCATTTCAGCAGTCTTCGGCCCGGCTTGCTTGAATCCTGATGGTCCAATGAGCAAGGGACTCACATCTGAGCATACCCTTCCACGCTTAGGGTGGACAAAATTATTTACAACAAGGGGTGGTGATGGACAGAGTCTCTGAATTAAGCAGAGTACTCTCACCCAGTCAAGAGATCAGGGCTACATCCAACACCGTTTTTTAGCTCATTGCACCATCCCAGTTTCAGAACCTGGCTGTATGCAAATTAGTCTGTCCCTGGCCCAGTGCATCATGGGAACAGGGCAGACCAGACTACAAAAGCCAATTCTTACACTGGGAAGGAAACAAGCTTCCGGGGACCGGTTTCTGGCATTTCAGCCGTCTTCGGCCCGGCTTGCTTGAATCCTGATGGTGCAATGAGCAAGGGACTCACATCTGAGCATACCCTTCCACGCTTAGGGTGGACAAAATTATTTACAACAAGGGGTGGTGATGGACAGAGTCTCTGAATTAAGCAGAGTACTCTCACCCAGTCAAGAGATCAGGGCTAGATCCAACACCGTTTTTTAGCTCATTGCACCATCCCAGTTTCAGAACCTGGCTGTATGCAAATTAGTCTGTCCCTGGCCCAGTGCATCATGGGAACAGGGCAGACCAGACTACAAAAGCCAATTCTTACACTGGGAAGGAAACAAGCTTCCGGGGACCGGTTTCTGGCATTTCAGCCGTCTTCGGCCCGGCTTGCTTGAATCCTGATGGTGCAATGAGCAAGGGACTCACATCTGAGCATACCCTTCCACGCTTAGGGTGGACAAAATTATTTACAACAAGGGGTGGTGATGGACAGAGTCTCTGAATTAAGCAGAGTACTCTCACCCAGTCAAGAGATCAGGGCTAGATCCAACACCGTTTTTTAGCTCATTGCACCATCCCAGTTTCAGAACCTGGCTGTATGCAAATTAGTCTGTCCCTGGCCCAGTGCATCATGGGAACAGGGCAGACCAGACTACAAAAGCCAATTCTTACACTGGGAAGGAACCAAGCTTCCGGGGACCGGTTTCTGGCATTTCAGCCGTCTTCGGCACGGCTTGCTTGAATCCTGATGGTGCAATGAGCAAGGGACTCACATCTGAGCATACCCTTCCACGCTTAGGGTGGACAAAATTATTTACAACAAGGGGTGGTGTTGGACAGAGTCTCTGAATTAAGCAGAGTACTCTCACCCAGTCAAGAGATCAGGGCTAGATCCAACACCGTTTTTTAGCTCATTGCACCATCCCAGTTTCAGAACCTGGCTGTATGCAAATTAGTCTGTCCCTGGCCCAGTGCATCATGGGAACAGGGCAGACCAGACTACAAAAGCCAATTCTTACACTGGGAAGGAAACAAGCTTCCGGGGACCGGTTTCTGGCATTTCAGCCGTCTTCGGCCCGGCTTGCTTGAATCCTGATGGTGCAATGAGCAAGGGACTCACATCTGAGCATACCCTTCCACGCTTAGGGTGGACAAAATTATTTACAACAAGGGGTGGTGATGGACAGAGTCTCTGAATTAAGCAGAGTACTCTCACCCAGTCAAGAGATCAGGGCTAGATCCAACACCGTTTTTTAGCTCATTGCACCATCCCAGTTTCAGAACCTGGCTGTATGCAAATTAGTCTGTCCCTGGCCCAATGCATCATGGGAACAGGGCAGACCAGACTACAAAAGCCAATTCTTACACTGGGAAGGAAACAAGCTTCCGGGGACCGGTTTCTGGCATTTCAGCCGTCTTCGGCCCGGCTTGCTTGAATCCTGATGGTGCAATGAGCAAGGGACTCACATCTGAGCATACCCTTCCACGCTTAGGGTGGACAAAATTATTTACAACAAGGGGTGGTGATGGACAGAGTCTCTGAATTAAGCAGAGTACTCTCACCCAGTCAAGAGATCAGGGCTAGATCCAACACCGTTTTTTAGCTCATTGCACCATCCCAGTTTCAGAACCTGGCTGTATGCAAATTAGTCTGTCCCTGGCCCAGTGCATCATGGGAACAGGGCAGACCAGACTACAAAATCCAATTCTTACACTGGGAAGGAAACAAGCTTCCGGGGACCGGTTTCTGGCATTTCAGCCGTCTTCGGCCCGGCTTGCTTGAATCCTGATGGTGCAATGAGCAAGGGACTCACATCTGAGCATACCCTTCCACGCTTAGGGTGGACAAAATTATTTACAACAAGGGGTGGTGATGGACAGAGTCTCTGAATTAAGCAGAGTACTCTCACCCAGTCAAGAGATCAGGGCTAGATCCAACACCGTTTTTTAGCTCATTGCACCATCCCAGTTTCAGAACCTGGCTGTATGCAAATTAGTCTGTCCCTGGCCCAGTGCATCATGGGAACAGGGCAGACCAGACTACAAAAGCCAATTCTTACACTGGGAAGGAAACAAGCTTCCGGGGACCGGTTTCTGGCATTTCAGCCGTCTTCGGCCCGGCTTGCTTGAATCCTGATGGTGCAATGAGCAAGGGACTCACATCTGAGCATACCCTTCCACGCTTAGGGTGGACAACATTATTTACAACAAGGGGTGGTGATGGACAGAGTCTCTGAATTAAGCAGAGTACTCTCACCCAGTCAAGAGATCAGGGCTAGATCCAACACCGTTTTTTAGCTCATTGCACCATCCCTTTTTCAGAACCTGGCTGTATGCAAATTAGTCTGTCCCTGGCCCAGTGCATCATGGGAACAGGGCAGACCAGACTACAAAAGCCAATTCTTACACTGGGAAGGAAACAAGCTTCCGGGGACCGGTTTCTGGCATTTCAGCCGTCTTCGGCCCGGCTTGCTTGAATCCTGATGGTGCAATGAGCAAGTGACTCACATCTGAGCATACCCTTCCACGCTTAGGGTGGACAAAATTATTTACAACAAGGGGTGGTGATGGACAGAGTCTCTGAATTAAGCAGAGTACTCTCACCCAGTCAAGAGATCAGCGCTAGATCCAACACCATTTTTTAGCTCATTGCACCATCCCAGTTTCAGAACCTGGCTGTATGCAAATTAGTCTGTCCCTGGCCCAGTGCATCATGGGAACAGGGCAGACCAGACTACAAAAGCCAATTCTTACACTGGGAAGGAAACAAGCTTCCGGGGACCGGTTTCTGGCATTTCAGCCGTCTTCGGCCCGGCTTGCTTGAATCCTGATGGTGCAATGAGCAAGGGACTCACACCTGAGCATACCCTTCCACGCTTAGGGTGGACAAAATTATTTACAACAAGGGGTGGTGATGGACAGAGTCTCTGAATTAAGCAGAGTACTCTCACCCAGTCAAGAGATCAGGGCTAGATCCAACACCGTTTTTTAGCTCATTGCACCATCCCCGTTTCAGAACCTGGCTGTATGCAAATTAGTCTGTCCCTGGCCCAGTGCATCATGGGAACAGGGCAGACCAGACTACAAAAGCCAATTCTTACACTGGGAAGGAAACAAGCTTCCGGGGACCGGTTTCTGGCATTTCAGCCGTCTTCGGCCCGGCTTGCTTGAATCCTGATGGTGCAATGAGCAAGGGACTCACATCTGAGCATACCCTTCCACGCTTAGGGTGGACAAAATTATTTACAACAAGGGGTGGTGATGGACAGAGTCTCTGAATTAAGCAGAGTACTCTCACCCAGTCAAGAGATCAGGGCTAGATCCAACACCGTTTTTTAGCTCATTGCACCATCCCAGTTTCAGAACCTGGCTGTATGCAAATTAGTCTGTCCCTGGCCCAGTGCATCATGGAAACAGGGCAGACCAGACTACAAAAGCCAATTCTTACACTGGGAAGGAAACAAGCTTCCGGGGACCGGTTTCTGGCATTTCAGCCGTCTTCGGCCCGGCTTGCTTGAATCCTGATGGTGCAATGAGCAAGGGACTCACATCTGAGCATACCCTTCCACGCTTGTAGTCTGGTCTGCCCTGTTCCCATGATGCACTGGGCCAGGGACAGACTAATTTGCATACAGCCAGGTTCTGAAACTGGGATGGTGCAATGAGCTAAAAAACGGTGTTGGATCGAGCCCTGATCTCTTGACTGGGTGAGAGTATTCTGCTTAATTCAGAGACTCTGTCCCTCACCACCCCTTGTTGTAAATATTTTTGTCCACCCTAAGCGTGGAAGGGTATACTCAGACATGAGTCCCTTGCTCATTGCACCATCAGGATTCAAGCAAGCCGGGCCGAAGACGGCTGTAATGCCAGAAACCGGTCCCCGGAAGCTTGTTTCCTTCCCAGTGTAAGAATTGGCTTTTGTAGTCTGGTCTGCCCTGTTCCCATGATGCACTGGGCCAGGGACAGACTAATTTGCATACAGCCAGGTTCTGAAACTGGGATGGTGCAATGAGCTAAAAAACGGTGTTGGATCTAGCCCTGATCTTTTGACTGGGTGAGAGTATTCTGCTTAATTCAGAGACTCTGTCCCTCACCACCCCTTGTTGTAAATATTTTTGTCCACCCTAAGCGTGGAAGGGTATACTCAGACATGAGTCCCTTGCTCATTGCACCATCAGGATTCAAGCAAGCCGGGCCGAAGACGGCTGTAATGCCAGAAACCGGTCCCCGGAAGCTTGTTTCCTTCCCAGTGTAAGAATTGGCTTTTGTAGTCTGGTCTGCCCTGTTCCCATGATGCACTGGGCCAGGGACAGACTAATTTGCATACAGCCAGGTTCTGAAACTGGGATGGTGCAATGAGCTAAAAAACGGTGTTGGATCTAGCCCTGATCTCTTGACTGGGTGAGAGTATTCTGCTTAATTCAGAGACTCTGTCCCTCACCACCCCTTGTTGTAAATATTTTTGTCCACCCTAAGCGTGGAAGGGTATACTCAGACATGAGTCCCTTGCTCATTGCACCATCAGGATTCAAGCAAGCCGGGCCGAAGATGGCTGTAATGCCAGAAACCGGTCCCCGGAAGCTTGTTTCCTTCCCAGTGTAAGAATTGGCTTTTGTAGTCTGGTCTGCCCTGTTCCCATGATGCACTGGGCCAGAGACAGACTAATTTGCATACAGCCAGGTTCTGAAACTGGGATGGTGCAATGAGCTAAAAAACGGTGTTGGATCTAGCCCTGATCTCTTGACTGGGTGAGAGTATTCTGCTTAATTCAGAGACTCTGTCCCTCACCACCCCTTGTTGTAAATATTTTTGTCCACCCTAAGCGTGGAAGGGTATACTCAGACATGAGTCCCTTGCTCATTGCACCATCAGGATTCAAGCAAGCCGGGCCGAAGACGGCTGTAATGCCAGAAACCGGTCCCCGGAAGCTTGTTTCCTTCCCAGTGTAAGAATTGGCTTTTGTAGTCTGGTCTGCCCTGTTCCCATGATGCACTGGGCCAGGGACAGACTAATTTGCATACAGCCAGGTTCTGAAACTGGGATGGTGCAATGAGCTAATAAACGGTGTTGGATCTAGCCCTGATCTCTTGACTGGGTGAGAGTATTCTGCTTAATTCAGAGACTCTGTCCCTCACCACCCCTTGTTGTAAATATTTTTGTCCACCCTAAGCGTGGAAGGGTATACTCAGACATGAGTCCCTTGCTCATTGCACCATCAGGATTCAAGATAGCCGGGCCGAAGACGGCTGTAATGCCAGAAACCGGTCCCCGGAAGCTTGTTTCCTTCCCAGTGTAAGAATTGGCTTTTGTAGTCTGGTCTGCCCTGTTCCCATGATGCACTGGGCCAGGGACAGACTAATTTGCATACAGCCAGGTTCTGAAACTGGGATGGTGCAATGAGCTAAAAAACGGTGTTGGATCTAGCCCTGATCTCTTGACTGGGTGAGAGTATTTTGCTTAATTCAGAGACTCTGTCCCTCACCACCCCTTGTTGTAAATATTTTTGTCCACCCTAAGCGTGGAAGGGTATACTCAGACATGAGTCCCTTGCTCATTGCACCATCAGGATTCAAGCAAGCCGGGCCGAAGACGGCTGTAATGCCAGAAACCGGTCCCCGGAAGCTTGTTTCCTTCCCAGTGTAAGAATTGGCTTTTGTAGTCTGGTCTGCCCTGTTCCCATGATGCACTGGGCCAGGGACAGACTAATTTGCATACAGCCAGGTTCTGAAACTGGGATGGTGCAATGAGCTAAAAAACGGTGTTGGATCTAGCCCTGATCTCTTGACTGGGTGAGAGTATTCTGCTTAATTCAGAGACTCTGTCCCTCACCACCCCTTGTTGTAAATATTTTTGTCCACCCTAAGCGTGGAAGGGTATACTCAGACATGAGTCCCTTGCTCATTGCACCATCAGGATTCAAGCAAGCCGGGCCGAAGACGGCTGTAATGCCAGAAACCGGTCCCCGGAAGCTTGTTTCCTTCCCAGTGTAAGAATTGGCTTTTGTAGTCTGGTCTGCCCTGTTCCCATGATGCACTGGGCCAGGGACAGACTAATTTGCATACAGCCAGGTTCTGAAACTGGGATGGTGCAATGAGCTAAAAAACGGTGTTGGATCTAGCCCTGATCTCTTGACTGGGTGAGAGTATTCTGCTTAATTCAGAGACTCTGTCCCTCACCACCCCTTGTTGTAAATATTTTTGTCCACCCTAAGCGTGGAAGGGTATACTCAGACATGAGTCCCTTGCTCATTGCACCATCAGGATTCAAGCAAGCCGGGCCGAAGACGGCTGTAATGCCAGAAACCGGTCCCCGGAAGCTTGTTTCCTTCCCAGTGTAAGAATTGGCTTTTGTAGTCTGGTCTGCCCTGTTCCCATGATGCACTGGACCAGGGACAGACTAATTTGCATACAGCCAGGTTCTGAAACTGGGAGGGTGCAATGAGCTAAAAAACGGTGTTGGATCTAGCCCTGATCTCTTGACTGGGTGAGAGTATTCTGCTTAATTCAGAGACTCTGTCCCTCACCACCCCTTGTTGTAAATATTTTTGTCCACCCTAAGCGTGGAATGGTATACTCAGACATGAGTCCCTTGCTCATTGCACCATCAGGATTCAAGCAAGCCGGGCCGAAGACGGCTGTAATGCCAGAAACCGGTCCCCGGAAGCTTGTTTCCTTCCCAGTGTAAGAATTGGCTTTTGTAGTCTGGTCTGCCCTGTTCCCATGATGCACTGGGCCAGGGACAGACTAATTTGCATACAGCCAGGTTCTGAAACTGGGATGGTGCAATGAGCTAAAAAACGGTGTTGGATCTAGCCCTGATCTCTTGACTGGGTGAGAGTATTCTGCTTAATTCAGAGACTCTGTCCCTCACCACCCCTTGTTGTAAATATTTTTGTCCACCCTAAGCGTGGAAGGGTATACTCAGACATGAGTCCCTTGCTCATTGCACCATCAGGATTCAAGCAAGCCGGGCCGAAGACGGCTGTAATGCCAGAAACCGGTCCCCGGAAGCTTGTTTCCTTCCCAGTGTAAGAATTGGCTTTTGTAGTCTGGTCTGCCCTGTTCCCATGATGCACTGGGCCAGGGACAGACTAATTTGCATACAGCCAGGTTCTGAAACTGGGATGGTGCAATGAGCTAATAAACGGTGTTGGATCTAGCCCTGATCTCTTGACTGGGTGAGAGTATTCTGCTTAATTCAGAGACTCTGTCCCTCACCACCCCTTGTTGTAAATATCTTCATGAAATTCAGGCTCTAGATCCCACTCAATATGGGTTCAGAGAAGGGTACAGCCCTTATAAAATTAACAGAAGAAATTAGGGAAGCCCTGGATCAGGGAGGTAAGGCAGCATTAATCATGCTGGATCTCTCAGTGGCCTTCGATACGGTCCATCATGACTCCTGACGGATCATCTGTCAATGTGCGGGATCCAGGGCAAAGCATGGAAGTTACTAAAAAACCTTTCTAACCGACAGAACACAAATTGTGTCTCTGGTAAAATTCTACTCTAAACCTTTTTCCCTACATTGTGGAGTGACGCACGGGTTATCCCTTAGTCCCACTCTTTTTAATGTGTACGTATCATCCTTGGCCGCCCTGATCAGATCCTTCAGTGTCAGTCTCACCTCCTACACGGACGATACACAAATTGTTGTGTCTCTGCTGCCAGGGCTTGAAGCAGGCAAGAGTAAAAGGGGCCATGACCACATGAAAGCAACCAAAATCTGGATGACACAGAATTGCCTGGAGCTCAACTCGGGCAAAACTGAGATCATCATGTTTGGGAATAATGCAAACTTCAGGACCTCCGACTGGTGGCTGGAAGAATTGGACACTCTCCCTAAATCCACTAGGAAACCAAAAATCCTAAGAGTTATAGTGGATGACAGACTAAATTTGTAAGTATACAACAGAGGGGGACCTAAAAAGGACAATATTTATGGGGGTCCAGTGTACGTGTCCTAAGAACCCATAATCAATTGTTGTACAAAGTTCCCCAAGGAGTGATGTTCGTATGGCAGTTGAAATGTCTCTCTCTCTAAGAGAATGTATAGAGGTTTGTAAGGGAAACAAGGAAATCCCTTATCGGAACTTAGGATGCCTCACACAACTAATTAGCTTGACGACAGCTGTCATCTTGCCAGATGGTTGTCTCGTCTCATCATCGGCTTCCTGCTCCAACGTCAAGCCGGCGCTGCAATGCCTGACGGGTAGCACAAGTTGCTACACTTTTGTGGAGTTCTTTTGTTCCTGGCCGTTAGTTGGGTGCGTGTGAGGGGCCTAAGTGGTGAAGTAGTGAGCATGAAAAAGTGTTTGATTAAAAAAGGTAAGTTAGTCTACTAAGAAGACTTTATTCGTGTAGCTAACTGCCTTATTAAAAAATTGGGTGAAGGGAGGGGTACCGGGGCTCAAAAACAATGTAGATTGGCCTTGTTCAACCCTCACTTATAATCTGGTCAACATGTTTCATGCCTTATAGGCAATTCTTCAGGACCTAATAGTGCTCATAAACTCATAGAGAGCCCGATAGGGCTGTGAATTGTGCAATATTCAACCTGAGGGGTCAGTCACCCTGGCAGGAAGAAGTCCTGCATGGAAATCAGACCTAAAAGGAAAATAACCCAGTCAGTATTCTCCACAGACACATACATGGATTTCTATGTAGGTCAATGTTGTATATAACGACCATAAGTCTGAGCGTGAGTTATCGCTTCAGTAGAGTCGTGTGATAAAATTAAGAATTAAGAGAGAGAGAAAAACACACAATTTGCCAAACATCTATTCATGCATGTATAGAAACCAATTGTATCTATATTATCTACGCGACCAAAAACCTGCTCCAAAATCGTCAGTCAGGTTTGGTTGGTAGTGCAACAAGTGAGGAGCCAAGTGTGCCCAAAGAACAGGAAAGAGGGAAAAGAGGGTGTTTGAGAGAGAAGTCTTACCCTCAGTCCCTAGTATTAGTCTCAACAGACTGTTCTTGTGGGACCACAGCTTCAGGCAATATACCTGTAAATGGAGGAAAAGGATAGTGGGTAAGGTGGCAAGGTGGCAACCCGGGCGTTCAGGAACAGACAGCTGCCCGTCTGTGGTCTCAACCCACCACCCGTCGGCGCCCGTGAGGCATACCCCTCGAGCTAGGCAGCAGTGCAAGAAGAGACGCCACGGGTGCCCATCGGGCCCCAACCCAGTCACAGCGTACCACTGGTCGTCGGCAGGGTGGCAAACCGGATCAGGATGGTCCCTGCGAGGCCCCTGTGGTGGGTCGTGACCCAAAGGCCCCACGCGGGTCCCAAACCGCCCCACTTAACCCGGTCGAGGGCAGTCTCCCGGCACTCCTGCGTGGCGGGACCGAAACCCAGACAGCCTCGCTGGAGGGTCCGAGGGTTTGAGATAGTCGTGGTAGTTTTATCCTACAGCACAGTGCAACACCTTACCTGGTCAGCGCTTGGTCGTGGCTTCTAAACACCTACCCCCACAATAAGACGTGACACGGCACGTAGAACAGCTGGCACCGTTCAGTGCTTCCTGCCACTGTTAAATACGGCCCAGCGAGGCCGTTGTTTGTGGGCGTGTCTGAGGCTTCGTTGCCAAGCGACGTGGCCAAACCCAGCACGGTGATGCATGTGGGAGGGGGTAACTCCAAGCCGTGGCGCCGTGATGGCGCGCCATGTTTAAATGGGGTAAACGATGAGGAGATCGATTGTGTGCGGAGTTGGTAACAAATCTGTTTCGTCTGTATGGATCGAGGGACTATTATGCTGTAGTGAAATAGTCGATCCAGTCTAATCCCCATAAAACCGGGAGTCATGGATAGAATTTACCACTTCGACATATACGTTCATGATAAGTGCTCTATAGCCCCGGGAATGGGTTGGGGTCCAGAGTGCCCATGGTCATATAATTGGTTAAACAAAAAGTTAAACAAAAAGTTAAACAAAACCCATCCAATCAATAGCACAATGTCTAGAGACAAACGACGCACCAAGGGTGACTATACACTGTTGCTAAGCGATGTGATGTTGCGTGTGGGAGGGAGCAACTCCAAGACGTGGCGTCCTAATGGCGTGCCATGTTTAAACGGGGTAAACAATGAGGAGATCGATTGTGTGCGGAGTTTGTGACAATTCAGTGCCGTATGTATGAATGAATCAAGGGACTATTATGCTGTAGTGAAATAGTCGATCCAATCTAATCCCTATTAGACCGGGAGTCATGGATAGAACTGGCCATTTCGACATATACGTTCATGATCAGTACTCAATAGCCCCGGGAATGGGTTAAGGTCAAAAATGCCCGCAGTCATATTAATGGTTAAACAACACCAATCCAATCAATAGCACAATGTCTAGAGACTGGTGACTGTACACTAAGAACACAGAGAAGGCCGCAGAGGAATGAACTATCTGGACAGCATATTTCACGGGACAGAGTCATTAAGTGCTTGGGTGTCTAATTGTAGGCGATGTACCCATCTTTGTTCGATTCTGTATAAAGCCTGTTGACTAATGGATGGGTGACATTCCAACACGATCCATTGTATACTTTCAGCAGTGTGGCCTTGTTGTTTGCAATGGTCATACAAGCGTGTATGTGTCTTGGTGCAGCGGATGTTGCTGTTGTGTTCCATAATGCGTATTTTTACAGTACGCATCGTCATCCCAATGTACTTGAGCCCGCAATGGCAGATAAGCATATAAATGCATTTACTGCGATTACAGTTCGTGTGCTTGTTAAGATGCCATATGAAGGTATCAGTTAGTATGACAGATTTAGCTTGTTTGGACTGGGGACAGACGACACAGTTGCCACACCGGAAATGTCCCACAACTGGAGGTAGCTCCCATAGGGTATTCACGGGACGGGTACTCGTTTTCTTGGGGCGGGTGTGAATCAGGGTATCCTTAAGATTAGTTGTTCTTTTGAAGGCAAAACGAGGCCGGGGGATGTCCAGACCAGCTGAATTAAGGATCCCCCAATGGGTATTCACCGTTTTTTTAATAAACGTAGAGTTCTTGGTGTAAGAAGTTACACATGTAATGATATCATCTGTCTCCTTTGTATGTGTCTCTAGGAGAGATTCTCTGTTGTTGTTGAGTGCTCTCTTCACCGATTGTTTCAGTAATCTGGTGGGGTACCCCTATCCCGGAGTTTGTGTTGTAGGGTATTCGCCTCCCGTTTGTAGTCTGTAACTGTAGTACAATTTCTGCGGATCCTCAGAAATTGGCCAAACGGCAAATTGTCCCTCAAAGCCCTGGTGTGATGGCTGTTGTAGAGAAGGAGGCTGTTTCCGTCGGTCTCTTTTTTGTAGAGGGTTGTTGTAATTTCTGTGGGTCCTAACAGGATTGTCAAATCCAAGAAGGGTAATGAGTGTTCAGACATGGTCCCTGTGAATTTTAAGAATGGATCTTGAAGGTTAATCCATGTACAAAAGGCATCACAACTCGCCCGGTCACCTTTCCAGAAGATCAGGATATCGTCGATATAGCGACGCCATAAGGTCAGGTTTTCCAGGAAGGGGTTATGATCAGGAGAATAGATGAAGTATTTTTCAAAAGTGGCCATGTATATGCATGCCAGGCTCGGTGTGAAAGTCGATCCCATTGATGTTCGACGGATCTGGTGGTATAGCTGTGACTCGAAGATTTGCTGATTTGAAGAAATTCTCCGTTAGGGCTATGTTAGCCAATGCCATGATAAAAGAGATCGGGGTAGGAGATGACCATTCTTCAGACCTCAAAGTTGACTCAACTGCCTCTAAAGTAGCCTGTTGGGGGATGTTCGAATACAAGGCTTCCACGTCCAATGTTAGTAGGATGTCGACATCTTCTCTGCCATCCACATCGTTGATCAAGCGTAGGACATCCCTAGTGTCCTGGAGATAGGAAGAAATTTTCTTCACTACCAGTTGTAAAAAGACGTCACAAAATTGGGACAGTGGTTCCAGTAGAGATCCTATACCGGAGACAATGGGTCTACCAGGAACAGGGGTGACACCCTTGTGGATTTTGGGAAGTGTGTAAAAATAGGGTGTGACGGGTTCCGTTGTAATGAGGAAGTCCGCTTCCTTCTTGGTTATCCATTCATTCGTTTCACCCTCGATCACCAGACTCATGATGGTAGTAGTCAAACGTTTCGTTGGATCCACGGTGAGAGGTCTATAGTGGGTGTTATTGGATAACTGCCGTCTGCATTCTAGGTCATAGTCGTCATGATCTTGGATGACCGTGGCACCCCCTTTATCTGCTTGTTTGATGACAATGGTTTCGTCATTGCCCAAGGGGATGGAGGCTTGTCTCTCAGCATTCGACAGGTTGTGGAACTGGTTGACATGAGGTTTGTCCTTGAGGCTGGCCAGGACTGCTCGCTCGAATGTAAGGACCTCTGCAGGGACCATCCCATCTGTTGGAGTGAAAGTAGAAGGTTTCCTTAGTCCAGTATCTTGACTCCTTGATTCAGGTTTGTCGTCAAAGAAAGCACGTAAACGTATCTTTCTGAAAAGTTGTCTGATTTCAATCATTTCTTGAAAGCTGTCTGGGGTAGGTGTAGGGACAAACCCCAGTCCTTTTTCTAAGACGCTTTTTTCTGTTGGGGACAGGACTTTTGTTGAGAGGTTGACTATTAAACTCTTCTCCCCCTGGTGGAGGTGCTCCTGGTTTCCATCATGGTCTGCAGTGTGGGCTGGTCTTGCCATTGTACCCCTTTCTGTCCACCTCGCTTTCGCCCTCTTCCTCTGCCCCAACCTGTGCCTTGAAAAGGTGGCGGGTTCAAAGGGTAAAATTGCGGTGGACCCTGTGGGTAGAAGGGGTACGGCCATGGTGGAGTCATCTGTGGAGGGCCATGGAGTATTGGTCCTTGTTGGTAGCCTTGTTGCCAATTGGGTCGTTGTGGCAACCGGTTATTTTTTGGGGTATAGCTCCCACTCGAGTCGCTGCTCGTAGAGCCACATCTATTGTTGGCGTCCGTGCTGTCATCTGAAGAGTAATTCGTTCTTTTGTTTTTGTAACCGTCCTTTAAATAAGGATATACCTTCTCTTTCTCAAATTTCGAAATATCTTTTTGAAGTTTCGCAGTTTTTTGTTTCAGAAGGTATTCATGGTGGTCTGCCATTTCCTGGTTAATATCAGCTAGTTTGGAGGTGAAAGCGGCTTTGTTGTTTTTGTTGACAGCACTCTTCATCGTGGCTTCTATAGCTGCAATTTTTTCTAATAAGGCATCAGATAGTCGTTTTGCTGTTTGTGTTATAAGGAAAAGTAAATCTTTGGTACATTTCCAAGACACCTGGCACCAGTCAACCTTGAATTGTTTGTCTTCTAAGAAGAGTCTTGGAATGATGTTCACGACCAGTCCCTGTGGTGCTATAGTACTTCTAAGATATTCTGTCATCATTATACCATGTATGGTGATTCTGATCAGTTCTTTCTTCATCTCAGTCAGAATCATCCAATCATCATTGGAGGCGCCTGAAGCAGAAGTTGTCGGGATATTAAGTAGTGATGGTGCTGTTCTTAGGGCTTCGGCGATGGCTTCCTCATCGAAGCTAAGACCCGGTACATCTTCCATGTTTCGTGGAGGACGGCCGGGCTTGGGGAAATATGCTAACCAAGAGAGCCCAAGCCGTAACTGCGGCCTTCCCAATTATAGCTGTTAGGTGGTGGGCCAAGACAGTGAAATATTGTCACTGTTGGTAACCTCAGAGTCCCGTGGGGGGAACCCACGTAAAGTAAGTATACAACAGAGGGGGACCTAAAAAGGACAATATTTATGGGGGTCCAGTGTACGTGTCCTAAGAACCTATAATCAATTGTTGTACAAAGTTCCCCAAGGAGTGATGTTCGTATGGCAGTTGAAATGTCTCTCTCTCTCTAAGAGAATGTATAGAGGTTTGTAAGGGAAACAAGGAAATCCCTTATCGGAACTTAGGATGCCTCACACAACTAATTAGCTTGACGACAGCTGTCATCTTGCCAGATGGTTGTCTCGTCTCATCATCGGCTTCCTGCTCCAACGTCAAGCCGGCGCTGCAATGCCTGACGGGTAGCACAAGTTGCTACACTTTTGTGGAGTTCTTTTGTTCCTGGCCGTTAGTTGGGTGCGTGTGAGGGGCCTAAGTGGTGAAGTAGTGAGCGTGAAAAAGTGTTTGATTAAAAAAGGTAAGTTAGTCTACTAAGAAGACTTTATTCGTGTAGCTAACTGCCTTATTAAAAAGTGGGTGAAGGGAGGGGTACCGGGGCTCAAAAACAATGTAGATTGGCCTCGTTCAACCCTCACTTATAATCTGGTCAACATGTTTCATGCCTTATAGGCAATTCTTCAGGACCTAATAGTGCTCATAAACTCATAGGGAGCCCGATAGGGCTGAGAATTGTGCAATATATAACCTGAGGGGTCAGTCACCCTGGCAGGAAGGAGTCCTGCATGGAAATCAGACCTAAAAGGAAAATAACCCAGTCAGTATTCTCCACAGACACATACATGGATTTCTATGTAGGTCAATGTTGTATATAACGACCATAAGTCTGAGCGTGAGTTATCGCTTCAGTAGAGTCGTGTGATAAAATTAAGAATTAAGAGAGAGAGAAAAACACACAATTTGCCAAACATCTATTCATGCATGTATAGAAACCAATTGTATCTATAATATCTACGCGACCAAAAACCTGCTCCAAAATCGTCAGTCAGGTTTGGTTGGTAGTGCAACAAGTGAGGAGCCAAGTGTGCCCAAAGAACAGGAAAGAGGGAAAAGAGGGTGTTTGAGAGAGAGCAGCTGGTCTGTTCCTGAACGCCCCGGGTTGCCACCTTGCCACCTTGCCCACTATCCTTTTCCTCCATTTACAGGTATATTGCTTGAAGCTGTGGTCCCACAAGAACAGTCTGTGGAGACTAATACTAGGGACTGAGGGTAAGACTTCTCTCTCAAACACCCTCTTTTCCCTCTTTCCTGTTCTTTGGGCACACTTGGCTCCTCACTTGTTACACTACCAACCAAACCTGACTGACGATTTTGGAGCAGGTTTTTGGTCGCGTAGATAATATAGATACAATTGGTTTCTATACATACATGAATAGATGTTTGGCAAATTGTGTGTTTTTCTCTCTCTCTTAATTCTTAATTTTATCACACGACTCTACTGAAGCGATAACTCACGCTCAGACTTATGGTCGTTATATACAACATTGACCTACATAGAAATCCATGTATGCGTCTGTGGAGAATACTGACTGGGTTATTTTCCTTTTAGGTCTGATTTCCACGCAGGACTCCTTCCTGCCAGGGTGACTGACCCCTCAGGTTGTATATTGCACAATTCTCAGCCCTATCGGGCTCCCTATGAGTTTATGAGCACTATTAGGTCCTGAAGAATTGCCTATAAGGCATGAAACATGTTGACCAGATTATAAGTGAGGGTTGAACGAGGACAATCTACATTGTTTTTGAGCCCCGGTACCCCTCCCTTCACCCAATTTTTTAATAAGGCAGTTAGCTACACGAATAAAGTCTTCTTAGTAGACTAACTTACCTTTTTTAATCAAACACTTTTTCACGCTCACTACTTCACCACTTAGGCCCCTCACACGCACCCAACTAACGGCCAGGAACAAAAGAACTCCACAAAAGTGTAGCAACTTGTGCTACCCGTCAGGCATTGCAGCGCCGGCTTGACGTTGGAGCAGGAAGCCGATGATGAGACGAGACAACCATCTGGCAAGATGACAGCTGTCGTCAAGCTAATTATTTGTGTGAGGTATCCTAAGTTCCGATAAGGGATTTCCTTGTTTCCCTTACAAACCTCTATACATTCTCTTTTAGAGAGAGACATTTCAACTGCCATACGAACATCACTCCTTGGGGAACTTTGTACAACAATTGATTATAGGTTCTTAGGACACGTACACTGGACCCCCATAAATATTGTCCTTTTTAGGTCCCCCTCTGTTGTATACTTACTTTACGTGGGTTCCCCCACGGGACTCTGAGGTTACCAACAGTGACACTATTTCACTGTCTTGGCCCACCACCTAACCGCTATAATTGAGAAGGTCGCAGTTACGGCTTGGGCTCTCTTGGTTAGCATATTTCCCCAAGCCCGGCCGTCCTCCACCAAACATGGAAGATGTACCGGGTCTTAGCTTCGATGAGGAAGCCATCGCCGAAGCCCTAAGAACAGCACCATCACTACTTAATATCCCGACAACTTCTGCTTCAGGCGCCTCCAATGATGATTGGGTGATTCTGACTGAGATGAAGAAAGAACTGATCAGGAGCACCATACATGGTATAATGATGACAGAATATCTTAGAAGTACTATAGCACCACAGGGACTGGTCGTGAACATCATTCCAAGGCTCTTCTTAGAAGACAAACAATTCAAGGTTGACTGGTGCCAGGTGTCTTGGAAATGTACCAAAGATTTACTTTTCCTTATAACACAAACAGCAAAACGACTATCTGATGCCTTATTAGAAAAAATTGCAGCTATAGAAGCCACGATGAAGAGTGCTGTCAACAAAAACAACAAAGCCGCTTTCACCTCCAAACTAGCTGATATTAACCAGGAAATGGCAGACCACCATGAATACCTTCTGAAACAAAAAACTGCGAAACTTCAAAAAGATATTTCGAAATTTGAGAAAGAGAAGGTATATCCTTATTTAAAGGACGGTTACAAAAACAAAAGGACGAATTACTCTTCAGATGACAGCACGGACGCCAACAATAGACGTGGCTCTACGAGCAGCGACTCGAGTGGGAGCTATACCCAAAAAAATAACCGGTTGCCACAACAACCCAATTGGCAACAAGGACCAATACTCCATGGCCCTCCAGAGATGACTCCACCATGGCCGTACCCCTTCTACCCACAGGGTCCACCGCAATTTTACCCGTTGAACCCACCACCTTTTCAAGGCAGAGGTTGGGGCAGAGGAAGAGAGGAAAGCGAGGCGGACAGAAAGGGGTACAATGGCAAGACCAGCCCACACTGCAGACCATGATGGAAACCAGGAGCACCTCCACCAGGGGGAGAAGAGTTTAATAGTCAACCTCTCAACAAAAGTCCTGTCCCCAACAGAAAAAAGCGTCTTAGAAAAAGGACTGGGGTTTGTCCCTACACCTACCCCAGACAGCTTTCAAGAAATGATTGAAATCAGACAACTTTTCAGAAAGATACGTTTACGTGCTTTCTTTGACGACAAACCTGAATCAAGAAGTCAAGATACTGGACTAAGGAAACCTTCCACTTTCACTCCAACAGATGGGATGGTCCCTCCAGAGGTCCTTACATTCGAGCGAGCAGTCCTGGCCAGCCTCAAGGACAAACCTCATGTCAACCAGTTCCACAACCTGTCGAATGCTGAGAGACAAGCCTCCATCACCTTGGGCAATGACGAAACCATTGTCATCAAACAAGCAGATAAAGGGGGTGCCACGGTCATCCAAGATCATGACGACTATGACCTAGAATGCAGACGGCAGTTATCCAATAACACCCACTATAGACCTCTCACCGTGGATCCAACGAAATGTTTGACTACTACCATCATGAGTCTGGTGATCGAGGGTGAAACGAATGAATGGATAACCAAGAAGGAAGCGGACTTCCTCATTACAACGGAACCCGTCACACCCTATTTTTACACACTTCCCAAAATCCATAAGGGTGTCACCCCTGTTCCTGGTAGACCCATTGTCTCCGGTATAGGATCTCTACTGGAACCACTGTCCCAATTTTGTGACGTCTTTTTACAACCGGTAGTGAAGAAAATTCCTTCCTATCTCCAGGACACTAGGGATGTCCTACGCTTGATCAACGATGTGGATGGCAGAGAAGATGTCGACATCCTACTAACATTGGACGTGGAAGCCTTGTATACGAACATCCCCCAACAGGCTACTTTAGAGGCAGTTGAGTCAACTTTGAGGTCTGAAGAATGGTCATCTCCTACCCCGATCTCTTTTATCATGGCATCGGCTAACATAGCCCTAACGGAGAATTTCTTCAAATACGAGTCACAGCTATACCACCAGATCCGTGGAACATCAATGGGATCGACTTTCGCACCGAGCCTGGCATGCATATACATGGCCACTTTTGAAAAATACTTCATCTATTCTCCTGATCATAACCCCTTCCTAGAAAACCTGACCTTATGGCGTCGCTATATCGACGATATCCTGATCTTCTGGAAAGGTGACCGGGCGAGTTGTGATGCCTTTTGTACATGGATTAACCTTCAAGATCCATTCTTAAAATTCACAGGGACCATGTCTGAACACTCATTACCCTTCTTGGATTTGACAATCCTGTTAGGACCCACAGAAATTACAACAACCCTCTACAAAAAAGAGACCGACAGAAACAGCCTCCTTCTCTACAACAGCCATCACACCAGGGCTTTGAGGGACAATTTGCCGTTTGGCCAATTTCTGAGGATCCGCAGAAATTGTACTACAGTTACAGACTACAAACGGGAGGCGAATACCCTACAACACAAACTCCAGGATAGGGGGTACCCCACCAGATTACTGAAACAATCGGTGAAGAGAGCACTCAACAACAACAGAGAATCTCTCCTAGAGACACATACAAAGGAGACAGATGATATCATTACATGTGTAACTTCTTACACCAAGAACTCTACGTTTATTAAAAAAACGGTGAATACCCATTGGGGGATCCTTAATTCAGCTGGTCTGGACATCCCCCGGCCTCGTTTTGCCTTCAAAAGAACAACTAATCTTAAGGATACCCTGATTCACACCCGCCCCAAGAAAACGAGTACCCGTCCCGTGAATACCCTATGGGAGCTACCTCCAGTTGTGGGACATTTCTGGTGTGGCAACTGTGTCGTCTGTCCCCAGTCCAAACAAGCTAAATCTTTCATACTAACTGATACCTTCATATGGCATCTTAACAAGCACACGAACTGTAATAGCAGTAAATGCATTTATATGCTTATCTGCCCTTGCGGGCTCAAGTACATTGGGATGACGATGCGTACTGTAAAAATACGCATTATGGAACACAACAGCAACATCCGCTGCACCAAGACACATACACGCTTGTATGACCATTGCAAACAACAAGGCCACACTGCTGAAAGTATACAATGGATCGTGTTGGAATGTCACCCATCCATTAGTCATCAGGCTTTATACAGAATCGAACAAAGATGGGTACATCGCCTACAATTAGACAACCAAGGACTTAATGACTCTGTCCCGTGGAATATGCTGTCCAGATAGTTCATCCCTCTGCGGCCTTCTCTGTGTTCTTAGTGTACAGTCACCAGTCTCTGGACATTGTGCTATTGATTGGATTGGTGTTGTTTAACCATTAATATGACTGCGGGCATTTTTGACCTTCACCCATTCCCGGGTCTATTGAGTACTGATCATGAACGTATATGTTGAAATGGCCAGTTCTATCCATGACTCCCGGTCTAATAGGGATTAGATTGGATCGCCTATTTCACTACAGCATAATAGTCCCTTGATTCATTCATACATACGGCACTGAATTGTCACAAACTCCGCACACAATCGATCTCCTCATTGTTTACCCCGTTTAAACATGGCACGCCATTACGACGCCACGTCTTGGAGTTGCTCCCTCCCACACGCAACATCACATCGCTTAGCAACAGTGTATAGTCACCCTTGGTGCGTCGTTTGTCTCTAGACATTGTGCTATTGATTGGATGGGTTTTGTTTAACTTTTTGTTTAACTTTTTGTTTAACCAATTATATGACCGTGGGCACTCTGGACCCCAGCCCATTCCCGGGGCTATAGAGCACTTATCATGAACATATATGTCGAAGTGGTAAATTCTATCCATGACTCCCGGTTTTATGGGGATTAGACTGGATCGACTATTTCACTACAGCATAATAGTCCCTCGATCCATACAGATGACACAGATTTGTTACCAACTCCGCACACAATCGATCTCCTCATCGTTTACCCCATTTAAACATGGCGCGCCATCACGGCGCCACGGCTTGGAGTTACCCCCTCCCACATGCATCACCGTGCTGGGTTTGGCCACGTCGCTTGGCAACGAAGCTTCAGACACGCCCACAAACAACGGCCTCGCTGGGCCGGATTTAACAGTGGCAGGAAGCACTGAACGGTGCCAGCTGCTCTACGTGCCGTGTCACGTCGTATTGTGGGGGTAGGTGTTTAGAAGCCACGACCAAGCGCTGACCAGGTAAGGTGTTGCACTGTGCTGTAGGATAAAACTACCACGACATGCTCAAACCCTCGGACCCTCCAGCGAGGCTGTCTGGGTTTCGGTCCCGCCACGCAGGAGTGCCGGGAGACTGCCCTCGACCGGGTTAAGTGGGGCGGTTTGGGACCCGCGTGGGGCCTTTGGGTCACGACCCACCACAGGGGCCTCGCTGGGACCGTCCTGATCCGGTTTGCCACCCTGCCTATGACCATGGAGGTACCACCACCAGGGAGATGCAGTGCGATACGTCCCAGGGGTACGCTGTGACTGGGTTGGGGCCCGATGGGCACCCGCGGCGTCTCTTCTTGCACTGCTGCCTAGCTCAAGGGGTATGCCTCACCGGCGCCGACGGGTGGTGGGTTGAGACCACAGACGGGCAGCTGGTCTGTTCCTGAACGCCCCGGGTTGCCACCTTGCCACCTTGCCCACTATCCTTTTCCTCCATTTACAGGTATATTGCCTGAAGCTGTGGTCCCACAAGAACAGTCTGTGGAGACTAATACTAGGGACTGAGGGTAAGACTTCTCTCTCAAACACCCTCTTTTCCCTCTTTCCTGTTCTTTGGGCACACTTGGCTCCTCACTTGTTGCACTACCAACCAAACCTGACTGACGATTTTGGAGCAGGTTTTTGGTCGCGTAGATAATATAGATACAATTGGTTTCTATACATGCATGAATAGATGTTTGGCAAATTGTGTGTTTTTCTCTCTCTCTTAATTCTTAATTTTATCACACGACTCTACTGAAGCGATAACTCACGCTCAGACTTATGGTCGTTATATACAACATTGACCTACATAGAAATCCATGTATGTGTCTGTGGAGAATACTGACTGGGTTATTTTCCTTTTAGGTCTGATTTCCACGCAGGACTCCTTCCTGCCAGGGTGACTGACCCCTCAGGTTGTATATTGCACAATTCTCAGCCATATCGGGCTCCCTATGAGTTTATGAGCACTATTAGGTCCTGAAGAATTGCCTATAAGGCATGAAACATGTTGACCAGATTATAAGTGAGGGTTGAACGAGGCCAATCTACATTGTTTTTGAGCCCCGGTACCCCTCCCTTCACCCAATTTTTTAATAAGGCAGTTAGCTACACGAATAAAGTCTTCTTAGTAGACTAATTTACCTTTTTTAATCAAACACTTTTTCACGCTCACTACTTCACCACTTAGGCCCCTCACACGCACCCAACTAACGGCCAGGAACAACAGAACTCCACAAAAGTGTAGCAACTTGTGCTACCCGTCAGGCATTGCAGCGCCGGCTTGACGTTGGAGCAGGAAGCCGATGATGAGACGAGACAACCATCTGGCAAGATGACAGCTGTCGTCAAGCTAATTAGTTGTGTGAGGCATCCTAAGTTCCGATAAGGGATTTCCTTGTTTCCCTTACAAACCTCTATACATTCTCTTAGAGAGAGAGACATTTCAACTGCCATACGAACATCACTCCTTGGGGAACTTTGTACAACAATTGATTATAGACTAAACTTTGTTCCACTCTCTCAGAATGATCAAAAAAATTAAGTTGTTCTTACCAGAAGATAGTCAACGCCCTGTCATTACATTCCTCATCCTATCAAGGCTGTATTAATATTTAAATAAACTGCAAATTCAGAAAAATGTGGCAGCAAGACTTCTTACAGGCACGCCAAAATGTGTCTCGGTTTCCAAGGAAATCAAGGGACTGCCTTTGTTGCCAGGCAGGAAACGGGTGCGCTTTACATCTTTATGCACCTTTTTGAAGGCTCTACATGGAATAGGACCAGAATATGTGAAACTGCGGTTTCAATGGTACACCCCCAAAATAACCCTGCGCTCACTAGGAGCTAAACTGGTGACAGTACCCCCCATCAAGAAAGCTACGTGGCGCAGGAGGAGCTTCATCATGTGCGTAACAAAAGCCTGGAAAGATTTCCCCTGCCATCTTAGGAATACCACTGATCTTCTGGTATTCAGAAAGAACTAAAAACCTGGCTTTTCAATGTATGGAATCTCCATAAAAACTTGAAATCAGAGGGTAGCAGTCAGCGCCAGGACACCCCTGGGTAAACATTGCGCTTTAGAAATGTATATAACATAACATAACAAGAAATGGTGTGGACAAGGGCCTGTGGTGGCTTCAGAGTAGATGGAGTTCATAATGGCTGTGGTGCTCTGCATGGTAAGCTATTCCTATGCGGTGTGCGGAGGATTGTGGGTGGCATCAGTCGGCGCGAGGAGACTGCAGGAGTCATTTGTGTAGGGTCCAAAGTTACTGTAGATGGTGGATATCTTGTTGTGGAAGTAGTCCGTGCATAGTTCTTGGGATGGGAGGATTGTGTTCCCTGTGGCTGACGGGCTTGTCAGGCCAGGGGAAGGCAACAATATAGAAGATGATGGCCATATCAAGATTTCAGAACATACAGCAGAACATCCCATTCTGGTTGCCATGAAAATTCTTTCACCAAGTAAAAGGGTTTCTGAGAATACTGTTGTGTGATGGGAATGCATTACAAATATTTGTCTAATGATATAAGGGTGTATCTGATGGGGTTTGTACTCCCTGATATCCATAAATATTACTGGGTATCACAAATGGGAGCCCTAAATGATTATATGTGCTTAGCCCTTGAGGATCCAGCCTATCGTTTAGACCGGCAAGTAACTGGGGAATGAGGATACCTGGGGCAGTATTTCACAAAGTGCCTCAGGGCGCAATGGGAGTTTGTGCTACTTTACGCACCCTTGGGGCACTTTGGTTTTTACAGAAGGGGCTGCAGACACTTGTGCTTCCCCTTCTGTAATACCGATAGCACTTGCTGGTGCACCTAAAGCGCAAGCACTATCTTCAATGCGTGTTCTCATTTGCATGGGGTTGTGCCTTAAGTAAATGATGGAATTTCTTTGCATTTGCACCCACTCTGTATTACAGACTAGGGCCAGATGTAGGAGAATCGTATTTACTGATTCATAAATACCGAATTTTACCGATTCGGTATTTATGAATCGGTAAATATGAAGGAGGGAGATTTAGGAAGAATCGGTAATTGAATTACGGATTCTTTAAAATTCGGTATTTACCGATTCGGTAAATACCGAATCGGTATTTCCTATTGGTTCCTATGGACTGTGAAGCCCATAGGAATGAATGGGAAATACCGATTCGGTAATTACCGAATCGATAAATACCGATTCCTGCAAGGGTGCAGGGGGTGTCACTTTGACACCCTCTAGCACCCCAAATACAGGCATGTGTGCCATGTGGCACACAGACATGCCCTAAGGGAATGTCTGTCTGTCACATGGCATAGGTGTGCATGCACAAATGTGCATGCACACCTGGATTCGGTATTTTACCACCCAATTGGATTGGGTGGTAAAATACCGATTCTGTAAGGCCCTTGGGACTCAGAAGAGTCCCACCTACATCGGGAAGTTACCGATTTGGTAAAAATGCCGAAACGGTATTTTACCGATTCGGTAAATTTACCGATTCGGTAATTTTACCGAATCGGTAAAATAGGGCCCCTACATGCCAATTCTTAAATACAGGTCGGTAAGGCCGAAATCGGCCGTTACCGACCGGTATTTAGGCACCTACATCTGGCCCCTAGTGGCAGAGGCAAATAAGCTCTCAGGGGGCGCATTAACAATGCGCTACCTGAAAGATGGCACACTGTCGGTGTGCCCCCTGTGAACAGCCCTCTGGAGGGACTGCACTCGCCTGTAAGGGATCATTAATCATCTTTAAAAGTGCAGGCGGGTTTCAGCCGCCTGCATTGTGAAAACACGGACTGGCTTCAAACCAGCCGCTCCAATTTTCACAGGAATGCGCTTCCGCCCCTTTAGCACAGGTTCACGGCTGCCCTGAGGTCAACGCATTTATCATAATACAGTGCATTTTCCTTCATTACGCTGGGCACACCGTTTAAAAGGTGTACCCAGCGCAATGAAGGAAAATGCACCGCATGAATAATGCGGCCCCTGTTGTTCATACAAGGAAGTGACCCATCACACATTTAGGTGGAAATGACTTCCAAGAAGCTGTTAGCCGGGAAGGCAGCTGCACAAATGATGGGGGTAGAATGAGATCATCACCACAGAAACCCCTTTTTGGGGCAGTTATTATCGAAGAGAAATGGTGCCACTCCCATACTCACAAAATGCGATGTGATTGAGATTTCCAAGATTGGAACTGACTGGATGGCAATATCATTTCAACAACAAAATACAGAATGGTTGTTATTTTACTCACAATACTTTATGTATATTCATCATGCACTGTGGAGGTATATGCAGAAATTGAGAGCAATGCAGGATATTTCCCAGTTTGAAAATCGTATCCTAAATAAAAGTGTATGGAAAAAAGTAATTTTCCAAGTGTATAAAACAGTAACCAATAACTCACCAGAAGCATTAACATGGTAAAAGAGAAGTGAAAAAAATATATTGTCCAAACGGATGACAAAGAATAGGAAGAAGCCAGATAGGCACCCTGCAAGGCTGTGGTTTAGGCAGAATTAAATCAATCAATGGATGAATGCACTGCATGTACTACACAAGCGAACAACTGAAAGGTTACTGGCTACGCCCAGTATGACCTCTGTTTGATAGTTTGTGGGGAAAATAAGACGTGTGTCTACATATTGTATGAAAGTCCCAGAGCTGCAAAATATTGGAAGAGAATTGGAAACCAGTTAAATGTAATCATTGACTCCCGCATTAAATGGAAAGTAAACGTTATGTCACCAGGAATAGGGGGGAACCATCCTCCTCAAAATACAACAAGTTATTGTGTTATACTGGATCTGTGGTAACCAGACAAAATATATAGGAACTCTAGAGAGGATCAAATTGTCCAAATGCAAGGACCAGCTGATGGACATGGATTGATGTCGGACAGTTAAGCAAGACATCTATAAAAGTTGAGGATGCCCACACAAAGACCAAAACATCTGGGGTAAATGGTGTTAAGTGTGCAACCAGGAGTCACCCTCCTGAATTGGGGATCCATGCTGGGTTATATGACAGAAGAAGAGGTATGAATGGGAACAACCATTAATGATGGTAAATGAATCAGTAGGGCAGTGGGATGGAACAACCAGTATAGTAATGCTCAGACTACACAAAACTTAAAGGTAATGATGGGTACAATAATATTGTGGAACTACAACTGTAGTGGTAACTGTAAATCTCTGATTTGTGGAGGAAATGGTAAGTCTTCTTTGCTCGAAGGGCATGGGTGACACTTTTCTGGGTGCTAAAGAGACTGTCGCCGTAACTATCTGTGCCATAGGGATGCTCCGGCTCTGGAATATTAAGGAAGGCGTGGAGCGGAACCAGTGCAATCCCCATAGCTGACATGTGGGAGTGGGGCCTACAATGGACACATTTTTTTCAATCCCTCATCCAATCACTTGGACTGATGCAGTGAACTCTGAGAGCACTTTGACTCTTGGATCTTTTCTCTTTTTATGGGGCTTACCGGATGACTTTGACGGCGATGACGAGGGCTTTGAATGGCTCCCATATGGGCCGGGGACTCCCACGTGGTCTGGAGCGTCACAGAGTCTACTTACATTGGGCAACCTGGAGCTTCAGTAATTGCTCCTGTCTATAGTCAACATCTGTCTGTGACAGGAACCACGGGGTTTAAACCCCAGTTTTTTTGGAGGACATACCTAGAACATTGGGAGACAAACCTCAAACTAATCTGAAATGTCAAAAGTGTTGTCCAGAAAGTGGACAGATCTCTCTCTGGACTTGCGCTCATGGCACAGAGGAGGGGAACTGATGTTGGTGTGCTGGGCTGGTGCCTATGTGGGCACTGCCAACGATGCTGAGCTGAGCTGTGCTGCCTGCGGGTATGCAGGGGTGCTGCTTGAAAGTTTCTGGATCCAACCTCATGCATGGGGAGTGTTCTAAGGTGAGAAGTCTGGCTAGAAGTCACGATCAGATAACAATGCTTTCTAACCAAGATGTGCCCCCAGACCAATGCACTTCATACTAACTCATATCCTGATATATGCTGAGGCTCAAATCATTGCCAAAGCACTCACCACACGACTGGTAGGTGTAATCGAATCTACAGAACACTCAAATCAGTGGGAATTAATGCCTTGAAGGTCCCCCATGTTTAACATTAAAAAGCTACAAATTGCCCTGGCATTCCAAGATCACTTGCCAGGGTGCTTAGCGGTAGTGATGGTTGACTTGGTGATTTAGCAGGGTGGGATTATCTATTTGTGGTCCTGAAGAAAAGACCTTGAGCCCAAGTTCCAAAACTACATATGTCTCCTATATATTAACTTGGAGGTTAGATCTGTGTAGGTAGGGACACGTAAGACACCTTCTCCATTCAGAGAGGAATGTGTTAGGTGTAGCTGCATCCCCACTGCTTTTTTACTATTGCCATCAACACTCTCACAGAGTGGCTCAGAACCAATTACTTGATAAAAGGATTCGAAAAGGCACCTGGGACAGCTGACAGGTTATCACTGTATGCAGATACCCTGCTGATATATCTTCAAAATTCGCCTTCAAACTGCTCTCTGCCTTCATCACTTCACAAAGGCATAGTTTTGCAGATGCAAATTTCAAGAGCATCCCACCTTTACTGATTTCCAAGACTATATATCGGCTAGACATCAGTCTGCCTCTCTGCGCTAGGGCTAGCAGCACTGCTGTTGTCTCTGCCACCTGTTGTGCTTTAGGGAGCATAGTTTTTATTTAACTTGCTGTCTTGGCATACTGTAAGGATTTTCTAGGTATCCCCCCAAATCGTTCTTGCACATCAGTAAAAATATTGGTTTTATTGTTAGGCTGTAGATTTCATGTATTTCTACTCTCTCCTTCTCTTTTTTGTTCAACTACCTTTTCTGACTAATCTGTTTAAACAGTTGCTGACGCCACATGTCCACATTTGGTGCAAACGGGAGAATCTTCACACCACCTTTTCAGGCTCTTTCAACATTTCATATTATGTAAGGGTACAGAACCGCTATACTGCCTGCCATCATTAGAAGTTTCCATAAGTAGGCCTTTCTATGTCTCTCAGTTAAGTTTGCCATGCATCCATCTCACTGAAAGGGTGACCTTCACTGCTATGTAATATGCCTCAAGATCTGATTTTGGGACTGAAGTTAGAATGGAATTCTAGCTCCCAAATATATGCACGTTCAATAATAATAGCTGAGCAATACTTAGATTAGTATGGCTGCCCCCATCCCAAAATAAGTGTGAATCATCAATGTTGTAGGTATTGGAGTGAGAATAGCAAATATGAGGTATTCCCAAAATGCACACTTTGAATCGTGTTGTTGGGTTTGAAATTCAAATAGCAAATCTATCCACTCGTAGTATGTGTGTCAGGATTATTGGGAAATGTCTTGCTAATGAGGGGCCAATACACAGGCATTTGTAAAATGTTAATTTAGAATGTATCAGTCATTGTTTTAGTAATAGATTCGTGTATGTTGGATGCTTTAGTGTTGGCTAAATCCGGGGTTGCAGAGTTATTAATTAAGATGTGCTTTCGCTTAATTTAGTAGTTTTGTGTTGTATATGGGGTTTATTTGTTATTTACAATTGAATTTAATTAAATTGGGGTTAGTGTGGGGATGTGTGATGTTGTGCCTTATAGGTCATGAAGAGTGCCCCTGAAGAGTATTTCTTTCAGGAGTGTCATACATTTCTCATTTTTTATATTTCTTAAGGAAAGTGTGCTGTGTTTTTTTTCTAGCTGTTTTTAAATGTTTTAATTATGTTAGTTTAAAGTTTTTATCTTTTCACTTCATAAAATATTTTTAGGGAGTGTTAACTGAAACATCGGAGGTGAAATGTAATCTTCCTTTTTGGTTACATTTTATCAATGACGTGTGTGTTTTTATTTTTGGGTGGTTGGACTGCTAAGTGGATTATATACTGGGAGGAAGATTTTCATGTTCGGATCTTCCACAGCTACGGAATAGTGAATATTTATTTTGATATCTTCTATTTAGGAGACATGTTTGTGGGGTTGTTTAAATATGTTTAATATCTCATCTGTTTACTAATTTGTGTTTTTTTTTATTTTTATTGCTATGTTTTTTTCATGCAACCACAGGTTACATAGCAAATAATAGAAAAGTAGATATCAAATAGTTAGGAAAATGCTTCCTACTGGGCAATTGATAGCCATAATAATGTATATTGAGCCAGAACATATCTAATGGAAAACATGCACATATATTATGAATAACAGATCATAAGAATGTGCATTTAGCTCGAATCAACCCTAATTTTTTACAAAACTGTGAATTGTAGTCATGCATTTAAAATACCTTTTTTCAAGCTTAAATAGTGAAGTATTTTTAGAAACCATGAGTGAGAACCTAATGTTCTTTTTTGTCCAAATACTGGTAATGACTGATATAGCAATTAGGGCAGCTCTGTATCACCATCTATGGGCTGTGACTGAATAAATCTCCAGATGTTGACATCTTCCAAGAATACTGACAGCTGTCAGCAGTAAAATCTATAGACAAACACGTCTTTCTATAATAAAGTACTGCTGGATTGAGTCCTCTCTGCAGGGTCAGCCCCAGACGTTTTGCCTTCACTCCTAATATTTTTGCTGAATTTGTTTTTGTTGGTCTTAGGACTCTGCATATGTTACCACTGCTAGCCAGTGCCAAAGTGCTTGAGCACCCTGCTTCAAACATGGTAAAATTGTCCTATACCCAATTGGAACACTTAATTTACTTGTAAGTCCCGAGTAAGGTGGTACTACATTTACCCAGGGCCTGTAAAGTAAATGCTACTAGTGTGCCTGTAGCACTGATTGTGCCACCCACTTAATTTGTCTTTTAAACCAGATTCGGGCCTGCCATTTCAGCTTGTGTATGTAGTTTTAAATTGTCATTTCAACCTGGTAAAAAAAAGCTTTTGACAGGCCTAACCCCCTAACGTTTATTGAGTGATACCTTTTGGTTAGGAGCAGGTAGGAAAGTGATATTTGGTGTCTGTCGAATTGTAATTTAAAACCCTCATCTATGGTAAAGTCACATTTTAAGTCACAATTCTGATAATCCACTTTTAGAATGTTGGACATTTTTCTTCAAACAACTTGGCTCCTTCAGCCTGTTTCTGGGTCACATGACTAGATGTAGTTGGCCATTGTATATTCTTCTCAGACTGCATCACAAACATCTGGGGGTTGGCACAATGGGCCATCTCTGGCAGGATGAGGGGGCGGAACTGTCACCAACCACACTCGCACTTCAAATGCATACGTTCATCACACTAGCATATTGAACCTCCTGACAGACTGGGACCAGGGCAGGGAGCGAGGAAACTGCAGACACCTCTGTAGGGGGAAACTCTAGAAGTTTCTCCCACTTCAAAGTGGGCACAAAGTATAAATAGTGGACACTCAGACCCAATACTTCAGATCACTTCTGGACCTGTGGAAGAGTCAGAAGAAGGACTGCTCTTCTGTCCTGCTGCTCTGCTGACGTAGATGCTTTACTGCTATGCTGTCCTGCTTCTCTGGCCGCAAGAAGGACTACCCCGCTGCTCTGCTGCCCTGTCTGCAAGAAGGACTGCTCTGCTGCCTTGCTGCCCAAGGAAGAAGGGCTGAACCTACGACACCTTGAACTCAGGACCAGCAGAGTGACTCCAAGGGCTAAAAGAGAGAAATATCCTGAGTTTATTTCACCATCAAATAAAGTCCTTAATAAAGCACAGTCTAGAAGGTCTTCTTATTCTTCTTTTATTTCATAAAGTTTCCCAAATACAGTCCTAGCTGCCAACACGTGTTTTGTCTTTCGTGGTGTAAACCACATACTTCCTCAGGACTAAAGCTATAAATCTTCCCAAATGGACCGCAAAGTATACAAGTCACTGCTATATAGATTCACAAAAACAGAGTGGCATTCTACTAATACATACGGTGCCATCCTGTAATTTTTGGGTTTTTCGTGAAATTTTTTGTGAATAGAAGATATTCTGGAGAGGCTACACATCTTGTCTCATGGCATGATCATTTGTTAAACAGTCTTTATGAAATAAAAGAAGAATAAGAAGACCTTCTCGACTGTGATTTATTTAGGACTTTATTTGATGGTGAAATAAGCTCAGGATATTTCTCTCTTTTGGTTCTGAACGGTATAGATTTTCTATATCCTCCGGTGGATGGTGGATGGCCATCGCCTTATCCTTGGAGCTTTTGATATTTTATTGTGTTAATTGTTTCAAGCCCTGCTCAATTGTCACTCAGCCATCCGTTCTGTTCAGGACTCCAAGGGCTAGTTGGCTGGCCTCCTGTTTAGAGCTACAGGTACAAGCTGGCGCAACTCCACACATCCCAAACCTGAACGGCACATCGCAGCTTCTGTTCAGTGGCATCGTCAGCACTGACCCAGCGTGACACATCTCAAAGCCAACAATCCACCCAGCTCAATGCATCTCAGGCCAGCCCACCCCCTCTCACAGCAAGTTCTCACATCCCCAGTGACTTTATCGGCCTCAATGAAGCACAACACACCTTGACACCCACATCACAGCCCTTAATTGGAGGGTTCACTGGCTCGGGAGCAGCTTGATGCTTCTTGATGCAGGGCCTTGCACTGCAAGCTCTCTTCAATGGTTTCTCGATGCCATACTGCTCAGGTAAACGCATGGACTTCAAATCTCAAGGCCTAGAACATATGCTACTTTTAACAGTGGACTGAGCTCAGTCCTGTATCCGGCTCACACTCCATCGCACTTAGCTTGACTTTGTGACTTGTACCAAGTCCACCAGTTAACAACAATTTCTCACCTGTAAGCGCTACTTTTCTTCAAAATCTTCAAAATTGTACATTGCTGGTTCTACTAATTGGATTTTTGTCGTTTTGTTCTCAACAAATAACCCAATTTCTCACAAGCACCTTCAGTCAAAAGTCCAGGAGAGTGGGACCAGCCCATAATAAATGGATCTAATATCCAAAACATTGGCACCTGGGGACCGATCAAAAATCATGGTGTTGCATCTATGTAAATATGAAAGGGAATAATATGGAATTCATTGCTCAAATATTTGGATTCAGGAAAAATGTGCCTGCCCCCCTTTAAAAGAATTAAGATTGCATAAACAGGCTTTTCTCTGTGAGTCTAGGGCAATTTCTACAACAATACCATGGTTGCCTTTGTCTAAGATCTGATTTACCGGATAGGTAGTATTATGGGTAATTGTTCCCCTATATTTTACTCACAGCATGATCTCCCTATACCTAGGGCAATTTGTAAACAGTATTACAAATATTGGCCCAGATATCTCAATTTGTTTTGGATTTCTGTGGGACAGGAAATGGGAGAACACAATAAAGTATAAATCCATTTGTGGCAAGATGGCAAAAGGTAGGTCCCAAGTGCAGCGCTTACCTCAAATGTCAAGGGCCTAATGCCTGGGATATGTCCGTCATGACAGTCGGCATCGGCACCGTGTGTTAGGGCTGAAGCCTTATGTACAAAGTCAGTAAGTCTGTCTGAGTCAGGCCATCCGGGACCCGCCGCATGCTGCGCACCCTGAAAGACTGTTCCCTGATGAAGGTAAGGCGATTACGAGGGGTTGGTCGCAGACCCTGACCACAGGCACAAACCCCATAACCTAACCCCACATCGCACACGGCTGAAGGGCGCCAACATCTTGAGGTCGAGCGCTCTGGATCAATATTGTTTTGGTATATACTCTGCACCTAACGCCATACTAGATCACTATATCTCTCTTCTATGTGCTTCCAAATGGCGCAAGCTCCTTTTCTGTTCAAGCATATAAATATTGGAACTAAATTTCAGCTTGAGTAAGAACTGAGAATGACCACTGAGTTTTAAAGAACACTAAAAACCTGGATCTTCCTCTAACAGAGTTTGAGAATGGTTTGTACTAGGCCTGGACGGAATTTCAAAAACACCAGAGTAACAAGAGTCATTTCAGTAATTTTGTACTACTCTTTAATGAGTAATTACCAAAAATTATGCAATTACTATTCTGTGTAAATAGGTGTAAAAAATCCTAACGCTAGAGAAATTTAGCGAGCGGCCAATCATTATTTGTGTTCTGTTGCATTTAGTGCTGTTTCTCTGCAAAATGCATCCTTGCATCTATTTTGGATGTGAGGGTGCTTTTTGCACAAAAAATGGCTCTAAATATTGTTAGTAAATTGGGATGAAGTCCTACCCCAAGAGCACATTTAACAAGTGCGAGCAGCTGCTCATACTCGCTATTCATGTTCTGTTGCATTTAGCGCTATTTTTTATCTCAAAGTGTATCCTCATGTCCATTTTGAACTCGAGCTGGCATTTTTGCACGAAGAAAGTGCTAAATACAGAATTACTCTTCGAATAATCCAAGCATTATTTTGCATAATGTTTTAGGTAATTCCATGTGATTATGCTGCTGGGAATCAAGCGAGTTACACCCACCCCTTGTTTCTATCCACAAGCACAACAACACCTACTACTCATTTCTCCTCAATATATCATGCTATGCAAAGATGTAACTTCACAGTACCACGTTTGGAACACTTCCTTGCACTTGCAATCATGCACACCAAAAGAACGCTGAAAACCCAGTGTGAATTGTAGTGCAGCGTGGCCTCGTCGGAGGTATGATGTCCTATACAAATTCTACAGCACAGTCAAATACATGTGATGACCATGTTTTGCTCATAAAATTGCTGCAAGTAACCATTCATACCTTTTCATCTATTGGAAAGACTACATGTTCATGCCCAGTACTGCCTGAAGTCCCAAACCCTTACTTACTCCTATTAGCTGTGCAGGATGCAGCCTAGGAGGTTCTGGGATTTGCTACACTGTGCTAAAATATAGGTTAAAAAAAGTAAAGAAAACATGGGGCATATTATCAAGACAGGCGATAACATTATATTATTGATAATATGCTCTATGGAATTCCAATTGAAGCCCATGTTAGATGTGAAGGACATCTAACATGGGCTTCAATTGAAATTCCATAGAGCATATTATCAAGCCCATTATCGCCGTTTTAGCGGCAGTTTTGTGCCGCTAAAGCGGCGATAATTGTATCGCCTGTCTTGATAATATGCCCTCATATTCGGGGACAGTAAAGGACGGATGAATAAAACACTGAGTTGAAAATAGGGTACAGGCAATCAGAACATCCTGGGGTACAGAGGAGGGCAGGTGGGTCAGCTACAAACACTTAGGGGCCCATTAGCCGCCCACCATCCCGACGTAAAACGGGATCGCCGCATGGGGGTCATTAGGATGCGCCCACCACATTGGCGGACGCATTCCGCATTTTTAACATTGTGGTGGGCGGTGCTGAAAGCACCGCCCGCCGCAATGCTAAAAATGCACATTGTGCACTTCAATGCACAACGTGACAGGCACCGTGCGGTGCCTGTCACATTGTACAGTGACGTGCAGGGGGTACATAGGTACCCCCCAAGTGCACCCCCACCCCCCTGGAGTCCCTGGGGGCCCGCAACGGGCCCCCAAAAGACTTTCCTGAATGCCTTTCCGTGGCGGAAAAGCATTTCCCCGCTTTTACCCTAATATGGATGGCGGTGTCTAACAGACACCACCACCATATGAAACCCTTTTCCGCCCGGTCAACTCCTTGACCGGGCGGAAAAGCGTTGGACGGTCTTTCCGTCCGCCGCGGTCCCCCCCACCATAGTAATATGGCAGGGGGAAATGGGTGGCGGGCGGGGAAGGATGTCAGGCGGTGGCGATCCACCCGACATACTAATGGGGCCCATAGTATGCAGTCTCCTTGAGCACTTCCCAGGGACATAAAGTAGCACCATTGTCTCGACTCCTCACCAAGGGAAAAGAAATTGCATTTAGTGATATGAATGACTTCTAGGCGACATTAATGAGCCACTCTATTATAGGAGGAATGTTTTAGTGCCTTTTGAACCGGACAGCAGCTGACTCAAATTGCTCTTTTCTAAAAAAATTGAGAAACCTCAGGAGATTATTAAAAATACATTGCAAATGATTTCCTTGCTGAAATAGTACGTCCTATATTATAATTTCTATCTGCTGCTCATTCTAATTTAATTAAAGAGGAAAAATGATTCTTGAAAATGATCCCATACATCTATAAATAACGAAGGCTATCCCAATAGAACAGGGGTTAATTAACCTTTGATCATTCTAACAATTCGTCTTTCTTAGGCTGTCTCGTGCCTTGCAGCTATGCATTTAATTCTACCGCAGAGGGGACTCGGTTCCTAATATAGAGTATGTTTTCAGGGATGGAATGTCACCGTGCTGTCCATGGATTTGACCACATTTATCATAAGGCCATCTGAAGTACAAGACTCTTTCTTAATTAATTGAGGGTAGATGGTGCATATGTGATTCAGTTTTAATGTTTTCCAAAGTATTATCCTAATGTGTAGGATGTATTTTGCATGCTTTAATTTAAAATTATAGATTTTTACTGCATAGAGGAAAGTGATAACTGTAAAAATCCATTTAGTTTCTTAGTGCAAGTGAATGCTGACATCAAGGGTCGCTTGCAATGTCACTATCACACAACTACTAGCCTATAATACTTTATTAAGCAAACAATGAAGTCCCGCGGCCATGATCCGCAAAATCTAATAATTGAGTGGGAAAGCATGACATGCGCTAATATCCTCTACCAATGCACCCACGGACAGTCACCAGAGCTTCTTGCAAACCTCTCAGTTGAATTTGTCAATGACCTGGCTATGAGTGGGTCGGCAGTGGCGACTGGTGACATTTGAAAATGGTAAGGTGTCAAAGTTTGTCATTAGTGAGTGTAGAGAGTGCGTCGGGCGCAGTGGTAGAAGTGGGCGGGGACGGAAGGGAAATTATTCCAGTCCGTTCCCCTACTTCTTGCTTTCAAAAAAGCATCCCAGGACGGCAAGAATAGCTCTACCTAATAAAAACGGTAACTTTTTTCTTTCAGCTTTCAGGGGCTGCTCGCACTTCTCTGTTGTACTCCAGAGGCTGCAGCAGCCCCTCCCTGAGCTCTCACAGACTGATGGCAGGCCCATTGTCATTCCGATTGAGGCTGATTGCCCCCTTTAGAATGACAATGCGCCCGCCGTCTGCCTTTAGCATGTCATGTGCCACTGAGATTGGAGTTAGTGATTACAGAGGAGCTTTCCCTGAAAGAGCGCTTCGACGCCTCGTTGGGGGTAGTAAGCACTATATAAATGCTTGTGTCATGTTATGTGAGAAGGCCTGAAAAAAATGCCTTTTCTGTGTATAGGGTTAATCACATTTTTTTTCACTGATGCACTGACATTTTTTGCACTGTTCCTCAGGAAGGCAACCCAGTACAATCTAAAGAGACTGAGAAAAACTATTTGTCTCAATCTCCTCGTAAAGGGCCTGTGTGCTGGGGAATCTCTTGTTGTGACGCTACAGTGGCTCTGACAATATGATCCCCCTTGACACCCATACGACCAACTTTTCATGACCTTCCATCACTCACAGCACAATTGGGGCAGGGCTTTAAGTGGCATGAAAAAACTGGGGTGCTCTCAAAGGGAGGTGGCCAATATAATTAAGGATGTGGCTTAAAACATTCATGCTAAAAATATGTGCCCAGCGTAATGTGCTGCCCGACTTGTATTTTGCTGCTTCTGTTATTGCCTCCACATATATAATACAACAAGTAACATTACACCTACAACAAGCCAGGACTATTGGCTTTGTCAAAGGTTGTTGGTTGGAAAAGATAAATATACTACATTCATACAACTATGGCTTTGTTGTATATAATATTGAAAATGCTTTAGTTTCCGATTGAAAATGCTTTAGTTTCCGATTGAGGCTGATAACCCCCTTTCGAAAAACAATGCCCCCGCTGTCTGGCTTTAGCATGTCATGTGCCAGTGAGATTGGAGTTAGTGATTACAGAAGAGCTTTCCCCAAACAGAGTACTGTGGGTAATTTGCCACCTTGTGCATCTTGTCAATGTTGTACACAGAGTGAACTGGGCAGGAGCAGTGACGGGACAGAAGAGGCGACAGGAAAGGAGAGGTAATAGGGCAGGAGAGGTGACTGGGCAGGAGAAGTAACGGGCAGGAGAAGTGAAAGGGTAGGAGAAGTGACAGGCAGGAGAAGTGACAGGCAGGAGAAGTGGCGGGGCAGGAGAGGTGACGTGTTAGGAGCAGTGATGGGACAGGAGAGGTGACAGGAAAGAAGAGGTGACGGGGAAGGATAAGTGATGGGGCAGGAGAAGTGAAGGGGCTGGAGAAGTGATTAGGAATGGGCAGGAGCAGTGAATGAATAGGGGCAGTGAACGGACAAGAGCAGTAAACGGGGCAGGAGTAGTGATGGGACAAGAGAAGTGATGGGGCTGGAGCGGTGATCGGGCAGGAGTGCTGACCGGACAGGAGCAGTGAACGAGCAGGAGCAGTGATTGGGCTGGAGCAGTGAATGGGCAGAAGCGGTGACGGGGCAGGAAATGTGGCGAGGCAGGAAAAGTGACAGGCCAGGAGCAGTGACGGGGCACAAGAGGCAACAGGAAAGGAGAGGTGACTGGGCAGGAGAGGTAACTGGGCAGGAGAGGTGATGGGGCAGGAGAGGTGACGGGGCAGGAGAGGTGACGGGGCAGGAGAGGTGACGGGCCAGGAGAGGTGACGGGGCAGGAGAGGTGACGGGGCAGGAGCGTTGAAAGGACAGGAGCAGTGAACGGGGCAGGAGCAGTGTCGGGGCAGGAGCAGTGACGGGGCAGGAGCAGTGACGAGCCAGGAGCAGTGATGGGGAAGGAGAAGTGACAGGGCAGGAGAGGTGACAGGGCAGGAGAGGTGACTGGTAAGGAGAGGCAACAGGGCAGGAGAGGTGACTGGGCACAAAAAGTGACAGGCACGTGACATGATAGGTAGGTGATGTGATGGGCAGGAGAGGTGACGGGGCACGTGAAGTGACGAAGCATTAGAAGTAATGGGGCAGGAGCGGTGATTAGGCATGAGCAGGAGTGGAAACCGGGCAGGAGCGGTGAATGGACAGGAGCAGTGAACGGGGCAGGAGCAGTGAACCGGGCAGGAGCAGTGAACCGGGCAGGAGCAGTGAACGGGGCAGTAGGAGTGAACGGGGTAGTAGGAGTGAACGGGGCAGTAGGAGTGAATGGGGCAGTAGGAGTGCATGGGGCAGGAGCAGTGAATGGGGCAGGAGCAGTGAATGGGGCAGGAGCAGTGAACGGGGCAGAAGCAACGGTGCAGGAAAAGTGACGGGCCAGGAGAAGTGACGGGCCAGGAGAAGTGATGGGACAGGAGAAGTGTCTGGGAATGAGAAGTGACGGGGAATGAGAAGTGACAGGGAAGGAGAGGCAACAGGGCAGGAGAGGTGACCGGGCAGGTGAAGTGACCGGGCAGGAGAAGTGACAGCTGGAGAAGTGACGGGCAGGTGACGTGACGGGCAGGTGACATGACGGGCAGGTGACATGACGGGCAGGTGACATGACGGGCAGGTGACATGACGGGCAGGTGACGTGACAGGGCAGGAGAGGAGAGGTGACCAGGCAGGAGGAGTGACGGGGCAGGAGAAGTGACGGGGCAGGAGAGGTGACGGGGCAGGAGAGGTGACGGGCCAGGAGAGGTGACGGGGCAGGAGAGGTGATGGGGCAGGAGCGTTGAAAGGACAGGAGCAGTGAACGGGGCAGGAGCAGTGACGGGGCAGGAGCAGTGACGGAGCAGGAGCAGTGACGGGGCAGGAGCAGTGATGGGGAAGGAGAAGTGACAGGGCAGGAGAGGTGAAAGGGCAGGAGAGGTGACTGGTAAGGAGAGGCAACAGGGCAGGAGAGGTGACTGGGCACAAGAAGTGACAGGCACGTGACATGACAGGTAGGTGATGTGATGGGCAGGAGAGGTGACGGGGCACGTGAAGTGACGAAGCATTAGAAGTAATGGGGCAGGAGCGGTGATTAGGCATGATCAGGAGTGGTAACCGGGCAGGAGCAGTGAACGGACAGGAGCAGTGAACGGGGCAGGAGCAGTGAACCGGGCAGGAGCAGTGAACGGGGCAGGAGCAGTGAACGGGGCAGTAGGAGTGAACGGGGCAGTAGGAGTGAACGGGGCAGTAGGAGTGAATGGGGCAGTAGGAGTGCATGGGGCAGGAGCAGTGAATGGGGCAGGAGCAGTGAATGGGGCAGGAGCAGTGAACGGGGCAGAAGCAACGGTGCAGGAAAAGTGACGGGCCAGGAGAAGTGACGGGCCAGGAGAAGTGATGGGACAGGAGAAGTGTCTGGGAATGAGAAGTGACGGGGAATGAGAAGTGACAGGGAAGGAGAGGCAACAGGGCAGGAGAGGTAACCGGGCAGGAGAAGTGACCGGGCAGGAGAAGTGACAGCTGGAGAAGTGACGGACTGGAGAAGTGACCGGGCAGGTGACGTGACGGGCAGGTGACATGACGGGCAGGTGACATGACGGGCAGGTGACATGACGGGCAGGTGACGTGACAGGGAAGGAGAGGAGAGGTGACCAGGCAGTAGGAGTGACGGGGCAGGAGAGGTGACGGGCAGGAGAGGTGACGAAGCAGGAGAAGTGATGGGGCAGGAGCGGTGATTAGGCATGAGCAAGAGCGGTAACCGGGCAGGAGCGGTGAGCGGGGCAGTAGCGGGGCAGGAGCAGTGAACGGGGCAGGAGCAGTGAACGTGGCAGGAGCAGTGAACGGGGCAGGAGCAGTGAACGGGGCAGGAGCAGTGAACGGGGCAGGTGTAGTGAATGGGGCAGGTGTAGTGAACGGGGCAGGTGTAGTGAACGGGGCAGGAGTAGTGAACAGGGCAGTGTGAGAAGTTGGCCTGATATATGATGTCCACTATTCTAGTGGGCACCTTGCACCAGTCCAAACAACCCTTATGGTGATGGTTTACTATGAGTTGCACAAATACAATTCTACCCTAGGGGCCTCACGAACCATATACTGAATAAGTGGTATAAGAACCACTTCAGGAAAGGTGAGTAGGCCTGGGGCCTAGGAAATCGCTGGGGCTACACTGAGCAACCAAGGGATTGGAAGTAGGAGGCCCGGAAACGTGTGCAGTGTATAAACACACACGCAGGTTACCATAGAGTTTCAATGGGAACGTAAAAGTTACGAAGTAGTAGATTTTGGACACTTCCGGATGGACTACGGGAAAACTCTGTTAAACTAGGACACTTGGATAGTTAATACCCACGGGAGCACCGGAGTACTCGAGTTACCTCACCCAGGGAAGCCGGTGCATAGGTGTTCTTTCGTGTCGGGTTTCGTCGCTGTTTCCTATGGAGAGCTGCAAGAAAGTGCTGCAGGCGACCAGGAGAAAAGTGTCCGGGTGGATCCAAGGGTAGATCGGAGTCGAGAAGAACCTGAAAGCAGAGGGGACAGAGTCTGGGTCACTAGCCAGTGACCAGGAAGGGACCAGGAAGGAACCAGGCGATGTTGAGATGCAATCAGGTGAAGAGGTGAAGCCTGTCTCTGCAGCCACGAGGAGGACCAGGAGGCGTCAACGATGACCCGGAGCTGGAGTCGAGCTGTCCCATGACGGATCTAGCTGTTGGCGGTGTCGGTATCCAGATTGGACCCAACAAACCGTGGCAAATGCAATCCACGCAGGATGGGAAGATTGGCTTCAGTTCAGACAAGCAAGTCTGGGGAGCTTCTCCTTCACAGAGAAGCTGGAGCAAGCCCGGAGCAAGCCGTGTAGTTTTAAAAAGATGTCTTCAGAGGGCCTACTAGCCAACGGGCTAGCAACCGCGAAGACGCATTGAGCTGAAATACAGGCACAGGCCCCCACACGGCACTCGTGGAGTGTGGAGGGCTGAGCTTCAGTGCAAATGCTGCTTGGGTCTGGGGCTTCTCAAACCCCAATGCACAACTTCAAGGGTACCTCAGAAGCTGCACAGGTAGCAAAAAGCAGGTAGTCCAGGATATCCGGTCCCACGTCTCTCGTGTCTGCCACGGGTCTCAGTTTTGCTGTGGATGTGGGTCGGAGTCAGAGAAGTCTGGAAGTTCAGTTCCTGCGTCTTTGGGTTCTAGCGGGAGCGTCGACAAAGCAAACCGGCAAGTTACTGTTGGTGCCTGTTTGCACAGGGTGGTCACTCCTTGTCCACAAGAGAGATGTCTTCAGTCTTCCAGTCGATATGGAACGTCGAAGGTCCAAGAGTTTCGTTTCAGAGTTTCTTTCCAGGATAAATCTAAAGTCTCTAGACACAGCTCCTAACTTTATACTAAACTGAGGGGCTGGATTACCTGCTAGGTCCCTCCTATGGGTGCAACCTGGGAAGGGGGTGGTTACACCCCTTTCCTTTTGTCCAGTTTCGCATCAGAGCTGGGGCTGGAGTGCCCCAGCAACTGGTTTGAACCAGGCTACGCATGGAGCACCTTGTTTGCCAACGGCAGCAACGAAAGGGTTAAGGTAACATGTTATTCCTGCTTATATTTCACACGCTTTACATAAACCTGTATTCCCTATAAGTGTTAGCTTTTTCCTGAATTAAACCTCAAATAAACATGTTTATCCATTGTTTTAATTAAATAACATTATAAGCTGTAACTGGTCAGTGAAATACTAAACGTACTAAAAATTGGTATGTTTTGCTATTTCTAGCCACACCCCTCACTCCGCCCACCGATTCAATCGTTGGTTATTCCTGCCCCCTGATTCTCCACCCACAGTTCCCCTACTTTTTATTTCCCACTTCGACCACTGGTCGGGCGGCTATAATGGAGGGGGGGTATCCTCCTCCCGAGAAAAATTTGAAAAAAAGTGGGAAAATGGTGCACTTTTAAGCAAATTTGAGAAAGCAAGAAGGTTAACAAGGCAATTGTGAAAGTGTAGTTATGACATCAATAAAGAGATTTAATATGATAATGATGTAGGAAGCTGCTTATTGAGAATAACCATAGAACTTAGTAACAGACTTTGAGATAACAATGCTGAGTTCCCGTACAGATGTCCTCACAGAGAAGGGGTGCCGCGTTCGTCGGCAAGCTAAGCACGCACTGCTGACAAATGGTGGCAACTGCAAGTCACAAGTGTGAATCCAGCAGGGCCAGCTCGACCGTTCATGCTTCTAGTAGTGCCACTTCTACTACTCAAAAATAATGAATGGGTGTCATCCGGAAGCAATTTTTCGGTAACTCTCTTTTAAAAGCACATCATTTACATCGTAGCTGGTAGCCCTTTAAATGCTTCTCAAAAAGAATAATCTTATATCAGGAAGCTTTAAGTGGTTCCAACAATTAAAGCCAATACAGGCTTGCAGGCACCCTTGACATTTGCAGAGTGACCAGTTGTGCATATTTCCGTATGGTAAGCAGGCACACTGGCAAGGCTTGTTCTTCTGTCTGCTCCTCCATCGGTTTCACAACACAGCCAGAGGTGCCTTACACTTCAGCATTTCAACTGTCAGGACTAGGCCCCCATCATTGGATCACACACCGCACGGGCCCCATACACCGGGACCGAACCCACAGGGGATGCTGCTGGCATACACCTGTTCACCCCCTTCCCTTGGGGCCTGTTCGCTCCGGCTGGGACCAGCATGGTACGGGGATCGGAGTGCCCGCCCCATCAACTGGACCAAGCCAGGTAGGGGAGTGTGCTGTTGAAGAGGTGGGGTGGGGAGGGGGGAGTGATTGGCTGTATAGCCATGCTGCAGGCAGATTCCCTGATCCCTCTGCCCTGGGAACCCCCCCCCCCCCGGCTGGCTTTAACTGCAGGCTGGGAATTGGCAGGGGAAGGCCTTGTCCCCGGCCCATAATCGCTTGGCTGCATCAGCTAAAGTCTGTGTGACCTGGTTGAGGCCTCCTGCATCCATAGTCTGAACCGGGTGAATACCACAGTGGGCTTACTCCCCAGTGGGGTGGAGGGTCATCGGCCGTGGGATCGTTTGGCGAGTGGTTTCTCCGCTTCCCCCTGAAGGCATTTCCCCTAGCAACACTCTGCATACTGGGCCCTGGCGGAAGGCCACTTGGATCCACTGCCTGTGGATTATCATTGCACCCTGGCCCAGGCCCTTCCTGGCCCCACTGGTGCAGACTCCAAGAGGCACAGCAAAGTACACTGTCATAGGCATCCTTACCGTGAGCGCCCTAGCGGAACGATTCAGCAGCCTGTCGGACAATGGTTGCGGGTACTGAGGGAATGGGAGGGCGAGACCGGCTGCATGCTCAGGCAGCGGGCGTGCTCCTCCTCCCCCCCAACTCCTTCACCATCCATACTCAACAGCTAATCTCCCCACAGTCGAGAAGCAGGGGACCTGATGGGCCACCGTGCTCTGGAATAGCATTTCTGCTCAGTTTTGAACACAGCTCATGGACCTGAAGCAGAGGACACCTGCCGCAAATCTAATTTCTCTTGCTCAGTCCTATTTATCGCAAGCTGACCCAGACTGACCACCTCTATCTCTCAAGCATCTCAATATCCAGAGCCCTTGCACTGCGCTATGATGAGGGACCCCAAGGCCGGATAACACAGGCCCACGACCCCAGAGATAGGCGTACCTTAAAAGACACTCAAGCAAATCTTTGGCTGCACAGCAAATTGCGGTGCCCTTACCGTGATGCCTGCGTGGGGGGACCCTGTGGCCTGGAGAGCGAGAACTAAATGGTGCATGCCTCGTATGAAGGCGGCAAGGGATGCAACAGTACCATCTTTGTAGCTGACAAACAAACTCCGCTGCTGTAGTGGCCCGGAATCCCCAGATGACGGCAACCCCAGGGGAATCGGAGACAAACCCTCTCACACAGGCCTTCATGACCAACTTCCTGCACTAAATAAAAGCCGAAATTGGGTCCCTTAAATCAGAATATAAATCATGTCTCCAAGACCTGAAGTGTGATGTGACCAAAAAAGGAGGGAGATTGGATGACCAGGAGTGGACCCTCGACACTTGGCAAGAGTACCTCAGGCGCAGGATGTCTGTACTGGAGGAACAGCATACAGAGCTCCAAATCAAGCAGGAAGATTTGGAAAATAGGAGCAGGAGAAACTAGAGGTGGGAAGGACAAACATAATGACCTTCATGGCGGACCTGCATCAAGCAGTAACAGGTGACCACTCTGGATAGGGCCCACCGGATGGCGGCTCCACGCGGTGGCCCTGACCTGGTGCTGGACATCATCACTCGAGTGCACTACTACACAGAGAAGGAGCCACCAGGAGAAACCCAGAGCTGACCTATGAAGCCATTGCATACAAATATTCCAAGATCCATACCCTACCACACTGCGTTGGCGTAAAGACTTCAAGCAGATCACAGACAAACTGAAAGCACTGAATGTCAACTACCAATGGGGCCACCCGTTCGCCTTGATGTTTACGTGGGAGTGCTGGCAGAGGTCAATACGTTCCTTAAGGGAAGCCCAGAAATTACTCAAGCTGTCGACGGACTCTGCCCCCCCCAGCCCAGCCTCGCCATCTGCCCAGTGTAAAGTTCCACCACGCCTAGCCTTGGCAACTGTGCCGCGGTATATGGTAAGGGCCTGGCGGGGGAGTGGGCCAAGAAGGATATCATCCACCATCTGCAGTCTCTGGAGGGCAATTGTTCACCGGCTCACGATATGCCTACTACATCAGCATCTTCACCCCAAGCAATATAAATACTGAACACCCCTGTGCTCTGCGCCTGGGGCCCTGGGTGCTCAAACCTGGTGGCTTCCCGGCCTACAGCCTAGATTGGGAAAATGTACACTTTATTCAGCAGATGGGGTTGTGAAGCTGGGGGGGACCAGTTGGGCTCCAAAGCTACTCAGACGATTCCTACACCCCTTCGAGACCCTCCACCCCTATATCTGTAGCTAGCGAGATCTGGGGTCCCAGGGGGAGGGCTTCTCCATCCCCCTCTCAAGCCTGGGGCCCGTGGTGCTCATACTCGGTGGGTTCCCAGCCTACTTCCTAGATTGGGAAAATGTACACTTTATTGAGCAGATAGGGTTGTGAAGCTATGGCGGGGGAAACCAGTTGGGCTCCAATGCTCCCTTGGGCAATACTACCCCCCTCAAGACCCTCCCCCATTATAACTGTGTCTACAGCTATAGCTGTGGCTAGGGAGCTCCCGGGTCCCATGGGAGGGCCCCTCCCTCCCCCTCTCAAGCACTTAAGGCCGGCCGCCGCTGGACACCCTCGCCCATTCAAATGGTCTCCAAGGGGAGTGACTTCCTCAGAGTGACCTTTGTATTCCCCACAGTGTATCTCCAGGACTTGAATGGTCTGCTATGGCCGAGTTGGCCGCTTTGTTTTACCTGCTTTTGGAATGACTTTACCTCTTCTTCCGTCTCCACCCCGACACCCCGGGGAGCTGGCGATACCACACAGCCGCACTGCTGCATCACTCAGCTCCTACAGTCACATCCCCTGCAATGGGACGGGTTAGACAGCAGGCCATACCAACCTTTCCATTCCTCCCATATAAGATATTGGCGAGATCCCAGATAAAATGCATGCTCCCACCTTCGAGGATAAGTGAAGGTCCACGTACACTTGCACAACCCCTCACATGAATACCAATGGGGCAGCTTAAGTTTCTCTCACTCAATGTAAAAGGCCTAAATGCTCCCAATAAGCGGCAACTGATCTGGCGCTACCTTCTGCTTCAGGGCCCAGACATTATCCTCTTCCAAGAAACCAATCTGATGAGACCCGATACGAAGCGCATGGCCCATCCCAAATGCCCTACTCAACAACACTGGACTTCATCTCTAACCAAACGCCCAGGGTGGCTATTCTTATTAAGGCAGGCAAGAAACTCAGTCGACAAGGGATGGGGAAGGCTGCTACCTAAAACTCAAATTCCTACTTAATGGCAAGCCCCTCATGTTGATCAACGTGTACGCCCCCAACCAGTCGCTGGATACATATTTAAGAACCCTTCTCAAGAACCTAGCCATGCAGGAGGATGGCCCTATGCTACTCGTGGGAGACTTTAACTTGGTATGGCCACAGCATGGCATCTTATCAGGGAATGGGAGCTATGTCCGCAGCGTTGAAACGCATAGTCTTTCTCTTCATTATGCAATCCCTCACCCGAATGCTGGACTCTGCGAACATGACGCGACCCCGCCCCCCCGCCTACCGATAGGCCCACGCGCTCCCCGCCTCCCGCCTGACCCGCCCTCCAGGATCCCTTCTTAAGGGGACCCCGACCCCACTCTTGCAGCGACCACTGTGCCCTCGGCCTGGTTGCCCCCTCGCTCCCCGCCTGCTGCCTGCCACTTACCTGCTGCCTGCTGCCGATCCATCCCGGCGCCCCAGCCGCCGCAGGGCCGCCCGCCTGATCGCCGATCCAGCCCGGCGCCCCAGCCGCCGCAGGGCCGGCCGCCTGGATTTCGCGCCGGTTTTGACGCGACCCCGCCCCCCCGCCTACCGATAGGCCCACGCGCTCCCCGCCTCCCGCCTGACCCGCCCTCCAGGATCCCTTCTTAAGGGGACCCCGACCCCACTCTTGCAGCGACCACTGTGCCCTCGGCCTGGTTGCCCCCTCGCTCCCCGCCTGCTGCCTGCCACTTACCTGCTGCCTGCTGCCGATCCATCCCGGCGCCCCAGCCGCCGCAGGGCCGCCCGCCTGATCGCCGATCCAGCCCGGCGCCCCAGCCGCCGCAGGGCCGGCCGCCTGGATTTCGCGCCGGTTTTGACGCGACCCCGCCCCCCCGCCTACCGATAGGCCCACGCGCTCCCCGCCTCCCGCCTGACCCGCCCTCCAGGATCCCTTCTTAAGGGGACCCCGACCCCACTCTTGCAGCGACCACTGTGCCCTCGGCCTGGTTGCCCCCTCGCTCCCCGCCTGCTGCCTGCCACTTACCTGCTGCCTGCTGCCGATCCATCCCGGCGCCCCAGCCGCCGCAGGGCCGCCCGCCTGATCGCCGATCCAGCCCGGCGCCCCAGCCGCCGCAGGGCCAGCCGCCTGGATTTCGCGCCGGTTTTGACGCGACCCCGCCCCCCCGCCTACCGATAGGCCCACGCGCTCCCCGCCTCCCGCCTGACCCGCCCTCCAGGATCCCTTCTTATGACGCCCCCTCAGCGACCGCGCAGCGGACGCGCACAGCGGGAGCACCGACTGAGCGCCGAAGGTGCGCCAAAGGTAAGCCCGTCTGCGCCCGTCCGCGCCTGGCCCGCGCCCAGCGCCAGGACCCCTGGCCTCCGCAGACCCCAGCCCACCCGCCGGACGTATGACGCCGCCACCCTCATCGCACTCAACGACGGACGAGCCCCGGGATGCTACCGTGCCACCCCGAGACGCACCCACGGACCCTTCATCTGCCAGTCCTGCAAGTTCACCTGCATCCGGACCTGCCTCGCACCAGCACCCGCCAAGACGAACACCAGCACCAACCACCTGAAGTGCATCCTGCTCAACACCCGCTCAGTCCACAGACACGCCATCGAACTCTGGAACCTCATCGACACCACAGCACCAGACGTTGCCTTCCTCACGGAGACCTGGATGAACGCCTCTTCAGCTCCCGACATCGCCATCGCCATCCCAGAGGGCTACAAGATCACCCGGAGGGACCGCACTGCCAACCAGATAGGAGGAGGCATCGCCATCATCCACAGGGACACCATCCGCATCACGACCAGCACAGACGACATCCTGACCACCGCCGAACACCTACACTTCCAGATCCACACCGACCCGAAGACCACCCTCAGAGGCACCCTGATCTACCGACCCCCTGGACCACGCACACGATTCAGCGAGGACATCGCCGACTTCGTCAGCCCGCATGCCCTCCCCTCCGCTGACTACATCCTCCTGGGGGACATCAACTTCCACCTGGAGAACAACAACGACCGCAACACCACCACCCTGCTGGACAACCTCGCCAACCTCGGACTCAAGCAGCTGGTGACCACCCCCACCCACCTCGCCGGACACACACTCGACGCCGTCTTCTCATCCAGCAAAGACATCACCTTCAGCCACGCCACTGGACTCCACTGGACGGACCACAGCTGCGTCCACTTCACCTTCAGAAGAACGACGACCCACCACCACCAGCAACAGGTTGCCCGAAGAAGCTGGAGCAAGATCACAGCCGACCAGCTCGCCGCTGCCCTGAGCCAGCACCCTCCCGCCAGCTCAGCGAACCCCAGCCAGGCCGCCGACAACCTCACGAAGTGGATCAGCAACTGCGCGGACGTACTCGCCCCACTGAAGACCCCGCCCAGCAGACCCGGCAGCAAGAAGGCCCCATGGTTCACCGACGAACTCAAGAGCTCCAAGAAGAACTGCCGAGCCCTCGAGAAAGCCTGGAGAAGGGAGCCAACACCGGACAACATGACCACCCTCAAGCTTGCCACCCGGAAGCACCACCAGCTGATCCGCGACACCAAGAAAACTGCATTCAAGGACCGACTGGACAACAACGCACACAACTGCAAGGAACTCTTCAACATCGTGAAAGAGCTCTCCAACCCCAACGCCGGAAACAACGACATCACCCCATCGCAAGAACTCTGCAACTCCCTCGCCTCCTACTTCCACAACAAGATCGCGGACATACACAACAGCTTCAACACCCAACCGACGAACGCCACGCCCGACTCAACCGAACCACCGCCCCCCACCACCACCCTCCGCGCCTGGACTCCTATCAGCACCGAAGACACCGTCCGCACGATGAACTCCATCCACTCCGGATCTCCGACCGACCCTTGCCCTCACCACGTCTTCAACAAGGCCGACGCTGTCATCGCACCCCACCTGCGGGACATCATCAACACCTCATTCGACACCGCCACCTTCCCTGAGAGCTGGAAGCACGCCGAACTCAGCGCTCTACTCAAGAAACCAACAGCGGACCCCACCGAACTGAAGAATTACCGCCCCATCTCGCTCCTCCCGTTTCCAGCCAAAGTCATCGAGAAGACCGTCAACAAGCAGCTGGCCGCCTTCCTTGAGACGAACGGATCCCTCGACCCCTCACAGTCTGGCTTCCGAGCCAACCACAGCACCGAGACCGCCCTCATCGCTGCCACCGATGACATCCGAACCCTGATGGATAACGGAGAAACAGCGGCGCTCATCCTCCTAGACCTCTCCGCGGCCTTCGACACCGTCTGCCACCGCACCCTAGTGCAGCGCCTCTACGACGTCGGAATCCAGGAGAAGGCACTGGAATGGATCATCTCCTTCCTCGACGGAAGAACCCAGAGAGTCCGCCTACCTCCGTACAAATCAAAGGCCACCGAAGTCATCTGCGGCGTACCCCAAGGATCCTCGCTTAGCCCAACCCTCTTCAACGTCTACATGAGCCCCCTCGCGGCCATCGCACGCCAACACAACCTGAACATCATCTCCTACGCCGACGATACCCAGCTGATCCTCTCCCTTACCAACGACCCCGCCGCCGCCAGAGCCAACCTCCACGAAGGAATGAAAGAAGTAGCCGAGTGGATGTCGACCAGCCGCCTGAAGCTGAACTCGGACAAGACGGAAGTCCTCATCCTGGGATCCTCGCCCTCCGCCTGGGACGACTCCTGGTGGCCCCCCGCCCTGGGAACTGCACCCAAACCGACAGACCACGCACGCAACCTGGGCTTCATCCTGGACTCCTCCCTCTCCATGACCAAGCAAGTCAACGCAGTCTCCTCGTCGTGCTTCAACATCCTGCGCATGCTACGGAAAATCTTCCGGTGGATCCCCACCGAGACCAGGAAGACTGTCACCCAGGCCCTCGTCACCAGCCGACTGGACTACGGCAACGCCCTCTACGCCGGAACCACCGCCAAGCTCCAGAAGAGACTCCAACGGATCCAGAACGCCTCAGCCAGACTCATCCTCGACATCCCACGACACAGCCACATCTCCGGACACCTAAGAGACCTGCACTGGCTCCCGGTCAACAAGAGAATCACCTTCCGTCTCCTCACCCACGCACACAAAGCCCTACACGATCAAGGCCCGAGCTACCTCAACAACCGCATCAACTTCTACGCTCCCAAACGACACCTCCGATCAGCCAGTCACGCCCTCGCCGCCGTCCCCCGCATCCGAAGAACGACAACAGGAGGAAGGTCCTTCTCCTACCTGGCTGCCAAGACCTGGAACTCCCTCCCGACCGACCTGCGCCTGACCCAAGACCACCTTGCCTTCAGGAAGAAGCTCAAGACCTGGCTGTTCGGGCAGTAGCAGCACCCCCCCCTAGCGCCTTGAGACCCTCCGGGTAAGTAGAGCGCTCTATAAATGTCTATGATTGATTGATTGATCGGACATATCTATTTCGTACCATGCTTATTTTGAGATCATCCTGGGAATTATTGTGCGGCCCGCTCACTCTTCCCCACACTGGCAGCTACCCACGTTCATACTGCGTGATCAGGTTAGCGTGGCAGAAATACAACAAGTAATACAATCTTACTTTGAGATGAACGCCCTGCTGGACACTAACAGTTACACTCTGTGGGACGCCTTTAAGGTGACGATACACAGTACGATTACTTCCCTTGCTATATCTAGGACGCAGGAGGACAGGCTGGTGGAAGAAGGGCTCTCCAGGGAAATAAAACCTCTGAAGCGTTTGGATCATGCAACGCCCTCGCGCCAGCACCAGAAGCAGTTGGCCTCTCTTCGCAGCCAACTCTGCAAAATACTATAAAGGAGGGGACAAAGTTGGTACCCTGCTGGCCGCTGACTCCGAGCACAGGTCTCACGGACCCATGTTTCTAAGGTAAAGCAGGCAGATGGTTCCTGGGCAACTTCCAAACCCAACAAACAGCAGGTGTTCCATGCCTTCCTCGCTGCCTTGTATGGTCAGGCGAAACATTTAAGGAGGAGATTGGATGTTTTGCCTCCTGTGCATGGCAGGCCCTAGACCCCTTTCATGCGGACCAACTTGAGACCCCATTCACATTAGACGAACTTGGAAAGTCTCTGGGAGACCTGCCGGTAGTTAAGGCACTGGATCCTGACAGGATTACTGTTCCCTTCTACCGCCTGTTCCTCCCCCAAATACAGCACGCCCTCCTTAAGGTTTTTAACTCCTTCACTGATAGCATTAATGTGATGCCCACAATGACTTGCACCGAGATAGCTCTTATACCCAAGCCCGGAAACGACAAAACATCATGCGCTTCTTATCGCCACATCTCCCTTCTCAATACCGATGCCAAATTATATACTAAACTCTTGGCAAACCGATTAGAGCCATATGTCCTCAGCCTGGTAGAGCCTGACCAAGTGGGATTTATATGCCAGCGTCAAGGGGCGGATAATATCTGGCGAATGGCCCTGGTGGAGAAAGTTCAGCGACAAACCATCCCAGCATGTCTTCTCTCTCTTGACTTTAAGAAGGCCTTTGACAGGGTGGATTGGATGTTTCTGAGAGCAGTGCTACAGATCGGGCTCGGGACGATTATGGTCTCCCGGATGATGGATATCTACATTTCACCGTCTGCGCAAATTAGAGTCTATGGGCTCCTGGCCTCACAGTGCACATTCGCACAGGCACTCGGCAAGGCTGTCTGTTATCCCCTTTACTTTATGCCCTAGCAACCGAACCCTTGCAATAGCCATCCGTTGGGCTCCCACTATTCATAGCATCCCATTCAGAGGGGACTATCATAAAGTTGCGTTATTTGCGGATGACCTACTTCTTACTCTGACAAATCCCAGAGACTCACTACCAGCGCTAATCCCTCTTCTCCACGAATTCGAACGCATATCGAGCCTTAAAGTCAACATGGAGAAGTCGCAGGTGTTAAATCTCACTCTCCATCTACAAGAATGCCTAGAGTTATCCTCCCTTACACGATTTCAATGGGCAGCCCACTTCATTCAGTCTTTGGGCCTCAATATAACTGCATCACTATCCTTGTGGTCTCAGACCAACTGGCCGGAATGCCGACGCTCAGTCCGAGAGGACCTATGGTGCTGGAAAGTACTACCGGTATCATGGCTGGGCCGACTCAACAGAGTGAAAAAGACTATACTACCTAAGGTACTCTGGGGCATATTATCAAGGGGGTTTATCTCCGCTTTTTTGGCTTTAAAAGCCAAGAAAGCGGAGATAAAATTATCTCCCTATTACCTAGCTGTCGCTAACACCAGTTAGCGACAGCTAGTAGGAGATAGCGACCATCTTGGGCCCCACTTTGCACGTCAGTGATATTTATCACTAATGACATGCAAAGTGGGCGTGCCAAGATGTTCACTATCTCCTATTACCAACTTTTGGAGATATTCGCGCTAAGCGCGAATATCTCCAAAAGCTAACACCTGCCCTGAGCAGTTCTTAGCCATGTTATCCAATGGGAGGTGGATAACATGGCTAAGAGCATTAGCTCGGTAATGCATGAATATCGCTGACTTTTCAGCGATATTCATGCATTGCGGCCGATTTATTTGCGATAAAAATCGCCGCAGCCCAGCGATAAATTTTTGTCTCTAACCAAGCAATAGCGATAATTATCGCTATTGCTTGGTAATATGCCCCTCTATCTTTTTCAAACACTTCCAACGCCGATTCCCCAAGCAGATATTGATACCATTCAGAGGGAAGTAAACTCCTTCATCTGTGGCAGGGGCAAACCACGATTCTCCAATAAAATGTTAATGCTACCAAAAGACCGGGGTGGGCTTGCGTGTCCTAACTTTCTTGTCTACTACTGGGCGGCACACTCGCGCTTTATTTCTGAGTGGGTGGTTCGTAAGAGCGAGAAACATTGGTTCCACATGGATAGATGGTAGCATGTAGACCCTTGTGGGACCTAGCCTGGTTACAGAGGCGCTCACGGACATGTAGTGCTTACATAGCCACCCCTGCAACAACAGTTTTAGATATATGGGACAGACTGGCTGAAAATCGGGCTTCACCTTCTTCCCCTCCCATTACACTCCATTGGCCCGGAATCCTGACCTCCCACCGGCCTTACAGCCCAACTCCTTTCCACGCTGGGCAGAAGGGGAATGCCACACTTTTAAATCCTTTGACCGATGCAGGCAAGACTTTCATCTCCCTGCTATGGCGCAAATGCAGTATTACCAACTACGGCATTGGTTACATAGCCCAATGGCATACAGGGGGCCACACGCATGTTTACCTCCTTTGAGGAATTGGTACGAGCCTTCGACGGCTCTCAGGGGTTAATTTTGCATACATACTGAGTCTTGCAACATTCCAACTCGCTACCTCTGCACCCGTATCAATGGCAGTGGCTTGCTGATACCGCTGAGGAAATCCCCCAGAGCACTGGGAGCAGCTGTGGAGGGATATGCCAAAAAGCTACAGAAGTATTGCCCAGCTGGAGACGGCATATAAAGTGATGACCCGCTGGTACACGCCAACACTCCTCCGCAAGATGTTTCGTACCTTCACGTCCACATGCTGGCAATGCTCCGCAGACATCAGCTCCTACATTCATATCTTGTGGTCTTGCCCCACGGTGACGCTATTCTGAAAAGAAGTGTTAAGCTACATCAAAGATGCGATTGGATATCCTATCCCAAACATGCCACAAACTATCATCCTAGGGATTCAACCCCAGATTTTCAAGTGCATGACACACTTGGAATGGTGCTTAATTCTACATTTTCTCGGGGCCGCCAAGCGGGTTATTGCCCTGTCCTGGACAAAGCCTTCAACCCCTACAATATTGGTGTGACTCACTAACCTATGGCACACTATGAAAATGGAACTGGAAATGTCACACATGCCGACACCCGCTTACGCTTTACATGAATGTGGCAGATTTTAGTATAACATCTATCTAAATTAGAGCATTGCTGTTCTCTTCCCCCACTTGCGAGCCCTGCAGCTCATCGAGGACGCTTGTTACCGTGAGGAGAGGCGCTCTCGGAGTGGAGAGAAACGCACGGCATCAGGCGAGAGATCCTTTATTTGGCTACCACCCCCCACCCCTCCTTATACTAGCCGCAACTCTTTGTCTCTGTCTGCTCATCCTCGGTGGTTGCCGGTTACGGCCCAGCATTACATCGTATAACCTTGGGTTGCCCTCCTCTCCCCTGTCCAGTCCCTTCCTTCCTCCTGTTCTTTCAGTTAACATGTTATTATAGACACGAGCGGGAAAATGTTTTTTTCAAATAATTGCATTTTTTTGCAGTTGTACATAGGACAAACTCGACCCGAAGGTATCGGAGCGCTTTATACGAGCGACAGTTACATTACACAGGACACATTAATTTTTGGTTGGCACCGGGAGATTAAGTGACTTGCTCAGAATCACAGGCTTTTGAGCCATCACAGTAGATTCATATATCAGGCACCGCCCCCACCCAGTTCACCTGAGACTAGTAGATCATCCGTGCTATATTCCGTGATCAATCACACAAGGCTCGGATAGAGTAAGGTCAGGACAAAAATGCGACTGGCCACAGCAGAGGTCACAAGGTGGGTGGGTCTACTCTGTATGGTCTCTACCTTGCACCTTTGTGCAAACAACATTTGGCACACAAAGAGGGGGAGAGACACTGGCTGAGCAACCCTGCCCAGCAACAGCAGAAATGGCCAATCTCTGCATGGCTTCACAATGTCATTACAGTGATTGGCCAGAGCCTCCCACCCTTGTGGTGCCATGCTGAGTGCACTAAAGGCCTACACTAGGCCTAGCAACCGTGTCTGCAAGCCAGTCCAGATGCTGCTCTCTTGCTGTTAAACAGCATGATAGCAGCACCACTATTGGCTTGAGCAGACAAACTCACTGCTCATTAGGAGACAGAGAGTTTCAGATTTGATCAACCCCCAGTCCCTAATGTGCAGGCGGAGAGAGGCCTCTAGTGCACATGTCCGACTGGACAAAGGAAGGAAGCCATCCAATCCGACATGCACACTTTGGTCCTAGATGCAGTGCGCTCTACTGGGGTGTGCTCTGTTCTAATGTGCTGTCCATCAAAAAGGAAACTCCAACCAATTGCGAGCCGCTGACGCCCGCGGCTGAAGGCTGACTGTAACGGACAAATGAATGAAAGTGAAGTGTTTACAGTATTTTTCAAATAAAGTTAAATTATATGAGCGCATAAAATGGGGGGCCAAAATATGATTGGGGCAATGTCCCTGCACTGAAAGGCAGGAGCTGCCCATGTGGGTTGGTGTATTACAAGCTGTGCGTAAATTCCTGTTTGCGCACAGGTCGGAATTACGAAGTGGGAGGTATTTAGCGTATCTGATAATTATTGGATGCATTAAATACCTCACCCTTCATTAAATGTCAGGAAATCAAACCTGTGAAAAATTACCAGGGAAAAAGGATCCATCCAGTATTTATTGTATCATGTGGATTTTGCTGTGTTAAACACCAAAATCTGCATGTTATTCCGCAGTAACTCGTAATAGGTGCTATTCATTGCACTTGATAAATAACACATCCCATGGTATAGTTACTTATCAGGTTCGATAAATAGCACCTATACTCATATTCAAGGCCTGCATTAGCATTGATAAAGCCAAAAAGTCTGACTTTTATAAGTTGAAGTCATTTTTCAATAATTACAAAGTTTTGTGTAAGTGTTTCTGTATGAGTGATTGAATACTAAAATGAGTCAATATTTGTATAACTAGATGGATAACTGAGTGTATGACGAGTGATGAATGGGTGTGTGAGTGCATAGATTGATTAATTAAGGAATGCATGGCTGAGTAGATGAATTGTTGGGAATGTTTTCCTGCGTGGTGACATATGAGACAAGGGAACTATGATATGATCCTTGACCATCAGATTTTGTTTCAAACTGCCATCCACGGTGTTTCCTGTATGTAATGATTAGTAAATGTTAGCTGATGCCGTTGATGTGCAGCGAATTGTCTTCATAATGCCATGGCCATCAATATACCAGAGAGGGCACTCTCAATACAAGAATGCCTACAATATGACAAAAATGACCCCCACTAAGCTGATGCTAGATGCCAGAAGTGGATGCCATCAGTCCATGATTAAGATGAATATGCCAAGAATTACTACAGTTATGTCATGGACAACATTATGTTATTGGTGTGCATCATCACTCTGTGTATAGTGTTAATACACCAAGGGGCAGATTTTCAAGCCCCTTGCGCCACTTTTGCGTCACTTTTAACATGGGAAAAGTGACGCAAAAGTGGTGCAGGGGGCTTGTAAATCTGCCCCCAAGAGTTACCACACTCATGACAAGAAACGCCACCATAATGCAAGAGCCAACTTTATACCAGAAGCGAGTGCCGTAATGCCACAAGCATCCACAAAATGCAAATATTGAAACCTTTAGGCAGTTGCCTGGATTATGTTATGAGGACTGTCAGTTCTTACTTCTTAGGTAATGATATCTGGAGTCATTCCATGGCGGTTATTACATCGGTAATACCTGTGCATAACAATATCACATTAGTCACTTTTAAAATCTAATGTTTAATTAGATTATTTAATGCAAATGTAATTACATGCTTTATTAACTATAATATTTGCTATTCAAAAAAAGGAATTGAAAGCAATTTAATTTAAATTCCTTTTTTTTTTAAATTGCCATTCCCTAATTCTAAAACCTCCTTACTAACCCTAAAGACTACCCATCCTTGAACCTTAAAAAACTCGTTGCTACCACTTTAGACTACTCATCCCTGAGCCCCAAACAACCCCTAGCACCTCTATAGTCTAACCATCGCTCAATCCTACAAAATCCTACCTACCCTTATACACTACCTATCCTTGAGCACTATAAGCTCCTTACAATCTAATACACAACGCACCCTTGAGCCCCAAAAATACATTGCAACCCCATGTATGAACTTAAAATATTAAAATCAAAAACCTATATTTCAATGCGATTTTTTCTTAAATAAATATTATTTATTAATTATTTAAAAGTTAGTTTAGGTGAAGTCGTCTTATAACACTGTATCGTATGTTACAAAAAAACTTTGAAATTCACATACAAACCACAGTTAAAGTAAAGTTATTGTTACAATTTAAAACTGAACAACAACCAAAATGAGCAATTTATGATTATGATCAGAATCCAGACAGCCATGCAAACTAAAATGCCCACATCGAATGCCACTCTCAAAGTTTTTCTCAGCACTCGGGGCCGAGCCCTTCCTGTAAAGGCTGCCACACATTGTCTTGTACCAAAGAGCTATGGCGAGACAGACTAATCAACAGAGTGACACCAAGCAAGAAGTAACATAACTACATTGATGAAAGCCAAGTTTTCAGATGTTTTTTTAAAAGACATAAGGGAGTCTGCTTCAGAAATGTAAGTGGGCAGGGTGTTCCAAATTTGGCAGAGGCAGCTGAAAATGAACGCCCTCCCCATTTCTCCTTTCTAAATTTGGGCATCGTAACTTTTATTAAGGTGAGCGGATCTGAGAGTCCTAGTAGGTGTGTACCAATGAAACAGATTATTCAATTGGCTCGGGCCCTTCTTATGCAAAGCCAAAAAAGCAGTATTTCTAACCCTTTTTTAGGTTTTACTCCCTTCATGGCCTAGCTAAGCTTCTTTAAATGCTAATATCTCAAAATCTACTGAACTGGTTTACACCAATCCAAAAAAGCCATTTACTTGATTAAAGGTCCAACTTCATGTCCAACTTGATGTAATTCCATGCAACTGCTTTTTATCTGTGTCGAAGATCAAAACGTCCTATGGAAATTGAACTGTTAATGGTTATTAGGAAAACAAAAACCATAACCATTCTGACACTATTGCCCCAGTGTAGTATTGTTAAGGTTATGCCACATAAAACAAATATCGATGCCAATCAGATTCTACTGGAGGATCAGCAGACCTAGATATTTCTAAACTTTTCTGAGCTTTAACTCCCATTGTGCCCTGGCCAAGCTTCTTTAAATGCTAATATCTCAAAAACTACTGAACTGATTTACACCAATCTAAAAACGCCACTTGCTTGATTAAAGTTCTAATTTCTTGTCCAATTTGGTGTAATTCCACGCAACTGCTTTTAGGAATGGTTATTAGGAAAATGCCTTTTTTATGGAAAATGTGACTCAACCACAACTATATTGACGCTACTGCCCCACTGTAATATTGTTATAGTTATGACACATAAAACTGCCATAGATACTAAATAAATACATGCAAAGTAAAATACTGAAAACGTACCTACAATGTTTAAAATTACTGATGTGATTTCTGCAATTTAAATGCTCCTGACATAGCCTCCAAAGGAAGGGAAACATAGTGTGACGAGTGGGCACCACCATCTCACACGTGCTCAACTTATGACATGTATGTCTGCCATTATGACAGGTATTTGTCCTGCGGCCACCCTACTGAGAACATTGCTTGATGATTACACCACCCAATGGAGGTTCTTTCATTTGCATGGTTGGAATACCTCCATACAGGTGCTGCTAGGACATAGAGTGTGGAGGCTTGTTTCCTGTAGATGAGCATTGGATGAGACTGCAGTGTGACTAGGCTCGGCAGATGTGGCTGATTGAGGGGCAGCACTGGAGGTACACAGGCAAGTTTGCTGGGGGTCTCTTTAAATGGGATGTGACCTTGCCCTTCACAAGACTATGTGCATGCACTGATGACATGAATACAGGCTATGTAGCAATTAGAACTAAAGAGCACCACTGATGCTCCTAATTCTCCTTGTGGTGGCATCTCTGGCGTATGCTTCTATCTTTGCAATGATATTTTGGATGATCACAGTGTGGAATTGGCCTGTTTAGCTGAAACGTTAAGAAGAATTGCACTCGTCCCTTTGAAAAGATGAGCGACATGTGTCAATAATCATTATCAAAGCCAATAGCTCTCAACTCTAAAAGACCAAGCTGTTGGCTTTTGAATTTTTGCAATGCACTTTCGACCTTCTATTAAAGAAAACCCATTCCAAGATAGTCACTGATATGTAAATATGTACAATAATGGAAGCAGACACCTGTGTTGTGACATAGAATCAAGACTCACAGTGGCCAATATTATTTTTTTGTTATAACATGGCAAACCACCAGATTAGAATAGCAAAGACCTTTTGAGAAAGGTACATTTAAAGTGAAATAAATTAAAAAGAATACTGTGATAGAAAGGAAAAAAGTGAAACAAGGGGTATTTAAGCACTTAACAGCTTCTGGGCATACATTAAAAATTCATAAATACATAAGAAAGTGTAAATGGGGATCAGCCATGGAGTGGGATGGTGAAAGAGTCTGGCAGTGAGACAGGAATGGAAGGAGGATCGAAGAAGTTAAAAATTAAATTGTATGGGCCAGTAGCACTTTGCAGATGCTAGGCCCTCACAAAAATAAACAAACAAATAAATAAATTGTATAGAAAACAGCTCCCTCCCTGCCTGGTTTTAAAAATTCATTGACAACCTGGCTTTTTGTACAGAATTAGTAGACCGGAACTGTGCTTCCTTGTCCTGTCTTTCAATGGCAAGACGCCTCTGGGCATAAGTTTGTGCTTAATAAATTGTTTCATTCATTATAAAATCGGGAGAGATGGGAGGTGGGCTGGAGAGCGAGGCAGTATAAAAAAAGCAGGTGGGGCAACGAGGCACATTTACATACAATCCCATGAGATACATTTTAGATCCTTGATGAAGACTGTTCTACTGCTTTGATCTTAATAGATTTATCATCCACCTTTGATATGATATTCCACTCCATCCTCATTTGAACACTTTTCAGTCTTGGTGTCTGTAACCTCAACCTTAAATTATACATATCATTCCTGTCATTGATGAAAAGCAGCGAGACTCCCAAGACTTTCGATGCGGCTTGGTGCAAACCACCTCTAATTCACCCTAAGATTAGCGATCAAAATAACGAGGCAGGCGCTGGCAATTGGAAGGCGAAGAACAGGTTTATTTCTCCAGAGTAGAACACATCACATCGGACACCGGGGCTATCGTCAGGAGGTGCTCTAACTGCATCTCTGTGGCATGGCCTTTTATATGCTTTTTAGTCAGTTTATTACATGGTCAAACATTCCTGGCATCAGTTTATTGCATAGTCAAACATCCTTGGAATCCCCGCCTCAAGCTAGTTCCCACACAGACCCAGCAGTAATCTTCCCTCCACCCAGATCTAACAGATGATCGCTATCTCACAGCTGGACATTCCGACAGGATCTAAAAGTACGTGGGATAAGTCAGATCTAAGGGTTCGTGTCTTTGTTTAGATCAGGCCCCTTTGTTGGTGAAACAAGCCCTGCCGTGTGTGGGTAATAAACTATGTCCACAGGGGTTGGTTAGTGCCTGGGACCGGATTGAGTGGCCAGGTGCAGGGAAGTGACTCCGGGGCATTGTCATGCTGACAAGGTTTTACGACCCTGGTACATGTGTTCAGGCTTGGTCAGAGCGCGGGGGGATGATAGCGAGGTCGGGGTGACTCACAGGTGACCATCAGAGTATGAAATTGCCGCGATGTCTAAAATGCGCACGTAAAGGCCCTTACTAAGCAAGATGGCGCCGGCAATGTTCCTATTTGTCATTTTATTTTCTACACTCCTCCCTTTGAACATAGTCCCGCCAGCTTGCTAGTCTATTTCAAGGTCCATAATGTCCTGTATCTCTCTATCGCTTATTACTCTCATCTTCGTGCGCTCAGTGTCCATAGTCTTAGGGTGCAAGTAGTTCAGGCAAATAGAACACAAAAGTGGTACACAATGTATCCCCAAACAACAACCACATGTTATGAATATTGGAACCAAGAGGATCATCATTATTTTCCAGCCCCATTCTTTTAAAATGTCCAAAAACCAGCTTCCAAGTGTCCAAGTCTCTGACTCCTGATGGATTTCTGACACCAGCCTGTGGAGGTGTTCAATTGCCTTGAAAACAGAGGGTGAGTTGTCAGGGACGTAAGTACAGCAACTGGCTCCGATGATGCGGCATGCTCCTCCACGATCCGCTAGTACCACATCTAGAACAATGCGGTTCTGTAAAGCCACCAGGCGGACCCCCTGAAGCTCAGATGTGTTGTTGGTGAGGATGCCAGCAGTGATGTTCAAGGCTGTTTCAACTGCTTGAGTTAGGTGCCGGATGACTCGGCTGTTTGCCATCGGACCCCATAGCGGGACGAGTCCTTTTGCCGCGTTGAGGAACTGTGATGTGGCGTCGTCTGCTTGTTCTGTGTCTTTGGAACGTCTTTCTCTGTGGTGATCTGCAGGTGCTGTGTAGGTTGGAGGCAGAACAAAAGCGATGTAGCACGTGCCCCCCAGCCTTTTGGGAGCCAGGTGTAGGCTTTGGTACCACAGACGAAGTACATGTTGGGTGATGCAACAAATGAAGGGGGGTTGGCAGTGTTCAGAGTCTTCGTTATTTGGCAAGAGCTGTGACCCACGATCTTAGTCCCATGGCCTTCGATGCAGACAAGGCCTGAGACGTTCACCACAGATAGGGCCACTGTCAGAGTTGCGGCAGTTCGTTTCTTTAGATAGGAAAAGGTAGGACTGGCGGGGTTGTTGTACACTTGCATTTCAAGTCGTTCTTTGGCGGGAATATTCATTGTAAAGGTTGCATTCGTAGTCAGAGGGCAGAAAGGAGCGGATGTTCTTCCCGTTTTGTTCAGCCAGAACTCATTGTAAAATTATTTGATTGTCCCATCGGATGTGGCATTGTCTTTGTAGCTCTCTTGCAGGAGCATTAACCAGGTGAGGCAAGATCCATGAACAGAAAAGGGTGAGGGGATGAAAGGAATGGAATGTTCAGTGGCATGAGGTAGCAACCCACAGATCCAACAGTTCGTGGCATTTGCAGCAAGATTGTGCTGGTGCAATAATTGTACGAAAGAATTATTCCAGAATTCTTTGCGTCGTTCTCAAAGGCGGGGTGACAGTGACACCAGATAGTGTTCTTTCTTGGTGGTAGGTTGCATGGTGGGTGACATTGTCCTGTAAGCGGGAGCACTCTCTTCAACGATCCAGACTGTGACCATCAGCAAGAGGCAGGTGAGAGATGCTGCCACGAGGGTTATTGTCTTTGCACTGTGCAATTTGGCAAGTTTGGAGTCATCGCGGTGGTTCTCCGGTCGTACGGGTTCTTCCATCACCTTCAAGAGTCTTGACGACTGACAGGACCACATACTTTCGTCTAGCGTTTCTCCTGGTAGCATTTGTAGTGTTAGCTACCGTTCTGAGACTTTTGACTCAGTTAGTGGCCTGCTTGTCGAAGCATTCTCCTTTTGTCGATCTCAAATTGTACCCTTTCTTGGATGGTACCGTGGGGTCAGGAAAATCTGCCAGTTCAAGCGTCTCTGTCTGTGGGTAGCAACTCAGGGCTGGTCGGTCTTTTGTCAGGAGCTCTTTTTGGCTGTTCACTTATCGGGGGCCGTCAGTGTCGGAGATATCTTCTTACAGTGGTGCGAATGAAGCCAGTTTCTTTTTCCTTCCACTCAAAGGGCAGTTCGCGTGGTGATCAAGACTTGCCAGGGTCCGTCCACCTGGGTTCCAGACTCTTCGACCTCTGAAAATTTCGCGTCAGCACGAAGTGCCCAGGCTTGATATTGTGTCCTGGGCCCCTGGATATTTCTGGTATGGCTTGCTGCACCTGTTGGTGGATAAGTGTTAGTTCGTTCGTTAATTTGTACAAATAGTCGGATATTAGTATGTCCGGGACATCAGTAATAGAGGTTGGCTTTGGTGCCGCCCAAATGTTCATAGGCCGGCCGAAGACTACTTCGTAAGGGGTCAGTCGGTGTTTGGTTGGGGTGGAGCGCATTGACAGCAATGCCAGTGGGAGGGCGTCGGGCCATTTTAACACAGTTGTGGCGACTATTTTTGCTAGCTTCAGTTTTAGCGTGGCGTTGTGTCTTTCTACCAGGCCCGCTGACTGGGGGTGGAAAACGGCATGGAACTTTTACTTTACTCCCAACCCTTTCAGTATGTTCTGTATAGCTTCTGCTACGAAGTGGGGGCCATTGTCGCTCCATAAAATTCTACAAAGGCCATATCGGGGGAAGACTCTTTCAGTAATACCTTCGCAGTAGCTAAGGCGGTGTTGTCACAGGTGGGGGAGGCCTCCACCCATTTGCTAAATGCGCACACGATCACTAGTACGTATTTTAGACCATGGCACCTCTCTAGCTGGATGTAATCCATCTGGAGAACTTCGAAGGGGTGATCAGGGACTCCAAACCCTCCCCGTGGTACTACGGTCCCTTTCCCTGGGTTGTGTTGCAGGCATACTATGCATTGCTGTACTAGACGTTTTGCTGATTCTGCTATCTTGCTGTTATGCCATACTCTGGTGATCAGTTTGGTCATGGGGCAGATCCTATGTGTGCTGGTAAATGTGCCATGGTCAATATGGGGATCAGATAGGCATTAGGTAGCAGCCATTTGTTTCCGTCTTTTGTCCTCCAGCAGGCTTCCTCGTCTCTCAGTCCCACCCAAGCCCATTCAGCCAGTTCGTCCTGTGTGCCTGTCGTTTGTATGTCCCTTACAGTCGCTCTAGTGTTAGTCCATTGTTCTGCTTGTGACCTGGTCACGTACATTCGTGTTGTGGTTCTGTCTTGGGCTGTGGTTCGGGTGGTAATGTCGGCTAATGCGTTTCCCTGTCCAATGAGGTCGGTCACTTTCCTATGTGCCTGGCATTTAATCACTGCTAGCTGCTTGGGGAGGAGGACTTCTTCTGTCAATGCGGTGACTAGATCTCCATCTAGGATGGGTGTGCCGTGTGAAGTCAGGAACCCTCTTTCTCTCCACCTGAGCCCAAAATGGTGAACCACCCCGAAGGCGTACTGGCTGTCGGTGTAAATGTTTACTGTCGTACCAGCTGCTAGAATACATGCTCGTGTGAGGGCAATGAGCTCTGCTGCTTTGGCGGATCGTTGGGCAATGCGGACTGTCTCTAGGGTGGTTCGGGCTGTGGTGACGACATATGCAGCTGAAGTGCTGCCATTGGGAAGTTTGATGCATGAGCCGTCTACCCATAGTTCCCCATCTGGCTCTGAAAAGGCAGTGTCTCGGAGATCTACTCTACTCTTTGTCTGTTCGTCAGTGAGGGTCACACAATCGTGCAGTGGAGTCACGCCAGGCTCATTTTCGGGTAGAGGTAACAATGTGGCTGGATTGGGAGTGGTGCATCGCTTCAGGGTGATGTGTGGTGCTAGCAGGGTCAACTCGTAACCTGTCAGTCGTGCGCTAGTAAAGTGTTGGGTTTTGGTCTGGTTTAGTAGCGTGTCGACTGCATTGGGGTACTAACACAGTGATTGGATTGGAGAGCAGTATTCCTTCGCTCTGGCGTATGGATACTGCTGCAGCTGCCACAGCGCGCAAGCACCCTGGCAACGCTCTAGCTACTGGGTAGAGGGTGGCAGAGAAATATGCACAAGGGCGATGTTTGTGACCAATTGATTGCGCTAAGATGGACAATGAACATCCCTCCCTTTCATGTGTGTAGAGGAAGAATGGTTTGGAGTAGTCCGGGGTTCCTAGAACAGGTGCTGAACAAAGGGCATCTCGCAATTCTTTGAATGCTGACTGTCATTAGGCTGTCCAGGGGAAAGGTGAGGGGGTGTCTTTGGCTAGGAGGGAGAGAAGGGGTTTGACAATGAGGCTAAAGTTCGGTAACCACTGTCGGCAGAAGGAGGTGAGGCCTATCAGAGATCGGACTTGCTTCTGATTCTTGGGAACGGGAGTGTTTAGAATTGCCTGGATCCTGTCGGGTGTGAGTTTCCTCCCTTCTTTCGATAAGAAGTTACCTAAATATGCTACCTGTGGTTTGCAGGACTGCAATTGCTTTCGAGAAACTCTGTGGCCATTTTCTGCAAGGAAGCGTAGGAGTTGGATGGTGACTGTGACGGCTAGTAGAGTGGTGTCTGCTGCTAGGAGGATATCGTCTACATACTGTATCAACACCACCCCGTCTGGTAATTGAACGGCATCTAACTGCCTTTTGAGCGCCTGGCTATAGATGCTCGGGCTCTCGGTGTACCCCTGGGGTGCTCGACAAAATCTATATGAGCGGGATCTTAGAGTGAATCCGAAAAGATAGCGACTGTCTTGGTGAATGGGTATGGAGAAGAAGGCATTTTTGAGATCAATAATGGTGAAAGTGGCAGCAGTTGACGGAATTAGGGTCAGGATGGTGGTGATGTCAGAAAATACTGGGTACTGTGGTACTACTATTTTGTTTATCTCCCACAGGTCGATGATGAAGCGGTAGGCTTTTCCATCTCCCTCTCCCTGTCTCTTTATGATCAGTAAAATAGGACTATTACAAACATTGCTCACTACCTCTTCTACCACTCCTGCCTCTACTAGTGACTGTATGATTTCGGTCAAGGCTTTCTCGCCCTCTGGCGATATCTTATACTGGGGTATTTTCAGTAAGGTTGTGTCTTGTGGTGTTGTCACGTGTACTGGGTCAATCATCATTTGTCCTACGTCTGAGTCAGCCCTAGCCCACAGATGCGAGGGTAAAGTGTCTAGTAGGGATATGTCTGTCTCAGTAATGGGATACATGTGTTGGGATGGATTATCTCTCGGGTGTTGGTGAGTGTCATATAAGGTGACTCGTACTCTGTCTGGCGAACATCTGATAGTCGCACGGAAATGCTTCAGTAGATCGAGACCCATAATGGCGTCTGGAGTGTTGGAGGAGAGAAGGAACGTCGTGTCGATAACATTGTTTTCAAGTTTGAAGGCGATCGGTCTGGACAAAGGGTTGGTGGAGGGCGTACCATCAAATCCTATTGAGGTTATATGTGAGGCAGACAAGGGTGCCCTTGGAATCAGTCGTTTGGATAGCGCACTACGTGTTGCTCCTGTATCTACCAAAAATGACGACTCTGTGCCGAGGACCTTTGCGGTAACATAAGGGCCTTGCTGATCAACATAGAGCTCGACTGGATCCCTCCCTTGCCCCTGGCTGTCCTATGCAAAGTCATACATGTTGTTGTAATCTGTCTGTTGACACTGGTTCTGTCTAGGGAGGTCAAATGCGTTCACTCTTCCTGGCCTTCCTTCGCTAGCTTCACTTGCGTACCCTCTCCCACGTCTTCTTCCTTCCTGTTTATTTGTTATTTCCCTTATCCCTCTGCCCCTACTAGCTCCTGATAAGGCTGGGCATTGGGATTTCCAGTGTCCGTATTCTTTGCAAAATGCGCATTGATGCTGTCCTAAGTCCTGGCGTCGTACATATGGTGTCACTGAGTCATTCCTAGGAAGCTGTACTCTAGGGACATTCTGTTGGTATCCTCCTTTATATTGTTCCCATCCTGTATTCACCCCTTGGAGTTGGGCTAACATTACTCTTTCCTTCAAGTCTTTCTTTTTCTTTTCTGTGGCTCTGTCATTCTCGTTTTTCTGATGTTCATAATTCTGGGCCATTTGGAGAATAGCCGCTGGCTTAGAGGCTGCCCAACTACTTTCGCTAGTTTGTAATATCTGTGATACCTCCGGCAGCATTCCTTTGACGTAATTTTGCACGAATAAGTGGTGTCCGGTCGCGGTGGACATGTCCTGTCAACTGTAATCGGAGAACACTGTTTCGAATCTCGAGAAATACTCGGAGACATCCTCTTGTGGTTTCAGGCGGCACGCTGTTACTATGGACCAGTCTATCTTTTTCTCTGGTATCAGTGTTTTTACCTTCTGCACTATTTTATCAGGGAGGTCCAATATAGCTTTTTCTGGTTTTTGGCCAGGATTGTGCTGTTTATCTAATGTGCTGAGTTGTTCCCAGGTATGACCGAGCAATTCTGTGTGGTCTATCCTCCTAATCTTCTTCCACACCATCGGCTGGCAAACATAACCCAAAGAACAAGTCAATGTCGGCAAGTGTCATTATTGTGGACCCCAGAGCGGTACCTAGTTCTGTGTAAAAGGCGGTGGGATTCTTTTGCAAATCTGGAAGAGATTTACGGAACGTCAGGATGTCCTGTCTGTCCCATGGCTGATACACCCAATTGTAGACCACCCTTCCTTTCGCATCCTGGTGGTTTATGTCATCATTGTTCCCTTGTCCTCTAGGGGGGACCCAATAAGGGGCAGCTTCTTTTATTGGCATCACGGTATCCGGTTTTTCTATCGGGGGGCCTGTCATTGTAGATGCCTTATCCTTAACTATCCGTCCTTGTTCTATGAGATGGGGAATACCTCTAGTGTGCACGAGAAGAGTTCCGCTATATCACAGTTATTTTCATCTCCCGTACCTACCTTTCTATAAAGAGCCATTAGTCGCTCGGGCCCTACCTCTCTGTACTTTTCCTCATAAGCAGTGAGTCTGTGGTAACAGAGGCGTACAATGAAGTGTCTCTTATGGTTTTCGACATAGAAGTTGCATATGTCGGTTATATACTCTTCGGTCTCTTTCCTATCTACGAGCGTTTTAACTATTTTATCGATACCTGCTCGTTCATTTTTACTTTATCGTGGGATCCTCGGCAACCCTTTCTCTTTTGATTCAGCTTCTACTGACTCGCCTTTTGATGAGGCATTAGGCACAAGAGACTGTTGGTGCTGAGGCTATGGGAGTAAAGGCAATGTTGCTGCCTTCAACTATGCTTTGGATTCCTGACGTTGTATTACAGGATGGGTGGGGGCATAATGAGGTGGCATGTAGATGATCGGAGGGCCTAATAACAAATCATCATCTACTTTCTGTTTTGTTGGTAACTCAGGGTAAAGAGTCGAAGGCGTTCTAACAGGGCACTGGCCTGATATTTTCGATTCTTGTTCATTTCTATCAGTCTCTTTTTCTTTTATATCTTCCTCTAACTTTTTACAAGCTTGGTGAGCTGCTTTTCGCATCTCTTTATCTAGTCTAGCTTTGTTTCTTCTCTTTCGTTGGGATGCTTCTTTCTGACATAGACCAAAGTTGTCAAGCATGGCTGGCGTAGCTTTCTTTTTGTGTGTTCTAAGATTTCTATTTTATTGAGATCAAAAGATCCCGTCAGTGGCCACTGATTTACCCGGTCCTTTCTAGTGTATTTGTGCCATAGTTTGCTATAAGCAACGATGGCTACTCCATATTTAACATACATGTCCTTGTTAGGGGTGCCTTCCGGCGGTGCTGGATGACTGACCTCTAACAAACAGTCCAGTCCAAAACAATCAAACAATTTTGAGAAGACAGGCATGAAGTACAAACGGTCAATATAAATATCTCAATAGGTCGTGGACAAAGGTCTGCACTACCTGCCCTTCGCTGCCTGCAAAGAGGGAATATTCCTATAGTACGTTGTTTGCAAGCAGGGAATGTCTCAATTACTACCAATAACTTCAAAAGAGCAGAATACTAGTATTCGAGCAAACAATTTCAATACAATCAGACAATAAGTTTTGTCGAATATCACGACCTTACCCGGACCGTTATGGACAGTTTCTTCGTTGTCCCCTTCCAGCGTGCGTTTGTCCTCTCACTCCAAAAATGCAGCGTTCCTGTAAGGGTCCTAGTCACTCGAGAGAGGTCCATTCGGAACCAGTGAAGTTCAGTTGATCGGCAGTCAGACGAGGGTCTCTTTCAGGCAGGTGCACTCCAATCGTTTAGATGTTCACTCCGTCATTAGGACATCTCTCACTGGACCCACGTGTCGCTGATGGGCCCGACGTTTGTGCGCCAATTGATGAAAAGCAGCGAGACTCCCAAGACTTTCGATGCCGCTTGGTGCAAACCACCTCTAATTCACCCTAAGATTAGCGAACAAAATAACGAGGCAGGCGCTGGGGATTGGAAGGCGAAGAACAGGTTTATTTTTCCAGAGGAGAACACATCACATCAGACACCGGGGCTATCGTCAGGAGGTGCTCTAACTGCTTCTCTGTGGCATGGCCTTTTATATACTTTTTAGTCAGTTTATTACATGGTCAAACATTCCTGGCGTCAGTTTATTGCATAGTCAAACATCCTTGGAATCCCCGCCTCAAGCTAGTTCCCACACAGACCCAACAGTAATCTTCCCTCCACCTAGATCTAACAGATGATCGCTATCTCACAGCTGGACATTCCGACAGGATCTAAAAGTACTTGGGATAAGTCAGATCTAAGGTTTCGTGTCTTTGATTAGAACAGGCCCCTTTGTTGGTGAAACAAGCCCTGCCGTGTGCGGGTAATAAACTATGTCTACAGGGGTTGGTTAGTGCCTGGGACCGGATTGAGTGGCCAGATGCAGGGAAGTCACTCTGGGGCATTGTCATGCTGACAAGGTTTTACGATCCTGGTACATATGTTCAGGCTTGGTCAGAGTGCGGGGGATGATAGCGAGGTCGGGGTGACTCACAGGTGACCAGCAGAGTATGAAATGGCCGCAATGTCTAAAATGGTTACTGCTTACGGGCACGTAAAGGCCCTTACTAAGCAAGATGGCGCCGGCAATGTTCATATTTGTCGTTTTATTTTCTACATCCTCAAGGACCCAATCTGTCTATTTCCTTCTTTTCATTCTGAAATGTTCCCTCTCACATGTGGGGTTATAAAAGGTTCCTCTACTAGCCCCACCTTATTTAATGCCTAAGAGATCCTTCTGGTTTATTCTTTCAGATATTATATAATTTCCTATGCAGAGGATTTTGACATCATTTTCTCAATCTGAGACAACTACCTAGGCTCACTTAAACTCTTGTATGTCTTTGGTGGTTGCCTGGATGAAGAACATTTGTCTTAAGTTAAACCGCGACCTAAGCCACGGTCTTCCGCTTTGCTATACTGATCCCGCCCTGGTCTACTGCCACGTGACCTGCAGAGGTTGGCCCTTATTCTGTTGACTCTGCCAACAATCTGAGGTTTACTGAGGTTTACGTAATAGGTCAATGTGCTCTATGCTACCTGTTTTGCAATTTAAAGAACGCTGAGGGAAATTCTTCCTTTCCTCCCTGTAATCTGTTGCAGAGCTGCAGTTCATTCACTTATCGCCTCTAGATTAGACTAATGTAATTTACAACTCTGAATATCTACTCTCACCTGCACAAAATGTTTGTTTTTCATATTTTGAATCTTTCCTCTACCTTTTCTGTGACATCCCTCCTCCAGGAGCTACATGGGTTGCCCACTAAATATCAACTGGTTTTCAAGTCTATGTGCCCAGTCCACAAAGCGGTTCATGGACCTAGACCCGTCTATACAAAAATTCCAGCCACACTGCCCAACCCTGTCCTCTGGTTGGCCTGTCTTCCTTGGTTACTGCTCATAAACAAGGGGACCCCTGATAAAGGTAAAGGTAGAAAAGCAGGGGAAATAAATGCAAATTCAATAAACGAAAACTCTACCTAAATACTTTAAGAAAAGCTGTTCCTCAATTGTTAGTTAACCACTCTGGCTAGACATAAATGACCACATTCTTTACCAATAACAAGTTGATTTAAACATTATTTTATTTTATTCTTTCATTGTTTCATTTTAGACAGTTTGATATATTGTACATAGATATCATATCCTAGAAAAAACCTAGAAAAAACATAAAGAAAAACAGAGCCCATTTCTCATCCACCACTCACAACATACATACAAAATCATCCTCACTCGTACCACATATAAGAGCATAGCAAAAAAAAAATTGAAACGTGCTAAAAACTTCAAGTTTCCATATAGCACTAATATGAAGTGGATTTGACCAACGCCAATCTTAATCAGGTTTCTCGTAGCATCTGAGGGCTTAGTTTGCACGATAATATGAAAAGTGAAACTGTTACACAATTGAAAAATAATTTATAAATGTATTAATTAATAGTGCAAAAATGGTAGGATCAAAACAATCCAAGGAGGGAACTTATTCAAGCGGGAATCGACTTTAGAAACAGACATTGGAGGTGTTGTAGCGTCAGAGGGGCATATTATCAAGGACGGGTGATACATTAAAACTGCCGATAAAACTGTGATAATGGGCTTGATAATATGCTCTATAGAATTCCGAAGACATCTAACATGGGCTTCGATAGGAATTCTATAGAGCATATTATCAAGCCCATTATCGCCGTTTTATCGGCAGTTTCCTGCCGATAAAAGCGGCAATAATGTATCGCCCGTCCTTGATAATATGCCCCACTGACCCTTATTGATCACTAACATTTGTATCTTATCACTCACTTTAGTTCTCATTCCCTTGGTCTGCCAATGGATCGTGTTTCGTGCTGAGAGAGGTTATCCAATGAGGACCAGAAATTGGGTAACTGACCTAAAAACTAATAATTAGATTCATGTGTATAATTCTCAGAACTAAGCTATACAAGTAAAGTATTATCACAGCTAGACCAATTTTCCTGAAGAAATTGAGGTGAACCAAGATCATACAAACCAATAATTTAGTTAGAGCTATGCAGAATGAAATTATTAGTACCTGCTGTCCAGCGATCTCTCTATTAGAATTCCCTCCAACCATTGATAGAATGCACAATCAATTATTGGAGACATCAATATCAGGCATTTAAGACCTAAGAATACAAGATAGTCAAATCAAAATTTGAGTTTAACATTAATCACCAAATCCTTGGGAAAATTCAGGTAGGGCCATAAACCATGACAGCTCAAAAGTATATGTCTATGAGAGGCATGATGTCCGGAAATAGTGCGCACAGCGTATGTGTCAGTCGAAAGGAAAGATAATAGAGTCCATAAGGAAGTTCCTAAAATCTCTGCCCAAAAGGTGAAGACTAAGTTCAAGGAATATCCATCTCCCTTCTCCGTCACATCAACGTTTAATATAATCCTCAAGTTCCGGGTGACACCTCCTGGTCACCTCATCTGATCAGCCCACTCAGTCCATTGATCAGTTTGTATAGGGTGATTGTCATGCAGCATAAAGAAGACACATATTATAGCAAAAAAGTGGTGACCATAATGTAAGTTGACAAACCATTCAGTGTATATAACTTTCAAGCAGTAGTCTTTTGAAAAAGCACACGTAAGTTCAAGAGGACAGTAACTCGTGGCAGATGTTCCCAAAGTAATGAAATTGTTCCAAGAAGTCCTTGAATGGGAATGGGAACTCTCCCTATGAGTCACAGTTTCACCTGGCTTCACTTCACTTTGAAGGGACTTCTGGTTCAAGAATTCTTCAACGGCCTGCATCCTCGTTCAGCTTGGATTTTCCGGCGTTCATGGACTTCCTTCCTGTTGTTCTTCAACGGGAAGGAGACAGTGGCAGTGTCCCCGACCCGCTTGGCGAGATAGGCCTGGGCAGTAAGAGTTCGGATAGCGCTTTGTTAAAAACTGCTATTTTATATTTTATCTGTGTTACTGTGTACTTTTTAAAATCGTGTGCTTTCTGCTAAAATTTACAAAACTCCCCTGCACCACACGCCATCACTGACTTGCCTTGACTGCCGGAGCCGCCTCCCTGTTACACCTCGTGGGGGCCAGCAGGCACTTCCGGTCGGCCTGCACGAAGAGCGGTTAGCGCTCTAGTGCATTACTTCCTCTGGGCTATTTAGGCTGAGCAGGGACTGTAGCTCGCTGCGGGAAGGAGACAGTGGCAGTGTCCCCGACCCGCTTGGCGAGATAGGCCTGGGCAGTAAGAGTTCGGATAGCGCTTTGTTAAAAACTGCTATTTTATATTTTATCTGTGTTACTGTGTACTTTTTAAAATCGTGTGCTTTCTGCCAATTTACAAAACTCCCCTGCACCACACGCCATCACTGACTTGCCTTGACTGCCGGAGCCGCCTCCCTGTTACACCTCGTGGGGGCCAGCAGGCACTTCCGGTCGGCCTGCACGAAGAGCGGTTAGCGCTCTAGTGCATTACTTCCTCTGGGCTATTTAGCCCTCGCAGTTCCCCGAGCGCGTAGCGATCGCGCGCAGTCCCGCCGAAGACCCGCCAAAGAGCTGCCCGTCTGCGCACGTCCGCGCCACGGCAGCGCCAGGCGCCAGACATCTTGTCACCCTCTAGCTGCAACTCTTGCGGTAAGATGTGCTATTCCAAGATAGAGCTGCTGAGTCTTCAGCATCACACCTGTTCATGTACCAGGCGGAACCCAGCCCATATTTCGAATCCCCTGCTACACCCCTCCAAACTCTGCACTGTTACTAAATCTAAACCTAAACCGCCCCAGGTCCTCAGGTTAGGACACCTCAACGTTAGAGCTATGCAAAAACACTATTTAGAAATCCATGACCTTTTAGCAGATTACTCCCTTGATGCCCTGTTCATGACCGAGACGTGGCTCCATGACGACATGGACTCGGTTAGTAATTTAGCTACTCCCACGGGATATACTACATACACCGTGAACAGGAACTCAAGAGGGGGCGGTCTAGCGCTCATAGTCAAATCGCACCTTGCCTGCCAACTAACTAAAGTGGACATTAAGGGCAGCGAAAGCGCTCGCTTTTCTATCAAAGCCAACCCACAGTTCTGTGCGACTGGCCTCTTGATCTATAGACCTCCTGGCGCTGACGTCCCCTTCATCAACTCGCTCCTACAGTATCTGGGCACTAACATCACTAAAACCGCTAATCTTACGATCATGGGTGACCTCAACCTACATCTAGACAGAGACACCGAGCCCAAAATTGCCACCTTTCTCGCGGATCTCGCCGCCTTTCAGCTTAATCAACTCGTAAGTGGTCCCACCCATAGAGCGGGACACCTCCTTGATCCCATCTTCTCTAACATTACGAGTGGATCCGCATGCTCGCCTATTCCTATGACCTGGACAGACCATTATCTGGTAATAATGTCAATTTCTTGCAACTCTGTCCCTGCTTTGGTGCCCACCCCGCAAGTTCAAAAACGTCCATGGAGAAAACTCCGCCTAGAGGACCTGCATAACCTCTTGGTGTTAAATCCCCCTCCCTCAAGTGACGATCTTGACGTAGGGTACGACCAGTTTTGCCTCTGGATTACCCAGGCACTAGACACCCTGATCCCTGCCAGATGGATCAAGGCTCGCACCCATACGGCTAGTCCCTGGTATAATTCAGAACTAGCCATTCTGAAAAAGGAATGCAAAAAGGCGGAGAGAGGTTGGAGAAAAAATTATGATGCCAATCTCAAACAGAAATATGTTCTACTCCAGAAAACCTATCACCGAAAAGGTTTGCAGAACAAGAGCGGCACACTATGCCGATGAAATCAACAGCAGCTCCAACGCCTCTAAAACTGTCTTTAAAATCTTGAAAGACCTTACCGCGAAAAAAACTGCTATTACTGCCACTACCTCCCCTGACCTTTGTAACAATATGGCTAATTTTTTACCAATAAGATTAGGAGAATTTATGACACCTTCCCAAACTCTCCCCAGCTTTCTGTCACTCTGGACCCCACCAGACCTTCTCTCTCCTCCCTCCCTATACTTGAGCGAGAGAGTTTTCAAAAAATTTGTAAAAAAATCAAATCTGGTTCCCCGGCCGATCCCTTAAAACCTGAGACTTTCTGTGAAGCCCACGAACTTGTCACAGAACCTATACGAGACATCATTAACCTGTCTCTCTCTACCGCCAGAATTCCCTCCAAATGGAAGCAGGCATGGGTATCTCCCATCTTAAAAAAACCTACATTAGATCCCACGCTTCCTGAAAACTTTAGGCCCACTTCCCTTCTTCGCTGGCCAGCCAAAATAATCGAGGCACACGTTAATACCGTTCTTACCAATTTCCTCCTAACCAATAACATCCTGGATAACTCTCAACACGGGTTTAGAGCTGGTCACAGCACCGAGACAGCCTTGCTCAGTGTAACAGAAGACCTCCGTACCATTCTTGACACCGGCGGAACGGCAGCACTGGTCCTGTTGGACCTTAGTGCTGCCTTCGGCACGGTTTCGCACGAGGTTCTTCTGATGAGACTGGAGGAAATTGGAATCACGGGGACAGCCCTAGGATGGTTTAGAGACTTTCTTTCCAACAGGTCCTTCAAAGTCTCCACCCCCCCTTACATCTCTAAGGAGCATAGCATCGGACAGGGAGTGCCGCAGGGTTCATCCCTGAGCCCCACCCTGTTCAATGTCTATGTCCGTCCTCTTGCAGAGGTGGCTAGAAGGAGCGGACTGGCATTGGTGTCCTACGCTGACGACACCCAGCTGGTGGTGGCTCTTAATGACAACAGTGGTTTGGAGGCTCTTCACTTCAAACAGACACTTACTGACATCACCAACTGGATGACGGCGAATTTCCTCCAACTTAACGCGGGGAAAACAGAGATACTGCTCCTGGGGAAAAACACCGCATCCTGGGGAGATGGCTGGTGGCCTGACACCTAGGGCCAACCTCCTAAGCCAAAGGAATGCGTTAAAAATCTGGGAGTCTGGGTGGACTCAGCATTGAAGTTTACTCACCACACTAAAAAGGTGGCTGCCACCTGCTTCGGCATCATACGCAACCTCAGACCTATTTTTAGGTTCTTCGATTGCCGTACCCGCCAGTTAATTGTCCAGGCGACCATCCTTTCAAGACTGGACTATGCCAGCTCTCTTTTATTGGGGGCTAACCTTGCCGAAACCACCAGATTACAGAGAGTCCAGAATGCGGCTGCCAGGGCACTGGTAGGCCTCCCCTGCCACTCTTCGGTGGCCGGAGCCTTGAAAAAACTGCACTGGCTACCGGTGGGCAAAAGGATCCAGTTCAAGGCACTTTGTTTAGCCTTTAAAATTCATAAAACCGCCTCTCCCCCAATGCTGTGCCCCCTCCTGTTGGAGTATATTCCTAGGAGGTCGCTTCGCTCAGAGGGACAACATCTCGTGATCATCCCTCATACCAAACTGGCCAGAATAGGCGGTCGATCCTTTAGCTTCCTAGCTTCCTAGCTGCCAAGCTATGGAACAATCTACCGGAAACAATCCGTGGCATGCAGGACCTTTTGGCTTTCAGAAAGGCCATCAAAACTCACCTCTTTCAGTAATGCTTCTTCTTCTTTCTGTGCTTCTAACTTTCTGTAATTAGCCTTCTCGCAGCGCCGGGACGCCCCTTGGCTGGGGCAGCCGCGCGCTATATAAATCACTATAACATAACATAACATAACATAACATAACAGTTTCTCTTCGCTTTACAAGTTTACGAAGCCTTTCCATGAGAAAAGAAACAAGCAAAGTAAGGAAAATGCAGGCCTAAATTGAATTTGGTTCATGAAATACAGAATATAAAATAATGGAAATATACATTTCATTTATACCCTTTGGAACTTTATATATTTCGTTCAACTTATTTGCACTCATAAAACATTTTAGTTTCATTGTAAACAGCTTGTGTAACTATGACATATTATTGCATTTTCAAAGTACCAACTTTTAAAATTATTTCAAAACATAATTATTAATATTATTTTTATTATTAATATTATTTTTATTGATTCATACTAATGCATGTATAAAGATAATTCCGTAAAAGTTTCAGAGCATTTGGTTTTAAAAATAACGTGCAGCACCCTTTTCTCCTTTTTCGTTTAGTGCACAATTTCATGTATGCAAAATATGGAGTTTAGAATGGAACTGAAGTGCAGAGTAGACTAGGGGTACGAGAAATTATAGACATAGCCCTAATACCTTCTAGGTTTCAGCTTGTGTAATGGTGTAATGTATGCGAGGCATTTGCTTACCTTTACAAAAAAAGGGATTATGTAGTGCTGGTTCCTTCCGCTCAAGCGATGTGAGCTGTGCCAGACCAGGGAAACCAGTGAAGTGCAAAATAAGCAAATCGGTGCAGCCAGGGAAACTGAGGTTGTGCGATCGCAGAAGAACAAAAAATAAAGTGATTTTGTGCTGTGCAAAATATGGTCAATAGTTCAATCCATGGAACACACAAAATACAGTTTATTTAAATCACTACAAGCACATTACAAGAAATCAAAGTAGAGGAAAAGAGGAGCGACCTGTTAATCATGACAGACATATCTTTTGTTTGGTAGTAAGGAGAGTAATATAGTTCCAGATCATCTACAGGGTTCAGGGGAACACCAGCAGGTACTGTATTATGTTTAATGGGGTTCTGTTTGTGTTTTCTTTAATTAAAATATGCCAATCATTAGCTGACCTAAACAGTCGTACTCCAATTTGTAGAGCAAAGTGACTTCAACAAAATCTAGTTGCCTTCAAATTTCTTAAATCTGTAACGTTCCATCAATTCAACATGGAGGAAGGTTATGTCTCCAACCAGTTGATCAGGAGCTATCAGTAGCTCCCAGGCACCTTCAGAGTAGCTTGCAGCCTTAAATTATTTTTTTAAATAGGCAAAGGGTCACATTTATCTTTGAAAGTTAAGTCAAGGTTGTGTTTATTTTACATTAATGTCATTAGGCTGCAGAAAGCAGGACCTGATAATCAGTCAGATGTATGACCCAGCCAGAGCTGTGAACAAAGAAACATTGGAATTTTGGAGCTCCGGACGTATACCAGCCATTATAAGCCCAGAGCACTCCATTGTTTTCAATGGAGCTTCCAATGTTCCAATGTTCTAATATAGCCTTACAGCCTGCCGTAGAGGGCTATACCGGCTATTAAAGGCCCTCTCCAACGTTAAAGGCCAAAGGCGAGGGTCTTTAACAAGGGAGAGGGACTTTAATAGCAGGTATAGCCCTGCTACATAGGGCTATAAGGCTATTAGAACATTCTGCCACTAGAGGGCAGAGTGTTCTAACAAAAAAAAACATAGCCTTCAGGGAGCGTGAGGGGATTGGAATCCCCTCAGGCTCCTTGAATCCTTTGTTCACAGTCAGAGCTGTGAACAAAGAAATATTGGAATGTTGGAGCTCCAGGCTTATACCAACCATTAAAAGCCAAGAGCACTCCAATGTTTTCAATGGAGCTTCCAACATTCCAATGTTCTAATATAGCCTTATAGCCCGCCGTAGCGGGCTATACCGGCTATTAAAGGCCCGCTGAATCGTTAAAGGCCCGAGCCGAAGGCGAGGGACTTTAAAGAGACAGCGGGACTTTAATAGCCGGTATAGCCCTGCTACGAAGGGCTTTAAGGCTATTAGAACATTCTGCCACTAGAGGGCAGAATGTTCTAACAAATTAAACAAAGGGTTCTCGAAGCTCGAGGGGATATAAATCCCCTCGAGCTTCGAGAAGCCTTTGTAGAACATTGGAATGTTGCTCTGCTGGCCTTTACCGGCCCGTAGAAGTAGGGAGCACTCCATTGTCTGTAATGGAGCTCCCAACATTCCAATGTTCTAATAGATTGTATACTTCAGTGTGACTGGCTGGTGGATATTAAAAGGTAGCTTTTAGGGTTCTTTTGACGATAATGATAGGCACAAGGGGGCATATTATCAAGGGGGTTTATCTCCACTTTTTTGGCTTTAAAAGCCAAGAAAGCGGAGATAAAATTATCTCCCTATTACCAAGCTGTCGCTAACACCAGTTAACGACAGCTAGTAGGAGATAGCGACCATCTTGGGCCCCGCTTTGCATGTCAGTGAAATTTATCACTAATGACATGCAAAGTGGGCATGCCAAGATGTTAGCGACTGGAAACAGTCGCTAACATCGCTGTCTCCTATTACCAACTTTTGGAGATATTCGCGCTAAGCGCGAATATCTCCAAAAGCTAACACCTGCACCTGAGCAGTTCTTAGCCATGTTATCCAATGGTAGGTGGATAACATGGCTAAGAGCATTAGCTCGGTAATGCATGAATATCGCTGACTTTTCAGCGATATTCATGCATTTCGGCCGATTTTTATCGCTTAGGAGATAAACCTTGATAATATCAAGGCTCCTAAGCGATAAAAATCGACGCAGCTCGGCGATAAAAATATCGCCGCTAAACCAACATAGCGATAATTATCGCAAGTTGTTGGTAATATGCCCCAAGGTTTCCAAATTCAACAGTAGTTCATACAGAAAGAATGCGATGTAGCTGTAGAAAAGTGAATTGTACATGTTGGCTTCATTTGGAGAATGAATTTCCTGCAATTCAGTTGTTTAAGCATGGCAGGTAGATTTATTGAAAATGAATGACTTGTAGAAAGAATCAAAGAGCTTGAAGATTCTCTGGGCATCAAGGGACACCAACTGGAGGTGAACACGTACCACGGCGATGAGGTAAAATGTTCTTGTGCCAGTAAAAAGGAGCAAACAGGCCCAGAGATCAGTTAAGGATGAACATGCAGCCATTTATTAAATGTGCCCTTAACAGGGACTTAGCAATTTGTTGTGCAGCAGGTGCCATGGCACCAGCGCCCAGTAGTCTGAGGAGCCACACATCTTAATAGCTGTTATTTTACTGCCCAAACAGTAAGCAGTGGCCCCTTATTTGTTGCTTGCATTGGGGCTTAGGAAAAGCTTGCTAAATTAGGGGAAAATGAATAAAACAGTACTAAATTGCTACGCTATAAACCCCCATATTGACAGTTTGCATTTCGAAGTGTGTTCACAGAGACAATTTACAAACTAACTATAATGTGGAGACTAGTGCTGATGAAAAAGGGAACACAAATATTGGTACTCCTAGAAATAAGATAAAAGCAAAAGCACTTTAAGAAATATAAACAAAAATCAAGAGCAGTGATTCAAATATTCTAAGGTTCCAGCCTTCCTCAGTTGCTAGCAAAAAATCAAATCGTCATCGCAGCACCAACAATTCAAATTTAAACCACCGTTTTCAAATGCAATCAATTACGGATGTATTTTTTTGCTACAACCATGTTTTCTAAAAAAAAAAAGCCCTTTCCTCTTATGTTCTTCTGCAATATTTATGGAGAATTAAAATTATTGCCACTTTTTTCTCTCGTAAAATTCTTAACATCTGCGGTCAGCTATCAAGACAAAATCTGACAAATAAGGAAACAACACATTCCATTCGGACATATTCCCACGACTTCATTTAGGTAAATTAAGTAACCAAAACCTTCAAGGTTCCTAGCATCAATTAAACCTCTCTGTGCATCAGACTCAATGCCAGCTGTCTTTAAGGCAATGCATACCGACATTCTTAAATTTTGATCGATCAAAAGGCATATCCATCCCCAATCTAGCAAACCTGTCTCCCAATTAGCTATGAGTAAGGCCATTGAGCTGGTAGTAGAGTGCTGAAACTGCAGGAGAACTTCACTGCATACAATTTGTGTGAAATTACCAACTAGATTTCAGACCAAAATGCAGTCCAGAAACAGCTACCTGCAAATGCGGAAATACGCTCTCTCATGCTTGATGATGAAAGACGTCTGTCTAGAAGCTAAATTCTAAACATTTTTAATTATTCTCTTAAAAGCAAAATGTAGTGCGGGTTAATATATAACTCATTTATTTATGTAGATGTGTGTTTTTGTGTATGTTGGTATGTTAAAGTAGTTGAAACTTTTTGCAATAAAAATTCTTTTATAGCAAACAGGAATGTGCAGAGAGGGCAACATTCAGGGCATCCCCAATACCGCCAGCTGGCATGTCAAGAAGCATCGGGGCTGGTGGTTGTAGGGAAGACAGTGTAAGGACAACATCCAGGGCATCATAAAGGCCGCCAGTCGGCACCTGGTGTGCTGTTGAAGTCGGGGAGGGGTGGGGAGGGGAGGGATGGAGTGAGTCAGGGAATACCGGAATGAGTACATGTATGCCGTGTATGCCTAGAAGAGCAAAATATACACTTCCAGGGAGTGTTAAATAACCGTGGCGGCTCCTCGAGGGAGTGATGCGGGCGGTGGGGTGGGGCCGGGGAGTGGCAGGGTAGGGGGCAGTAGAGTCCGACATACAATGGACAGGAGTAACGTAAATAAATAAAACAAATTTCCTTGCGTGTGCTGCATCACCGAGTTGGTGATGTAGAGCGTGCAAGGTAAATTGTTTTATTTATTTAATTACTTACCTTACTCCTGTCCATCGTATGTTGGACTCTACTACCCCCCCCCACCCTGCTCCTCCCTGCCTCACCACCCGGCAATACTCCCTCTGCGAGCCGCCACTGCTAATGACATTATACAAATAGTTCCATGATGTCAGCCTTGCAAGAGAACAGAGCCAATCAAAAGTAAGGGTAAGCAAGTTATGCTGCAGGGGAGGAACAAACACAGAAAGAGAGAAAAGTCATCAATAAAGAGCAGGGAATTAAAATTGACAAGAATATCATCTAAGGATGAGCAAGGACTGACACTCTATAGTATTGCATACAATTCTGTCTGCAACAGACAGCCAAAGCTGCCTGTGGCAAAACTGCAAAAATGATTTAGGATTAGGGGCATCTATACCTAGCATTCAAGATGCTGGTGATGGGAAAACAGCAGGCTTTTTACAGCAGGAGTGGATAAATGCCCCCATGAGAAAGGAATACTGAAACAGGGAGGTCAACACAGGTGACCTCTAGAGATTAGAGCCAAATAATTGTGAATGAATTGGTGTTAAGAGGAATATAATTAGTTTGGAGATGACAGTACAGTGACCATTTCTGCTGATACTTCAAGAAATATGAGTAAGGAGTAAGGGTGCCTGGCCTCCACCTTGGGGGTGCCCAGGAGTGGACACCTCACAGGGAAAGCCAGGATGGGTTCCACAGCGGTATTCGTACAAGCGCCTTGAGACCCTTGTGGGTGAGTAGTGCGCTATACAACTATCAATTTACAATTTACATTTAAAATTCTAATTTTGCAAAAGAGACAGTTGGAGAAGTGTGGCACATTTGGAAGGGTCTTGAAGAAATGAGATAAGTGTAGTTTGAATTGTATATTATCAGTTGACATGGGATGGTACATTGATGCTCAAGGATGATGACTGAGTAATGAATGTGTAAGGAGAGGAGAATAGAGAGGGTGCTGTTCAAGTATGGCACAGGACGCTGAGTTTTGGACGGTGATGAGAAATTTTAAATAGCCAACATGTCTGCTAGCGAAAACAACATCACTACCTCACAGGATCTGTGCGACAACCTCGCCCACTTTTTCTATGATAAGATCGCAATCGTACACAGAACTTCAAGCCCCAACTCACACCTATGGACTTCTTCGACAGATATGCCACCACCGTATTTCACATGAACTACACACTGGCCACCTGGTATATCTTCTCCACTCAGGACATTAACTCTGCCATGAAATCTATCCACTCAGGAGCTCCCACAGACCCATACTCACACCACATCTTCAACCTCAGAAACTAAAGGATCAGCCAGGAATGTACCACCCTACTCAACACCTCCATCACCACCGCAACATTTCCTGACACCTGGAAACACGCCGACATCAGACCACTATTAAAAAAAACCTTTGCCAACTCCAGCAAACTCAAAAGCTACTGGACAATCTACCTGCTCCCATTCCCAGCGAAGGTACTGGAAAAGATCACCAATAATGAACTCATGACAAACCTGGAGCAAAACCAGCTGCTCAACCGCTCCCAATCCAGCTTCCATAGTAATCGTAGCACCAAAACCGCCCTGATCGCAGTCACCAACGACATCTGAACCCTCCTCAACCAAGGAGAAACAGCAGCTTTGCTCCTCCTCGACCTCTCGGCAGCCTTCAACATCGTATCCCACCACATACTGATGGAAAGACTCCACCACATCGGCATCCAAGGGGAGGCACTCAGATGGATCCCCTCCTTCCTCACGGGAAGAACCCAGAGGATCCACCTCCCACCTTTCACCTCTGAACCCAAGGAGATTACCTGCTGTATCCCCCAGGGCTCATCCCTCATTCCCACTCTCTTCAATGCATATATGACCCCGCTGGTCAACATAATCAGATCCCACAGTATCAACTTAATGTCCTACGTAGATGACACCCACATCATCCTCTCACTCATTGATGACTCCACAACCACAAGAACCAACTTCCAAAGATGCATGACAAGTGTTGCTGACTGAAGGTGAACACAGACAAGACGGAAATACTGAAGTTTGTCAACAGCAGCAACACATGGAAGGACTCCTGGTGACCATCAGACCTAGGATCCGCACCCACCCTTCTAACCATGCCAGACACCTCAGAATCATTATTAGCAACAAGCTTACCATGAAATCACAGAACGCTGTCTCCTCTGCCTGCTTCCTCACTCTGTGCATGCTACGTATGATCTTCAAGTGGCTCCCCCACACACAAGACGCACCATCACACAAGCCCTCAGCACCAGCTGATTGGACCACAGCAATGCGCTCTACGTAGGAATCGCCTTGCACCTTCTACAGAGACTGCAGCAAATGCAGAATGCCACAGTCAGAATCAAGCACACAATACGCTACACAACCAAGAACTCACCTACATTAACCACCATTTAAACTTCCACCAGCCATCAAGAAAACTACACTCTGCCTCTCTTTTGCTTGCCCATACTCCCTGTATCTACCAAAGCAGAAGTGGAGGACACTCCTTCTCCCACATTGCAGAAAAGACCTGGAACAGCCTCCCCACGCACCTCTGAACCATCACCTCACTTCCTGAATTTCAAATGGCCCGCAAGACCTGGCTGGTCCAATAACCCGCCGGGGCCTGCTAGCACCTGGATACCAAATCGGGTGATTAGCTGCACTTTATAAATCCTGATTGATTGATTGATTTACCAGCGTAGACTATCAATGTGAACTTTTAGTAGGGTTGCTTTTATGTAAACATGTTTTCTTGGGTTTTCCTTGTGGTGATATTTTGCCAGTAACTGACATGGATGGAGGGAGTATGCTTACAATCATGTGTATCTGAGCATGACTGAAGTTGAGGGAATGGTGGTTGGAGGAGAGTGGGGTTAAACTTGTGCCATCCGTCAGCATACAGGGTGTGTTTGGGATGAGCATTCATGGTCGTGTGTTGCACAGCTCACGTAGTGGCAATATGTTCATTCGCATATGCACAGCAAAGAGCTTATTAACTTATAGACTTTAGGAATAATGGGTATTTTTTTAAAAATTTGTTCCTTTAACATCCAGGAAATTGTTGTGTTTAGATATAAATATGTTCCTATTTAAATAACTGCTTCAAACAGCCAAACCACATTCAGGCTTCTGAATTTGTGTAGTAGAAAGTTTAGTAATTGGGAGATATTTTCAAGACCAGTACGGGCTATTTAGTATGCTAAAAGTCTCTTCATGGAAACTGTACTAAAACGTGTTTTAATGAGGCTTCAAATATGTCATCTGGAATGCAATTTATTTGTAATTGCTGGACCATTCTTTCTTACCTCTGAAAGCATGTCCTCAGGATTGTAGAGCGTGGTTTCACAAATTGAATTTTAAAAAATGTTAATGATATTGTTTGCCTTTATTATTCAACTGTTACGATGAGGTCGGAAGTTACATGTATTTACTAAGGTATTTATAATACGGCCTGGCCAACTTGGCACTTGGGTGTTTTACTAAAAAACAACGGTAGAGAGGCATGGAACTACAAACTACAGATAACTGAAGGTGGGCATAGAAATTCGGTTCAATGTTAGAGCAGGTCTCTCAATAGAGTTGATTTGAAACACATTTTTGTAAAGTCCTCATGGAACCAGATCAATGTTGTTGGAGCCTGATGTTTTCTGGGCAGACTTCCATTGATCTGGAACTTGTCACAAGGGTCCATGGTTTGAGGGCTTGCAGTTTCATAGGATCTTGAGTAGATGAAATATGATTCTCATTGGGTGTGGACCTCTCTATTAGTTTTTCATAGAGGTATGGTGTTTGCTGTGGAGGAATGATTTGACGTTTTTTATGGCTCACTTTAGTAGCTTACAAAGGCCAATCAGAATGAGGGGAAGTGGCTGGATTTTTTCTCATTTTTCATGAGTCCAGCTGTTGAATGTGAAATGGAAACTCTTGTGAGGGGAGCTATGCTACAAATGGAAAGGTAAGCTACTACAATCATGCCTATTTCATATGTGACAGGATCAATGCTTGGGTCTTGGTGGAAGTCATCATGAGGGGTAAATGGTTTCACCTTCTTGGGTAAGGGGAGTGTAAATGGGGTTTGCCATTTAGGCTTAGAGTAAGTGGTGAACTGCAGAGATCGAGCAGTTCAGTCTGAATAATGTGTAACATGCCGATATTCCTAGTGGTCTATATTGGTTAAAACGTCCAATGTATGAATTTGCTTTTCCTGGAACAAGTGTCTATTTGAATTCACATTCAAATGAAAGGCTGTGGCCATGGTTTTCAGATCTGCTAGGACTTACATCCTATCGACGTCTAACTATAAAGTCACTTCAACATTTTTTCATTGAATTTCTTTGTGTGATCATATTCAGCCAACACCCCTGCTGCTGAAATGGAAAGTTGGCCAAAATGAGGAGTTGGCCGCAGGGTCTGGCCAGCCCGCTACAGGCAGCCAAGCCCATTGCAGACAGATACCCGCATTTGCCTGTCCACCACTGAGGGTTGACTGAAACTCTGCCATGGATTGCCAATCCACTGCAGCAAACTGCCATTGGAAATGCATGGTGGGAATTATCCACAAGGCCTGGACAGAGGCCAAGCCCTGTGACCAACCCTGCGTGGAAGGCCAACCCCCATGGACAGCTAAAACACAATTTGTTTTTATTTTCTCTTACATTTTTGTGGGTAGGGCAGTACTCCTGCTTACCTGAGGAAGGTTGCACCATACCTGGGTACAATGAGGGGTGAAGCTTTAGTGGCAGCTTCCATTGTAGTAAAGCGATACCTCATGGAAGGGCCAATCTCAGTCCAGAAAGAATACCACAGCACCCGCAGCACACGAAAACATTTCTGTTAAATTTTGATCCCTGAGTAAGGGTCCCTACCCTGGGAATTCAATGTATTGGAACTCCTCCTTTTTTCAAGTTCCTAGCTCAAATCAGCTAGGAACATTCCAGGACTGAGCTGCGGTAAATGCTCTTTTTTGGGGGAAAGTTTTGTGCAGATTCTTGAAAGGGCGCCAAAGTTACTATAAAACAAAACAGTGGTGACCGACACTGTATAATGATGTAGTAGATATGGAATTAAGAATGGTAAACTACACTTACCAATATATGCTTATCTCTTCTGGTGTTTGTGCTGCCGACTATAAAGAAAAGGTCTATCGAGAAGCTCTGATCTTCCAGCAAAAAATATGGGACCACAGCAGCTGCAGTCAGTGAAATGGTAAAACACCTATTGGCCAAATAAATGTAAACATCTCACGTGACTTGAGCAGACTCTTAGTATGGAGTAAAATCTTCCTGCATTCACCTAGAACCAGTTTATAGGCTACTTTGCAAGTGGGAAGGGCAGGAGAAAACAAATGGCTGCAGCTTTTGAAGGAATTTACAAAATGTTGTTATCGGAGCATGCAGGAGTCCAGGTTTATGAATGAATTTTGACAACCGACAGGGATATGGTATTTTTGGTAATTTGTGGTCTACAGGGGCCTCATTTGCGAGGCCGTAGAGGCCCTTTTGCACCCCCAGATCATCCCTTTTTTGATGTTCTAGTGGCGCAATATATCGCAGCATATTTACAAGGCCACGCAAAGCCACTTTACGTGGCTTTCCAGGACCTTGTTAATATGTGCCCCTTTCACGCAGAACACTGTGTGAAATTGGTGTTCCATGGGTGTTGCTGTGGGTTTTCCCACACAGCACCCATGGAATCTGAAGCATTCCCAGATTTCCGAGGAATCGTAAACCTGGGAATGCGCCAGGTTCTAACGCAACCACAGGAGAGGCGTTATGGAGGCGCAACAAGGAGAAATATCACTATATCTCCTCTTTCTAAGTGAGCTGCATTGTGCATCACACATAGAAAGAGGAAATCACCTCCATTGATTGATTTTGTGCAGAAAGTTGTCCCTTCCTGCACAAAATCAATCATCCCAGCAATACAGGCAACCTAGCAACATGGTGCACGGGTGTTTACATTGGCACTAGGCTGCTCTATTGACGCCGGTGCAGGGGTCAAGTCAGGAATGCACCATATTCTTACAGTACTGCCGCTGCTCATAGGCGCCGAGATATGAGCATGTTAGTGGTTAAATGATGACAGAGTAAAACAAAATAATAAGAACCAGGATCTAAGTTCGCTGAAAACTGCACTGTGAAATACAGGTTTGAAATACAGCCTTTTTATTCCCAGAGAAACTCCTAATTACCATGCTGTCGACTATGGGCCTTCGCACATCCATAGCAACCATGCAGGGGGCCCTGACCTTGCTGAGTGGAAAGGTCTGATATTCAATCGGTTACTATGGAGATTGGAGAAATAGCTCAATTTCTGCAGAGTTACAAACTTGTGATTCTAGAAGATAACTGGCTCCCTGTTTATTCTACAACTTCAAATGCGTCTCTTTGACACCGCCAGATCCGCTCTATGAGAAGTTTTTTCTGTCCTGTTCAGAAGCCTGAGGATAGCAGCAAAAACATTGCTTGGCAGTAACATTCTTAAGACTGTTAAGAGCCAAGTAAGACTCATCTGGCGCCTAAAGACGCAAACTAGTGATTAAAACTCCAAAAGTGTCTTTTCCTTTAACAGATCTACTGCCAGACCTCTCGAACCTGAAGACAAGTAGCCATATGCGATGAAATGAATTACTCGCAGTATCGATTGTCATGATGAACCGAATGCCAGCAATTTCACATCAGTATTGGTTGAAAAGGCGAGATGTCAAATCCGTGAGGTCTTCAAAAACGTCTTATATATTCGGGCTTTAGAAGACCGTGAAAGAAGTAGTTACGGGTGCGCTTCCAGGACGTCACTTTTTTTGATGCTCCAGTGGCGCAGAATCCTGCGTGATATTTACGAAGCAGCACTAAGCCACTTTTTGGCTCAATGCTGCCTGATAAATATCAGTCCCTTTAACGCAGTTTTCTGCGTTAAAGGGGCGCTCCCAGCAACATCCATGGCTTTTTGACACTGCCCCAGATTTACGAGACATCGTAAATCTGAGGCAGCGCCAAAAACTTCCGGGAGGCGCAACAAGGAGAAAAATCTTTATTTCTCCTTGTTAGGTCTCGCCTTTTCCATTTCAAAGGAATGGGAAATGGAGAGAATTCAAGTGCTCAAAATCCTCGTGAAACCAAGGGCTTTTTGGTGCGGTTTTCTTTGAGTTCACGTGAATCACGTGACCAAACAAGCACGCGCATCAGCCTCCCTCCCTCCCTCCTAATTGCATTTTGTTCATGGCCGCCACCACATCAAAGGGCTTCTCCCAGCGTGTGCTCTGCGGCTTCTCCTCCCATAATTATTCATGGCTGGCCGGCCGTACTTTCAGTTTCCCGGCCGCTCTTTATTGAAAGCTTTTTGCCTATCTCGCTGTCTATACTCGATCACTCCGCTGCTCTCTAGCTATGCTTGTTATTTATTCCTTTTCGTGTCCGTCTGTTCTCCATGTTACTCTCGGCTTCGGATGCCTCTCTGCTGCCCTCTTCTGTGGCTGTCTATCCTCGATCACTCCGCTGCTCTCTAGCTATGCTTGTTATTTATTCCTTTTCGTGTCCGTCTGTTCTCCATGTTACTCTTGGCTTCGGCTGCCTCTCTGCTGCCCTCTTCTGTGGCTCACCCCCTTATCTATTCTCCTCTGTGCCTCTTTCTCATGTGTGCTTCTCGTTCTGCCCCATCTCTCCCCCACTGTATCTGTCACTCCTGTCTGTCTATCCTCGGCCCCTGTGTCTCCTCTCCACTGCTGTCCCCCCTATCGTTTCTCCTCGTGTCCGTCTGTTCTCCATGTTACTCTCGGCTTCGGCTGCCTCTCTGCTGCCCTCTTCTGTGGCTCACCCCCTTATCTATTCTCCTCTGTGCCTCTTTCTCATGTGTGCTTCTCGTTGCCCCATCTCTCCCCCACTGTATCTGTCACTCCTGTCTGTCTATCCTCGATCACTCCGCTGCTCTCTAGCTATGCTTGTTATTTATTCCTTTTCGTGTCCGTCTGTTCTCCATGTTACTCTCGGCTTCGGATGCCTCTCTGCTGCCCTCTTCTGTGGCTGTCTATCCTCGATCACTCCGCTGCTCTCTAGCTATGCTTGTTATTTATTCTCTGCTGCCCTCTTCTGTGGCTGTCTATCCTCGATCACTCCGCTGCTCTCTAGCTATGCTTGTTATTTATTCCTTTTCGTGTCCGTCTGTTCTCCATGTTACTCTTGGCTTCGGCTGCCTCTCTGCTGCCCTCTTCTGTGGCTCACCCCCTTATCTATTCTCCTCTGTGCCTCTTTCTCATGTGTGCTTCTCGTTCTGCCCCATCTCTCCCCCACTGTATCTGTCACTCCTGTCTGTCTATCCTCGGCCCCTGTGTCTCCTCTCCACTGCTGTCTCCCCTATCGTTTCTCCTCGTGTCCGTCTGTTCTCCATGTTACTCTCGGCTTCGGCTGCCTCTCTGCTGCCCTCTTCTGTGGCTCACCCCCTTATCTATTCTCCTCTGTGCCTCTTTCTCATGTGTGCTTCTCGCTGCCCCATCTCTCCCCCACTGTATCTGTCACTCCTGTCTGTCTATCCTCGATCACTCCGCTGCTCTCTAGCTATGCTTGTTATTTATTCCTTTTCGTGTCCGTCTGTTCTCCATGTTACTCTCGGCTTCGGATGCCTCTCTGCTGCCCTCTTCTGTGGCTGTCTATCCTCGATCACTCCGCTGCTCTCTAGCTATGCTTGTTATTTATTCCTTTTCGTGTCCGTCTGTTCTCCATGTTAGTCTCGGCTCCGGCTGCCTCTCTGCTGCCCTCTTCTGTGGCTCACCCCCTTATCTATTCTCCTCTGTGCCTCTTTCTCATGTGTGCTTCTCGTTCTGCCCCATCTCTCCCCCACTGTATCTGTCACTCCTGTCTGTCTATCCTCGGCCCCTGTGTCTCCTCTCCACTGCTGTCCCCCCCTATCGTTTCTCCTCGTGTCCGTCTGTTCTCCATGTTACTCTCGGCTTCGGCTGCCTCTCTGCTGCCCTCTTCTGTGGCTCACCCCCTTATCTATTCTCCTCTGTGCCTCTTTCTCATGTGTGCTTTTCGTTCTGCCCCATCTCTCCCCCACTGTATCTGTCACTCCTGTCTGTCTATCCTCGGCCCCTGTGTCTCCTCTCCACTGCTGTCCCCCCTATCATTTCTCCTCTCTCCGTGCAGCCGCTCCTCTGTGCCTGTCTCTCTTCTGTGCCTGTCTGTCTCTCATTTGTGCCTGCCTGTCTGTCTCTCCTCAGTTCTGCTCCTCACACTGTTACCCTGCATGCTTCGAGTGCAGCACTCAGCACGCCGCTCGCTTCCTCATTCCTCCAACAGAGTTTACCAGAAAGGTGCTGAGGAGAGGGTGTCTCAAGAACTTGTACGACATCAGCGTTCTCTCTATTTCTCACACTTCCATCTTCTTGCCTTTCCACCTTTCCCTCCCTTTTCACCTCTCCTTTTTCTCTTCTTCCTTTTTCCCCCTCCATCTGTTTCTTTATTTTTCTGTTTATTTCATTCTTTTTTGTTTCCTTCTATTTCTTTGGCTTTTGTTTCTTTCTCTTCGTCCCCTATTTCTTTCTTCCTTCTTCTCTATTTCTTCCTATCACATCTATCTACCTTCTTCCGTTCCCTCCCTTCCCTTCTTTTGTGTAGCACACTTTTACAATGTATTTTTTCCTTGTTTTGTGCCAGGGCTCTCTTTGTGTAGGGGTCGCCCTCAATAAGCAGCATTCCACCCATTTGATTAAAGTGAGGTGCACTATGAGTGAAGTTTTAAAGAGGAGAGGGAGGTGGCTACTTAGAACTCGCTAGATTGTGTACAAACGCAAAGGAGCAAAGAGACTGAAAGATTCAAACCTGGATGTGGTGCCACGCAGCTTGGGAGTGGATAGTTAACAAGATTAACAAGCATTGGCATAGCCAATAGGTCAAGCATTTGGGACCTTATAAGTGTTTAGCCATGCAACAGTTGGTGTTGTTGCACCAAGGATATTCTGCTGCATAACTAAATACTTATAGGGTCCAAAAAGCGAGACCTATTGGCTATATTTATACAGGCACGCGCTTTTGGGCCATAAACTTTCACGGCCATCTGTTCCCCAGCTCCAGCACCTCCCCTCTCTCTCCCCGCGCACAGCCTTACTTGCATTTCTCCTCCCCCTCCCCAGCCAGCTTCCCCCCAGGCCGTGTTCCCTCCCACCTTTCCTCCTCTCTCCCTGCTGGCATCCCCCCTCCCTTCTCGCCCAGTCCTTCTTGTTTGAGTCTGTCTTGCCCTTTGCCCTCTTCCTTCCTCCTCCATTTGTCCTGGCGCCTCCATTTCTCACCCAGCTTGGCTGCACCTCTTGACACCTCCCGGCTCCTGCTCATATCTCTGCTGTAACGCATTAGACCCACGATACAGACAAGCATTTGCAATGCAATAGGTCTCGCATTCACGAGAGTTTGAGCTATTACAATTGCAAATAACAATGCCTTTTATTTTTGTTTTCATTTTAAAAACATAAAGGGCTTTGTCATTTACAAAACCAATAGCTCCAACTTTCCTACTGCGAGACCTATTGGCAACACCAGTGTTTGTTTTTCCTTTTGCTATAGAAAGAGAAAAAAGCCTCTTGGGATTATTTTTGTACAGGAAGGTTAAACATGTACAAAAATAATTATCCCCGCAACGCAGACACCGGCGCAGGGAAAAAGGACAGGAATGCACTTTGTCTCGGCGGTATGGCGCATTCCTGCCCTTTTCTTTTACCGTAGGGTAGTGCAGCAGGGAGATCTGCAGTGCTGCCCTATGGTAAAACCTCCTAAATTAGGCCTGTATAGTTTACATACCGGCTTGTGCCGTTTTTTGGTCACTATTTTGAACACTAGCACTTCTAGGAGGCCGAAAGCTTTTAGGGCTATAACAGCAACATTGAAGACGGTGATCACAACAACAATGATGATAATAATAAATTATACATTGTTGAAAAGTGACTTGAGCAAATGCTTTAAAAAATTACTCACACATATATTTTTTAATTTCTTTGATGTTCAGCTGATTATCCAGCATGTGTGCATTCCGTTTGTGAGTTTTAAATGCAAAGGCCAAGATTTATTAAGTCTTTACTTTCACATGTGTTGCACAAGGCGAAATCAAGCAACACAAAGGCTTAAGTAAGATATACAAAGCCATGCAATGGAAGATTTGTGCTGTGTTGCATGACTTCAAAGAACTATAACGCAGCACGGCGGTTAGTGCTGCATTGCCTAGATTTCATAAAGGTAGGCGTTCCATGGATGGAGCATAGGCATTCCCATTCAATCTGTGATTTACTAAAATTAGTTAATCAGGGATTGGGCCATAATGGTACACTACCCCGACCACAGCGCAATGAGGAGAAATATGTTTATTCCTCCTCTTACTTCGTCTTTCTAGGTGTGATGCATTCTGCATCACACAAAGAAAATGGAAATTGCCCCTTAGATTGTTTTTGTAAAAGGAGGTATCATTCCCTACACAAAATTAATCCTGCCAGCATGCAGGTTTCCTTGCACAATGGTGCAAAGGTGCCTACATTGGTGCCAGGCAGTCTCATGTGCACCAGCACAAATAAAGAGATGAAGAGCGCCATATATTAGTGGATATGATGCTGTTCAGTGCTCCTCTGTAAAGGCAACACAGAAATAGCATAACAACCCTTTGATCACCATCAAACCAGCTGACAAGGGCGGAGCGGTGGTAATTCTTAACACCACTGACTACGAACATGAATGCCTTCGACTACTGGGCGATAAAAAGAACTACTTACCATTAACACATGATCCATCATCTGACTTGAAAAGGGAGATCACTGTTTTGGTTGAGGATGCAGAAAGTCACGGCTATATTTCCAAGAGCGAGGCAGCATTTCTACTGGAGGGTGATGGCACTATACCATACTTCTATACACTGCCACAAAATACACAAAGGCAGAGTACCACCACCTGGTCGACCAATAGTCTCAGGTATTGGCTCACTTCTTGAGCCTCTCTCCCGGTTCTGTGATTATTTCCTGAAACCACTTGTACAGCAGACCCAGTCATACTTGAAAGATACAAAGAATTTACTTAACCTTCTGAATACTTTACAATGCGATATGGATCAGACTATACTGGTCACATTGGATATTGAAAGCCTCTATACAAGTATCCCCCAGGACGACACCATCACAGTCCTGGGTGAGGCTCTCAATACCATCGTTTGGGACTATCAAACTCCCAAAGAATTCATATTGCAGTGTGCCACACTGGCACTCAAGAAGAACTATTTTGAGTTTAAAGGTAAACTTTTTCTTCAGTGCACTGGAACTTCTATGGGCAGCACTTTTGCCCCCAGTGTGGCGGGTCTTTATGTCCATGCCTTTGAGCAGAAATTCATCCAGACACAAGACAACCCTTTTTTCTCCTCCATAGGCTTATGGAGGAGATATATTGATGACGTCCTAATAATTTGGCAAGGATCGGGTGAAACACTGGGAACCTTTCTCCAGTGGATTAACACCCTAGACCCTAATCTAAAATTCACAAATACAGTGGATGAACAGGAGGTCATTTTCCTGGATGTAGTGATATCTAAGAGTGGTGGTCATTTCTCGACAAAAACTCACTATAAACCCACTTCAAGGAATAATCTGCTGGAATTTACGAGCTTCCACCCTAGAAGTCTCCGAGAAAACCTCCCTTATGGACAATACCTCCGACTGAGGAGAAATTGCACCGATTTGGGAGGCTTTCGAACACAGTCTAATGCCCTAACTAAAAAACTCCAAGACAGAGGGTACCCAGCCAAAATCCTCACGAAGGGTTACAAAAGAGCGAGGAACCAGCCAAGGGAATCTCTTCTTGAAGATATCACTAGGACTCAAGTCGACATCCCATTAACCTGTGTCACAACGTACAGTGCGGCTTCTAACGATATGAAAAAAAACATTAAAAAACACTGGCGTATCATCAATACGAACAACGGAAACTGGGAAAAACCTTTGTTTTCATTCAAACGAGGCCGGAGTCTGCGGGACACTCTTGTCAACACACGTCCCAGACCACCCTTGCAGAGTGGCCCAACAACGATCACTGACATCTGGGGTTTACCCAAGATTACTGGACACTATCCGTGCTCTAACTGCAGCGTTTGCCATCTGACAAGACATACGAAAACATTAAATCTTGAACAAGGTAAAATATGGACACAGAGATCTCACACCAACTGTAATTCTACAAACGCAGTCTATTTAATAACCTGTCCATGTGGGCTGCGTTACGTTGGGATGACTTCACACAAAATAAAACTACGTATCTGTGAGCATCGTAGTAACATCCGTTGTAGACGCGTCACAACCAAATTAAGTGAACTTTTCATTAGCAATAATCACACTACCAACTACATGCAGTGGACAGTGATTGAACAGGTAGACACAAAGAATAACACTCAGAAAATCCTGTTCGAAAAAGAACAAAGGTGGGTGTATCGACTTGGCACTCATGTACATGGCCTGAACGACAATATTCCGTTCTCATTGATACTGCAAAAATAATCCCACCTTGCCTTCATCTTTCATCCATCTACGTTGAGTCCATTTACCCTGTTACTCTTTACAATGTTTGATTACACCCAAAACCCCCCTCCCAACCCCTTACCCCCCCGCCCTCTCCAACGGTGGTGGCAGGTTATTCGGGGTTGTATTATTTTGCATTGGCTGGGGTTTGTTTGTCAGCTCTCACTGTGCTGCCCAATCCTATCCCCCACTATTAGGATAAACCAACTGAATATCGTGTGACACTATTGGTTACAGTATTTACTATTCAGAGCCTCATTAATTGCAAGTCATTTGTAAGATACTAGTACTGTTTAGTTTTCATTAGCTCGGTTTTTCCCTTTACGTCTGAAAGTTCACTCGTCCTGGTACTGTTAACACGTTACCTTGACAACCGGACACTTGCTCGAGCGCCCGGCTGTTTGACAAATTTGTTGCACTGTGACGTCAGTGCCTCCTGACTTTCCAATCTCTTGATTGGTTGACAAGCCGATCACGTGCTTTGGCTTACTCCAATCAGGGGAGCCATTACTTTCTTGTTCTATGTGACGTCAATCATGGACGCCACCCACCGGGCCCGCGTATCGGAGGCCCGCTACTATATTTACCTTTACCTCTCTGCAGCTAGGAATCCTCGGGGTCCGGCCATTGAGGGATCTAATAGGTACCGAGCGGGTGCCTAGTACAGAGGGCGTCAGTATAATGCCGCTGCATATGCGTTTTCCTCCTCTACCGAACAGCCACTCCTGGTATGTTTTTCGTTTTTTAACTCATTTTTTACCTTTAATCTCTATCCTTTTCCTACTCACAGGGTGTGCCAAAGTGCTTCCACCCCCCCCACCGAGACCCATGATGCTTAATACGATGAGCAGATTTTGTAAGGATTTGTGTTTTTAATCACTTTTATCTTTTGCCCAACAAGCACTAAGGCGCTTTAGCCTTAAATACCTCTAGCATAGACACTGGCTAGTTGTTAGTGATATTCTGGGCATACTATACATTTTGTAGTCACCCGATTTTCGCTATTTACTATGATAGACCACTGAGCCATGGTCCAGCCCTTGTAGACTGCACTGCAGTTGGTAGGGCACCTATCCATGACTCCGATATGATACTTATTTTCCTGTAATAGTGGTTTTCCAGCTCACCTGCGAGTTGACAGTGGCTAAATGCACTTCCCCTAAGTATTTGAGCATGTCAAGCAACTTTGTGACAACAGCCACTGACATATTTAATCATTTTTTGTTTCTATGCTATGTCTGTTTGTCTATGTCTCTGTTGTACAGAATAAACTCGGTTCCACTTCACAATTTCGGGAATCTTGAAGCAGAGTTTTATATTTTATTTTTACACTGATACCCCAGGCTAGGGTGGGCCTTAGCGCGCCCATACCACCGGTGTTAGTTAATTATATATCTTTTCACTGGTCCTGACGAATGCCCGATATATTATATCATTGTGGCAGAAACATGTTGACCAACCAACACAGGGTAAACCTGGACTTGTAATTCGGTCCATTACCCTTTACCTTTGTAAGTTTTTAATCATGTACAATTGGCAAAACTATTAAAATTGTTTTTTGACACAATTGATAAATTTTTATATCACTCACACTTATATCTCACTCACACACAAAAAAAAACAGCTCCGCAGTAACCTGGCGTTGAATCACACTAGGGTGGCACTCGGCCACTCCTGGTGGGGCCCAATGATGAAGCATGTCACCAACCAGGATGGTGAGTGAGGGCCTTCCAAAATAACCACAAGAGGTTTTTCTCCGCAAGCCAGTTTGGGGACTGTGTAGTTTGCTTCATGCTCGCTTCTCTAAGCTTGTAGAAGCTCCTTTGTTGTTTCTATTGAATGTATAATGTGTGATGTAAAGTGTTCTGACACCCTGCATTGGATAAGTAGCGCTATAAAACAAATAAAACAAAATAGTGGTATTTAAGTTGTTGTTTGTGTAAATACTGGGACAGATCAATACATCTGACATTCTAAGAGTTCATGCATATGCCTTATATACAGGGACTGAACAAGGTGAAAAGCATGCCTCTCTTGTGAAGTGCCTCTCTGTGAAGTGATAAACTCTGTTCCTTTGTTTCCCCTCCATTGCATTTAGGTGTGAGGCTCTTGATAGCTGCCAGCCAGGATATACCAATAAAAGGAGGCCTGATGGCCCCTTAACTGTGGCCTTTGTTATGGGCTGAGCAGGAATCTGAAAGCCCCATCCCCGCCTGAACGTTGCCGCTCGTAACGAAAGCAGACAATGTGCAGGCGCTGCCAAATGTGTCCTGCTATCTAAAAATTACGCCAAGACAAGTTTAGCATATTTCTGTGGGGCCCAACCTTTTGCCACGGTAGAGGGCGTCAACCCTGTGAAAATAAAGTGGGTAGACACCGTCTACGCACGACTAACCTCGGCTTGTGTCCAGGTTTCTGAAGAGGAAATAGAAGTGCTAGTCCCCAACAAAAAACATGCATTTGCAATGCAATCGGTCTCACATTTTTTAAAGTTAGAGCTATTGGCATTGGTAAATGACAATGTTTTGGCCTTATGCTTTTTGATCTGCTGAACTAGGCAATGCATATCATGTACTGGCAGGGCTGAATATCGAATTCATTGCCAAACAAGAGAACTTTTAAGTATGTTACTGAAGCATGATAAGGCAAACTTAGCCAGAACAACACATACACCATCACATTACATCTCTGATGAATGGCGTGGGGGGGGGGTCACATATCGCACTGTACGCACACACCCTGTACACATAGCTGCAGCTAGTACATGCTGTACTGTAAGAGAGTGCAGCTACTTAGCCCATCGCATACTGCACTCCTCACATAGCAACCTCCTCGGAAGACACAGCAGATTGTGAAGTGTAATTTGCAATTGTCTGGTTACTAAAAGGTTGTAAATCCAACAACATGGGAATTTATATTTGATTTTACAAAAACAATTAATAGCACAGGCATTACTTGGCAGTTTCCATGGTGCATGTAAAACAAACATCCTTGCCAACTGAGAGCTCCAGCTGAGACTGAAGGAGGAAGGGGGGAGGCCAAGAATGATGAGAATCTGGAGTTTGAGAGAGAGAAGAGAGAGTTACAGGACTGCTGCTTAATGAGCACGGCGTCCATGAGTAAGAGTCTGCACAGGGCAAATGAAGCAGAGTAAACACAACAGGAACACTTGTCACTAAAAAGCAGGGCAACCAATACAATTCAGTGTGAACAAGGAGCACTTTCATTTCATTTCATAAATCTTTATTTCGGCTCATTCTGGCCATAAAAGATGCATAAAAACAACGGTACATAGCACATTTGTAATAGAAGAATAAGAAGATTTACATGCACTTGAATGGGGTTTTAAGGAAAATACAATAAAATCCATAAATTAGTTAAGAAGGCAGAATCTAAAACATTTTCATAAAATTAATTTATACAGTCCCAATAGGTGGTTCAAAGGAGCAGTTCATTAATATACAATCATTTGTTAGGTCAAAAGTAAGCATATCAGATACGAAATACTTGAATACAAGCTTAACCATTTATACGTCCAGACCCAGTTTCTTGCGTACGAAACTCACTGCCAATAGGAATCTACTGACACAAAAGACAATCACTTGTCTAATGTCAGTTTTGATGACCCTATGTGCTTCATTGTACGAGCGTACACCTATAGCATTACACAGTGGTTTAATCCACTTTTTCCTTGCTGATACATATGCTGCACAAAAGAAGAGGATGTGAATATCGTCTTCTATAGTACTCAACTGACAACACGTGCAAGTCTCACTTATTATTGGTCCTACTGTCTTCGACCACCTTGCTAGAGTTACATTAGTTTTCAGGATTCCATACCTAAATTTCAAATATAGGCTCTTGGCCAAAGGTGGTCGGACCTCATCTAAGAAGTCCTCAAAGTATGGAACATCCTTCAACGCCAGAAAACTGCTTGTAATAGAGCCACCTGCATGGCTATTTGTGTGGTTGCATGTTATATAAAACCAGATTTGTTTTTTTAACAGTTTCTTGCAGCTTTGCCTGAGACATAATGGCTCTTCCCAAAAGTGTGACAGCCCAATTCTACAAAGCCATGTTTGCACATGTTTCAGCCATGTGTTAGAGTTATGCATATCCAAGTTCATTATTTCTAAGAGGCCATCTCTATAGTCTCCGAGTTCTGGTGTACACCAGAGTTCTACCCAATAAGAAAGTTGGCGTAGGATTGCATAATGGTCTGTACGCTTCATATTTAGGTCTAGTATTAAAGGTAAAAGTGGGGTACGTTTAGGTAGCCTTAGAAGACTTCTGTAGAAGTTATTTTCACTTTTCAAAAAAAGATTCCCAGCTATTGGGCCCAAAATTTCTGCGCCATATAGCGCTGCAGACTGGGCCTTAAACTTAAACACTTCTAATGCTGGTGATACTGATTTACTAAGACTCGCCCCATGTTTCTTTAAAATAGGCAGAGTGTTCAGAGTCAAAATCATTTTGCTTTTTTCTGCTTGGGTTTTCCACGAGTTCTTAGCATCTAGGGAAACACCCAAGTAGTTAAAATTTGACACAAGTTCTAGTTTTTGGTTGTTTAAAAATAAGTTCCCCTTAAAAGTTTTGTGCGGGTTTAGGGCCATACATTGGTTTTTTTTCGTATTAATATGTAGGCCTTTTTTATTTCAATAAAGTTGGAATGAGTTTAAAAGGGCTTGGAGACCTTTAGGCGTCTGTGAAATTAAGATTGTGTCATCCGCAAATAGGAGCACAGGGACCCTTACTCCATTCAACTTGGGTGAATCGTTGTTGCACTCCTCTAAGTGGGCTGGGATATCGTTAACAAACAATGAAAAAAGCGTGGGAGCCAGCACACACGCTTGGCGGACTCCCCGCATTATTGTAACAGGTTTTGTCAGTTCTCCATTTAGTCCCCAACGCACCCTTTCATAATTGTTATCATGAAGTCTTATAATCTGTTGGAGTAAGCAGAACGGCAACCCCTGCAAATACAAACAATCCCATAAATGATCACGCAAAACTAAATCAAGGAGCATTTACAAAGCGTGGAAGACCTCTGCGGCTAAGAACAGAGAAGCGGGAGGGAACCAAGCTGGTGATGGCTAGGGTGACCCAGCGTTCCAGATTTGCCGGGACAGTCCCGGTTTTTCACCACCTATCCAGGCAGATATTGGGAAATGTAGCTTATGTCCTGTTTTTTAGAAAGCATTGACTGCAGACTGTAGGAGGTGTCTTTTTATGTTTTCCAAATCTGGGATAGCTAGGAGCTGTTATAAAAAGCAATTTAATTAACTGGCATGATACTGACTCTGAACATTTTATTTTATCTGTTTTTACTGCCTCTTCAGTAAGTGTATGTTGATGAGCCCTGTCATTCTGTTTGCTCCGTTCAAGTACAATTTCTAGTCCTTCTTATCTTTCTGTGAAATGTCCGGGTTTTTGGCTTTAAAATTCTGGTCATCCTAGTGATGGCTAGCAATGGTCAAAAATAATGGAACTACAGAAGGCGGGTTTTATACGCTGTAAGCAAAAAGGTTATTACGCCTATTGCGCCATCAATAACAAAAGTTGCCATTCTTTGCGAGGTGTGATCAAAACAAAAATAAATATAATGGTCCCTTTGCATGCTTTACTATTTAGAGAGAACATATGTAACCATTTTGCTTTACTGGGTCAAAGTCCTATTTGGCTAGGTCATGTCTCTTATAACTCTCCCCTTTCCACCACCCATAAGGGAAGACCTTTCCAGCTCCATCTGGGTCTCCAGCTTCACTATCCACGTGGTTAAGCACTGGAATGTTTAAAGACAACACCATCCACAATGAGCTTTCCTGATTCCACCTTTCATGCCCCCTCTTTTCCTCCACTGGAAACACTGTCCATTTAACTTTGTGTATCACTTAGCGCTTCATATTAAACTTATAGTAGCATGATATGTAATGGAAGAACACAACAATTAAAATGTATCAGACAGACCTTTTCAGTGGCAGTAGGGAGGCTAATGTGCACTCTGATATGTATAGGTATGACCCAATATATTTAGCAGAAACATGGCTGCCCAAGATGAGACTATCAGCCCAGAGAGCAGCACTACTGCAGAGTATTTCAGTGTAAGAAGAAAGCAAATAAAACTAGAATGCATAAGCTAAGATTGAAAACGAAATGGTGAGATTGCTCTGTACATGACAGGGAGTGATCAACCGTGGGCTTAATGTGTGTGCTCCTTTGACACCGTTATTTGTAGTGGGGTGTTACGGTAGTATCAAAGTGCCATATTAATGGCAGTGCCTATAACTCTTCTGCCCACAAAGTAACAACACAATTGTCACCCGGGCCTTGCTGGTTATATCCACTCATGCCAACCCTTTGCCAGATCATCCTTCTTACATAGTTTGAAACCTATGATTGAAGGTTGACGGGAAAGATTACCCTTACAATATGGGTGCTTAAACAGGTGCAAATAAGCCAACACACAATAAGGCACTATTACTCCAACAACGAAACCACCCTACCTCTATTCTGTTTTTTAGGCATAGATTTTCCCCTTGCCTCTGCTCCCAGACTCGAACTGCTCTCATCCCAGTCTCTGAGGGTGCTGGAACTCAGTACTCCTCATTTAATCCCTACCATAGCCTGCATTCCTTACCTGGGTAGCGGCTTCTTCGGACATCTTGGCCAGAAATGGGGGCTCCTTTGCTGGCTCCAGGGAGGGCCCCAGTATGTCACTGGGTATGGTACCTTTCGTATCCAGGGCGGCCAGCTTCCCTCTCCTTTGGAGAGGCCTTTGTCAACCTGACCGCTCTCCGGCTGCAGAGAGTACACTGTGTCTGGCCACCAACACTAGGGTTACAGCAGCTAAGCTGTAAGGAAAGGAGGGCTAGTGGAATCGGGCCTTTGAAGAAAACACATGGGATGGACAGAGAATATGGAGAGCAGGCAATGCCCAAGCTGCAAGGGCCAGTTTTCTGGGGAAATGGATAGGTTTTACCAGGCTGGAGTGGCCAGGAGAAAGCCAAGGCTGGGGGATGGGAAATAGGGAATGACTGGACTGTGGTGGGGGGTCAGTGGCTGCTGCAGGTGGGGCCAGGCACTGGAGGAGGGCTAATTCAAGAAGAAGGCTGGGAACTGAGAAGAGAGCTTAACTGAAGACTGTAGCAGGAATTCAGGAAGAAGGCTGCAACAAATAGAAAGGGGCTTGGCCTCCCAAAGTGGCCAGTTTGAGAGAGAACTGAGACAATTAGAAGATGGCTGCCTTAAGTAAACAATGAGCGCGGTGTCCGTGAGGAAAAAGTCGGCACAGCAGAGTAAACAAAATACAAATGCTTTTGACTACAAGCCCACCTTCCAAAAACAAACAAGGGGCACTTACAAAGCGTGGAAGCACTGTGCAGCTGAGAACAGCAAGGTAGGAGGGAACCAAGCTGTGAACAGGGCTTCAATGCCCATACCAGAGGAGAGAGGACTGGCCATGACACTCTGTACTGTGTGATGGCTGACCAAAATGCTCTCTGAGTGAAATCACGGAAAGAGAGCAGAACACACAAAGGAGGGACTTTTACAGAAATGCACCAATAAGAGGCCAGCATTTCTGAATGCCACAGATAGTAACCAATGGCAATCGGTTGGTTTGCCAAACTTCACAGATGACATATAACAGGTCGAATGTAGCTCGGCCTAATGAGTGTCAGTCGGTCTCACTGGCAACCATTGGCTTAGATTAAGGACTGGAATCGTGCCAACAGGGCATTCCATAGCAGTTAGAAACTTTCCACTCTGCTGCCACAATTGTGAGGTATAATTTATAGCAGCTGCCCTCAAATATTTGCAGCTGCTTGTATTGAGCAACGCCTACTCCTGAAGCTGCTTCTTTTCTATTCTATTCTAATCTGTTCTGTTCTGTTCTGCTCTGTAAAGCCTGCATTTTTGCAGCTGCTCCTACTAAACAAGTTGAACTGTGTTGTGCCATCTGTATCAATGTTTTCCAACACTTATCACACACTTAAGTTAAACTTTGCTCAGAAATGGTACATATTATTTTATATATATATTGAGCATGTTCTGTTATGAACAACACCATTAGCATAGCCATGTTCAATACAGAGTAATCTGTGACACATTATTTGTGTAAATCATCAATACATCACTCCAGAGTCCTCTAAAGCAAAGGGACAATATGTAGAAACCGCTTCTCCTGATACATATTTCACATGCTCATATTATACAGCATCTATAGTCAGCAAATATGTAGTAAAGAGTTCCCACACATCCCGGGGCCTGGAAGCCTGTGGAAGTTCTTTAGCATAACATGTTAGTTAATCCCGGCAATAAATCATGTCTCAGATCCAATGCTCGTGATTTGGGGCTGCTCCCCCAGTAAATCAAGACCCTCTGTTTTGCCAATAGGAAGGCAATTGCTACTAGTTTGCGGTGGGATGGGTGCACAGATTCAGTCAGCACTAGCAAACAGGCCAGCGGGCACACTCCTCCCGCTCCTGAACCATTACATTAAAAGTATTTGACTTTCTCTGAGTATGTCCGGATCTTAGGGCATACCCGCGGTAAATGCATGAAATCTGCTTCTCAATCAATCAATCAAGACACTTATAAAGCGCACTACATACCCGTTAGGGTCTCAAGTGGCTGGGGCGGGGGGAGGGGGGTGCTGCTACTGATCGAAGAGCCAGGTCTTGAGGAGTCTTCTGCAGCCCAGTAGGTCTTGGGTCTGGGGTAGGTTGGTGGGGACGGTGTTCCAAGTCTTGGTGGCGAGGTGGGAGAAGGATATGCCGGCGGCGGTCATTCTTCAGATGTCAGGAATACGCTCCAGGGGCTCATAGGGGTCCACCTCCTAATGTTACCAACTCTCTGATCTGAGTATACAGGGAGTTCGAACCATTAAGCGAGGGAAAAAAGGGAAGGGGAAGGAACTGCTGGGACAAAAGGCTCTGAAATGGCATAAACATAAAGACACGATTATGCAAAGCCTGTAACAAACAACTACTCTCATAAATTCTCGCTATATGAAGAGCTTCTGAATGACCATAAACACGCCTCCAACATAGAACCAGCACTCAGTCAGCAGTTCAGGAATAGTGCACATAACACGCAAGCCAGTTCACCAGCTTAAGGAAAATAAGAAAACTCAGTTTTCAAATAAGGATAGAGTCTCCTAATACTCATAGAACATTAGAGATTCGGCATGAACACAGAACATCTCTATGCACCTCCAGCTTCAAGGATAATATTCCTGGAATATTGTTTCATCATATTCCTATAATTACAAAGTACTTGAAATCCCAACATCAGATAAAAGGTTTACACCCGGTAGAAAGTAGTGGCCACCACCGTCCTCCGTTGTAAAAAGCAATATAAGGACATCCAAAGCTACACGGCAGCAAGTGGTCACCAAACACACCTTGCTCCGCAAGTGTCGTAGAAAGAGAAACATCCCGGAACGGCAACGCGTGGCAACAGTACACACCGCGTTCCGCTCTACATTAAGGATAAGAATGGTGTTACGGCAGCATGTAGCTCCCACCACGATGCTCCGCAACTACTCCACAATGCCCCAGGTGTGATAAACGGTAACGCGTGGTCCGCCGACACACAGCGTTCCGTTCTTAAATCACAAGCGCCGCCGCGCTGGAAGACAGAAAGTATTTGTGGAGACAGCAAGCAACTTGGAATCTGCACGGTAGCGCGTGGTCAGCCGACTCACAGCATTCCGTCTAACGAGCATGGCGCAGACGCGCCGGTAACTCACCAGCCTCTGGGTAGAACAGCGTACAACAACTGGAAACGCGGGAAGCCAAACCAGGAGTACCGCGTACAGAGAGACAAGCTCCCCGAGACGCCGGCAGGAAAACAGGAAACAACAGAATTACGTGCATTCGCTATAGCGTGTGATGTCATTAAGTACCTCCCACTACAAGAGGCTCATGGGAGTTGTAGTCATTAGGCGCTAAGTAGGCGCCACGTAACTCGAATCCTGACATCAGATGCGTGGGACTGTGGCGAGGGCCACGGAGCGGAGCTGGCGGGTGGCGGTGAAGAAGCTGAGTCGTCTGTTGAAGTATGCTTGGCCGGTGTTGTGGAGAGCTTTGTGCGCGTGGAGGAGGAGCTTGAAGGTCACCCTCTTTTTGACGGGGAGCCAGTGCAGGTCTCTCAGGTGGGGTGTGATGTGGCTGCAGCGGGGGGTGTCAAGGATCAGTCGTGCCGAGGCGTTCTGGATGCGTTGCAGCCGTCTCAGGAGCTTGGCCGACGTTCCTGCGTAGAGGGCGTGTCCGTAGTCCAGCCTGCTGGAGACGAGGGCCTGGGACGATGGGGATCCACTTCAAGAGCATTCAGAAGGTGTGGAAGCAGGATGAAGAGACGGCGTTGACCTGCTTAGTCATGGAGAGGGTGGTGTCGAGAATGACCCCTAGGTTGCGTGCATGGTCGGTGGGTGTTGGTGCAGTTCCCAGTGTTGTCGGCCACCAGGAGTCTTCCCAGGCTGAGGGTGGGGCCGAGGATGAGGACCTCCGTCTTGTCTGAGTTTAGCTTCAGTTGGCTGTTCTTTATCCATTCAGCGATGTCCTTCATTCCTTTGTGGAGGTTGGTTTTGGCGGTCTTTGGTGAGGGAGATGATCTGCTGGGTGTCGTCGGCGTAGGAGATGATGTTGAGGTTGTGCTGTCGGGCGACGTAGGTGAGGAGTGCCATGTAGATGTTAAACAGCGTCGGGCTGAGAGCTGAGCCCTGCGGTACGCCGCAGATGGTCTTGGTGGCCTTGGAGCGGAAGAGGAGGGGAGGCGGATGCTCTAGGTTCTGCCGGAGAGGAAGGATGTGGTCCAGTCCAGGGCCTTCTCTTGGATTCCGGCATTGTGTAAGCATGTTTGTAGTGTGTTGTCGCAGACTGTGTCGAAGGAAGGCTGACAGGTGCAGAAGGATGAGGGCCGTTGTCAAGCAGGGTCCTGATCTCATCGGTGGCAGCGATGAGGGCAGTTTGGGTGCTGTGGTTGCTGCGGAAACCGGACTGGGATGGGTCCAGGTGTTGTTCTCCTCGAGGTAGCGGGTCAGTTGTTTGTTGATGATTTTCTCGGTGACCACTTTTTGTGACGCTCCAGTGGCGCAGAATACTGCGTGATATTTACGAAGCAGCACTAAGCCACTTTTTGGCTCAATGCTGCCTGATAAATATCGGTCCCTTTAACACAGTTTCTGCGGTTAAAGGGACGTGTAATGGGTGTTGCTGAGGGCGTTCCCAGCAACATCCATGGCTTTTTGACACTGCCCCAGATTTACGAGACATCTTCAATCTGAGGCAGCGCCAAATAATTACGGGAGGCGCAACGAGGAGGAATATCTTTATTTCTCCTAGTTTTTCCTTTTTCTATGTGTGCTGCATTTTGCAGCACACGTAGAAAGAGGGAAAAGCATCATGATTATTTTTGTACAGGAAGGTTTTCCTTCCTGTACAAAAATAATCATCCCCGCAACGGAGGCACCTTTGCACCATAGTGCAAAGGTGTCTGTGTTTGGGTATGGCAGCTCATTGTGTGCCGGTGCAGGGGAAAAGGACAGGAATGCACTGTATCTCATAGATATGGCGTATTCCTGCCCTTTTACCCTAGCGCAGCGCAGCAGGGAGGCCTGCGGTGCTGCCCTATGGTAAAACCTCATAAATAAGGCCTGTATAGTTTACATACTGGGTTGTTGCTGTTTTTAGGTTGCTATTTCGAACGCTAGCACTTCTTCTAGTGGGCCGTACCTTTTGGGATATAACAGCAACAGATCAACATTGCTGACGGTGATCCCAACAACAATGATGAAAATGGTACACTGTTGAAACGTGGCATGAGCAAATGCTTTAAAAAATTACTCACACATATTTTTTTAATTTCCTAGGTGTTTCAGTTGAATATCCAGTATGTATGCATTCCGTTAAGTCTTTACTTTCACATGTGTTGCACAAGGCATAGAACTATACATAGCACGGCGGTTAGTGCTGCATTGCCTGCATTTCATAGAGGTAGGCGTTCCATGTACGGAGCATAGGCATTCCCATGCATCCACCCATGGAATTTGACTCAATCTGTGATTTACTAAAATTAATTAATCAGGGATTGGGCCATAATGGTACGCTAACCCGACCACAGCGTAATGAGGAGAAATATGTTTATTCCTCCTGTTACTTCGTCTTTCTAGGTGTGATCCATTCTGCATCACACAAAGAAAATGGAAATTGCCCCTTAGATTGTTTTTGTAAAAGGAGGTAGCACTCCCTACACAAAATTAATCCTGCCAGTATGCAGGTATCCTTGCACAATGGTGCAAAGGTGCCTACATTGGTGCCAGGCAGTCTCATGGGCACCAGCACAAATAAAGAGCTGAATAGCGCCATATGTTAGTGGATATGATGCTGTTCAGTGCTCCTCTGTAAAGCCAACACAGAAATAGCATATTTGCTTGCTGCCCTGCATTGTGTGAACTTTTTGTAAATATGTCCCAAAAAGTCTAAAATATTAGACAAATGACTCGAATTATGGAGAGAAATGTGAGCGGAAAGGTAAGAGGTGGGCGTTAAGGCTTGATAGCAATGTGGGCAACAGTTCAACTGACAGGCAACACTAGCCAATAAAAACTTCAGAAAGAGAGCTGCAGACATATGCAGAGACTAACCTAGAAGTCGTGAATGGCAGAAAGTAAAGTTGCTGCACAGTGTTTCATGAACAGGCGAGAGCAGAACAGTGCAATACCAAGATGTGGCGCTGTTCTGCTCTATCCCTGCCATGCGCCAACCATGCGCCAATGCAAACAAACACACTTGTTCTATAGTTCATGGGTGTATGCTTGTCTGAAAACATAGTTTTTGTACAGAAATGCTTACCTTCCACTACAATAACTATGCTTTATGCATTTTCCCACTTTGTATGTGTGCTGTACAGTGCAGCACACATGTAAAATGAGAAAAACAAGGTGAAATGAAAACATTTCTCCTCAAAACCTTCATCTTGAGGAGGCGCAGGAATTTGGCAAAGCTCTGTCTAAAATTCTTTGCAGCAAAAGATGTGTATCATACCATAGGTGGCTGTATGGAAACACCCATACGCCACCCGTTAAATGTTCCCCTTGATGCAAACTATGAATGTGTCCTTGTGTAACAAAACTGGTGCTCACGTAAAGGGCTCTGACACCCGATATCTTCGGGTCTAGTTCGCGCTATATAAAACAAAAACAAAAAAACACAAGGCAGTGCATTGCATAACTTTGCTTTACTTTGGGTTACAATCCAATGCAAATCAGCGATTTGCATTCAATTGTAATTCCCACCTGAACACTTTAGTCGGGTATGAGTTAGAAAAGTAATGCACACCAAACATAAAGCATTTCTAAACCTAGGCCTTAATATTCCATTTTTTGGATGCTGAGGGAACCCTTTGTGGTGGCATAGCTAAACACTGTCAGGCACAGCAAGTTAAATCTTGGCAGATGTGTGAGAGGAAATTAGACCAACATCAATATTTGCATGGGAAATAGCATAAAAATGGATCCGTTCAGTAAAACATTCATCAATGGAGTGCTGTGCACCAGTAGTAGTGCTTACACTTCTAGTGCATAGCGTGACAATTGCCTCATTTTCAAAAATTCGGCAGCTATAAAATATGTAACAATGTTTGGTTTAAGGGTGCTGCCAAATGCCATTGTACAGGTTTATGCCCTCCACTTACATCTGTGCATTTTGAAGACATCAACTCTAATGGTTGGCCTCTTAGGACAGAATAGTACCCTGCATGATGACAGATCTGCATGCTACCCTAAGTGCCCCAACTGTAAAAATATATAGATTCTTGGTGCCAATGTTTGGTCATGGGTGAACACAGATAATGCATGTGCACCATGACCTAGGCCTGTCTCCTGGATTGAGATCTTGGGAGACAAGGAGGCACGCAAAAAGTGCAACCCTTGTAGTGGTAAAGGGCTTCTTTCCTTACCAGGTAAAGTTGCATGGGCACGGTAGTCACAGCGTACCATTTTTGTAACAGTGGAGTTAACATGTCTTTTGACCAGTGTCACTGAAATTGGGCCTACCGGCCCAATAATGTAATGTTCCGCTGCTGTGTACTTAAATCATCCATGGTCTATATCATGTTAGCATGTAGCAGTGTGTAGCACGTGAGTGCTTGCATGTTCGTGCTGCAATGTATTTGTGCCAGTGTGTGGTACAGTGCATGGAGACCTGTTGAAACCCAATCCCTTGGAAAGGCATATGGAGGTTGAGGATCCATTCCACACAAGTTTGAGGAGGGCCTTCTTTCCTGAGAACTGGACACTCGGACTGCAGGAAGGGGAGGTCAGCCTCTCCTTTGCAATTCAAAATGGCTCTTTGTTTCTGTGAAGGTCACTTGTCAGTGGTATCAGAGCACACTGGCAGAGAGATGCTGGGGTGCTTAAGGGAAGCACTCCAGAGACAGCGAGGCATAAAGAGTAGCATTGGGGTCTTTGTAACATTTTATAGCATATGTCACTGAGACAAACATCCAGGTGTGATCCTGTAGTCAGTCCTATAGCTTGTATTGTGGGACTATCAAGACTGGACTCGCTACTGCAGTGGCAAACTACTCCATGGACAAAGGGCAGGACAGGGGTGTGGGCTCTTCAAAGGAGTAACACAAACAGCAGGAATTAAAAATACTGAGACACTAAATCACATCTGTGTCTGGAAACGGATCATAAAAAGGGGAGCTTGAGTCACCTAAATTGTCATAAAGTAGCTGTAGATCAGCAGGGAGAGGCACAGCATGATATGTCAACCATGAAACTGAAATGCCAGATGGCTTTGCACCATTATCACTCTCCTGGGTCTTCCATATCACAACACAGCAAGTAGGACTGATCCTCGGGCCTCAGCACCATTGGGGGAATTTGCTCTGACTATGGCGCTATGGTGCTGAGGCATGATGACTACAATACAACAGGAGTTAGATCCTTTGTCCTCAAGAAAAACCTTAGGGTACGGGTTGACACATATTGACCTTTCTGAAAAGCAGGCTCATTATTACCTATACTTTATACCTCCCCCCCTCTATTTTTAACCATACTGACTAGAGGCCAGAAGAAAATGCAAATTACTTACTAGGCAGATATTTTTAAGCTCACTTTCCCCATAAGACCCACTCCTATTTTTCATAATTATTACATCATATAATATACCCCTAAGAGTGCTCCCACATAACACATAGGTCGCAGCATGCCCCATTCCGCAGCGAAATGGAAGGGACCCGATGATGAAGCATGCTACCAAGGGATAACCCTGGTTGGTGAGGGTTATATAGGAAATCCTAGCATTTTCTTTTTATCGTGGAGGGTTTGTCCATACAAACAGTTGGGCTCTCTTTGGTTTTGATACATTTGGTAGAAGGATGACTCCTCTGATTTGGGTCTCCTCTTTCTCCCCTTTTGTTTGAAGGGCACAAATACTTTACGCATTGACTGTAAGTTAAGCCTGGCTGCTCTTTGTCAAGCTACCAGAGGGGTTGACCACGGGTTAATTTGGGGTTTGCTTGGGCCTTACCCTGACTAGGATTGGGGTTGCTTGCTGACCAGGGCTCACAACCCAGTCAACCAGTAACCCAATTTCTAGCAGGACCCATAGTAGGTCAGTCATCAGGAGTAAAGGGCCTCAAGCCCCACGGTTGGTCCCAGTAGCTCCTGCTTGGTACATGGCCCTCTGAAAGGAGTTCTAACATGGTTGCTGTATAATCCTATTTAAAATTTAAACTTGCATTGTAATACAATTGGAAAGCCCACTAGGGATATGCCTCCTAGTTGCAGCAGAGAACATACTGTGGAGCCAATTCATAAATGCATTTATGAGTATGTAAAGTACTACTAAGTACAACTTCAAATACTGAAAAATGTTGTACATGAAATAGTACTACATCACATACTCATAAATGCTTTTATGAATTGATTCATAAAATTAATTTTCATTAAATTGCAAAATAATCAGGAACAAATACCCTAACATGGCGGAAACAATCTCCTGGATTGTTAAAGCAGACTTACCTATAGAGAAAGCCTTTCCACATCAGAAGTAGGTATAAGAGGACTTCCAATTCAGCTGAAAAAGAGAGAGGAGCTATCCCAAGGACCGAATCTAGGAAAATGAAAAAGGACTAAAAAGCCAGATAGCCAGCCACAACAGGTGAAAGTGAAAGAGGACTAAACAACAGAAATAGAGAAGGGTGTTCTAACAATGACAAGGAATAAGGAGCTATCCCATGGGTTGAAGACATGGAAAACAAAAAAGGACTAAAACAACAGAAAGAGAGAAGGTCTTCAGCACAGAAGTTATAACATTCACGTCGGACATCTTGAAAAGTCTTCTAAATTAATTGAAAACACAATAAATAAATAAATAAATCACATTGATCTTTTTAAAAGTCACCTCAATGAAAATAATTTATTTTAAATTAAATATGAAGATGTAATAACTGGAAGAGAAATTAATATAGGTAACGGGAATTAAGCAGCACTTGCGTGAGAGATTCTTACTCACCCAGATACTTCCTTAATTATAATCCTACATTTATTCTAAGAATAAACTCATACCTACTTGAAGAGGGAAACGTATTCAGTACGCACCACATATCACAGAAATGGAGGAAAACTACCTGGAACAGACAAATGGGAACGCCTACATCATAAAATACCCAACAAATCTTTCTAAAAATGCAACCCAAAAATTTAAGCATTACATTTTGAGAAAAAACCCTGACACACTGATCTCTGACATTTCTGTGTGTATGGCTAAAGGAGTCATCACGAAAGATATGATATTCTTCACCAGAAGAAAGGCGAAATGGCGCAATGCCCTTACAACGTTGCTCTATATAAATTCCACTACCAACATCCCTCACGGTACAAAATATATGACTAGAGCAACACCTAACCTGAGAGCCGACCTTTGCATTACTATCTTCAAGAATGGGATAGTGTTGATCCAAGCCTCTAATAACAACTTGAATGAGTTTGACAACTCTTTCTCATTCCTAAAAAGTAACGTAGAGTCCTCGAAGCCACTAATACACCCGAAAAACTTAGAAGACAACCCGGTCATACCCAACAACACCAGTAGAGTAGTTACAACAACAAGTGTACGCCAGAATCTCGATCAATTTTTGCAGCTAAGAGTCACTAGACCTCTACAAAACCCGTTAGAAGACAATATAATCTCATCCGACAATATCTTCACAACTAGAAACTCCACCAGTAACCAACAAAGATCTGAACAAATGAACACTCCATCCAGGAACCTCCAGGAACAGGTTTCTCAACCAGGAACCTCAAGCAGAACAGAAAGTGCGACGGCAAGGAATGAAGCTGAGAAAACACGAAAGACATTTAACATTAACAATGACGCTGAACCACCAAGCTTAGTCAGAACGTCAATCCCAGCAATTTCATCAGACAATATCTACACAATTGGAAATTCCTACAGTAACCGACGGAGAGCTGAACAAACTAGCACTATATCCAGAGAACTCCAGGAACAGGTTACTCAACCAGGAACATCACGCAGAACAGAAAGTACGTTGACAAGGAATGAAATTGAGAGAACACGAAACACATATTACCTCAATAACATCGCTGGATCACCAAGCTTAGACAGAACGCCCATCTCAGCAAAAATAGTCCGAGGAGAAAACCGATCTAAGGTTAAAATTAAGAAGACAACAAGACATGGACCAGAACGGAAATTCAGGAACGGTAAACATCAAGACCGAAACGTACGGACTAAGAATAACATCACGTCACCTAAGATCATGAGAAAAATTCATGAGATCCAAACACAAATCAGTATCTTTTCCCAGGATCTATTAAACGCCTTGAAAGGGATAGAAAAACTACATGATACCACAAAAAAATCTCACACGGAAATAGAACTCATCAATCAACTATTAAACACATCCGAGGACATCAGCAAGAAGAGAGCGTTGCCACTGACCACGAGACAAAACAGACCTGAAAGGAATCAAAACTCTCTTTCAGAAGCAGAGATACTAGCTCTACTCAGGGAGTATGAACATAAGGACCCTAATAAGGAACAGGCAATTGAAAGAGTACCGATTGACGCAAACAGAACACTCACGAGAAATGGAAGGAAACCCAATTTCAACAACCTACAACAAATCCAGCTAACCACCGATACATCTAATAGGATCACAGATGAAACAGAAAAATCTTTAAAACGCCTATTGCTCAACTGCCGATCGGCAACGAAACATGCGTCTGACAAAGCCGATATCATTATCAATCAGGGAATAGATGTTACCATCCTTACCGAAACATGGCTTTCTGAATCCTCGTCCCCAGTCTTAGACCTGCTGGTGCCCCCGCACTATAACATAATGAGGCTTGACAGACAAAAAAAGTCAGGAGATGGTTTTGCTTGTATCTACAGATCAAACTTAGAAATTGGCCAATTTCAATCTGACCCCCTTGAATCATGCAAATACCTAGGGCTCCATGTAAGATCGGCTAACAAACAGATCTGCAACCTACATGCCATATATCACCCACCGGGAAATAATATGAACTTCATAGACCAACTAATGGAGATCATCACTGCCAACTGTAGCAAAGACATCAATAATATATTTCTAGGTGATTTTAATCTACACTGGAATTGTAGTGTAGTTCCTATTTTCCCAATAGGCTCTGCGCATTGGAATAGTACCTACAGCAGTAAAGGCCTAGGCCAGACGTTAACTAGGTCTACTACTGTCGATACTAGACTTAAGTTTTGGGTTTGCCAGCGTAGCTCAGAGTTCGCTAGAAACTTTCTCGAATGTTCAGGAAAGAATTAACTCCCCTGATTAGACAAGAAGGGATTTAGTTTCTGACAACCATAGAACATGACAACTTTGCTCTCCCCTAATCAAGAGTCAATCTCAAGAGTCGTGTGAGCACAAGGCAATTATTTTACTCAGTCAGTACGTGCATTCTTAGTCTCATCAGATTGTAGAGAAAAGGAAGAGACGGGCGTGTTCAATAAAAAGGTGTTATTTATTGATCAGTCTCTTTTCTCGTACAAGAGAAATGGATCGATATTATTGCAATACTTATAGTTAAGTAAAGTGCATACATTAAAAGCAATAGTATAAAATAATACTGTAAAAACATTGATATAGTTTCTGAGCCATATGATGTTTAGAATGATTAAAATATATTTACATACACATATACATTTGACTAAACGTACTCAACTGGTGTTTCTAAATACGCCTACCCCGTGTACCTGACCTAAGTCTAATGCGTGGGCGGGAATAGAAAGTTACAGTTTAAGTTAAGTTTGTTTTTGCCAAGTGAATAACTAAAGAATTCTCTGTGAGGGGTTATTCAGTTCTGTACCTGGAATTTAGGATGAATGAGGAATGGTATCTCTTTCTCTGCTCTCGATATTCCAGGCTGCCTGCGAGGGCTGCCCGAAAGCGCCGGTGCTGGGTCTCTCGGCTTGAGATAGCAGCGCCTCTCTCAGCGCGTCAGGAAGGCGGGGCTGCTGCCAGCGGGGTCTGCTTCTGCTCTCGGCTTCGGCAAGTATGGCTGCTCCGTCTCGTCACCACGCGTGTGTTTGCATAGGGCAAGATCGGCAATATTTATACCTTAAAGGTGCCGAGATTGACGTAAGGATGGACATAGATACGTCAATAAAGATGTCATACGACTTGCTCGTTAGCACATTCTTTACTAAAGTTCTCTGTGAAATCAAAACAATGGCCGCACGGATTTTCCAGGTTGTCATAGGTTTGATTTGTTATGAGAACGTTGTATGCCTTATCAGGGGCTGGAGGAATGTCGCTTGTCTAATTAGATCTCAAGCGTTATGACCTAATCAGATAACACGTTCCTGTGCCGTAGTGTGACTGCGTCAGATAACGGTATCTGCATCATGGGGGCTGTTCTTGCCTCATGGGCTGACTGTTAGTTAACTTGATAGTTAGTTTAACCAGAATAGGGTCAGGAATAGGGGGATCGATTCAGAACCTATAGGAATACATGACACCCACTCCACGCTAACTATGGTCATATTTACTAATCTATGCATAGTATAACATAGTACAACATACTATAGAGTATAGTGTATACCTTACCACCCCAAAATACATAAATGCATTTTGAAATTTTCAAATATACTGAAAAATTGCAGTCATATATATTGTATGCACTTAAGCTATGAATTAAACGCTAAAGTAAACACGCATTTGTAGACATTATTGCTTATTTGGTATATGAGAAATACACATGAAATGGCTCTTAATATGGCTATACAGAAAGAAAGTTCGAGACCATTTCATCACATAATAAAATATATGTGAACATCCCAGCGGGCAACTAAAGTTTATAAAGTATCTAAAAATAGAAATCTTAGTTCTCTAGGAATAGTTTCTTACTTTAAGCAGAAGATAAGTGTCCCGAAAAATTTGTGAAAAATAATTTGGGGCTGCTAAAAAATTGTTGTCCGTGAACTGGTGGGAAGAATTGTTCATGTGACTTTATTTTTAAAGTTGAAGGCCGAATTCAGGGAACGCCGTGTGCGAGCTTGCTCAAAAGTCTCTATTTCTGTTCCGGAGAGAACATCATATCATTAAGGCTTTCGAAAAAACTGTCAACAGCTTCATGGGAAAGTTCCACTAAATCGGAAATAGGGGTAACCATGCATTCGTGCGCATGATTGTCTGCATTGACATTCTGATTCGCATTGCTGACAGAAGGTCGTACCTGTTCAATGCTGCTCTCATCTTGAACTTCACTACTCTTCAATCGTAGTGGTGAAGATTCCAGGAATGCCGTCATCAGGATTGGTAGCCTTTGAGGGCAGCACAAAGCGTGAACCTTGGTAGGAACCAACAATGTATCTGCATCCACTGGCGCATCCGATTGTAGCGTCAGACAGGTGTCTAACACGCATTCTTCTCCGCATAGCAGACATCTCAATACAGGTAAAACACATATTTGCCACATTGGTCGAAATGATGGAAACCAAGTCATGTTCAGGTCTCTAAGCCGGGATAGTCCCAGGATTTTTGATATCCGGTACCGGTATCCAATGGCTAGGATCATATCTTCCATTGTCGCGAGAGTTTGATCTGTGACATGGGTTGCCATAACGAAAAATAAGGACTAAGAATAGGATTCCTGCAATTAGTCCCAGGATCAGGGGAAGTCCGCCAAAAATCGAATGGACGAAATCTGGAAAAATACCCAGTATGGCTTTGAATGGTGTTAATGCCATCGAAAATACTGTCTTAAATACCTTTGAGACCCCAGTGGTATCAGAAATATTTAAGATTTCGCTCAGGATTTCCGCGAAATGTACGGGGGAATTAGTTGATAATAATGTATGTATCTCTGCAGTCGTCCTTGCGACTTGTAGATCATACGTTTCTTTTGATGACGTGAGCCTTGTAGGCGTCTGAAGAAGCACTGTTTTCATTCTGCTTAAAGTATCTATTCGAATAGAAGTAATTTTCAAATTGGGCCATGCCCTTGCCTCCCTGTCTGGAAAGGAGCTGGGGAATAAAGAACGTCCACAGCACTTGACCTTCGCCGTCGTAGTGACTAGATAAGGAGTCCCGGGCATAAGACTACAACATCTGCGGTCTACAATAAGAATGTAACTCCCATTATAGAGTCTTTGAAAGAATGGTTCTATTTCAGTTGCAGGTGCGCCTTGCTGGTGACATGAAAGGTTGTATGAATTCCCTTCACAGGCTCCATGCAAACTAATTCCGTTACACAGAAGCGTGCCGCTTAGTGACATAGCACAATTGTTGCCACTAAGAAACACTTTCTGTCCTTTATTACTGACACATGCATGTGAATAGGGCAGGTTCCAAGTTGTTTTAAGGTACCCCTTTCCCAATTTCTCGTACATGCCAGCCTGTATATATTTTTGGCAGTATTGAAACCTGAAGGTTGAGATTGGAATATTTATGATTCCGTGGATTATCCATTCACTGACAGGTCGTTCTGACATTGTCATTGGTAATCTTTCTAGTTTTTCAATGCTCAAGATTGTATAATCAGCACCCTTTTGCGCCATACCGATTTGTCTATCAGTAAGGTTAAAGATTTGAAATAGTGACGTTGTGTTGATTAAACGCCAAGGCACATAGCCTGAACGCAGATTTTGTAACGTCCAGCCAAGCTGTACAATAGAACGCAATTGTGACTGACCATGTTGTAATAACAGTAAGTCTTGCGATAATATATCGATTGCTGAGGACACAATGCTGTCCAAAGAAAAAATTCTGGAGGACAGAGTCATTAACCCATTGTCCACTACAGAAAGTGATTTTTCCAAATTAATACGGTCAATTTCCCGTATTCTCTCTGCTGCTTCAATTTGAGTAACCTTCCAGGCCTCATTGTATGCTGCATATACAGAGGCTGCTATGAAACGCTTTTGACGCTGTTTGCGTGGTCCCATTATGAAATCACGCAAGTCAGCACCATCAGTAAGTAAAGTTAGGTGTTGTTTAATTTCAGGCAGTGTGGAAGTTTGTAGCCATTGAAGGCATAATTTGCCCACACTGTAGGTTGTTATTATCCCTGGGTGATGTCTTTGGGGATATCTAGGGTCTGGCCTGGTCATTTTGAAACCCTGTGTTTTATTCAGGAATCTATCTTGACAGTTATTTGTATCTGTGGGCCAGATCAACCATTGTTTCCAATCAGGATGTGTTCTGTTTTGGTTTAATATATGGTTTACGTCTATCTCTTCATCTGTATCAGAGTTATTGCTAAACATTATTGGCTTTGGAATAGACGGTTTATTTAAATCTTTGATTTTGGCTAAGCCAAGACAGGTGGTTTGTTGAACAGTGTCATTTAAAAATATCATTTGTTCTGGGATCATGCAGGCTCTAAACAAAGCTTCTAAACCTTGTACTTGCCAATCTTTTGTACCCCAAACACTTTTCAAATCAACATTTTTGTCCCAATAATCAAATCCAAAGGTATTCATTTTTTCGAAGAATGAATCTGAATATATCAATTTTGTGTTGGTTATCATGGTTTTCATCCCTGTCTTGTTTGACATTTTAAAATAAAATGTTTCAGCATTACTTGTGTTAAAACCTGAAAAATATGAATATTTGTCATAAACGGTTCTTGAGCTCCCTTTTGGAGGTGTTGCACAATGTTCCCATTGATTATAATTTAAAACATTTCTAGGTCGTGCAGATTTATGCAAAAAATGATTACCATAGTGGTTATAGCAATACATACTATCATAATTTGTAGAACCTTGCAAATAATCATGTTTTGTAAATTTAGCAGACTTTACTAGATCAGACATCATGTTGTTAATGCTTTCGAAGTCCCAATCATCAGCAAATGAGTTAGGTTTTGCAAAGTCACTCAAGGAGATCTTGATTTGGTGTGGGTATTTCAGGATCTCGACCGGACCATAAATTTCATAGTCAGTGTTGTCCCAGGCTACCCCACCAGGTATCGGATTGGCTGTGAAGTTGGCTGAAGAAAGTTCTCTTTTCTCGACGTGTGAAGATGTGTGTGGTTTGAGGACCAAGTTGATGTTCTGACTTGCTGTGTCCATTTTAGCATATTTTCCCTCAATGAAGCGTCCCAAAGTAAATACCATGATGAGCCAAAGTATGAGGATAAATGCACCAAAACCCACCCAAAATTCAATCCATGGAGAAATCAGATATGTTTCTTTCAGTTGTTTCAAAAGTTCCTTAGCTTTGTCTTTAAAGGATTTTGATGATGGCTGTGTCTTTGATTCACTGAAGCCTTCAGAGGAATCATCGAAGTTGATGAAGTACCCGGATGCAGTTCTGTCAATTGTTCCAATTGCTTCAGGATTTTTGTTTCTTACATTGTCACTTGGTACTTCATTGTAGATTGGTGTGTCTCTGCTAAATGTTTTTATTTGGGTTGTCAGAGGTCTGAGTTCTATTGCTTTGTTGCATAGTCCTTGTTGTTCTTCTGTAGGCGTTTCGAATGTGATGAGCCTCTTTGTTAGGACCTCTGTACTGGTAGCAAACCTTGGTGTTCTGCTACTTATTGGGAGTCCACTTGGCCTACTGTTTGTTATCGGCCACATGTTGTGGTTTTACCAGGTCGATGGATACAACTCGGTTCTCCTTTTTACCAGCAAGTGGCGGTAGTACAACTGATCTTGTCCCGTTGACAGACAAGACAGGAACTGCTTTTCTGTAAGAAGGCCCAAATTCCTTCTTTACCGCGATCTTCTCCCTGACTAGATCCCCGACTTTTGGAATCCAGACAGGTCTTGCTGGGACAGGTGGTGATTCTTCAGTGGCTGTTGGCTGTTGTTTCAACTGTATGTTGCTCAGGTCTTTTCTTGTTTTGTTTAAGTCCTGCAAAATAGCCAAACGGTCTTTGACATCAAAGCTTTTTTCTTTAACCACTGAAGTCTGACTATCAAGGTCAGAGATTATCATTCTAGTTCCAAATAATAATTCGTACGGACTGAATCCCTTCAGAGAATTTCTTGGCAAGTTATTTAGACTACGTTGGACACTTATTAGATGTTTGTACCACCCAGCTCCCGAACCTAATATCCTTTCCATTATAGATTGCTTTCTGCCTTGGTTTTTTCTTTACACCATCCAGTACCCTCAGGAAGGAAGTGAGAAGATTCCCGCTGGGCTGTGCTCATTAGGCCATGTTTCCCCCCCGGCCGGAGGGCTTGAGTGAAAACAATGGTCGAACGTAGCATGCTCTTAGCGTATATGCCATTTAGACTCGCAAATCTTTGTATAACAGTCCGGACGTCAGCCAAGTGCTGGTGATCTACATTATAAGTGGAAACTAGCCTGTATATGTTAATCGCAAGCCCTGCTTTTTAATGGTGATATTATCTGCCTTGATACGACGAGGTATTAAACTGTTTCTCTCCCCACTGCGATCTCTGTTGCAGTTTGGGCAGTTTTTTACAAACATGGTGTAATGCAGGCTCATGCCTGGCCACCAGTACCGTGATTGTAATTCTTCCAGAGAATCTTTCAGTTTGAGGTGTCTGAGACCCTCGCCCATGTGTGCGTCTGCGATTAACACGCTTCTCCTGTCCATGTTTGGAATCACTCTATCCCCCACTCCAGGGATTCGAGCAAAAGGGACGGAGTTCGCATCGATTATGTATGTATAATTGAGTGGATAGTTGATCGGTAACGCTGAGCAGTCGCCTTTTGATGACGTTTTCACCGCCAGCATTGTTTCACCGTCAATGTATTTTAATGTACGCTTTTTTCGATCTACGGGAGCCGGTTTAGTGGCTGCCGCTGCGGCTGCTTCAGCCAATGAATTCCCTACAACGTGAACGCCATCACGCTGATGACTCAGTGAGTGTGTCACGTGAGTCTTTGGTAGTTCTTTTTTCAAAAGAGCTACTTGTTCCCAGAGCAGTTTCTGCTTTATTGGTGCATCTGTGTCATCTTTGTAACCGTTCTGAATCCATGTCTGCAAATCCTTGTTATATGCTTTGACGCAGTAATATGAATCTGACACTATAAGTGTCGGGAATTCGCGATCCGCATTATCTAGCGCCATTTTCAAAGCTATTATTTCAGTTTGTAGTTCTGAATTAGTTTCTACTGAGTGTGATTTTGTTAATAGGGGTCTTAGTTTACCTCCCCGCCACACTTCTTTTGTAATCTCACATGTGGGGTTGTATGCTTGTTCTCCCCAAACGGAGGGTTGAGCATGTCCGTCTGTATAGATTACACAGGCGTAATGTCGTAGAGGCAGAATGTCGATTGGCAGAGGATACGTCTTTTCATATTTTAGATTTTTTAATTCTTCTAGTTCTGGATCAAAGTAGTAGTATACTTTGTCCGTTGTGATTGAATTCACCCATTGTATCCATTCTGGATTCAATGGTGTTGTTGGTAAATTACAAGGTGTTGTTAGTGCCTCAAAGGCTGATTCTGCTGTTCTGACTGTGATATGTCTACCGTCAGCTATGTCTTTTTCTCTAGCTATTGCGGTTTGAACTGCACGAATGATTTTTTCTGTATTACTGAATTTCTGTTCAGCTTCTGTATACAAGTGTGATTTGAATGCAATTGGTACCTTTTCTCCCTCATTAGAGGTCAGGTATGTGAATCCGCATCTCCCTGGGATGACTCGAATCACAAGATTGCGTGTGTTATCACGTGTTTCTAATTTTGTTTTAATTAGCATGTCTGTTTGTAAGGATCTCAAAATTTCTGTGTGTGTTTGAGTCCAATTGGATTTTTTAAAGTCTGGTTTAATTAGATCATAAAGGGGTTTGACCCTTTCTGCGTAATTTGTAATGTATGTTCTTCCGAAATTTAGGAAGCCTAGAATTGACTGTAGGTTTTTTAGTGTTTTAGGAGCTTGGATTACGGCACATTTCTCTAGGAAATTGTCTGCCAGGCTTTTACCTTCACTTGATAACTCATATCCTAAGAACAGGACTGTCAGATGGGCAATTCTGGACTTTTTAAAGTTGAATTTGTAACCCTCTGCTGCGAACCCAAGTATTATGGTGTTCACTCTTTTCAAGTGAGTATCCAAGTCATCGTCTGTTAAGTAAATGTCATCGACATAAGATAATGCTTCATCATCATATAGCTGTAGTAATTCTGTTACTCTCGCTGAGAATACCCCCGGGCTATTCTTGTACCCCTGGGCTAACCGACAGAATTGCTTTTGAGTGCCATTTACTGAGAATGCAGTTAAATATCTGCTCTCTGGTGCTATGTTTTGACAAAAGAATCCATTGGAGATGTCCAAGGTTGTTTTGTAATTTTTTGCGCACTATGTTATTCATTAGTGCAGCACTGTGTGAGTTTTGTACTGCAAAGGTTTTGCAACATGTGTTAAGGTGTCGGTAATCCAAAACTAGACGATATGAATTGTCTGGTTTGGAGACCGGAAACAAAGGATTGTTCATTTGTGAGGTGCAAGTTTCAATCACCCCCTGGTATTCTAGCTGATCTAGTATTTCATTTACCTGTTTTTTAGCTTCTTGCTTAATTGGGTACTGCCTTTGTGCAGTAGGTTGTGATTTTAACTGGATTTTGTGAGGAGGAGAATCCTCATCCCATCCTACATGATTTTTATATAAAGCAGGTGCTAAGGCCGCTGCCCACTTTCTAGCAAGTGTATATTTTTTATGAATCGGGATTTGATTCGAGAAGGCAGGCATAATTACTTCTTCGCCATGAGGGCACTCCCTGACAAACTCTGGTGGCCAGTCTTTTTCAGCTAGAAGGATGTCATAACCCTTGGAGAGGTTATCCCAAAATAGTCCCCTTATTTTCCTAGTCTTATCTCCCTCTATACGTAATGTTATCTCGTATATCTTGTGGGGCTTGCTAACTCTGGTGTCTGCAGTTTCCACTTGAAGGTATTCATTCGTGTCCACTGTCTCCAGATGATTCATAAGGACTTTGCGAGCTATGCTCACTTCTGCTGCGCTGTCTAGCATTGTCTGAGCCCACTCTCTGTTTTTCAGTTGTGTCCTCAGTATTCTCAGCATTGTTAACTACCTTGATACTGGCTACCTTCTTTTTTGGAAATTGTAATTTCTTTTTTAGCTGAGCAGGTTCCTTGTCTTTGGACTTGGCGTGCTCTTCTCTTTGTTCTGATCGTCCTCTTCTTTCCGATTTCTGCGAGGAATTCTGAAAAGATTGAGAGGGACGTCTATCAATGTCTTGATATCTATCAGGTTTTTTTATATTATCCCTATTTCTAAGGTTATATCTTTTCCCAGAGGGGTCACTCTGGGGTGACCTGTGTCTCTGGTTCGGAGATTTCTCCCTTCGCCTAGGAGACCTTCCTCGGGACTGGAATTTCTTTTCTTTTGGATTGGATTGTTTGTTTCCATCCCAGTTATTTTTTGGTGAATTATTATTAAAAAACATTTTTTCTGGACTTTCAGTCAGTTGCGGTTTTACTGGTATTCCACCTAAACTGTCTCTACCTAGTTCTTCATAGGATTTTTCTATGATTCTGGCAATTTCAGCTGGTTGGTCTGCTATATCTGTCTCTTGTAACCTCTGGCGGATCGCCACGTTTGCTGCTTCACCTTTTATATTGGCTAGTAATATAGCCGAGACCTGCTTGAAGTCTTTCAGTAATTTCATACCAAGAGTTAAAGCTGGTTCTGGACCGTATTCATCTTGAATTTGTTTTAGCACATCTGGTATTACCGAAATGGATGGAACACCGTGCGTTTTTGTGTAGATTGAAGCAAAGACTGTACCCCAAGTGTCACAGTCCTCTATGTGTGGTGCGATTCCCATTGGGAGTCAGAATCCTGTGTTTTTCTATCGGAGTAGTGTCAGGAAACACCGCCTCTATTTGGGTGATTTTCTGTGCCAACCAGAATGGTATTTGTTCCCGTTTAGCCGGAACTTTACCTAGGCAGGATTGGATGTTCTGTGGTGTGATTTTATTTGTGTTCCCCTGGTGAGGGGTCAGCTGTGGAAGTTTAATCGCTGGCTGAATTGTTGAAGTCCGCATTACATACTGAACTAATTGTCTATGAATTTTTAGTAATTGTTTTAGCTGTATTAACAGCTCTCCAGTAGACATCCCTTCGATGTCTGGGTGTGGTGTGTATCCGGCTAAGACCGGCCACGTTGCTCCTGGTCTACCTAAAGGACCGAGCCTGATGATGTGATTATTATGTATTAGGGCGCCATCAAATAAGAGCAAATGCTCTTGGAATTTGAGTGGTACTTCCACCTCCTCGAAAGGAGTGTAAATGTCGGGTGGAACCTCTATTTTGTAATAGTGGAAGTACTTTGTTACAGCATTTGCTGCTGGAAAATGTATCCATGAATAGTATACCTCTGTCTGCCGATATTCGTGTGCCTCAATTACGAATATGACTGTGCCACCTCTAGGTGTCAGTCCATTTTCTATAAGTTTTAAGGTTATAGATCTCCTTTTGCTGACCGGAATGAGTATTATATCCGCATCTGCATCCTTTAGTGCAGTATCTGCTGCTGCTATTTCAGCTGCTAATCTAACTGCCTCTCTTTCTTCATCACTTTCTGACATTTTACTGTCAGGATGGTTATTTTGTTTGTTTGCAGATCAGGTTTCTTATGGAACAGAGATTAGATGCACAATATTTTGGAACAGTGTATCCTTCAACGTTGACTGTACCAAGAACCATACATAGGAGTTCCCTCCTGTGCGGTTTTGGAGGATATTACCTTTCACCCACTCCAGACGTCTTTGGAGAATTTGGGAAAAGGGGTCTGAGTGAGAAAGCACGACTGAGTTACTCTAAATGTCTTACGTTAGTTTTATCGCCCTTTCCAAACACGTTGGGCGCCATGTAGTGTAGTTCCTATTTTCCCAATAGGCTCTGCGCATTGGAATAGTACCTACAGCAGTAAAGGCCTAGGCCAGACGTTAACTAGGTCTACTACTGTCGATACTAGACTTAATTTTTGGGTTTGCCAGCGTAGCTCAGAGTTCACTAGAAACTTTCTCGAATGTTCAGGAAAGAATTAACTCCCCTGATTAGACAAGAAGGGATTTAGTTTCTGACAACCATAGAACATGACAACTTTGCTCTCCCCTAATCAAGAGTCAATCTCAAGAGTCGTGTGAGCACAAGGCAATTATTTTACTCAGTCAGTACGTGCATTCTTAGTCTCATCAGATTGTAGAGAAAAGGAAGAGACGGGCGTGTTCAATAAAAAGGTGTTATTTATTGATCAGTCTCTTTTCTCGTACAAGGGAAATGGATCGATATTATTGCAATACTTATAGTTAAGTAAAGTGCATACATTAAAAGCAATAGTATAAAATAATACTGTAAAAACATTGATATGGTTTCTGAGCCATATGATGTTTAGAATGATTATATTTACATACACATATACATTTGACTAAACGTACTCAACTGGTGTTTCTAAATACGCCTACCCCGTGTACCTGACCTAAGTCTAATGCGTGGGCGGGAATAGAAAGTTACAGTTTAAGTTAAGTTTGTTTTTGCCAAGTGAATAACTAAAGAATTCTCTGTGAGGGGTTATTCAGTTCTGTACCTGGAATTTAGGATGAATGAGGAATGGTATCTCTTTCTCTGCTCTCGATATTCCAGGCTGCCTGCGAGGGCTGCCCGAAAGCGCCGGTGCTGGGTCTCTCGGCTTGAGATAGCAGCGCGTCTCTCAGCGCGTCAGGAAGGCGGGGCTGCTGCCAGCGGGGTCTGCTTCTGCTCTCGGCTTCGGCAAGTATGGCTGCTCCGTCTCGTCACCACGCGTGTGTTTGCATAGGGCAAGATCGGCAATATTTATACCTTAAAGGTGCCGAGATTGACGTAAGGATGGACATAGATACGTCAATAAAGATGTCATACGACTTGCTCGTTAGCACATTCTTTACTAAAGTTCTCTGTGAAATCAAAACAATGGCCGCACGGATTTTCCAGGTTGTCATAGGTTTGATTTGTTATGAGAACGTCGTATGCCTTATCAGGGGCTGGAGGAATGTCGCTTGTCTAATTAGATCTCAAGCGTTATGACCTAATCAGATAACACGTTCCTGTGCCGTAGTGTGACTGCGTCAGATAACGGTATCTGCATCATGGGGGCTGTTCTTGCCTCATGGGCTGACTGTTAGTTAACTTGATAGTTAGTTTAACCAGAATAGGGTCAGGAATAGGGGGATCGATTCAGAACCTATAGGAATACATGACAGAATGACAACTTCGACAAACAGGTCAACGCCTTTTTAAAGATTTTCTTACAGAGCTAAAATTATCACAAGCCTGTCTGGAACCTACACACGAAAAAGGAGCAACACTAGACTGGATTATTTCAAAGGATAATGACATCTCAATCCTCTCAATAGTACCATGTGACTGGTCAGATCACCACGCCATAACATTCTTGATACCATCAAGGGAGAAGATAAAAAACACCCAACCTAGCAAAATGAAAAGATGGATACGTGAAACCAGAGATTCAAACATGGATCTGCTAAGGGAAAGTTGCAAAAAAGACCTCATCCTTCCTGACAACGTACAGAATGTGACGGATCTAACGAACCACTACACGACCACAATATCGCAAATCGTCAACTCCACCTTACCACTCAAATTGAAAAAAGTATCGGAGAAGACTAAAAACCCATGGTTCAAATTGAGACATGCAGAAAGAAAATGGAGACAACACCCGTCCTCCCCGGAGCTGAAATCCCTCAGAAGGATCAGAAAGGAATATAATAAAAAGATCATCAATTCAAAAAAGGAATTTATCAGATCTGAACTGGAAAACGCCAAAAACAGACCTCGGAAACTGTTTGAGATTATAAAGATACAATCTAATAAACTGGCAAAATCTGCCCAAGGAGTCTCAAAAACACAACTAAGCTGCGAGGACTTCTCAACCTTTTTCAACAACAAAGCCAACGAACTGGAAAAAGAACTTAGGATCGCTGCAGATAACCCCAACCACAATACAACATCTTCACAACCTGCACTGCACTCTGCGAACAACGAGACAAAAAACAAGGCATACTGGGACAAGTTCAATTTACTAAACCAGAGTGAGGTTACCAAAACGCTCGCTGCCACGAAACCAAACAATCACTTCAACGACCCACTACCAACAAAATGCCTGAAAGAAATCAGCCATATAATGATTCCAATTTGGACTGAAATTATAAACGCTTCACTTTCCCAAGGGGTCCTCCCAGAATGTCTCAAGACAGGACAAGTAGTCCCGATCATCAAAAAACCCACGGCAGACCCGGCTGATCCAAATAACTATCGCCCAGTGACCAACATCCCTCTTCTTGCCAAATTAATAGAGAGATGTGTACAAAATCAGTTAAGCAGACATATAGACAACTTCTCTCTATTGGATGATTGCTAATCGGGCTTCAGAACTGGACACAGCACGCAAACCGCAATCCTTCACATAGTCGATGATGCTCTTCAAGCACTAGATCGTAACCAATCCTGTCTACTCATCCTCCTAGACTTGTCATCAGCGTTTGACACAGTTAACCACGAAAAACTTCTAACCAGACTTCAGAACAGGATGGGAATTTCAGGAACTGTATTGAATTGGTTCAAATCATTCTTACAGAATAGAACTCAGAGATTCCTAGTAAACCAATCTCTTTCCAATTCTTGCCCTAATACAATCGGAGTACCCCAAGGATCGGCTCTATCTCCTTCACTGTTTAACTTATACATCGAACCACTTACAGAAATTCTACGAAATTCTAAAATCTCTTACCATATGTACGCGGACGACACGCAACTTTACATCAAGATCACATCACTGGAAGACACTACCATTATGAATGAGGCCCTCAAAATGTCGCTAAAGTGGCTATCTTGTAATCACCTCAAGCTAAACGCGAACAAAACTGAATTCTTACTCATCGCACCTCAAAAGAATCAAGCCGAAGTGAAAGAATGGTCCAAAATGATCACAGCACTAAACTGCACCCCGACGCTAGTTGAATCAGCTAAGTCTCTAGGAATCACACTGGATGAACACCTTGATATGAAAACCCACATCAAAGTAATGGCAAAAAACGCACGCTTTCATTTGAACTACTTATGAAAAATGAAGTCATTCCTATCAGAGAAAGACCTAAAACTAGCAGTGCAATCATTGGTGATCTCAAGAATTGAATATGGATGCACAACACTTGCAGGCCTTCCAAAAATCTCTACTGCTCCTTTAAAAGCATGCCTCAATGCAGCGGCTAGACTTATCACAGGATCGAGGAAATTTGACCACATCTCCCCTCACCTGAAAGCTCTAAACTGGCTACCCTACGAAGCTAGAATACAACTAAAAATGGCATGTATCGCCCATAAAGCGATTCATCATAACACACCCAGATATCTTGCCAAGAAAATAAAAATTGCAGGAAGAAATAGACCCATCCGGAGTGCTAATCTACTGATGCTGAGACCACCTATCTTCAGGAAGAAAACAACTTATGAGAGATCTTTCTCTGGTGCAGCCCCTAGAATATGGAACTCCCTTCCTGCGAACATCAGAAAGATCTCGAACACTGCAACATTCAAGAAGGAAACTAGATCTTTTCTCATGAACAAATTCCTCCAGTAGATAGTCAACTTGCCTTCGGCGACTCTACAGCGAGGATCATCTGGATTACATATTGGGAAGCATAAAGAAGTTGACCCTCGGCAAGAAGTCATTGACGGTACTCTTGCATCTGCCCTTTATGTGCTCGTTTTGATATATTCTTTATTTTTTACAGGCTACATATGTGCGTGTTATTATCCTTGTTGTTCTTATTATATTCCATATGTTGTTAAGCGCTCTGATACCCAAGGGTCTAGTTCGCGCTATAGAAAACTGTTATAAATAAATAAATAAATAAAAAATTCATATAAGTTGAAGGACTAGGACAGTGAAAGCAGAACCACGCGTAGGACAACCATACGTCCACTGAACCACAGTTTGTCAGAGGAAGACAGTGTGGGCCAACACGGTAAGCAAAATGACTGCTAGCCACACATAAGAGCAAGATTCACCAGAGGAAATGGCATGGTTATTTAGCGTTGAATCTGTAAAGTGTAAGGCAGCGGCAGTGCCGTTGGCCCTCACTCTCGGCCTGTGATGAGAATGTTGCTCCAGCTCTGCTTAGTCATCATTAACATTTTTGTGGCTTTGGCGGCATTGAAGTTACCACACACAACACAGAGCTTTAGATGAAGAATCTGCTGGTGAGATGCAAGATCATGGCTGAGAAGGAGAATGTTTAACATAAACTTGTATTATGTTATGCTTGCTTTTTTGAGGAAATGCCCGTCTCCGAAGAAAAAGACACACAATTGATGGACGGAAAGCAGAACAAATCAAAACATTCAGCCCCAGTCAAGAGATCTGGGTTAAATTCATCATTCTTTTTCTCACCATGCCACCCCAGTTTAGACCTGGCCATATGCAAGTTAATCTTGACCCTGTGCCTCATGGGAATAGTCCAGCCCGAACTGCCAAGCCAGGTCCTCCCTGGACAGGAAACAAGTATCCTAGGACCAGTTTTGGGGTTTGACCCCTCTTCAGCCAGGATAGCTTGATTCCAGTGGCAAGGTGAGCCCAGTACCCACGTCTGGGTATACCTGGCGCACTTAGGGCGAGAAAGCAAAAGACTCACAGTTGATGGACAGAATGCAGAACAAATCCAAACATTCACCCCCAGTCAAGAGATGTGGGTTAAATCCATCATTCATTTGCTCACCATGCCACCCCAGTTTAGACCTGGCCATATGCAAATCAGTCTTGACCCTGTGCCTCATGGGAACAGTTCAGCCCAAACTGCCAGGCCAGGTCCTACCTGGACCAGAAACAAGCATCGTAGGACCGGTTTCGGGGTTTAACCCCTCTTCAGCCAGGATAGCTTGATTCCAATGGCACAGTGAGCCCAGGACCCACGTCTGGGCATACCTGGTGCACTTAGGGTGAGAAAGCAAAAGACACACAATTGATGGATGGAATGCAGAACAATTCAAAACATTCACCCCCAGTCAAGAGATCTGTATTAAATCCATCATTCTTTTGCTCATCATGCCACCCCAGTTTAGACCTGGCCATATGCAAATCTGTCTTGACCCTGTGCCTCAGGGGGACAGTCCAACCAGAACTGCCAAGCCAGGTCCTACCACGACCGGAAACAAGCATCCTAGGACCAGTTTTGGGGTTTCACTCCTCTTCAGCCAGGATAGCTTGATTCCAGTGGCACAGTGAGCCCAGTACCCACGTCTGGGTATACCTGGCGCACTTAGGGCGAGAAAGCAAAAGACTCACAGTTGATGGACGGAATGCAGAACAAATCCAAACATTCACCCCCAGTCAAGAGATGTGGGTTAAATCCATCATTCTTTTGCTCACCATGCCACCCCAGTTTAGACCTGGCTATATCCAAATCAGTCTTGACCCTGTACCTCATGGGAACAGTCCAGCAGAACTGCCAAGTCAGGTCCTTCCTGGACTGGAAACAAGCATCCTAGGACCGGTTTCGGGGTTTCACCCCTCCTCCCCAGGATAGCTTGATTCCAGTGGCACAGTGAGTCCAGGACCCATGTCTGGGCATACCTGGCGCACTTAGGGCAAGAAAGCAAAAGTCACACAATTGATTGACGGAATGCAGGACAAATCAAAACATTCACCCCCAGTCAAGAGATCTGGGCTACATCCATCATTCCTTTGCTCACCATGCCACCCCAGTTTAGACCTGGCTATATCCAAATCAGTCTTGACCCTGTACCTCATGGGAACAGTCCAGCAGAACTGCCAAGTCAGGTCCTTCCTGGACCGGAAACAAGCATCCTAGGACCGGTTTCGGGGTTTCGGCATGCTGATGTTAGATGGCACTGGTAGGGGCAGGTCCCCCTTTTTCTGAACACATACAGGGTTTTAAGATAGAGGCGCTTGGACAACCTTGTAGTATGGGTAGGCAGCCAAGGATTCCAATTTTCTACCTGTTGTTTCCCACCGTATGGTCCCAGCGCCGGTCAGCACCTCTATTTAATTAAAATCATGAGAGGTAATTAATCATATCAGTCTTGGTTTTATTTTGCCAATCCATTTATATTCACCATTACAGGACATACAGAATCAGGTAGTGCTTGATTTTTAAAATACTGAGCGCTGGTGCCCAAAGCACTGCTCAGAAACCTGCTGCCAGTGCTATTAAGTATTGCACACCAAATACCAAGACTGCATAGTCCTGAATCCACCTAATGCCTCTTTAATCCATCACCAGACACTCCTTACCTCAATATCTCACTATTGCAGGTCCCTGCTTTCTCACTTTGTGTCTTTTTATTTCCGTCTTTCTCCTACTTCTTTCCCGTTTGTGTGTTTTCCCTGTCTTGTCAGTGTCTGACAGTGCACAAGTACTAAAAAAGAAGTGAGGGGACTAACCAAGTGTGGAAGTATGCAAGTGACATCATGGCATGTCACATCATGGTGCGTGACATCACAGCGTGGGATATCACATGGAACATGGCATCACAGCAAGTGGCATCACAGCCCATGACCTCACAAGAAATAACTTCACAAAAAGTGACATAAGATCTTAAGACCTCACAATTATGTTTAGCAGGTCTATCATGAACTATTTTGAGTGCATTATAATATTTACCAAATTATATTTTGCTTCAGGGATGTGCCTAAGAAGTGACGCAAAATCTGGGTCTCAACGTATACATTTATTTTCTAAAACCCTGTCACAAAGAAATTGGCTACAAGGAAACAAGTGACAGTAAATCGGTTCTGCTTAGTTGGCTGCAAAGTCTGCATTTTAAGATATCTTATGGGGTTAAGGCAACCGCTACAGAGATCTTTGTCTGCCCAGTAAATCTCAGGGAATAATAATAATAATAATAATAATAATAGTAACATAACATTATAATGGTAACATAACATTATAATGGTAACATAACTCTGGAGGTTGACGTATGTGTTTTGTCTAGTCCCAGTTTTAAATCAAAGTAGCATGGAGGGTTAATATGTCTCCTGCAAAGCACATTATCTAACATGCAACTTTTTATTTTATGTAAATAGATAACTGCTTTGAACACAGAGATCCTTTTGTTAATGCAGTTTGTGATTTGTAATCCTTCTAAAAAAGCACAGTGAGCTATGTAGAACGCGTGACTCATACACCTTGATACCCTCACTGTCTTATGTAACACATCCTGTACATTGACTTCCACACATATGATTTATTGTGAATGTATAATGTGTGCATGTGCTGGAAAGTGCTCTGACACCCTGCATTTGGATAAGTAGCGCTATAAAACAAATACAACAAAACAGTGGTATTTAAATTGTTGCTTGTGTAAATACTGGGACAGATCAATACATCTGACATTCTTAGAGTTCATGCATATGCCTTACATGCAGGGACTGAACAAGGTGAAAAGTGTGCCTCTCTTGTGAAGTGCCTCTCTGTGAAGTGATAAGCTCTGTTCCTTTGTTTCCCCTCCATTGCATTTAGGTGTGAGGCTCTTGATAGCTGCCTGCCAGGATACACCAATGAAAGGAGGCCTGATGGCCCCTTAACTTTGGCCTTTATTATGGGCCCCTCAACGCCTGAACGCTGCTGCTCTTAACAAAACAGACAATGTGCAGGCCCTGCCAAATGTGTCCTGCTATCTAAAAATCATGCCAAGACAAGTTTAGCATATGTCTGTGCAGCCCAACCTTTTGGCACGGTAGACGGCGTCAAAGTGAGTCGACGCGTCGCCGTCTACCCATGTCTACCCTCGGCTTGTGCCTTGGTGTTTGATGAGGAAATATAAGTGCTAGTCCCAAAAAAAAAAAAGAATTTGCAACGCAATCAGTCTCACATTTTTTAAAGTTAGAGCTATTGTCATTGGTAAATGACAATGTTTTGTACTTATGCTTTTTGATCTGCTGAACTAGGCATTGCATATCATGTACTGGCAGGGCTGAATATCGACTTCATTGCCAAACAAGAGAACATTTAAGTAAGTTACTTAAGCATAGTAAGGCAAATTAATTTTATTTTCAGTTTAATCAAAAGTTTTTATTTTGTTAGAACAAAAGTCAATACAAAAATGATAAAAGAGTACATGAGAACCGAGTGAAATACAAAATGAAGCAAAGAAAAGCTATAAAATATCGGTTCAACGAGAGAAGAAGATATGAAGAGATGGATAGATAAAGAGAAAAATAAGAAGAAGGGGAAAAGGGAAAGAAGAGAAGAGAGAAGAGAAAAGAAAGAAAGAGAAGCAGAAAAGGAGAAAATCAGAGTAAGAGAAGTAAGGAAGAAAAACCAGAGGGTATAAGGCAATCAGACAGAAGATGAGGGTGAAAGATAATTGGAAAAGGGGAGCCAAAGAAGATCAGTTTTAATTTTAGAGGAGACAGAAGAGGAGGAAGCAATAGCAATCCTATGTTCATCACATATGAAGTTCCACCAAGTAAGAACAGATCATTTGGAATTATCCTTCCAACAAGATAAAATCACTTTAAATGCAACAGCAATGAAAAGATCCAGTAGTCTAGCACTAGAAGGAACAATATCTATATCAACTGAATCAGAGCCTAGAAATACATTCAAGAATGATATGGGAACAGAACAATGAAACATGCACATGCAAATATTCCAAACAGAGTTCCAAAAAACTAAAACAGAAGGACATTCATATAATTGATGTTTAAGTGTACCTGTGTGTGAAGAACATGACCAACAAAGAGTATTAGATAAGGGCGAGAACTTGGCAATACTAACAGGAGTGAGAATAGCTCTATGATAAATAAAAAATAATGATTGTGTAATACGGGCGGCAACAGAAATCTTAGACAATTTGCTCCATATACAATTCCATTCATCAACAGAAAGAGAAACGGACAAATCAGATTCCCAAGCAAGCTCAGTAGTTGATTTAGGCAGCTCCAAAATATTTGATGACAATATTTTATAGACAAGGGCAGCTTTGGGTTGATGTAGGGAAAATAAAGGATAAAGGGGGGTGGAAGGAGAAAAGGATGGTAAGGTATCAGATGTAGGAAAGGTTGATAAATAAGATGTTATAGCTTTAGTAATAATAGTATATTCCTTGACACAAGACAAAGGTAAATTATACAAAACTTGCTTTTCAGGAAAAGAAATAATGACATTATTGGTGAAAAATTGATGAACCAATACAATATCCTTTTCTTTCCAATACTTGTAATAGAAAGATTTGCCCTTATATTTGAGGAATTTGTTGTATCATACACTAGATGACAAAAAACATTGGAGTGGAGATAAATCTTTAGCGAATATATCATGCAATAGAGTTTGTGAATGTTTTAAAACAGTATGATTGGATAAAAACGAGCAGTTGGACATAAAAACAGTATGCTGAAACGAAAAACCTTTTAACAATGACCGTTCAAAAGCAATCCATTTAGGTATCGGGGAATTGTGAAAGTCAAAAGCTAAAGAAAAGGATTGTTTGATAGGGAAGGCAGAGTGGTAAAGTTTAAAATGAGGGAAACGAACTCCACCTTCATTCTTAGGATGTATGAGCTTATGTAAGGCAATGCGAGGGTGCTTATTATTCCACAACAATTTAGAACAAATGGAGTTTAAACAAGTAAAATAAACATTCGGAATTTTCATGGGAAGCATCGAGGCAGTATATAATATATGAGGTGTAATCATCATTTTGATGGTATCGAGTCTGCCCCACCAAGATAAAAATAAAGGGGACCAACTTTGCAGGAGGGATTGAATTTTCTGAGTGAGGGATGTGAATGTAATAGAGAGAGTGTCAATAAGGGACAATGAAAAACAAATGCCAAGGTATTTGATTTTGGAGGGACACCATGCAAAGTCAGTGGAATTAAACATGTATTGATAGCAGTTAGAATTTAAAGGTAGGACTTCAGTTTTAGATAAGTTAAGTTTATATCCAGAGACTGAGGAATAAAGAAGGACTTCATTCAGAAAAGGGGGAAGTGATGTGACAGGATTAGCCATGTAAACTCAGATTTCATCCGCATAAGCAGATAATTTAGTTTCAACAGAGGAAATTTTGAAGCCAGTTATTTGGGTGTTAGAGCGGATTTGTTCAAGAAAGGGTTCAAGGCAAAGTATAAACAATAACGTGGATAGGGGACAACCTTGTCTTGTACCTCTAGATAAGGGAAAGAACCTAGAAAATTGGTTATTAACAAAAATACTGGCACGGGGGGCTGAATAAAGGAGTTTAACCAAGGAGATAAAAGAGGAACCAAAACCAAACCATTGCGAAGAGCGGAACATAAATCGCCAATTAATGCGGTCAAAAGCTTTCTCCGCATCTAGGGACAGGGCAGCTAGAGGGGCTTTGAAGTGTTTACTATGGGAAATGACATTAGCAAACATACGGGCATTGTCAGCGGCAAGTCTGCCTTTGACAAAACCAACTTGGTCAGTTTTGATTAGAAGGGGGATGAGAGAATCAAGACGGAGGCGAGGATTTTAGCAAAAATGTTACAATCATAATTAATCAAGGAAATAGGACGATAGTTTTTACACTGGGAATGATCCTTGCAGGTTTGGGAATTATGATTATTAGAGCATCCAAGAAAGATCCTGAGGCCTTAGCATCAGCAATGAAGGAATTAAACAATTGAAGTAGTTTAGGCACAAAAATAGTATGGAAGGCAGAGTAAAACTCAATTGGCAATCCTTCAGGCCCAGGAGCTTTTGATTTTTTTAAGGAGTTGATAGCCAGAAGGATCTCTTGAGAGGAAATATCTTTTTCTAATTGATCAAATTCATCAGGGAGTGCAGGAGGAGGGGGGAGACCCTCAAAAAAAGAAGATAAATTTTGATCGGTGGGGTGTGTATCATCAGTATAAAGATTGCGATAGTAGGTATGAAAAACTTCTGCAATATCTTCATCGGATGTGACCAGCGTGTTTGTAGATTCATTCAGAATAGGGCCTACATTTTACGCTCAGATTTAATTTTTCGGTAATTCGCCAACATTTTACCAGCCTTATTCTGACCCCCATGAAACTTAGACTTAATTTTCAACAAAGTGTTACATGCTTCAACTGTAGCAATTTTATTCAGATCAGACTTTGCTTTAACTAGATTATGGAGGGCATCAGCATCTTTAGAAGAGAAATACAAATGTTCCAGTTGTTTAATGATCTTAAGTTGCTCCGTATATTTAGTTCTATTTAGTTTCTTTTTTTTAGAGACATATGAGATCGTAAAAGCCCCCAGGGCTGCTTTAAAAGTATCCCAATTATTGGGAACCGAGGTGTCTGTCGGAACATTAAAGGTGAAGAACTCCCCCATAAAGTTCTGAACCTCTTTCATATAAACAGTATCTGACAAAAGGAATGTGTTGAATTTCCAGCGACTAAATTTGGAAGAGGTGAGGGATAGGTCCAGGGTTGCGTAAACTGGGGCATGGTCCCAGATAAAGATAGAACCAATTTCAGATTTGTGAATGGTGGGAAGTAGAGACTTACTAACTAAAATATAATCAATCCTGAATCTAGTATGGTGCATGTTCGAATAATACGTATACTCCAGAGTATCAGGATTACAAGTTTTCCATACATCATATAGGGGTCGGGAGGAGATAGCAGATTGGAAACATTTGTGAGTTTTGTCAGGATGAAATTTACTTGAAGAGAGTCTGTCGGAGTAGGGATCCATCCATTGGTTAAAATCACCAGAAATGACAATATTAGGGCAATCAATAGAGGAAATAAGAACTTTAACATTATTCCAAAATTTGGGATCAGGGCGGGCAGGACCATAAATGTTCACTAAAACCATCGTTTTGTTTGGGATCACAACATTAGCCATAACCCAGCGACCTTCGGTATCAGCCTGTGAGGAGAGAATTTGGACACCTAAACCTTTATGAAATAAAATTGCAACACCCCCCTTTTTGTTGACAGCAGAAGAATACACAACTTGACCCACCCAATGTCTCTTAAGTTTAGAAGATTCTAAATCCGTACAATGGGTCTCTTTAAGAAAAACAACCTGTGAATTTAACTTGGATAAATGGGACAATACCTTTTGACGCTTGACGGGGTGTCCCAGACCATGAACATTCCATGTAACAAAGTTACACATGGTGGGAGGTAAGGAAGGGGGGAAACATCTGGAGCCAACACACTGCAGGAGAACAATTACAAAAAAAGATATAAGCAATATAAACATTACAGATATAGATAATATCGAACAAAAGTACATTAGCATGAATAAATAAGCCCAAAAGCACCGAGGGCGACATAGCAAGGAACAGAAAACATAGGACAAGGTATAGAACATTAAAAAAAGGAAGAGAAAAGATGGTAGAAAATAAGTTTTGGTAGAACGGGAAAAGAGAGACTAGGAGGAAGAAAGGGAAGAGACAGACGAAAAAAAGGAACAAGTAGACAAATCAAGGCAAGAATGCCAGATCTGAGAGGAAAGAAAACACCAAGACATTTGGAGCGAGGAGACGCCAAAGGAGTAACATACCCCACTAAACGTCAGGAGAGTATTAGACAAAACCAAGAACACGACATAAAGAAGGAAAACATGTTGAGAATAGAGTAAGCACAATAACTCAACAGAGGGCGGCAAGATAAGGAAAACCAAAAGAAAAAAAAAAAAGGCATCAAGTAGTAACATCCATGTTAGGTGCAGCGACACTTTGCAGGTAATCGTGGAGCTTCTGAGGATCATCAAATGTGCGGGTGCGCCCATTATGGGTGATTTTGCATAAGCACGGGTGTAGGATTCCATACTGAATGTTCAGTTGTCTCATTTGAAGTCGGAGGTTCAAAAATTCCTTACGTCGGTCGTTTGTTGCGTTAGACAAGTCCTGAGAGATAAAAATATTGTGACCTGACCACACGAGATGACGTTTGAGCCTGGCAGCTTTGAGGACAGTCATTAATTCAGCAAACTCGAGGAAGAGAAGGATAATACCACGAGGTTTTGAGGAATTAGAAGTTGGACGTCCGAGACGATGAGCCCTCTGGATATTAAGAGGGTGAGCAGCCGGTTGAAGGTCTAAAAGATCATGTAGGAGTCTACGAATAAAAGACACCATGTCAGACCCCTCAAGATTCTCCGGAACCCCGTAAATACGTAGGTTGTTCCTACGATTGCGATTTTCAAGGTCCTCTGTATGTAGTTTAAGGTGTTGAATTTCCTTTTCCAGCAGGGGTATCTTAGTAGAGATATCTTGAATATCACTGACACGTAGCTCTAGACTCAAAACCTTGCCCTCCACAACAACCCACCTCTCTTCAATCTGCTTGAGCTTTTCATTGGTGGCAGACATGAAGGGTTGGAGACCCCGAACCTCCTCTAAGATGGAATCCAAGATAGGGTTCTGGGAGGTATAAATCGGAGAAGCAGGGTCATTTTTAAGGCGTTTAGGCTTGGTACCTGTGTTTGACGACCTTATACTGCCTGCATCATGCGCCATTATTACAGTACAGGAGCGCACCAGGGATGAAGGAAAAAGACGTTGGCTGTGAAGAAATAGCAGAAAACGCCACCAAGCGCAGAAAAAATGAGCAAAAAGTGGATACGAATGCCGTAGAAAACTTGCTCAAGGTCACTGAGGCACAACCCGTGCAAATGCAATAAAAGAGAATAGGTCAGTCAGACTGCACAATATGGGCGAGAAGATCCACAGAAGGTAATAAGAACAGCATTACAGGAAAGCGCTCATTAAAGATATTAGGAGGGTGAGCCAGTAATGAAGCACCACATCGCGTTAGTAGAAAAAACGGCTCAAAACACACCTCTGCGCCAAAATTGTAAAATGGCGGCCGTTATTCACTGAGGCAGAAAAGTCATGATAGGAGGAAGAATAAGTCATGAAAAGGGCAGCCAGTGGTGCAAGAACGCCATACCTTGAAGAGGACTGCGAGGTAAATGCAGCGTGAAGTAGGAAATGTCCCGGGAGAACAACCGTGGTCACAAACTCCTGTGAAGGGAATCTGGCGCGGCGGCTCAAAATGGCGGCCGCCCGCGTCCCGATGCAGCAGCTGGAAGGAAAGGCTCGTAGGACCCCACAAACGGCGTCAGAAGCTCCGGGACTGCACACACTCGACGCAGACCATATTCCGCCGAGATAGAATGACAAAGTCCGGCCTCGAAGTGAGAAATAAGAGGCTAGAAGACCATCAGGAGCCCGCAACTCTCCAGAGCTCACGGGAGGTCCACCATCTCACGATGGCGCGTAAGCCACGCCCCCCAAGGCAAATTAGTTTAACCAGAACAACACATAAACCGTCACATTACATCTCTGATGAATGGCGTGGGGGGGTCACATATCGCACTGTACGTACACACATTGTACATATAGCTACAGCAAGTACATGCTGTACTGTAAGAGAGTGCAGCTACTTAGCCCGTCGCATACTGCACTCCTCACATTGAAACCTCCTCGGAAGACACATCAAATTGTTAATTAGAATTTGCAATTGCTTGGTTACTAAAAGGTTGTCAACCCAACAACATGGGAATTTATATTTAATTTTACAAAAACAATTAATAGCACAGGCATTACTTGGCAGTTTCCATGGTGCATGTAAAACAAACATCCGTGCCAACTGAGAGCTCCAGCTGAGACTGAAGGAGGAAGGGGGGAGGCCAAGAATGATGAGAATCTGGAGCTTGATAGGGAGAAGAGAGAGTTACCGGACCGCTGCCTAAAGTAAACAATGAGCACGGTGTCTGTGAGTAAGAGTCTGCACAGGGCAAATGAAGCAGAGTAAACAAAACACAAACACTTGTCACTAAAAAGCAGGACAACTCAAAAAAATCTGTGTGAATGAGGAGCACTTACTAAGCTTGGAAGACCCGTGCGGCTAAGAACAGAGAAGTGGGATGGAACCAAGCTGGTGATGGTTAGGGTGACCAGGTGTTCCAGATTTGGCGGGATAGTCTCGGTTTTTCAGCACCTGTCCAGGCAGATTTCAGGGAATTTAGCTTATGTCACGGTTTTTAGAAAGCTTTGACTGCAAACAGTGGGAGGTGCCTTTTTATGTTTTCCAAAGCAGGGATAGTTAGCAGCTGTTATAAAAAAGCAATTTAATTAACTGGCATGATACTGGCTTTGAATATTTTATTCTATCTATGTTATGTTATGTTATGTTATGTTATGTTAAGTTATGTTATGTTATTGGTGGTTTTGTAGCATGCTCAATTACTCAGGAGTATCCTGGCGCCTAGAGATGCAGATAGGCATAAGAGAACTAAAAGGTTTACAATGATAGTTTAAAGAGGTGGGTTTTAAGTGTTGTTTTTTAAAAGATTGGAATCCTGAGTAGCGCGTACCGCCGGGGAAAGGGTGTTCCAAGCGATGGCTGCTTTAACGGCGATAGACTGACCACCAAGGCGGGTTCGTTTAAAGCGAGGAACCAGCAGCAAATGTTGGGAAGTGGACCGTAGTGGAAGGATAGGTACATACCAGGCAAAGCATTTCCTCAAGTAAGCCGGCACTAAACCATGGATGGCTCTATGCGCAATCGTAAGGGATTTAAACACGACCCTTTGCGTAACTGGGAGCCAATACAGGCTACGCAGATGTTGGCGGACGCTAGATGTCTGTGAGATGTTAAAAAGGAGACTGACCGCCGCGTTTTGTATGTTTTGAAGGTGGTTGGTAAGGTATGCCGGAATACCAGAGAACAAGGCGTTCACATTATCGAGGAGAAAAATAATGAGCGCCCTTGCCACTGTTTCTTTAGACATCCTTGGCAACAGGGGAAAAAACCTACGGAGAGCTTTCAGGGTGCCAAAGCACCCACCGGTGAGTTTTTTAATATGCTCATCAAATTTTAGGTTTTCCCCAAACCAAACTCCCAGGTTTTTGCTGGTTTGCCAACAGCGCTGTGGAACGGGACATCAGGTGCCCATAAGGATTCTCTAAAATTAGGGGGAAACTGCTCATAGAGAAGAATTTCAGATTTATTTTCATTGCATTTTAATTGGGCAAGAGCGAGTCAAAGTAAAAACTGAGGAGAGGCAGGTCTGGACCAGAGAGGTGTCCAGATCCGTGCCCGGCCAGGTGAACAGCAGCTGCGTATCATCAGCGTAAGCAATTATTTTTGCCCCTAATTCTTCAGCCAGAATGATCAGGGGGGTCAAATAGATATTGAACAGCAGTGAGCTTAATGTAGACCCCTGTGGTACCCCGGTAGAAAGCAACTTGGCCGAAGAGGCATAGGGAGCATCCACACCTGCTGAGTCCGGTTGTTCAGGAATGAGGTCAGCCACTCTAATGCGGAGCCAGTAATACCAACGGATGCCAACCGAGAAATCAGCAGCTGATGGGGCACCGTATCGAAAGCGGCAGAGAGGTCTATGTTTTTATTGCCTCTTCTGTAATTTTATGCTGATGAGCGCTGTCATTCTGTGTGCTCCGTTCAAGTGAAATTGTAGTCCTTCTTCTGTTTTTGTGAAATGTCCGGGTTTTTGGCTTTAAAATTCTGGTCACCCCAGTGAGGGCCAGCAATGGTCAAAAAGAATGAAACTACAGAAGGTGGATGTTGTACGCTGTAAGGAAGAAGGTTGGTGTTGTACGCTGTAAGCAAGAAGGTTATGACGCCTACTGCGCCAACAATAACAAAAGTTGCCATTCTTTGCGAGGCGTGATCAAAACAAAAATAAATAGAAGGGTTCCTATGCATGTTTTACTATTTAGAGAGAAAATATGTAACAGTTTTCCTTTACTGGGTCATGGTCCATTTAATTATTTCATTTGCTTCTTTTCTGGAATGTCCATCTTGTCTCTGGCAAGGTAATTTCTCTTATAACTCTCCCCTTTCCACCACCCATGAGGGCAGGCCTTTCCAGGTCCTTCTGGGTCTCCAGCTTCACAATCCACTTTGTTAAGCACTGGCATGTTTAAAGATCACAGCGGTACAAAAGGGGGTGGTGATGGATGGAGCATCTGAACCAATCAAACACTCACACCCAGTCAACAGATCTGGGTTGAATCCATCACCGTTCTTTATCCCACTCTGCCACATCAGTTCAGACATGGCCATATGCAAATCAGTCTGACCCTGTGCCTCATGGGAACAGTCCAGCCCGAACTGCCAAGCCATGCCTTCCCTGGACCAGAAACAAGCTTCCTAGGACCGGTCTCTGGCAATTCATCCGCCCTCAGCCAGGCTTGCTTGAATCCAGTGGCAAAGTGAGCAAGGGACTCACGTCTGAGCATACCCTGAAAACCCATGGTGAACAAAGCGGTACAAAAGGGGGTGGTGATGGACGGAGCATCTGAACAATCAAACACTCACACCCAGACAACAGATCTGGGTTGAATCCATCACCGTTCTTTAGCCCACTCTACCACCCCAGGTCAGACATGGCCATATGCAAATCAGTCTGACCCTGTGCCTCATGGGAACAGTCCAGCCCGAACTGCCAAGCCATGCCTTCCCTGGAACGCAAACAAGCTTCCTAGGACTGGTCTCTGGCATTTCAGCCGTCCTCAGCCAGGCTTGCTTGAATCCAGTGGCAAAGTGAGCAAGGGACTCACGTCTGAGCATACCCTGCCAACCCATGGCGAACAAAGCGGAACAAAAGGGGGTGGTGATGGACGGAGCATCTAAACCAATCAAACACTCACACCCAGTCAACAGATCTGGGTTGAATCCATCACCGTTCTTTAGCCCACTCTGCCACCCCAGTTCAGACATGGCCATATGCAAATAAGTCTTACCCTGTGCCTCATGGGAACAGTCCAGCCCGAACTGCCAAGCCATGCCTTTCCTGGACCAAAAACAAGCTTCCTAGGACCGGTCTCTGGCATTTCAACCGTCCTCAGCCAGGCTTGCTTGAATCCAGTGGCAAAGTGAGCAAGGGACTCACGTCTGAGCATACCCTGCCAACCCATGGCAAACAAAGTGGTACCAAAGGGGGTGGTGATGGACGAAGCATCTGCACCAATCAAACACTCACACCCAGTCAACAGATCTGGGTTGAATCCATCACCGTTCTTTAGCCCACTCTGCCACCCCAGTTCAGACATGGCCATATGCAAATCAGTCTTACCCTGTGCCTCATGGGAACAGTCTAGCCCGAACTGCCAAGCCATGCCTTCCCTGGACCGGATCACGCCATCCACAGTGAGCTTTTCTGATTCCACCTTTCATGCCTCCTCTTTTCCTCCACTGGAAGTACTGCTCATTTAACCTTGTGTATCACTAAAGGCTGGGACGCTTTTAGTAGCGCTGGGACGCATTTGGGCAGCCATGCACTTTATAAATCAAATTTTATTTCATTTCATTCATTTCATTTCATTTCACTAAGCGCTTCATATTAAAATTATAGTAGCATGGTATGCTATGGGGGTAACCAAAGAAAGCAACAATTAAAATGTATTCAGACAGACCTTTCCAGGGGCAGTAGGGAGGCCGATGTTTACAGGTATGACCCAATATATTCAGGAGAACCACGGCTGCCCAAGATCAGACTCTCTGCACAGAGAGCAGGACTACAGGTGGTGAGTACTTCAATGTAAGAAGCAAATAAAACTAGACTGCGTGAGCTAAGATTGAAAAAGAAATGGTGAGATTGCTCTGTACATAGCAGTGAGTGATCGACTGTGTGCTTAATGCTTGTGTTCCTTTGACATTGTTATCTGTAGTGGGATGTTACTGTAGTATCAATGTGCCATATTACATGGCAGTGCCTACAACTCTTCTGCCTACATAGTAACAATACACTTGTCACCCCGACCTTGCTGGTTAGATCCACTCATGCCACCCCTTTGCCAGAGTATGCAATTTCCTTCTTACATAGTTTGAGACCAATGATTGAGGGTTGATGGGACAGATTACCCTTACAATATGGGTGCTTAAACAGGTATACAAACCCCCTCTTGATGCCCATACACTCAATTTAATCCTGCTCTGTAAATGCAAAGTGCAAATAAGTCAACACACAATAGGGCATTATTACTCCAACAACGAAACCACCCCACCCCTATTCTGTTTTTGGGCATAGATTTCCCCTTGCCATTGCTCCCAGACTTGGACTGTTCTCACCCAAGTCTCTGAGGATGGTGGAACTCAGAAGTATCCAGACATTGTGATGCACGAAAATTGTGCCCCAGATGAGTTGCACAGACTTGTACACATTTGAGAAACATATTCACTCGTACTCCATAGTGTTAACCACGTTCATCCAATTTTAGTTCCAATTTTCAATCCATTTTCATCCGTCACGTCAAAGAAATGAAGTTCAAAGTTTTCATCATTTTAGTTGCTCAGGAATTGCCCATATGGGCCTATTCGCAGGCATGTAAACAAACTCCATTTTTCCAATACATTTGAATAACCCAGTGCATTTCGGTCTGATTTTGACCTTCCTCAGGGGTATCTAAAAAGATTAAAAAATGAGCCCCACTCATTTTTAACCAGTAATAATATACAATAACTCATCTAGAACCAAAAATTGTGTCTATAACGTAACTTTTTAAATAAATCATGATAAGCCCCAAATGTAATATCCAAGTAATGCGTCCCGTGTTTAAATACAAACCAACTCTGTGATCATTCATTTAAACGAAACGAATATTCCCATCCATTACCATACATCCCGAGTTCACCTTCCCTCTAAACCTTCCCCATGATTTACCTCCACCGTAAGACTTCCCCATATCAAAATAACCATTGTGCCACTTATACTCCATCCCTCGACCCCACCATCGTTTTACCCCACAACTGTATCGCTTGCCTTACTCCCCAGGCAGTGCCTACAACTCTTCTGCCTACATAGTAACAACACACTTGTCACCCTGACCTTGCTGGTTAGATCCTCTCATGCCACCCCTTTGCCAGAGTATGCAATTTCCTTCTTTCAGAGTTTGAGACCAATGATTGAGGGTTGATGGGACAGATTACCCTTACAATATGGGTGCTTTAACAGGTATACAAACCCCCTCTTGATGCCCATACACTCAATTTAATCCTGCTCTGTAAATACAAAGTGCAAATAAGTCAACACACAATAGGGCATTATTACTCCAACAACAAAACCACCCCACACCTATTCTGTTTTTGGGCATAGATTTTCCCCTTGCCATTGCTCCCAGACTTGGACTACTCTCACCCAAGTCTCTGAGGATGGTGGGACTCAGAAGTATCCAGACATTGTGATGCACGAAAATTGTGCCCCAGATGAATTGCACAGCCTTGTACACATTTGAGAAACATATTCACTCGTACTCCATAGTGTTAACCACGTTCATCCAATTTTAGTTCCAATTTTCAATCCATTTTCATCTGTCACGTCAAAGAAATGAAGTTCAAAGTTTTCAGCATTTTAGTTCCCCAACACCCCAGTTTGTACCTCTAATCATGTGGTTATAAACGGCCTGTATAACGATGTTGTACCGGCCGTTTATAGAGGCAAGGGCCCAAAACATTTTGAGGCGACATCGACATTGCCTGTCAAAAACATTTTTGGGCCCTTGCCTGTCGCGAGTTCTTGGGCCTCCTACACAAGTGAGGCACCATTTTAATCAGGAGAATTGGGGTAACGCTGGGTGGTAGGAAATTTGTGTGAGCCCAGTGATGCTATGCTTTCCCACACAAAAATGTGTGAAAAAACTGATATTTTCAGCTAAAATTGACGCTTGCAAAGGATTCTGGGTAAGGGAACGTTGTGGGATCCACGCAAGCCATACCTCCTTGGAAGCCCCCGGGTGTCTACTTTTCAGAAATGTGTGGGCACAGAACTAAAAACCCAGTGACCTCCATTGCAAAACCAAATGGTTTTGACTTAATTATGTGTTCAGTTCTACAGCATGAGGTTTTTGGGACAATATTGCATGGAAAGTGTGACAGACATTTTCAAGTTTGCAGGACATTTTGGATAAAAAAATAACTTGGAATTCACAAGAGAGACATCACCATGTACTCCCATGGGTTACATTTAGTAGGTTATGCTTAGATGGAATGTACACCTTAACAGAGACACTCAAAAGACAAACATTCCAGCACAGCTATCTATTCCTCAAACACACACATATAGTGGTTGGATTTGGCACGAGGGCACGTGATCGTTCAGTACATAACATTTTATTAACAAGAGATTTCACACAAATGAAATGCTCTGTCAATAATTAAATGCATAAAAACTGAACCAGTGACTCGCAACTCGTGAGCTGTAACGCCACAACAAGGCACCAATGGTTTTACAGGGCATTCACGCACCTTTCATACCTGATACACACAAGACCATTCACACCAGCTGGGAGCAAAAGCAACACATTACAACATTCAAAAAAAGGGACAAGGTACACCCGGCTTCAGAAAGAGAAAAAAGATAAATATTACTGCACAGCCATCTAATCCTCAAGCACACACACATACTGGTTAGATTTGGCACGAGGGTGAGTGATGATTCAGTATATACAATTGTATTAACAAGTCATTTCACAAAAATGAAATGCACTGTTAATAATTGAAAGGATGAGAAACTGAACGATTGACTCACAGCACACCGCCAGCCAAGCACCAGCCTACACACACCGACGTACATTTTGAATTTTTTTTACAAAACAAACACAAACAAATTGCAAATAGATACAAATCTACTAACACAAAATCCGAAACTAAATACATTGCACTAATGTCAACCTTAAAACAGAATACAAATTTTAAACAATACGGACCAGGCAGTTCATTTTACCACTCATGGATACTCCCAAAAATTATTTTGTGTTTGGTAAGCTCTATAACATGCAGTCACACACAGCCCAGGGTTAGAAGGACACCCAGGGCAGCAAAGACGAGTCTCCTTCCGCAAACCTCTTCACCAACAGACTCTACATCTCCTAGTGGGAAAGTCTTTTGTAGATGTGGGAGGAATGTAATCAGGAAAGTGGAGATCTTTCAATCGAGCCACATCCCCCACCACTCCCAATCTAGGAACACTTACCTGTTCCACAACAACAAGGCTAGCTATCACAGAGTACTGAAACTGAAGAAATGTCAACTTTGACGCAGGAGAACACTCCTTGAACACAATAAAAGCATTGAAAGTTGCTAAGTTGAAAAAATGGATGGCCTACTTCTTATACCAAACAAGCCTTCCAAATAGGAGTGTAAGGTTCCAACCTCTGATCTACTGTGTCAACACCACCCATGTGCTGTTTGTAGTCCTGAATGCACACAGGTTTGTACACTTCAACAACCTGCCAGTGCAGGTACCTGAGGTGGGGGGTGATGTGTTTGCGGCGTGGGACATCTAGGATCAGGCGTACATAGGCATTCTGGATACTTTGAAGTCTGTTGATGAGCTTAGTCGGTGCGCCCGTGTAGAGGGCATTTCCGTAGTCGAGTCTGCTGCTGACTAGGGCCTGGGTGACTGTTTTCCTTGTGTCTGTCGGGATCCATCTGTAGATCTTGCGGAGCATACGGAGGGTGTTGAAGCAGGTGGAGGAGACAGCGTTGACTTGTTTGGGCATGGTGAGTTTTGAGTCGGGGATGACTCCCAGCTTGTGTGCATGGTTGGTGGGTGCGGGGGGTGTCCTCAGTGACGCGGGCCACCAGGAGTCATCCCATGCTGAGGGGTTGAGCCCAAGGATGAGGATCTCCGTCTTGTCTGTGTTCAGCTTAAGGTGATTGTCCTCCATCGATTCGGCGACGGCCTTCATTCCCTCGTAGAGGTTGGATTTGGCGGTGCGGGGGTCCTTGGTGAGGAAGAGGATCAGTTGCGTGTTGTCAGCGTAGGAGATGCGTACGAGGGGCACCATGTAGATGTTGAACAGCATCCGGCTGAGGGAGGAGCCCTGCGGGAGGACGCAGATGATCTCCTAGGCTTCCGATTGGAACGGGGAGGCGGACTCTCTGGGTTCTCCCGGAGAGGAAGGAGAAGGTCCAGTCCAGGGCCTTGTCTCGGATCCCTGCGTCGTGAAGTCGAGTGCGTAGTGTGCGGTGGCAGAGGTGTCGAAGGTGGCGGAGAGGTCCAGAAGGATAAGCGCCGCCATCTCGACATTGTCCAGTAGGATCCTGATGTCGTCTGTGGCGGCGATGAGGGCGGTCTCGGTGCTGTGGTTGCTGCGGAATCCTGACTGGGAGGGGTCTAGGATGTTATTGTCTTCGAGGTAGAGGTTGCGCCGTTTACTTGCCACCAACGGACTTACAGGCACAGGGCAGTGCCAATATCGTGCAATCTGGGTTGTGATGATGGCCTGTGTGCAGACTATTTATTGGATTGTAGCCCCAACCAGCAGAACAGCAGTAATGTGGGGCCATATTGCTTCGGGCTCACTAGCGCACCCCCTGGTTAGAAAAGGTACATGATGAGAATTACCTCAGTTCATCTAAATACCTGACTGAAAAACAATGTACTTCTGTGGGCTAAAGAGAAACAAGATGGACTGAGAGCCTTACTCCTGAAATTACTATATGAAATCAAAGCAAAACCTCCAAATAGGCTTTCTCATGACTAGCACCCAAGGTATAAGAGCAATCTGCAACCTACTTATCTTTATTAAGAAACTCAAAACACACCTCTTCAAATCTATCCCTCATGGTTTCACCTAACTGTTCTAAATATGTAACTTGCATATAGTTCTGTTGTGTAATGCCTTATAATATTGTACTGTAACTGAAATTATTATATGTAAAGCACAGTGTTGCATCTTTGGCTAGGGTTGCACTATAAATATTTTAAATGAATAAATAGTCCATACCAAGCAATCTGACTCTGAACTTTGTGGTTTGTTACTTATACACTCAGCGATACGACATACCCAAGAAGCTCATCCTTGTCTCACCGAATTGAACTAAGAACTATTACTGCTCATCAAATCTTGTTTTGTCCTTCTTAAGATGAACAACATTCTACTCGTGTCCCCAAAGACTACCACATGCTATACTATGTAGTGGTGCGGGTAAAGGAGGAGCTTTTGGAACTATTTATAAAAGCTACATTTCTGCCACCCTTATTGGTCATAGGATGTTGCCAGCTGGAAATGGTAAGATTTCAATGCCTGGAGGGAAAAATAGTCCATGTTCAGGTTTTGGGTGAAGTTGAAATATAATTAATAAAAATAAAATGAGTCAAAGAAAATTGGAGCCAAGCTCCCTTGAGAAGCACACTTTTATACACAATTACGGGACTTTCTAGAACTTTCTAGAATGTGTCTAAAAAGTTAGAATACTTCAACAAACAGCTGCAGGATGAGCTCATGAGAGAGAGGAGACAAACTTCAGAAGGTATTAACATATGAGCAGGTGTCCAAACAAGGAACAGTTTCTGAAAAATCGCAGTTTCCGTAGGAGATGTGCTCTTTGTCTTGGACCAGAGATGAAAGCTTCCGGTTAGCAGATTTTAGCATTGTACAGCAAACATGGCAGCTACAAACTATATATTAATAAAACATTATATGAGGCAAATTGTACTGTTTGTACAATTCCTCTCATCCTCTTCTCCCTCTAGTGAGATGATTCTTTGATGACTTAACTCTGTTAAGAGCATAGAAGGAAAGCAGTAAGGATGTGAAAGTTTCATACCCCAATCTGCGAATGTACTTTGAAATTCAAGCCATAGTTCCGCTCATTCAAAAGAATTATCAACAGTATGAATGTCTACAGCCCTATGCTGCATCTTTGTAATCTGTTGATGGATCTCCACAGACTTGTTGTTTATATAAACACAGTACTAAGACCTCCATAATTGCACCTGCACTGCCCCTAGCAGCCGATATGATCAGAAGAGACATTAGATTCTGAAAAATTGCATTTTTTTAGCGGCCAATTGAGCAGCACTATATTCAAGACCATTTGAGATTGGACTTTGCGACCCCACCTAACACTTTAGCAACCCTTTGAGTTTCTTAGACAGGCCTATCCTTCAGTTTGGGAATATTATCAAGAAAAATCGTGCAGTCTCTGAAATTGCTTCTGTCTTTCTGCATTGTTTAGTAGAAGGCGGTACAGTCGAGTGTCTTATGGCTAGCACTAACTAACCAGTAAAGCATGAACCTGAGCAGTCATTGGACAGTCTGGAGCAAATATTGGGCATGTTACCACAAACATAGTAAGTGCCAGTTTGTTCAACGACACTGCTCCAGGTGGACCATACTCCAGAAGGAGAAACTGTTCTAGGCAAGTCAACTTGGATAAGTATCTAAAAAATGATTGGGGGCATTTACAGGTTTAAAGTCATATTACACTCACTGCATCTCATGAATCTGCTGCCACTTCTCTCTTCACAAACGATTCCCTTGGCATCAGCAGCCAGGTGGATGGTATTGGGAGCACTAACTGAACGGGTAGAAGAACAATTGGGTCATAAACAGTGACACGGGTTTTGTATTCATCACATGCATGGGTGAATTGGCTACATATATATATAAGCCAAGACATTGGTCTTCCCATTCGATTGGGAGCAGAAACATTTGTACTCCCTAGATGCATCAGTGATCACACAAGAACACAATCAGCATGAAGAAAGATTCCAACCTTGCCTGTATAGGCCCAATACTTGCAATACAGGAATATATTTGTAGATTGTCTGCCTCTGAGAAGAGCAGCAGGCACTTTTCGTTCGGCATTTTCTAGCCCTTGCTCACCCCCTTGTGATGTCACATGATGAACCAACCACTGAAACTTACTGCAAAGAAGGCCATTCAGACTCACTGCAGGATTGGGTAGCCAGGATGCTCCCTGCTACCATGGTCTTAAACCATATTCATGGTTAGGAAGGAGACTGCAAGCTCGATGCTCCTCTGTGAGTGCTCGCGGAGGCAGGAGCTCTTTTGTCAGAAAGTCCATCTTCAGGTTTGGTAATCTCCTTGGAACATTATGCATGAATCCTGCAGGTCAGTCTTAGTCTTAGTCTACACCCATGTTGGTGATGAACAGGTCTTGGTAAGGTCCTCCCCACATGGGTGATGACTTCCTCTGGTGATTCAGACCATGAAAGGTGCATGATGGATTGGTGAGATGCCCTCTAGATACCTGAGAATGGAAGCGTTGGAACAGTGAATCAGTTGTTTGGAAAAATGTAACATTATATTATTAGTTAGATGAAGGTCTAGCCCAGCTGGAGACAGTGGGGTCTGAAAGAATAACCATGGGTCTGCCAATCAAAATTTCATTGTGGCTTAACTTCGTTTTTTTTAAAGGAATGGCTTTCATTAACATAAGGGCTAAGGGTAGGGTGACAGGTTACTTGAGCCCTGCTAGCACACGTATTTTCAATATCATGTTTTTCAGGTAGACATATAAACTAACCCTGGGCGCCCGATTCGGCTACGCCCACGGAGTAGGCGTAGTGTTGCCTTCTACGCATTTTGCGTAGACAGCGTAGCCGGCAACACTACGCCCACTCCGTGTGCGTAGCCGAGTCGGCCGCCACCCGCCTCCCTCCCGCCCTCCCCTAGATACATTATTTGAGCAATTAGCCTTATTAAAACAATATTAAAGCACTTACCTTGTCCGGGGCTCGTCCGGGGCTCCCTCTTGAATAGCGTCCTTTTCCTGGATACCAATGCGCATGCGCGGGCGGCCGCGCATGCGCATTTCTCGGAAAAGAACCGCAAATGTTTATAAAAACATATGTAGGATGTATTATCACAACACTAATAACTAACTTGGCATATCTCCTACCCAGAGATATCAAATAAACATGTGAAATACTTCAAAAACAGGTAAGTATCATAGAAAAACACATGGGCCCCTATGGGAGTGGCCAAACCATATATTAAGAAAGTGGCATGTGAGATAAGTACCAAAACGAGACAGATACCCAAGGATGGAGAATCCCAGAGGAAGCAAGGAACCGCCAAAGGTGAGTAGCTAGGGACCCCAAGGCCCCCGGGAGCAGAATGGTTACAGCAGGTCAAAGGCCCATAAAATAACACAGGGTAAGTCGCAGTTGGAATTTTCTTGTTTCGGGACCCTTCCCAAAGGACTCTGAGGACATCTCGACTTGCCAGTGTCCACTACATACCTTAAAATAGCTGTGCTGCACTTGTAAAGCCCAGAGAATGGAGTACGGGGTTTGTAGGGGTACCTCTGCTATACCCACACACTTAGAACCATGCACCCTGTCCTTGGACTGAAGGTCCTACTTAAAGGTGACATATAGGTTTAAAGTACAGTGACCTGGACATAAGGAAAACCTTATATCTAAAGTGAAAGGTGCCTGCACCATTTCACACAGATTGCAATAGCAGCTCTGCAGACACAGTTTGCATGGATTCCCATGGGAGGCACAATACATGCTGCAGACCATCGGAAACCCTGGTGTACCACTGCCCTGGGCACCTCAGTACCATATATTAGGGACTTAAGTGGTACCCTATTATGCCAATTGTGAGGCGTACAAAGTACTTACCAGCAAATTTAGAGGAGAGAGTTTTGCCACTGGGGTCCTGGCTAGTAGGATCCCAGTGAATTCAGTCAAAACACACTGACACCAGGCAAAAAGTGGGGTATCTACGTCAGAGAGATCCTACTTTCCTAAACAAAGAATCAGTTGTTTGCTGCAAGTATAATGCTATTCCAGAAACAGAAGTTAAAACACCATTTTTTTTTATATATCTCTTTATTGACATTTAAACAGTGCATCTGCATGGCAAATAGTGGGTAGAAATATTGACAGGACCCCCATCCCAACCATTCAATCACAAGCATTTTTACGTCGTTGGGTATAAAAGAATAGAAACAATACATTATAGGGTAACCTGTCCAATCAAGATGTCAACTTAACAGCGAATTTCAGGCCCATGTGTAATGCCCAACAGGACAGGGACACAGTGAAAAGCAACTGAAACAATAACGAACCCCTTTTAACCTGTGGTTGGTGGTTCCGTGGGAACAACATTGTTAGTAGCATTTTCAGCAAGAGCAGTTCCAGGGGTATCCCATTCCTACCTAGTTTGATTGAAAGCACCTATCTCACATACATAATTGGTGTGCCTGATGATGAAAGTAAGTCTCTTTCTAGCCAGAAAAGTCCAAAGTTAGTTGTGCACAAATCCAAAGGCATGCTTATAGTGGGTAAGAAAATACAAGCTCTAGTAAGAGCAACATGATCAGCAATCTGAGCAGACTACATCAGGAGCAAACTCAGTTTTAATTTATGTGTTGTACTCAGAGTATATCACGATACAAATTTACCACCATAATTTGTGAAACAAGATCCATCAACACAAAATACAATACAATATCAAAATTAGACAAAGCCATAACAGTAAGGATGATTCAAGATTTAGGTAAATAAGTGGCACTGATGAAGTAATTGTGGGGTTCGCCACCCTCTGACGAAAAGAGCAAAGAAGCAGGGTTTAATTCAGGACATTATACAAGTGTTTTATGAGAGGCAGCCAGTAACAAAAACAAAATGTCATACTTTGGAAATCTAAACATAGTTAGGCGTTGCGTTTAGATAGTTAACAGCAGAGCGACAACTGACTGTGGAACTGTTAGAGTGAATGGTTACCCCAATACAATTTTCCTTGAAAAGTCTCAACAGTTTTTTTAGTGTGGACCTGAAGAGACTTAACAATGGTTGCATAACCTAAAATCCATTTATGACAGTATTCTCCCATAACCAATAGGGTAAGCATTTGGGATGCTGTGAAATAATTGGGTGACTTACAAATAGCGTAGATGTGATCAGCTGATAAGTATTTCACTCCGGGAGTACCCCTAAGATACTTTTTGTCCATATCTAGGTAATTCAGCTAGGTAAGACAACATAACTACTGGGCCTAAATTATGTACAAAATTATACGTTTTCTTACCACATCATTTCATTTATAAAACAATGGTATTATAAATACAAGGAGTGGAAACTAATATATCCTTATAGTCCGCCGTATTAGGCTATACCGGCCATCAAAGGCCTGTTACAGTGTTAAAGGCCCAAGCCGAGGCAAGGGCCTTTAACAAGGGAGCGTGACTTTAATGCTAGTATAAACCAACTATGGAGGGCTGTAAGGCTATATTACTTTCAATTCCCTCTATTTATAATACCATAGTTTTGCAATAGAAACGATGTGGTTAGAAAACGTATAATCTCATACACGTTTTAAGGCCCAGTAGATCTGTTGTCTTGCCCAGCTGATTACCTAAATATGGACAAAAAGTGTCTAAGGGGATTTTAACTATTTTGACCTTCATGAACTGCTTACTTCTTACAGTTACCATGTTACTGTTGCTTTGTTTTACAATAACATTAGCGATTTACTGAATAAATAAAGAAACTCATGGGTGAATAGAAGATTCTTCCACTAATGTGAGAGTAGTTTACAATGGAGCCTCCTCCATGACTGGTGCTTTAAGTGAAAGTAAAAAAGAGTCTAAAAGGGATGTAATGAAAGAAGACTATCTAGGAATCCTTACCAACAGACCTGAAAACTAAAATCCTGTGTGCCACACAGTGTGCCTCTCACCTATTAGAGAATCCCTCGTTAAGTGTTCTATTATTACATCCAGACACATAACATAACAACAGGTATAGTTCTAAAACAATCAGACCTATCGGCTTTGCTGATGTCTATTAGTAGTATCAATTAAATGAGTAACTGATTTTGTTATTCAACAATAGAATTGTAAATTGTTCAATTCTTAACATCTTAGACTGTGATTTAAACATTACTGAGATGTGTGGAAGTGGTACTGGTATTCAGAGTGTCATAATCACTCATGTTCTCTTTAGACCACTTTGTTCTACCAGCTCTCATTCTTTGATTTATTTTATTCAATTTTTCCCCACACATTTCTGAAATGCACCATCTGCATATTTCACACATCATCTCTGTCCTCTCAAGTAACATCTCTTCTCAAGTACCATCTCCTCTCAAGTAGCAACTTTCCTCTTCTTTTGCATGTATTTCTGTTCATCTCCTGCATGTCACCATCCCCTTAAATACAAAACCCACACATGCACCTGTTAGCACGGATCTTTTCCTCTGACACTGCCACTTTGTGCACAATTGTATACCTACTCCATGCACGTTTCCATAGAATTATTGTTACAATCAGCACATGTGTAACCATTGCTCTGTGTTCTCTGCAGATACGCCAAGGGTTGATGTGCATGAAGTATGGCCATGTTTATGACCCACTGACAGGTATTCTCTAAATTCGCACTGTATTCAGCCTCAGCACTCCCACTCTACACTCCTGTTATGAATACCAACCCACAACCTGAAGGCAACTCAGTTCACAAAATGCTCCACACAGCAGCCATATGTTGGATGAAAAAACACAGAAATACATCAACTGGATAAAAGTACATTTAGGGATGTGAAATGTATAAAGGGACTGCATCATTATTCTCGGATAACTCCCATTAGATCAAAGTTCATTTGTTCGGATGTGAATCATGGGCAATAATGGTCTTCAGTTTAGCTCTGCAGGGAAATAAATTGCGTCAGAACTTTGAAATGCTTCAAATAACAGGCTGCACTCAAAGAAGAAAATAACATTCTACTGAAAAGCTGCTGTTCTTTTCAAATGAGCAGCTGATTAGATCTATTTTCTCTCTCTTTCTGTGCAAGGTAGCCTGTTTGTTTCTGGAGAAACACTGGGTGCTAGGTGAAGGCAGGCTGAACAAGACCGCATGCAGCGTAGAGGGAACATAGGTCAAAACTATTATATCACTTCAGCGTAAACAACAGTAGGGAAAATATTAAACTCAAATTCAAAATTAAATATCTAATTAACAAATGAAAACGTATTTTAAAAGGCTCTAATCATTAAAAATGTATGTTTAAACTCCACCCTATTTCCATACGAGCTCAACAACCCACCAAAAAATTGACATAAAATAAAAAACTCTAAAATACATTACCAAATCAAGATAAATAAATCACATTACAAAACAATTAAGCATTCTTAACATTAAAATAATAACAACTTACACAACAAAACTAACAAAGCTCAGCTAAATAATTAAAAACTATATTATGTACAGCTATACAAAACAAAACAGGTAAAAACTGACTAAAAGATATTCTTCACTTCTATATTCTGTCCAACAATATTTTTGACATATCAAGGTTATTGATATTTTTTAAATAATTTATTAACGGAATACACTTTAATCTACTCTAGAAGCTCATACCACAGAGGGAGGAAAGACATTTTGAGCTCACAACTGTTAATCCACTCTGTTCATTGGCCCCCTACAATCAGGATATCTTCAGCCACAGCCCAGTGGGGTCTGTACAGGTCCTGGTGCAGCTGAATCCATTTTGAAGGTTCGATAGAATCCATTCATTATGTTTATACTGGGACTATTAAGACAATTTGAACAGCCCTCCTGTGACACATACTCTTTCCTTGAATACTACTCATACAGTTTTTCCTATTATTTTGGACTCCCTCCCTTTCCTATCCAATCAATTAATTCCATGGGACACTTTTTAGATGCTTTTATCCCAAAATTTAGGGTGATAATTTTTTTTTTTTTTAAACCAGTAAATACAAAATAAACTCTCCTTGAAAATTTGAATTGCAGACAACTGTCTATACTGTTTGATGAGTTGAGCACCAGCCTACCTCCACTCAAGATCGTATATGGAAAAGTCTCAATCTTACCTTTAGTGTTCATTGGGCCCCACTATTGTTGCAGTACAAGGTATTGTGCTTCCTGGCCAATACACCAAAGTTAATGAATGTCATCAAGTTTCAGTTGAGTCGGATATAGTATTGATTAAAACCCGTAAGTCACCGAAAAACAGAGCAAGAGGATCCCCCAGCATATGCCCAGAATTCTGTCTCTCAGAGGTGAGTAGAAGTACACATTTATAACATATTGCAGACATTTCCAGAATTTGCCGCATATTTGAGAGGTTTTGAAACTTTAATAAACACTTGCAAAATTAGCCCATGAGACTCAGAGTACATGACCTCCAGAAATATTAAGATTGGAGCAATTTTCTACAGAAGCTGCAGTTTTTGAAAAAATCACACTTCAGTTTCTGGGGGCACTCTATGACTTAGATCAAAGACAGGTTTTAGGATTGTCATGAAAACATGCCAGTTACAAACAATATTAACTAAACATTATATGAGACAAATCATTCCAATGTTTCACATTCATCTCACCAGAATAAAGCTGGGCTGTTAACTGAAAGACACTCCTAATGGATTATTCAATGAGATATTCATCTTTAGACAAATGATCCTGAAGATAAAATATGCATCTTATTTTAATCATGTCATGGAGGATGTAGGGTTCAAACAAAAGGAACATGGCACCTAAAAACTTCTAGAGGCTTTATCTTGATGTGAGTAAAAAACAAAGTAACTCTAGGCAGCGCTATGCATTGCTTTGCGCTACTTTGTACCGAGGAGGTGTACACTCATAAGTGAATAACAGATGGCATAATTGCAGTTAATATAGTCTATTATTGAGGGGCCAGAGGGTCTCTAGTGGTTGAGGCTGAATATCATTCATTGACCAAACAATTGTTAATAATTATTTTTCCTAATTCTCTATGGAGGAGAAGAAGAAGAAGAAGAAGAAGAAGAAGAAGAAGAAGAAGAAATGCCTTGTTTATTTGCTTTACAATGATCTTGGAAAAAAAGCCTCAAAGATGGTGAATTTTCTTCAAGAGACTTATCAGAGTACATGTCAAGATAAAAATTAGATTTTTACCTTAATGTTCCCTACATATCGGATCTAATCCTCAGGAACTATGTGAAGTACCACGTTAAACAAAGAAATTTTAAAGGAATGTATTGTCATTATTGCACAGAGAAGTAGTAAACATTGAATAATAACTGTTATTTTTTTCTTTCTTATTAGACACTGAAAAATTAGAGATAAGATTTAGAGCCTTCATACCCTATACTGACTCCATTTCATAATTCAAGATCCACTTAACTGTAAGGAAAATTGATACATCCCACGTTTTATGGCCCTTTATACTGGGTGTAGCTACATTTCTAATAACATAATATTTATTAAATATAAAATATGAAATTGATGGAGTTTTTGCAACCAGAAAATAACTTCATTAGAATCAAGCAGTAGCAACGTTTTTCTTGGGATTTGTAGGTAGCCCAGCAAGATTCCAGGCCCAAATTAATTGGTTAGGGCTAGCGTTGAGGTTTTCTAAGGGCTGGATGGTTGCTGGAGTTAATTGCTTCAGTGAGCCACAAGCAGACTTTTGCAGCTTCTGTTCCACCATGTTTTTGTGGGTCTGAAGAAGGAAAGCTTTCAAACTCGGGGAGTCATAAATTGCATTAAAGAGAGCTCTTGGTTCGTAACAGGTGTATTTTTAATCAAGTTCTTAGTTGCTCGACCCTTATTACTAAAAAAGGAATTATTATATAATGAATTTTTATAGGGCATACATATATCAATCTAACTGGAAAAAAATGACTGAAGTCCCAAATAATTAAAACTAAAAAAATAGAGTTAATAAAGTTGCATTGAATTCGACCAAAGAGGTTGGATGATATAAATTGTTTTGGATCTTAACCTCGTTAGTATCTAAAAAGTCACCAATTTGTAACAATGGGTATAGGTATAGAAGAGACTTTATATGAGATCTGGTCATGGATGCATCTTTACTTTCAAAAATACCGGCAAATTCAAATATAGAGGACAGAATATCTCTGGTAGAGCATGCAACTGGGGCTTGCAATGCCTTATTTGTTTGTAAAGTGTGCATTGTGGACTTGTTGGATGTTGCCAATGTATTTTTCGAATAATTATTTGTAGCTATAGAATTTAAATTAGATCCCGAGAACAATGTTTTCACAACAGGTAAGATGGACGAAGGAGACGTGAAGGGAGGGTTCTCCCTTTTAGCATCTACAGGTTCCGATGAGTTCTGAAAATGCAGGCGTTATGATTGATTTTTTGGCTTCTGTGTTTTCTCCTTTTTTTCATTCCTTTCTTACACACATCTCAGATAGTACCTGTAGGTGAAGAGACCTTTACTTCAGTCAAATAAGCTGTGATTTCTTAGCCTCGTTACAGATTCTATTTTTGTGTGGTTCCACTGCTTGAACAGGGAATTCTGTAACTAAGGTTCAATCGAAGTTAGGCAAAGCTAGCTTTGTTTAATACAATTTGGCTAGAGTGGTATTTTATTTGAGTTTTTTGCCAGTGGTTTAATAGCTTAATCTTCCTGAAATCGTTTTTTAAATAAAGAAACAGTATCAGTGGACACAGATTTCATTAATGGCATTGATGTTTTCCCTTTACATAGAGATGGACGTGTGGTACTTCTTTGTTCATAGATGTACTACTAACTTACATAGACCAGTCGGAGAAAGCAACAACTATGGATTTTTTTACTTTATTAGAGATATATCTGCAATGGGAAAAAGTTAATAAAATATGACAGCATTTCTGACAATTGATTGAAGTTAGATTACATTTTTTCTGGGAGTTTTTATTTAAAGCTAGAGGGGTAACACAACACTCAGGGTTGGATTCTCAAAGCTATTGCACCTGAAAGTCGGAATTTTAAGTATAAATAGCCTTCATTATGAACATTAATTTTCTAATTCAGAAAAGTTGCTTTCACACTCATAAGTGGATTTTCATGAAGATTTTAATGTGAGTAAAACCATGAGAAGGAGTAGGATGTGGCAAAAGAGTGGACATTACAGGGTAGGAAAGCCATGTGCATTCATAAACTTCGATTGGACCCCTTCAGATCCTGACAAAGATATGCTATTTGTAACTGTCAAGGGCAGGTGAAAAGTAATTTCCAGGATAGAAGAGAACAGAGAACCTTCCAAAATTGGTGGGATGTGTAGGAAAAGGAGTTTCTCCATAGGGAAAATTATTTTCCCTGCAGAAAAAAGTTCTCATTGGGTTCATTTGCACTCGTGCTTCCAATTTTACTGTGAGGAAATGGAATGCACACATTTTTTCAGGGTACAATTGAAAACCTGTAACTGTGTCTGGTTCCCAGCCATAACCCAGAAAGCATTAGTAAATTCTACAAAGTTGCAAATATGCAACCATGTGAGGTCAGATACCTGAAGATTCAGATCTCTGATTTCTTTTTGTGAATTATCGCAAAGTAAAAGTGCATACTTGGAAGATTTACCTTCTAAAGCGAATTATAACACTGGATTCTATGTGGTTCATTAGAGCAGATGCTAAAGAGAGATACTCCAAAGATTGGCAGCTTTCTTAGCTACCCTCCTCTCTAAATCATTTAGAGGTCTAGGGAACACAGTTTTCCCACAGTAAGAGCCACTGCAAGCTAGGTTATCAGTAAAACCACAGAGGTGGCCTAGTCTTGGAAGTGGATTCTTGGTTAGGGTGGCTCCTGTGACACCACTGCAACCAGTATCTGTTCTGTCTGAGCCATCATACCAACTCTGGTGGTCCCTGACATAAATCAATCAATCAATCAGGAATTTGTAGAGCGCATCCTCACCCGTAAGGGTCACAATGCGCTGTAAACAGCCCTACACGTTCTCCATGTAAAAAGAAGAAACTCCTGTGACATGGGCGACATTATTTATATTATTTGTGACAGAAAAAAACCATAATGGTATGAGTGACAACAGCTCTGTATGGGACAGGAAGAAATTAGAATAAAGAATAAATAAAGAATGCAGTGTAAATAAAGAGGAGGCAAGCAGGCTAGAGATACACACGAAGACAAAAACAGGGCAGAATGTACCAGGAGATACAGCAAAATACAAAAAGATTTTACTTTATTTGTAAGGTGCACACAGGAACCAGATTGTTTCTATGTGTCTGATAAGTACTCATAAATTATTTTCACGATGCACTAGCGAATATACCGGGTTAATGAAACTAAAATCTCAGGATGGTTAACTGCGACTGGTTAGCTGCTCTATTGACTAATGGCTTATGTGGGGCACCACTTGGCAACCCACCTCATCAACGTCCCGAGTCACAAATAGCTACTTATATTTTTGGGGTAGAATTACATAACAGGTTTACTTCTTAAAAACAAAAATCAATATAAAGTGGCTTCAACGGCGATAACCAAATGATTATTATTATTATTATTTTTTTTTTTGAAAACCTTTATTGTGCAGATGTAGCTTACAAATACGGGCCTACAACCCATCGGGCCAACCACCACACTGTATTAGCACGTAGGCCAGGAAAGAAGCTCCAGCGGGTCTCCGATATAACAGATGCAATAAGGCGAGGCAGAAAGCCACAAGGAAACCAAGGTTAATTTTATAATACAATAGGGTGAATAGCAGGAATAGTGCAGTTATTAGGGTCCAAAAGTCCGTGGCGGGCTGTCAGCAAGCAGTAAAACAATACACAGCGAATTTCAAAAAGAACAGCTATATTATAGCAAGAGCAAAACGTAAGTCCCACATCTGCAAGCAAGTCCAACCACTGCCCAACGCCCGCCCGTTACTACGAAAATACGCAGCAATACATAAAAAGGAAGTCAGGATTGCAATACAAAGAGCCATCCGCTACATCAACCCAAAGAAAGGGAAAAAGAAGGGGAAAAGAGGGGAAAAGGACATCAAGAAAAAGGGTAGAAAAAACAGGGAAAAGAGAACGCGGCACCACATCATGCGCCCCATGGCAAGCAAAGCATACAAAAGAAAAGGCCAGCTTATGGAACCGAAGGAAATAGGAGTAGTGGATGCACAAGGAACATCGGTGGCAGGGAGATCATGAGGCCCACGCTGGCAAAAACACCCCAAGAGGCCTACATGTAGACGCAGCGTCCAGAAAATAGGATACATAAGAGCCATAGAACCAAGAACAAAGAAAAAACAAAAATATAGACCCCCCCCCACCCACCCCACCCTGCACCCCTGCAGAAGGCTACGGCCTACCTCCCCAGCAGCGTGCCTGTCGCCCTAACAGGAAACCCGAAATATAGAAGAGTCAAAAAGTAAGGAAGAAACCACATAGGAAAAAAGAGAGGAAGGGGAAAGGAAGGGAAAAAAAAAAAAAAAGAGAAAAAATCTCTAGTGGGAGAGGAGACACATAATCAAAACTATCAGCTCCCAACCTCCCGTTCGAACACATTTTAGATCCCATAAGAAGATGAAGTCATTTAAAAAAACAGGCACCAGGAATATGAAGAGGAATCGATCATACACGTACAGCTGCAAGGTGATCATCGGCCATGCCACGAAGTAATAGTCCGTCGGTACAAGTGTAACTCACCCCTGTCCTCGTCTGTCCAGTGCCATAGGCACAAAGTGCACAAAGAACCAAAACATGAGGGGCCAGAGGTGAAAAGCAGGGATTCCAATCGTCGATACACCACAAAAGTCATAACGGCTTCGGACCGGATGAGCAAGAAAGGACAGCAACAGCAGCAAACAACTCAAGCGTAGCTCCGCCGACCAAGGGGAAAAAGTCGCCCCGGTGAAACTGTTACAGGATCTCCGCTCGGCAGGTCGAGGCAAAAAAACACCGGGAGACCCGGCTAGACAGACCCGGACGGATCCCGGCTGGAGGCCCTCCAGTACATCCGCCACAGGGAAGAACTCCTGATGATACAAGGCAGTAGGCATCTGTACGTCCAAACAAGCGGTGGCCCCGGTGTCTTCAAGTTCCAGGAAGGACCCCGCAGCACACTGAAGCGGTGGAACCGCACACGCAGGGGACGGCCCAACGAGCTCCGTACCAAGACCACCATCCGGCCCAGCGACAGGTACAGTCATGGAAGCACGCCAGGAACACAAGGCGGCGAAGACGTCGCCAACTGTAGGCTCACCTTTACGGTATTCAGCAAACGTGCCGTGCGGCCAGCCGATGTCGCCATCTCCAACAGGGCATAGATACAGGGCGCAGGCCGCCATCTTTGTAGCCCGGCGAGGCCTCGGCAATCTCCGACCCCAATCCGGCCACCGGCGGGGCTCGATGAAATCCAGCCGGCGACAAGCAATGGAACCTCCAGGGCAGAAAGGCGGGCCACCAGACTATTGAGGCAGCCGGCGCCACCGACCCACAGGCGCCGCCCGCCAAGACCGGGCGGAGGGTTTCAAGATGGCCGGACAGGAGAACAAAGGGGAGACGAGTCGCCCATGCGGTCAACCCCCGTCCGCGGAAGGCAGCGCTCCACCACCAGGTCCCCGGACAGCCAGACCAGGCCCGGTCAGTCTCCACCGGTCCAACCGCACAGTGGCCGCTCCGGCCGACCCCACTCCTCCACCAAGGGGTTGGCCCCGGCGCTCCGCCCCGCCCGGGCGCCGCAGACGAGTCCAGGCCCGCCCGCCCCGGAGGCTCCGAAGCGAACAAGGGCACAGCTCAAGATCCGCGGCACCTAGGATCATCCGGAGCAGACGGTAAGTGCCAGCAAAACGTCATAATTCCATATTCCATCAAATAAGACTTCTCGGGGCAGGATAAGGCGCAGGATAGATAGTTCAAGCAGGAAGGTTGACCGAGCCGAGCTACAACGCGGCCATCACGGTCGCGAGCTTGGCTCCTCCTCCCCAAATGATTATTATTAAGTATTTATTGGAATTGTTCAAAATTAAATTGGTTATTTGTTTATGGAAAACAATATGCTATTTTTAATGAACGAAAAACAGAGTTTATAATTAGAAGTGTTGTAGTTATAGCTTGTTATGAATTGTTATACGCTGTCAGTCCATTTAGCCAATTGTACTAAGGTATATTAAAGCAATCTAGAATTCTAGATAACGTGCATAGACACCCCGATTGTCTGTTTCTCATAGATGTATTTGCTTGCCTCGCCCAGTGAAGTTTATTTTTCCGCAACTACAATTACTAACTGCACTACAGAGCACTAGAAATGTGTGCACCCCTCTAATATGTTTGCAATTTGGCGTTTATGTGTAATTTTGGTCACATGAGATCGTGAAAACATGGCTCTGTACCAATCCCTTTGGAGTTAAATACACCTGATTAGCCATCTCACAGCCAGGCTATGGCAGCGAGCACTGATATCCCCGAGGGCCCACCCGGTCTACGAGCTTCTCCAAAATACAATTAAAAGCGTTTTTCTTGCTGAAAATGATTGTATTGTTTTGGAACACCATTAGCTCTGTCTTACCTTACCCTGCTTAGCATGACCACGCCTGCGCCACACTCTGTCACTATTCTGGAAAGTTCTATATTGATAGATTATATTTATGAATGTTTCTTCACTGAAGATACTGCACAGTACCATGTATTCTAGGGGAATGTTCGTTTATGTGTTTTGGCATGGTGGAATTTTAATAACACCACTGCAAAACTCTTTCAAGAAATGGTTTATAATCGTGTATTTGTTTATTTGAGGTTTTGTTAAGCCCTACATACCGTCCTGTGGTAGCCCCAAGTGGCCAATGCCCTATATGGCAGCAGGTACGTTTGTTCACCAAAAATCCTTGCTTTGCCAAAGGAGTGCTTCCATTCCTTTGCATAGGGAGTGAAGTTTTCATTCAGTGAATAGTGGCACCTTGACGGCCTTTAAACAAATTGCCGTGTTTTCATCAAATGCAAAAAGAACCATTGATGGACAGAATGCAGAACAATGTCATACATTCACCCCAATACAGAGATCTGGATCTAAATCCATCATTTTTTTGCTCACCATGCCAATCCAGTTTGAACCCAGCCATATGCAAATCAGTCTTGACCCTGTCCCTCATGGGAACAGTCCTGCCCAAACTGCCAAGCCAAGTCCTCCCTGGACTGGAAACAAGCATCGTAGGACCGGTTTCAGGGTTTCAACCCTCTTCAGCCAGGACAGCTTGATTCCAGTGGCATGGAGAGCACAGGACTCACTGAGCACATCCGTCCCACTCGGGGTGACAAATGCAAAAAGGACTATTGATGAACAGAATGCAGAACAATGTCATACATTCACCCCAGTACAGAGATCTGGGCCTGAATCCATCGTTTTTTTGCTCACCTTGCCATTCCAGTTTGAACCAGCCATATGCAAATCAGTCTTGACCCTGTGCCTCATGGGAACAGTCCAGCCCGAACTGTCAAGCCAGGTCCTCCCTGGACTGGAAACAAGCATCCTAAGACCGGTTTCGGGGTTTCACCCCTCTTCAGTCAGGATAGCTTGATTCCAGTGGCATGGAGAGCACGGAACTCACGTCTGAGCATACCCGTCCCACTCGGGGTGACAAATGCAAAAAGAACTATTGATAGACAGAATGCAGAGCAATGTCATACATTCACCCCAGCACAGAGATCTGGGCCTAAATCCATCGTTTTTTCATCAAGCCATGGCAGGTGGCCCATCAAATAACACAGCAATGGGAGGGCTGTTCTCAGAGTAGTCATCTTTCTGTTTTGAGCATTATGGCTCGAATATATACACCAAGTACCAGCCACATATGGTGCCACATTTCTCCCCAACCTCCTCCCTTCTGCCCCCATGGTGCCTGCACATCTTCGATTTTGCAATTGCCTTTGACTTCTGCGACGCTGCTCTGAGCCAATTACACCCTCTGGTGCATGTAGCCTTCGTGTGGATTATTTGCTAACCCCCTGTATCCCTTTCTGCCAGCTTGTCTACATTATGGCATTAATGCTCACCGTGTGCTCCACCCCTTTCAGTTGACACCTTTGCAAGCAAAAAATCTACTTCTGTTACTGCTCTGAGTATGCATTTAAAGCTTGCATTGCTGCTGCTCGTTGTACCTGCTCTGCGAGGAATTCTGCACGCCTGCTATCTGTTTTGCATTCTGTATGCATAGGCACTAGAAGCACAGGAGTTGGGGTTCCTGCAGCACCCACCGGAAATAATCATGCTGAAGTTCCGAAGGTGAATGATCAATAAGGATGGCTTTACATTTTGCCTTTATCTTGTCACAACTATTACAATTCAGGAAAAACACTCCAGAAGGGAGTAAGGGTCAAAGGGAAAAGTTTAAAGACTACAACAGGTTCAATCCCCAAATCTAATCAATAACAGTACACAAATAACCTGGTAGTCTGACGAACCAAAAAAAGTGATAAACTATGGGAGACTAGAGGAACAGGTTACAATGGTGATCACCTAACTAATGGTGATCACTGGCATAGCTACAACAAATGCAACTCCATGACAGTAGAAACCCAGAGGAGGGGAAAAGGAAAAAAGGATTTCCATCAACTGCCCTTAATGGCCAGTGTCATCATTTGGAACTCCAAAGGTACCCCTGTCACCTCTGCTCTACTGGCAGCAAGCCAGAGACCGGTGAAGTAGGTGTTGTAAGAGACCAATGAAGGAAGGAAAAGACAGATTGATAGCCTAATTGTCCAAGAGGATATACTGACCGAAACAGTCTAATGCAGTGCAAAAAAATATCTATGTAAGGTGAAGTTAAAAAGGATTACACAGCAGTCCAAAGACCTTTATTAATGACTACTGTTGATCTTAATAAAATGGGTGTCGGCATGTAACAAATCTGCCGGATGTACTTGGTCTACTAGTTTCAGCCGTTGCGGGTCAAATAACCCCGGCTTTCGTCAGGACCTTAAGTTGAGAGCTACTGCATAATAGTGCTATTTGAAAAAGTGAAACAAATATAGACAAAACATGAAAACATATAATTATCACAGTGAGTGAACTAGTGATATTTCACAATACCTCTATACAGGAAGGATGGATATTCATACCTGTAAGGATAAAGAGACTCTGTAAGTGTGTCCCATAAACCTATAGCCTCTATAGTGCTCAATGATAGCCATCAAATACATTGAATTGACGTCCACTCACCTGTCCTGTGTGAGGTATGAGCCTCACCTCACCTGGCTCAGACTCAGTTCAAGGAGGCACCGCCCTATAGTAAAAACATACAGGAACAGTCCGTGAATCAAACTCACAAGTAAGCCAAGACCGGCCATTCTGTACATATTACCCTGCTCAGTGAAGATTTGCCAGAAACCAGATAGACACAGCTGACCAAATATTCTAGCCAAGATACTTCCTTTAGAAGTATATCTTAATAGTACCCCTGAAGTACTCCTCAGTAGTGTAGAAGACAAAAAATGCCAACACATGATGGCTGACTGTGACGCTGAGCTTTAAATTCAGGGTAGCTGCCTAATCACATAATCTGCCAATACTAGCATACACCGATTATGGTTTCCCAAGGTAAGATCATGAAGCATCACAGGAGAAGGTTATCGATCTCTTGGTAAAACTTGGATTTCAGAACTAACCAATTTTCCGTGGAAAGCTCCTAAGTTGTAGTTCTTACACTACATGATCGGTAAAGATAATTTCAAAATTTCAAACAGATGCCTATCTAAAACTGTCTAATGCCCGGGGGCCGAGGACCAGGCGTCTAGTACCGCAAAAAGGAAGAAACTATCGAAATAATCACTCACCTCTCCGTCGGTACCTCAGTCAGTGTACTGAGGCTGGGGGAGGTGGTGATCGATCTTCCACGGCCGCCATTAGAGCCTCACAACCCGGACATGTGATTGATGACGTCACATCCCACACGACCAATCGGGTACAAGGACTACAAGATGACGTCATCGGACGCATTTCTGTAGTCCAAAAGCATTCAAAGTTCGTAAGAGAAGCTTTATTTAACATCTATTATTACTCTTCACTTGTTTACCGAGTCTTTATGAAGCTATGTCTGCTCATGACTGGTGATAGTATTGTAGAGTGGGTGAGGATCTTCGAGATTGATAGACTTATGTTTCAATAGACAAACTTATTTTTTATGTGAGCATCTGGAGCCGCGGAAAGGAAAAAAGAGAAATATTGAAATATTCAAGATGATCCATCACCTCTCCATCGGTGTTTTAGTCAGTATACTGAGGCTAGGAGAGGTGGTGATCGATCCTCCACGGCCGCCATTAGAGCCTCACAATCCGACATGTGATCTATGGCATCAGAAAAAAACGTAGCCAATCGGGTGCAAGGACTACGAAATGACGTCATCAGACGCATTTCTGTAGTCAAAAAACCTTCAAAGTTCGTGAAAAAAGGTTGTGAAAAAAGCTTATGAAAACAGCTTTATTGAGTATATATTACTCATCCTCAGTGATTATTGGAGTCATAGTGAAGCTGTTTTTCCTAATGACTAGTGATAGTGTAATACAATACGTAAGGAGCAGTGGATGTTGGAAACTGACAATACTGTTATTTAATGTAATTGTTTTTCTAAAGCTTTCATAGCGTTGTCCAAGGGATATCATCATTCAATCCCTGCTTGTCAGTTTTCAATTTAAACACCCATCTCTGTTTTTTAAGAAAGAGAAATTTAGTTTTGTCATTAACATGTGGTGGTATGACCGGTTTCTCTAAAACAGTCCAATAAAATTCTTCTGCCTTGTGATTCTTGTCCAGAAAATGCCTGGTAAGTTTTGTGTTGGATTTTTTACAACGGAAGGTGCTCTTGTGTTCAAGCATCGCTGTCGCACCTTCCTAGTTGTCATGCCTACATAACGCTCTTTACAGGGGCATTCAATAAGGTACACCAAATGGTCACTGTTACAGTTGGAAAAGTGTGTTTGTGTCCATGGTTTCTGTGTGCCAATATCAACAGTTTTCGATTGTTTGGTTTGGGGACACATAGAACAATTGCCACATGGAAAATGCCCTTGAACAGGAGGTAAGTCCCAGAGAGTGTTGGGCATACTCGGTTTGATGTTTGGTCTGGTATGTACTAGAACGTCGCGGAGATTGCGTCCTCTCTTAAAGGAAAAAAAGGGGAGAGGAATTTGTTCTTTTTTAGTGTTTAGGAATCGCCAACTCTTGCGAATACACTTCTGTAATCCATTACTCAAAGTACTGAAGGTGTTGACACAAGTCATGCGCCCCAGCGGCGGCTTTAGAATTTTAGGTTCAAGCAGGGCCTCTCTATGATTGTTAGAAGCCCTCGGGTGCTGACTGTCGAACCTAAGTAAAGAGTTGCATGCCATGGGTTTGCGGAACAGTTCACTGGCCAAACCTGAGGGGGTCACAAAAATAGAAAGATCTAGAAAAGAAATTCTAGATTTGCTCATCTGTAGAGTAAATCTCAGGTAGTTGTTTTGCATGGTAAGCCATACATGGAACGCTCTTAATGATTCCTCCTCTCCTCTCCAAACCAACAAAATGTCGTCGATATATCGTTTCCAAAATATTATCGACTCATGAAACGGGTTGGTGGCGGTGAGGACATGGTTTTCTTCAAACCTATGTACATACAAATTAGCCAAGCTGGGCGCATAAACACTGCCCATGCTTGTGCCAGACACCTGGAGGTAGTAAGTCTCCTCAAATTGAAAGAAATTCTCTTTCATGGTCAAGTAGGCCAAGGTCATGATGAAGTTGACAGGGGTAATTGAATTCAATTCCGTGTGATCTAAGATTTCCGCAATAGTCTCTAGCGTTTCGTCATGAGGTATAGAGGTGTAAAGTGATTCGACATCTAGAGATACTAAGATGTCAAGATCAGGATTGAAATCCACAGTGGGCAAGAGTCTCAGTTCATCTTTTGTATCTAATAAGTAAGTAGGCATTTTCTGTACTATCGGGCGCAGGAAGAAGTCTACAAAAGTAGATAGAGGTTCCAAACAGGAGCCGATTCCCGATATTATCGGTCTCCCTGGTGGTGGCCTCTGGACTTTATGTATTTTTGGGAGGATATAGAAGTAAGGCATGACAGGATGGATGGTCTGTGGTCTGTAAATAAATGGATTCCTGGCTGGTAATCCATCTTTCAGTCAAAGCCTCCTCCACTGCATCCTTAATGATACCACTAACTCTAGGAGTAGGATCTTCCTTCAGAGGGCGATAACATCCCCTATCGCTAAGCTGTCGAAGACACTCTGCCCGATACATTTCAGTATCCATCAGGACAGTGGCACCGCCTTTGTCCGCAGGCTTGATGGTGATGGACTGATCGTTAGCCAGAGCTGTCAAAGCCTTAAGCTCTTTCATCGGAATATTTCTAAATGAATGCTTCTTATTTTCAACACATAGAAGTTGTACCTCCTCCAGTACAGCTCTTTCAAATGCCAACACCTGTGGTGGTATTGTGTGTGAAGGAGGATTGAAATTGGATCGATTCTTAAGGCCTGTGTTGGTCTGGTCCATCTGGCTATCAAGGGATATCTTGTCTTTGAAAAAATGGTGAAGTCGTACTTTGCGAAAAAACTGAGCTAGCTCCCCATGTACAATAAAATCATCGCCTTTGTTTGTAGTCACAAAACCTAGGCCCCTGTTGAGGACCGACACTTCATCTGGTGTAAGTATTTTTTAACTCAAATTAACAATTGAGTCCTGTCTTACAGGCCCCCTCACGTCTGTCCCTGATTCTGCCCCTGATTGGTTTTGGAGCGAGTCCCTATCTGGTTGGGAGTAGTAGAGGGCAAGTTCCAATGTACTTGTGCTGGTATTCGGGGGTTCTGAGGATTCCGGCGTCGGCCGCGGAATCTGCCTTGGCCGACCCCTAAACAATGCTGCTGAGGGAATTCAGGTTGATATATCTGCCAAGGATTTGGTGTTTGAAGAGGAGCTGGGGGAAAACCCCAGGGAGTGGGCGGCCACCATTGTTGGAAAGAGGGGCCATTGTACCCTCTCCTTGAAGCTCTCATCCCTCTGCCTCTTTATTGGTATTGACCTACCTTGGTCAATACCAATACAGAGGCAGAGGGATGAGAGCTTCAAGGAGAGGGTACAATGGCCTACCTTGGTCAATACCAATACAGAGGCAGAGGGATGAGAGCTTCAAGGAGAGGGTACAATGGCCCCTCTTTCCAACAATGGTGGCCACCCACTCCCTGGGGTTTTCCCCCAGCTCCTTTTCAAACACCAAATCCTTGGTAGATATATCAACCTGAATTCCCTCAGCAGCATTTTTTAGGGGTCGGCCAAGGCAGATTCCGCGGCCGACGCCGGAATCCGCAGAACCCCCGAATACCAGCACAAGTACATTGGAACTTGCCCTCTACTACTCCCAACCAGATAGGGACTCGCTCCAAAACCAATCAGGGGCAGAATCAGGGACAGACGTGAGGGGGCCTGTAAGACAGGACTCAATTGTTAATTTGAGTTCAAAAATACTTACACCAGATGAAGTGTCGGTCCTCAACAGGGGCCTAGGTTTTGTGACTACAAACAAAGGCGATGATTTTACTGTACATCGGGAGCTAGCTCAGTTTTTTCGCAAAGAACGACTTCACCATTTTTTCCAAGACAAGATATTCCTTGATAGCCAGATGGACCAGACCAACACAGGCCTTAAGAATCGATCCAATTTCAATCCTCCTTCACACACAATACCACCACAGGTGTTGGCATTTGAAAGAGCTGTACTGGAGGAGGTACAACTTCTATGTGTTGAAAATAAGAAGCATACATATAGAAATATTCCGATGAAAGAGCTTAAGGCTTTGACAGCTCTGACTAACGATCAGTCCATCACCATCAACCCTTCGGACAAAGGCGGTGCCACTGTCCTGATGGATACTGAAATGTATCGGGCAGAGTGTCTTCGACAGCTTAGCGATAGGGGATGTTATCGCCCTCTGAAGGAAGATCCTACTCCTAGAGTTAGTGGTATCATTAAGGATGCAGTGGAGGAGGCATTGACTGAAGGATGGATTACCAGTCAGGAATCCATTTATTTACAGACCATCCATCCTGTCATGCCTTACTTCTATATCCTCCCAAAAATACATAAAGTCCAGAGGCCACCACCAGGGAGACCAATAATATCAGGAATCGGCTCCTGTTTGGAACCTCTATCTACTTTTGTAGACTTCTCCCTGCGCCCGATAGTACAGAAAATGCCTACTTACTTATTAGATACAAAAGATGTACTGAGACTCTTGCCCACTGTGGATTTCAATCCTGATCTTGACATCTTAATATCTCTAGATGTCGAATCACTTTACACCTCTATACCTCAAGACGAAACGCTAGAGACTATTGCGGAAATCTTAGATCACACGGAATTGAATTCAATTACCCCTGTCAACTTCATCATGACCTTGGCCTACTTGGCCATGAAAGAGAATTTCTTTCAATTTGAGGAGACTTACTACCTCCAGGTGTCTGGCACAAGCATGGGCAGTGTTTATGCGCCCAGCTTGGCTAATTTGTATGTACATAGGTTTGAAGAAAACCATGTCCTCACCGCCACCAACCCGTTTCATGAGTCGATAATATTTTGGAAACGATATATCAACGACATTTTGTTGGTTTGGAGAGGAGATGAGGAATCATTAAGAGCATTCCATGTATGGCTTAACATGCAAAACAACTACCTGAGATTTACTCTAGAGATGAGCAAATCTAGAATTTCTTTTCTAGATCTTTCTATTTTTGTGACACCCTCAGGTTTGGCCAGTGAACTGTTCCGCAAACCCATGGCATGCAACTCTTTACTGAGGTTCGACAGTCAGCACCCGCGAGCGCTAAGGGAAAATCTTCCCTTTGGTCAGTTTTTGCGTGCGAGGCGCAACTGTTCCTCTCTTGATTTGTATAAACATCATGCTGCAAATTTGAGCAAGCAGTTGCATGACAAAATGTATCCTCATCAATTGGTGAAAAGAGCCTGTAAGAGGGTTTCTAACAATCATAGAGAGGCCCTGCTTGAACCTAAAATTCTAAAGCCGCCGCTGGGGCGCATGACTTGTGTCAACACCTTCAGTACTTTGAGTAATGGATTACAGAAGTGTATACGCAAGAATTGGCGATTCCTAAACACTAAAAAAGAACAAATTCCTCTCCCCCTTTTTTCCTTTAAGAGAGGGCGCAATCTCCGCGACGTTCTAGTACATACCAGACCAAACATCAAACCGAGTATGCCCAACACTCTCTGGGGCTTACCTCCTGTTCAAGGGCATTTTCCGTGTGGCAATTGTTCTATGTGTCCCCAAACCAAACAATCGAAAACTGTTGATATTGGCACACAGAAACCATGGACACAAACACACTTTTCCAACTGTAACAGTGACCATTTGGTGTACCTTATTGAATGCCCCTGTAAAGAGCGTTATGTAGGCATGACAACTAGGAAGGTGCGACAGCGGATGCTTGAACACAAGAGCACCTTCCGTTGTAAAAAATCCAACACCAAACTTACCAGGCATTATCTGGACAAGAATCACAAGGCAGAAGAATTTTATTGGACTGTTTTAGAAAAACCGGTCATACCACCACATGTTAATGACAAAACTAAATTTCTCTTTCTTAAGGAACAGAGATGGGTGTTTAAATTGAAAACTGACAAGCAGGGATTGAATGATGATATCCCTTGGACAACGCTATGAAAGCTTTAGAAAAACAATTACATTAAATAACAGTATTGTCAGTTTCCAACATCCACTGCTCCTTACGTATTGTATTACACTATCACTAGTCATTAGGAGATACAGCTTCACTATGACTCCAATAATCACTGAGGATGAGTAATATATACTCAATAAAGCTTTTTTCATAAGCTTTTTTCACAACCTTTTTTCACGAACTTTGAAGGTTTTTTGACTACAGAAATGCGTCCGATGACGTCATTTCCTAGTCCTCGCACCCGATTGGCTAAGTTTGTATCTGATGCCATAGATCACATGTCGGGTTGTGAGGCTCTAATGGCGGCCGTGGACGATCGATCACCACCTCTCCTAGCCTCAGTATACTGACTAAAACACCGACGGAGAGGTGATGGATCATCTTGAATATTTCAATATTTCTCTTTTTCCTTTCCGCGGCTCCAGATGCTCACATAAAAAATAAGTTTGTCTATTGAAACATAAGTCTATCAATCTCGAAGATCCTCACCCACTCTACAATACTATCACCAGTCATGAGCAGACATAGCTTCATAAAGACTCGGTAAACAAGTGAGGAGTAATAATATATGTTAAATAAAGTTTCTCTTACGAACTTTGAATGCTTTTGGACTACAGAAATGCGTCCGATGACGTCATCTTGTAGTCCTTGTACCCGATTGGTCGTGTGGGATGTGACTTCATCAATCACATGTCCGGGTTGTGAGGCTCTAATGGCGGCCGTGGAAGATCGATCACCACCTCCCCCAGCCTCAGTACACTGACTGAGGTACCGACGGAGAGGTGAGTGATTATTTCAATTGTTTCTTCCTTTTTGCGGTACTAGACGCCTGGTCCTCGGCCCCCGGGCATTAGACAGTTTTAGATCGGCATCTGTTTGAAATTTTGAAATTATCTTTACCGATCATGTACTGTAAGAACTACAACTTAGGAGCTTTCCACGGACAATTGGTTAGTTCTGAAATTCAAGTTTTACCAAGAGATCGATAACCTTCTCCTGTGATGCTTCATGATCTTACCTTGGGAAACCATAATCGGTATATGCTAGTATTGGCAGATTATGTGATTAGGCAGCTACCCTGAATTTAAAGCTCAGCGTCACAGTCAGCCATCATGTGTTGGCATTTTTTGTCTTCTACACTACTGAGCAGTACTTCAGGGGTACTATTAAGATATACTTCTAAAGGAAGTATCTTGGCTAGAATATTTGGTCAGCTGTGTCTATCTGGTTTCTGGCAAATCTTCACTGAGCAGGGTAATATGTACAGAATGGCCGGTCTTGGCTTACTTGTGAGTTTGATTCACGGACTGTTCCTGTATGTTTTTACTATAGGGCGGTGCCTCCTTGACCTGAGTCTGAGCCAGGTGAGGTGAGGCTCATACCTCACACAGGACAGGTGAGTGGACGTCAATTCAATGTATTTGATGGCTATCATCGAGCACTATAGAGGCTATAGGTTTATGGGACACACTTACAGAGTCTCTTTATCCTTACAGGTATGAATATCCATCCTTCCTGTATAGAGGTATTGTGAAATATCACTAGTTCACTCACTGTGATAATTATATGTTTTCATGTTTTGTCTATATTTGTTTCACTTTTTCAAATAGCACTATTATGCAGTAGCTCTCAACTTAAGGTCCTGATGAAAGCTGTGGTTATTTGACCCGCAACGGCTGAAACTAGTAGACCAAGTACATCCGGCAGATTTGTTACATGCCGACACCCATTTTATTAAGATCAACAGTAGTCATTAATAAAGGTCAATGGACTGCTGTGTAATCTTTTTTAACTTCACCTTACATAGATATTTTTTTGCACTGCATTAGACTGTTTCGGTCAGTATATCCTCTTGGACAATTAGGCTATCAATCTGTCTTTTTCTTCCTTCATTGGTCTCTTACAACACCTACTTCACCGGTCTCTGGCTTGCTGCCAGTAGAGCAGAGGTGACAGGGGTACCTTTGGAGTTCCAAATGATGACACTGGCCATTAAGGGCAGTTGATGGAAATCCTTTTTTCCTTTTCCCCTACTCTGGGTTTCTACTGTCATGGAGTTGCATTTGTTGTAGCTATGCCAGTGATCACCATTAGTTAGGTGATCACCATTGTAACCTGTTCCTCTAGCCTCCCATAGTTTATCACTTTTTTTGGTTCGTCAGACTACCAGGTTATTTGTGTACTGTTACAACTATTACAATGACAAAGGTCAAATGTCAGGCTATGACTTCAGACACATTTCTGCTTATTCAGACACTGGAGTGTACATTTATTTCTCTGTCTGCAAAGTGAGAAGATTTTTTTATGAGTGATCTAGGTGACAAACCTACCTGGGTGCAGGAAACCAATAGAGAAACTGCAGGATGTCAGATTTTTCAAATACTCAGTTAAATATCAGCAAATGAACTATATTTCAAATTATATTATACCAGCAATTAGAGGAGCACACATTAAGCACTTTTTTGTAAGTCTGAAGTGTTGCAGAAACAAAGATTTTAGTAGGTTCAAAACAAATCCAGGCTGTTGTACTTAACCCTTTTTGCAGGCTCACCCCAGAACTTTTTGACTTCCTCCCGTATTTCTTTCTGACTGTTTTTTGTTGGTTTTATGACTCTGGGCACTTTACCCATGCTGGCCAGTGTTAAAGTGCATGTGCTCTAACTTGTACACATGGTAACATTTGTCTACACCTGTTTGGCATATTTAATTTACCTGTAAGTCCCTTGTACAGTGGTGTCTCATATACGGAGGACCTGTAAATGATGTGCTCTATTGGGCTTGCAGCGCTGCTTGCATTACCCACCGAAGTAGCCTTTCAAACCTGTCTCAGGCCTCTGCAGCTGCAGCCCTGCACATACAGTTTACTGCTGCAGTGATGTGGCATGTAAAGTGGTTGCCACATCTGAAATTCCCCTTTTACTACATATAAGTCACCCCTAAGGTACGTCCTAGCTAGCCCTATGGGCAGGGTGCTGTGTAGGTAAAAGGTAGGACATGTGCCTTAACTGTGTGGCATGTCCTGGTGGTGACAACAGCCTGTTTGATTTCTCACTGCTGTGAGGTTGCTCTCTGATAGAGTTGCATTGGGGATTCCCTGATATGTTCTTCAGTGGTAATTTCTAATATGAAGGGGTCACATGGCGATATTTGATATATTTGGACTAGTAGTGATACATCCTCTTATTGGTGAAAGCGGATTTGTGATTACTATTTTAGAAATGCCACTTTTAGAAGTGAGCATTTCTGTGTGTTGATGAGTATTTGTGCTCTGCCTGGATGGGTATTCACCATTTGGTTTAGACTGACAGGAGGGAGGGGATGTGCATTCACTCTAGACAGTCACAAGAGGGGTTGAGGTGTGTCCTGCCTTTCCTGGGTGACTCAGCACTAGGCTGAATAGACATTGGCTGCATATAGAGTGGCAGAAGGAGTTACCCTAACACCTGAATAGGCCTGTTCTGAATTTAGAGTAGTAGGAGGAGTTGCACCTGCACCTGAATAGGGCTGTGTCTGCCTTCTACAATGCTGTCCAAACCCCCTGGAGTGTGTCTGGGACAAGTGAAAATAGTCAACACAGCAGGTCAGCAGTTCCCCCCAGAACAAATTATTTTTGACTCTAAGTACAGGGGCTGTGACATCACACACAAAGCTAGACACTGCATTGGACTTGTAACCAGATGCTGCTGGGCTGCCAGCCTGAACCTCCTTAGGACTGAATTACTCTGGAGTGCTGACCTGCTGCCTATTGGGCTGAAATAAGGACTGCCACTTTGCTCTGGTACCCTTGTGCTGGCCTGCCTGGCTGCACCCTGCTGGTGTGTCCCTAGTGCTCTCCCAGGAGTGCTACTATGCCCCTAGCCCTTGCAAACTTGAGCACTGTATTTTTTTCCATCTGAGAAAGGAAGCCTACAGATCGCTTTTTGCTGGAAGGGAGCGTATGGTAAGTGCTTGACTTAACAAATTTAAAATGCTTTGGGAGTTGTCATCTGCCTCCCAGCCTGTGGAGTGCCGTACTTGGCCATTTCTCCTGGTTTATTTCAAAGCAACACATGCATAGCCCTGTTGCTGTGTAACTGAGAGAGTCGTGGGATCATTCTGCGCACCCCCCCCCTTTGTTTGAAAGAAGAGCTTCAAAGTCATCCTACCGTGAGCAGGGCCCGGCGAGGAAGGCCGCACCCGCCCTTTACAATACCTTTTGGGGAGAGAAGGTGATCCCTCTGGTGCCACCGTAATCCTTTTAATTTGTTTCATCTGCAGCCAGGGCTCTGCTAGGTAACCCCGGAATGCAAACCAACTCCAATGTCCAAGGGAGGCGGGGCCCAACCACAGAGGAATACTGGAGCCTCGCGGGATCCAATCTGCTGCCTCCCGCCTGAAAAGGGGCTGTTTTCAGAGACAGCCAGCGAAAAAACCCCAGTGGCCTTCCGCTTCCCAACAGAAGCTGCGAGGAGGTTCTTGCACTCAGAGCGCTGTTTTCATTAAGGAGCCTGTTTGGGGAAGAGGCGGAGACGCTGCCTGTGTCTCAGCACCAGAGGCACCGGACCCCGTGCATCAGTCAAGGAATCCATATGACAGCTCGGGGTCCACAGCTCCTGAGGGGGAGCCGTGTAAGTCTGTTTCTCACCTTCCCTGTGTGGTGAACTCATTAGGGGAAATTCTGGTGTTGGCCACTCTCGCTGTTATTAAGGAGTGAGTGGTCTGAGGGGACAGCCTTAGCCTGGAATGGTGTGTTTGCATAGCATGGCTTGTCCCTTTCCCGTAGTGGCATGTTTCTCATCAAGCCCCACATTCCCTGGGCAGCTGCACTTCATAACGTTCCAGTGGGGGACCAAGTGAGGCCTCCCAACCTCCCTCCCCAGTCCCGAGGTGCCGTGAGGAGGAATGCCTGTACCCCTGCTACCGCATCATACCTTGTAGAGGCCCAGGAGCACTGTGCCCTATAGGTTTAGGGTGAACTGGCCATGCGGGTTACGTACAGAATTCTCTTAGGCCATGATGAGGTGATGTGTATATGTTCGCACCACCCGTCTAACCCATGTGCGGTTTACAGTATATGCAGTTGCAGCTCAGACCCTGATATTATGATTTATGTAATTTTGCCTTGCATTTGATAGGATAATGAGTATCCCTTCAGGACCTGCATAATACATAGAGTGTAGTGATGGTGTTTTCATAACGTGTGCACCCTATGAGTACTTGAGTGCACTAATTTATAATGTTATGACCATTGCCTTATGGAAAAGTGATTTGTGATCTATGTGATGTCATGACAAGTGCCAATGGGCACAGTGATGTATGTGATTATGGTCTAATGTGTTTTATGAGTGATACAAAGGATATTTTTATATAACCTTCTGTGGAGTCTCTTTTTGTGGTGTGCCTTGTGTGTCACTGGTGTGTGTGCGTGTGTGTGTGTGTGTGCGTGTGTGTGTGTGTGTGTGTGTGCTGTGCAAACGCTTTATACATTGCCTCTGGCCTAAGCCTGACTGCTCTGCCAAGCTACCAACGGGGTGAGCAGGGGTTATCCTGTGTGTGTAACTCCCTTATCCTGACTAGAGTGGTGAGTTCTTCCTTGCTTAGGTGCATACCCTAGCCAAACAGAAACCCCATTTCTAACGTAGGCACTTTACCAGGTAATGCACAAACGATAAACATTCGCTGCAACCCGTATTCCACATAATATTATTTTTGCACTATATAGTTTTACAAATAAAACTGCATGTCTATGACAATTTATTGGAAATTTAAACTGAAAATATACTGTCTACAAACAACAGTGTGCTACCTCGCCAGCATTCCAAAATACACCACAAGCTACACACTACACACTCTCCTGCTAATGGGTGTGGCACATTTATACACTTGTTTTTTGTATGACGCTTGGATTTTTCACAATCCCTATGACTTTGGTGATATAACAATAATGGCAGTACCCCCACTCAGAAAATTGCTCCAGCGCCTCCACCTGTATGTGTGTGGTATTATTATATTATGAACACAGACACAGCAGTAAACAGCTGCACAGGGTCAACGGTAAGGATACAATCAACAAGTGATGTGAGACATAGCTGGATTATGGACTATTACTGCATCATGATCAAATGTTCTATTATAGTATTATTCCCTCCTGCCTAATACCCGGTCTTTTTGTTAATGGATCTCACACTGCAACTGGCAGAGCTGTTTCCATGTTAATGAAGGTTCATAAAAAACCTTTACACATGCAAAAGCTAAAATAATTGACATTATTGTAACTTGTTTTGGAAGGTGCAACCAGGCCTGGTCAGTGCCAGATTTTGCTTGCAACACTATTAATTATGAAACTTTTATAGACAAAAATGCTGATTTTGAATCAGGTGTTATTGGGTAATCTCATGAATTCTGGAGAAAGTGTGAAATCCAGACGAAAGTCCAGATGTGAAATTGGGTTACTGGTTGAGGAGGTGAAACCTTTCTCAAGTAGCAACCAAAATTGTTCTCAGGGTGGAGTCACAAGTAACCCTAAATTAACCTGTGCCCAACTTTAGGGAAGCTTGGTGCAGAGCAGTCAGGCATAACTCAGAGGTGATGTGGAAAGTATTTGCACAACACATCAACAGTAGCAAAGTGAAACAACACTAAAATAGGATCTCACCCCAGGTTAGAAAAATAGAGTCATTTATAATAATTAAAAAACTAGAACAAAATGACTAAACTCCTATCAATAGAGCCAGAGATATGCAAGTTTAAAGATTTCAGTGAAAATAGTCAGCACAGCAGGTCAGCAGTCCTTCAGAACAGCAGTCCAGTAGAGTGGCAGTCCTTTTGCAGGACAGCAGTTCAGCTTTCTGGCAGAGTATCTACAGGAGAAAGAATGAAACCTGTGGTTTGTACTATGCTCAATAATATCAGCAATATTTACTAAGACCAGATGATGTAAAGGAAAACTAGTTTCTAAGCTAGTCCTCAGGTATCACATCATGGTGTGATCAAAAAGTAATTATACAACACTTTCCATCTTTGTATATCCACATAATACTCAAATCTAACAGGTAAACAAGGCCACCAGAGATGTAAAAATTATAAACACAATTTATTAAAATACCTCCCTGTCAGGGTTACAATCTAGAAAATACAATTAAAATATATTCACGTAAGTGAACCAATCTAAAAAAGTCAAAGGACAAAGGTCGACGCTGCGTTTCGGTGTTTGTTTGTAGTGTTTACACCTTCTTCAGGACACTTTGACAGTTCAAACATAGTCTGACGTTACGAAGTTTCTCTGTTTATCAATTAGAGAACTTCTGAAGATAACCGGATGTCTGTATACCATCTGTTTCTTCTATTTGTACCTGGTATCAATTCACGGAAATAGGTTAAAAAACACGGAGGAGCCACCGGACTTTTCTCTCGGCTCGAGTTTTTGGCGGGATAGCCTTAGGTCCTTTTCTGAATTTAGGATCCCACAGCTATATGTCCGTTTTCATATCACTGTGTTAAGATTTGTTGATTGTGTTGCATCACCTTTGAAATTGTGGTCGGCCTCCCTGCTCCTCCGTGTTTCGTGTCATCCGAATAAGTCTTATTCGGATGACACGAAACACGGAGGAGCAGGGAGGCCGACCACAATTTCAAAGGTGATGCAACACAATCAACAAATCTTAACACAGTGATATGAAAACGGACATATAGCTGTGGGATCCTAAATTCAGAAAAGGACCTAAGGCTATCCCGCCAAAAACTCGAGCCGAGAGAAAAGTCCGGTGGCTCCTCCGTGTTTTTTAACCTATTTCCGTGAATTGATACCAGGTACAAATAGAAGAAACAGATGGTATACAGACATCCGGTTATCTTCCGAAGTTTTCTAATTGATAAACAGAGAAACTTCGTAACGTCAGACTATGTTTGAACTGTCAAAGTGTCCTGAAGAAGGTGTAAACACTACAAACAAACACCGAAACGCAGCGTCGACCTTTGTCCTTTGACTTTTTTAGATTGGTTCACTTACGTGAATATATTTTAATTGTATTTTCTAGATTGTAACCCTGACAGGGAGGTATTTTAATAAATTGTGTTTATAATTTTTACATCTCTGGTGGCCTTGTTTACCTGTTAGATTTGAGTATTATGTGGATATACAAAGATGGAAAGTGTTGTATAATTACTTTTTGATCACACCATGATGTGATACCTGAGGACTAGCTTAGAAACTAGTTTTCCTTTACATCATCTGGTCTTAGTAAATATTGCTGATTTTATTGAGCATAGTACAAACCACAGGTTTCATTCTTTCTGCTGCATCTCCCCCCTACCTGTGTTTATAACCAGGGGAACCTTCCATTTGTTTAGAAGAGTATCTACAGGTACTGAAGAGTTGGTGTCTGAGGTTCAATATTTAGACCTGGTGCTATTCCTCTGAAGGGCGAAATCAGCTTCCAGAGGTTTTCCTTTGAAGTCCCCATGCACCCTCTCTTCACTGTCGTTGCTCAAGACTAACTAAAGAGGGTATGCAGCCCTTTGTGTGGAGGCAGAACACAGTCTATTCAAGACTAAGTAGGGAGGCTCCCATCCTGACAGTGATGGCCCATCCAGGCACGCCTACGCTCTCTATTGTGTGTGGCTGTCTAGGAGGAATACACAAAGCCCAACTGTCAGCTACGTCTACTATGTGAGCCAGAGAGTGGCTACAGGCACTAAACGGCGAAGACAGGAACATGCATACTGTCTAAAAGTAACATTTTCAAAATTGTAATTTAAAAACTGACTTTACTATGAGATAGAAGTTTTCATTACAGTCCTAAAGACACCAAACATTATTTGGTTGCCTGCTCCTAATTGGAAATAACAGCTTAATTGTTGTGATGAGGTAACTCCAATGTTATTGTATGGGAGAGGAAGGTTTCACAGCTAGGACATGTAAAACTTAAAAGCGCATGACCTACTTTTTAAATGCACAGCACCCTGCCCTATGGGTTGTCCAGGGCCTAACCAAGTTGTGGCTAATATGCATTAAAAAGCCATGTCAAACTGGCAGTATAAAACCTGCACTCGCAGGCTGCAATGGCAGGCTTGAGACATGTTTAAAGGGGCTACTTAAGTGGATGGCACAATCAGTATTGCAGACTCACTAGTAGCATTTGATGTAGAGGCCCTGGATACATGCAGCACCACTTTACTAGTAAACGAAATATGCCATTTGGAGATATGCCAATGTTACCATGTTTTAAGAAATGAGCGTATGCACTGTAACACTGGTTAGTAGTGGTAAAGTGTGCAGAGTACTAATACCAGCAAAAAGTAGATCAGCAGAAATGGAGGAGGAAGGCAAAAAGTCTAACTGACAGGTCTAACAGTTCACTGGTGACATTTTTTCTATATAGCAATAATATGCTCGAGGAAATTCCACAAGTGCATTTTCCATGGGCAAGTGTGTTTGCATTGCTATACACCACCGCTCTATCCCCGGTGGTCTTTCCTGAACTGCTTAGGCAGATCCAATCAGCATACAGGATATCTTTTTTTTTTTTTTTAAACATTTTTATTTAAAGGTGACACAAGCATTTTAAACACATACAAACTATTTCGTTTAACAAAAATTTCCAAAATCAGCGTAAATATTACAAGAAGCAGTGAAAGAAGAAAGAAAAAGAAAGAATGGAATGAGTAAATGAAATTACAAAATAGTAAAAAAGAAACAGGGCTCAATTTCACATTAGTTCAGTTCACAAGTAGGAAACAAGCAGCCCCAAATTCTATCTATTTTAACCAGTGCTTTAGCACCTCTTTTCCTAGCTAACAGTAGTTCCATATGATGTATCTCTGTCACCAAGCACCACCATTCATTTGCATGAGGTGATTGTTCCACTATCCATGCTCGAGCTATGACCAGCCTTGCACATGCTAATAGAATAAAAATTAGGTCTTGAAATGGAGAAGAGTTAAGTTGCAAGCCTAAAAGGATCATGTCTGATGATAATGGTACCTCGATTAGGTGTTTTGATCTCAGAATATTTTCTATGCCGTCCCAGAATGAAGTAAGAACAGGGCATAGAACCAGCATATGCTCTAAATCAGTAGCCTGAGTATGACACTTTGGGCATTTGGTACGATCGTTGAAAACGTTGTTGGGGACCCATTTACTTATTTGTAAAGGGGTATAGTAAAGTTGACATATCGTTTTGTATGCTTGGAGTTTTAAGCTTGAAGAGTGGATTAATGTATCAATTTTGTTTAAAAAAGAGGAAATGTCATTTGAACTAATACCGGTCGTAAACCGTAGAGCCTATTTCTGTGCTAATTTGGGACAATCATCTATCTTGCCTTCAATAAAGCATTTATATCCTTGACTAATAGTATTTTTCTTGTTCCCCAATCCTTTATACATGCACAGCCATAAGTCTGAATCAACAATCTCTTTAAGGTTTAATTTCCCTATAAGGAAGTCGCGTATTTGTATATACTTAAAATAAGTATTTGCAGGTAATTTATATAATAGCCTAAGTGTATCAAAATCCAAGAAACCTGATGACCCATATAGGTCCCCCAATCTTACTATGCCTCGGTTCGCCCATATTTTACATCCTGAATCACTAAAAATACTTGGTAATCCCGGATTATTCCAAAGGGTTAAAAGAGAATGATAGAATGATGCTTTATTCTGGGTCATTACTATCTTCCATATGCTGATTATATCTTTCGCAGTCTTGAACTTAACTCTTTTAAAATAGTTCGGGTCATTATTACTGGCCAAAAATTGTAAGGAATCTAATCCTAACATAAATTGGTGGAAGAAATATGGATTACTAGAATTAAACAAGCTCTGTAACCGTCCCAAAAATTATGCAAAATAGTACATTCTGAAATCCGGAAAGTTAAGCCCTCCTTTAATGAAAGGTAGTTTCAAGGAAGAAAGTGCTCTGCGATTCTTTTTAAAGCCCCATATAAAACTGCCCAATAAGCCGTCAAGTTTCCTAAAAAATATTGTATTTATCTTCAAAGGAATGCATCTAAGTAAGTATAAAAATGTTGGCAAAATATTCATTTTAATAAGATTAATTCGCCCAATAAGGTTTAAAGGCACCTTATGCCATTTTTTAAGGAGAGCCTGAGTGTCTTTTAGTAAAGCATCATAGTTCAATGCCATTATATCCTTGATATTAGATGTTATCTTGATACCTAAATAGGTAGCAGCGTGGCATATTCCCGTTACTGGTATCTGTGGTTTATAATTGGCTATAATTTGAGTCTTGCCTAGATTTAACTTGTATCCAGAAACTTCACCAAATGCATCTGCTTCTTTGATAATTCCTGCCATAGCTTCCAACACATCAGTAGTATAAACTGCCAAATCATCCGCGTAAGCAGTAATTTTAAGCGATCTTGTCCCAGATGTAAATGGTTTTATCAACATCTGCTCTTGTATAGCATTAATAAAAGGTTCCATGGCAAGAGCAAATAATAAAGGTGAAAGCGGGCATCCCTGCCGGGTCCCTCTCAAAATTAAAAATTTAGAAGAAAGTAAACAATCGTACCCAATTACAGCATTAGGGCAGTCATAAAGTGCTTGAATTTTAGTTAAAAATTTAGTTTTAAACCCAATTTCTTTAAGAATTACCCAGAGATAATCCCACCCCACTCGGTCGAAAGCTTTTTCAGCGTCGAGGAATATCATTCCGAGTGGGGAGGGATTAGTGGCTGCTATGTCAAACAGAGTAATAGCCGTGTTTACGTGTTGGGTTGTATCTCTGCCTACTACAAAGCCATGCTGATGTTCACTAATCAACTTAGGCATGAGGGGGGAAAGTCTTGTGGCAATTAGTTTAGCGAATACCTTGGCATCGGCATTAATCAAGGAGATAGGGCGGTAAGACCCGCATTCCATAGGTGGTTTGTTCTTTTTTAAAAAAAATATAATTTTAGCAGTGTTCCAAGAGGTCGGGGCCCTATCTGTTGTACTTATCTGATTAATAACTGAGCAAAATATTGGAAGTAATTCCTCGCAACATATTTTATGAATTTCAATCGGCAAGGTGTCATCCCCCGCAGCCTTCCCAGAGGGAAGAGAGAAGATAGCTGTTTTTAGTTCTTCCTTAGTGAAATCTTTTTTCCAGTTCTTCCATATCTACTATATCCTTCTCTAGCCGCCAATTGTTTCTAATGTAATTTTCCACTATCACCGTAGGGGGGATGCCCTCTGGGGTGTATAATTTAGTATAGTATTCTTCAAATTGTTGCAATATCTGCTCTGGACTAGTATAATTAATACCATTTGCGCCTTCTATGCTCTTGATTAAAGAAGTAGATCTATCGTCAGCGATTTTATAAGCGAGGATTTTACCTATTCTATCGCCGCTCTCGTATTGCGAGAATTTATATTTATGTAGTTTAGTCGTAACTTTATCTCTTAAAAATTTCTTGGTCTCGCATCGTAACGTTATCAGCTTAAGTTCTAGTTTAGCTTTGTTTAGGTTATGAGAAGCCCCCGCGCCTTCTTTTCTGGTAATTTCTGCCATATGTTCTTCTAGCCCCCTTATCCTTGATGTAATACAACGGATCTCTTCCTTACGATTGGCATTCTGTTGGATAATAAACTGTTGGGCGAAACCTCTGATGCTAGCTTTACAACAGTCCCAAACTGAGGTAACTTTAGCCGTATCAATATTAAACTCTAGAAATTCTTTTATGTGTTCTTTCAAAAGAGAAATAAACCTAGGATTAGATATCAGATGTCTGGGAAAGGAGAATAACCTAGGTTCTGTCTTTTTAGATACGATCTTGAAGATTACCATTATAGGGTTGTGATCAGATGTTACCTTTGGGCAAATCTCCATTTTACAGCCTTCCAAAATATGGTTCGTTGCCCAAGCCATATCTATACGCGAGTACATTTTATGTGGTATTGAATGGTAAGTATATCCTGCAAGCATAGGGTAAAGGTGCCTCCAAACATCTTTCAGTTTATGTATGCGGGCTAGTTCTAGAATAGATGCCCTAGTCTTACGCATTCTTTGTGAAGAAATGCCCTTGGTCGTATCTTTTGCGTAATTAATAACACAGTTAAAATCCCCCATAAGTAATAACTCCCCTTCCCAACCTAGTAGTTCAATATTTAATCGGTCAAAAATTGCTGCATCATCATGGTTAGACCCATAAACTGCACAGAGGGTATATTTGAGATTAAACAGCGTAATTTGAGCAATTACCCATCTTCCGGCTTTGTCTGATGCAACCCTATTAACTTCAACCTTAAATAGCTTTCTCTTGAGTATAGCCACCCCTCGGATAGAGGCATTCAATGGTGTGCATATAATAAGCTCATAACCCCCCTGCTCCAACATTTTCCTATCCTGGTGTCGTATATGTGTTTCATTTAATAATGCAAAGTGAGGGTTGTACGTTTTTAATTCTTCAAAGACAAGTTGTCTTTTGCTTTTATTATTAAGCCCTGAAACATTCCAAGCAAGGCAACTAACTTGACTCATGTCTTAATTCAGATATGTCTTGAACAACTGCTTCAAGGAAGAAAAACCCTTCTAAAATGATAAATTTGTACCTCATATTGTGTCTGCTTGTGTCACCTTTTTCAGTTTCCCCTAAGTCCCCCTCACCCCTCCCCCAAACTCCCCCTAGTCTCAACCTGCGTCCCTCCCCACACCCTGTACCTACCCGGAAGCCTACCCCTATCTTCTGCTGCCATTGAATGGGCAGCCAGACAGTGGGAGCTCCCCAAGGACCCCCCTCCCTCCGTATTAAATCATACGTGAGTATCCTATTACCCTATTAGAAGAGTAGGGAAAAGAGTAGAGAAAAATAGTAAGGTATGAAAAGCACCCAAAAAAAAAGAGAAGAAAATGAGAATAAAAAAAGAGAGCCAACCCTCTAATTTTGGAGGCTAATGATCATTAACCAATGAAGCAAGAAATTGCTCAGCCTCTTTAAAGTAATCAAATATGTGGGTGTGGCCTGCTTTTATAACTTTAAGCCTGGCGGGCTCCTGGAGATAGACCACTGCCCCCTTAGATTTTAAAGGGTCTATCAACTTTCGCAGCTCCCATCGTTTATCCATTCAAGTTTTGCTCAGATCAGACTTCGTGAAGAATGTAACATCATCCACCGTCACCGGTGTATTGGGCCTGGCTTTGATGGATATTGCCTGTCTTAATAAAAAGTTTCCCAGATAAATCAGTATGGGTCTAGGAAATCGGCCATCTTTTTTCTTCGTAAACATAGGTAGTCTGTGAGCTCTTTGTATTTGGGAATCCCAATCCCAATCGGATAGATCTGGGAAGGCTTTATTTAGAAACTTGACCATATATGCCCTGGTGTCTGCCCCTTCAGACCCCTCGGGTATTCCAAAAAATCGCAGATTCTGGCGCCTTTGGCGATTTTTTCCAAATCCTCAACCTTGTTCTTGAGTGTCAAAATATCTCTATCCTGACAATCTGAAGATATAACGGTAGTAGCAAGCGTTTCTTCAACAGTAACAATCCTTTGCTGGATTTCAACAATCTCCTCAGTAACATTGTGCAGATTACTTCTAACCTCCTGCAAACAACTCTGCATTTTACAGTTGTCTTCTCTTAATTGAGAAAAGCTATGCTGAACTTCTTGGCGATGTTCTAATAGCGTCTTCAAAATTAAATCCAATGAAGTTCCCATGGGGTAGGCTGCAGGTGTTTGAGATGGTTGTTGTTGGGGTGAAGTTGGTATCAATGCTGGGTCTAATGCAGTCAAAGGAACCTGAGTGAGCTCACTGCAAGCGTGGAAAGAAGACGAGGAGTCAGCATTTTCACCCAATATAGTAGTGGAGCTGGAGCCATTACCTATTACCTTCTGAGAGGCTATTTGCAGAGGATCTGGAGATATATTTTTACTGGCGGATGTAGTCTTAAAGTTATTTATGCTATTATTGCGAGAGAGGCATTTGGCTATAGATTTTACTCCTCCTTTTGCCTGTATCCACTTACGCAGTGGGCTCTGATCTTTCAAAAGTTTTCCCGGGCGCTGGCAGATGTCAATGTCGATGGCAAAATGTTTAAATTCAAGCCTCTGCCCTTCTTAACCTTAATCTTAGCTTTCCCTTTCCTTTTTAAAAGACCAGTGTTTTTACCGTTGATCGTTATCACGGCGTCATCTTCAGTCTCTTCACCCTCGGGGCCCTCTCCAGTCCCTAGGTCCTCATACTCATCCTCGTTGGATTCTACTGCTAAAAAGTCGGTTGTAGTTTCATTAGAGGCGCTTGCTATGTTTGTGTTTATATGATTAGTAATCTCAATATCAATGACTGAGTTGGCCGGTGAGTCAGGTTGATTAGATACCTCATTAGGTACATCATCGGTGATCATCCTCACACTCCCCGTATCAGATCCTGGGGTCTGTACCCCCTTGTTTGCCCCCTCAAGACCTTGACAGTCTTCAACAGGGCGCTGCACCGTTTCTGCCTCAGACTGACATGCATTAACAGAAACTGTATTGGTGTCATCTGGCATTGTAGGCATGTCATTAGTGGTAGTAGTGCCAGCGTCTGATTGATTATTGGCCATGGGGCTAGTAGAAGAAGCCAGAGGGTTAGCTAGTCCCTTATTGCTAGCAGTAACAGTTACATACTTTCCAACAATTAATGCTGTATCTTTGCCCCCTGAGGCCAGTAATACCGATGGACGGATTACTATTTGTTTACTAACTTGGTTACCTTGCATACTGGGGGAGAGAGCGTTCAGGGTAGTGGCAGGTTTGGTAACAGCTTTTGGTGTTAATGGTGTTGCTGTTGCTGGCACTGTTGTTGCATGCTTAATCACCGCCGCCGGCACCACAGTCTCTTTACCCTCTATACCCTCATTAATCTCGGAGCGGAGCTTTTGTTTAACCCCTCTCTGCCGCCTGACCTCTTAGATGGGAGCTGCTGGTTTTTGCTCCTACCTGGCGTTTTTTCTCTCCTCTGCTCCACGCCGCTCTGCCGAGGCTCCGATTTCCCGTAGTTTCACTTGCCGGGTTGCTCTCGCTCAATCCGCTCGCTCCGCCTCCCCCGCCTCTCTCTGCAGCTGCAGCTGCTGCCTCAAGGATTCCACAGCTACCGGCTCCGCGTAGTGATTATACGGCGTTCCTCTCTCCCTTTCTTGAACAAATACAGCGGGTAAGCAGGTTAGGGAACTTTCTCTTCTTTAACGAGTTTGCCGCGTCTCTGAAGAGCAGTTTTAGAGCAAATTAGAGTTCCGGCTCATCAGATCTCTACTCCATTCTCCAAACACCGTGCAGTTCAGCGCAGCCAAGCACGAAGGTCGGGAGGTCCTGTAAAAGCGTCCTCACTGTGGCGGCTTCAGTCCGCCATCTTGCTTCCACCAACGATCAGAATTCCAGCATACAGGATATCTACCACTGTGGGCCTTAGCATAAACTAATTGGCACTATCTCGGTACAGTGGCAGAGATAGTTATAAACAATGTTTAGAACCATTTTGTATTTCTACTGGGCCTTGGTTTATTGTGTTCTGGTTCAGATTGGGTCTTGTATGTCATTTCATGCTGGACTGCTCCTATTGGAGAAAGAACAAGGCTGATTTGCGTAAGGCTGGGTCCTGCCTGAGGCAGCATGGTGAGCAAAAAACTATGGACTTGGATGTGACCTTGAGTAATTCCCAGTGGCTGAGATTAGTTCAGGCATTCCATCATTGCCTATATTCAGACAGGAAAGCAACATCACATTTCGTACTGGAGCACAAAATGCAACAGATTCAGTGGCAAAATCCTATAAAACCTTAAGTAAAAAGGGACATTAAAATAATTTAGATGTCCGAATGAACACTTTTCCAGTATCTGAACCCAAAAGTCTTGTGATTACTTTTGTACTTTATGCATCTATCATTGTGAAATGCATGCTGTCATTAAATTAGCTTGATTTAACATGGGCCTGACTGAAAATGTGGGGTCCCCTGGCTTGCTGAATCTACTGTTCATGAGCGAATTCCTCAATATAACAAATAATATGAAACAGTGTTTTCTTTCCTGAGTTCTCATGTACTGTACAAGATATTTTGCTCCATTATATTGATACAAACATAAACAGCTGCCTAGGAAACTGTCCTCTTGAACTTGGTTATGCACTCTTGCTGAAGGAGAATTGTTCAAATGATTCATACACTGGATTTCTTAAGGACTATGTAATTGTCCCTCCTTTTTCTCTACAAGTTCTCTCTCCTTTATGTCGACTGACACTCATCCTAGATAAACTGGCCAATTACTGAGTGGTATGAACAGATAAGGTTATTCTAGGAGGTATTGATGGAGCGAGATAGAAAACAAAATTTTGTTTAAACTCGCAAAGTCACATTTCCATAACATGAATAATAATATTAATAATTTGTGATGTATCGTGTTAATACAACCTAGATTAAACTTTACACATGGGGGGACTAACATGTGTGCTCATAAACGTGCATAAATGTTGCATCTTTTGTTCGTGCAAAATAATAAAATAATTAGTCGTTTTCGTTTTTGTCATTACTAACTGCTGCAAATCTAAAAGAGGCATGTGCTTATTTTGCTTTTCCTTGTCCATGTGATGTCATTTCCACTATTCTAGGTGCACATAAGTTTTATGGATTAATGAAGATTGGTAGATATAAACGCTGCTTTATATGTTTGCATTTGCTAGGTAACCTTAGACTAATCGGGAGGGTTAATTAATTAGTAAACCTAGGGTGGATACAGAATCAACATTATTTCTTACATTAATACTTTTCTTGTTTTTGTTTATTACTAGAAAACATAAGTTGCCTACTTTTGGGCCTAGTTTGCTCGAGTATGCTAAAGCTGAATTTTACTTCTGCACAAGTCACGAGAAGCCCATTCTGAAAAAAGTGTTCGTCAAAGTTGCATTCACTAAGCAAATCTGACATGCTGTCAACATTTTGTCGGACGTGGCCAAGGTCGGAAGTCAGTGATAAAAGACAATTTTGTCAGCTCTAACTTGGCACCCGCGGAAATGAGATGAACACTGTGAGAACATTAATTTACAAATGTTGCAAACCAAGGAAGCTCCTGGTTGCATACGGAAAAGACAATGGTCCTTAAGAAATGTGACCTAATGGAAGTTTTGAAATGTGGGTGACATGTCACTTGTCACTCTCAACCAATGGGACTTCGAGGATCTTTGAAAACTTTCCTTCGCTTAGTTTAGCTAGCATAGAAAGGTATAAAAAGTCATGCCCTTAGGGATGGGCTGGCTGCTGTTTTCTGACTTTCCGATGAGGGCGAAGTGCTGCTGGACTTTGCGTGGAGCACGTAAGAATCCTCAAAGAACTTTACTTTAATTTCCATGTATTTAGCTTAGCTAGGGACTTAGGCTTTAGAAATGCTAAACTGCTAAATTCTTACTTAAACTTTGAATTTCTTATTAAAATGTATTTTTCTCTTGAAGCTTTTCAAACATGCTTACTTTAATGCTAATAAAATTACAATAATAAATTATACTTTGAAATACCATAATTTAGTAAATAAAATCTTACTTTTGACAAACAAGCTGGTCTTGGTTATTCAGAAGTGCAGGTTACTATTAGCTAGATCCTATCGCCAATGGTGGTCGTTTAAATGGTTAGGAATTTTTCTAATGACAATATTCCTTCCGCAGATGTATAAATTTGTATATAGTTTGTAAATAATGTGTATATAGGTTTAATCTGACCACCTGATTCAGTAGGCCCAAAATATGTCATGTTTATAAATGGGTCCATAAGTTAGTGTAGAATTTTGTTTATAGGTTATGAAGTTGGGTAGCGTTGTTTATGATATATTTTCTATAGGCCGCTGGATCAATTCTCTGGTAGCAGAGGATGGTTGCTAAGGGTAACCAAGGTAATATGTTGGTTGCTAAGGGTTACTAAAGTGTTATGGTATAGAAATAGGATCGATGTTTTAACACATGTTGAGTTTGTTTTTCGTGCTATCCGTAAGCTATACTGGTATAGATTGTGTGGCGAGAAATTAGTCACGCAAGTCATCTGTTCTGTTTGCAGTGATATCGTCGAGTATCACAAGAGGTACCGCCGTGTACCATAGTGTTGTCGCCGAGCAGCACAGTGTTAGGGCTAGGTGTGAATCTTGTAAAGTGAGGGTTTTCTAAGAAATTAGAGCAGCATGAGAATAGGGACAAAGCGCCTTCCATAAAACTCACTGTGATAAGAGTATTAGTTATATCCGAGCTTGAGTGAAGGGCAGAGTAGCGTCGGTGCATGATTATCTATAAACAGGTTAGAGTCCTGTAGGGGTACATGTTTTATATCTATAAACAGGTTAGAGTCCTGTACGGATAACGTCGTTATTTTGCTAACGGTGCATGATTTCTATAAACAGGTGAGAGTCCTGTACGGATTTCATGTGTGTTTGAAATTAGGGAATTTTCCGTGTGAAAGTGCGAATTTGATTTGTAATTTATGTTCAAGTGGAACTCTTAGAACTGTCACTTCGCGGTGCGTTCAGAGGAAAATGAGTTCATAATTTTACGTGTTAGAAGGGTGGGGTAAGAGTTACTCTACCGACGATTGAAAATTATCCTTAGTGTGAATAGCGCCGACTATTCCGAAGTGTGGATACTTGAATGTATGTAAACTATCCTAAATAGTGAAACGAACAGATGAGTCCTTATTGTCATTGTTAAAGAATTAATTTACACTGAAAAGTGTCCTTAAAATGGCGCTGTGAAAAGATTTTGTGAAGGAGGGGTAAGCGCTAGGAGTGAGAAGCGAGAAACCGCAGCTGCTGTATACGTCACAGAGTCACGCTGGGATTGGGTGACCTACGTCACAAGCTATACTCTGATTGGCTCTTGAGTCTCTGACGACCTGTAAGCTGATTGGTCCTTCAGAAAAACTCCATTTTTATTCGTTGAGCAGGAAATTGACGTAGCTCAACTGTCATTGGCTTGTTGGTGTGTTTCGCGCACGGATTGGTTGCTATGCGGAACATCCCGGAAATATTTTACGAACGATTTTACGAATTAAATTTAACTTTTAAAAATGAGTTATCATTTTAAACACGTCGAGAAAAAGCCAACATTATTTCAGAAACTTAAAAATTTATTTTCACCCGACAAGAAAATCGAAACGCGAGGTGGTAAATTACTTCATAAGTATAAAACACCTGCAGCGTACATGGAAGGTGAATATGGATATCATACTGTTTTATGGTTTGATAGCTGGAAACGTTATACTAAGAACGACGGTATTTTAACTTGGCCTGATGATGGTTCATTTAATGTAAAAGTCTTGAGAAATTTACGAGAGAAAATGAACGCTCTTATTCCAAAACCGAGACCAACTCAATTCGAAGCTTTAGTTGAGTGGGAAGATGAGATGTATCAGTTACAAAGAGAAGCTAGTGGAATCAAAAGACCTACTAAAACTCCACCTTGGAGAAGAGAAACTCATGAAGACAGATTGCGAATGTGGAGGCAGGGAAACATGAGTGAAGGAATGTATTTAATTCAGGAAATGGTCATGGGTACTCCTGCTGGGAAATCTATAGAAAGCGAATCTGAAGATGCAGTTATGGAAGAAATATACACTACAGCTAGAAAGAATCAACCTTTAAGACCTCCTAGATCATGGTCTACTCCGGTGGTTTCTACTGAAACTTCACCGAGTGCACCTCCAATTAATGAAACTCCAAAACTTTATCCAAATAATTGTGAAATTATTGAAACTCCAAGAAGACCAGAATTTGATAATGTTCGAAATGAAGGTAGACATTGTGCAATGACTCCAAGAGCAAGAGAAGCTCCAAAAGACTATGCAAGGGAAACAAGAAACGTTGAGGCTGTTGATTCTGCTGAATATTTTAAATCTAAAGAAGAATTAATTAAACGAATGACAAAAAGCATGGAAGCTGTAACAGTTCCAGTAACGATTGGTCCTGTTCAGCCTGTATTTGACCAAAGAGAATCAAACAAAACAGGGTTAACTATTCCTTTAAATGCAGAAATTCAAAAAGCTGCTGAAAAATTTTACTCAGACATATCCGAAATAAACTCTTCGAGATCGAGAATGCCAGATTTAACCTTTAATGAGGATTTATCTCCAAAAACACCAATGGGTGCTATTTCAGATGTAGGGAGTCCTGAAGTTAGGGTGACTACTCCAAAACTTGATGTGGCTAAATTAAAAGCAAATATCGAAGAATTAATAATTGGAACAATTGGTCCAGATAGTTTAAATTATTATCGAGATGATGAACTACTGTTCATTTGTAAAAGTATTCAGTGGAAAACTAAAAATAAATATGATCAATTAGAAGATCTAGCAGCCGAACTTGAAATCGATGTGAGTAAACAAAAGAATTTTGCAAAACATTACAGACTAGACTTTTCAGAAAGTGACATTGAGAGTTTGAACTCAATGGGAAGAATAGTGCATATAAAAGATTTGATTGTTTATATCAAAAAGCTGGGAGAACTCAATAAATGGAGAGTAAAATGGACAAAAAAGAAGGAAGATGAAAGATTGGAAAAATTGTCAAAACAATTTCCAATGAGAGAGATTGCAGGTGGAGGATATGTTCATGTCCCTTGGTCAAGACAGGACATACTGCTATTTACAAATGATTTCCCAAAATTGAGGGAGAAACCGGTAGAGTGGTATAGACAAGTGGACAGATTTATCAAAGTGTCAAAAGTTCTTTGGATCGATTTAGATGGATTTTTCGACATTGTCGTACCATCAGATCTTTGGACAGAATGTAAAATATCAATAAGTTGGCCAAAAACAGAACCTGAACGAATCAAAGAAACAGGTGCCCCAAATCCTCTTGTAATGGATTTTTACGAAAAAGTTATAGTTTGGATGAAAAACAAAATTCCACCCAAAGAAGTTGATTGGGTTAAAATAGAAAGGACAAATCAGGAAACAAAAGAATCAGTTTATTCCTTTTATGAGAGGTTACTGTTAATTTTTAAACAATACAGTGGCTATGAAAAATTAGATGAAAAGGACATGAGTCATTTTATCTATAGATTCGTTTATGGACTAAAACCTGAAATTGCAGACATGATCAGGAATAGCATTGTAGGATGGCAATCACTTTCTGTGGATGATATTCTGAGAAAAGCTAAGTATTGCAGCGATGAATTAGAGGTGAGACAAAAGAAGCTCAAGGAGAAAGCCATGTGGGCTCAGGTAAAAGTAGCTGAGCAACAAATTGCCAGCATGGGTAATAAGAACACAAATTTTGTTCAAACTGGAAATACGAACCAGATACAAGGAAAGCTTAAAGGTAATATTTTTCCAAGAAAATTTAGCCCAAAGATTGAGGAGTTGAAACAAAGATTACCTTGTTTTAATTGTGGCGAAATTGGACATTGGAAAGACGAGTGTCCTAAACCTCCTAGAAACTTAAAGAATCCCTTATTAAATCCACAGATGCAGAATGGTGTTGACCTGCAGCAACAGCTACAGATGCAACAGGGGTTAAACGAGTTAAACATTCAGCGACAGCAACAACAACAGGTGAATAACTGCCAGGATCAATTGCCACAACCACCATTTCCGAATTGTGGGGGAGTCCAAAAATATAATCCAAATGTGGGATTTCAGGGAAATGAACAGGTAATAAGACCGCAAAAACAGCAAAAGCAACAAAGGGTGCAAATGCAAAATGCTTCACAACAATTTTTGTTAACAGAAAGCCAAGACAGTGATTCTGATGATTATTGCTGACGGTGCCCGAGAGAGGAGGAAGAGTGTGTTGTTGGAGCCACTCTTGAGGTTGACCAGTCTGGTCCATTTGTAAACGGGAAAGTTAACGATGTAGACATCACTTTTCTAGTGGACACTGGTGCTACCCGTTCTACTGTTAGATCAGTGGAAATTGAAAACTCCTCCCTCTTTTCTAGTGGACACTGGTGCTACCCGTTCTACTGTTAGATCAGTGGAAATTGAAAACCTACCTCTCTCTGGGGATACCATCCAAGTTGTTGGAGTAAGCAATCAACAAATTAAAACTGATTTAACTGATCCAGTTCCAGTTGAAATTGGAAATTATAGAGACAAACACAGATTTGTGGTTTGTAATAGTAGTCCAGTAAATTTATTAGGCAGAGATATTCTGTGTAAAATGAATTGCAGAATATATTGTTCTCCTGATGGAGTTGAGTTACAAACAATGGAGGAAGATGGTTTATATAGAATGACAATGATGATGATGGAAGCAGAAGAAACAAAATTGTTTCCTACATTTGAAGAGAAAGATTTGCCTGAAGAGCTCAAAGAAACAGTGAAAACTGATATATGGGATTTTACTGGGAACGAGATGGGTCTGATGAAAAACGTAGATCCAGTAAAAATTACATTGAAACAGGGAATAGAATTTCCTAACATTCCACAGTATAAAATGAAAGCAGAAACAATTGAAGGTATTACACCTATAATTGAAAAATTTATCAAACAAGGTGTATTAAAAGAAATGGAAAGTAGTCCTTGTAATTCACCAATTATGGGAGTTAAAAAGTCAAATGGAGCATTTAGAATCGTACAAGATTTGAGAAAGGTTAATCAAATCGTTGTTCCATGTTGTCCTGTGGTTCCAAATCCAGCAGTAATTCTGTACCAGATTCCACATGATGCTGAATGGTACACTGTCATTGATCTTTGCAATGCATTCTTTACTGTTCCCTTACATCCAGACAGTTATGAAATCTTTGCTTTCAGATTCCAAGGTAAGACCCTCGGATGGTCAAGAATCCCACAGGGCTATACAGAAAGTCCTTCAATCTTTAACGAGTTGTTAAAAAGATCTTTGGAAAACTTGGACTTACCAGGTAGGTCTACGTTAGTGCAGTATATTGACGATTTGTTGATAGCTGCAAAGACAAGAGAAAATTGTGTGACAGACACAATAACACTGTTAAATTGCCTTGCAGAAGAGGGACATAAAGTGTCTCCAGCAAAATTACAATTTTGCAAACAAGAAGTGAAATACCTTGGTCACAGAATTGCAAAGGGAAAAAGGCAAGTAACAATTGAGAGAATTAAAATGATTCAAGCAATGCAACCTCCAAGAACACAAAGACAGGTCAGAATGTTCTTAGGAATGGTCGGTTACTGTCGACAATGGATAAGTGGATTTTCAGTAATTGCAAAACCACTACAGAGACTAACAAAGTCTGATGTAAAAGATCCAATTATTCTCAACGAAATTGAGATGGAATCTTTTGAGAATTTGAAAAAGAGCTTATGCCAAGCTCCTGCTTTAGGTATGCCGAATTATGAGAAAGATTTTGAACTGTATTGCAGCGAGAGAGAAGGATGTGCATTGTCTGTATTAATTCAGAGACATGGGAATTTAAAGAAACCTATTGCATACTTCTCTGCAGTTCTTGATCCCATTGCAAAAGCATTACCAGGTTGCTTAAAAGCAGTTGCAGCTACAAGTGTTAGTCTTGAACAGAGTGAAGGAATCATCATGGGATTTCCTGTGAAAGTTTTTGTGCCTCATTCAGTTGAAATATTGCTGACAAGAGGTAAAACTCAGCATCTGACAAGCAGCAGATTGACAAAGTATGAGAAAATCATACTAGGAGCAGATAATGTTTCAATTTCAAGATGTTTGAATCTGAATCCTTCTACATTACTGCCTGATTCTGAGATCATTGATAACATCGAAACAGAACATGAATGTTTAGATGTTATGGAATTTTGCACGAAGCCAAGACATGATATCAAAGATAGACCTTTATCTGAATCAGATTTTGTCTACTTTGTAGATGGCTCATGTTTAAGATCAGAAGGAGGTGTCTTGAAAGCCTCATACTCAGTCTGTACAGTTAAAGAAGTTGAAGAAGCATCATGTCTTGAAGGAGTTCGTTCAGCACAAGTGGCTGAATTAATTGCTTTAATTCGTGCTTGTGAAGTATCAAAGGATATAAGAGTTACCATCATTACTGATAGTCAATATGGATATGGAGTTGTACATGATTATGGACAACTCTGGTCTCAGAGAGGCTATATGACATCAGCAGGATCTCCGATTAAAAATGCAGTTTTCATAAGGAGATTAATTGAAGCAATACAATTGCCGAAAGAAATCGCAATTGTCAAGTGTGCAGCGCACACTAAAGGAGTTGATTATATTTCAAAAGGCAATGCATTTGCAGATGAAACGGCAAAATACTGCGCAAGAAAAGGTTATTCATATAATCGGGAAAGGAGTAAAGAAACTGATTCAAATTCATTAATGCTAACAACAGTTGTAGAAACATGGAATGAGATTAGAGAATTACAAAATGAAGCAGATGATGAGGAAAAAGATCTGTGGTTAAGATCAGATTGTAGACCACGTGAAGAAGATGGAGTGTGGGTTTACAAAGATGGCAGAATAGTCTTACCAAATTGTTTAATTGCAGATATGGCCAGATTATATCATGGTCCAGCACATCTTGGAAGAGATTCTATGATTAGACTTTTCAGAGAAACTTGGTTCAATACTAAATTCAGAACAATTGCAGAATCTTTTTGTCAAAGGTGTTTATCTTGCCAACAAATGAATCCAAACAGAAAGTCATTGGTGGGGACAGGAATAATTGGTCGAGAGGGTGGTCCTTTTACCAGGTTACAGATGGATTTCATTGAAATGCCCTTACACAATTGCTTGAAATACGTTCTTGTAATCGTTTGTTTATTTTCAAGATGGGTAGAAGCATTTCCTACAAGACATTGTGATTCAATTACAGTAGCAAAACTACTGCTCAGAGAAATTATCCCAAGGTACGGTTTTCCAGTCACTATTGAGAGTGATGGAGGAAGCCATTTTGATAACAAACTAATGAAATTAATTTGTGAAGCTTTGAGCATTGAGCAGAAAATACACTGTGCATACAGACCAGAGGCATCTGGGGTAGTTGAACAGATTAATGGAACAATTAAAAACAGAATTGGAAAAATGTGTCTTGAAACAGGTGTAAAGTGGACAGATGCTCTTCCACTTGTTTTGATGTCATTAAGAAGTACACCAGATAAAAAGACAGGTTTGAGTCCTCATGAAATTTTAATGGGAAGAGTTATGAGGCAAGCTTTTGTACCTGTAGGTAAACTGTTAAGCATAAATGACAGTGCTATTTTGGATTACTGTAAAAGGTTATCTGATATAGTGGCTTCTGTGTCTAATCAGGTGGGAACTGAAGCACAATCAAATGAGAAAGTTTTGACACATGACCTGAGACCTGGTGACTGGGTCAGAACGAAAGTACATCGGAGAAGAAATTGTCTGGCTCCTAGATGGCAGAAGCCTAGGCAAATAATTTTGATCACTACTAATGCTGTAAAATGCAAAGGATTGAAACGTTGGATTCATCCTAGTCATACTATTCCAGTACCAACTCCTGAAAGTTCTGATGTTGAAAGTGATACTACAGATGATTCTGATTCTGAAGCAGAAGATGAAATAAATCCAGATCCTGAAGATCGACAAGAAGGTCGACATCTGGAACCTGTATCTGTGAATGAAAATTCAATAAGAAAAGACTTGGAAATTATTGAAATAGATTCTGAAGGTGAAGAGAATCTGTTAAAAGGAAAGATAACTGAAGATTCAGTTATTTCTATTAAAGACAAAGAAGCGAAACAAAAAGAAGTTTCAGACCAGGAGAGTATCGAAAAGCAGAAAACAAGCTCTGAAGTAAGGAACAGAAATCAAAATTCTGGGAAGTTGGAGGTAATTGAAGAAGAAGAAGAAGACGAATTACCAAGTACCAGTATTGGAAAACAGAGAAGTGTTCCTGAAGGAGTAAAACTGCCGAATAGAGAAGTTCCTGAGCCAATTGAAATTTCAGACTACGAAACAGAAGAAAGTGACGTGGATGGTGCAAGTGAAAACAGAAAGAAAAGGGCTTGGAAGTCAGAATCAAATGCGTCTGAACCAAAGAAGAAATACGTGAGAAAAGCAGACTACTGGCCTGGTGGAAGATTGAGAGTAAGGTTGATCAAGAAACCTAAAGAGCAAGTTGAAGAAATCAGTAGTCAAAAGAGTCCTGGAAAAGAAGTGGGAGTTGGAAGGAAAATTGAAGTGGTGTCGAGAAAAGGAAAAAGAATAGTGAGACCAAACCAGAAATACAAGTCTCCTGAGTGGACTTATTTAGTAATTCCACCCGTTATTGACATTTATGGTAGTAGTGAAGAAGAAAACGAAATAGAGGAAATTAGTGACAATGATTGAAGTACAGAAATTTTAATTTGGCAAAAGGCTGAAGAAAATTTGTTAGCTGACATAAGGTCGAAGAAAAACTGTTTAGTCGAAGAAATCTTATGTATGACATAAGGTCGAAGAAAACTTGTTTAGGATTTTAAAAATAAAATTATTTTAAAAGGGGGGTATAAATAGTTTAAGTCTTAGAAATTTTAAAATTAATTTTGTTTTTAATTTTGTGGCAAAACTAAAACTAACCAAAAATGCCTTATGTTAAGGAGTCTAGGAAACCGAAAGGGTCTTGGCTCCTAACTACAGCAAGGCTGAACCAATATACTACGTAGTAAACACAACAATTGCCAGTGCTGGGGAATTTCTTTAGAACAAACTATTCAACTTTATGGCGTGCATCACAAAAGACATGCACACCTGCTTTAAGAATTGCAGTATTGTTTATTTCTTTTGTTATCTAATTTTTAGATCTGCATCATTTTTTAATTTTATGCATGGGAACAACAAACACTTTCTATATACATTTATATACAAACAACACTAAGTAAACAAGTGATTCGGTATGTACAATGAATAAACAACTTCCATACAACTCATTCATGGCCTTCCATTCATACAAAACATACACTCTGGTCCCAGTGTCAAACAAAATGTTAAATTCAACCAATGAACAGTCTGTTTTTGATCTACTTTAAGTTAAATTTTAACTTTTCAGACAAAAAAGGAAAACAAAACAATTTTTTTCTCGTGTTCCTTTAGGGTGGACTCTAGAGGATGACCTGGGACCTGGTCAGTCGACGCGTTTCGAGCCCTGTAATTGTCAGGGTTCTCTTCAGGACCAAACATTTACTGCAAGGGAAAGGAACAAACTAATGAAAGTGGATTCTAAGGGTTCGACACCTAATATGCACCAAATCCTATCTCAGCCTACCTCTAATGTGGGTCATAACTCCAACACGGTGTTCCGTGATGCAGAAAAAAGGAGGAAAGGCTAGAACAAGTAGAAAGAGAGGCAATCAGTGCACTACATTTACACTTGCACATTCAACTAATTTTGGGTGGCATGGTGTGGTGAGCCTACCTGTTAAATAAGTGTTTTCTATTCGGCAGTTGGGATCTGCAAAAAGGGAAAAGGGGGGAAGACCGTGAGTGTTGGCTGTTTAGCGGATAAAGCTTTGGGCTGTGTCGGTAAAGCCCCATGGGCGTTGGCTTACCCGTTGCAAAGTACAACTCCGCGTAGATACGTTAGTCGGCTGTCGCTCCAGTCGGAGTCTGTGAAATCGGTAATGTTGTATGGTCAATACATAATCTGGAAGAAAACAATTGGACACGCATAAGCGAACTGTGTATATATCGCATTCTCTCATGTGAAACGGCGGCCGCGGGGGAGCGGTGGGTCTCGTGGTGGTTGATCTTACCGTTAGTTTGAATGCCGTTTAGAGTATATGCCGCGCTGGTTCTCACTCCTTCCTCTTTGGTCTGTGGAGACTGAGTGTGACTCCTACCAACGAAGCGCGCTGTGGGAGTGGCTGACAACCTGAGGATTCTGGGACCTGTAGTCCACAAAGAATTTTTGGAGATGTTTACGTGCTTGGTCTGTAAATTTCTGACAGTTCGTTAAGTCCATTTACTGCTGCATCATATTTCATTATGAGCATCGCTTCTCTCTGGTTTAGTCTTAATTCAATATTCCCACCTCTTGGGTCATTTTCGATTTTAGAGATTACCGTCCATTTTATCTTAGTTTTGTCATGTTTCATTGTAATCCAGTGGTTGACCAAGGGTGCGTTTGCTACTTCCCTACGTATCCTCGATTTATGTTGGGTGATGCGTTGCCTGATTTCTTGAGTGGTTTTGCCTATATACAGCTTCGGGCATGGGCATATTATTGCGTACACAACATTTTTCGTCTTGCAATTTGTAAACGTCTCATGTTTCCAATTGATATTATTAAAAGAAAACACTGACTCTTCAATTGTCTCTTCACAACAAGTGCATGATCCACATTTGTGATGTCCACTGATCGGTGGGAAGCCGAACAAACTTCTCAATGTCGGTACTTTCTCGCTGGGTAGGGCGGCTCTGACAATGTAATTAGCCACACTTTTTTCTTTCTTGTGTGCAAACAGCGGTACTATTTTCAAGTCTTCATGTAGTCCTTTTATCAGGTGCCAGTTTGATGTGATTAATTTCTTCAATTGATTTGATGCCGGGCAAAATGTAGACACGCACACTATCCGTTTTTGTTCCTTTTTGGGCCTTTTCTGTAGGAGAGATTCACGTGGCGTCCACCAAGCTCTCTTCAAGGAGTTTTTTAATAGTTTGTTGGGATAACCTCGTTGGAGGAGTCTTTCTTTCAGTTGGTGGGCATGTTCGAAATAATCCTCCTTGCGTGAGCAATTCCTTCGTACTCTAAGGAATTGGCCGAAGGGTAAATTTTGCCTCAGGCCGCGCGGGTGATTACTAGAATAGAGTAGTGCTTTATTCCTATCGGTCGCCTTTCGGAAGAGTGTAGTTGCTAGTCCTCCATCTGATGGTTCTACTTTAACGTCCAGAAATGTGATTGATCTACTAGATGAAGTGCAACTAAACTTAATGTCGTTGCTTCGTGCGTTCAACCAGTTCACAAATTCATTTAGGCTCTCGGGGCTACCAGTCCAGATGAGGAATACATCATCGATGTATCTCATATAGTGGGAGATTTGCTCTTTAAACGGGTTGTCATTGTAAATGAATTTTTGTTCATACAACCCCATGTACAATACCGCTAGCTCAGGGGCAAAAGGACACCCCATAGCTACTCCTTTTACCTGTAAGAAAAATTCTGAATCAAATATAAAGAAGTTTTTCTGTAGGGCCATTGTTGCCAATTCAACTAGGAAATCCGTTGGTACTTGAAATGGTCTTTCTCGTTGGTCCAGGAAAAATGTTAATGTCTCTATGGCTTGGTCTTGAGGAATTTGTGTGTACAATGAGACGACATCTAATGTCACCATTAGTTGTTGGTTTTGGTCAAATTGTACATTCTCAATTCTTTGAAGGAAGGTGGTTGTATCCTTCAGGTGAGCTGGCACTAAGTCGATGAATGGTTTTAAAAAATGATCTATGTACTTAGCTATTGGCTCAAACAGGGATTCGCATCCAGATACTATTGGACGACCAGGTGGATTGCTTTCGTCTTTGTGTATTTTTGGGAGGGCATAAAACACTGGAATTCTGGGGGTTTTATTTTGTAAAAAAGCCAATTCCTTTGGTCCGACAAACCCTTGTTCGTATCCCTTTTGTATGATTGGAAATAGTTGGTTCTGGAATTCAATCGTGGGATTTTTCGTGATACGTCTGTAACAGGTAGTGTCATTTAGTTGTCGGTGGATTTCCGTTTTGTATTTATTCACATCCCAGATCACCACTGCACCCCCCTTATCCGCTTGCTTTATGACAACTGATCTGTCATTTTTTAGTGCAAGTAATGCGTCCTTTTCTGTTTTTAGTAAATTGTATTTCACGTAACTTCTTTTTCTCTCAAACGTGGAAATTCCTGATAGAATTGTGCGCTCAAAGGTAATAACTTCTTTAGGTATTTTTGACCCTGCGGGGCAGAACGTAGATTTATTCTTTAGACCTGACACTTCTAGTTGATGTTCCTCGATGTTGTCCGAAAAAAATGTTTTCAGTCTGATTTTGCGACAGAATTCTAGAACCTCTAGTTTCATTCTGACAAAATCTGTTGGTCTAGATGGAACAAAAGCTAAACCTTTGGTGAGAATCGATGTTTCCGCTTCTGTTAGACTTTTTCCAGATAAATTGAATATTGGGGGAAGATTTAATTCTTGTAGAATCGGGATCGTGTCCTCATTTCCCATGGTTGTTCTGGGCGTGTACGACCTCTCCCTTTCTGTGGGCCCTGGCCTAAAAAAGGATTCTGATTCTGTTGTTGTCTTTGTTGTTGTTCTGATGGGTTGCTTTGCCTATTCTGATATGATCTGTTTGAGCTGTTTGCTTCACTCCCTGAGGAGGATGTATCAGAAAATGAAATGAACTTGCGGCGGGACCGTCCTTGATTATCCTGTAGGAATCTCCTTGATTCTTGAAAAAGTAGAAAAAGAAGTTGCAGAGTTCAAAGACTTTACAGTAGCTCAAAAGAGCAACAAATTTGAATTAGATAAGAAGAATTTTTCCCTGGAGTCCGTCTACCCGTACTTAAGGAAAGAGTTTTATAGTAACTCAGAATCAAGGAGATTCCTACAGGATAATCAAGGACGGTCCCGCCGCAAGTTCATTTCATTTTCTGATACATCCTCCTCAGGGAGTGAAGCAAACAGCTCAAACAGATCATATCAGAATAGGCAAAGCAACCCGTCAGAACAACAACAAAGACAACAACAGAATCAGAATCCTTTTTTAGGCCAGGGCCCACAGAAAGGGAGAGGTCGTACACGCCCAGAACAACCATGGGAAATGAGGACACGATCCCGATTCTACAAGAATTAAATCTTCCCCCAATATTCAATTTATCTGGAAAAAGTCTAACAGAAGCGGAAACATCGATTCTCACCAAAGGTTTAGCTTTTGTTCCATCTAGACCAACAGATTTTGTCAGAATGAAACTAGAGGTTCTAGAATTCTGTCGCAAAATCAGACTGAAAACATTTTTTTCGGACAACATCGAGGAACATCAACTAGAAGTGTCAGGTCTAAAGAATAAATCTACGTTCTGCCCCGCAGGGTCAAAAATACCTAAAGAAGTTATTACCTTTGAGCGCACAATTCTATCAGGAATTTCCACGTTTGAGAGAAAAAGAAGTTACGTGAAATACAATTTACTAAAAACAGAAAAGGACGCATTACTTGCACTAAAAAATGACAGATCAGTTGTCATAAAGCAAGCGGATAAGGGGGGTGCAGTGGTGATCTGGGATGTGAATAAATACAAAACGGAAATCCACCGACAACTAAATGACACTACCTGTTACAGACGTATCACGAAAAATCCCACGATTGAATTCCAGAACCAACTATTTCCAATCATACAAAAGGGATACGAACAAGGGTTTGTCGGACCAAAGGAATTGGCTTTTTTACAAAATAAAACCCCCAGAATTCCAGTATTTTATGCCCTCCCAAAAATACACAAAGACGAAAGCAATCCACCTGGTCGTCCAATAGTATCTGGATGCGAATCCCTGTTTGAGCCAATAGCTAAGTACATAGATCATTTTTTAAAACCATTCATCGACTTAGTGCCAGCTCACCTGAAGGATACAACCACCTTCCTTCAAAGAATTGAGAATGTACAATTTGACCAAAACCAACAACTAATGGTGACATTAGATGTCGTCTCATTGTACACACAAATTCCTCAAGACCAAGCCATAGAGACATTAACATTTTTCCTGGACCAACGAGAAAGACCATTTCAAGTACCAACGGATTTCCTAGTTGAATTGGCAACAATGGCCCTACAGAAAAACTTCTTTATATTTGATTCAGAATTTTTCTTACAGGTAAAAGGAGTAGCTATGGGGTGTCCTTTTGCCCCTGAGCTAGCGGTATTGTACATGGGGTTGTATGAACAAAAATTCATTTACAATGACAACCCGTTTAAAGAGCAAATCTCCCACTATATGAGATACATCGATGATGTATTCCTCATCTGGACTGGTAGCCCCGAGAGCCTAAATGAATTTGTGAACTGGTTGAACGCACGAAGCAACGACATTAAGTTTAGTTGCACTTCATCTAGTAGATCAATCACATTTCTGGACGTTAAAGTAGAACCATCAGATGGAGGACTAGCAACTACACTCTTCCGAAAGGCGACCGATAGGAATAAAGCACTACTCTATTCTAGTAATCACCCGCGCGGCCTGAGGCAAAATTTACCCTTCGGCCAATTCCTTAGAGTACGAAGGAATTGCTCACGCAAGGAGGATTATTTCGAACATGCCCACCAACTGAAAGAAAGACTCCTCCAACGAGGTTATCCCAACAAACTATTAAAAAACTCCTTGAAGAGAGCTTGGTGGACGCCACGTGAATCTCTCCTACAGAAAAGGCCCAAAAAGGAACAAAAACGGATAGTGTGCGTGTCTACATTTTGCCCGGCATCAAATCAATTGAAGAAATTAATCACATCAAACTGGCACCTGATAAAAGGACTACATGAAGACTTGAAAATAGTACCGCTGTTTGCACACAAGAAAGAAAAAAGTGTGGCTAATTACATTGTCAGAGCCGCCCTACCCAGCGAGAAAGTACCGACATTGAGAAGTTTGTTCGGCTTCCCACCGATCAGTGGACATCACAAATGTGGATCATGCACTTGTTGTGAAGAGACAATTGAAGAGTCAGTGTTTTCTTTTAATAATATCAATTGGAAACATGAGACGTTTACAAATTGCAAGACGAAAAATGTTGTGTACGCAATAATATGCCCATGCCCGAAGCTGTATATAGGCAAAACCACTCAAGAAATCAGGCAACGCATCACCCAACATAAATCGAGGATACGTAGGGAAGTAGCAAACGCACCCTTGGTCAACCACTGGATTACAATGAAACATGACAAAACTAAGATAAAATGGACGGTAATCTCTAAAATCGAAAATGACCCAAGAGGTGGGAATATTGAATTAAGACTAAACCAGAGAGAAGCGATGCTCATAATGAAATATGATGCAGCAGTAAATGGACTTAACGAACTGTCAGAAATTTACAGACCAAGCACGTAAACATCTCCAAAAATTCTTTGTGGACTACAGGTCCCAGAATCCTCAGGTTGTCAGCCACTCCCACAGCGCGCTTCGTTGGTAGGAGTCACACTCAGTCTCCACAGACCAAAGAGGAAGGAGTGAGAACCAGCGCGGCATATACTCTAAACGGCATTCAAACTAACGGTAAGATCAACCACCACGAGACCCACCGCTCCCCCGCGGCCGCCGTTTCACATGAGAGAATGCGATATATACACAGTTCGCTTATGCGTGTCCAATTGTTTTCTTCCAGATTATGTATTGACCATACAACATTACCGATTTCACAGACTCCGACTGGAGCGACAGCCGACTAACGTATCTACGCGGAGTTGTACTTTGCAACGGGTAAGCCAACGCCCATGGGGCTTTGCCGACACAGCCCAAAGCTTTATCCGCTAAACAGCCAACACTCACGGTCTTCCCCCCTTTTCCCTTTTTGCAGATCCCAACTGCCGAATAGAAAACACTTATTTAACAGGTAGGCTCACCACACCATGCCACCCAAAATTAGTTGAATGTGCAAGTGTAAATGTAGTGCACTGATTGCCTCTCTTTCTACTTGTTCTAGCCTTTCCTCCTTTTTTCTGCATCACGGAACACCGTGTTGGAGTTATGACCCACATTAGAGGTAGGCTGAGATAGGATTTGGTGCATATTAGGTGTCGAACCCTTAGAATCCACTTTCATTAGTTTGTTCCTTTCCCTTGCAGTAAATGTTTGGTCCTGAAGAGAACCCTGACAATTACAGGGCTCGAAACGCGTCGACCGACCAGGTCCCAGGTCATCCTCTAGAGTCCACCCTAAAGGAACACGAGAAAAAAATTGTTTTGTTTTCCTTTTTTGTCTGAAAAGTTAAAATTTAACTTAAAGTAGATCAAAAACAGACTGTTCATTGGTTGAATTTAACATTTTGTTTGACACTGGGACCAGAGTGTATGTTTTGTATGAATGGAAGGCCATGAATGAGTTGTATGGAAGTTGTTTATTCATTGTACATACCGAATCACTTGTTTACTTAGTGTTGTTTGTATATAAATGTATATAGAAAGTGTTTGTTGTTCCCATGCATAAAATTAAAAAATGATGCAGATCTAAAAATTAGATAACAAAAGAAATAAACAATACTGCAATTCTTAAAGCAGGTGTGCATGTCTTATGTTAAGGAGAGCACTTCAAAGTGTTCTGTCTTTAAGAGATGTTGTAAGATGACTCTAGTGTGTCTGCTCATTTTAATTCTGCTCTGGTTAGTTTTAGCTGTGATCATCCCATTAGAGATGAATAGAGAATTACACAAAGTTAACATGACAAGCAAAGCTTTAGTTAGTCAAACTAAACATAGTGCATCTGCTAAAGTTATTGACCATCAACCTAACTTTCATCAAGATAAATCTATTAGTGATTTTTCAAGTAATACATTCACAAAGCTTTTGAGTGAATATGTCAAGGTAATGGATGCAAAAGACTGCTATGTCTGCGTCAAGTTACCTGCTTCTGTTTCTGAGGGAGTGACATACAATATGCTTCCTCTCACATATGGTGTAACATGTAGTGTGTTAACTAGCTTATTTTATCAAACTGGACGCTTAGAATATTACTATTCAGATTTTGACGAGATTTTTGCAAATATAAAGATTGATGGTGCTTTAAATAAGCACAAGAAAGCAAAACAAATGAGAGAATTTTTCCTTGTTACTAACGAACTTACTTATGAGTATGCTTACAAGAATAATCTAACCTGCAAATTGAGTGCTGAGGGAAAGACATTTTTGAATATGGTTGAAGAGAGAAGAGCAATTTACAAAAGAAATGAATTAGTCAAACAGACTAAGTCAAAATTCTGGCAAAAAGAGGATGAGAAATTAAATGGCAAAATGCTTGAAAATGTTGCAATTCACATAGATAAACCAATTAGTGGAAAGCTTTGCATTAGAAGAGATAATACACTTTTTGATAATTATTTTGTAGGTGCAAGTAACTGTGAAGATACTTATCAGATTTTGGGAGGTTGGGGATTCAAAGGTGGAAAAGATCCAATTTTCCCTGGGATTTATTTTGTTTGTGGTGACAAAGCCTACTACAACCTTCCAGACCATTGGTATGGAACTTGTTATGTGGGAATTGTTTTTCCTAAAGTGTTTCATGTTGATAGAGATTCAGAAGGATTGTTCAAAATTCATAATTATGTAAATAGAGTCAAAAGAGAAACTTTTACAGAAGTTCTGGGAGATATTTTTCAAGCTGTAATACCTTTTGTTGGCATAACCCTAAATGCAGGGAGAATTAGAAAATTGTCCACAATTGTTGACAGATTGTCAACAGACACAGCTGATGGATTCCAATTAGTGAATGTCGAAGTGGTTGCAATCAGATCTATGGTGATTCAAGATCGTCTTGCTTTAGACATACTCCTAGCAAAAGAGGGAGGAGTTTGTGGCATTTTACATGTACAACATTGTTGCACATATATACCTGATGAAAGTAAGAATATTGAGATGTACATTAAAAACATTACACAAATGCATTCTGAGATAATTCCTTTAGAAGAAGATGATTTTACAGGGAAACTTTCAAAAAGATTCCAAGCTATTAAAAATTGGTTTCATGATATTGGTAGTTCAATTCTTGGTAAGATTTTGGCACCTTTGATTATAATAGTATTCATTTTTATTTTGACAAAAATAGGTTGTTTGTTGCATAAGAGAAAGAAGCAGTTGAAAGAAAAGAAAAGAATATATAAACTTAGAAAAGAAGAAGAAAGGGAGATTGAATTACAGGAGTTACATAGAGAGCGTTATGCTAATTCCAAAGATTATGCAGAAACAGATTTTTAGGATTACTGATACAAATGAATTTGAATCAAATTCTCGGGAATCTAAATTATCAAAATTTTGGGTGTTGGTGTGGTGATTTGTTAATCACCAGATGAGGGAGTTGATGGAGCGAGATAGAAAACAAAATTTTGTTTAAACTCGCAAAGTCACATTTCCATAACATGAATAATAATATTAATAATTTGTGATGTATCGTGTTAATACAACCTAGATTAAACTTTACACATGGGGGGACTAACATGTGTGCTCATAAACGTGCATAAATGTTGCATCTTTTGTTCGTGCAAAATAATAAAATAATTTGTTGTTTTCGTTTTTGTCATTACTAACTGCTGCAAATCTAAAAGAGGCATGTGCTTATTTTGCTTTTCCTTGTCCATGTGATGTCATTTCCACTATTCTAGGTGCACATAAGTTTTATGGATTAATGAAGATTGGTAGATATAAACGCTGCTTTATATGTTTGCATTTGCTAGGTAACCTTAGACTAATCGGGAGGGTTAATTAATTAGTAAACCTAGGGTGGATACAGAATCAACATTATTTCTTACATTAATACTTTTCTTGTTTTTGTTTATTACTAGAAAACATAAGTTGCCTACTTTTGGGCCTAGTTTGCTCGAGTATGCTAAAGCTGAATTTTACTTCTGCACAAGTCACGAGAAGCCCATTCTGAAAAAAGTGTTCGTCAAAGTTGCATTCACTAAGCAAATCTGACATGCTGTCAACATTTTGTCGGACGTGGCCAAGGTCGGAAGTCAGTGATAAAAGACAATTTTGTCAGCTCTAACTTGGCACCCGCGGAAATGAGATGAACACTGTGAGAACATTAATTTACAAATGTTGCAAACCAAGGAAGCTCCTGGTTGCATACGGAAAAGACAATGGTCCTTAAGAAATGTGACCTAATGGAAGTTTTGAAATGTGGGTGACATGTCACTTGTCACTCTCAACCAATGGGACTTCGAGGATCTTTGAAAACTTTCCTTCGCTTAGTTTAGCTAGCATAGAAAGGTATAAAAAGTCATGCCCCTAGGGATGGGCTGGCTGCTGTTTTCTGACTTTCCGATGAGGGCGAAGTGCTGCTGGACTTTGCGTGGAGCACGTAAGAATCCTCAAAGAACTTTACTTTAATTTCCATTTATTTAGCTTAGCTAGGGACTTAGGCTTTAGAAATGCTAAACTGCTAAATTCTTACTTAAACTTTGAATTTCTTATTAAAATGTATTTTTCTCTTGAAGCTTTTCAAACATGCTTACTTTAATGCTAATAAAATTACAATAATAAATTATACTTTGAAATACCATAATTTAGTAAATAAAATCTTACTTTTGACAAACAAGCTGGTCTTGGTTATTCAGAAGTGCAGGTTACTATTAGCTAGATCCTATCGCCAATGGTGGTCGTTTAAATGGTTAGGATTTTTTCTAATGACAATATTCCTTCCGCAGATGTATAAATTTGTATATAGTTTGTAAATAATGTGTATATAGGTTTAATCTGACCACCTGATTCAGTAGGCCCAAAATATGTCATGTTTATAAATGGGTCCATAAGTTAGTGTAGAATTTTGTTTATAGGTTATGAAGTTGGGTAGCGTTGTTTATGATACATTTTCTATAGGCCGCTGGATCAGTATCACCCCTGGAACTTCAAGAATACAATATTGCTTGAAATAACTGACAAGTGTTGTTGGAGCTTGGTGACAGATGAGCTGCTGGCCATTCCTTTGCAGAACTTTCTCTGTCAATCTTGATTTGCCCTACCCACACTCACCTGGCTTCCTTTACGAACTGATGCATAGGCTTTGTGCAATGAGTGGTCTCTTCCTTTCTGAGAGACTGCCTTAACTGGCATTTTTCATGTCCCATCCTGAACTCTTGAGCTTTGGTATCCTATTACAATGCCTTATTAGAATCTGACTAAACTGTCTTTAAATCAGATCTACTGATGCACTTGTTTACTGTACATTTTGATAAACTAAACTAAATCATCATATCGACTCAGCTATCATGATTGTCTCTCTTTAATTGAGTGTGCATTCCTAATTTGGGACTAATGACTAGAGGAGGTCATTTTAAAAAGATCTCGGCACATCAAATAATAATGCTGTTATTCTGTATAGCTTTGACTGAACTCTTAGGGCCCCATTAGGATGTCGTGGGGATCGCCACCGCCCACATGGCGCCCGCCACCCATTTCCCCGCCGCCATATTACTATGGTGGGGGGGGACCACGGCAGACGGAAAGATCGTCAAGTCGACTGGGCGCAAAAGAGTTCAATTTGGTGGCGGTGTCTGTTAGACACCGCCATCCATATTATGATGGGGGCGGACACATGCCTTTAAAGGCATGCGGGAATCTTTTGCGGGCCCCGTTGCGGGCCCCCAGGGATTCTGTGGGTTGCACATGGGGGTTGCCTGTCACGTTGTGCACTGAAATGCATGACATGCATTTTTAGCATTGCGGTGGCAATGTTACAAATGTGGGATGCGCCAGCCAGTGCGGCGGGCGCATCCTAATGGCCCCCACGGACCCCCACCCTTATGGTGGCCGGCGGGCGGTCCCTTCTTTCTTCGGGATGGAGAGCGGACAAAGTCCACCCGTCATCTTAATGACCCCCTTAGTGTTAATGATTTTGGGGTGCCTACGTTTCTTCAGTAGACTTGGGCTTGCTGTTATAATAATTTATCTCTATAGTATTGTTTTGAGGGTAATCTACATGAGTCTGATTTCTTGTCTATAGTTCCGTTATCCAACTCCTGGTCCTCCTTGGATGACTGTTGGGACCTTTTATATCCAACCCCTCTTGGCACAAAGCAAGATCCATCGGAGGGCCAAGACAGTGATATAAATCTGGCAGGGGAAAGATTGAGAAGTAAAAACAATAAAGTAACACTACACTACCACAACATCATGATCTTTTGGAGGCTTTGGAGAAGAGCAAACAGCACCTCTCAAATGCCTTTCTCCTGCTCCACCCCATCAGTAGCAGCACCCATTGGATAGAGGCTAAATCCCGGTGATTTGGTCTCTGAAACAATTTAAGCGAGAGAGGCCTTTGAACCAGGATTTCAATCACCAGCACTGGTAATTGGGGCAAAGGGCATGAGAACTGTGATCTTGAATCTACTAACTGGGGCCTAAAAACACTGCAAGTCTTAATGGACTTCATGAAATGTTGCGCATTCTCGAAGTCACCTGATGTCATTGCCACAGTGCTAGATGAGCATCCAACATGAGGAACATCCCTATTTGCATCTCCCTAAATAAATGGTAAGAACTATTAAAAATGTTAGTCATTGTAGCAGGACGATGTGCCTGAACTCGACCAACGCTCTACAAACAGCCTAGAAACAATTGGCACCACCAACGCCTGCAACTGAGAGAGCGTAGGCTGTGAACAGGCACTGTACAAAGAACCTTAATCTGAAACTCCTGAGAACAAGGATTGCATGCCAATCATCTATCTCCTCTATGCCCTGAAAAAGATGCATTCCTAGGTCCCTTAGGATCTTATTAAATAAATAAACTATACCACTATGAACTTTCATCAGATCCTCATGGTGGTAGCGTTCTTCATCTTGTTTACTATAAGTAATTATCTCATCAAAAATGAGAGTGGATATTACTTGATCTTCAGAAACTTGAACTGATCCATGTTGGGTTGCAACCTCTTTCATCATCACATACTGTTGTAAGAAATGTGCCCTTACTCATTCTCATAGTGTGTCCTCGTCAAGATCCGGGGTTGCACAGAGCCTGTTCCATTATCTCCACAGGAGAGCTCCTCACACCTCCCACACTGAGTTTGAGGTAGGAACTTGCCTTTTATCTCAGTTGCATATTCTATTAGATAAACGTAATTCAGGTTTTTTTCTTGGCAAAATTCCAGGTCCTTTAGTGTCACCTACACCCTATCCCTATGGAAGTGATGAGCGATTGTGTGGGTAATTGTTTTAGAAAATGTTCTCACAATAAATCAATAAATTTTTTAATTAATACAAAATGTGAATATTGATGTTTTTCTTACCAGTCCAATGCAACCAATTAAGCAGAAATAAAATGTTATTGCACTCACGATAATGGCCCTAACGAAGAAACCTGCTTACTCACATCAAAAAACAGCAGAATTGTTTTCAAGAGAATGAAACCAATAACACTTGCATTTTTCTTGATATCAGTGATAGTAACATGTATATTTTACCTGAGAAATGCAGTTAGTATTAGAGCTTCACCTTTAGTGCATTCACTACAGTCAATGATGAAATCCTTTAAACCTGCAAAAAAACAGCCATTTCTCTTTCGCACTACCTTTCTGAAATTTGTTACAGCATCCAAAAATGTGAGCCTACTATCCTGCTCGAAGGTGTTGGGTGTCAGGAATCAGCCTCAAACTTGTGGTTCTCCAGGGCCAGGCCCACGGAAATATGTTCCCAGCCCGTTAGGACATGGTTTTCCAATGGAACTAACAAGTTAGAGGTGCGGGATTAACATACACTGGCTTTGAAGCACTGGGGAATGGTTAGATGGAAACTTGGAAGGCCTCTTACGGCTGAGGATGCAACGTACAGACCTCAGGGGTCAACTACTGGTTTCACTTCCTGGCCAGACAGTATTAGTAAAAGGACAACAAGCATTGAGTACCGAGCTTGGTAAATGGGGTTATTGGACTTTGTCTGAATTTGACCCAATTCACACCCATTTGGTGTCCCCTCACCTTTTTTGTGTTTTCCCTTTCCACATATCCCTTAATAGTGCTCCCTCTGTTATGCAGGCTCTACCAGTTTTCCCGCTTCCCTCCTTTCGCTTGCAGTTAATTGTGACTTACCAGTTGGCGTCCCTCCATTGTTGATGCTTCCTTACCAATACATCTATGAACGAAGCACTGCTGGACTGCTGCTTCCTTCCATATTGGTTCTCTGGATATAACCTGGTATCTGAAGGGCAGTGATAACCTTACTGTATCTGGGTCAGCATCATATTGAGTCTGAGCCTTGGAGTGATGCATGCTTGTTAAAGACCAGCTTCTAATGTATGAAATGGTGTTTTGGTGTTTTGTTATAGAAAGCTGAAGATCTAGGGAGTCTTTGTGAAGTGCTGAACAGCATTTCCATCCAGACGTAACCAGTCTCTGTCTCTCGATCCCTCTATCTCTCTCTCTCTCTACCCTGGCCCCTCTTTTACCCAGGGTAGTATTATCTTCAGAGGTGTGTTCGTTGTCTTGGGGAGAAAGGTGAATTCTCACTTGTTTAGAGAAACCACGACTAGTCTCATGTTCTGACACTGGACTTTATGCATCAGCACATATTCAAGTTTGCTCTTGGTGGGATTGTAAGCTGTCTGGTTACTTTATATTTTCTCTGTTTGCTGGCCTTACATACATTGCTTTCATCAGGGCAGTAGATCCATTTTTATTTTCGGTCTACACATAATAAAATCACTGAATTATTTTCTGCACCAATATCATCTAGCAGTTGGCCTGCACTCTTAGTGTGACAAACTCCGTACTTTGAAATTACATGACCTAAATATACTAATTGCTAACAACAGAATTTACACTTGGTAGCTTTCAAAGTAGTACTGGTGTGCTTGAAAACCTCCAACAAAGTTTATTATGCTCATATGACTTTCAAGAGTTTTACTATGAATGGGGATATCATCTCAAAATAACTTATCATCTGGGAGGTAACCCAGGAAATGTGTTGCCAGCCTTTGAAAAACTGCTGTGGTGGAACACGGGCCAAAATGCATGCAGTTAAAACTATAACTTTCTAAAGAAGTACTAGAGGAGGTCAAATTGTTTGAGCTTTCACTTAATCAAACCTTATGATAAGCGGATGTAAGGTCCTCTATTGTAAAGTTTCTTATCCCAGCCAACATGCTGATCATTTCTGTTTTGCTGAGTAAGGGAAATCTGCCTTCTACTACCCTTTATTTTAAAATCTATACACACTCAAATTTCCCAATTAGCTTTGTTAGCCACTACCACTTGTGATAACTATTCTGTGGCTCCACCATTTCAATGATTACTTCAGCACAAATATAGTCCAACATTTTTACATGATCATGCAGATAGAAATGTGGCTGATCTTATGAGTGACTGGTTCAGCATTCGGTTTCAGACAAATAAGGTGTATGTATCCCTTGACACAGCCAACTCAATTAGAGAACACCTCAGGAAACTCCATGAACAACTTATTGGAAAATGAATCAAACTGATGAACTAATACCTGTTGATTTCAATTTGGATCTAGGTACATATCTACTAGATTTTGCTTCAGTCAACTCAGGACAGCATACCCCTTAACTGGAACATAATGTTTTCCTTGAGTATTGTTCCCTCTGAATTCTATATATAAGCATGAAAATAATCAACTAATTCAATCGGATACCCACCATGTTCCTGAGTCCATTATCATGCATATGCTTGTAACATCAAGTAAAACTTAGTCAAAGGGATGGTTGCAGTGTACTTTCGAAACACAATTTACATAAAGATTATTTGAAAGACAATGCCTTTCTGGACAGATGAGATCCCATTAATGATTTCTTTTGTTGGAAAGCTTTTACAGCATGTAGCAAAGTGGCCTTCCCTTTCACAAGATGGGCAAAAGACTTTAATTGCTCAGCAAACTTTATTGCTTGACAAATAATTTGAATTGTCACATTGAAAACATGTGTTTTAAGATTTGATGATATTAAAAGATTTAAATTAAGTTTTAGATTTAAAATAGACATTTTGAACAGGAAGAAGAGTCTATTTCTGTGCAATGTTTTGTAATATGCCATGGTATGTTCACACAGTTTAGCAATAGTTAGAACTTTGCTAAGTTTAGGGTTATCTTTAACCAGAGATGTTCTATGATTTTATCATTATTACATTTCAACATAAATTCATCCCTAATTCTCTGCTTAGCCGTGTCTCCAAAATTACAGGTTGAAGCTAACAATCTTAAATCTGTTACAGTCTTCCACCATTTTGCCAATTCGTTGTTCTCTAATGTTCCCCTGATAACACTTAAAAAATCATACAAATTTTAGATTGGAAATGCTTAACAAGTTTTTTAAAGCAGTATTAGAACATTGGAATGTTGAGCACGCCATTGAAAACAATGGAGTGCTCCAGGCTGGTCGAAGCCTGGTGAGCAACATTCCAAGGTTTTTTCATTTCAAAGCTGTTGTTGTGAATAAAATCCCCTTGGGCTCCGACAGGCCTATGCTTTTACAAATTATAACATTCTGCCCTCTAGGGGGGAAATGTTCTAATAGCCTTAGAGCCCTCCATAGCGGGTTCTACCGACCATTAAAGGCCCGTTCCTTTGTTTAATACTGAAGCGGGCATTTAATGGCCGGTGGAGCCCATTACATTGTCCACTAATGCTATATTAAACTCATTAATACTAGGTGAGCAGAATCATCATCTGATAGGTCAGGAATATTCAAAAATATTTCTTGACCAGCCACCTCTAAGCAACGTGCCAACATAGAAGTTTTTTTTCCGAGTGAAGACATTAGTAACAAGGTCTTTAAAGAATTGATAAAAACCTTTTTCTAATGGACGAATGTAGAATCGGTTCACCAGGAAATGATCAAAAAGACAGAAGGAGGAGAAATATTTGGGGCCTGATTTATGTAAAGTGACACATCGCTGCAAGAAAACAGCGATGCGTCACTTTTCATTGCGCTCTCCTTGCGACACCATTGAGGCGACATATTTATAGTATGACGCATCATGTCGCAAGGAGTTACAGATACGTCAGTATTTCTCATGTATCTGTAGGAGCAAAAATTAGGCATTGCTGGAATGTGTCACAAAAGTGACGCAACTCTAGCAATGGGTCATTACACATGGGCAAGTCCCATGTGAAATGTGCCTGCGTCAGTCTTACGCCTGCCATGAGGCAGACATAAGATATTGACGCATTTGCATCCTAAAAGTGGCGCAATGAAATCTTATAGATTTCACTGCGTCACTTGTATGACCCTCTCTTGCATCAGAACTTCCCCCTGCATATATTATACCTGGTGCAAGTATAATGTGGCGCTGGGGTTTGCAAAGTGACGCATCTAGGTAGATACGTCACTTTGTAAATATTGTGCCACAAGGCTCATTTTGTATGCTGCTGGTGCGTCACAAAAAGTGACGCATGGCGGCTCAAAAGTGACGCAACGACCCATAAATAAGCCCCACTGCTTGTTGTTTGATGGAAATATAAAACAGACTTTTAAGTGTGAGAAAATATATGTTTGAAAAGACTACGGGTCTTATTACGATGTTGGCCAGACTTGCATCCGCCCAAACCCTATCGGTATGGGAACTGCCTGACCATGGGTCGACGGCTCTCCATACCTTATTACGATGCGACCGCATATGGTGCGGTCACATACTCCCATATCCGTATTGGAGCTTGTGCTGCGGCCATAAACCGGCTGTAGCACAACCTCCCATAGAGAAATGGGAGTTTGTGCACATCCCAGCAGTGTGTGGCAGACACTTTACGGTGGCTGCCACACGGTGCAGGGATTTAGAGGGGTGCTACTGAAACAAGTGATGGATAGATTTCTGAATAAATCATACATTCACCCCCATTCAAGATATCTGGGTTAAATTAATTGTTCTTTTGCTCACCATGGCACCCAAGTTTAGACCCAGCCATATGCAAATTAGTCTTGACCTTGTTCCTTATGGGAACAGTTCAGCCCGAACTGCCATTTTGCAGCATTCTGTCCATCAATTGTTCTTTTTGCATTTGTCGCCCAGAATGAGACGGGTATGCCCAGACATGGGTTCTGTGCTCTCCATGCCACTGCAGTCAGGCTAGCCTGGCTGATGATGGGTAATGCCCCGAAACCGGTCCGAAGATGCTTGTTTCCAGTCCAGGGAGGACCTGGCCTGGCATTTCGGGCTGGACTGTTCCCATGGGGAACAGGGTCAACACTGATTTGCATATGGCTGGGTCTGGACTGGAATGGCAAGGGGAGCAAAAAAATGATGGATTTAGGCCCAGATCTCTGTACTGGGGTGAATGTTTGACATTGTGCAGCATTCTGTCCATCAATTGTTCTTTTTGGTATTTAGAGGGGGCACCATAGGTGTGCCTTCGGCCCCCAACCGGAGGACGCAGGGAGAAGGGGCCCTGCAAGGGTCCCCCAAATTTGCTTTCTGACAGACTTTCCATGTCAGAAAGCCTGCCGGAAACTGACATCATAATCCCGATGGCAGAAACACCGTCCTATAGGGATTACATGCCGGTTCTGACTGGCTGACAGGCTCCTTGAGCCGGTCGGAATCCAGCCGGAATAAACAGCTGGTTTCACTTTCGAAAGCTGGCATTGTAATTAAACCTGTGAGTGGAGGCTTTCTGACTCACACCAGAATGAGTCCCTAAACGTAGTGTGATCTGCTAAACAGAAAACATTGTCAGAAATAAAATAGACGTGAATCTAGTAGTAGTAATTGCAGCATTAAACCTCGGTATCCGATATGATACCCGACTAAACAGAAAATGTCCTCTGTGAAGAAAAAATGGTTAGTGTAATATCATAAGGTAGTTGAACCAAAAGTATAGCGATTGTCTTAACTTCAAAGCTGTATGAATACAATAAGAAACGTGTTGTTTCTTAAGTTACTTTAGGTTAGATAGGTGTCCTCAGGTTAGTTGCATGAATACAATAAGAAAGTTGTTATTCCTTAAGTTTCCTTAGGTTTTGTAGGAATTGTATTATTTAAAAAAATGTGTCTTGATGAAGGTACGGTCACCATGATTCACTGGCTGAAGGCAGGGACACAGGAATGATACGATTAGAAGTCCAGTAGCGTAGAACGGTGAAATTCTGTAGCATTGTTGAAACAACACATTTCCTTAATAAGCAGTGAAGTAAGCATTCAGCAGTGCAAAGCATGCTGTCATGAAGGAGACACCATACTTGGAGCACTGTCCTAAAGATACTGTTTTGCTGCAGCAGGCCCATAGATTGTTGAAGCGCACAGGCTGCTGTTAGCAGATCTGCACAAGATAAGAGAAGGATGCAGAACAGTTGGCATCCGTGAGATGATTTGTGCAAGCATATGAAAACTTTATGAGCGAAAAAAAAAAAGTGTTGGTGAGAAGGGTAAAGCATATCCACCAGAGTGACATTCAGAATTATGTTGCAGATTCTGGTAAGCTGTAAATTAGTAAACAAAATGAGAAGAGCAGCAGAATTATAGAGAGAAAACAGTACCTTTTGGTGCTGGTGTTTGCTGTGCTGGGTAAGCAAGTTGTCACCAAATATGTAGTAGCGGCTGGTGCTGGGAGTGCTGCGGGCGGTGAGGAGGGGCGGGGTGGAGCAGGGTGGGGGGTAGTAAACTATGGAATACGGCCCAAAGGAGGTAAGTAAACAAATATATAAATACAATGAATTTTGTTGTGCGCGCTGCATCGCATTTGGCAATGCAGCGCACGCAATGAAATTTGTTTTATTTATTTGTTTGTTTACTTACCTCCGTTGGGCCGTATTCCATAGTTTACTACCCCACACCCTGCTCCACCCCCGCCCGCAGCACTCCCACCACCAGCCGCAACTGCAAATATGGTAGTCAGTTTTATGTAAATCAGAAAACGAAGACAGATCCTTGTAATCCAAGCTGCAATTTTATTGAGCAAAAAAGAACTCCACACACCTGTGAACAACCAAATGCCTTCTGGGACCCAACATCAACTCAACATTAGATTCATGCCAAAACATTTTAAATGGAACACTTCAGAGGAAAGCTAAACTCTAAAGATTCTTTGATGACAGGACAAACTTCCAGGACACATGGGTGTGCCACAGATACCTTCCTGCATATAAACAATCTTTAAATGACGTTTTGCAACTTCCATGTGTGCTGCATTAAGCAGCACACATAGAAGTTTTAAAACACCATTTAAAGATTGTTTATGTGCAGGAAGGCACAGCTTCTGCACATAAACAATCTTCCCCTCAACACAGACACCCTTGCACTATGCTGGCCCATACATACCTGTAGGTTCTTGGAATTCCTAGAAACTGATATTGAAAATGTTTTTCTCTTATTTTTTCTCAGGATTTTTTTCAATTTAGACTATAATATTTTTGCAACAAAGACAGGTAATTTACATAGTTGTACTACTGAATAAGTCAAAAGGTATTTTGTGAAAGATTTACAATAAAATAGTGTAACACAGCAAAGCATCCAACGATGCTGCACTGTTACACCAGTGGGAGAGAGCAGCAGAGAGTCAAAATAGCTAAGAGTAAATATGTCCTGCTGCTCTCTTCCTCAGCACTGGTGCTTAAGGCTTCCTAGAGCCATGCACAGACTTTTACACCATAGTGCAAAGGCAAATGTGTGCTGCTTAGCGTAGCTTTTGCGCTGACACTTTAAACGTTTCATAGGTTGAATGTGTGCTGTACAGTGCAGCACATGTGCAATGTATGAAATATGTTAAGAAAAAAAAAACATTTCCCTAACTTTGTGCCTTCCTCAAAGAAGCACTATTTTTATGCAAAATCACGGTCTAACAATTTTAACAATTATTGTTTTGACTAAAAAATGATGTGTGATTGTACTGAAATCCTTAAGTACCACCCATGGAACGCACGCTTAATGCAATGTAGAGCAAAGCAGCATAAAGCATTATTTGCGCTACAAAAAAGGCACTTTCCCAACAAGAAAAAAAGTTTTGCACTGGAAAGTAAATACGATAGCAAGTCTTTGTGCCACTTTGCATCACTCTGCATAATTGTACGGCAGTGCAAAGTTTTTGATAAATCTACCACTTGTTTAGATGGAGCCAGTTGGTGCTAAATTAATTTTAGTTGTTGGTGATTGAGTCAGAAGGAATTTTACAACATGAAATGGGGGCAGTAAGGGGGGCGTAGCTTTACAGTATGTGGATTAACATGAAAACAGGCAGCGCTCCTACAGATAGGGGTTGATAGAGGGTGCAAGGTGAGGGAGTTAATATGAAATTATGATGATTGTAAGTGGATTATTATGAATGTGGATGAGGAGTTTGAGCGTGTTGGGAAACAAATAGGTAGTTAGAATTGTGTGAAAATGGTAGCTTTTTAACATTTACTAAAGTCTATATGGAAATTAGAAGAGTGAATAATAGGGCTGTGTCTACAATGGAGCTGAGGTCCTCGAAGAATGTGTCATTGGTGCCAGGTGGGTGGTAGAGTATCACTGAGTGTAGCCCGAGAGAGAATCTGTTTCACTGGATCCTGACACTACCAGCCAGCGTTTGGTAAATTTGTAGGTGTCTGGACTAAGGGACGTGCATGGCAGTTGTATTGCTCTGTCCTATTAGCTGGTCTTTGTTTAAAAGATGACAATTTATCAAAGCTGGGTTGTCAGCGAGTTCAAGTAATTAGTGGTTTAGGATGCACAGTTGCATATGGAATAAGTGATCCAGAATAAACATGACAAGGGGTATTTGGACGTGTACACCACAATGTTTGAAGTGCCTATTGAATATTGAGACGTTGAGGGTTTCATCATACGAGTGTGTCTTCCAAAGCTTTTGTGGGGCAATAGAAACTGTGAAATGTTTAGGTGAGGAGTGATCAGCTGCATTGGCATCTGTTGTGGCAGAGAGGATCCTGGTGATAGTGGAGAGAGATAAACCGAGGAGGAGAGTGATTGAGTGCATAACTAAGTTGCAGACAATCAGAGAGTTGGAGTGTGTTCAATTATAAGTAGACAGACATCACCAATGGCTCAAAGGGTGAGGTTTTAAGAGGTACCTATGGTTCTGCCACAACAGTTTCCAGGGCATAAGAGTTCTCAAGGTGTGTGAGATATTAATCACTAAAAGGTTACATGTCTTGGGATGTTACGGGGGAACCATTCATCAAAAGGTCTCAAGATGAGCAGTGCATCAATAACATAGGTGGTACAGTTCCAATGATACATGAATTAATGTATTTAGTATCCCTATAACCAGCCTACACTCTAAGGGCATGATTCAGAAAGGTAAACTTACCCTTATGTGTAAGTTTACGTTTGTTTGGTATTCACCAAGAGATTTAGGAGTAGTATCTTAATGAGCGGACTCAACGCACATAAAAAGATATTTCTTTTCATGTGCGGAGACTACACACTCATATACTACTCATAAATTCCTTTGTGAATTCCAAACAATCTTAACTCACCCAAAGGTGACACCATACGTCTTTACCTTTTAAAATACACATTAACCTGCCATGTGCCTGATAAATTCAATTTATGCCCGTAACCCGATAAGTATGCTGAGCTATACTTTTTGCTCTTTAAAAACATTTTAGATGTTCACAGACACAACTTATTGACTTTGTCAAAGCTTGTTGAGTTTAAAATGTGTTAAAAGGCAGTTCAAAATGGCAAGCTATGGATTCAAGTAGGTTGCCTTGTTAATCTCATCCTGCTGACAGTGGACTAAAATGAAAACAAGTAGTTGCTATTTTCCTTGACACCCCTTTCACCTCAACTGCTTGTTTTCGAGTACACAGCATTTCTCTGAAGGATGGATGAGACAACACTGACCTATAAAGAGAATGGATTTCGGAAAACGTGTTATGGAGAAAAACTGCAGCTGAAGTTCGCCTGAGGAGAAGAAATGCTTTCTCTCTACTGCTGCTTGTGTCAACATTTGCACAGAATGAACAGATGCCTTACTCAAATCTATTTTAATTTACTTTTTAGGGCTTAATAAGTTCCGTAAAAATGTCAGACATCAAGAAAAATACATTATGCCAATCTCGTTCCTGAGTTCGCGCGCATTGCAATAGAAGTTCCATGTTTTCCATTATTGAATTACTGTCTGAGGTGAATGGTTGAAAGGCCTATGTTCATGAATATTTTGTGCTCAATTCATAAGTATTTCATTGGAATGGCAGAGTGAAAATCAGAGGAGAGTTCCAGCCGCAGGCCTTTCAAAACCCCTCCGATGGCATGGTATCTATGCTGCTATTGAAGAACATGTGGTACATATGATTTGTTGGTGCAGAATTGACCCTATTTTAAAGATTGGCTGAAGATTTGCCGTTTCGTGCTCACTCCTTTTCTACACACAGCCTAAAGTCTTCGAACATTAAAGTTCTGTATGTATCCATCATGTTATAACCTTCATCCTGTACCATGATGGGCTCCTGTCGCACTACCGTGTTTTTTTCTTGATACCCAATAAAAAAACTATGACACCAAAAAAAGTTCTGTCTATGAGACATCATATGGAGTTGTCAAATTCCATTGGCTACTTCATTTTATAGCGAATAGTGTTCGGCTAGAGCCATCTTTCCATCGCGCCATGTTATTGTGGGCTATACGCAGGTGTTCTTGTGTCAATCATTGAAAGTCCGGGAGGAAATATAACGACGTGTAATATATAAGGGCAAGAAGTGGTTTACAAGGTAAAAAGTCAGATTTTTGAGGCAGTGACAAAATCTGGAGGCGGATCCAATGTACAAATGTCTATTACCAAAGGAATAGCAGGATGGCGGAAATCCCTCTGGTAGTTTTTCCAGCAGACTTTCCATTGTCATCGTTTTCACGTAGGTGTAATTTTACGCTCTCTCACCTTTGCATTCACTCACATGTTCTCTTTTTTCTGTTCCGATTTTACAGGTTAAAAACTTGTTTTCACTGGTAGTATCATCATTTCAAACCAGCAAACTTTGATTTGACACATATTTATTTCCACCTGTAGGTATGGCATGGTAATGATAGAGGTGACGATGGAGCTAAATATTAGATTTTTGCTAAAGAAATGACAAAAACCCCAGGTTTCAAGTAATTCCATGCTTTCATAAAATTACGTATGGGAGTTACCGTGCACTGCTTCCCTATACAAACCTAGCTATGGATAATGGAAATTGATGTATAACATATGTCAACACTTTGTCCATGTAAGGAAAAAAGACGTTGCAGGTGCATTTTTGCACAAACATCTATGAATTACAGAGATTACACTGATACAATGTTGCGTCGCTATTTGCACTGCTTCGCAAGTCGGAAAGCTTCTTGTGCACTACCTGACTTGTGATAAAACAGCATTTTGTTGGTCAAATGTCAGTCAAAAAGCTGGTAATGTAGAGAGGTTAATGTAAAATTCTACAGGAACCAATGCAACCTATCGAACCCTTTCTTTTAAGTAAAGAATTAGAGTGCATGCAGCTTGTACGGGTTCTCCATGCTATCATTTTAACCCCTTGAGTGCTGCAATTGTATGACATTTGTATCAAATCTGTTTCTTCACGAAATTAAGGAAATGTTTTTCCCTACATATCATGGCTCAATTTTCCCTGACCCAGTCGACCCGAATTTTTTTTTTAATTACCATGACGATATGGCACCATCTTAAAAGTTGTCAGATTATCCTTTCACCAATTTTGGAATCTTAACGCTGCATTGATTAAAATAATATTGTGTGCTATTGTTAGTTGATTATTAACAAAGTCTATAGTTTCAGATTCTGATTTAGCTTCTGTAGGTTTTTTCATCTCTTCAAGTATGACTTCCACATGACTAACCCTAGCATCTCAGAATTGTTCCAAAATTCGGATGCTCCTTAGGAATCTCAATATCCCAAACTGTTTTTATAGTCACTTGTTTTTTCTCATGGTCTTTTTAATGATTGTAATTTTGCATATTCAAATCCTAAATCTTGAAACGAAAACTGTGGAGGTCTGCGTTGAGGCCAGTATTGTGTAATGCACGACGTTTTGTCTCTGTCTGTGATACATTGAGAAATGTGTGATATAGTAAATGTTCTAGGTTTCTTCATGTTGGACAGCACACAGGTCAGTTGATCTTGAAGAGCTGCAGGGTTGCTTGCTGTCTTGCTCTTGGTGGGCTGTAGGTGTGACATACTAACTGTAACTTAAGAGTAAGTCAAGTAAAACTCTTATAATGATGCTCCACCACATACAACCAATAGCTGTGATCAATATTGACACATCGGGGGACATTTTGCTACGGGACATGGAGTCCCATAAAAGTCGGAGCCCAGGCAAGGAAGAGCTACGGCAGGCTTCCTGCGCCACACGCCTTGAAAGGCACCTGTCATCTCCCACGGCGGGGGATAGAGCGGGAGATGCTTTGCTATGGGACTCGGTATCCCATAAAAGCCTGCGCCCAGGATAGGCGGGGCTGTTGCAGGCGTCCAATGCTGCATGCAAAGAATGGTGCCTGTCATCTCCTGTAAGACAAGACTCACCTGAGCAAAGCCCGCCCCAAAGGCTAGCCTGTCTGTGCCTGTCCGAGCCTGACCAAGACCGGACCGGGCCCCCCACTTTCATTTGCCGCATTTTAGTGGCCCGCCGGTGAAGTTCTGCAATGGGCAAACAGAAAGATGTTGCAATGCCTTAACCCTCCACTGAGAAGGAGAGTCCATCTGTTAAATTTGCCTGGGGTAAGTCCTTTATTCTCTCATATCTGTCCTCAGTGGTGGGGGCAGTCACTGAGGAAATTGTCTCTGTGGATGAGGAACTAGCCATGCAGGCCAATGTTAACTGCTTCATTACTACTTGATCCTCAACCCCCCCTTGGAAGAAGCTGCCCTAGCTGCGACTGCAGATAACCTGGAAAAGGATGTGGTTCTCGTTCCTCCCTCAGGAACTAGAAGCACTACTCAGATTCAGACACTTGTGCACCAGCCCCCTCAATATATCTGCTAGTTTGGAACAGCCCCCCCCGGAACCAGCACCTCCAGCTGCTAAAAGGAAAAAAAAGGGAAAGGGTGGGTTCCAAACTTAAACATTCTAATTCCCCTTCTACCATGCAATATGGGCCAGGAGGGTAAACAGAGTAAGGGCCAGAGGTAAGAATTTTTTTTGCGTTTTTTCTTTTTTAAATGCCTCCCGTTTTCCTTTAAGGAGAAGGGCTGCATTTTGTTTTTTAAATGGCTTTATTAAAAAAGCAGTCACAGACATGGGGTTTGCTGACCCCAGCAGGCCACCATCCATGTGAGTGCTGACCATTCCCAATGGGGTTGCAAATAGCACCCACCTCATGAATATTAATAAGGTAGGCAATTTGCGACCCCATTAGGAATCGCTAACAGTGTCTAAGACACTGTTGTAAATTGAATTCTGCAAGTCGCAAATTGCGAGTCACAAGGCGACGCGATTTGCAAGCCGCAAAATGTGAGGGTTGTACATCTGGCCCTTAGTGTGCTAACCCAAAAGTGCTTTTGGATAATTCATCTCTGAGAATTGAGGCTCTACTTAAACGACTTCTGGCACCTATTGTAACTTGCCTGCGGCAGATCGAGAAATTGGTCTGTACGGAAATGCTAAGCCTGATGCGCATCATCCTTTACAGCCAATACTAGTCAGTCAGCCAATACAAGATAAAGGGGGGCCCCACAACGAATAATGAGGGAAGGAGCGTGAGGTGGATCTAAATCCATCACAGGGTCAGGCATTTTGCCCAAAGCATCTGGCATTCTTGGCCCACATGTTTTAGTACCTAGCTCTGTGGTATATGGAGAGATTTCCTCACAGGAAAGGCGACACCTTCCCAGCCACCACTCCTACGCGTTCAGGCAAGGACATGACTCCCATGGATAAAGCTGGCCTGAATTCCTGCAATCCTGAGGTTATCATTGATCTCCCAGCTGAATCTACTCCTTATGTGGTGCTGTTAGACAATATGCCCTCTCTTGTGAATAGTAGTGTGGAGAGTTATTCTCAACTTAAAAACAAAGTTACCCATTGGATGAAGACCCATTCCTCTCTGGCAACACATGATGGGGATTGGATCAACATGGTGAGACGATTTAACTGGATTGGCAGCAACAGACAAACTCTCGCAGGAGCTTGTCCTACACTATTAGACTAAACAACTCCTCTTTTTGTAGCACCTCTGGTTTTTTTTAAGGCCGGATATGAGTGAATATGGACAAAGGCAGTGTCCTTTTAGGGGTACATGTGGCTTGGACCCCTCCACTCTGAACACTGTGAACATATTTGCTCCACTCAGCTCACTGGACTCCTGTGATTGATTCAGCCAGCCCGATCCTCCCTGTTTTTCGATACAAGATCCCTGTGATTTTGTTACTGTGGATCTTACGATTTCCACCGCCAATACTTTTAAACTGATTAGTTGGAACACTGCAGACCTAGCGAACATGATTGATAAGCCCTCTTGGCTCGATTATGTGGAGAATTTCAGTGTGATCTGCTTGCAAGAGAAATGGGTATCCAGTAGTTGCTTTTTGAAAGGGTATAAATCATTTTGCATTCCTGCAGCTGTATCTAGGTCGGGTCGGTCTAAGGGTGGTCTGGCCATATTTCTGTGTTTGTCTTTGCAAGGTTCTATTAGGGTCTTGGACACATGGTCACCCACCCTACAAACAATTTTACTTTCCAGTGTGGGCTTACCTAAATTATTTCTGCTGAATTTTTATAATGCTATGCAATCCTGCCCCCCCACCCCCGAAGACACAAGCAAATTGATCATCCTGGAGTCCTTTTTGACCAATTTCAAGGGGGTTGATTGGGATTCAGCCCATGTCATCTTGGTAGGGGACTTTAATTGTCATCTGTGTGAGATCCCCACTGACAGGTGGAAGCGGTCCTCCATCTTAAACAGGTTTGACTTAACCTATATGTTTGAAAAAATGGTACATTCTGACACGCAAAGGGTCATCCCAACTTTCAAAGGCAGAGGGTGAACCTCATTTATTGACTTTGTTTTTGCTTCCTCCCATATCTTTCCCTTGATCGCAGAGGTGGCCATTGATTGTTGTCATTTTAGCAACCACAATCCCATCTGTGAACCGTTTGGTTGGGGATTGTCAAGGAGGGGAGAATGCTCACAGGAGTGTTGCTGCTGCGGAACCCATAAGTAAAGGTAGGAGGATTAGTTGGAGTCAGGTTCCTGCTGGGAGTTTAAGGCAGAATCTGTCTGCTAGCTGTATGAGTGAGTTTTCAATTTGTATAAATAATGCCTCAAGCCCAACGGAGGTTTAAGATGCTTTTGCTTCCACTGCCAGGGTTATTTTAGAGTCCCTCACATTCCAAGTTGAGGGCAAAGTCTCCCTTTGGTCCCAAATGGTTTGATAAAGGCTGCTCACAAGCTTCCAGAGAATTGAGAAAGGCTCTTAAAGCCAATCCCAGATATCCCACCCATAGTTCAAGCTGTCAGAAGAGATATAAGCTTGAAGGAAGGAGGCAGAAAACAGTTTAAGGCAGAGGTCTTCAAACTTTTTAGTTTGAGCCTCCCCCCCAAGTGAATTTTTTTTAGATGTTGGGCCCCCTCACCACCTGATAGAAATTTCTGGAATCTGGTACACTATATAATGGACCGCCACGTGCATATCATGGGCCATCTCCCGCAAATAATGTTTTACACAATAAGAGTGTTTAGTAAACTGCAGGTTTGTGATTGAAGGGATCGAAGAGGGAAAAAGGATTGCTTTTATATAATGCTTGCTTACTTCTGATGATGTGTTGAAGTGCTTTTTTGGCGAGTAGCATGCTACTCTGGGACCCATAAAGGATTAGTGGTGAATTAGTATAGTGGAATATGAAATTTGAGAGGTGAACATGTTAGTCTGTTATTTTGATTGAAAAGGATAGTGGAGGGATAGGAGAGTGAAGTATTTTGATTTATTTTTTTTGAGAGGTAAAGCAGCACAGACAGAAGCAGTGCAAACAAGACAGACACATCACCAACAGCAGCAGTGCACTCTTCTCCCACACGCACAGAACAGATGTAGCATGGAAAGAGGCACTGCAAATGAGACAGACATGTCTTCATCAGCAGCAATGCAAGCTTCTCTCACACAGAGCAGGTAGAGCACGGACAGATACAGTACTAAACAAGACAGACATATCGACAGCCGCAGTGTAGGCTTCTCCTACACACAGAACAGGTGTAGAACGGACAGAAGCAGTACAAATGAGGCAGACATCACCTACAGCAGGAGTGGAAGCTTCTCCCACATACAGAATAATGCAGCACAGACAAAAGCAGTGCAAACGAGACAGACTCATCACCGACAGAAACAGTGCAAGCTTTTCTCACACACAGAGAACAGGTGCAGCATAGACAGAAGCGGTTCAAACGATACAGACACATCACCGACAACAGCACTGCAAGCTTCTCTCACACACACATAACAAGTGCAGCATGGACAGAAGCAGTACAAACAAGACCGACACATCACCAACAGCAGCACTGCAAGCTTTACTCACACACACAGAACAGGTGCAGCACAGACAGCAGCAATACAAATCTCAGTCACATAGAACAAGTGCTGTAAAAAAGGCACGAGTGTATTTCTCAAGTAGGCGGTGTAAGCATAAACAGTCCAAGCTTTCATTACGCAGAACGAACATGTGTGATATCAGAAACAGCACTAGAAGCTTACTTATGCAAAGACAACAGATACACCCCAGAATGGAGCAGTGCAAACTTTCATAAGCTAAATAATACAACTCGCTTTGCAGCAGGAAATACTTTCCCCAAGCAAAGAAGTACAGCAAATGCAGCACTAAGTCAAGTTTCCTTAGCCAGACAAGACAGGCAGAGCACAGGCAGCAACATAGTAAGATTGCCTCACACATGTGACAGGACAGCACAAGCAGCAGCAGGGTGAACATGGAATGTACATGGAATGTCCAACAGCATCAGCAGAGCCTCAAAGATCCAAAGAACCAGAAAAGCACAAACAAGAACAGTATAGACACCCCTCACACCAGAAATAAGTACAAGAAAGCAAGCAGCATTAGTCAAGTTACTGCCACGTTCATTGCACACCACAGATGCACGAGGCCAGAGCATCCTTCCACAAAATGAGAGGAAACTTTGGCCATGTATGTAGGGAACACATGGAAAGAAGGAGGGGAGATGAACTTGAACAAGGAGGGAAAGCAATACCTACCAGACGCTGGGGCCTGTCTGTAAAGAAATCTTTTGGAAGGGTCCACTGGACTAATGAGAAAGAAAGGCTGTGGGGCGGGGTAAGACATTTTTTCCTGAAAATAGTTACTGTATGGGCTCAGCAGTGCAGACAAACCTGCCATCGCTAGTCTTTAAAGGAATGCATACTCTGTGGCGATCTGCATCTTAAATAGAGTGTAGATGCAGCAGTTGGGCATTAATAAAACAAACATTGGTAAAGCCTTTTGTCTTGCATTTTTTAGGTCTATGTGTTCTTTGTTGGAATGGGTGTATGTTGTTTGATAATACTAGACACAAAATCAGAAACCACACTTCCAGAGATGTATATGCAAACATACCACTCCCAGAAGCAAACATACATGCAGAGCAAAACACACACAGATGCACATGTAGCCAGAAAATTCACATTGGCACTAGGTGGATGTTGGTTAGATACCTGGATGGATGGATCGATGGCTGAATGACTGTATACAAGGATAAACGGATGGCTGCCGGAGAACAACATGGATGGGTGTGGTTATATACATGAATGGATTCAATGTGTGTATGGATATATATTTAGTTGTGGGTTGGTAGAAGAATGGGTGGATGTGAATGGATGGTTAGGTGCTTGGGTAATGAACACATGGGGATTAACCAAACAAAAGTACGATCAGTTTTATATACTATCATTTCATGTTCGAACAATATATACAGGCATTTAAATATAAATTATAAAATCAGAATATATATATAGCACTAATTATACCAACAACAACAAAAATTGGCATATACAATGGACAGTGACAGAGCTATTAACCCAACAGAAGAGCCCTTCAGTCCGGAAACCACAACATGGCTCATGAATACACTTTAGTCTCCTTCATCCCATACCCTCTGATTTCATTGAACATCTCGCTTAGTATCAGTCATTTCAGCTGCAGTGGGAGGCAAGGAGTCTCCTCTGCTATGAAAGTGAACGTGAAGGAACAGGACTGTCTGTTCGTTTGCTTTCAGATTTAGCAGAGGAGCCTTCCTGCCTCCCACTGCAGCTGTCAGCTGTACTAATTAACCCCCTCCTGGAACGGTGAACTGTTAGCTCTTAACAGACAAAGGCATGGGCACTTCGTGCCCCATGATTTCCCCTCCCTCCCCCCTCCAACCCTCTTTTACCGGAGTTCTCTAATGAAAAGAAATTGCCATTTGAAATGGGTGAAGACTTCGACGCGGGGACAGTGGAAGACAACAATGAAAGATTTTAGGGTGGAGTGCGCGCCCACCCTGAGATGGTGTTGCGCACAGATTGAAGAACTCTGGTTTAAGGGATGCCGTCTGGGTGAATCTATTGGACCCCCAATGTCTTAAGAATGCTACTCAATTTTGGGACATTATCAAACAACCTGGCGTAGCCTCAGATGATGCCCGCGCACTTTCACCTCATATTGCGGGGGAGGACAGGATCTCCCACTTTGAAGGGGTTTATAACTGTGAGCTAAGCACTGGAGCTGACAGGGATATGCTGACATTGGATGGATCATCAAATCTTGTATTTCTCTGGCTGAAGTAAGGCAGGGCATTGGCAGCCTGTCTAGCAACAAACCCCTGGGGCCCGATGGGATTCCACCTGATCTGTAGCTGACTGACCCTGACCTTTGGACCCCGATTTTGACTCACACATTAAATGTGGCCGTTAATCTGGGTCCCCCCGCCTCCTGGGATAAATCTATCATTGTCCCGATTTTCAAAAAAGGTGATAGGGACAATCCCCGATGCTACAGACAGATCTCCCTGCGATTCAGTAGTTAAGGTTACGGGGCTTGTCCTTTTAGATATGCTTTTGTCCTGGGTAGAGGAACATAATATTATTTCAGACCTTCCATTGGTTTCTGGCCAAGTAGATCAATCAATGACCAGGGCCTGATCTTATACTTGATATTGAATAAATACAATGTGGCCCGCAAAGGATCTGTCCATCTTGCATTCATGGACCTTACCTCGGCATTTCATTGTGTAAATAGAGAAAAATTATGGAGGATCATAATGAGTATGGGGGTTGACTCGGACATTGTTTTTTTCTTGAGGGACCTTCATGCCCACAAAACACCATCACTTAGGTATACTAACACCTCGTTCCACACACAAAGTTTTAACATCAATAGGGGGTTAGACAGGGGTGCATTCTTGCACTTTTCTTGTTCACCTTATACATTAACAACCTCAAACAGGCTTTAGTGAATGCCAAGGTAGACTGCCCACAGGTTGAAGGCTGGTCACTCCTCATCCTTCTATACACACACGATGCTGTGCAAATGGCAAGAACTGCAGAGGGGCTCTAAGCCCTTCTGTTCTACTTTGCGAGATTCATGGAGGAGTTAGATGTAAGCATTAACATTGGCAAATCCCATGTGATGGTGGTGGGCCCCCGCTCTACAAAATCACAAGTCTTCAAGGTAGGGACGCAAGTTCTTTCCCGGGTTAATGCTTTCTTGTATTTGGGTGTCATGCTTGACTCACGGTTGTGCTGGACTTCTCTGCTTAATAGGAAGAGGAATTACCTGGAAAGAACCAATGCAATTGTCTGGAGGTTTGACTCCAGGCTGGGTAGGAACTGATTAGTGCCCTGAGGCAGGTGGGGCAAAATGTGTCTCGAAAGCCTCAGATGGGAGTGACTTTGGGGTTAGGCTGAGCATGGTGCTCTACAGGTAGTGGAAAATAAATTCATGAGGCAAATCCTCAGTGTTCCTCAATGCACCTATCCTTCATAATCCACGAAGACCTGGGGGCCAAATACCTCACATACACTATTGCTGTACAACCCTATTATGTTGGTTAGATATATGTGGACCCTTTTTAAATAAAGCTATCATGGTCCACAGCTGCTTGCGTTACATCGGGGTTGAATGGGGTCTCTTTCTCTAGACCACTGTGGTTGGGACCGGATATCACCTCAGGATACAATGCACTTTGTCGTGTTCTGTAAACATTTCAAAGCACCTAGGAAAGCCTCTTTTAAATACTCACCATTTTATCCAAGTGCACCCCATCATGTTGTGTATAGAACTGCTTTTTGCTGATTCAATCGTTTACGCAGCTAGTTTCTCAAAGGTTGCATTGTGAATCAGGAACTCAATGAGAGATTGAATGCACTGATGTAACTTAGGCAGGTACAGAGGTTTATCCCGTATGCAGGCTGTTTTTAATGTTATTAATGCTTTATTTTCTTTAAGCATTAACTATGTGTCCTTATATTCACTGTATGTTTTTATTGTGATGCTTTTATAGATTGTTATGTTAAACCGAATAAAGCTTATTTGAAACTTGAAAAAAACATATTGTAAGGAATTGGTGAGAAAGATGAACATTTAAATTAATTAATGAACTGATAATTTGCCATAGACATTAACATAAAAACACTCTGTAAAATGACAGTTAGTCAAAATGTGAAAAATGCATCAGCAGCCATATTCACTGGTAGGACACTGTTAAAATGTTCCCTTTAACAAACAGAAGCTTTATAAATGACTGAACCATGCATAAATGTATTTGATAACTTGAACCTGACTTGCTTAGAATTTTCGTCATGACTACAGAATGGTCCAGGTTTATAAAAAGTATCACTTTCTTTAAGCTACAAATTCTTGTTGCACCAAGCTTGATCTTCCCATCTTTCATGTGTCCATATAATACTGAATAGCGAATCACATATTTTAACAATAACTCTTGTTGTAAATGAATCTCGCACGTTAGTGTAAATTTTCCCGATTCATGTCCTTATAAGGTATAGATTATCCAATCCTTATATAGGCATAGAAATCATTACCATATTTGGACTGAACTTATGCAGCCCAAATACGGCATGGCTACTTCCACTATGTTCCAAGAATCAGCAACGATTTCTTAGAAAAACCCGCCTTCAGCAGCTAGGGACATCCCCTTGCCTGAATACTAATTTATCTAGGAAATAATGAAGTTTTCGAAGAACTGAGTCTTTGATGGCGTTATTAGGTCCACTGGATTCAAGATAGCCTGGCTGATGAGGATTATGAATCCGAAACCGGTACCAGGATGCTTGTTTCCGGTCCAGGGAAGACATGGCTTGGCAGTTCGGGCTGGACTGTTCCCATAAGGCACAGGGTCAGACTGATTTGCATATAGCCATGTCTGAACTGGGGTGGCTGAGTGAACTAAAGAATGGTGATGGATTAAACCCAGATCAGTTGACTGGGGGTGAGTGTTTGATTTGTTCAAACGCTCCGTCCATCATCTCCTTTTGTATTGCGTTATTAGGTCCAATCACACGTCAAACTCGGCACCTTCAAAGTATAAATATGCCTAGATTTGCCCAGACAAACACACGGTGGTTTGGAGCAGATCGACTAACTACTTGCCCGACGCCCTGCAGCAGCAAGTGCCGAAGGAAGCCGACCCTCCAGCTGACGCACTGAGAGACTCTGTCTTTTCTCCTGCCGAGAAATCCAGCTCCAGATTTCCAGGCGACCCTTGCGGGTTACTGGGAAATCGAGTCCTGAGAGAGAGATACAAGACCTCCTTCATTCCAAACCAAGGTACGGAGCTGATTAGACCCTTAGAGAATTCTTGATTAGAAAATACTAAACTTAAACTACTCCTCATTTACTTCTTCCCTTGTGCTAGGCTTAGGTCAGGTACACCGGGGTAGGTGTATTTTAGAAGCACCAGTTGAGTACTTTTAGCCATCATTTTAACACTGTATGTATTTTATCCGTTTTAAGGCAATTTATGGCTTAGAAACCATATCATGCTTTGACAGTACTACTTTATAATACTGTTCGTATTATATACTCTGTACTTTATTACCAGTATTACAATTGTAGCAGTACATTTCTTATGCTTGAGAAAGAAGACTGTTCAATAAATACTTTAACTGAATAAAGCCCGTCTCTCTATTTTCTCAGCACCTCTGGTGAAACGAAGCATGCACGATTGACTGAGTGAAATAGCTATCTATCGTTTCCGCGACTCTAGAGATTGATTTCTTATTCTTGGGAAACAAAGTTGTCATGTTTATGCGGTTGTCAGAATCTAATCCCTTCTTGTGAATTCGAGAAAGTTTCTAGTGACCTCTGAGCTAGCTGGCACTCACAATTAAGTCTAATATATACGATAGAGACCTAGTCGACTTCAGTCCTACGTCTAAACTATAGCATATGTTATTCCAATGCGCAGAACCTATTGGGAATATAGGAACTACACTACACTCTCACTTACATGAAATACAAAAAGTATTACCTAACAAACAGTCTGCAAGAAAATGTTTCTGTCTGTAGTATAGTTCAGCGTCATGCAGTGAAACATTGAATAACTGACAGAACAGACTCAGCAATAAACGTCCATAGGAACCAAGGTTAGCACTTCCAGAAACACAAATGTCTTGTGATGTCTGTTACATGTTTGATAGTAGACTGTCAACTTTGTGTGTTTTCCATGGGAAAAGAAGAATGAAGACTGCTCACCATCAAACTATGTCTTTTCATTGGATCGGAGTGATCTAACTTGCAACAATGTTAATCACATGTGTTCTTATCTTTTATATTAGTGTGTGTTTCTAGTTAGACAGACAATCTGCTGTGGACTACTGCTGTATAGACTCTGTTGATGGCTACTGCTGACAGCTACTGCTGTTGCCTGCCTCCTTTGAAGGTGACTCTCCCAGATTACAACCTTCTTGTTCCTATCCTTGACGATTGTAGCTACTCCCGCAACTGTTTCCCCACATTTCCCTGTTAAGGCTTTATTTGTACAGATTGCTCCTGCAACTGTATGCTGATGCTCTTCGGATATGGAGACTCCGCTGAATTTCATGAACTGCTCTTCATGGGGATATCAACTACTTAATTGGATTTTGAATCTAATACTCCTTTGACCTCACTCTTCTCAAACTCTTTATGAGTTCTATTAGCTTTTGATTCTGGACCTTTATTTAGAATAGAGAATAATACCTTTATGGAACATGCTGGTCATTTTTGCTATATTGATGATTCTAACCATATTTTTCATTGATAAATTTCTGTAAATGGATTTACCGATTACTAATTGAATAAAAAGAACACATAATTTTTTCTAATCTCTTTATGAGAATAAAGGTTTTTGAAACCAATCTAAAACTCTCATCATTGACTGAACTTAAGAACTGTAAATTAATATGTTGATTGATATTGATTTGATTTGATTTAGCTTCCATTCAAAAAAATGGTGGCAAAGATGTGTTGCCCAGCCAAAGAAATTGTTATGGAGTTGGAGCCCGTTCTTGTAAGTCATAGGGTGAACTGGTACTGGAAATTATAATGTTTGGACTCTTTCCACGCTGCCATTGGATTACTGGTTGGCTTTGGTGTGAGCCCTGGCCAAGCAGCAACCGCAATGCTTGTCAGAGCGAGGCACAAGCCAATTCTAAATTAACCTGTGCTCAACCCTCGGGTAGCTTGCACAGAGCAGACAGGCATAACTCAGAGGCAATCTGTAAATTATCTGTGCAACACTTCAAACAGCAATGAAGTTTAAAACAAAACACAAAAAGGATCCCACACCAAGTTAGAATAATAGAGTTATTTTTTTAAATACAACAAGGCCAAATCGATAAAATTCCAATCAGTAGAACCGGAGATGTGCAAGTTTAAAGATTTCTGTGAAAATATTGCCAAAAAGCACAAAGCACCAACTGTGGATATCTGGTTGCACCAATCCAGGACAACATTATAAATTCAGGACAATCCCAAGAGAGAGCAGGCCGGCTACAGGGAACCAGTTAGGCCTGTTGAACAAAGTACCTTAAATCCTGGTTTGTGGAGCATTTCAACGATCTGCGCCGAAGATGCGCCACACAGCTGAGGTGATGCGGTGAGGTACTGATGCGATGTCTTGCGTGGTCATCGAGGATCCCGTCGATGAGGGCTTGTAATGTGAAGTCTGGCATCAAGGAAGCATCTCGCAGTAGGGGCAATGCATCTGTTCTGAGGAGCTGAAAGGCTGTGATGTCAGTTCTGCTGGGACTACAAAGGGTGGCAGTGCACCTCAGGTCCACTTCCAAGGGCCCAGGACTGAAGTGGCACCAGTAGGCTGGGTAAACCTGCAGATGGCAGAGTGCTGGTGTCAAGGTTTTTTTAGCCTTCTGGTTATGAGGCTCAAGTCAGGAGGCCAGACAACTAGCCATGGAGACACTCTGGTGTCTTGAGTTCAACAGATGCAGGTCCAGTCCTCAACACAAAGGCAAGAGGGCAGCAGGCCACTGGTCAGCACCGCAGGGCAGCAGTTCAAGCAGATCAGCAGTCCAGCAGAGTGGCAGTCCTTTCAGCAGTCCTTCTTCCTGGCAGAGTATCCAAAGGACTAGATGTTTAATGACAAGTTGGTGTCTAAGGCCAAGCATTTATATCCAGTGGTCCCTTTGAGGTGGGGAGAAGCTTCTAGAGGCCTGCATTTAAGGTGCCCAGATGCCCTGCCTTCCTTGCCCTGGCTCCAGACTAACTATAGGGGGGATGCATCCCATTGTGTAAAAGCAGGACACAGTCTATGTAAGTGTGGGTGGGGCTGTGCCCAGCTCCTCCCTACCAACCTGCCAGTGATGGCCAACCAAAGGATACCTAAGCTCTCTATTGTGCCTGGCTGTCTAGATGGAGTATACAAAGCCCAACTGTCAACTACACCCAGGCATGTGACCCGGAGGCAGGCTGCATGCACCAATTGCTAAGGCAAGAATGTGACAACGTTCTGCCAAATAGCATTTTCAAAACTGCAATTTAAAATCCGACTTCACCACAAGATAGGATTTTTCATTAAAATTCCAAAGACGCCAAACATGAATGAATTGCCTGTTCCCATTTGGAAGTTGCAGCTTATTGAATGCAATAAGGTAACTCCAATGTTATCCTGTGGGAGAGGTAGGCCTTGCAGTAGTGAAAATGAATTCAAGAGTATTTCCCTACCAGGACATGTAAAACTTAAAAGTATGTGTCCTACTTTTTAAATACATTGCACACTGCCCTCTGGGCTGTGCAGGGCCTACACTAGGGTTGGCTTATATTTATTAAAAATAAATGTTTGGGCCTGGCAAATGTTTTTTTTCCAAGGCCAAAATGGTGGATCAAACTACAAACAAAGGCTGCAGTGGAATGCCTGAGACATATTTAAAGGGCTACTTAAGTGGATGGTACAATCATCGCTGCAGGCACACCAGTAGCTTTTAATTTGCAGGCCCTGGGCACATGGGGTGGCACTTTACTGGGGACTTCATGTAAATTAAATATGCCACTTGGGTATAAGACAATCTTGTCATGTTTTATGGAGAGAGCACAAGCACTTTAGCACTTGTTAGCAGTGATAAAGTGTGCAGAATCATACAGCCAGCAAAAACGAAGCCAGCTTAACAGGAAGTCTGAAGACAAAAAGTTAGGCGGAAAACCACGCTAAGAATGCCAGGTCTCTTTGAGGGCATGTGATTGCATGTGCGCTACAAAGGCAGATGTCTAATCTAACACATTTACACTAAATATTAGGGACAAATCACTCATGAGATATCAACCATAGTTCTATGTGTATGCCAAGAAAGTGGAGGTCCACATACAGCGGGAAAAAAATGGAAAAAATTAAGGTAACAGAATAAAGGTTAACTACCTGTGTTCAAGCGGCTCAAAACTACAATCATGGTTAAATACAGCTCATCTCTGGCATATTACCATTCCCTTGGCCTCCGGAATAAGGTGCGGCTCACACATGCACATAGAAAATAAAAGATTTGATCATCTGGTTTGAGCCAGTCAAGCATCTCCTTCTCATTACAGATGGAATCTTTCAAGAATACAACTAACGTCCAACATATGATTTTCAGAACAGCTCCTTCCCCATCCCAAGATCAGGTGTTACAACAGATCAGGACCAGGAACAGGCTTAAATTATTGACACAAGCCTGTGAATGGGCCATAAAAGAAAGATCCAAAGTCATTAGAGGGTTTAAAACCATTTAATGAGACTAAGTCCACATTTATTGAAGGCAGAAAATGCTACTCTGCACTAGAAGAGCTTAAATCGGTACCAGTGGTGAAATTAATCTATAGCAACATAACTTTCACCATCTGGAGAGCCTATGCAAGAAAGAGACTGCATGAACTTGTTGCACAGTACATAGTTGGCTGCACTTTCAGACAGGGCAACTGTTTCTCAAGCCAAACTGAGGGGCATATGTACAAGCCTTCTATCACCATCACAGCATCACTTTCCGTGAGGTTGTGATGGCGATAGGGGCCTTGCCTTATTTTCAAGGCAGCGTTAAGCCGCTTAATGTGGCTTAACACTGCCTTGTAAAAAGGGCCCCCTTTCACGCTATGCTTAGCTGAAAGGGGTGGGCAGTGGGTGTTGTGGTGGGTGTTTCACCTCAACACCATTGATTTTCACACTGCCACCTATTTACAAGGGTGGCGTAAATAGGAGGCAACGCCAAAATTAAGACCAGGGAAAACCTGATCTTAACTTGGCGAAACTAGGAGAAATGCTTTAATTCTCCTTGTTTTTTCTTTTTCTATGTGTGTTGCCATGTGCAGCAGACATGGAAAAAGCAAAACTCAGTGGACTGTTTATGTGTAAAAAGGTGTCCCTTCTTGCACATAAACAATCTTTAAATCAAAATTACATTTTGTAACTTCCATACACAGCACACATAGAAATAACAAAGCAGCCTTTAAAGATTGTTTATGTGCAGGAAGGGACACATTCATACAAATAAATAATATTCCCTTGCACACAGACACCTTTGCACTATGGTGGAAGGGTGCCGGCATTGGCGCTAAGCTGCTGAACTTAGCACCATTGTAGGGGCAAATGCAAGGCTGCACCATATTCTTGTAAATATGGTGCAGCCTTTAATTTCTGAAGTGGCGGAGTGAGGCATTGAGCCATGACGGCTAACGTCTCACTCCACCACTTCTTTGTACATATGGCCCGCAGTCTCTAAAATGACAGGCTAACATGGTACTGGGCTCTTGATTTTAGAATGTCCTAGGATCCACAGCTAAGACAATGAATCAGCCTGCTGTCTTTACAGACTGATTTCACAATGGGGTCCGGGAGGAAGTCCTGTTTGTTGGTGGTGACCTTGAGTAAAAATTCTGAAAGAATGTTGAACTTTACTCATTTGTGGAAGAGTTATGGGATGACGAGAAGCTAGATAGAAGGCTGTCAAGTGTTGCTGATGTAGGTGTTGCTATTGTTTTTGTCCAGTGGAGAAGTGATTGCACTAATTTCAGGTGGTACTAGTTGATCCAGTAGGGGAGTGACACAGTGCATGTCTGCTGTGAAGGTTTCATTCAAAATGTTTTTGTGAAAGATGGCTTTGGTTGAGGTGATTAGGATTAATGCTGGCTGGAAAAGTAAAAAAAGAAATGCTCCAGGAACCCAATAATTGGTTCTACTGGTGTGGTGGCCGAAAAGTGGCGGAGTTGTGAAAGCAGAGTTTCATGAGGTGTCAATGAAAGCCATACAGCTTATTATTTGTTACAGAGTGTATGAAACAAGTAATTGGGAACATCGAAAAAACGTGATAGTAAAATGTTTTTTTCTTACTTAAAGTATGAGTATTACTCAATGGGTTAATGTACTTGCTCAAAATATCTGTGTGTAATCCATGGTCATTGATTTAAATATTTAATAGCTCAGAGGGTTTCTATGTCTTTTTCAGGGAATTTTGTGGGAATTAAATATAGATCTGTGATTTTTATTTACGGTAACATATCTCAGCAGGTCAGTGCTTTTTTTCAGAGAACCTTATATAACCTGAAAGTGTAAGTTCCAATATGGTAAAATAGTTCAGTAGGTTGTGCACCCACTTCAAACAATTTTGAATAATTGCAGGTTTTATGCAGGGGGGGGGAATAATGTTTCATTCCACTCGTGGAAATGGTGGAATTTGGCAATTCTGCATTGCTCTTGTAACTCCTCCAAGTGCCGCATTGCAGAATTATTTTCTTGTGATGCTCTAGAAATGGGACCTGGGGAGAGCGAGTGAGATTTGGTGTCTCCCTGGTGTGATTTTCTAACATGGGTGGTCACGAGCAGTTGCAAGTGGTCGCGGTCAGAGAACTGCTTCTCGAGTAGACTTGCTGCAGTTTGAGTAGATTTTCTTCTCGAGCAGCAAAAAAAATCATTTCCAATGGCCACCTGCTCTTCGGCAGCGCATGGTGCTGTTCAAACTGATTTTTCAGAGATGCTCGCTCTACCGGTGCTAAATTGCAGCGTGGCATGCATATATTCTGCCCATTGGTGGACCTCTGTGGCATCTAGCCTAGTTTTTATGTAACCACGGAATTCTGGGGAGTGAAATTCCGTAATTCCACCCCTAGATTCATGTTAATCTTTATTCACTTAATGTTGATATAATTGGGTAGTTATGATTACTTATTATTCTTTGTCAAACACATCTGCATTGTATCTTTGTATTGTGTGTTGCATAAATGTTTTGTGTAAATAAACAAAGACAGGCATACCTGGCATCACTACAAGGCTTGTATCTTAGATAAACAAATAGCTTGTGTTTAAAACTCTTTTAAATCTCACTGGATCTCTTTGACACTTGTGAAGAAATACACAAGTGTAACTGTTTTACTGAATTTAGGACAAAGTTACAGCTGTATCTCCTCTTATCTCCAATCACTCTCAGAAGGACAAATAATATCGACAAACGGAATGAGTGATTGCTTGGAAAGTGATCGATTTACTTTTGGCATTGGTGGGAGGAAAGCAAGATCCCTTACCTGCTATAAGTTATTGGTTGCAGTGACATGGCAAGCGATGAAGCAAGCGGGAGGTGAATGAGACAGCATTCTGACCTAATCAGAAGAATTCACTGGGGAGGGCCTAAGATCCCGGTTCTGACTCAAGAATAGCTGCCAAAACTAGAATCTGGATGGTTCCTACTCTATCACCGCACTGATCAGGAGCCTGTGCATAGAGTGGGGTTGTCAGCGTTGAGACAGATCCTCATCCTCTTTGTTTCTTTCTCTATTTCTTTTTCAGTATGAATATAATGCTCTTGCTCTAATTGCTATCAGGATGCTAAGGATATTTGTTTGAACAATTATGTTTTCAAAGATGCCTTGAAGTCCATGTGCAAGGGTAGTGTTGTACATTATTTGTACCACTCCACATTGCATACTGCAAATCTAGATCTAGCTAAGATAACTAAAATGATGCCCCTGTCAGCAAAATCTCAATAGCAGCCTCCACTGCTTGTGGCCAGTGACTTGCCAAAACGTATACTCAAATATCTCTATCTACTCTAGGTGTTACAGACTATGGACCACTAAGTTTCAAGCTCAATATCGATTGTGAAATTTTGCACGTTAATATTGGTCTAGCAGATGTTTTATATATATGGACCACGACCTACTTGTAAAAAACATGTTTGTTAATATTCACCAAGAGATCCCTTCCCATTTGCAAATGGCTTACCACCACCTCCTTTACTTTGATTGTAAAATATTAATGTTTTTCGACCACATTAATACATACCTTAAGGGTTCAGGTGCCTCCTAACACACCCTTTCAAAATAGTGATTTCTAATGGTTTCCTAAGCCCATTTAACGATTCTGAAAACCTCTTCTAAATTGTTTGGTGTGTTTAGTGCATTTAATAAAGGGTCTCAGTTTTGGCAAAACCTGTTTTATCGAAATAGGGGGGTTGATAAACACTAAAACCCTTTACACAAGAAGCCGATTATTCAATCTTTTAAATATTTATTTATGTAATTACTTTATTTAGCTCCAGTATACAATTTAAAAAGTGCCTAAAGCAAGGGGCTGGGTTATTCATGCAGTCTATGGGGTCCTACATAGTAATGAGCAAATGCGAGGCCAGTAGGTCTGCCCTTGTTAAAGAAGTTGGGTATAATCAAGTTTTGCCTAAAACAACAAGTCGGCTGGTGGAGCCAAAACACTGCAATAGGTACTCAATGCCTTTGTGGCATTGTTTTTGTCACTTGCTACAGGTAATTGCCACGTCAAAAGTCAAACGTTTTGATTTTGAAACAGGAAACATTCTACTTCTTTTTTGGGATGTACAATTTTGCCTAAAGTAGTTTTATCCCAACGTTGGTAAACATTCATTCATTCATTCAGCTGTATTCCTACTTGAGTAATGTGGGCAGTACTTTGACACAAAGAAACACTGATCAGATAAGGAACGAATTTATTCTACAATCTGTGAATTTGATACGTGAAAATACACGGCTAAAATGTATTAACATCCCTATGATTTGTGAATCAACAAACCATTTCTGTGCATTATTAAAAAAATAAAATGCATATATTTCCTATTTCAAAATTAAAATAATTGGAACGTTTGAAAATAAAAACTCCGAATTCTTAAATAGTTATTACGGACGGTATGTGTGTGCAGTATATAAAAGAACAAAACAAGTTTGGGAAAGTTTGACAAGAGCACTTTGTAAAAATTGATCGGCAGTGTCTGAGGTGTGAACTAATACTGTCTGCTATCAGCAAGGACATAACTAACTGCCATTCGTGCAAGAGTGATATATGGGGCATTACACTGAAACCTCAGTTCCCTATCAGGAACATCAGCTTGCCGCTGAAGATGATTTATATTCCAGAGAATGCCGGAAATCATATCTCTCCCTCTCAGAACCTGCCTGAAGCCATAGGCCTTAGCACACTCTTTAATCAAAGGCACGTGGCATCATGGTGCTGTACATACAGGTAAGATTAACGCTGCACACTCACTGCCTCGTCTTACTCTCATTTGTAGAATCTTAGCATGATTTAGTTTGTTCTTTTTCGAAAAGAAGGAGGGTAAAGCATTAAAACGTGTAGTACATCTAACAGATATGCTACTTTTAATGTTTACTTTTTCGGAGCTTGTATTGTAATTGCTCAGTTAAGGTTATTATTATATGGCGTATATACTTTTCCAGCTGGATGAAAAATGCTGGCGCGCGTTCGTGTGTTCTTATAAGTATCTTCAAAGTGCATGGGCTGCCTTCCTTTACAGAGCAGCAGATTCCACTAAGGTCATCGAAACAGAAGAAGGGCTGCCAAGAAAGTTGTCTTTCATGAATCAATGTATTGCCAGCCCTGGTTCCACGTATGCACGCCATAATGAAAAACAAGCATTTACAATGCAATGGTCTCGGCATTGTTAAAGTTAGAGATATTGGCATTGCTCATGACATTTTTATTTATGTTTTTGTTTTTAAAACATATAAATAAATGGCATTGTCATTTACAATGCCAATAGCTTAATCTCTCGTAAATGCGAGATCTATTGCATTTGCACCCACACACAGAGCCACACACAAAGCCACCCACACACACATACAGAGCCACCCACAAAGAGCCACCCACAGTCATTCACATAGAGCCACCCACACAAACACACAGAGCCACCCACACACACACACAGAGCCACCCTCACACAGACAGAGCAACCCTCACACAGACAGAGCCACCCTCACACAGAGTCACACACACACAGAGCCACACACACAGAGGCAAGAAAAAAAACGAACAGCAGCAGGGAACAGAGGCAAGAAATAACAAGGGCAGCTCCCCCCAGATACAGAAACGTATTCCCAGGTGCTTTGTGAATTTGCAACCCCCTGCCCCACCTACAGGGCAAATTGACTTAAAAAAAACAGGCAGCCTCACCCCAAGGAGGATGGAAGCAAAATAAACTAGTAGTGAGTTATGCGGAATGAAGACCAAGGAATGAGGGATGCGGAATGAGGAACTAGGAGTGATGGATGCGGAATGAGGAACTAGGAGTGAGGGATGCGGAATGAGGACCAAGGAATGAGGAACTAGGAGTGAGGGATGCGGAATGAGGAACTAGGAGTGAGGGATGCGGAATGAGGAACTAGGAGTGAGGGATGCGGAATGAGGACCTAGGAGTGAGGGATGCAGAATGAGGAACTAGGAGTGAGGGAATGCGGAATGAGGAACTAGGAGTGAGGGATGCGGAATGAGGAACCAAGAGTGAGGGATGTGGAATGAGGAACTAGGAGTGAGGGATGCGGAATGAGGAACTAGGAGTGAGGGATGCGGAATGAGGAACTAGGAGTGAGGGATGCGGAATGAGGAACTAAGAGTGAGGGATGCGGAATGAGGAACTAGGAGTGAGGGATGCGGAATGAGGAACTAGGAGTGAGGGATGCGGAATGAGGAACTAGGAGTGAGGGATGCGGAATGAGGACCTAGGAGTGAGGGATGCGGAAGCAGGACCTAGGAGTGAGGGTTGCGGAATGAGGACCTAGGAGTGAGGGATGCGGAATGAGGAACTAAGAGTGAGGGATGCGGAATGAGGAACTAGGAGTGAGGGATGCGGCATGAGGAACTAGGAGTGAGGGTTGCGGAATGAGGAACTATGAGTGAGGGATGTGGAATGAAGACCAAGGAATGAGGGATGCGGAATGAGGAACTAGGAGTGAGGGATGCAGAATGAGGAACTAGGAGTGAGCGATGTGGAATGAAGACCAAGGAGTGAGGGATGCGGAATGACGAACTAGGAGTGAGGAATGCGGAATGAGGACCAAAGAATGAGGGAAGTGGAATGAAGAACCAGAAGTGAGGGATGCGGAATGAGGAACTAGGAGTGAGGGATGCAGAATGAGGACCAAGGAATGAGGGATGCGGCATGAGGAACTAGGAGTGAGGGATGCGGAATGAGGAACTAGGAGTGAGGGATGCGGAATGAGGAACTAGGAGTGAGGGATGCGGAATGAGGAACTAGGAGTGAGGGATGCGGCATGAGGACCTAGGAGTGAGGGATGCGGAATGAGGAACTAGGAGTGAGGGTTGCGGAATGAGGTCCTAGGAGTGAGGGATGCGGAATGAGGAACTAAGAGTGAGGGATGCGGAATGAGGAACTAGGAGTGAGGGATGCGGCATGAGGAACTAGGAGTGAGGGATGCGGAATGAGGAACTAGGAGTGAGGGATGCGGAATGAGGAACTAGGAGTGAGGGATGCAGAATGAGGAACTAGGAGTGACCTGCATTGCTGGAGCAGATATGACAGAATAAGAATCTGTGGGAAATCTACAAGCCTGCTTTACACTCCTTTGGGCACATGTTTGTGCAGAGTGAGCTACAATAGAGGTGCAGCCTACCAGTACCTGAGTCCATAATCTGTGAGTAAGGATCCCAGGAACATACGACAACGTATATACAGGAATACAGTAGTATTTGATGACCCCGCCCTGTCAAGTGGTATCACAGCAGCACACGTATTCTAAGGAGGGCTCCCTGGTTCAGAAGGGCTATCTCAGTCCTCACAACTCCACTTACAGAACTTGCAAGGCTCGGACACAGCTGGTGGGTACAACATAAGCCTCTACATACTTCACACTCGACCCCAAAAGAGTTGGGGACCCCAGCCAACAGAGTTTTTGTGATCCTCTTTCTTTAGCTGATTTTTTTCATACATGTATGTTGCTGGCCATATGCTCAGATTGAAACGCAATAAATTTCAGCAATTTTTGGTTGCTTTCATTTTTTTAAAGTTTGATTATTCATTGCATTAATATTTTTGTATTCTATTCGCAATGGTCTAGTTCAAGGGTCTCCTACCAGCAGCTCGTGAGCTACCAGTAGCTCTCCAGCTACATGTGAGTAGCTCGTAAGTGTGCATCTCAGGCTACTAACACGAAAGCCTGTGCTTGCTTATATTATTATTTGTATGTCAAAATTAAAAAGCATTTATTTGAGATGAAAATGTGTGTATTGTGAGAACCTATAAGCTGATGTTCACGAGAAAAATGGTTCCATTTTCAAAATAAATGTAAAGCTATTATTTGAGTTGGACATTTACTACTCGTATTACCTTGGTGCCGGGGAATTGCAGCTACAGCTATTATGTATTACCTATGTAGATGCATTCCAAAGTGTTCGTGTTCTTTTACTTTACTGCTGACAACCCTGCCTAATCACTGATGGGATCACTGCCACGGTCTTGGATGGACTCTGACATTACAGTAGCTCGGGATAATTTTCTTTGAACATAAATAGCTTTTACTACAGAAACGGTTGGAACCCCTGGTCTAGTTGCAGAAAAATCTGTATGTAGGAACATGTTATAAAGTCCCACCGTGTTCTTCAAAATGATTGCTCGTAAAAGAAGGTTCTTGGAATAAAGAGTTTGATCTTTTCGCATCCGTGTTCTGACCAGAACATTTCTGCACTTGCGTTCTGATGATGCAGACATGTTGTCGGTAGCAAAAATGAGGTACTTAATGGCTGCACAAGTAAGTCCCCATGCTGGCTGCCTTTAGCAACTCTCCAGAGTACTGGTTCGGATGTTTTCTGGAGCGCTGACATATGCTTTTAAATTGCAGTACTTCAACGACTGCCATTTAACGCCCAAGGAACATGGTGGGACAGCTAGAGCTACAGAAACCTGCTTCATCACTAACAGCGCTCCTAGTAAGGAATTATATTAATTTCACTGCTCCAGCTGGGTGAGGATGTGGTTTATCGGCTACAGCGGCCGACTTTGAAGCTGAGGAACTAGGTTCGAGTCTAGAGGGAGGCTCAAGCATCTTGTGATTCTGAGAAAATCACTTAATCTCCCAGTGCCTAAAAAAATGAATGTAACCCTCTGTAATGCAACTGGTGGTCATGTAAAGCGCTCCGATACGTGTGGGTCGAGTTAGCGCTATATAAACTGCAAAAAAAGTGCCCAGTAATGCCTCTCTGAGGCAGAGACCAACCCTCCCCCTCCTCTCCCTCCCTCCAGGGATCCAGCACATCTCTGCAGCACGCCACATACAACCATAGGCTCAAAAAGATGCCTCCTGCCTAGAAGCCCCTGTCGGTGCTTGGTGATTCCACCAACAACAGCCTCCTGACATAGGAAGCGCCTCTTAGCGCGATAGGACCAAAGTTGGCAATGCAGTGGCAACGAGAGTTTAGGAACACTGGGCACAGCCCATAGGTTTGCATCGTCCATCCACCCAGCTTAAGTAATGTCCGGCTCTACATCTGCACAGACTGCCGGGTCTGATGGGCCCGTTGGGTCGGTTTCAAGTGTCTTTTTAGTTCGCAATTAACATGTCTTTATGTATGTGAGACAGACCACCTGCAATCACCTGCTTGCTTCTCAGAATACTACTACCAGATCAAAGCCACGGCGTGCCAGAGATGGTCTGCGTGAGTCATGACACAGGCGTCAAAGACAGCGCTGGGACTTCAAACAGCTATTCCTACAACTAACACTATCTTCGAGCTGGTCAACTCTGAGGAGCACGCACGAACCCTCTGCTTAGAAGCCCGCAGTCCTCACGCACGCTTCACGCCGTGTGCTAAAATCACGACCGGCGCCAGTGCAGCCTGCTCCGACAATATTTGTGTTTAAGAAAAACAACTCGCAGCAGACGATGTTAGGAAACCCAGACGGCATGGAAAGCGAGCTCTGCGGAGCCCCCGTGCACACCGTCCCGTCCCACTGCCCCCTCTGGGCCGCTGGCAGCGGAGAGAAAACACAGGGCGACCTGCGCTGGCCACAGAAACAACACAGTGCAGACAGCGGTGATGCCAGCCCCCTCCCCCCCAAGGTTTAGGTCAGACTGGGACCTCGGCGAGAGGGAGGGTGTAACGCCCACCACTAGAAAAGGGGCGGGGCTTAAAAAAAGAGAGAAAAACACCCCCGAATCGCGTCTAGGCGGGGCCTGAACTGAGTGACGCTCCTCTCCTCCAATGGCTGGCCAGCATTTACGAGGCCAGCCAATGGAGAAGAGGGGCGTGTTCAAGCCCCCATACTACACACATAATATTTCGGCTCCGCCCACTGCTTACGCAGTGCGACGGTAGCCTGAACCTAATAAAAGGAGGCCAGCTAATCACACTCCCTGATGTGCTGCTCCCCAGCTAGATACAAACAACAACATTGTACTAATGGCCAAACATACAATGTTAATTCAGGTTTTAATGATCCTACTAATGGATCCTTGTGAGACAGAAGAGGAGACAACACTTACGGGTATATTTACAAGAATTGCTCCTAACTTTAGCGTTAGTTAGTGGCAAATTTCTTACTGCCGCGTACCGCCGAAAACAATTGCCATGGTACCCACCTACTTGCAATACGTCACTACATGGCGATAGTATTGTATCGCAATGGGAAATGTTGACGTCAAGACCATTGTTACGGCGATGAAAATCTTGCGACAATTGTGAAAAAAAATGGCGGTGGGCCAGTCAGCGGCCAGAAAACACACATTAATCAGCGTGACAGCACTTTTTTCATGCTCCGCATGAAAAATAAACGACAAAATTCCCACAAAGCACCAAAAAACAGCCAAAGACCCAGGGGAAGAGGAAGAGGAAAACCAGGTTTAGCCAGCAGGAAAATGAGATCCTTATTGCGGAGGTGACAGAGAAACAACACCAGCTCTTTGCCAGCTCCTTGGTGTCATTGGGGACCAAATATTCCATAAGGCAGTCCATCGTAGCCAAGATGAATGCAGTAGCAGAGGTCAAGAGGACAGTGATTGATTGCAAGAAGTGCTGACATGATGCCAAGGGCAAGACCAAGTAGAAACTGTCCAACAATCAGCGGGTAGTATTACAGACCAGAAGTGGGAGTCCAGCGCCACAGGAGGAGCTGAATACCTTGGAGGAGCAGGTGTCCATGGTCATCTGCGAGGAGTCGTGGTTGGAGTCAAGGGACAGGATAGTGCTGAACATGAACAGCGACATCAGCAACAGGGTAAGTAACAACCAGGGACTGGGGGAGTGGAGTGTGGGAACTAATGTTGCTCCTGTCCAACTAAATATTTCTCAGCGCACACCCGTACTGTGTGCATATCAAATTCCAGATACATAGGTACCTGGGGGTATATCCACGTGTCACTTTAGCTGTTGAATACATCTAAAGGCACATACTGGTGATGTCAGTGACCTGTATTTCAGCAAATATAAATATTCAAAGACAGTAAAATTAACATTCATGAGTCTCCAAGCTCTGGGCTACATGAACAAGCAAAGGGGCATATTGACTAGAGAGGTGGAAGAGTGTTGCATTAGCCTCCTTAGCTCAGCACCGCAGTCAGCTAAATTGGGAACACAGGGCTGCATCTCATTGACAACAATAAGATGCAGCCATTTGAACCGCACTGCTCTGGGGGAAAAGTCTGCGTTGACTGGAAGATTGTTCATGTGCAGGAAGGGAGATCTTCTTGCACATGCCCAGTGTTCCCCACAACACAATGGTGCAAGTGCGCCTGTGTTGTCGCTAGGCTGATAAGTTAAGCACCAACGCAGGGGGGAACACAGGGCTACACCATAATCTTGTAACTATGGTACAGGCCTGTGTTTCTGAAGTGGCAGAGTGCAGCATTAATGCCGTAATGATAACGCCTCACTCTTTCACTTCATTGTAACTATGCCAACGGGAGGCAAGAAAAACGTCTGCAGTACAACAATGCACATATTTCCTAAGCCTGCCTCAGAGTCATATGTCCTTAGGCTTGCAACATGTCACCATTGCCAATGCACCAAAGTGCAAGGGTGACTGGGTTGAGTGAATAGCGGGCTATTAACAAGAAGGTGTCCCTTCCTGCATATACACATACATCAATGTGAATGATATGTGTCAATGCGATTTGGCCACCAGCAAATACATGGAAACTTGTCAGACTATGGCAAATCAAGCACATCTACTTGCCATCTCATGGTGTACTTCACTGCATTCCTGATCTCAAGTGCATGCCTGCCCTACTCATGCCACAAAAACAATTATGTGGCAGTGCCAACATCAAGGTCTGGTGCAGTCTAAACTACACCTCTAAACCTAGTGACTAAAAACAACATGTAAACTGCATTGTCAATAATGTGAAACAACCAGAACCACTGTCACTACTGTACAGAGGATTTAAAAGGTGCAGCATGTGTGTGTTGAAACAGGCTCCTCACAGTTGGCATAGAGGGAAACTGTCCAAAACCATGATCAACCCAAATGTCACATCAATGATGTTGTACGATGATTTACAAACCTGCGTCTACTAGGTGTAGCTTTTTAAAATAGAGCATGGACATTGTCATGCACTCTGCTTGTCAACTGTTGAAATGCCTGACCAAAGTGGACAAACACTAACAACAGCATCTCCCCTTTACATGCCGAGGGAGATACATCACCTCCTCTTCAGCAGCCGTTCCCACTCTTCAATGACGAAAAGGAAGAAGACATCTCAAGCATCGACCAGGACACCCTTCAAGAGCGGCTGGACTCCATTGGCAGCACATCTCCCGAAGCAGGGATATCCAGCAGTGTTGTGGTTGCTCCACCAGCAGCACAAAACACCCAGCAGCCAGCACTTGCCACCACAGCTGTCTCCCAGGACTTTGAGGACCCACTGTTAACATTTCAACGTAGTGCAGTAGAATTCCAGCATGAGATGGCTGATCAGGTGCAGGTGATGTTGGGCAGCCTGTCGGCCAAACTGGATGGGATACGTGGGTGTCTCAGTCCCATTAGGGACCACCTAGAGTTCATCAGAGAAAAGAAATTAAATGAAATGGCATTATGATTATAAAGCACACTATTACCCATGGGTGGCTAGGCACTAACAGCCTGATTCATGTACGGGCCGTTTTGCGTGGCCCTAATAGCGAATCATAGCGACTCGCTATTGAGGACACGCAAAACGGCATTCATGTAGGAATTGCTAAATCAATAGCGATTCCTACATGTTCTCTATTTGCGAGTAGCAATTTGCTACTCGCAAAAAAAGGAATAACTCCCCATTCATTCCTATGGGCCAAAAGGCCCATAGGAATGAATGGGGAGTATCCCTTATTTGCGAGTAGCAATTTGCTACTCGCAAATCAGATAGCGATTTTAAGGGTGCCAGGGGTGTCCAAAGGACACCCTGTAGCACCCCTAAAATGCACATTTGAACAGGTGTTGCGCACACACATGTCCAAAGGACATGTGTGTGTGCAACATGCAACTTAGAAAAATGCTTTTAAAAGCATTTTTCTATGTTTTTGCTATTTACCGAGAGGTCTGACCTCTCGGTAAATAGCGGCCCAATTTTGCTAAATCGCAATTTTTGCAAGTGTCATGAATAGCATTTAAGGAATCTCTAATAGAGATTCCTTAAATGCTAATCCTCGCATATTTGCTAATTCCTCATTAGCGAATTTTGCATTTGGGATTGTGAATCCCAAATGCCAAAATTGCACTCGCAAAAGGCAAGATTCTGAGAATCTTGCCCTTTGCGAGTGCAATTTTGCTTCATGAATCAGGCTGTAAGACCTTCTGGCAGGTAAGAACAGCAAAAGCAGTAGTTTATCCAAACGTACGAACAAGGAAGCCATGAAAGAAACATGAAGACCTTACTGATTATGAAACAACCATGTTTTAAGAGTCTTGCGAAAGGTAACCAGGTTGTTGACACATTTTAGCTTGAGGGGCATTGAGTTCTATAGTTTTGCAGTAGCCACAGCAAAACTCTTGTCTCCCCAGGTGGCTTATTTAATTTTAGGCACCCACAGACCGCTCCATGCTCTTCAGCATTCCATGGGCACCATTGCTGGAGTCCTTACTCAGAGATAAGAACAACTGTCCAGTCAAAGTCGCTCCAGCGATGTTACCAAAGAGTTGAGTGAAATGCGAAATATCATGGAGAGCATGGAGCGGGTGCAGGATTCACACTTGGCTGCCATGGCTGCCTACCACAGAGATATTGCTGGAGTCTTGCAAGCCCTGCAGCTTATCATCGCTTCAGTGAATAATCATCATATGGCACAGATGAATGCTGCTGCACCTTTATTATCCTCCTTTTACCCCCACTAATGTGTCCCTTCCTCACAGTGCCCCTGCCAATCCACCATCAAGCTCACGGAGGCACACATCAGTTGAGGAAGATGTGGATGAATCAACATTAAGACAAAAAAGTAAGCCGTAGCATTCATCTGTGTCAAATGGACAGTATCTGGATGGTCTTGTTTATTTCTTTTTTTTACTCATTTATAAGGCGCTGCAAATCATGCCCCCAAGGGGATATCTTGGCTCCTGAGAGGAGAACACCCTATTAACAGTAGGAACCAGATTTGAAAAGTCAGTTTATTAAATTGAAAGAGATTGGAACAGGTGCAAATCTTATTGGGGAGGGAGTTCCAGTGACTGGGTGCCAGATGAGAGAATGCACCCTCACCCATTTTGTCCTTCCTTATTCTCCGGATGCAGAGCAGATTGCGGTTACTGGATCGCAATTGTCATACGTTTTGATAGCGTTCAATTGTTTTCGTCAGGTATGCCGGCCCGATCCCTGGAGGGCCATGAAAACCATACATAGAAGCTTAAAAACGGCCCGTTTTCTAATGGGGAGCCAGTGCAGTTTGGTGCAGGAGAGGTAAAGAGGGGGTTCGTGCTGGCTTGTTGAGGGCAAGACGAGCTGCCGTATTTTGAACCACTTGAAGTTTGGACGCCAGGTCCTCTCTTACTCCAACCAGCAGAGAGTTGCCACAGTCCGACTAATTAAGAGTGACTGGATAAGAGTCTTTGTGGCATTTAGCGGGATCCAAGGAAAGATCTTTCTGAGCATTCACATGGTACCAAAACAGGTGGCTGACACAGTCTTCACTTGTCCTTTCATGGATAATTTGTTGTCAATGTTAATGCCCAGATTCTTAGCCCATCCTCAAGGGGAAGGATATTCTCCTAATTCTGCTGGCCACCAGTCAGGAGTCCACAGCTCCTTCGCCTTACCAAACAGTAAAATCTCTGTTTTAGAGGAGTTGAGTTGGAGGAAATTCTTCTTCATCCAGATTGCCATACTGATCTTAAAGTTTATAAACTTGAGTTTGGTTACTGAAGGTTTGACCTCAAAGGGGACTATCACCTGCGTGTCGTCTGCAGAAGATAAAGTTTCAAACCCACAATTCCTAATGATTGCGGCTAAGGGGCCACATATATATTGAACAGGATAGGGATCAAAATGTAGCCTTGTGAAACTCCCTAATGTACCAGCGTGGTTTGTGACACAAGAGAGTCCAACTGGACACATTGTGTTCTGTCAGACAAATAGTTCTGAATCCATTTAAAGGCCATACCTCTGACACCAATCTCTCAGGGCCTGTCCAACAGGATACAATAAGAGATAGTGTCAAAGGCAGCCGACAGACCAAGCAGCACTAACATGACAGGGATATCCTTGTCCAGAGACATTCTTAAAGTGTCAGTGACCTCCAGCAGAGCGGCCTCCATGCTATAAGAAGCAGGGAAACCAAACTGGGATATGTCCAGTATGTTGTTATGTTCCAGATAGCAGGAAAGGTGCCGGCTGACTAGTGTCTCCATAATTTTTTAACAACAATGAAGAAGAGATATCGGTCTAAAATTCTGCAAATCAGTAGGGTCAGCTAATGCCTTCTTGAACAAGGGTTTAATACAAGCGCATTTCCATTTTCCTGACACCGTTGCTGTGCCTAGCGAGATGTTGCAAACTTCAGCCAGCGCAACAGCTAAAACTGGGGTTAGCTTAGACATAACAGCAGGCGGCACATGGTCTAAAGGGGAACTGGATTTCACCTGAGTTAATAAAAAGCGTACTTGTTCCCCAGAGATGTTAGGAAAAAATTCTAGGTCCAAAAGACAGTGGTTTTCCTGCAGGGGGACTTTCTCAAGGGCTACCTCTTCGGGCCCAAAGGCACGATAGATCACGTTGATTTTATTAGTAAAGTGGCACCCAAGATCCTCACATAGTTCCTAAGTGGATGGCTGGAGTGGATTGTTGGACCTCGGGTTTGTGAACTCCTTTAGAATGGAAAAGAGCTCCTAAGAGGAGTTCCTGTCTTCCATAATGCGAGAGCCTAGGTAGGTTCGCCTAGCTATGTTACAGCTGTTTAAGCAGGCTCTATGAGCCACTCAGTAGCGCGATTTATCATGCTCCGATTTGGATTTCCTCCATTTTCATTCTATAGCCCTGCATCAAGCCTTTTCTCTCTTAAGAGTGTCTGAGTACCAGGGGGCAGGAGCTACCCTCTCCTAGATGTTTACCCTCTTTAATGGTGCAATAGAGTCGAAGCCATTGGTTATAGAGGCCTCAAACCTTTCTAAGGCAGTGTCACAGTCATCACAGTTCTTGAGTACGGGGGGATGTAAACCCGATTAAAAGTAGCGGGAGTCACCTTTTTCCAGGATCTGCACAGCTCCTTGCGAGTATGTGGAGGGACGGGCCGTTTCATAAGCGCCCAAGAAAAGTTTAGCGCCAGGTGATCGGTTTAGCCTAACTATTGGGGAGGTTTGGCAACTAACTCAGAAATGTTGGTAAAGATCATATCCAATATATGTCCTGCCACATATATGGTGCTAGTGATTCTAGGGGATAGTTCAAGAGTTTCCATCACTGCCACCAGACAGACAGATTCTGTATTGGAGAGAACCTCCAGATGATGATTGAAGTCCCCTACCAGTAGAAACATGTTGGTCTGTAATGTATAAGGGGCCAGACGTTCTAGAAATGCTGAACAAAACTCTTTCTTACTACCTCCAGGGAGGTGATAAGGTAGAGCTCCACCCCACTTAATCCCTTGGCCACGATGCACTCTAAAGATCAGTAGCTCTATATTGGGGGAAGATAGTGTGTCTAGGGTCTTAATATGTTAAGGGGGACGAGTGGCGATAGCCAGACATCCACTCCGCTTTTCTTATCTATCCAGACAGACAACTGCATAGTCTGCTGGAAAAGCCATTGCCAAAGCTGGCGCTGCTTCATTATTCAGCCAGGTCTCCGTGAAAAGACAGATGTCTGGCTTGGCCTTGTCTAATAGGTCCCAGATTTCCGCCACATGTTTTGGGATGGATCTTACCTTAAGATACAACCCCTTAAAGGGTACTGCTTGGCCCCCCGGTCTGCCTCTCACTTCCAACATTCTGCCCCTTGCTTATAGGAATAGGGATGGGGTATGATGGTGGGCTATGGGGTGTACGCTTAACTTCCCCCAATGCCCATCCACAATCAGAGCACCTCTCTAACAAGACAGCATCTGCTACTTGCGGGTCTTGTGCTTACCATTATGCCTCAGAACATCATCTTCCACTGTTCTCTGGATGACTCTGCTACACTCACCTTGGACTTTAATATGGACTGCCAATTTTGCCATTGTTCTCAATGACACTGCAATCGGCCTGCTGACTGAACTCTGCCTCTTCCTCTGGTCTCTGGTCATGTTCCCTCCCAAGGACTCTGTCTGGCCCTCCACTGAACCTGTATACAATGTGGGGGTTGTTGTGCAAAGAGCTGGGCCAGTCTGCTCCCTCAGTGAATTCACATGTAAATAAAAGCACTTATGTCACTATGATGTGTGTAGGCTGTGAACATTTATGTTTAAACTTGCCAACAGTGCATGATCAGGTTAGCCACCACCTCAAATCGATGGACATTTGGAAAAGGGAATCCACTGACTTTGTGTCCCTGACAGGCAGTGAGAAGCCCAGACATATGTGAATCTATCAATGCTCAGATCTCAAAGACAACAATGTTCAGCAACTTAAAATAACCCTATGATCAGGATGTTGATTGTGACTTGGAACAATGCTCAAGTCATTGTCAAGCCACATGCAGTGGCTCAAACTTACTTAGAACATGTACTCATTGTCAATTAGATCATGGCTTGACACAGGTAAAGACTGTTCCCTCAAGATGTTACAGATGAATCTAAAGAAATCTAGCTGTAAGAAGAGGAATGGTGTAGGATAGAATATGTCAAAGGTGTTTCCGGATCAAATCCTAGCACTGTTGTGCTGTAATGTCCATCACAACACCCATTGCCCTACACCTGCGTGCAAAATAGTTTTTAGTGTTGTCCACAATGTACAAGGCTGTGTTGAAACACATACAGAGGCTTTAGGATGACTAGTAAATAATACAAAGCACATATCCCCTGCACTCTCACATGGAAAGTAAAGCTGTTTTGGAGACCGGTGTTATCAAAGATGCCCCTAAGTATCCTAACAACATACCAACATCATGTAACCAATGCTGTGTGATCACAATGCCAACAGTGCATTATGTGTATATCTATACTTGCAAAATAGTGTCATATGGATACTAATTCATCAGACCACTCAAAAACAATCTCAAAACTGAACTTTGCTACCCTACATATCAATCAAATTTGTTCACTCACATTCAAACTACAAATCAACAGTATGCTGTCCCTTGAAGATGGTGTAATTACTTTTGTAGACATTCAAATCAATTTTGTGGGTGATACATCTGTTGTAATCAACTACAAATTGACCAGTACGTGTCAACACATCAACAATCATTGACAGCACAAACTATTCACCACTGGGATTTTATTTTAAAAAGTACACACTTAATAACCTAAACTAATACTAATGACTTATCCTAAACTACACTAATCTTACTTGTACTAATATAAACCTAAACTAAAGTACTAGCTAAACTAATACTATACACATAACAACATATATTATACATCATCCCACCTCCTCCTTAAGGCACATCCAGGGACGGGACAAATACATCTTATCGTATACATGGTCTAACTAAACATACATCCTAAACAAATATATATATATTGTTATTAGAACAAGTCAAAAAACACATCAACCTCCCCCCACCCAAAGGAAAAGGAAACCTAATTTAAAACACTGATTAAAAATCTGGAAATCCTAAAAACTACCTACACCTAACACTATACTAGCCCTAATCTAACAATACACTGATCACTAAAAAGGAAAAGATTTTCCAAATAAGTGAGAAAAATGGATGAGGGGAATAGGGTGGCTGTACATGGGGACAACAAACATAAAATGGGACTCAATAGGGGAACCCCATGGCCTCCTTAATATCCTTTAGGTGTCCCTTTATATCAGCATTGTCCCGTTCCAGACGGGCCACACGATCATTCAAGATGTGAGTAGTTGAGCACTCTGTGAAAGGGCAATGGAGGTTTGACTTGAGGTGGGTGCAGCGCATTGATCCTGGGTGGATGAACCTGGAACCGCAGATGGTTGTGGATGCCTGCAACTTTGTTAGACACCTGAAGGGCCAGGGATTTGATGTTTGTGCCTCTGTCGTGTTTATGAGGCAGGCAGGGTAGCATGTTTCTTGCCACCTTTCTTGGTGCTAACAGTAATCAACTACCCCATGCCAGAAGCCCTCTCCTCACAGTACCTTTGCGCACGTCAAATGTGTAAGTACTGTTCCTTACATACAAGAAACTGTCTCTGTTCATCCGGTGTCATGTTGTCTGAAAGTAAAGAAAACATTTCAAGTTTGCTGACTCCAAAAAAATGATAGCATTCTGCATATTTGGCATCAACAAAAGTCTCAGAATATGTTCTCTAAACAACATCACAAAAAGTAGTGTATGTCACACATGATCTGACAACTTCTAAGTAAATATTAACAGTAACAGTAACATGTCGAACAGTAATAAAGTGAAAACATACACAAGAAAAATCCCACACCATTTTAGAAAAAGAATGCATTTTAATAAATATTTGAGATACATTTACAAAAACCCTATTAATAGGACTGGAGATAAGCAGTTTTTAAGATTTCAGGTAAATAAAGTGCCTAAACGCACAATGCTCCATTTGCGGCTATCTCATTATGCAAGACTGTGTGAAAGTCACAAATGCAGCTCAATCACAGTGGAGTGTGAGTTGGATAGAGGTGTCAGGTTAGTCCAGCTGAGTTACCTTCAAAGCCCAGTGCAAGGAGTTCCATTCATGGTGAAAGGGGCTGCAAGGAACAACAAGAGAATTGCGGATAGTTGTTGATTTAGCTTAAAGAGCAGGCTGGGCTTTGTGGATAATCGTTGCTGTAGCGCAAAGGTCCTGACAGGCGTTGTAGACTGTCATTGCTGGAGCTTCAGGTTGGTGGTCAGCGCAAGCTGTTGATGCTGTAGCACAAAGTACAGATTTAATGCTGCCAGGCATCATTGGCGGTCACTGTGGTGTGAAGAGTCAGTTTCACTAGAGCTTTGAGTTGGTGAGTAGCATAGCTGCCAAGATTTTGGCACAAACTGACCCGTTTGCATTTGCGAAGAGCCCAAAACTTCAAGGGAGCTCAATTGAGGCCACATCAAGGGTCCAAGACTTGAGGGGCTCCACTTGAGGATCAGACACTTATTCCAGAAGAGGCCAGCAGGGCTCAGGCAGGTCCAGTTGTAGGTCTAGTTGCAAGTCAGCTCTTCTGGAGCTAGTTATGCCCCTTAATCTCAAATCAGGAGGTCAGCTGTCTGATCGTTGGAGTCACTTCAGCCTGGGACGGAGGCTGCAGGTCCAGGTTTCATTCTCAGCAAGCAGGGCAGCTGCCAGCAGAGAAGCAGAGTAGCAGGGCAGCAGAGTGGCAGTTCTTTTGACATAAAAGCAGCTTAGAAGTCCTTCTTCTGTAGTAGCCATAAGTCCAGGAGTGTACCGAAGAGCTGGGTCTGAGGGTCAAATATTTATGTCTGGTGCCCACTTTGAAGTATGAGAAGTTTTTAGAGTATTCCTTTTCAATTTCTTGAAGTGTCCTGCCTCCTCTGCCCTGCTGCATGAACAATGAAGTGCTGAAATGTCCTTTATGTGAAGGCAGGGTACAGACAATACATTTACAAGTTGGGCTGTGTCCAGCTCCACCCCCATACTGCCAGTTGATGGCGCATCTAGGCACACCAGATCCCTTTGTTGTGTGGCTGCCTCGGAGGAATAAATAAAGTCTAACTGTCAATTACACCCAGTCATATTTCCCAGGAACAGACTGCAGACACCAAATAGTTAGGACAGGAAAATGCCAATTATATACAAGTTACATTGTTTTGGGGCAACATTTCGCCCCAAGACCAATGGCACAGCTTAATGCTGGCTCTTCACTTTTTTTTAAAGATAATTGTACTCCATTTTACTTCGTGTACTCATTAGTTTAATCAAGTCTTTCGCTTGAGTCCAATTTATTCCACCGCAGGGTAGTGTAATTTTCAAAGGTTTCTCATGTTAATGATATGCCCATCCGGACCTCTCTTCAAGAACACGTACAGACGCATTATTCATCCAAAGCAGTATTTATTAAACCCCAATGCATTTCGGGCTACTAGGGCCCTTCGTCAGGGGTAACTACAAGTAACAATGAAACATGCATTATTATTTCATTGACCAGTTTGTATACGAAACAACATTCAAAACATGTGATATTAGCTGCTCCCCAATTCCCTGTGACTATTATCACATTTCAATATATCTAGTATTTGCCTCAGTATTATTTCATTGACCAGTTTGTATACGAAACAACATTCAAAACATGTGATATTAGCTCCTCCCCAATTCCCTGTGACTATTATCACATTTCAATATATCTAGTATTTGCCTCAGTATTCAATTAAATAACTCCCCCCCTCCCATTTGTTTATTAAGAACCTCTGGCAAAGTTTGGCCCCATCTTTGCACCTTATTAAGATTTCGTATTACTCTACCGTTGACTCCCACTTTATTTTACACACCACTCAAACTGTACCATAATACTTTCACACACTTAACCTCTTGACCCTCCTATTGATCACAAAATTACTCTCAAATTATTCCCCTTCCACAAAAAACAATTCAGTACCGTCCTCTTCTTGTTTCTTGGTGTGTTCGGGGTAATGTTGTAAAACAAAGTGGGAGTCACCGGTGGAGTAATACAAACTCTTAAGGAGGTGCAAAGAGATGGGACCAAACTTTGCCAGAGGTTCTTAATAAATAAATGGGGGGGGGGGGGTATTCAATTATTCAATTACAAATTTTAAAACTGTGAATCAAGCATAGTATCAGCAAGGTTAGGTCACATTGGCAAATCAAAAACAACTATGTAAGTAATTAAGTTTCTTAGCTGTAACCCATTTCTTAAGAGAATTCTTTTGCTTTCTTCCCAAGCAAACGATTCACCTGAAGTGCTATTCAGAGAGCCTCCTGAGCTTTGAAACCTGAAGGAGGGGGTGACAGCTAAACAACGCTTCTTGGCAGGCGAAGTGTAAAGAAAGAAGTGGCCTCGAAATGTAAATGTGCTCAAATGCTCAATCTGCAAGTGTAAAGGGCTGCTGGAACTCCGTGTTGGCTTTAACTGAGGGAATCGTTTTAAGCTTCATGATGACACATTTATTATTTTTGAGAAGTATTGTAAGGGAGCTACCTGCTAAGATGTGAAGTGTGTGCTTTTAAAAGGGCGTAATAAAAAACAACTGCCCTATGTATAGCCTGAAAAAAAATTATATTTTTTAAACACTTTTTTATCATAAACCTTTTTGCACATTTTGTTGTAGCCTGTCTTATACTGTGTGTAATGCAAGTTTAAAATACTGACTTGCATGTTCACAGTGCTTTCTGTCACAGACTGGGACTTTGTAGCACAAAACATACACAAGTCACCATTCTCCAATGCATCAACCAATATTTGGTGCAATGCATTAACTAATAGATCTTTCATTGTGTACGATAGTGTATTTCCCACCGATTAGCAATTTTTCATTTAAGCTGCATGTTATTTTGATATGTAGTTACCGGACGATGAAAGACTGTAAAAAGTTGCAGAAGTTTTTGATTTTTAGCAACGCCCACACTCTCACTCACCCTCTGCCCTTTCACACAGCATAACAGTTCCCATACTTTTTTTAATGCACGTTGACCGGTTGTATGATACAGGCACAAATGGCTAAGAAAGTCTCTACCATGCAGCCTGAACCACAAATGCGTCCTAACCATGCATTCCTTTACCACACTTGCCTTTACCACTCATTTTCGAGGTAAAGGCATGAATGCCCTAAGTTACATACCCCCTTTCTGAGGCCATATATATATTTGATATGAAATTTGTCGCTGCACCCACATGGGCAGTCAGGTTCTTAGCCAACGTAGCCTTGACTGCAGTGCACTGAGACCTTACACTGCAGTACACAGAGAGAAAAAATTAGAGGGAACATTGGTTGTAAGTCTTCTTGGCTGTTTGAAATTGGTTAACCTATTTGCATTGCAATTTAACAAAGTGAAGGAATAGTGATTGGTCATACCTTAATTGTATATGTACCACATTCAGTTGATATCTTGTTGATACATTCATTAATCCAGCATAAGACAAACAGTTGATTGACCAGATGTGAACAAGTGATACTGGCAGCTGACAACATCTTGATCATAGAAAAGTAGTGCAGGCAATGACAATGATAATGATGATGTTGAGCCTGAACATGAGTGTATAGAAGTTACAGAATTATGTACCAAATGAAGACCACATATCAGGGAAACTCCTCTTGAAATGGCTGACTTTGTTTGTCAATGATTCTTATTTGAGAAACCAATATAAAACATTAAAGGCTGCCTTTGCAGTATGTTTCATTTCTGAAGTTTTAAAAGCATCATATTTGTCAAATGAAACTTTAGCACAAGCAGCAGAAATGGTTGCATTGACCAGACTTTTTCACTTGTTAGAAATTTGAATGTCACAATTTATGCAGTGTGGTTTTGATGTGCTCCATGATTGTGTTCAATAATGGTCACCAGTTTGTTTTTTAATATCTTTAGAAGCTTGCTTCAGAAACAGCCACTATAAACATCATCTGTTGAAGGCATACAGTAGTCAAAGGAGAATGCTGTAGTTGAGTGAGATGCCAATATGGCTGGAATTTATATGGTCATTTTGTTTGATTCAGTCTGTTAATTTGTTTGAACTGAGACTTGTTGTGCAAAATTAATTGTGTTAATTACTCTATACCAGATGGTGTTGCAGTTGAATGCTACAATAAAGAGTCAGGGTTTAAAATGATATCACACGGTTTGAGAGTTCAATTGTTCCCTGCCTTGAATAAAGATGACTTGCCTCAGGATTTAACCACTTGGCTGCTAAGGGGTTTTCCCCTCCTGTGCTGCATATTTATGAATCCCATTATACATGACAAGTTGACCTTGTCATGAGCACAGATCCAGTGTGCCTCATGACGAGTTCATTAGCATGCAAGTGGTTAAGACATGCTGGCAAAGAAGAGGTGTAGGATTGCTCTCGTAAAGAGCGTGGACTGATAAAAAGTGCAGAGCTAGTGAAAAACTGAGGGAAACCCAATGATATTTTCCTTAGAGTTAAACAATATAAACTTTCAAAAGATGCAAAAGAAGTAGTGAAATATGTCTTTGAAAAAATGATTGAACAGGGAGCTAATCCAGCAGTAATCCTGTTCAAAATTCCATCAGATGCAGAATGGTATACAGTCATTGACCTACACCAAGTGTTCCCTATTCCTCTCTCTAGTCCTTTGTGAAGTGCTTGGTAGCTGTAATGAGAGGCGGGGAACCAGAAGTAGAAAAACAGGTGTTTATGTCAGGTTCTACTCACGTTTCCGCAAGAACGCCATCCAAAGGATGAAAAGGTCCCCAACTTCCCAGGATCACCCGTAGTACCCCACAGAGTCAAAGCACAAGCAGTAACCCAGGGAGATGGGAAAAAACAAAGGAAGATAAAAAGGATCCCACAATGCACCCCACTCAAGGATAGGACCAGTCAGCCAGGAGCAATATCTGTCAATAAAAAAGGACAAAACAAGGTAAGTACACAAGGAAATGCTAGTCCTTCGGTCTACAATATTTTTAGTACTTCAGTCCAGGCTACCTGAATGATTGGGAGACAGCCATGACAACGCAGGCTTTACACCGCGTGCCATCACAACGGAAGTCGTTACAACGACTTGCGCTGGATGGCGCTAGATACTAAGGAATAGTAGATTTACTATTCCAACACCTTCCCTACTGTTGCGTAGGCTGGAGTTGGAATAGTAAATCATACTATTCCAAAATCCAGCGCCTACAGCGCAAGTCGTTGTAACGACTTGTGTTCTAATGGATGCGTCGTAATGGCAGCGCGGTGTAAAACTCTGCGTTGTCATTACGTACATCCGAATGATTCCCATCTTCCATTTAATTCTGGAATCTGGTCTGAGGAATAGTCAAGGTAGGGAAAATATAGGATTACCTACAACCTAACTCACCTAAAAAGAAATAATGATCTGAATTAATATAAACCTTGTCCTTAGAAACATCTGGGAAAGGGCTACATGCACTATATACAACTGTAGAAAATCTACCTTGCTACCGATAGACCTACTGGGAAACTCCTTAGTATCAAGGATGACCAGAACTAAACAAAACTAGAAAAAACTAGATCTCCACAGACGCAGAGCTTGCATAAGGTAAGTTTGGCAGTAGGAAATCAAATCAGCACAGAAAGCGCTGTTACCTTAGGACTTGTCACAGGAGTTCTAGAACTGTAGCACAGCATGTTGGAGATAACTGGCCGACGTGGAGACGAGCACAGGAAGACTGCCCAGAGCACAGAGAAGGGAAACCGGCGACCTGGAAACAAAGCTCATTTAAGAAGGAAAATGGACAAAAGGATGACTGACGCTGGCTCGACGGAGCTTGAACACGGAAGCTGTCAGAGAAGGACCCGGAAGAGGAATACCAAGCTCAAAGAACTCCAACTTCAAATAATTAATATTAAATTTTAATGTATATAGCTTTTCCTCCGTGGCATTTTTTTGAATAAATATCACAATTTTCTTTTCCTTTATGTTTTAAATAAAACCATAATACAAACCTTCCTCTTTACAGCATAGATTTGATTTCTTGTTGATTTCTTCTTTTCTTCATAAATGCATTTTCTTACAAAACGACATTTAATTCAAATTCCAATTTCCAAGAACACAGCTCCTCTGTGCTGCTTCTTCCTGTTGTGAGCAGTGTTCTTTCCCTCGTCGCCATTTAAAAGAACTCCAACTTCAAATAATCAATATTAAAATGTTAATGTATATAGTATGCAGCACAGCAACATGCACTGAGCCTGTACAAAGTTTCTAGTGCAACTGCCCAAGATGCAGCTTGACATTCTACTTGAACATTCCTAAAGAATTAGAACTATGAGTGAAAGAAAACACTTTGAAATAACAAGCATAAGTAAATGTAACACAAGCCCAAGGCTGGAACGCAAAGCGTCTTCCCTTTGGGATCAGCAGGCTTTTAAACCCACTTGCTGCCACCGGCTCATATTTGCAGCGGGAACTTAGATTTTTAGAATACCGCAGATCGCGTCTATCCAGCAAGCGTGGCAGTTTATTCCATAATTAAATCGCCCACAATGGTAGTTTTGGTCATACCTAAATGATCCTGGTGTGCTTGGTTACTGATGGCACTACACAGCTTAGTGGACAGAACATGTTACTCTCTACTCAATAATAGATCATTCACCACAGACAGATTATCTGCAACTTGACCACAAGACTTTAACTCATCAAACAGATTTCTCTGTTTGGTCCAACCTTGGACTATGTAACCTTTAACCTTATTTAAGGTTTCTTCACTCTGACAAGATGACATCCACTCAGATTCACTGTATTCTCCACTGGTGGCATCTACCAATGCAGCACATTCAACGTCCCTTCATATGCAACCATCACCCGTGTCTTCGATAGGCATACGTGATAAACAGTCCACTGGTAACTTACCTAATACAGCTGGAACATCAGCACCCGGCTTTAACAATAGCCCCATCTTAGTCAAATCCTGCCATCCTAAAATGTCTCCACCTTGTAAGGCCACATAAATCTTAGTAAACATTTCTCTCCCAAGGCAAACCACATTGGCAGAGAACAATCCCAACATCACAATTTATTTTTCTCTGAATACCTTTGGATTCATATCAGTGGGTGGCAGAGGTTTGTCCCAGTGTTCATGGACATGGTATCCTCCGAGACAGTGATCGGAGATCCTGAGTCTGCCATGACCTGTTATGAAATATCATACATCACTGCCTCACAAGTAGGACCCTTAACTAAGCCTGGATGGAGTTTGTGGAGTTCCTCTGTGATAGTGGGGTTACGGCAACTCAGCAGCCTCACCTGAATTCTCATAGATGAACAACTGTACACAAATTGGTCACAGACGTCCTGTCCAAGTTTGGACCAAATTCACAATTGAATGCCAAAATCCTGAGGGTGGAGATGTATTCCTATACTCTCTCTTCAATAGTATGCTTAATAATGGGCTCCTCTGAGAATTGATTGTGCAGGGGCTCAACAGTTCAATATATACATTCCAACATGACTTGCCTGACTAACCACAGGGCACTAGAATGGAAGGCACATTATCAAAGATTTGCTGAGCAGTCTGACCTAACTGCGGAACAACAATGCAAACTTCCTTTCTGGACTGTATTACCCTGCATCAATGGCCACAATGTGATTCTCAAACAGTCTTAACCACTGTACCCATTTTATGGCTGGCTTCCCTGGTCGTGCTAAAAAAGGAGGTGGGCTAAAAAAGGAGGTGGCTGAATGGTTTGCCGAGTTGTTGTCATGTTGCCAAAATTACACAGAACCAGTATTCCATAAGTAACTTACTGTAGTATTTCATTAGGTATGAAATATATATTTATTGGATCACTGAAAATATATCGACCACAAAAATATCGAGATACAATAATATCGAGGATAAAATATCGAGGGACAAAATATCGACTGGCTATCTTCAAACAGGTAAGTACTAAAATATCGACTCAAAAATATCAAGTTACAAAAATATAGACTGTCAAAATATAGTTTTTTTTAAATGTCTTTAAATTAAGTAAAAACTGATATAATAATACATATATTTAATATAAACTTAGTTAAAATGATTAAATAAATGTAATATTAATAAATAATGAATGTAAATTTAAAAAAACTATATAACAAAAATAATACATATATATATATATATATATATATATAAACATATTATTAAATAAACATATGTAATATTTTTACCGTAGCATAGCAAACTGGTTAAAATGTATTGTAACAACTCTAGTGAGTTCAACAGTAGCAAAAGCGTTGGATAGTGTAGGGGTAAAATTTACTATTCCCACTCCAGTGGGTACAACAGTAGGGAAAGCGTTGGATAGGGTAGGGGTAAAATTTACTATTACAACTCCAAAGAGTGCAACAGTAGGGAAAGCGTTGGATAGCGTAGGGGTAACAATTACTTATCCCACTCCAGTGGGAGCAACAGTAGGGAAAGCGTTGGATAGCGTAGGGGTAAAAATTACTATTCCCGCTCCAGTGGGTGCAACAGTAGGGAAAGCGCTGGATAGCGTAGAGGTAAAAATTACTATTCCCACTCCAGTGGGTGCAACAGTAGGGAAAGCGTTGGATAGCGTAGGGGTTAAAATTACTATTCCCACTCCAGTGGGTGCAACAGTAGGGAAAGCGTTGGATAGCGTAGGGGTTAAAATTACTATTCCCACTCCAGTGGGTGCAACAGTAGGGAAAGCGCTGGATAGTGTAGGGGTAAAAATTACTATTCCCACTCCAGTGGGTGCAACAGTAGGGAAAGCGCTGGATAGCGTAGGGGTTAAAATTACTATTCCCACTCCAGTGGGTGCAACAGTAGGGAAAGCGCTGGATAGCGTAGGGGTAAAAATTACTATTCCCACTCCAGTGGGTGCAACAGTAGGGAAAGCACTGGATAGCGTAGGGGTTAAAATTACTATCCCCACTCCAGTGGGTGCAACAGTAGGGAAAGCGCTGGATAGCGTAGGGGTTAAAATTACTATTCCCACTCCAGTGGGTGCAACAGTAGGGAAAGCGCTGGATAGCGTAGGGGTTAAAATTACTATTCCCACTCCAGTGGGTGAACAGTAGGGAAAGCGCTGGATAGCGTAGGGGTAAAGATTACTATTCCCACTCCAGTGGGTGCAACAGTAGGGAAAGCGTTGGATAGCGTAGGGGTTAAAATTACTATTCCCATTCCAGTGGGTGCAACAGTAGGGAAAGCGTTGGATAGCGTAGGGGTAAAAATTACTATTCCCACTCCAAAGAGTGCAACAGTAGGGAAAGCGTTGGATAGCGTAGGGGGTAAAAATTACTATTCCCACTCCAGTGGGTGCAACAGTAGGGAAAGCGCTGGATAGCGTAGGGGTTAAAATTACTATTCCCACTCCAGTGGGTGCAACAGTAGGGAAAGCGCTGGATAGCGTAGGGCTAAAGATTACTATTCCCACTCCAGTGGGTGCAACAGTAGGGAAAGCGTTGGATAGCGTAGGGGTTAAAATTACTATTCCCACTCCAGTGGGTGCAACAGTAGGAAAAGCGTTGGATAGCATAGGGGTAAAAATTATTATTCCCACTCCAGTGAGTGCAACAGTAGAAAAAGTAAAAACTTAATAAATAATTTTAATTAATAGAAATATTATTACCAATTAAATTTAATTTCCAATACCAATTACTTTTATTTACCAATTACATTTTATTTAATGGACAATTATTAATTAATTTACAATTTTAATTAATTTACATAATTAATTAATAATTATTAAATTACTTACCACCCTATCCCCCATAAACTCACAACACACTACAGAAAATAATTTACTAAATATTAATTATTTATCAATTAAATATATATAATTATTTACCAATTATATTTTAATTAATAATTAATTAACAATTATTATTAATTTACATATTTATTTAATTATATTTAAATTACTTCCCACCCTATTCCACTATAAATCCACAACCCCCTACAGAAAATAATTTACTAGAAAATAATGATTTATCAATTATTCAGTTATAATTATTTACCAATTAATTTTTAATTATTTACAAATTAATAATTATTTAACAATTATAATTGTTTTACATAATTAATTATATTTAAATTACTTCCCACCCTATTCCCTATAAACCCACAACCCGCAACAGAAAATAATTTACTAAAAATTATTAATTGATCAATTAATCAATTATTATTAATTACCAATTATATTTTAATTAATTAACAATTAATATTTAATTAACAATTACAATTATATTACAGATTTAATTAATTATAATTAAATTACTTCCCACCCTATTCCCCTATAAACCCACAACCCGCTACAGATTTATATTACACAATTATTACAAATTAATAAAAACGTACCTTATTTTCGATTTTTTTGCTGTCTATATTCTATCTAGTCGATATTATGTCTAGTCTATATTTTTGATTCGATATTTTGGCTATTAATATCGATATTACTCGATATTTTTGTAGTCTATATTATGTCTGGTCGATATTTTGTCTAGTCTATATTTTTACCTCGATAGTATGTCCTGTCGATATTTTGGAATCGATATTATGTCTGTTTACCATATTTATTAAGTCAATGTCATGTATTCCAGGCTTGGAGGACTCTAAGCTTGTAGAATGTTTTAACGTGATTTGAAGCTCTCAACCGGCTTGTGGTGTATGGGATCTTTCTCCCAGAATAAACTGCATTTGATCTGCCATCCTGTGTCCTCTTCATCATTGAATCGGAATACTTCACTGGCGTAGTCAGCAGTTGATGTGTGGAGAAGATCTTAACTCGAAGCTTGGTGAGGTTTTACAATTTTCTACATTCTTCATTGACTTTAAAAAAAAAAAATCTTCTCATCAAGCAACAAGCTGTCTTTCATTTGAAATAACTTGGAGAACCTTAAACAATTCAAACTACGACAAATTTCATCATGTTAAATAGAAATAGCTTAAATGGTCTTTGAATTGTGCCTTCAAAAACGAAGAAATAGACGAAATTCTTTGTTAACAGAACTCTGGTGTGGATGGATTTAACTACGATCTGCTTCCTTTTGATATAACTGAAGATTGCTGATTAAAATTGATAAGTGTCAGTGTCACATCAACGTTCCTGACAGTCTCTTCAAGTTTATGCTTATTTAACTGTGACAGTTTATTTCTCCGAATTAGTTTAAAAAGCGCAAGATTCACATACTTTGAAAGAATGGAAGATGAATTAAATTGTCATTTTCTAAGTTAGCATGTGAATTGAGCATTGGACAGTAACGAGTAACTGACTTGTTATCTCAACCGCCTGGCATCTCTTAAATTTTGAATGTACACTGCTCACCTCGTGCTGATCAGCTCGCTTCTGTTCTTTGCCATCCATGATTCTTCACTGTGTGAGTCATCCATCTTCGTCTTCGCATCTCCACATTCATCATTGCGTTTTCACGCACTGTCAGTGTGCGTGGAATCCATCTTGATTTTGTGAGGCACTGTTTATGCGGCAGCGGAAGAACGTGGAAGAATGATAAAAAGGATCTTTTGTATTAAAACTGGAATTGGTCTTCATTTTAAAAGAAAAACAACATCGAACTAACGGTACTGTTTTTTTTTATATGCTTTATATTTTAGCGGTGATTTTAGCGTGCATTACGGGGTACGACAGTGACACGCACACTACTTTCAGCGTGAATTGCACATTTCTTTTTAATGGGACATTCTGCATATGCATTTTTATTTCTTTAAGTTACAGGTATTTTTTCAGTAGGACACACATTATTTTCAGCGTGTGCTACATTTTAGGGTATCTTTCAGTGGCACGCACACTATTTTATCGGCGTGCTCTACATTTAAGGTATATATCAGTGGCACACACACTATTATCAGCCTACTCAACATTTAAGTGTGGTCTGTAGAGGTGATGTGATACAGTGACATGCACACTATTATTTATATTCTCAAATAACGTAGGAATTACAATGTGACACAAATCTTCATCAGTGTGACATATTGTTGTGGATCATTAGTTCTGGATATATTACTCTGACTAACAACTCAATACGCATAATTACATGAAGTAAATGTGTGCATTGCTGTTATATTTTTAATTTTCTATTGTACACACAGTTGGAAGTTCTTACACTGGAAATGTATCTTTTAGTTACTATATATTGACAGTTTGTTTAGTGAAAATGCAGAGCGTCACTGCTGCTCCGTTTTTTTGAACAGATCCAGGTGATCCTCCTATTAGGTGGAAAAAGTGGAAAGTGGTCTTTGAGAGATATGCGAGAGTGTGTGGTCCATCACTCAATGCAGAAAGGAAATCTGCCCTTCTTCTACACTGTTTAGGATCCGAGGGACAGGACATATTCGATCATCTTCCTGATCCTTCGGCTACTGATGCTAGAGGTTTAAATGATTATGAAATCTGTATTAAAAACTGGACAATCATTATCTTACCAAAGTTAACACGATTTTAGAGAGATTTGAATTTGCTAAATGTATGCAGGCAGGGGAAGAATCAATTGAAACTTATATCACTCATTTAAGGAAGCTTGCTTTCTCGTGTAAATTTGACAATCTCACCGATGAGAGAATACGTGATCAATTCCTGTTTGGTTGCAACATAGAAAAGGTCAGGGAAGAACTTTTGTTGCGTGACGAACCATCCTTAGAGGAAGTTTTAACGATGGCTAAAAGAATAGAACATTCATTAAAGTGTGTGGCAGTCATAAGAAGGACAGCAATAAAGATTTAAAGGTTCAAGTGGTTAAGCAGAAGCCTGAAAAAACAGGGAAAACGTTTGTTGGTAATAAGAATGAAACCATGAAGTCTGATATTGAAAGGAAATGTTATAGATGTGGGAAATCTGATCATCTTGCTAATTATAAGAAATGTCCAGCTATTAACCAAACGTGTAGCAAATGCAAGAAAAAAGGGCATTTGTCATCCGTTTGCAGAACTAAGCCAAAGAGCAAGATAAAGAAGGTTAAAGTGTACAATGAGTGTGAAGGTGAAGGGAGTTCTGAGGATGCTGACTGTGGTCAAGTTGTAGTACAAGTTGTCAGCAATTCAAAAGGTAAACAGAGTCCTCTTGATGAGATCTTAATTGATGGTGAACCCACAAGAGTTTTGTTTGATTCAGGGGCAAAAATTACTCTAGTGTCAAACGACTTTTATGTTAAAAAACTGAAGGGAAAAGTACAATTGTTGAAACCTGATATAATCCCAGTTGCCTACGGTGGTGAACCAATTAAATTGAATGGATATTTCGTAGGTTTAATTGAATATAAAAATATCAGGCAAGATGGCCGCTGACTGACTGCAGTGGACATTCGCACCCGGCTCACTCTCCTCCCAAGGTCTGACCTGACCATAAGAATGCTGGCATGACTGGGGCGATTGAGCTTTCCTACTTTCTACATAATCTGGCCCCCCCACGCTGGATACAAAGACTTGTGAAGCTCTTGACTTACCGACTTCTGCTCTCCCTCTCTGACGGGATCCGGCATCCACAGGACGGTGCGGTGATGGCACCAAAGGGAATCAAGCAGCAGCAGAAGGAGATGGATCCCATAAAGCGACCTCCAGCAAGCAGCGGCAAGGATAACAAGGAGGCACCAGTCCCGGCTTCACGAACTGCGGCACAACTCAAGAAAAACGTCAGAAAGCAATCAGAGATATCCCGCGGTAATGGCGTCGGAACCGACACACGAGGTGCAAGGGAGTCCGTGAAAACCATCGCTGGCGGTGGCACCGGACTGAGATTAGCGGAAGCCGGCGTCAAGGATCAGCAACTCCGACAATCCACGCTAAAGGTGGCATTTCCTGCCAAAGCCACGGAGAACTCAGTATCATCAGGCAGCGCTGCACAGAACGAGGCAGGTCAAACCAACGATGCCGGGAAAGCTGTTGCTCAGCAACAGCGGAGGCAGAGTCAGAACATGCCACATCTCGACGATGCTGCTACTCCAGAAGAAGCTGCGGGGCAGAGGCAAGGAGACGATATAGTCAGACCCGCGAGGAGTCCACAAATGCAACACACAAGTAAGGGGGCAGACTCTATAACTAACAATACTGAAATCCCTGAAACCTGGAAACCAGTAGTAAAGTAGCTATTGGTGCAATTAGTGGGGCGGCAGGCTTCTCTGGGGGAAATAATCTCGGGAAGGCCAACGCGAGCATCGAGGCAAGTATTGAGAGAGGCAGGAGAAGGAATGTCCCAACTCCCGGCAAAGGGAGGGTCTCAGATACACCGGAGGCTGAATGTTTTTATTCAGTAAACGAGGAGTCGGACTCTTATCTCTCCAGCGAGCGGGGGAAGAGGATAGTTTGTCCACAACCACGGACTCGGGCTCGGAAGTTGAAACAAAATCATCTGTCCAGAAAGCTCCTCCAGGGAATAAAAACTTTCAAAAAACTAGAAAGAAGACTAAATCCAAAATGAATTCCCCACATAGCCCAACAGCGCAAGGTTCGGACTCAAAGCTTTGTTGGGACTACTCGGCAACCTCCCTGTTATATCAAGAGGATGCAGCCAAAGGCCCCTAGATTGAGGGGGGGGGCATTGAGAATACTCTTCAGACCACCTCACTAGACTTATTATATACAACCCTCAAGCAGATGCAGTCTGAGGCTAGATATGAAAGTCGCAGAATCAAAGTGGCGGCAAAAAAAATGCAGAGCTCCATGCGGAAAATGAATAAATTATATGAGGAAATGGCCGACAGATTTTCTCTTGTGGAGGAGCGGAGATTGGAAGAGGATGTTAGTCGCTGGCAGGAATTTAAAGAAGGCAGGAGAAAATATCGGAGGACATGCAATGGAAAATGGAAGATTTCGAGAATCGCCAGCGACGCAACAACATAAGACTTTTGGGGATTGCAGAAGGACTTGAGGGGCAGGATGCAAGGGCATATGTGGTTAGGATGCTTAAGGGTGCTTTTCCTGAGGTCACAACATGGAACTGGGAAAGCAAAGTCCAAAGGGCACATCGTTTTCCTCTAGTGCAAAGGAAAACCTATGGGGCCTCACAAGATTCAAAGCCTAGAGCACTCCTGGTATATGTTGATAATTTTCTCGCAAGGCAGGAGATAATGGATAAAGCAAGGCCAGAGGCAAGGTGCACATTTGAAGGGGTGTCTTTCTTCGCACGTCCTGACTTCTGCCACGCCACTGTGGAGAGAAGGTGGCGACTTAGGCAGCTGATTACGCCATGCCAAAACTTAGGACGTGAAGCGTACCTGCCATATCCAGCAAGATTAAAAATTATTGTAAAAGGCCATGCAACGATGTTTGCCTCTGAAATCAAGGCCCAGGAATATATTAATAAACTCAGAAAGCAAAAGGGTGGCTAGAAAGAAGAAGCTTCAGATGCCCTAAAGCTAGGATTAGGCTTGGATCTCTCTTTCTTTCTTATGGTCAGGAGCTCTAGAAATACACGTGGGTGATACACGGGAGGAGGATGGGTGGCGATTACTGCACTCTAAAGTTGCCACACATAGGTCATGCTTGACCTATTTGCCCGTAGAGAAGGGAGGAGGACCTGGGAGGGGAGGGAGGGGGTGAAGAAGGGGGGACGGGAAAGGGGGGCTCTTTCAGGTTGCACAGCTTGTACAGTACACACATTATAGTATGGTTGTCTTTCTTTGTTGTTGTTATTTTGTTTATTTTGTTTATATATTTAATGAGTTGGTTTTATCTGAGGGCAAGACATTTGTTGTATTCTAGCGACATGCAGAATTGCATTGATTAATATCTGTGGGTTTATTGACGCGATTAAGAGACTTAGAGTTGCTGCATGGCTTAAAACCTTGCATTTGGACCTAGTCTGTTTACAGGAAACACACATAGAGGGAGTGAAGGGGTATCATTTGCAGCTGGGGTTTAATCTATTGGCAAACACTAAACAGGGGACAAGAACTAGAGGTGTAGCGGTATTGGGTAGGAGCAGGGACGTGGACGTTATTAGGAAGAAAGAGGATCAATGGGGTAGATGGATATTGTTGGAAATAAAATACAAGGGGGAGAAACTCACTCTGGTCACACTATATGGTTCTCCGGAGGATGACCTCGACATTTTCCAATATCTAGACACAGAGCTGGCACAATGGCCCGAGCCAATCGTTTGCTGTGGTGACTTTAACATTCATGACCTTGCTAGCTCTTGTACAAAACCAGGGGGACACTATTTGGGGAGGAAGAAGAAAACATATAGAGCACTTGCAGACAGCATAATTCCTTAGTAGATCCATGGTTTAGGCTACATCCGCATATAGATGGTAGCACATTCTTCTCCGCCCCCCACAAAGTCATGGTCAGACTGGATTATTTCATGGTATCGAGCCCTTTGGTCCCTGGTTCCCAGATTGAAATACACCCCCGGGTAGTGTCAGACCATAGCCCATTGGTACTAACGATTAAAATAGGTCAAGCTCAAAGAAGGGATAGGCACTGGACTTTTGAAAGAGCATTGTTAAAAGATGAGGAATACCGCAAGTGTATGGAGGTGTGGATTAAGAATTTCTGGGACATAAATAGGGGGACAGCATATCAGGGGATGGTCTGGGATGCCTTCAAGGCCGGGATCAGGGGGGAGACACTGAGTTTTGCATTACTCAAACAGATGAAGGAGAAAGCTAAGGTAGAAGAACTCTGCAAATGTCTCCTCAGAGTGGAAGAAGAGCTATCCCTAGGTATCCAGCAGCAACTTCCAGTGGAGCAACATCTGCTAAAAATTATTGCGCTTAGGGCTGCAGCCTCAGAATGTATTGCCAAGAAAGTCGCGGAGAATTATCTCACTAAAAAGGAAAATGCATACGAGCTGAGCGATATCAAGGAGATTACTGATTGGCAGGGTTATTCCGTCTCTGAACCAGATATGGTGAGAGAAGTGTTTAGAAAATTCTACACGGATCTATATACTCCGGACACGGGAAGGGGAGTGGCGGATATAGCAAGGTACCTCAGAGCTATTCAACCTCCGAACTTGCCAGAGGAAGAGAAGATGGCTCTAGATTCACCATTCCAGCTAGAGGAATTCACCTCAGCTTTGTGCAGCCTCCCCTCGGGCAAAGCTGCTGGCCCAGACCAGATCCCTGTAGAATTTTATAAAGTATTTCAAGGAGTTTTGGGTTCCGATATGTTTAACACCATGGCCCAGGCTCAGCAGGGGGAATCGATCCCGAATTCATGGGGAGGTGCGGCTATCACTGTAATATTAAAGAAAGGGAAATCCCCGCTAGCTCCAGGTTCATATAGGCCAATCACATTAATGAATGCCAACGCAAAAACCTTCTCTAAAATATTAGCGAAAAGGCTTGTTAGGATCATTGACAGCTTGGTCAGCTCATCACAACATGGTTTTATCCACGGCAAAGGCACCACCCAGCACATCAGGCAGGTAGTCACAATGTTTGATGAGGCAGGAATCCCAGGAGACCCTTTGGCAGCACTCTTTTTAGATGCAGAGAAGGCGTTCGACCGGGTCTCCTGGGATTATCTCTGGGCAACAATGAGGTGGTGTGGTATAGGAGAAGGATACATAAAAGCTATCCAGGCCCTCTGTAAAGAACTAACTGCTAGGGTCAGGGTTAATAGGGGGTACTCAACTGCGGTTAAGGTCTCCAGGGGGACGAGGCAAGTATGCCCCTCCTCGCCCCTATTGTTCGCACTATATATGTATCCTCTGCTGCGAAGATTAGAAGCTAACCCCGATATACCTCCACCAAGGATAAATGGTAGGGAGGTAAAAACACTGGCTTACGCGGATGACGTGGCTATTTTAACATCTAACCCGACTTTAGCTATTAGAGAAGTGGAGGGCGAAGCGCAGTAGTTCGGGCAGATCTCAGGCTACAGTTTAAACAAACACACGACCCAGATAGTGAAAAATAGGTTTACAAGCTGTAACGATCTACGAGTTGTCAGTTCTGCTGTGTACTTGGGGGTGGAGATCTCGGCTGATTTGGATAAGGTGGTGGAGAATAATATGAATCCTCTAATGACAACTGTAAGGGTGGACCTAGAAAGAATGAATAATCTGCATCTGTCCCTTGTGGGTTGCACTAATGTCATCAAGATGCTGGTTCTCCCAAAATTTCTTTACTTTTTTAGAGCTATTCCTTTATATTTTGAAGCAAGGTGGTTTAATGCATTGGAGACAATCCTTAAAAGATTCATTTGGGCTCATGGCAAGACACACAGGGCTTATAGGTTTATCTCCCTTCCTAGAGAGCGAGGTGGTTGGGGTGCCCCTGACTTTAGGCTATATTACTGGGTAGCGGCTTTACAATACATGCGGGAGTTGATTGGGGGGTGTCTTGATCAAAGGGTTACAAGCAGCTCCACGGAGGTTTATGCAACGGTTATGGGGGTCGAGGAGGAAAATTGTTTTTTGAATTGCATCGATTTTTTTACATTATAAGAGGACGAGATTCAAGACAGTTAGCGTCGCTATTAAAATTTGGAATACTTTTTTTTAAAAAGCTGGGCTGGGGAGATATAATAGATATACGAAATTATATAGGAATAGATCCTTCCCAGAGGCAGTCTTCACAGACTCAACTATGGCCGGATGGGCTGATAAAGGGATAGTATAGATTGGGGATATCATGGACGATACTGGGGTGGTATAGTTTACAGAACTAATTAAGAAATATGGTATAGAGAGTAGGATTTTTTTTTAAATACCTGCAGGTTAGGAGTTTTCTGAATACTAAACAGGGAGGGCCTGCTGGGTTTGGTAGTAATGAAATTCTGGATAAAATAAGGAAAGGTGATGACTGTTCAATTCGTAGTCTCTATGCATGTTTAGCCGCAGGTAAACCTGACGATATAGATAAATATAGTAACAAATGGGCTGAGAAATTGAGCATCGAACCACAGTGGTTCCAGGAGTCATTGGATCTCAGATGTACAATTCTCTGCTCGGCTCCCTTGCAGGCACAGCATTACAAAACTCTATACTCGTTATATTTTACCCCAGCCAGGATAGCAAAATGGGGAGGTACCGCGGGGATTTCTTGTCCTCGGTGTAATTTTCCAGAAGCAGATATTGTGCATATTTTTGCTACCTGTCCCCTAGAGATTTTTTTGGATAGATCATTAGGTATTCAAATAACACGAACACCAACCTGGATACTACTAGGGGTCAGCCCAGAGACTGGTACCTCCCAGCGGGAATTCATGTTTATAACCATGGCAGTCTACAGATTAGGCATAGCCAGGGCTTGGTTGGATAAAAAAAACCCGGTATTACAAATATGGCTGTCTAACCTTTTGGCTGCCTATAATTTGGAAAAAGCAATCTATGCGTGGAAAGGAAGGAGAGGGAGACAGCTTGGTTTGAGAATATGGGACCCGATTAGCCGATGGAAGGAGGGTCTGGAGATTTGCTGTTGATCGTCGAATGTTGATTGTTGTATGTACTAAACCTTCTGTGTTTTTTTAATTCTCGAAGGCTCTCTTGCTTTTTCTTTTGACTCCCATAGATTAATGAAAGTGCTTCTTAGCTCGAATAGCACAGTACCTAATGGATATCATTAAGGAGCTCACTATGTTATAACTTAATGTAATGAAATACAATTGCAATATATATCTATTTCATATAAACTGCTATTGTTAGGATGTACTGGATACAGCTGCGATATGATGTATAATATGCGGAAGAAAAGCTGGGAAAAAATTTAATAAAAAGATTTTTTTTAAATTAATATAAAAATAGACTAACCTCTGGGAAAATGTATGTGTCAAAGAGTGGTGATAGTCTTATAAGTTGGTTACATCAAGGAGACTTAGGGATTTATCTTGATCCAAATTCCAATCCTCCTATTTGTCTCAGAGAAGATATTTGTTCTGTTTCTAAAAAATCCGTAAAAGATTTTGTACACTCTTTCTCCCAGAATAAACTGCATTTGATATGCCATCCTGTGTCCTCTTCATCATTGAATCGGAATACTTCAATTACCCTCAATGCCCTTTGTCCAGCCAAATGAGATTTCAACAGAGAATGAACCAACTGCTGTTGGAATTCATGCTCCCCACTCACAGGACACAAGAGGACATGTTGGATGCAAACAAGTTCAAAGCACAATACATGCACATGTAACAACCTGTTTACATAACATCATGGTGTGCAGCTCCATACTACATTTATTACAAATCTCCTGTGATGGGATAAAGAAACCAAGTGAAAAATGGAGACTAGTGCAGGATTTACGAAAAATAAAATAGGCACTCCCTATTGTCCAGTGGTACCTAATCCAGTAGTAATCCTGTTCCAAATTCCATCAGATGCAGAATGGTATACAGTCATTGACCTATGCCAAGTGCTCTCTATTCTCATCTGCGTTCTTCTCTATTTCTCTCAATGAAGAGATACAATTCCTTTTTGTGTTTCAATTTCAAAATAGAGTTCTTGTTTGGTGTAGAATTCCTCAAGGTTATACTGAAAGTCCTTCAATTTTTAGTGAAATTATGAAGAAAGATCTGGAAAGTTTAAGGCTAACCTCTAACTCAGACTTGGTGCAGTATATTGATGACCAACTGACTGTATACAAAAATAAACATTGTAAACTAGACATAATTGCTTTATAGAATCATTTAGCTGACAGTGGTCACAAGGCTTCTGGAACCAAAATGTCATATTGTAAAAAGGAAGCAATTTATCTTGGTGATCACATTGAAAAGGGAGCAAGGAAAATCTTACAATAATGCATTTCTTCATATTTTGAAGCCTCATATCTGTCCAATGTAACTTTAGCACAAGTGGCAAAAATGGTTGCATTGACAAGAGTTTTTTGCTTCGTGGAAATTTGAGTGTGACAATTTATGCAGACAGGCAGCATGGTTTTGGTGTGCTCCATGATTTTGTTCAATTATGGTCACCAGTTTTTTTTATATCTTTAGAAGCTTGTATAAGAAACAGTCTCTATTAACATGATCTGTTGAAGGCAATACAGTAGTCTAAGGAGATTGCTGTAGTTGAGCGTGATGCCCATATGGCTGGAAATTATATGGTCACTCTTGAAAACAGTTATGCTGGTCAAGTGGCCACTTACTTTGCCCTTGAGAATGAGACTGTAGTTCAAGAAACTGAGTAAGATGAATCATGAATACAGTATATGTGAATTACAGCTTCTCTAAGTAAGTTGAGAGACCTTCAGGAGAAAGTACAGAACATGAGAAAAAAAATAGGGAAACTACCCTACAAGAAAAAACATCAAGATTCCTATGGTGCCCCTGAGCATCAATATGTCTTGCCAGCCGTAATGTTGTATCCCGTAACTTGCTATTTCCATGGACAGTTACACTCAGGGGGCGATTCCATGTTCAGAACTTTTAGACAATATTGGAAAAAGGCAAATTTTGGAAATGTTGATGAAGATGTATGTGCGTGCTGCTTAGTTTGTCAGAAGAACAATCAGGGAAAGAAAACAATTACAATCATGAATGATATTGGCAAACCAGAAAGCCCATATTCAGGGCTCCAGACCAATTGTTTGGAGATGCCAGTTTTCAGTGACTTAAAATATATTTTTCTGATTGTCTACTTGATTTCTAAATGGTTTGAGGCTTATTCCATTTGGAGGTCAGACAGTCTGACAGTTGCCAAACTTTTATTGAGGTGTAACTGATACCTCAATTCGATTTCCAACCTCTACTGAGATATAACCTGACTCGAAAAAAGAGTAAGATTTTACAATTAATTAATACTTCTCTCCAAATCGATCAGATGTTCCATTGTACATATTGTCCTCAATTTTCCAGAGTGTTTGAATAGGACCATCAAGAACAAAGTAGTGTCCATTGTTTGTACTTCTACTGATTCAAAGCAGCCAGATGCTCTGCCTCTTGTTTTGATGAGCATTAGATGTACTCCTGACAACAAGACTGGTCTAGCACCCCATGAAGTGATCATGGGCAGAGCAACAAAATTGGCTAATAATCCTTCAGTTGCACTTGTTCCAATTACAAATGACATTGTGCTAGATTACTGCAAAAGCCTGGCTGAAAGTGAATCTGGTTCTCACTAGGTGCAATTGGCAAACACATGCTGCAGAGGATGTATAATGCCATAATCTGAGCTCTGGCGACTGGATAGTTGTGAGAACATATGAGAGGAAGAATTGCTTCAAAGAATGCTGGAAGGGACCATACCAAGTGATCCTGACAAACACTGCTGTAAAAAGTGCTGGAATCCCACAGTGGATCACGCCACTCACACAAAAGAATAAAGGTGATGGTTGAAGAAGTGGTGAAAACAACTGCTGAGTCACAGAGTCTCAATCCAATGCTTTATTTTGGCTTTGTCAATCATAAAAGTGTATTAAAAAAAGCAAGCATGTTGATGCCTCATAAAAAGTATGAAAGTAGCAATAATACAATAGACTTAAAAAATGTTTTTAAAGGAGTACCATGTTAAAATACATAAAAATTAGATCTGATACAGTACATAAATCTAGTATTTCTACTTGTCCCACAGAGGGGGCAATTAGAAACATCTTCTGCCCTTGACAGCCTTTTAAAGTGCACATTTGTCTCACATAAAACAAGGCATGGACCCTCCACTAAAATGTCACAGTTAACTTAATCACAGTGTCATGTTCGCGTTCGCTTCACGGATCCAGAGTCAGGGAAAAATTTTGAAAATGTTCAAAATTAATTTGAAAGTGAAACTGGGAAGCCAATGATGTCATAGGTTGGTAAAAGCCAAAATTCTGGCAAAGGTACAAGTAAAGATGTCCAGTTTCAAGGACCGAGGATCCGAGTGAAGAACTGTTGCAATGTCAAAGTCAAAAGCTTGAATGGCAGCAAGAACAATTTGTTTCTGATTCAAACAAGAGACTTCAGAAAATCCAAGTGACGAGAACCCCAAGTGGAGGAAAGCAATTCACAGTGTATCGTGCAGTTGAAATTGCAGGTTTTGAGTCCACCAGTAAATAGAGAAGAGTCAACAGTAGTTGTAAGTGAAACAAAAAGCTGAAGAAAATGAGTCATTGAAAACAACCTGCAGAAGAAAGCGCTGTGAAAAAGACAGACTAAAGACAATGAATAAAAGTCTAAAGTAATTGCATTTGATTCAGAAAACAGTGAAAATGAATCCCAAGTTGCTAAAAGACCAGCAAGAAAGAAAACTTCAAATCACAAGTACCCAACTCCTGAATCAGTCTATCTAGCAACAGTGTCTGAAGAAAAGCGTGAGAACAAGAAATATACAGTCCAATAAATCCTGGTTAATATACTTTTAAAAGCAAACCTGGAAGTGAATCAGTAGAAGAAGAAAATCCACCTTGAAAAGCTGAAAGACTATTCAAGATAAAGCGAGAAGTGAGAAATACAGATAACGTTCTAAAAGATGAAATCAAAAGTTTGAGAGCATGAAATAAAATTAACTTTTGAAAAAAAGGATATTTTTGAAGTTTTGTTTTGATTATTGCTTTCAAAGAAATAAGAACAAAAAGGAGAACCTATTATTGTTCAAATTTTTTTTTGTCAATTCAAGTTTTGGAACTTCACAAATATTTTGTCTTGTAGTCGCAATAGAAATTGAAATACAGCAGAGGATGTCAAATTAATAGTTTGATTGTTCTATTAACTATACTAATAGTACTAGTTGGCTTGTTGTTGCGCCTACTTTCTACAGTGATATACTTCTCCACAAAGGTTTAATTTAGTATTTGTACATATTGAAGTAAAACATAATACACTGACACGTAGGGAAAGTTTTGTTAATGAACTTCAAGAGAACATTTACATCAACATTTTGTGAGATTATGTGGAGAACGTAAATGTTAAAATTGCTTTGTATGCACCTTTCTTCTCTCTCTTGCAGGTGAAGACTTTTCTTACATGAAATGTTCAAACTTTCAAAGTTTGTCGTGTACTGTGTTTGTTAGCATATTTAACAAAAATGCATTTTTTTCTTCTTAATTATTGTATTTCAACATCTCAGAGGATCTGCCTATCAAAGAAGATGAAAGAGGTAATACGGGTTCTAAATATGGTACATTTCTTAAAACAATTGCACAAATTGAGCATGGAACTAAATCTACTATACATGGGAAGGTGTGTATATGTAAAGATGAGCACAAATGTATTAATGGGCTCACAGTCACAGTAAAACATAGCATGGAGACCATGACAAGACCTCACACGCTAAACTACACTCAAAGCCTGGGGGTCTAGTAAGAGAGTCAAACAAATACTCTCAACTACTTGCAGGTGCTCATTAAGAGACATAAAAAAATCCTATGTCAAAAATAATGCCCAACGCATTTTCTTCCCAGCAAAGGTAGGTAATACCCAAGGACCAGAGATGGATTCCCATCAATGTCTTGTGAGTGATCTCATAATCTTATCATTTGGTCATCCAAAAGGTTGGGATGGGGTACCTCTGGATCATTGAGATACCTTACAACCCACCTTATAGGCCAGGGAACAAAGCCCACAGTCGCTCGAAAGACCATGCGTGGGATCACTCAATGGGATTCAGTGCAGTGAAACAAAAAGTGAACAAGTGTGGAATTAAAATTAGAATAGTAGGCATACAGTGAAAAATTTTAATAGCTGTATGCTTCTTTCTCATTAAAAACAGGAACAGTGCAAAAGATGCAGTTTAAACAAATAGCTGCATGTGGGCTGACATGTTTCTGCCAATAAAAGGGGGAAAACCTCCTACGGCTTCATCAGGGCCTCTGTTCTAGAGAAATAATTGTCACTGCTAGACCTCACACACCACATCCTAGTTTATAGACTGCACATAACGATGCACAGATTATTGATGCAGCCAAGTTCAGTGAGTTTATGCACCTATATCTAGTCTATATCTAGTCTGATGTTAGCAATGAACTGGACCTTTTTTCTTTCATTTCTGTAAATTGTCGTTTATCCTTCTTTAAGGACCTCAAAATGCATGATCTCCCAGTTCAGCAGTTGGATTTATTTTCTAGACTTCATGAGCAATTCTGACATCATGGTTTTCCTCTCAGACACTGTGAGTGTTTTGTACTCAGATTTTGATGTAGTTGGTGCTCCAGGTTCTTCTCATTCAGCGCACTGCTTTGACTGTAGTTCGTTTTTTCATTGCTAGCAGGGCCAGAAGAACATACAGTCACTGTGCGCCTATGATTCTTGTCTTGGCTGGTAAGAGTAACTTTTGGAGCTGTCGATGAAGAGGATATTGATTCTCATGGATGGATGGTCCGAGTTTCTCATGGAAAGTATAAATAGTACTCTCAGTTTTGTTGTCTGGGAAGTCATTGCATTGGCAGGTATGATCCCATGTGGACTTCAGGTTTGAATTATGTCACTTTCCAAATGTCTGCATATTTAGCATGGTGTAGACCATACTTTTTAACAATACACTTTTGGATAAAAAGTACTACATAGGGCAATGTTCAAAGGGGTCCTTATTAGGGTTGTGTGTAAATTTAAATTAATTACTTTCATTTAATTAGGAAAAATGTCACGAGAATTACTTATAATTACACGAAATGCAAATCTGTCAATTAGTGCTAAATTTTACTACAATGTGTTTGAAATGTGTCTCGTCAGTGAATGGTATGAAAACAATACTTCAAAATCAATTGCCTTGACTAACAACCACTCGCAATCTGGTTGTTTGTGTTGTCTCCACATTATGCGCCTCATTCAAAAAGGTACATTTAGACAGTCTAAACTTAGATCAAATGTCTAAGGATACGACTTTGGGAATAAACAAAGATCATTTCCGAGTACTATCTTTATGCCCTCAGCCCATGAGGAACAACAAGACCTACAGGGTAAGTGGCTACAAGGGGCAATGTGGGCAAAAAGGAAATGCTGTGGAGCACAACATGCTAGGTACCAGCACTCCACAGCACTGTATGCAGGGCTAAGGGCAGGAGTCTGTGTCATGTACCGTTAAACATCACATGAGTGAAAGTCACATTGACCAGTTACATGTGACTCAGCTCAGTCCAGCTCCCTCACATTTCTCCCTTCCATGTGTGAAGTGCAGCACCAGTCCAGGTTCATCAGTGTATAATGGCACTTATAGTGGAATGTATAAGATGTTTCACCAGAACTACAAGTCCCAGAATACAAAGCAAAAGACATGAAATGAACCAACACATCATGCATGGATACATTACCTTTGCCCAACGTGACTTTTAAGATGCAGGCCACCTTGCACCATCAGAGCACCATTTCTAACTTGGGCCCATGTACACAAGTATGGACTCTAGAGAAATGGAATGTAATTGAATGGGCTTGTCAGAGAAGAAACTGCACTGCTGATGAGTGGGTTGTCTCATGTGTTGCATGTGAATGGTTAACACATAGGATTATAGCAAGAGTCATAACAATAGTAAACTGCATGAAACTACATTGCATGCAGCTTGTCCTGATGTGCAGGGTGAGAGCACACAGATATAAGCTCCCATGGTAGGGAGCTGCCCAATTCATGTCATGAACTAAATCAGACTGGGCGTGGGGTGAATGCAAGTGATGCATACCAGAGAACTATGTGTTTTGAAACAAAGGATGTAGGGTGGCCCTGATGGGCCCCTGGTAGTGCAGTGCATTGTAGGAGCTGTCGGAGCATGTTGAACTGCCTCTGTGTTTGGATGGGGAGACATAGCATAGCAAGGAGAAAAGGGATGTGTGTACTGTAAGGTAGCCTGACCAAGGCACATGCACAGCTGTGTCTGACAGTGTCACACTTGTGTCTCAGCTGGGTAAGGATGCCAGAGAAGAGACCATTGTTAAACCACATCCTACATATGATGTGTCCTTGGGTGAAGATGTTGCATGTGGCAGTAGGGAGTCTGAAGGCATGCCACATATGTCAAATTCGGAAGATGTGAAACAGGGATCTGTCATGGTATAGGCTCAAGTAGTTTGCCACTACAAATGGCAGGAGTCAGCGATGGTTGGAGGCTTAGGTGTATGGGCCCAGTTGTGCGGCAAGCTCGGTTAGGTACATGTCACCAAGTCCAGCACTACTTCCATGTGAGCCATAGCCCTAAAAAACAGCCAGCCATGTGACTCCATTGGATATGGTCACACAAATTGTTGGTGTTGTAGGCACATGAAAGTCGATGTATTATCTGGATTTCATCTGTGTGTGGGAGTAAGTTGAGTACCTAGCCCAAAATCAGGTTTGGCAGAGGATGCATTTACGTGTACAAGTGAGGAGGCCTGAGTAAAACAATATGTGAAACTCTGCAGATGACCTACTCTGTCAATGATTACATGGGCTGAGTATCAGGGTTAGCAATCTACCTATTTTGAATGGCGCCTTTCCCTCAGAGTTGCTACACAGTGCCCATTGTCCACAAATATGGAGCAACTGTGTGTGCTATGAAATCACATGACTATACACACATAGTAAATCTACAGTGAATGCATGCTCTTACACATTCCTGCAGTGTAGCAAGGTTGGAAGCTAGGTACAGATGTGCAGGTTATGTATGAAAAACTTAATCTGGAGCCATATGAAAGCATGATGTACATGCAAGACAGCATAACAAGGCAAAGTGCTGTGGTCTACCGTGTGAAAGACAGACTGCAGGATCAACTCTAATACATGAGCAAACCCACCTCACCTTCACCAGAGCTGTAGGCTGAGTGCTGGTTCCTGGGAATGCAGTCACCTTGGGGACTAGGTGTAATGTGTGCACAGTAATGGTGCCAATACATCAAAACACAATCAGTTTAGGAATCATGAAAAACAAAGCTAATCACCAAGGCAGAGGTGGACTATACCTCATATCACACTTGCAGGAATGGCATGCCCAGAGAACGTGTGAAACTCTGTTGCTACATGTGTCATGACACAATGGGTCAGCCCTGTCACACAGCATTAATTTGAACAATGCAGAGATATTGCCATCTGAAAGGCAATCCACTTCAGCGTGGCCTCTAAACCTATGAGTAACAGATGTACTAGGCATCAATTTTGACCTGACAAGGAATTAGTAGGAAGCCTGAATGTCATCCAGATTACTCTTATCACCACATTTGTATTTCATTGCAGAGGATGTATCTCTTTGTCTGCTGCCTTTCTTGGATGAGGATCCTGTTGACAATGACATCATGCCAACACTCGACCAAGACAGCCTCCAGGAAATCCCGTACTCCATTCAGACAATATCTCTGGTCTCAAGAAGGGCCCAAAGTGTCACACCGTCTCCAGAGGATCTGCCTATCACACACCACCACCAGCCAGCCCAGCCCCAGCCCTGGAACCAAAGACCCCCAAGTTGAATTCCAATATAGTGTGGTAGGAGTCCAGCGGGTGCTGGTAGATGCAGTGCAGGCAGGAATGGAGACTATGTCAAGCTCCAGAGAGGTAGGCCATATATGCGTCTGTCCCAATAAGGATACATCGGAGGCAGTAAGAGGCACCTACCCTCTGCTCCATGGCTTTGAACAATGCCTGGCTGATATCATTGGTGTCATGAGGAAGAATCCCGAATAACTGCCCGGCTGAAGAGGCACTAGCGAGGTTACCAACAAGCTGGGGACGTACTGCAACATTTAGGAGTCCTTGTAGCGGAAGTAGAACTCTTACCTAGCAACAATGGGTGTCTTACAGCATGATGTTGCTGTGCTCGCAAACCAGCAGGCCCTTCTTAGTGCTGTGCTGCCTTACTTGTTGGCACAGAGATATTCTGGCTAGGGACAGGCGATCGACATCTTCAGCCCCTGATACGTGTCTGCCTCCGTCAAAATCACCCTTGTTGGAAGCCGGAGTCCCAGTCCTGCACTACTGTCACCAAGTGCGAGACCCGGGTCTCCCCATTCCATGTTAGGCCAAGTAAGGTTTGAGATAGCCCTGCTGACCCCTTTAGTCCCTTGGCACGAGCAGACTGGCCTATCTCCAAGGCACGAGTGTTCAGTATGTGCAACCCCCTGGTGACACCACAAATGGACTCCACACGAGTTTGATCAAAACGAGTATAAACTTTATACAAAAAGATATATGATCAGACCAAACGATACATAAACCAACATGGAATAATGGGTAATATTCGTTCTGGCTGGCTGGTAAGTTCAAATCCCAACCACCGCTTTCAAAATCCTATGCTGGTTCCAATGCTAGAATCACACACGTTGTATAGGATAAACAATAATATACTGCGTAATGATAACATCCTGTGCTGGGCAAAGGAGATATAATACAATGAGTAACGATAAACCCCGATACCTGCAATGGGAGAAATAATGCAATGCATACCGCTACATTTATGTACTGCGCAATGAAAGAATAATGCAATGCTTCACAACCGAATCACTTGCTTTGCAATGAAGAAATAATGCAATGTAGGCCGCTACAATCATGTACTTTGCAATTAAGGAATAATGCAATGCGTAACGACAATCATGTACTTTGCAATGAAGAAATAATGCAATGCGGGTCGCTACAATCATGTACTGGCAAGAGAAAAATAATGCAATGCGTGGCGCTACAATTGTGTAATTCGTTATGCAATAATAATGTCAGGCATCATAAGACAGTCCGGCAGTTCGTTAGCAGCAATATTGGCAATGTGTTTTGCGACAATCAGCCTCTACGATAACAGTTGTCCCCCCCATGGTTCAACAAGGACACAGAGTTCAGCTTATTACTCTGGCCCCTGTACAGCCACTCCTTTCTTCAGTACGGTCCCCACTCTGAGCTGAAGCTAAGTCTCACATTGTCAGAAGGACTGAGAGGCCGAGAGAGTGCCCCTCCGAGCCTGCACCCCGCCCAGGTAGTTCCACGTTATCTGGGGGCACGACCCCACTCTCCTCTGACCCTTCGTCAAACTGGGCCTTCCGTGCAGAACTCTCTCAACGGGCATCAGCGGCTCGGCCTGGGAGCACAGCTCTTACGGGGCTGCCTTTCCTGGCCACGACTGTTAGGAAAGTCTCAGGCGGCCGCAGGGGCACACGTACCTCAAGCCCCCGAGATTACTTTTACTCCGGGTGCACGTTCACCACCGCACCCTTCGGATCTCCTCTGGCACGAAGACACACACACGATGCTGATGGGACTTCATGCCGACTCCAAGTGCACGCTCACAAGGCACTCCTCCTTGCGCTCTCAGTTGGCTCCAGGACACGCACACCAGGCTGCAGAGACTCACTTTCTTCCGGTGCACACGATGATCAGCCGATCACATCCACAGTCCCAGGTTGCACCAAAGCACGCACGCTGCTTCACTGAGACTTACTCCAACTCCGGTGCCCCGATATCCAGGTGCTCGTCACCAACGCCTCTGGTGGCACCTCGACACACTCACCGTGTCTGAGCATCACTTCCCCGGTGCTCTCCATCACCAGGCACTCTTCACCAACGCCTTTGATGTACCCCCACACGCACCCTGCGCATCCGAGGCTCCCTCCAGCTTCGGTGCATACGCTGACCAGGTGCTCTTCACTATTGTCTCCTGTGCACCAAAAAACGCAGGAGGCGCGTCTGAGTCTCACTTCTCCTTCGTGTGTCCAAGATCACAGGGCACACCTTCCATGGGTCTCAAGCTGCCACAACAGGTGCCCACGGCATTGCTTGAAACTTCTCCAGAAACCTTTATGTTCCTGTGTGTGCAAACAGGGAGCCAGCTCACCTCGGGCCCTTGGGGTTACAAGACACTGCACAAAGCACAGTCTTAGTCAAACAGGGGGACCCAGAGCCTCCAAGTACAGTCCCAACAGCCTCTTCCTTGGTTAGAACAGCAAATTGCAGACCAGCCCCAGATCACAAAGCAAGGATTGGTATTTCCCCAGCAGTCACTTCAGTTGCTCCTTCCTTAGCAGAGGTTCCGCTTGACCACGAAATGGGTCTGAGCCTTTTCAGTCTCAATCCATTTCTGTTTCATTCTAACGTTCAGGGGTTTCAGCTCTCATAGTTATACCCCTTAATGTCTTTGAAGTTTGTTGTGCTCAGGGGTCCCTGACCCCTCCATAAATCAGTTCTGTGTATCTCTCTCCCAGTGTCACCTTTCTTTCTTTGATACTGGGGGTCTGGATCCATAATCACTCAGCAGGAGATGGGTTCATTGGTTTATAGCACCAGTCCAGGCCTTTTCAACTCCCAGCCTGGTGTCATATCAACCCCTCCCTGGGTCAAGACCTCTCCCAGCTCCTCTCACCTCTCAGATCCAGACAGTCAATCTACATTCAGCAGAGACACACAGAAATGCTTAAAGTACAAAGCCACTTTCTCAAAGAGTGGTTTCTGAACACACAATAACAAAACCACTTTCAGAGAAAGATGTGATATGACACTGTGAATTCATACATAGTAAACTTCACCTCTCTATTTTAAACTTACAAGAACCTAGGCTACCAAAACACAATACCCAGCCTCCCCCATTCTGTCCTATGGGCAGAATGGCCTTTCACCAGTGAAAACGCAATGGAGTGTTTTGCACTGTCAGGACATAGCACACACCTCAGTATATGTCCTGCCTTTTACTTACCCCGCAACCCTGACCAGGTGTTTCCCGGGACATACCACAGGGGTGCCCAATGTGTATGAAAAAGGAAAAGTAAGGCCTGACAAGTGGTTGCACTTGTCAGGACAACATGCTAACTTAGCAACTTGCGCGCATGCCCTACACTGCAGGCCTGAGTTCCCTTCTCTGCGTGCCTTTGCATTACTAGCCCTGGCACACACAGTGCACATCACTAGGGACTTTACTAGTAAGGCAAGCATACCAATCATGGCCAACCAATTACCATTACACTTTACCTAGGGAACACTTGTACTTTGGCACTGATCAGCAGTGGCAAAGTACCCAAAGCATCTAAATTGGCAACTCTATGTCAGGAAAACAGTCTAGGGGAAAAGCAAGAGTTTTAGGGAACTTTAGCCAAAAAGGCCAAGTCCAACGACCCTCTTGGGAGGCACCACATGCATCAGAGGACAAAGATGTGGACTTCCCCTCTTTCCACCAAAAAATTGTCCAGTACCATTTCTCTGTGCCACATGGCCATTTTTCCTAGTTACCTGTGCTCAAGGACATGCCACTGTACTTCGCAACTGTTACTGTCCTCCCTTTGCTCTCCCACATCTTGATATCACCCATTTGTTTGGACTACCTATGTGGCCTATCTTTCCTAATTATGAAAAAGTGGCTAGTCAACTAAACGTTGACTCAGACTTAGTTGCGCACTACTTGAATAAATATAGTATGATCTAACCAATTTTTTAAACACTGTTACAATTTTATTCCTGTTAATTTACAGTTAATTATGCACTTTTCTGCACAAAACAAATTTCTTCAAGTTTTCCTAAACACAAACATTTTTTAACACATCTTTAAACATACAGAAAAAAATCAATCTGTTAATCTTAATTAGGTTGTCATTCGCCCAATGAATTTCGGGACACGTAGCAAGTCCCTTCGTCAGGGGCAACACTGTAAAAAAATGTACAGGCACATCAGTATTTCTTTTAAAACACGCTGATAACAATATATCAAACTAGTTACATCTTCTAAAACCAGGATATCCTTCACCAAGCAAAATCACCCCTGTGCTGTGTGTAAAAAGAACAAAAGAAAAGAAAAATTAAACGTAATCACTTACACCACTAGCTGAGAGCCACTTCCTCTCAGTGATCCTTAAGTCCTTCCTTTTTCAGAAGCGATCTCCGTGTCCTATAGTATATATATGAGTATCTTTAACCGGTTTACACCACTCTCAACCACATAGTAATATTAATCAACATGAGGAATAATCATACCTTAACTTGCAGATTATGGGGCACTTTAATGCGTAGCTGCAACTGGTATTACCTCGAGTATATCTGTGTACCAAATAATATACAAACTCAGTATTCTCGCTAAATCTTAAGAAACTGCACCACAACTAAATCATATTGCGCTTACCTATTAATCTTGTTTGAAATGATTCAGTATACCACTTCGTCTGCCTTCCACGTGACACTATCCTTCCCTGCTAATTCAAAGAGATAACATCACTATGTATCACTGTCTTTGACAAGTTCTTAGATAATACCTCTGTTCTAACCCCTATGCACTCACCTACTGGTACCTTCTTGTTGTATCATGCCACAAGATCCACTCCTCAACCGAACGCCGTTACCAATGCCGATATCTTTCCTAATGGCAATTTGGTCCTCCTCCTCACTGGAACAGTCCTCTACTCCACATATCCCATTACATGTATCACCCATGGACTCTGTTTGGACACATACAATAGCTCTCAAACTATGTTGGGGTTGTTGGCCCAAAGACTGCCACTTGCTCTTTGCGCCTTTGCTTACCGGAATTAGTGTGTTGTATTTATGGTCATGATTGAACTAAGTTGACCATGGTGGATGTGCTGACCCTAAAGACGCTACCCAAAAATCAAAGGAAATTGTATTTCATCGACCTCGGGTAAATCTGCACAGTCCATAAAAAATAGAATTTCTGATCCCTATATGCATCTAAACTGGCAAGTATTTACTTAAGGTCACATACATGAAGTGCTACAACTAGCAATCAGTCAATGGTAAGACTGAATGCCGTTTCTGCCCAGGTGGGGTATACTTCCATGCATACTAGCCAGCAAACAACAGTGATGTGACAACAAAATTATGCTAGGGAGAGTGTGTAAGTGGCTGCCAAACACATCCTAGATTAGTCACAATGATTTGACTTAATCATCCCTACAAAATATGCAGCGTCACATACACACACAGTGCAACAGTAGATTAATACCTGTCTTGGACTGTGCATCCATTCACAGCGAGTGCCAATTGAAGTGCGCAATCACGTTCGAAGATCCCTTAAGTGACTCAATTACAAACTTTACATGATCCACTCCTTAGGTGCTCTACCTAGTAACATGCATACAAACACTGGCAGGAAATTCTATAGCATGCGCTTTACTACTTTAACTACTCCTATACACAAACTACCTAAACATTAAAACCTAAGCAAATATGTATTTTTTATATTTTCAAAATATATTTTAACACATCTTAAACATTAACCCCCCACCCAGTTAACAACCTACTCGCCCATATCCCCACCAAAAAACAGATAAATATTAAAAGCTATAAAAACACAAAAACATATCTGTCACTGTGCTAAAACCTATCCTCACCTGTGCCAACAGTCTAAAAAAAAAAAATCAAGCAATATGAACTAGTAAGAGACAGAAAGTTGGAGGGAGGGTCTAAATTTGCTGATCTATACTGGCCACAGTTTGTTTCCAGGTGCGAGCCATTTGCATTAGTGATGACACCTGCTGTTGTAAACTTGCGAGCTTCAAATGTGTCTCTGTGTTTCCCTTCAGCAATTGCCTCTCAAAACTCAGTTGGCTGAGCTGATGGACTGCCGACCGCCTGTGGTGCCAGTGCGGTTTGGGCTCTGGAGGGTCCCGGAAATGACCTTTGATCACCATCATGGGAATCCTCAACTTGTGGCCTGTGGTTTGCCCTGTCCAGGGGTTTCTGTCCCCGAGGTGGTGACTTCCAGGTCCCTGCATCCCTTGATGTTTCCTACTGGCTTGGCAATGTGCCACATATGTCAGTACCTCAGGGACCATGTTGTCTGTTGGAGAGGAAGGACATATGTATCAGACCAAGCATAATTTGTCCAACTTGTCATCAATTACATGCATGAATTACTATTAACAGCACAAGTTCCATGCCCTGTGAAACATTGACATCTCTGGAACAAATCATGACCAACCGATATGAGAAGCATGTACTTCCCCTAAAATTATAATGATAAAATTCTCAGGTTTTGGCTTGTAGGTACAGTAAATGTCAGTGTCTGGCCTCATGAACATATACCCAGGTGCTTATGAAGACAGATTCTGGACAAAGATGTTATGTACACAATAAATGATACACATGGTCCATCCAGGTAATTTCTGGGGATTGTCATGCAACATGTAAGAGGGTAAAATCTATGGTCAAGCATCTATTTGAAATGAGTGGTATGTAGCAAGTACACATATTATAACTCAGCAATGTTTCACTGTTATGGCATATACACAAGGCCACACACATAGCAGCATAGATTGACTCTGTTGCAGGTAGTTGAAACAAAGATTGTAGTTAGCTACCTCCAATTCAAAAACCTGTTGGACACTTCTCCAAGAATGACACATGGACATACCTGGAACACTTTAAAATAGACCACGTACAATTAATCAGCCAAGAGCATGTGGTCCTTTACATACCCAATAGTCTGTCCATACATTTTTGTATGGATTTTTACCTAGATACATATCAACTCATACTTAATCCCTGTGATGGGTCTGTGCATGCATGTTGTAGATCCCATAGATTTCAGTATATTGTGCTGTAACTTGCAGGTAATTGGCCAGAAATGTTCAATGGTGACACATTCGTGGGATACAGTATGGGTAACGGCAGCAGTTGGTGGGCTGTATGATGACAAAACAGTTCACACATGTCTTTGGTACTTTACACATTAGCTTTATTCCTCACAAAACACTACAAAGGTAGGGGAACTTGCCTATTATAGAGTATTGGGTACATGAAGGCATGAGTCAGACATGTAACAGCATTGGCATGTTTGGACTGGTGACATGTTTCAAATTGGCTCATACCTATTCAGTGTGCACTGAGGTAGGAATCATCATGCTTGTGTGGATTAGTCACACAAAAATGACATACATTGGCATGTGTACGCATACACTAGCAATGTGCATCAGACAGGCAGATTAAAGTTCATTCCTCCAAATCTATGTGCACATCGAGTTTTGTGGCAGCATTATTTATACCACCATGCCATTTTGTCAATTGCACCTCTGTCACCCCATTTATGGTTCATGGCGCCGTGATAGCACCAGATGGAGCTATTGACTTCAAGGAACTGTTTTTCAAGTGTATTTTGATAACTGAAGATTTCTAAGTACTGTATTGTGGATTGCTATCATTTTCGGTCTTGTCTTAAGTATATACAAATATTGGATATTTTTCTAAACTGGTGTGGTGTCCTTTTGTACTGCTTACACTGTATTACTGTTGGTTATGTGCAACTGCTTTACACACTGCCTCTAGGATAAGCATGACTGCTCCTGCCAATCTACCAAGGGGGTGAGTGGGGGTTATTTTTGGACTGTAACTCTCTTATCGTGACTAGAAGGAAGGGACCCTACTTGGACAAGGTGCAAACCATTGCCAACTAGAGGCCCCATTTCTAGCACACAAATTGCAGTAAACCTACAGATCAGGGACAGAAGAGATACCAACAAGACCAAATAACACACCAAATGACAACAGCTCACACCAAACACATCCACCAGCCAGCACAGATAAAACGACTGTAAGTGAAAGTGAAAGGAACTTCACACTTCCTGGTTTGCAGCATGGCTAAGCCATTGCATACTTTCCTGCTTGTGTGATGTTTCCTACTAGACCACCACTTTTCCTACTAGAACACCACCTTCCCAAGTAGAGCGCCACTTTTCCTACTAAAGTGGCACGTTTCCTACTAAAATAGCATGTTTCCTACTAACCCCATTTCTAACAGTGTCCATTACTGTTCAATGTTGTGCAATATATATCCTACACTCCTCAGTGTTAGGCCTAAGGCTTCTCGCCCACACTACCACGAATAGAGCAATTTGGGTTTTACATTGAGCCCTACACACTTTTGGGGAACACCTGGACACTCTGCACAGTATAACCACCTAGCAGTGATACCATATACCGAGCCAGCTTCCTACATTGGTGGTGCAGAGGTGGGGGTACAAGACTTTGACATTTGTTGTAGCACTTGATAATTGATTTCACAAGAGGAAATCCAAAATTATCTTTAATTAGAATTTTTATCAATTTTTTTTCTTCCAAATGTGTGAAACTAGTGTTAGGGCCTTGGCCTAGTCCCCCACTGTTTAGAAAAGTAAAACGTCTATCAAGTCATCTAGGCCATAGAAATATTTTGCATTTCTAATAAAATGATAACAAGTGCCCAACTACCTTAAAAACCTTGTCTGAAACTCCAGATACCAGCCAGGGGATCAACATTGCCCCCTAAATACCTATGAAAGTTACTCAACTTAAACATTTTTGCAAAGCATGGGACATTGTCATGGGCCCCAGACCCACAAAAGGCCATCTCCAGCAGTTGCCGGCAGAAAATGACAGGGCCATAGCAAACAGAACTTTCCTTAATGGGGAAGGAGTTGATGATGATGAGTCCCAAAAAGTAGAGGAAGGGGACTCTGAATCATTCTCTACCCCTTAGATAGTAACACCACTGGGAGTGACCCCAGTAATATCTTAGATGAGAGAGACACTGAAGATGCAGATCTTCAGAATCTGGCCAAGAGGATAGCTCTAGAAGTCATGTAGGGTACCCTGGTGGAGGGCTTTGGATTCAGTAATGAGTATTGGATCAGATTTAGGGAGGTTAACAAAGCAAAGTCAAACCTTTGTAGATTTTGTAGATTTCTCAGTTAAAACACTGGTAGGTTGGTCAAATGGTAACAATTTACATGATTTTGAAGGTTTGTATAATTTGATCATGAAGGAGCACCTTTCGAGTAATTGTCACCAAGAGAAACTACATCAATTCCTGGTAGACTTAGTCCACTTTTTCGAATTGGGGAAGAAGGCAGACCACTGGGTCAAAACAAGGGTCCCCAAAACTAACACTGGTGGGAGGGAACCAAAAGAAAGTGGTCCAAAAGCCCCAGGGGAAAGAAGGTTACGCTACAAATAATACAGTGTCTTCTAGAGGACCCCAAAACCCTGCTCAGGAGGGTGGGCCCAGAGTTTCTTCACAGTCTAAGGGTGAGTACCAGGCGAAAAACTGGGATCCCAACAAGGCTTGGTGTCATGACTGTAAAGCACTAGGACACCAAACCGGAGACTTTTTAGCTGTACAAATAAGAAAAATGCCTCTAGTACACCTGCAGGACATGCAGGTTCTAACATCCAGATGGGATACCAGGTGTAGCCTGACCGTGTCAGTGACCCCACGGAGGCAACATTATTCTCTGAGGGAGAGGTAGACTTGGTTAGTGCTGCCTGGCCAGCTAATATGAAAAAATGCAGGCAGTTTCCCAAGATTGAGGGATCCAGAATAGAGACCTTTAGGGATACTGCGGCTAGTGTCACCATGGTGACCCAGCAGCTGGTTCACTCAGATCCGTACCTGATTGGAAGGTCCTATCCAGTCACCAATGCTAACAGTATTACCACAGTACATCTCATGGCTATGTTTCCTTTGGACTGGGGAGGGAGTAGTTGGGCAAAAGAAGTAGTTGTATCCCCAACTGTCCCTGTTGATTGCCTGCATGGAAATGATTTGGTGATTCTTCTTGGGCTGAAATTGAACTGAGGACCCATGCCAGCCTGGTAGGTTTCTCAGGTTTCTCATAATGGGTTTTTGTAACTAAAGAGAACAGAGCAGAGCTCTGGGTGAAAACGAGGTGTTGGATCCTTAATAAATGGAGCAGCCCTCCAAGAGAAAGGGCAAGAAGACTAGGAGACCAGCTTCTAAACAGATCACAAGTCAGAACCCCTCTTTTCAGAAAGAAGACTTGATATTCTCAGCGGGAACTGAGCCTAAAGAGGTTGGGCCTTACCAGGCAGATGTCCTGTGCCTAGCTGGACCCTCTAAAATGGATCTGTACCAGGGACAAGATACCCGCCCCACTCTTGAAAGCCTGAGGTAGCAAACTGCTGCACAGGAAAAAGGTACTATCAGTGGCACCCACGGGCACTTTTGCGAGGATAGGCTCTTGTACACTGAGGTCAGCGACCCCTATCCTGGTGCAACCTGGAGAGTGGTAGTACCTCAGGGTTTTAGACAGTTTCCCCTCACTTTGGCTCATGATATTCCCTTAGCTGGACTTCTTGGTGAGGATAAAACTTGGAGTAGATCGATCAATCACTTCTACTGGCCAGGGATGTCTCAGAAGGTGAAGGACTTTTGTCAGTCCTTTCTCACCAGCCAAGCCAGTGACAATGCAGAAAGCCACCAGAAGGTCCCCTTAATGACACTTCCAGTGATTGGGGTACCATTTGAAAGGGTAGAGGGCAGCATTATTGACCCACTGGACCCTCCAAAAGCCTCAAGTAACAAATATATTCCGGTGGTAGTGGATCATGCCACCAGATATCCTGAAGCTATTTCCCTATGGACCACCTCTAATCTAGTGATGGCAAAAGCCCTCCTTGGTGTCTTTACCGGGGTTGGTTTTCCTAAGGAGGTAGTATCAAGCAGAAGTACAAACCTCATGTCTGCATACTTAAAATGTATGTGGGAGGAGTGTGGAGTGAATTACAGGTTCACCAAACCAAACCACCCACAAACCAATGGCCTGGTGAAGAGTTTCAACCAGACATTGAAAGTCATACTTGGTGGACTCCTTGAAAAACTTAGAAGGAGATGGGATGTCTACTTCCATGCCTGCTTTTTGCTTGCAGGGACGTGCCACAAAAGGGAGTGGGCTTTTCACTCCTTGAAAGTTTGTGCAGAGGTCCTCTGAGGTTTGTAAGAGAAGGTTGGGAGTAACTTATCAAAGAATCTAAACAAGACATAGTCGACTATGTGCTTGGCCTTCGTTATAGGATGGCTGAGTACATGGAAAAAGCAAGCCAAAACCTTCTGGCCAGTCAATAGCTTCAAAAGCAGTGGTATGACAAACAGGCTGCTTTGGTAGAATGGAAATCGGGGCAGAATATATAGGCATTGGAGCCTGTGGCCCCAGGGCCCTCCAAGATTATTGGAGTGGGCCCTACCCTGCACTTGTAACAAAAAAGGGGAGGTTACCTATCTGGTGGACCTTGGTAGTTGCAAACATCCCAAAAGGGTGAAACATATCAACCGCCTGAAGCCCTAATATGACAGAGCTGTCATACCCATGCTCATGGTCACAGATGAGAGACAGGAAACTGAGAGTGAGGCTCTCCCTGATTTCCTCTCCAGCAATCCCAAAGGTGGGTCTGTTGATGGAGTGGTCTTTTCAGACACCCTCACTGACCAGCAGCAAGCTGACTGCAGGTAAGTCGTAAGTCAGTATACTGAGCTCTTCTCTCTGACCCCTGGTCAGACTAGCTTGTGTGTCCACGACATGGCCACTGGTGTCAGCCTACCTGTCCAAAACAAAATGTACAGCAGTCTGATAATGTCAGAGAGAACATTCAAGCTAAAGTAAGCAAGGTGCTGGAATTGGGTGTCAATGAACCCTCAGATAAACCCTGGGCCAGCCCAGTTGTATTAGTCCCCAAACCTCACTCCAGGGGTGAAAAGAAATACATAAGGTTTTGTGTGGACTATAGGGGCCTCAATGCTGTGACAAAAACTAATGCACACCTAATCCCTAGAGTAGATGCACTGATTGACAGGGTAGGGGCAGCCAAATATCTCAGTACCGTTCATCTCACATTTGGTACAGGCAGATAGGTCTGACCCTTGGAGCAAAAGAAAAAGCATCTGCATTCACCACCCCAAATTGGCACTTCCAGTTTACTGTGATGCCCTTTGGATTAAAGAATGTCCCTGTCACCTTCCAATGGTTGGTGAACAAGGTCCTTGCTGGGCTGGAATCCTTTAGTGCAGCTTATCTTGATGATATTGCTGTCTACCGCTCCACCTAGCAGGATCCCCCGATCCACCTTGGTAAAGTCCTTGAGTCTCTTAGAAGTGCCAGCCTCATTATCAAGACAAGTAGGTGCCAGCAAGGGCAGGGAAAGGTTGTGTACTCTGGTCACCTGGTAGATGAAGGCCAAGTTCCGCCATTCCAATCCAAGATCCAGACAATTCTGGACTGGGTAGCTCCAACACCCAAGACCCAACTCGGGGCATTCCTTGGCTTGACTGGGTAGCATAGGATGTTTGTGAAGGACTATGGGTCCATAGTGACTCCCCTCAACGAACCTAACTCGAAAAGGTTGCCAAAGAAAGTAAACTGGACAGTGAGTTGTGAAAACGCTTTTAACACTCTTAAGGATGCAATGTGCCCTGTCCTAGTCCTAAACGTTCCAGACAACTCCAAGCAGTTCATTGTGCAGACAGATGCCGCTGAGCATGGGATAGGGGCAGTCAGATGCATCTGAGCAAGGAATAGGTGCGGTCCTAGCTCAAACAAATGAGGAGGGGCATGACCAACTGTTGCTTTTTTAAGCAGAATACTACTCCCTAGAGAACAGTGTTGGAGTGCCATAGAGAGGGAAGCCTTTGCTGTGGTCTGGGCCCTGAAGAAGCTGAGACCATACCTGTCCACTCAGTCACTTCCAAGTTCAGACGAACCACAGGCCTCCCAGGTTATTACAACAGATGAAAGGTGGATGTCCCAAACTGCTAATGTGATCCATATCCCTACAGGTAATGGACTTTACAGTGGAACAAAGACCTAGGGCTGCCCATTCCAATGCAGATGACCTGTCCAGGTTCTTCCACTTAGAAGATGAAGACTCTCCAAGGGAAGGTTAGTTTCATCCTCTTTCGTTAGGAGGGGGCTGTCATGTGAGAAAGTTCCTCTTTTTGCATGGTTAGTCCCACATTTCGCCTGTTTTTTATGTGGTTTCAACTGTGGTGCACAGGATCCCTGCCAACAAGGTCCCCAGTGCCAGTGCTTCTTCCCCAAAACATATCCACAAGAAGTAGTTCTGTCCCATATAAGTCCCTAGTAAATGGTACCTGGTTGCCTAGGGCCTGGGAGCTGAAGAGTGTCCCCTGGGACCATGCCACTGCTGTTGCGCCTTGCATGCCAATGTGAGGGCAAAAAAATGAGAAAGTTGACATTGCACCCTTCCTGGGTGCCAAGCCAGCCAGCACAGCCTGAAGATGTAGGTAAGGCTCCTCTCTAACAGGCCTTACAACCCTAAGGCAGGGTGCACAGGTGAGGCCAGAACTGCATGAGCAGATATGCCCATACAATCTCAGGGTCCATTCGTTAATATTATAAGTGACAGTGAAGCCATGGAGAGTACATGGGCTGGAAACGCGACTAATCAAGTTCTACATACCATCATGGCTTTACTGAACACAGGAGTGTCTGCTACCAAATGAATCCTCTCAATAAATCCACACAGATGCCAGTGTGAGATTCATTGTACCATATAACTCAGAGAGCACCTCCAAAGTGCCCCCTGTAAACCTATGTAAGTAAAAAGCTTGTAGAGCACACGAATACCGAGGTGTCTTGGTGCTGTGTATAGCAAGGGAGCGAGAAAGGTCGGGTGAGATGGCTTCATTCCAATGAAGGGAAAAGTCAGGTCTTGAGCATTTCCCTATACTGGGGTCTGGTGGGTTGAAACCTAATAGACTAGATACTCCTGAGGCGGAAAGCCGGGAGTGGTAAATGTAACGTCTTGTTCTTAGCATTCCACATACGTTTTAAATATTATTGCACTGTTTGTTTTTAATTTGGTGTCTGTTGCCTTCCACTCAACATTCACTCAGCCGACTAAGGTGCTGGGGCAAAGAGAGTGATCCCCGGAGTTACTGGTAGTGTGAGCGGCCATCTTGGGAATATTGTAAGGTAGCGTTCTAGTCTTTCGCTTTTTGGCCCACATTAATGAGGGCGACAACACGCACGTGCAGCGTGTGCGACGGTGGTGCGCCAATGGCAAGCCCGTCTGCGCCGGTCCGTGCCCAACCGAGCCCAGAGTCCACAGATTCTGCTCAAATTGAGGTAAATACTCCCCACATTACCCGCATATCATACTCGGCTAACTTTGTACAGATGATTAGAAAGCGTGAACAAGACAATCATAGGGATTGCCTTTGTTGCTCGTGGAAGATCCCAAGTACACTAGAGGGTCCAGTAGCTTGTAGACACTGCTTATTCCAAAGTGATCTGATGAGAGCAGGCCCTAGAATTTAAAAAAGAATAAGGAGCAAGTTATAAGCGGGTTAAACATCTTACTATGCAATGTGAGATCACTAGCAAAACATCCTTTCGAAATCTGGGATATGATCTCATCTCACTCCCCGGACATATGTTTCCTCACAGAAACTTGGTTGAACTCGACCAACTTCCCAGTGATAAACATGGTCCTTCCTGAGAATTATACCTTTCTACATCTGGATAGGGAGGGAAAAACAGGAGGCAGGATAGCCATAGCCTTTAAAAATCATCTTTCAGTAAATTGGATTGGTAAGCTAAGTAACAAAAGCATTGAACTGGTAATTTTTAAGATTATTACGTCACCTGTAGATAGTCAGTCAGCCAGTCAAAATTTACTTTATTTGGTTAGTCACAACCATAAAGCATACATGTACAAATTTCTATTAAAATAGTAATATATAAAAATTCATTTGCTTAAAATATCTTTTTCTCATTCCTTAATTAGTTACTATGTTCCGGACCCTGTCTTTAATCTGTTTCTACTTTTAGAAACTGAGTCTCTACAAAGTTCATGAATTTTACCCCGCGGCATATTAGGATGTTTGAACCTGCTCCCATCCAGCTGGTAACCGCTTGCCTGCAGGTACGGATCTGTGGAGCACTTGAGGTACTGGGTTTTTCAGAACCGGTACCGAACCGGTAACCCAGTGGTGACAGGGTACACACCCAAAGACCTCGAGTACTTTCCTGATTTAGACCACAGAAACTCAGAGTCTTCTAGGTGAAGTCAAGGATCGATTTTATTGGCTGCAACCAAGTAACAGGTCCTAGAAGTACAACAACACGGGATGTATATTCTCAGGAGACTGCTCAATCTTACAAAGCCAGGCTTCTCTTTTTATACAAAATATTCAGCTCCAGGCAAACATTCTTACATTTACAGTAGACTATTCACATATTTTTACTACAAAGAAAAAGCAGAGTCATGATGACAAGCCCACATTCCAATTTGTTCAGCCCACAATAAATTACCCAGCAAGGCCCAACATTTTCATCAGATATCGGTGTACCCCCAATAAAAACGGGCACCTCCTCATCATAAAGCAAGTGAGAGAAAAGAGCATGGACAGGTGTGAGCAAGATTAGGCAGGGTGTGTGTGCGATAAAAAGGGTTTATGGCATGTTGTGCCTTGATGCTATCTCATTCGGCCACTGGGAGAGGAACTGCCAAACAGGTTCGGCCTGGGGCAATGGTTTCAGCTTGCTCAGGTCAGAGAAAAGTCAATCAAGGTGTACGTGTCCTTTGATATCGAAATTAGCTGTATTATAAGCCTATGTGAGGGCAACCCACAAAATGGCTGCCGTACACAAAATGGAAGCCAAGGGTTCAAGACGAAAATGGCAATTTCGAGGTGAAATCGTTACTGGAATATGACGAAAATGTTAGTACATAGTGTACTAGAAATTCTCGGTATTTTGATATAAAAATCGTCATGCTATGATGAAGTTTTATTCACGAGTCCAGAATTTTCAGAACTACAAACCCTCCTTTTGCCCTTACATAGGCAATTAACCTATCCTTATGCTAGTCTGAGTCCAGGACTATATTCCTAAAGTCATTGAGATGTTGCTGTAGCATCATCCTAGTACTTAGCTCGTCTCTTGATACAGGTTTCCTTACACATGATGTAGCACAGAGGCCACATATTGCAGGAGCACACTGCACGCACAGACAGAACAGGAAAAGAATGGCTAAGGCCATCCCAATGACCATCAGAATTTTCCATCCCCAGGCAGATATCAGTTCCCAGAACCATCCCATAAACGACCAATCTCCTTTATCCACATGAATAGATTCGGAAATCTTATGTAGTTTGGAGATGGCCTGGTACACTGTTGGAGCGTTATCTGGAATGAAAACACAGCAACTCGATTGGATCAATCTACATACCCCACCTCGGTCTGCAAGTATGACATCTAATGCGACCCTGTTCTGAAGGGTCATAAGACGATCCGACTGGAGCTCAGCAGTCAAGTTACTAAGGGCACCAGCAGTTTCAACCACGGTGGATTCAACCACCCTTGTCAATTGCCTTAGGTTCCTGCTGTTAGCCATCGGTCCCCAGAAGGGCAGAAAACCCTTTACGAAGTCCCCAAATTCTTGTCCTGCAGTGTCTTCTTTACTCAAGGCACCTCTAACTATCCTTGTCTTGTGGTAATCTGCTGTGTAGGTGGGAGTCAACAGGAACGAAACAAAACATGTTCCCGAAAAGTCAGGGGGCAACCATGTATAGGCTCTATCATGGCAGATGAAATAGGTACCCTTAGCTGCTAAAAACGAAGGGGAAGTCTGGGCTGCAAAAACATACGTTTTTGTGCAGATACTCTTCCCTAACTGAGCTCTGGGATTCTTGCCATTACCTTGCAGACACAGGTGACCCTGATGGGGTACAATCCAAATCGGGGAAGATCTCTTAGCTTGCTGTTTCTCACTCAGATGTAGCTCCATATCCGGTTACGTTCCATCCTATGTATACTAGTGTCTCATCTCTCGGGATAGTCTCATAAGAAATATCTTCCTTAATCATGTCTACTATACCCTTAACTAGAGCACTATTCTTAGGATTGTCTGTTACAGAACGTAGGGGGTAGATTTCATGTGCATATATGAACATTGTTCTGTATGCCCACACAGAACCATTGTGGCTGAAAGGCAGGACCAGATAAGGGATACCTTTATCCGTTGTGTGAGGCATAAGACCAGACACCCAACAGTTAGTTGTGTTCATTACAAGTTGGTGTTGGTGCAAGAGCTGAACAAAGGAGTTTTTAATAAACTCTAATCTCCTAGCTGATTCGTGTTCAGGAAGGGGTTGAAAAGAATGTGAGGAAACGGTGGAAGGAGGAGGTACAGGTGATGTAGTGGGTGCAAACGTTACTCGAAAAGAGATATCCTATAAAAAATATCATCACACTGAATAACATGAAAATGCACAATATCAAAAAGCTTTTCTTTGTCATCATTTTACATATTCGGTTTTTAAAGTTCATTGTTTTGGCAGGTCTCTCCGTCTCTCCATCTCGAAAAACTCCATCCTCTCTAAAGTGCTGCCCGCGATGGGAGGTTGTTTCTGCTAAGGAATGCTTCTGTCAGTCTAGGGCAACTCCCTTAGACCAACCAGAACTGTCGACCTAATGTCGTCAGCTGCACCCCAAAGACTTTGGGCAATCGCGGCCCTGGCAGCGGAACCCGGATGGCGGTTCGAAAAACAAAAATAAGCAAGTTTCTCAGATGGGAGAGCTGCGCTTTCAAAAATAGCAAAAAGGGAAATTTGGTTTATTTGTCCATAGGTCTCGGCCTCAGATTGTATCTTTGCTTTCCAGGTATGGTATGATCTCGGAAAAGGAGTTCAGGCTCTGTAGTGTCCAATGGAACTGACGGTGATACAGCTGGTTGCAAAATTCTATCACTCTCTTGTTCAGTAAGTGTTCCTTTTACTCGTGCTTCACTGAAAGGCAGAAAACGTGGCACAGTTTCAGTCTCTGAGCCGGCGACACCCTCCTGGACCCACCGGTCATATGGCAGAGGCAGAGGGATCCGCTTGCAGTGGATCCCGTGGATCCAGTTTTTCTTCCCCTCCACTCGAACAGCTGATCTTGTGGAAAGAAGAACGAGGTGCGGTCCGGTCCACCTTGGCTGGTCGTTCTTGGATCGCTGGAAATTCTTCACGAGAACCCAAGATCCAGGGTCGATCTGATGACTTGGAGTTTCAGAGACCGGAGGCAGGGTGTCAGGGACCTGTTGATGCAAAACACGCAATTTAGCCGTCAATTCGTACAAATAATCAAGCAAAACAGGGTGTTCTATTTCACTGAACTTAGTGGGCCTTGGCACTCCCCATATGTTCGACTAAGTCCCACTCGCGAATACAGAGTCATTCTGGTGGATAGGAGTGCTAAAGGGAGAGCGTCAGGCCATTTAAGACCAGAACTTGCTTGAATTTTGGCTAGTTTTAACTTAAGTGTGCCATTATAACATTCTACTAGTCCAGCTGATTGGGGGTGATTTGCAGCGTGAAACTTCTGATGAATGCCTAGCCCTTCGCATACTTTCTTCATCACTCGACCCACAAATTCACTTCCATTGTCACTCCAGACCATTCTAGGCATTCCGAACCTGGGGAAGAACTCTTTCACATGGGCTTTAGCTGTGGATAAGGCAGTGTTGTCTTTTAGGGGATAGGCTTCCACCCATCTTGAAAAGGCACAAACAACAACGAGTACGTATTTTAAATTGTTGCACCTCTCCATGTGGATGAAATCTAGCTGCAAAACCTCGAACGGATACGTAGGAGGTGCAAAATGACCAGCTGGAGTTGGGGTTCCCCTACCAGGATTGTGTTTCAGACACACCATGCAATTCTTGACGACATTCTCTGCACACTTAGGAATTCCTGAATTTTGCCATACTGGAGCCAACAACTTGCAAATCCCTTTCACGCTGATATGAGCCATTCCATGAGCCATTGTAACCACTGCAAGCACATACGCATCGGGTAACAACCATCTCTGATGCTCTGACAATTCAACCCAACAACCATTTGCATCCATTTTACCCGTACTTTCTCTCCACGTGTTCAACTCTTTCTCTGTAGCCTCAGCTTGAATAGACTTCACACTCTCTATCGTGTCTTCACACATTCCAACATCACCAACCCATCTTGCAGGGCCCGCAACATACATTCGGCTCATCACATTCCTTGCAGTTTCTTTTGCTATTTCGTCAGCAAATGCATTTCCACGACCAACATCATCAGTCACCTTCTTGTGAGCACTACATTTCACAATCGCCACTTGCAGAGGCGATGTCAGTGATTCAAGAAGCTCATTCACCAACTGACCATGCTGAATCTTAGCTCCATGCGAAGTCAGGAACCCACGTTCTTTCCACAATAGTCCAAAACTGTGAGCCACTCCAAATGCATACTGACTGTCGGTATAGATAGTCACTTTCATTCCTTTTGACAACACACATGCTCTTGTAAGTGCAATCAACTCTGCTGCTTGAGCTGAATTATGTGGAATACGTGCAGCTTCAACAATTGTATGCAAAGTCGTGACAGCATATGCTGCAGTCGTGTCACCATTCGGGAGCTTGAAGCATGAACTATCCACCCATAATGTACCATCACATTCAGCAAGAGGAGTATCTTGGAGATCTACTCTCCCTTTCATTTCTTCTTCTGTTCTAAGAAAACAATCATGCTGTTCTGAAGCATCTAGTTCCTCTACAATTGGCAACAACGTAGCTGGGTTGAGAGTGTTGCATCTTTTTATGTGCACATGACTTGCTAACAAGGTTAATTCGTAACCTGACAATCGAGCACTAGTTAAGTGCTGTGTCTTGGTTCTGTTTAACAACGTGTCTACTGCATGTGGAACCATCACAACTAACATGTTATTCATCACTAGACCAGCAGACTGTCGAATAGAAACAGCTGCTGCCGCTGTTGCTCTTCAACAACTCGGCAATGCTTTAGCTACCGGATCCAAAGTCGACGAAAAATATGCACATGGACGCTGCTTGTCTCCAAACAACTGAGTCAAAACTGATAATGCACAACCCTCTTTCTCATGGACATATAATGTAAAGGGCTTACTGTAGTTGGGTGTACCCAACACAGGAGCCGAACATAATGCATTGCGCAATTCAGAAAAACTTTTCTGACACTCTTCAGACCAAGGGAGGGGATTGGGTGTATCTTTACACGTTAATGCCACCAAAGGTTTGGCCAGCAAGGAAAAATTTGGTATCCATTGCCTGCAATATGATGTAATGCCCAAGAAAGCACGCACTTCTCTCTGTGTTCTTGGCACACCCAATTTCGCTATTGCCTGAATTCTTTCTGGGGTCAGTTTCCTTCCCTCCTTCGATAAGAGATGACCTAAGTAGGTCACTTCTTGTCGACAATATTGCAATTTGGAAAGTGACACCTTGTGATGCAAATCACACAGATGACGCAACAATGACAACGTGGCTTTTTTACAGATTTTCTCAGTGTCTGCAGCAACATGCAAATCATCAACATACTGAATGAGAGTAGCGCCATCAGGTAAAACAATTGTATCAAGCTGTGTCTTTAGAGCTTGACTATATATTGATGGACTTTCACAGTAGCCCTGTGGAGCGCGTTTAAAGCGGAAACTTCGTCCTCCTAAACTGAAGCCAAAAATATCCCTGCTCTCCTCAGCAATCGGGATGCTGAAGAAAGCATTCTTCAAGTCAATCACCGAAAACCAGGTGGCAGAAGCTGGAATCATAGTCAATAGGGCAGTAATGTCAGGAACAACTGGAAATTGTGGCACAACTATTTTATTCACCTCTCTAAGATCAATCACAAATCTGTAAATAGGTGGCTGGGAAGGGTCAGTTAGTTTCAAAACAGGTAGAACAGGACTATTGCAAACGTTGCCTCTTGTCTCTTCAATGACATCTTTTTCAATCAGATCATAAATGATCGCTAGTAAAGCTTTTTCACCTTCATTAGAGATTTTGAATTGGGGAATTTGTGGCATTTTAACATTGGCTTTCAATGTTACAACATATGGCGGTATTTCCAAAAGACCCACATCATTAGGACCAGTAGCCCAAAGAATATTAGGGAGAGATGACAATTCTGTTGGAAGTTTATCCCTTGACAAATACATTGGAGAAATCACTTTCTTACCCAGTGTAAGTTGTACTCCTGAAGGAGAACAGTACAAAGTCGCATACAATCTTTTTAACAGATCCAATCCTAGCAAGGTTTCACCACAACCTGTTGTCAGAATAAGGGGTGCTTCGAATTCACAAGGTCCAACAGAAAGGGACAAAGGGTCAGAAATCGGGTTTCTAACTGGGGCGCCAGAAAAACCTACTGGTACATTCATTTCGCCAGACAAAGGTGCGCCAGGGAGTTTGGAGTGCATAATAGAACTCTTTGTAGCACCAGTATCCAACAGAAAAGGCTCTGACACACCTGATGTAATCACCTCAACGTAAGGCCCACTCTGATCTACTGGAACTGAAACAACACCCTCTCTTTGTCTATGGCTGTCCTAGCAATCATTACCGTCCATATTCTCATCTTCTGCATAGTAATCATCAGCGTAGTACTGAGCCGTCCTACCAGATGCGTTATTCTGCTGATCGAACCTATTCATCGAATTTTGAGGTGGAAAGAAACAAGCGTTCTGGGGGAAATTTCCACGTCCTCTACCTCTAGGCGCTTGCTGAACACCTCTACCTCTTGTGTTTGACACACCATTCGCGCGCTGTAACAGGACAGGGCAACTATACTTAAAATGACCCTCTTCCTTGCAATATGAACACTGATTGGGGCCTACAGGGACACGTGGTTGAGTATACTCGACTCTTTGGGAGTTCCTCTGATACTGTTGAGGCTGCTGATAATTATTCTGATAGTTACTCTGAGCACCATTATTCTGGCCACCATCACCACGTGGCGGATATGCTTGCTGTAATAGAACCTTCGTTTTCAACTCTTTAGTTTTCTTTTCTGCTCTATCTTTCTCATCTTTATCTCGATTTTCGTAATATTGTGCAGTAGCCAATATCTGTGCTGAAGAGGAAACTGCCCAAGAACTCTCTGAATCTTTTAACTTTTTACACAACTCGGGAAGCAGATTATGCACAAATTTATCGACGAACAATCGCTGGCCACCTTCTGTGCTCATATCTTGACCACTGTGGTCGACAAATGTTTCTTCAAACCTGGTGAAGAAATCTGAGACCGTTTCATCTTTCTTCTGCTTACACGCAGACAACTTATCCCAATTTACACGCATCGCAGGCATTAAAGTTTTCATGTAATCAATGATTTTACCAGGAAGTTCTGCTACTAAAGGCTCAGGTTTAGCACCACCAACTTGTCGGTCATCTGCAGCAGCAATATTAGCCCATGAGTCACCCAACTCCTGATCATGATCTGCATTACGAATCTTTCCCCATAAAGGCTGTGGAACAACGTTCCCAAACAACATGTCTATGTCAGCTAAATTCATGATACATGACCCAGCAGTCTGTGACAACTCTTTGTAATACCCTGCAGGATTTTTACGGGGATCAGGCAATGTCTACTTAAGGGCCAAAACTTCAGCTCGCTTCCATGGAACATGTACCCACACACGCTGAAAATGTGCTGGTATAGCTGGTGGAACATTACCAGGACCAGCTGCTACTGTTTCCTTCCATACTGGAGGAACTTCTCTCATGGGATACTGTCTCCCCTTCTTCTTAACAGAGGAATCAGACTCAAACAACGACCTAGAAACACCTTCAGTCCTAAGCGATAACAACGTCGCAACTGCTTTCTTAACATCTGAACCCACAATTGCGCCTTTTGAAAACTCAAACCGTACATGGCTCAACTCGGGCGGATTAGAGTACACATCATTGTCCTCTAAATCTTCACACAGGAAAACACACATTTTCTCAAAAACGTATCTCTGCTTCGATGTTTCCCAATGGGTGAAGACATCCATAACACATTCTAAATCATATTTTTCCGGGTCAGCAACCCATTTATGTGCCAAACAATTCAACGTTTCCTTCTCCCTAGAATCAGGCAGTTAACGACGCAATTGCTTGCGCTCTGTATCAGGAGTTACACTCGTTGCACCAAAGAGAGGATGCAAAAAACTAGCGACAGTACTAGCCACTCTCTGACGAACAGAAGGAGAAGTCGATGAAAAGACAAGAGGGAAAGCAGGGTGAGACGAGGCAGATGCAGAGGCAGTGTCAGGAGAAGTACCAGGAGTGGTGGTTGATATAATAGTTAAAGTTGTAGGAGGTAAAGGCAGAGCAGATGTCAAAGTCGGTGGCCCTTGAGGAGGCTGCACCGGAGGAGCAGGAGCCAGCTGAAGAGTAGCTGGTGGGTGCTGTGGAGGAGCAGGAGGCAATGCAATCACAGGTTGCGCAACTAAAGGTTGCGGAGGTGCCGTAGCATTTTGCGCATAGGGGGGTGGCGAACTTAACAAATGCGACATTAGGGGGTCTTTTTCAAGCTCTTTTGCTGCATCTTGCTGAAGAGACGGCAAAACTGGATAGCATTTATCTATCACCATTTTACGTTGCCTGTGCAACTGCTCACTCATCTGTTCTTCTTCATTGTCTTTAAACTGCATAGCAGCTTGCATTATCGAAATATCCCTTTCTCTCTTATTTTTCTTCGCTAATTTAATTTCCTTCTGTTTGGCTTCCTTACGCCATAGGCGGAAAGAGTCAAACATCGCCGGCCGGGCTTTCTTCTTAAAAAGTTTAACTTCGAGGTTATCTAAGATTTCTGTATCAAAGCTACCATATTAGGGCCATTTTAAAACACCATCTTTTCTGGTGTATTTGATCCACACTTCATTGTATGTGATGGGGCCTACTCCATGTTTCACATACGATTCATAAGTTGGAGTTCCAATCGGAGGAACCGGACACGAGTCCTCCAATCGGGAATCCCTTTTACTACAACCAAGACAAAACAAATTTCCAAGTCTGCTAAGACCAGGCATCTTCGCTCTCTAGTCTAGCTTCAAACTTCAAAGGATTATCGATTACGATATTTCTCGTGAATACACAAGTCCTTTGGCTTTGGCACTTGCAAGTTCCAAACAAAGTGATCCCAAAGGCGATACCCAAACTAAGACCAACTAAGGACTGGGAGACGCTCCACTTATACTTAACTGAGATATCGATGACGTCACCAGAAGACTCGTCTATCGTTTCGCTCTACCAAACTTCAAGGGTCCAAATCAGGGCGATAGCCAGGGCAGCAGTCCTTTGTAGCCGTCGGGAAGCGGGGAACCTCGCAGCAAAGACTTTCGGACCACGTCGACATGCAGGGGTCGATGAAGTGGCGGCCTTCCTCCAGAATTTTCACACGAAGCTCCTCACGAACCTCTGGCTTGGACCGGTACCGTTGGTATCGCCCCGCGTTGGGCGCCAGCTGAGGTACTGGGTTTTTCAGAACCGGTACCGAACCGGTAACCCAGTGGTGTCAGGGTACACACCCAAAGACCTCGAGTACTTTCCTGATTTAGACCACAGAAACTTCTAGGTGAAGTCAAGGATCGATTTTATTGGCTGCAACCAAGTAACAGGTCCTAGAAGCACAACAACACGGGATGTATATTCTCAGGAGACTGCTTAATCTTACAAAGCCAGGCTTCTCTTTTAATACAAAATATTCAGCTCCAGGCAAACATTCTTACATTTACAGTAGACTATTCACATATTTTTACTACAAAGAAAAAGCAGAGTCATGATGACAAGCCCACATTCCAATTTGTTCAGCCCACAATAAATTACCCGGCAAGGCCCAACATTTTCATCAGATATCGATGTACCCCAAATAAAAACGGGCACCTCCTCATCATAAAGCAAGTGAGAGAAAAGAGCAGGGACAGGTGTGAGCAAGATTAGGTAGGGTGTGTGTGCGATGAAAAGGGTTTATGGCATGTTGTGCCTTGATGCTATCTCATTCGGCCACTGGGAGAGGAACTGACCAAACAGGTTCGGCCTGGGGCAATGGTTTCAGCTTGCTCAGGTCAGAGAAAAGTCAATCAAGGTGTACGTGTCCTTTGATATCAAATGTAGCTGTATTATAAGCCTATGTGAGGGCAACCCACAAAATGGCTGCCGTACACAAAATGGAAGCCAAGGGTTCAAGACGAAAATGACGATTTCGAGGTGAAATCGTTACTGGAATATGACGAAAATGTTTGTACATAGTGTACTAGCCATTCTCGGTATTTTGATATAAAAATCGTCATGCTATGATGAAGTTTTATTCACGAGTCCAGAATTTTCAGAACTACACACTAATATACCGTCCCCCAGGAACAAAGACTAATTTTACGGACCAACTGACAGAATTAATTGTTCTCCCTAAATACATTTCTTTTGTTGGGGGATTTTCATTTTCATGGTGAAAATCTTATGAACCCTGAGGTTAATAAACTCTTTTCCACCCATGACTTGATTGGACTCACACAAAGAGTGACAGGTCCAACTCATCTAACAGGTCAGTGACTGGACCTAATTATTTCTAATATTGATCATTTAACATGCAACCTCCCAGAGCCTCTTACTTGGTCTGACCACTCAATGATTAGGTTTTCTATTCAACAGCCCCGCCCAAAGAGTTTGGACATAAGTGTGGGAAAAAACAAGTAGGGCACAGACCTTGGTGTGATCTTTCTGTTGAAGCCTTTCACGAGGCCTTTCAATTGGAAATGTGAAAGAAGGATATGGAAGATCACATGACGCTGGAAGAATTTAATAGTGCCTTTGTCTCAGCCAAGGACTCTGTGATCTCCAATAAAAACGATGCCTCTATCCAACGTTGACCATCAGCCCCCTGGTACACCTCAGAGCTAAACATTGAAAAATCTAAATGTAAAAGATTGGAGAGACTTTGGCGAGTTAGTAAAGAACCGCAAGACAGACTACGGTATTAACAATCCCTGTCTACTTATCATTTGAATTTAAAATCAGCCAGACGTCAATTAATTATTAACCAAATTGAACGTGCCAGTAATGCCCCAAAGGCCCTCTTCAATATAGTGAGAGACTTTGTATCTCCTCAAGTCTGTAGACAACCGCCTATGGAAACCCAAGATTTTTGCAACTTGTTAGCAAGCTATTTTCAAGAAAAGATAATTAAAATTTATGCTAACTTTTCATCGATAATCTTGCAAGATCCTGAAGTAAGTATTAGACCAGAGGACCTAGAAAAAATGGCAGGAAGTACCTTAGACTGCTTCGAACTAACTAGGCTTGAGGAATTCTCTAATGCACATTCCTCTGCAAAATCCGGCTCACCCCAAGATCTGTGTCCTCCAAAGACAATGGCTCTCCTAGCCACTAGTTGCGCGTAAGCTATTCTCAAAATGTATAATTATTCAATACAATCTGGCATCATCCCACGCCCAATTTTGAAGAAACCGACTGCAGATCCCCGAGAACTCGGCAACTACCGCCCTATTTCTTTACTACTGGTATTGGGCAAGTTGCTGGAAAATATAATTAACAGGCAACTAAGTCGATACCTGGAGTCAAATGAAATTCTTAATCCATCACAATCTAGTGTTCGACCTGGCGTCAGAACCGAGACTGCTATTTTAGCAGTAACGGACTCGTTTAGACAGGAAATAGACAAAGGTGGATCAGTAATACTAATCCTGCTAGATCTCTCTGTGGCATTTGATACCATCTCACATGTAGTGCTCGCGGAGAGACTAGCTTCCTGTGGCATTCAAGGGGCTGCTTTGAAATGGCTGCAGAACTTTATGTCAGGCAGAATGCAAACTATCATGCTAGGGTCTTATTTGTCAATAACTAGTTTAGACAGAGGTGTACCCCAGGGCTCTAGCCTAAGTCCGACTTTATTTAACATTTATATGGCTGTGTTGGCAAAAATAGTTGAACAGCTAGGATTTGAGATCATCTCGTATGCTGATGATACTCAGCTTATGTTCACTAATGGCCCTAATATAAAAGCAGGGAAATTGCGGTTTTCCAGAGGAATGCTTGTAATGTCTAGCTGGATGATGCAGAATTGTCTCCAGTTGAATCCCGGGAAAACCAAGGTAATGCTAATGGGAAAAGCCACAGCCAGTTGGTTGGATGAATAGCGGCTTTTACAATTGGGAGCAGCTCCTGTTCCAAAACAGTGTGTTAAAAATCTAGGAATAAAATTAGATCAGTCACTAACCATGAAAGACCACATTGCTGCCACTACCAGCTCCTGCTACTATAGTTTGCACCTACTCCGCAAAATTCTTCCTTACATGCCCCCAAATCATCGCAGAACCCTAGTCCAAGTCATGGTCATCAGCCGCTTGGACCACAGCAATGCTCTGTTGGCAGAAGTGGGAGAGACCCTGCTAAGCAAACTGCAAGTGATTCAGAACACTGCAGCCAGAATGATACTGAACCACCCAGCAGGCTCCCCCTCGTCTCCCCTGCTGAAAGAGCTGCATTGGCTTCCAGTGAAAAAGAGATCTTTCTTTAAGATCTGCTGTATCATCTACAATGCGCTAAATGGCAGAGGCCCCTACTATCTTCAAAAGAAACTTATTAAACACATACCTAACAAAAACCTCAGATCTGGCACACTTGGCTTCCTACAAGTGCCACGTATACGTTTGAGTCGCACCCGGGGAAAAGCATTCTCGTATCTTGCTCCAAGATACTGGAATAAGCTACCGGTGCCCCTGCGCAAAATATCAATATACAGCATCTTTAGGAAACAACTAAAGGAATTCCTAGTTTAACTGTGTTCCCCATTTCCAGTTTTTTCAGGTCAAATTTCTAGGCGCGCTCCGTGATACCCCCGGGTGAGTTGTGCGCTTTAGAAATTAATATAAAATAACATAATAGTGGCTGCGTGTTTATTCCAGAGCTTTGATGCTTGATAGGAAAGGCTTCTACCTCCCCATCTAGCCTTCTTGATTTTGAGGACCTGAACTAGACCTTTGTTGGTTGATCTAAGATTCCAACATGGTAAATACCACTGAAAGAATTTCTGTAGGTACCCCGACCCCCCATACAAAGCTTTATGTACCAGGCATAGCGCCCTGAACTCGATGCTCTGTTTGACCAGAAGCCAGTGAAGTTCCCTAATGCTGCTGGAGATATGGTGGCATTTTGGAATTTTGAGCAGCACCAATGCCGCTGCATTTTGCAATGTTTAAAGTTTTCGCAGTAGTTGCTTGTCCACACCCAGATAGAGTGCATTGCAGTAGTCAATTCGAGAGAATTAGAGCGACTATAATGATCATAATTGTTTTTCTGAGGTGTAAAGGGATAACCAGCAGGATTTTGCACAGAGTTTTTAATCGTAAAAAGCAGGATGATGTCAACTGATTTATTTGACAAGCAAAGATTAACTGGACATCAAACAGGAATCCGATGTTCCTGACTTTTGCTGAAGGAATCGGGCAGTGACCTGCTGCTGCTGGCCACCAGGATTCATCCCAGAGAGATGGCCCATTCCCAAACTCCAGATCTCCATTTTGTCAGTGTTTAATTTAAGAAAGTTCTGATGCATCCAGCCCATGATTTGCTTCAGACAACTGTGAAATCTTCCCTACACGGTTTCGACACTCAAGTTAATAGAGATGACAATCTGTGTGTCGTCGGCATACGACACCAGCAAGAAACGGTGAGCCTTTGTCAGCTTGGCCAGAGGCGTAAAATGTATGTTAAATAACGTTGGTCATAGTGCTGAACCTTGGGGAATTCCCCAAGGGAGGAGAACCTCTTGGATTTGAAAGTATCCCAACATTTGCTCGAAATTCAAAGTAAAAAATATTTTTTAAAAACATTTAAAAAAAGAAATTATCCCAACACACCGTCTGTTCCCTTTGCAAAAAGGACAAGGTGAGAAAGATTAGAGCTGCCTCTTTAATTTTTACTGCCTTCAGCCGCTGCGTCAGTACCAGATGGCTCACTGTGTCTAAAGCAGCTGATAGGTCAGCTCTTCCTCCCCCATCTAACTGTTTGCGTATTTCCTCTGTCGGCATGATTAAAGCTGACTTGGTGGAGTGCCGTGGTCTGAAGCCATGCGGGTGGGATCAAGAAGGTAATTGGTGTCTAGATAGCCAATTAGGTCTTGGTTGATTGATTTTTCTAGGATTTTGGCCGCCAGTGGTAGGCAGGATATAGGTAGGTAGTTTTTTTTCCTCAAAAGGGTCAAGAGAGGGTTTCTTTAGAATGGATCTGATATAGGCTTTCTTCCATGAAGCAGTGAAGGTTCCTGACCAGGTGACATTATTCAGAAGTGCAGTTAGGTGAGTACTGATCATATCCGAGGCCAGATGTATTATAGCAGAGGGACAGGGGTCAGTCAGGTACCCTGATTTTGTAGACGATAGTAAATCATTTACTTTGTCCACAGTTAAAGGGGAGAAGCTGGTCAACTGATGAGCATTGGTAACCAGGATAGAAACCTCCCTGGTGTGGTCTCTGACCAGCTGTAGGCAGCCAGGCACCACATGACATGTTTCCGGACCCCTGGGTAGAGAGCCCCTGCTATCTAGGACCAGGAACAATGCACATTCTGAGCAGTGGTGTCACACCTCCTCCCACAGGATGGGCCAGTGCTTGAAGAGGGAAGCTTCCAAGGCCTGCCACCGCACCTTTGTAATGCGACCCCCGCCTCTGCTAACTCCACTCCTAAGGAGGGGTAGGTGAGGTTAAGCACATCTTTCAGTCCTTACCATCTTGAAGATGGGGGACCCCTCCAAATTAGAGCTGGATCTACACCCTGTCACACGATGGTGGCATAATAGAGGGTGTAGTCACCCCAGGTAAAGTGCCCATTGGCCCTAACTGCTACTCTCCTAAAATCACCCCTAAATTTAGTATTTAGGTGGTGCCCTCAGACCTGTAAACTAGATCTGCAATGATCTATGAAGAAAGAAGACAACCCTGCAGATAAGACTGAAGACAACAACTGCCTTGGTCCCAGCCTTAGTGGCCTGTATCCAGCTTCTGCCAACCTGTGAGCTGTCTTGCAGCCAGCAACATCTGAAAACCCTGGAAGTACTTCTACCTTCGAACAAGACTCCAATCTCCTGTAGACAGCAAACCTGCCCAGAAGAAATCTACTCCTAGTACCCCGGATCCAGGCGGATCAGCCTCTCTTGCCCACTCTGCACCTAACACCCATGTCCCGAGTCTGAGTGGCTCACCTATGCAGTTAAGTCTCCCATGCGATCGTGACCTCAAGTCCAGTGTTGTCTGACCTTTCCTGATGTTGAAACGCACATTTGCTCCCGTAGCACCTGGGTCTAGGTGAGCTGAACTGGCAGTGCCCTATGCCTCCTACATCTCTACTTACCTCTGCTGTCATTGCCAAAAGAATAATCTCGGTTGAAAAGCATTGGGTGCCCAACGATGAAATTGCACCCTGCACCCAGCTGTGCCGGTGGTGGTGTATGGCTGGTGCTGCTTTGTGCCCCCCCTGTGTTCGTCCTAACCCCCAAAGCTTGGCCCTTGGAACCGATCCACTTACCTACAAGCAGTGTGGCTCCAGGAACCCCGAGTCTCCATTGAAACACATTGGGCCAAATTCTGACTTTGACCTCTGCACCTGGTCTCCCCTGTACCGCTGGTGGTGCAGTTTTGGTACTCACCTGGCCCCGGCTCCTTGTTGACCTTTGTGCCTGAAGACTGAATTTGTAAGTGTGATACTTAGCTGTTTAACCACAATATTGTTTTCCCCATAGGATAACATTGAACTGTGTTGAAAATAGTCAAAGGATTTAAAAACATACTTAGCTTATTTCGAAGATCTTGGTTTCAAAATAAAATACAAACAACGTACATTTTTCTAAAATTGGTGTGGATCTACTGTTTGAGTTGTGTGTCCATTATTGGCCCATGTTGTGCAATAAATGTCCTAAACTGTTCTATGTTAGGCCTAAGGCTGCCCGTCCACACTACCACTAATAGAACACTTTGGATATTACATTGACCGCTATACATGTTTGGGGAACCCTGCGCACAGTATAACCACCTAGTGATGATACCATATACAGAGCCAGCTTCCTACACAGTGTCATGCTGAACATTTGAATTTTCTACATATGGGAGCTGTGAGAAATTGGATTTCTGGTTGGCAGAGGTAGGCACCATGTCCAAGCAAAAACCACAATCCTAGTCAGGGTAAGTCAAACACAATCTAAATTAATCTGTGCTCACCCTATGGTAGCTTGGCACAGAGCAGTCGGGCTTATCTTGAGAGGCAATGTGTAAAGTATTAATGCAATACTTCAAGCAGTAAAACCGTGAAAACACCACTCAACAAGATATCAAATGGAGCATGATTTAATGAGCAAAACAAGACCAATATGACAAAAATCTAATGACTAGAACAAAAATTGTTATTTTTTTAAAGAATAAACTGAAATATAATAGTAAAAACATAAAGCGTGTACCAGGGATAGCTGGTCACGCTTGAGCGTGTCATATCCAGTAGCGACGTGTGGAGGGAGTGCCGTGGGGTGAAGGGGAGGGGTGGGGGAGGGATAATGTGGAGGGGGTAGTAAACTCCGGCTCATGGCCGACCGGAGTAATGTAATAAAATAAAAAATATATAATTGTGCGCGCTGAAATTACAAATGAGTTTCAGTGAGCGCAATGGAATTCGTTTTATTTATGTATTTCTTTACATTTCTCCGGTCGGCCGTGACCCGGAGTTTACTACCCCCCACCACGCCCCAGCGCCCAACGGCACTCCCTCCACGGGCCGCTACTGGTCATATCCAAAAGTTCAGGATGATCATTATGGAGCGCAGGTCGGATACAGTTCCAGGTGAAGTTTTACCTTCTCAAGAAATGTGCCAAGAGTCCTGTTCATGGGGAGATGTTCACTGGGAGCAAGGAGAGTGACGCTGGGGTGGGTCTTAGGAGCATGAAAAGTGACCGGGCATCGCGGATGGATGGCTAGAGCCTTGCAGCTGTGAGCGCCGATACTTGCTGTGCGAAGAGACAAACTTGCACCGGCCTGTGCTGATCATTTGTGCAAGCCATGCGGTTTCGGAGTGAACTGGCCCATTTGGATTTGCGGAAAGACCAAAACTTTGATTTAAAGAGCTGCATATCCGCCCAAGGACCTGAGAGGTGCCTCTTGGGGGTCAGGCACTCTTAGAAAATGGGTCCAGGAGCTGTGGGATGCCTGTTATGTCCCTGCACTCAGAGCAGGAGCCCAGCACACTACCCCACTTTGTCCCTCTGGGGTCCTGAATTCAACATAAATTCCGGGTCTAGTTCTCCCTCTCCAGGCAAGAGGGTAGCAGGTCAGAACACCAAGGTAGTCACTCCTTCAGAGTGGCAGTCCAGCAGATTGACAGTCCTTTCAGCAGCCCATCAGTCCTTCTTCCTGAAAGAGCATTCTCACGTCCAGAGTTGTACTAAAGTGATAGCGTCTGTGGTCCAGTACTTATACCCAGTCGGGCCATTAAAATGGAGGAAACTTGAAAGAAATGTTTTTGAAGTCCACAGAGACCTTGCCCTTCCTGCCCTGGCTCCAGACTCACTATGGAGGGTTATGTAGCCCTTTGTGTGTCGACAGGACACAGCCTATTCTGTTGTAAGTGTGAGGCTGTGCCCAGCTCCTTCCTCCCATTCTGTCCAGGATGGCCCATCAGGACAAGATGACCCATCAAATCACTTCTAAACTCCCTTTGTCTCTGGCTGTCTAGAAGGAATGCACAAAGTCCAGCTGTCTCCCAACCCACATGTGATTTCAGAGACAGGGAGCAGGCACCAAATGGCTAAAGTAAGAAAAAGTGAACATTCTAAAAGTGCCATTTTCAGAATTGCAATTTAAAATCATATTACACCATAAGTTGTGATTTTAAATTGCGATTCCAGAGACACCAAACATGGGGGTATAATCTCTTACCAATTGGAAATTCCATTTATAAAATGTAATAAGGTAATCCCAATGTTATTCTATGGGAGAGACAGGCCTTGCAGCACTGAACAACGAATGTAAGTGTTTTTCACTATCGGTACATATAAAACATAAAAGTACATGTCCTACTTTTTTAATACACAGCCCTTGGGCTAACCAGCGGCTACTTTAGGGGTGACCAATATGAAATAAAACGGAAGGTTTGGGCCTGGCAAGAGGGTTAACTTGCCAGCTCGACATGGCAGTTTAAAACTATACACACAGGCTCTGAAATGGCAGGCCTGAGGAATGTTTAAAGGGCTACTTAAGTGGGTAGTACAATCAGTGCTGCAGGCTCACTAGTAGCCTTTTATTTACAGGCCCTGGGCACATGTAATTCCCTTTACTAAGGACTTACAAGTAAATTAAATCTGTAAATTGTGGAAAAGTCAAAGTTACCATGTTTTAAGCCGAGATCAGATGCACTTTAGCTCTGGTTAGCAGTGGTAAAGTGCCAAAGTCCTAAATCCAACATAAATGAACTTAGTAAAAGGTTAGGAGGAAGGCAAAACATTTGGGGGTGACCCTGCAAAAAGGGCCATTTCCAACAATGGGCTTCTGTGCACTGAGTCCAGGGACCCCAAACCAGGGGTAGACAGGAATGTTGTGGTCCCTCGGGTGTACAGAGAGTTTATTCTGAACTTAGCACATGACATCCCCCTAGCTGAACATCTGGGACAGACCAACACCTGGGACAGGTTGATTGCCCATTTGTACTGGTCTCAGATGCCTGAAAAAGTGGAGGAGTTCTGTCATTCCTATTTTACCTGTCAAGCCAATGGCAAGACAGGGATAAAGCCAAAGGCTCCCTAAATTCCACTTGCAGTGGGTGGGACTCCTTTTGTGAGGGTAGGGATTGACATTGTTGTCCCCCTTGACCCTCTAACGTCATCTGGGAACAGATTTATTCTAGAGGTAGTGGTACATGTCACTAGGTACCCATTGCCCATTCCCCTCAGCACTGCCACTGACCCTGCAGTGACAAGGGCCCTCCTTGGTATCTTTACCAGGGTAGGGTTTACTTAATAGGTGGTCTCTGACAGAGGGAAATATTTAATGTCTGCATACCTAAATGCTATGTGGAATTAATGTGGAGTGACTTACAAGCTCACCAACCCCTACCACCCTCAGACAAATGGTATAGTTGAAAGGCTCAACAAAACCATGCAAGGCATTATAATGGGTCTCCGTAAAAAACTCAGGAGATTGAATGTCCTGTTACTTTGTCTCTTGTTCGCCTACAGTGAGGTGCCACAAAAGGGGGTTGGATTCAGCCATTTTGCACTTGGCTGAGTAGATAAAGAGTGCAAATACATATTTGGAGGCCAGCCAGGAGCTGATCAAGCATTGGTATGACCACAAGTAATCACTTGTTGAGTACCAACCAGGTCAGTTGTGGGTGTTGGAACCTGTGGATCCTAGGGCCCCAGAACAAGTGGACTGGGCCCTATCCCATTTTCTAGAAGAAAAGGGAAGTGAACTACTTGGTGGACTTAGGCAACCCCAGGAGTCCTCACAGGGTTCTCCATGTAAATAGCCTAAAACCACACCAGGACAGAGCTGACATGACCATATTCATGGTCACTGATGGAGGCCAGGAGGAGGAACGTGAACACCTCCCTGATATACTGTCAAACAACCCACAAGATGGTTCAGTACAGGGTGTTATCTTATCAAACTCTGACTGACCAACAGCAATAGCCTAAAATCACACCAGGACAGAGCTGACATGACCATGTTCATGGTCACTGATGGAGGCCAGGAGGAGGAAAGTGAACACCTCCCTGATATACTGTCAAACAACCCACTAGATGGTTCAGTACAGGGTGTTATCTTATCAGACTCTGACTGACCAACAGCAATGTGACTGCAAACAAGCGTTAGGTCAGTTTGCTGAGCTCTTTTCTTTGACCCCTGGTCAGACAACATAGTGTACCCATGATGTGGACAATGGTGACAGCCTCCCTATCAAGAATAAAATATTCAGACTGTCTGAGCAAGTCAAAGCTAGCATTTACGACTGAGGTTAGTAACATGTTAAGAGCTAGAGGTGGTTGAACCTTCTGACAGTCCCTCGGCTAGCCCTGAGATACTGGTCCACAAGCCTCACTCCAAAGTTGGAAAACCAGAGATGAGGTTCTGTGTGAATTACAGGGGTTTAAATGAAGTCACTAAAACTGATGCACATCCCATTCCAAGAGCGGAGGAGTTTATTTGCAAGCTTGGAGCAGCCAGACTCTTAAGTACTTTTGGCTTAAGATCAGGGTACTGACAGATTGGACTCACCCAGGGAGCAAAAGAGAGATCAGCATTTTCAACCCATGAGAGCTACTTTCAATTTTATCTGATGCCTTTTGGTCTGAAAGATGCAACTGTCACTTTCCAAAGGTTGGTGAAAATAGTTCTCTCAGGCCTGGGCAACTTCAGTGCAGCATATCAAGATGATATATCTGTCTTTAGTTCCACCTGGGAGGATCACCTGGTCCACCTGAAGGGCATCTTACAGGCCTTGCATCAGGCAGGCCTAACTATTGAGGCCAACAAGTGCCAAGATAAGTCAGAGTTCTGTTGTGTACTTGGGCCATCTTGTAGGATGTAGGCCAAATCCAGCCTCTCCAACCCAATAGCTAAACCATTCTGGACAGGGAGGCTGCCAAAACCCAGACCCAAGTCAGGATCTGTTGTGATTTGGCTTGACTGGGTACTTCAGGAAGTTTGTGAAGGGGTATGAATTTATCTCCAAAAAGCAGCCGAAGAAGGAAATATGAACCACAGGATGCCAAATGTCTTTGACACCATGAAGGAGCCTATGTGCTCAGCACTTGTCCTGAAGGCACGAGACTATGGAATGAAGTTCATTTGCCAAACAGATTCTTCAGAACATGGGATTGAGGCAGTGTTGTCGCAAACAAATGATGATGGCCAGGATCAATCATTTGCATATATCAGCAGGCGACTCCTCCCAAGAGATTAGCGTTAGAGTGCAATTGAGAGGGAAGCGCTGTGGTTTGGTCCTTGAAGCAGCTGTGTCGTGTAAATCCCACTAATCTGTAGGATCTGCGTGTTTGTTGCACAACATAAACTTTGGGTGAGGTACCTAGACTGATTCCGAGCACCCCTGCAGGATATGCTGGCCTAGAGACCAGCTAGCTCACAGTGCCACTATAAGCCCCCCAAACTCTCCCAGGAAGCAAATGGTTTCTGGCAACCACTGCACATAACAAAGAAAGGTGCTGAGCTCTTTCTCAGTAGGAGAAATGTATGTATCAGAATGGTGTTGCCACTGAACTCAGTGAGGTCACAGTTGGGCATCCATTTTGTTGGAGGTAATGCCCTCACATACCCTTGCAGGTGTCATGCTTCATCATCTGGGCTGCTCCTCGTCGAGTCGGCGATGCAATACCCGACGGGCTAACCTCAAAGAGGGGCTCTATTTATCGGAGATCTTTTATCCAACAGTCATTTGGTGAAGTGCAGGTGTGGGGCCAGGATTGTGTAGACCAGAAAGTGAGTTTAAAAATAAGGCTGGGAGTACCTGTGCGAAATTTTTATTCTGGGGGTCTCCTGTCTTAATTAAAACAATATATGTAATGACGAGCACTGGTTGGAGTGTAATGTTCAAATTTATGTGCCGGTCAGTGTGTGTTTATGATGGTCAACATGTTTCTGGTGTTCGTGTTAATTCTACTCGCGATTCTTCAGAACCTTAATTAATGATGTGTCTACACTAAAGGACCTAAAAAGTATCCAATAGGCTAGTATTAACGGCACAAGAAGGAGGTACTTCTTGTGCCCCTGGAACTGTGATGCTCTGGATCTACCTATTGTGTGAAGAACCCAGGCATCATCAGTACCCGGCGGTCTGCACACTGGTTTATAAGGCTTCCATGTAGTATAGGAGTTTTCTGCCTTTTGTGCTGCCGTTCAGACCTACCCACCGCCGCCGAGTCCGGGAGGTGCACTGCACATGACAACTCTTACTTCTCAGGGATAGTGGTAACAGATCAGAACCTTTTGTTCAGTCACGTTCCGCTCCTTGTACTCAGAGAAATATACATGGGTAATTTTCAATATATTTATTGAAACAACGTTAATTTTGTATAGAATATATCTACTGTGATAATCAGTAGACAGAAGCAGATGAAAGTGATTATGAGCCCCAAAAGAGTAAATAGTAGGTGCAGTTCTACCATGCTGATAAAAAGGCAGTAATCAGGCGAACCTTACTCTATGTGTACCAAGAGTGTATACAGATGTAAAGTCAAGAATCCCCTAAGGGACGATCCAACCTCAAACTGGACACCCCTTATGAAATGTCAGACCGCTGTGTGATGAAATCTCAGCATGCAGAGACCCTCTGTGTCAGCTGAAGTGCCTCCTCTGCTAAGCTTTCAGGATGCTCACAATAATAGAAAGCTTCCTTTGATGTACATATAGATTAGCAATATTATGGATATGTAGGTAGCCCTGTCACCCAGTGGATGAAGATAGAATGACATTTGTACATGGTGCATAAAAATGCTATGTGAAGCTAGTTGTGTAAACAGAAATTGTTTCAGAGAAACTAATCATTGTCACGCATGCAAATACATGCAAAAGGTCACAGTAGAAATGTTATTGTGAAAACTTGGGACGATGTAAGAAAAATGTGCAGCTTTGTTACTAGTGCCTAACCCGGACACCCACTCTTCAGAGGTCAATATATAAACGATATCTAAGAAAGGCAGCATTTCATAATGAAATGCAAAGTAAAAAAGGTTAAAAACCACTGTTTAAAATCAAGCTTCCATTTAAAATATTCATAAAAGCCTTTAAAAGTCGATATGCTGTTTAAAACTCCAAGCACTCAGAAAGCCATAGTGCCTACAAAAGTAGAATAAATAGTATTTTGGATCATTTTGTTTAAAAATGTGCCAAATAGTTCTTCCCACATGGAAAAGCCCACTGTTTATGCGTCCTGAGTGGTAGTCGCACCATTGCTGTTACAGGCAACCGCAACCGCAGACGATGTTCCCAGGGGTGCACTTTGATGCATGTTTATAGAGCAAAGGTGTTTCCATCCCGTTCCCACAGCAGCCGCTGAGAGAAGGAACTGCATCCTGTAAACGTATCGTGGATCCGGTATCCAGTTTACTAGGAACCAAAGCATCACCAGGTGGCTTGAAAAATGCATTTATCAGCAATGAAATACTCTGGGGGCAACAATACCCATGGGCCTGTAAGGGGTCCATCAGTACTTCAATGTCCAATTGTGCAACCGATTGTGATCTGAGATATAAATCCAATACAAATTTATGGCTACAAAGCAGGCAGTGTAATAGAGAATGTGCACAGTGGAGCAAAACAGGCCTGAAGGACAAGTACCAGTGCTCATTCAGTCTCAAAGCCGAGGTGTGCCAAAGCAGTGTGTCATGCACTCACTGCATCGTAGTATAAGTACAAGGGGTTGAACTGGGACGTCCATTGTGGAGCCAAAAAAATTACATCGGGTTTCCACCACAAGTAGCAAGACAAGCGGGAGAACTCCAAAACGCTTCCCAACATGGAGTGCATGAATAATGCTATAACCCCAAAAATCGCCTGAAAGGTGCTAATAAGTCCAGAGCCAATACTTTTTAAAAAAGTGCACTATTTCCTTCGTGTCAGACACATTAAAGATACGTGGACCAGCTCTCCAAAATTCAGCAGGGAGCTAGTATAGAGTAGCATCTGTATTTCAGGCGAGGACCTTGCAACCTGGAGATCAAACGTCTCTCTGGCTGATGTTAAAGACACATCTTTTTGAAAAAGCATGGCTTTCAATTTACTCAGAGAATCAAAGCTTATGTTATAATCCCCGTCTGATTGTAAAGGGCCGCAGTGATCCAAATAAACAACTGCTAGAGGTGTGTCTGAGATCAATAGAGATGTCTGTGGTAGACATGCTATTGTTGAGCCTTTCATCTGCTGTCAGATATCACATTTGAGGGCAAAGTCCTCGGTTTGTTACGTGAGACCAGGCCACCAATAGCAGTGCGCTGCTTCAGTAATGAGACTGTAGTAGTAATTCCTGTTTGTGCTGACCCAGACCCTCATGTGCGGCTAGTATTGATCCCAATCTGCCATCACTGTTTGGTATAGCTCTAGCTCCTAATCCGGGAATCTGAGCCTAAAGAATTCTTTGTGCACCTAACTTGTAGGAGAACAAGAGTGGAAAACCTTTCAGCGGGTGTGTGTCATTGCGTACAGCATTGACAGCCACCATGATGTCTTTGTCTAATTTCATACTAGAATGAGTGATTGCAGCAATGGCAGCAGCTTCATCAGCCATGGAATTTCTTGCAATGTGAATGGTAACACGTTGATGACTCAATGTGTGGATAACATGAGCCTGTGACAAGCATTCTTTCAGCTTCATGACCTGTTCCCAAAGCAGCTTGTGCTTGATTGTGCAACCATTTGAAACTCGAAATCCAGTTTGGCCCCAATAGTGAACATATTTATTACAGGACTGTACACATTAATATGAATCACGCACATAATAAATGTGGGGGATCTGTGATCCACACTTTGTAGTTCCAAAATTAGGGCTCTGAGCTGTGACAGCTGTTTTATATAATCCCCTAGTGTGTGTAAGTGCATTTTCAAGACAGAACTTTCTGTCATGCAAGCACCCCTTTATGACTGTGCATGCTGTGGAATATTGTTGTCTTGTCCCTACAGCAAGCTGAGCAGATTCTTTAGTGTAAATGATGTCACCATATCGATCTAGAGGCATTATTTCATTGGGTAGAGGATATTCTTGTTCATACTGCAAACATGCTTGTGTTTGTAATGTAGAGTCAAATGTGTAATCTACATCTGTTGTAGTGAGGGAGTTAGCAAATTGTATCCATTGTGGATGTAATGTTTTGACATTTGAAATGTTCGCTTTTGTAATGGCCTCTAAGGTCGATACCGGGGTCATGACATTTATGCGTTTTCCCTGATCTAGTGCTCCCACAATCTATACTGCTGTGAGAATTTTCTCAGTGTGTGCAAAACGCATTTCAGCGTTTCTGTAAAAATAGTATTTGTACAGTACTACCTTCAATGAAAGTGATATAAGTGTACCCGGAAGGTCCAGCTACTACGCGGATCACCAGGTTGGTTAAATGTTTGGAACCTATCCTATCAGCTTGTACAGCATGTACAATGTTTGTATGCTCCTGTATCCAATGGTTTATTGAAAAAATCAGGTTTAAATAATTTGTGGAATGGATTTACTCATTCTGTGTAATCCAAAATTGATTGTTCTGCCAAAAATTAAGAATCTTAACATGTAGTCTGTTCAGATTCGTTGGAGGTTTGACAGAGTGCCTTTCTCTGAAAAACATGCCACCAAGCTTTTGCCTTCAGTCAACAACTCATATCCCAGAAACAGGACATTGAAGTGGGCCATTTTGAATTTTTCTTTATTGCATTTTTAGTCCAAGTGAGCAAACCCCAGTATTATGCAATCTACTCTGTCCAAGTGTTCTATTAATTCATCGTCTGTCAGATAAATATCATCTACATAGGACAATGCCTCCTAATCAAAGCTTTGAGTTAACTCTGCCATCACTCTGGTTGAAAAATGCCCAGGGCTGTTCTAATACCCTTGAGGTAAATGAAAAGAATTGCCATTATGAACCTAGGGCTGAAAATTCTGTTAAATATCTGTTTTCAGGTGCCATATTCTGACAGGAAAATCCATTTGAATTAAAAACCGAATCAGTTTTACTTACTGCTTAACCAGAGTACCATTGGCCGTTGCCTGGTGGAGCTGCCCTATGCAGCTATAGAGGAGTCGGGGTCTGCTTCACCCCTCTGGCCATCACCTACCCAGCCGGACATCGGACATTGTTTTTAACGGTGCTTCACGGTTTTGTCTGTCTTTCACTTTTACTGCTTGTTTCCCTTGAAGTCCCTTCCCCCCTCTGATCTGCCTGACGCTATCTGCTTCCCTTTCCCCTGTTTACCTCTCCCCTCTACTTTCTGTTCCACAGAAGACGTTTGGTCTTTGCTATGTAATGAGAAAATAACTTATGTTATTGTGTAATCTCATGTTTTTCTACTGTCTGTTCTCACTGCGGCGTCCGAGCAACCTTGGCAGATGCCTGGTGGAGCTGTCCTGTGCAGCTATACAGGAGGTTGGTCCTGGTTTGCCCCCTCAGCCGTCACCTACCCAGTCGAAAATCTGACATTGTTTTCCTCATCTCCCCACTATTTTTCCTTCCCTCTACCTTTCTCCAATGTATTTACCTGGAACCTCTACCTGAAGTAATTATATAACCTGTAACTTGCTGATCTTCAGGTAAAGTGCTCTGATACCTCCGGGTCTAGCAAGCGCTATATAAAACTTTGCAAATAAATAAAATAAATAAATATCTAGTGCTGTTTCGTATTTTTTCTGCATAATGTTATTCATTACTGTGGCACTGTATTCGTTTTGTAACGCAAATGTGTGAGTGGATGTATTTAAATGTCTGTAGTCTAAGACTAGACAGTATGAATTGTCTGGTTTCATTATAGGAAACAAGGGATTATTCATTGAAGAGGTGCAATTTTGTATTACATCTTGGTATTCAAGTTGTTCCAGGATTTCCCTAACTTGTTTTTTAGCTTAATTCTTTATTGGGTACTATATCTGCGGTTGAGGAACAGATTTTAATGGGATTTTGTTTTGAGGTGACTCATCATCCCACCCAAAATGATTGCGGTAAGGTGCAGGAGCCAGCATTAACTCCCATTCCTTGGCGTATGAATGCTTGATCAATTCTGGAACATGGTCAGAAAAAGCAGGTAAAATTACCCTTTACCCCAATGGGTATTCCATTACGAACTTAGGTGGCCAATCCTTCTCAGACAAAATAATATTATAACCATATGTCAGATTCTCTCAAAATAAAGCCTTGATGTACCTGGGTATGTCCCCCTCCAATTGCACTCTTGTTTCATATAAACAATGGGGCACACTTACCCTTGTATGAGCTGTTTCCACTGTGATATGCTCACTCAGCGCTACTACCACCAGATAATCCATCTGGTTCCAGTGAGCTATTGTGACTTCTGCTGCGCTGTCTAGCATCGTCACTGGCCATTTCCTGTTAAGAAACAGAGCCCTCAGTAGTCTGGGTATGTCTTATTTTAATCCCAGCTACCTTCTTCTTTTTGAATTGAGGTTTAGGAGTTTTCTGTTTGTCCTCTTTTTTAAGGATGTATTCTGTAGTGTGAAGTGTTTCCATTTTAGTCTTCATATACTCTTCCGATCTGCGCTCTTACCATCCCCTTCTTTCTGATCGTGCATCAGATGAATACTGAAAAGAATGAGAGGAACATGTTTCAGTTTCCTGATACCTGTCAGGCTTTCTAATATTATCACAGTCTCTCAGATTATACTTCTTCTCAGTGGCTTCCTGTTCCTGCTCAGTGGCTTCCCTGTGATTGTGTCTTATTTTGTTTCTTTTTTTCATTTCAGAATTACTCTTAACCTGTGGTTTCCCAGGTTTGACTCCCAAATTATCTCTAACTGCCGTAGCATAGATTTCTTCCATAAATTAAGGCAATTCCTGCTCCTGTTGTGCAGGAGCGAAGTTCCTCAGGTGCTGGCATATAGCTAACGCAGCTGCTTCCCCTTTTATGTTACTCAACTTAATAGTGGATACTGCAGCAAAATTGTCCACCAGTGTCATCCCTAAGTCCAGGGCAGGTGCTGGCTGGTACTCAATCATAAGCTATTTCAATACATCAGATAAGACAGCCAGTGAAGGGGTACCATGAGTTCTGGTGTAAACAGCAGTGAAGACTGTACCCTAGTGGTACAATCTTCAACCAGGGAAGCCCTCACCATTGGCAAGCAAATTGTCAATATTCTGTGTTTTTCAGGCAGGCCCGTATTAAGACAAACTGCTTGAAACGGGCTTATTTTGTGGGCCATCCAGAATACAATTTTATGGTACCTGTATGGCTAATTGTGGTTGTGCAGCCTGAGCAGTCCGTGCAGGGTTAATTGTCAGCGTTCGCATTATGAACTGTGTAAGATTTCTGTAAATCTTTACTAGATCTTCGTTTAGTGTTATTAATTGTGCTGCATCTAAATTAGCAATATTAGGATGCGGTTTATGAGCAGCTAAGACCGGTCACGCATCTCCTTCTTTACTGAGCTGACAGAGTCTCATGTTTTCTTTAGTGTGTGGGAGGGTGCTTTAAACCAATGTATGTGTTCTTGGTAAGTTAATGGAATTTCTATGTCCACATATGGAGAGTATTCCTCTGATATTTCATCTTCAATGTATGTAAGAAACAATTTTGTGTGAGCATCCGCAGCTGGGAATGTAGCACAAGAATAAAAAACCTGTGTTCTGACTGCTTCTTGTGCCTCAAGCACAAAGGTAACATCCCCACCAGTTGCCAGGAGATAATTTTGTAGCCACTTCATAGTAACTACTTGTCTGAAATTTTCTGTAATATTTAGAGTGATTACTTTTACTCCATTGTTATCTCTGTTATCTCTGTGTCCTAACATTGTTTCTAAAGAAGAAGGAAATGATTACATTATTTATGGAGCTACGGTCTGCACAATGTGGGAAAAATGTATCCTACATGCTTGAATAACCTACACTCAATATATGGTGTATAACTTCTCAGCTGAGGTGGATTTCCTTACTATCATGGACGTCTCAGGTTTGAAGGTAAGTGGGAGTCTCTGAGAAAGCACAACTGAACTACTCAGGTACACAGTTAAATAAGAACCCAACCAACGTTAGGGACCATGTTGTGTAGTTCCAAGTAATATATAGGATTGGCATGTTTGTTAGACAACTTAAATTTGGTTGAGGTGCCTAGACTGCTTCCAAGCACTCCTGCAGGATATTTTGGCCTAAAGACTAGCTAGCTCTCAGTTCCACCATAAGCTCCCCTAACCCAACCACTGAACATGACAACCCTGACCCTCAGAGATCGTGGTTAAAGATCAGAACCTTTAGCATAGCCACTTGTGCTACTTGTGCTCAGAGAAATATAGAGAGAATACACATTGGGACATGTTCAATATATTTATTGAACCAACTTTATTCTTGTATAGAATACATGTGCTGCGACAATCAGTAGACAGAAGCTGCTGAAAGTAATTACAAGCATCAAAGGAGTAAATAGTAGATACAGTTCTACCATGGTGATAAAACAATGTGTATATATGCAGGCATTTGATACAAGGAAGTAAGCAGGCCTACTCTGAGTGCACCTAGTGTGTGCAGATGTAAAGCCATAAATCCCCCAAGGACGATCCAACTCCCCTAATTGACAGGAGCGAATATAGGACCCTGTCTTGGTCACAAATTGGATAGACCTCATGAGATGCAGACCACCGTGTGGTGAAGTGTCAGCATGCAGGGACACTTGAGGTGAGCTGAAATGCCTCCTCTGCTAAGCTTTCAGGATCCTCATTATTTATAATAGAAAGCATCCTTGTGATGTACATATAGATTAGCAATGTTAGGGATATGTTAATAGTCCTGTCACCCTGTGGATAAAGATAGCAAGATATTTGTAGATTGTTCATAAAAATGCCTTGTACCTGGTGTTTGCGGCATCATGGTGTTATGTGAAGCTATATGTGTAAGCCGAAATAATTTCAGAGAAACTAATGCAGCATTGTCACACATGCACCACTTAAACGCAATCATTTATTTACTACTTATAAAGTTTATTGGTCACCTGCCAAGCTGTCCAAAGTTACATGCAATACTTATAATTGTCCAAGCTGCATGCTCGTAGCAGCTGATGATGTGCATTTGTTTATTTTATGCCCGAAAATAGCACCCTACTGGAATTCGGTCTGTGACTTTATAGGAGAAACTATTGGGATACAAATTAAAATAAGCCCTCGTTTAATTTTCTTTGGGTTAAATACAGAGGATGATATACAGATAACAGTGACTGCCTCAATGTTTTTGTTTTATCTAATTTTATTAGCAAGGCGTGAGATTTGTAGGCTATGGAAATCTGAAAGTCCTCCGTCCTTTACCAAATGCCTCTGAAATATTATATACACAAGTGAATCCGATTTGGCTTGTGACCCAAGAAGTAAAGAGAAAATCTGGGCTCCGTTGGTAAGGTGGAGAGAGAATGCAACGTCAGTCCTAAGCCAATTATGCTGTCGTCCATGGTATCTCCTATCTATTTTTGGGAGGTCTCAGTGTGTAAACGAGATGGAAGTGGAAACAGCAGTATACTTGTGGGTCATTACTCTTGCTTTTCCTTTTCTAGTCTGCTGTTTGGTTTCCTCCTGTAAGACCTAGAGGGATCACAGTACAAGCAAGCAAGAAAGTTGGCAGAATGAGGACACATAAAAAAAAACATTGTCACACCCGCACATTTGTGCAAAAGGTCCCATTAGATATGTTATTGTGTAAACTTGGGACAATGTAAGAAAAATGTGCAGCTTCATTACTTGGACCTAACCCGGCCACATAATATCTGACTTAATACTTGTTTGGGACTCACTTCCAAGTTCCAACTGGCCACAGGTCACTCAGATGGCTGATGTAGATAAGGGTATAGAACCCCAAATTGTTGAGGTGGTACATTTCCCTACAGGGTATAGACTTTTCAGTGGAACACGGACCAGGGGCTGACTATACCAATGCAGATGGCCTTAGCAGGTTTTTCCACTTAGATGATGAGAACTACCAGGGGGTAGGTTAGCTGCTCATCCGTTTGTCTGGGGGGCATATAGGAAAGTGCCCATTTTGCATGGTCACCCCTCCACACACTTTTTGCCCCAACGCTGATGGTCATGGCTCTGAAAGTGCACCGGAGCCTGCTGTCCAGGTCCCAGTGCTCATGCTCTCTCCCTACAACTGATATGTATGTAATGGTAACCTTAATTGGCAAAGGACTTTAACCTCCTCATAATTCCTTGTCTATGGTATCAGTGATACCCATGTCATGTTTGGTAAAGGGGTCACCAGGGCCTGAAGCACTTGCCTTGTTTCTGCCACCCTGAGTAACCCAAGTAAACTACTGACAGCAGACCTGCCTTTACAGACTTCAGGAGCAGTGTAAACTGCTCAAACTCGACTTTGCCCTCATCATGTGCAGCAAAGTAGGGGGGCGTGGCTTGGAAGCTGACGGGAATGGCGGCGTGAGCTCAGAGCTCCGCGCCTGCTCCCAGCCAAAATCCTGATTTTGCCCTCCTCTCCACGCATAATTGCCTGGCGCTAAATCCCCAAGCAGCCTGCAGCATATAGGTACCGGACAGTGGCGCTGGGGGACTCTCCTGGGTGCTCAGGAGCGGGGTGTCCGGTGCGGCCGTACGTGGCTGAACAAAGGCAAGATGGCAGAAAACAGCCGAAGCTGAAGACGATCCCCGTGCCGGACGGTGAAGTGGGCTGCCAGCAGACCCTGAACTACGTTGACCGCCGTCCGGGGTTTGACCTAGCTCCCTGACGCTGCGGCTTGAAGACTTGCCCGCATGGAGGCTCCGAACTCCGATTTTGGCAGAAGTGGAGGTGGGGCTCGACTCCGACCAGGGCGAGCACTGTGGCTGCATGCTGGCTGAGCACTGAATTCCGGCGGGGGACTGCAGCAAGGAGGACATCCTTGGCCGGCACCGGCGACTGCCTGCAGTGTTGGAGGGGGCTGGTTCGTGCCCCGGGAGGCTTGTGGAGGTCGGCGGTGGCGGATCCTGAGGCGGCTATAGTGGCGGGGAACGTCGGAAGCGTGGCAGAGAGGAGAGACGCCTCGCACTGGACCAGCAGCACAGCGGAGGTGCAGCCCTAGAAGTGATCCCGAGGTAGGTGCGGAGCTGGGTGCCTGGGCTCCGCGCTACGGGGGTGGGGCGGGCTTCAGGCGCGCTGTGCTTGCTGAGGGAGCAGGGGCCGCTGGAGTGGCGCGGGACCTGGATGAAAGTGCAGTGCCGATCTGAGCAGCGCGGAGACTGCAGCGGGGTCTGCAGGGACACCTCAGGATCGGCTGTGGCACTCGGCGGACTCCTGGAGCACTGTGCTGAAGGGGGATGACCATTGCTTGAGCCTCCTCTAACAGTGACGCAATATCTGGTAGTACCTTATGGGACGCTCTCCTGGAACTAGCGAGGGGCTATCCTAGGAGTGCTGAGAAGGGAGTGCTTGGAGCTTAGTAGGGACGGGCCTTCCTGGGGAAACTCTCCTGGCGGCTGCTCTGCATTTGGAAGGGCGAGACTGCGCGCTTGCTGTGGATGCTGGAGGACTGGCCGGGGTCTCTGCTGTTGCTAGCCGACTGGGGGTAAATTAGTAGTGGGTCAGAACTGTGCCCTACATCAGGTCGAACATTAGCACTAGGTCCGGCACAGCTCACGTGGCATAGGAAGCATTGACAGTGCGGAGGAGGCGAGAGAACAGCGGAGTGGCCTTTGAGGTGACGCATTCTGTGGGCTATCCGGTAGGGGGCTTACCAGCCAAGATGAAGCCTAAAGGCAAAAAGGATGAAACAGTGGATCCAAGTGGTGTTGAAGCCAACCACTGTACGACAGGGGAGGGGGGGCCCGACCTGGGGCTCCAGCTGCAGTTCGATAGGATTATAGAAGCGACGGCTGCCTCTAAAGACGCCCTGCAACAAGACATTGCGCAAGTAGCTACTGGTCTGGGACTCCTGAGAGTGGACCATGCGAAACTAGTGGACAGGGTCAAGACAAATGAAGATACCCTCCGAGACTTGGCGCCGGCGCAGTCGGCTCTAACAGCGAAGTTGGAAGACGTGCTGGATCGCATAGGGGTCCTGGAGCAGCGGGCAGAAGATGCCGAGAGCCGCAATAGGCGCAACAATGTACGCGTGGTGGGCCTTCCTGAACAAATTGAAGGGACAGACATGGTGGAGTATTTGGAGAACTGGTTCAGGACGACGGTGGCGCCGGAGGGATTGTCCACCTTCTTCACGCTTGAGAGGGCGCATAGGGTGTCAGCGCGGCCTCCGTCGCCGGGCCGACCCCCCAGGCCGGTGGTCGCGAGGTTGCTTCACTACAAAGACAGGGACCTGCTGATCCAAAGGGCCCGCTCGTCTGGCCCATTTGCGGTGGAGAATAGCAAGGTGACGATCTTTCCGGACTACACGCAGGACGTCCAGAGGCGCCGCGCGACGTTTCTGGCAGTTAAAATAGAGCTCAGGGAAGAAGGGATCCAATATTCCTTGTTATTCCCTGCGAAGCTGAGAATCATTGTGGATGGCCTTGCGCAGTTTTTTCACACGACGGAAGAGGCGTGGTCGTGGCTCGAAACATACAGGGCGGGAACAGATAGTAAAAAACATCGACGATCGGAGCTGACTGCAGTGCCGCAGGTTCGCAAATCCCAGAGGCTGCGGAAACGGAACAGGAATTTGCGAGCGCAGCTGCTGTCGCAGGCAGCAGCGGAAAGACAGGGGGCGTTGGAGGCGGCGGCGGCGATCACTGGCTCCCAGACACCTGTCTCAGTTGTAGGAACTGACACTGAGGAAGAACGGCAGCGGTCGGAAGTTGAACATTCGGACACAGACAGCACCAGGCGCCCGGACGTCACGCCAGGGACGGCAGACGGAATGCTGGATGAGTGACGGAAGGAAGGGCGGCCATGTGGCATGGATCAATGGGGTCACTTCGTTCTGACTATGGGGAGAGGGGGGCACTTGCTCCTGTGTGCACGTGGGGGGAGCCCCGGGCGATGGAGTGTGTAGCTGGTGCTGCTGCCCGTCGGGGCTGAGCTGCCCCCGATTGCCCATAAGGCAACCTGTAGTGGCTGCTGCAGGGTTTAGGTGTGTGTGTGAGGGACTGGTTTGGATGGGGGCTGATAATTTTGTATTAGGTCCTGTTCTGGGGGGGGGGGCTGTTGAATGGGTAGTTGTTGTTTGGGGCGGCAATTCTGGTGTGGGTGACCGACTGCGGGACACCTGGAGGTGGTGGAACAGGCGGGATGGGAGTGTTACCTGAACTGCGTTGTATCACGTGGAATGTTCTTGGCTTGAATTCCATGGCTAAAAGGTATAAGGTCCATGCATATCTGGTGCGGAGAGGAGTACACATAGCTATGCTTCAGGAAACCCATCTTACTGAGGTGGAGGGTCGGGCGTTGCAGCGTAGATGGAGAGGTCAGGTCTTTAGCACGTCGTACTCGGCGTTCGCTAGGGGGGCGCTGATTTGGGTGCGGGCGGGTGTTCCATTTCAGGCCACGAGCCATGCCTTGGACCCAGAGGGACGGTACGTAGCGGTAGAAGGGAGGCTGTTTAGTAAGGATGTTGCACTTTGTAGTATTTATGCTCCCAATGTGGATCAGGCGCGCTTCTTCGAAGGTCTTTCAGGGACACTGGCGCGATATTTGGCTGGGCCAGTAATTGTAGGAGGGGACTTTAATTCCATAGGTGACGTGGCCCTGGATCGATCACATCCCCCACTGCTTGATTCCCCAGTCAGGAGAGTGGCAGGAAAATGCTTGGACTGGCAGAGTAACTGGGGCCTGGTAGATGTGTGGCGTGCACCCCACCCTCATGACAGGGATTACTCCTTTTTTTCGGCGCAACACGAGTTGCACGTCCGGTTAGATGCAATACTATGTTCCCGGATGGTGGCCCACCTGGTAGCACATTCCGAGTACCTAGCACGGACCATTTCTGATCACAACCGGCTGTTATTGTCCTTTAATTGGCAACAGGAGAGGTCAGCCACACCCACGTGGCGGCTCCAACCTGACATCCTGGAGGACTCTGTCTTCCAAGCGGCGGTTAGAGAGGGCATTGAGCACTATTTTGAGGAGAATCAGGGTACGGCCTCCAACCGTGCAGAAGAGTGGGGCGCCTTCAAAGTAGTGATACGGGGGCTCTGTATTAGCAAATTCTCGGGAGTGCGGAAAGTGATTATGGGAGATGTGACCAAAGCGGAAGAACGATTAAGGGAGGTGGAGAGGATGAGACCAGAACAGCCTACTTTGCAGGATAGGCTTGTGGAAGCACGGGAGGTGGCGGCGGCTGAAGTTGAGCGCCTTCGCTGCTTTGATCACAAGAACTACGTGATAAAAACCCATGCGGAGCGTGATAAAGTGGGTGCGTTGTTAGCGCGGTTGACTGATCCTGTGCAGAGGGGAGCTCCAATCATGAGCATAGAGACTGGAACAGGTACCGTGGCTTACACCCAAAGGGAGGTGTCATTGCGGTTCCTAACGTACTACGAAACACTATATCAGAGCCAGCTAGATGGAGAGGAAGCAGAGATAGACGACTACTTAGCTGAGATTCCCCTCCCGACCTTAGACGATGAACAGGCGAAACTGCTGGGGTCGGATGTGACTCTGTCCGAAATCCGCAGCGCGATCAAAAGTATGGCCCGAAATAAAACGCCTGGCGCTGACGGGCTCCCCATTGAATTTTATTCATACTATGTAGACATCTTGGCACCCCGTCTACTGGAGGTCTATCAGGAAGCGAAGGGGGTGGGTCACTTGCCCACGTCAATGCGTGAGGCGTTGGTTATTCCCCTTTTGAAACAAGGAGGAGTGCGACAGATGTGACCTCCTACAAGCCGCTATCTATGCTGACGGTAGACTATAAAATCCTGAGTCAGATATTAGCGACCCGATTAATACCATATATGACCACGTTAGTACACTCGGACCAGGCGGGATTTATCCCGACCAGGAATACATCGTCGAACATTCGGAGGCTGATCAGGATTATGGGCGGGGACCACCGTGAGGCGTGGTTGCCCGCGGCTTTCTCGGTGGATATAGAGAAGGCGTTCGATAGCTTGGAATGGCCCTTCCTTCACAGGGTGCTGGCGAGATTTGGTGTGGGGGAAAACTTTGGGACTTGGACGGAAGTGCTATACTCTTCGGCGAGGGCTAGAGTACGACTGGGGGCAGTGATCTCAGCCCAGTACCCGGTCCTGAGGGGGACGAGGCAGGGATGCTCGCTTTCTCCTTTACTGTTTGCCCTAGCAATAGAGCCCCTTGCAGTACGAGCTAGTTCGGGATTGGCTTATCCGGGGCTCTGGTTACGAGATACACCTCACTTTATATCCTTATATGCAGACGATCTGCTCTTGTTCTTGGACAATGCGGGAGAGGCGTTGCAGGCCGCGGTCTCCTTGTTGTCGCAGTTTGGAGCCCTGTCGGGCCTGAAAGTAAACTGGCGTAAGACGAGTCTTTTCCCGTTACGACCGTGTGCGCAGCCACCGCAACTGGTGGGTGCGATAAAGTGGGAACCGACATGCCTCACGTATTTGGGGGTTCGAATCTATCACGACACCACGGACATGCTGGACGGTAATGTAGGGCGCTGTAGAGGTGCATTGAAAGGAAGCATGGCGTTCTGGTCGACGCTTCCTCTGTCAGTTGTGGGGAGGGTGGCCCTCATCAAGATGGTGGCCCTACCTAGATTACTTTATTATTTCAGGACTCTACCAATCTGGGTCCCTCCGCGCATGTTCAGGGAGCTGCGCTCGTTGCTCGTAGGCTTTTTGTGGGGAAAGGGAAGACGGAGAGTAGCATTGACGACACTGATGCGTCCCAAGGCGGAGGGCGGGCTGGCGGTTCCTGACTTCGAGCTCAATTATTTGGCTGCCCAACTGCAGATACTAACGCAACATGTAGCGTTAGAGTTCAGAGGCCAGGAGCTGCTGCGTGGGGCGGGGATTTAGAGACACGTCCTCTCTTACATAGTCCTGCAACAAAAACTTGACTTACGAGACTTGACGATAGAGGAAAAAACTCTTAAACTTTGCTGGAGCAGGAGCCAGCGCAGAGCTGGGGTACGGCACCACTATGCCCCGGAAATCCCATTGGGGATGCTGACCGCCCTGCCGCATGGTGGAGATTGGTCTCCCCTTATGGAGTGGGAACAGCTGGGGATCCAGGTGGTAGGCGACCTGTACGAAGATGGAGAACTGATCCCATTTCCGACCTTGCACGACAGATATGGGCTACCAGATGGCAGTTTTCTGCTCCATGCGGCTGTTCTGGCAGCCCTCCGACAACACTGGAAGTGAGGACAGACTGAACCGGTGACAACTAAGGTCTGTCAATATGTGGTGATGGCAGCAGGAACATTTAAAGCGGTGACCTGTCTTTATTCCAGGTTGATACACGAGAGACTCAGCCCTCTCGTTGGCCTCAAGCAGAAGTGGGAGGCGAGCATAGCTAAGCAGATACCTGACACTGTATGGGGACACATTATGCGGAGAGCATGTAAGGGTAGCAGGTCAACAAGTACAATTCTTTATACTGCACCGTGCATATCTGACTCCAGGAAAGATTACCAAATATTTCCAAATATTACCAAATATTTCCGGGTTCAAGACGCGGCATGCCCTCGGTGCCGTGAGCTGGGTGCTGTTTCACATGCTCTGGAACTGCCCTGCCTTGGGCAATTATTGGACGGAGGTGGGGGAACTCCTTACAGAGATCACAGATAGGCACCTTAACTTTGATATGGCAGTATGCCTGCTACATTGGTTTCCACACACAGCCAGGACTAAAATGACTAGTCAATTCATAGACTTGGGCCTTCTTCTTGCGGAAAGGGAGATTACATGGCATTACATGGCATTGGAAATCGAAGGAAGGGCCATTGTATAAGAGGTGGATGTCGGAGCTCTGTAAGTGGGCAGATAGCGAAGGCTCTATTAAAATGAGACAGGCTAAGCGCATGAATAATGATAAAGCGCTAGAGCTCGCCAGGCCGTGGGTAGCACTGGTGCAGGCTTTACGGGACCACCAGGAGGGAGCTGAGGACTGAACTATATGGAACATCCATGTGCTATGCAAGCAAAGTGCGTTGAATCACATCTGATTGTCCCAATAGCCGCTGTTTTGCTATGTGACTATGCGCGTCTGGTGTTACTCACACCAATTGCCGAATGGGGGGGGAGGGATCCGAGTTACGTTGGGAGTAAAATGGAACATATATTTGATATTGCTACGAGGGGTTGATGATGTTGTGATGTATATGTGGCTTAAAATCAATAAAATATGTTTTAAAAAAAATCATGTGCAGCAAAGTCAACGCACTATTTTTAATTTATGCCAGTCCCCCCTAACAAAGGCCTCTGTAACCCAGGAGGCAGGGGGAATTATATTAAAGGTGTGGACATGTAAGTGCAAGCTTATATGTCCCTATAGTGGTCTTTACCATTAAAGGGTACTATAAGTGATAGCTGGTGCATAGGATAAATTGGGCTGGCACCCGGGCCAACCTGAGGTTGGCGGGTCCATTATGATACCGCCTACATATGTTGTGTTTGGTATCAAACACTGTGCCTTATCACCCCTGACATGAATCCCGTGTCGAGGGCAGTGTGGCTTGCACTAAGGTGGCTAACTTAGTGGGTGTCCCACCTTGTTTCCTGGGCCTTTCCTGTACTTTGGCTGCCACCCTGCCCTTTCTGCCACCAAGACAGGAATGTGACCCCATGCCGGGAGGTGTGAACTCTTCCAGTAGTCAGTAACAATGGCCTGGACAGGAAGGAGGTCACACCTGACAGGCTGGCTAGTTTAGTGGCACATCAAGGCAGTGAGTTTATCACTGCCTGTGATATGCAACCAGGTTGCCTCCCAAAGGAGGAAACAGCCTTCCACCTACCCCCAGGCACATTTGCACCTGGGCAAGTAGGAAAAGTTGGTATTCAGTAGGTTTACACCTGCAGAAGGCTAGTCACAGCTCTAGGATGGGCGACCTGGTCTGCACAGCTAAGGAAGACGTCTGCCACTTTTAAATGCGGTACAATAGTGGGTTCTGGGTTGAAAAGGTGACCTTCACCCCCAGATGTGTTTACCTGAGGGGCAGAATAGCTGCTGGGGCTAATAGCCCATTGGCCACTTGCACCTTCAAACCTAATACCCCTAAATCTAAGATTTAAGGGCTACCTCTGACACCAGAACCTCAGTGCTGAAGTAACTAGCATCAGAGGGCAAAGAAGAGACCCAAGACTGTGACAACAGGATTTACACAAACAAAAAGAGGGATACTCTGCACCTGTGGCAACACTCCTAGAACTGCATGACAATGGCTCATACTAGGCTAAACCTTGGTCCCCCCAGACAAAGGGACCCTTGTGAGAGCAAAAAGCACCCTCAGACTTCCCTGGACTAGTGGCACTAGTCCCCTGCAACCGCAGGTTACAAATAGCATACCAGATCAGGAGAATCATTGGCCATTGGGCCCTCCAAGGGATTGCCATGAAGTAGATGGTCTAGTGCATTGTGGGAAACATAGTGCTGACCGCCACGAAGCTTCAGGTGGCTACCGTGTTCCCCAAGTACTCCGGACTCTAAATTAACTTTCTGCTATGCTTACTGCTGCCAAATCTTGTTGGTCGCCAGTCCTGCATTAACCCCTTCACTTGACACTGCACCTCAAGGGAACCCCACAAAATCTTCAGCTGATGTTAGCAGTGGCTTTATTGTCGAAATTTTGCACCCTGTTCCCCATCAGCACCGTGTGAGGTAGCAATCCCACAGCTCCTGCTTCAGCACCAAGGACAGCCAGGACAACTCTGCACCCAAGCTTCTTGAGCCAGATAAAATCAAACTGACTATTGTGGTTTGGCCTTGGGACCTGCATCAGCTTCACTCTCTTGGGGTTCCATGCAGCTGGATCTGCATGTGACCGACTGTCACTACCACTTCTTCCCATTGACCGCAGTGAAAAGTTCTGCTGTACTGAATTGCTGTCATTTAGGTTTTCTTCTAAAATCCATAACTCTAGTTATATGTATCTGATCACATTTATTTTGGTATATGATTGACGGCCTGCCTTCTCAAATTGTATCTAAGTGAATTACCAGATATACTCCACCACCACGAGTACTTCATTCAGCTTCAGCAAATCAGCTGGTAGTCCCTAGATTTCGCAAACTTGGGTATGGTAGTCAGAGGTTTTGTACTTTAGCCCCAGCAGATGGGATATCTCTCCCATTTTATCTCTACATTCAATACAATGTGATCCGGCACTCCACTCAATATCCATTAATCTGATATGTAAAACTTGACCATTCGTGGAATGGAGTGCATGATTAATGTTTCATTATTTATCCATGTTTTGGCCACATAGGAGACTGTTTTGGGGGGTGGTTATCGATTTTGAATACCTTTGTGATGAATTTGAAAGAAAGAGCCAGCACATTATATTTGGTAAAGCTAAAAGTTTAAGTTTAGGGTGCTATGCCTTCAACGGATGCATACATAAGCTCTAACTTGTTTTAATAAACTCAAGTCTATTGTATACACATGTTTTTATACTATCTCTCTGTGCTATCACTACAAGTATGTTGTATACACGTGTTTTTTTCGGAAATTAGTGCCCCATACAAATGTAAAATGCTCCTCATTGACAAATTACATGTTATTTAGAAACTTCATTTTCAGCAGGTCATAAATAACTAATTAGTCTTATCCAAACTAATTCACAAAAAAATAAAATAAAAATAAAAATGTTATGTTATAAGGATGTGTAAATTGTATATATTTGTATATAGTAACTTAAATAGGATAAGCTTTTTATGTGAACCTTGGCTTATCCACCTTTTTGGGTTAAACTGTTTAACATAGAAAAGATGCATATTTAAAAATCTTTTTTGTAAAATTGTTTTTAATTGTATATATGGTTGTGAATATCACTGTAAATATAAAACATATCATGTATACTTATTTGTAGCCCCGAAGAAGTCCTTAGAGACGAAACACGTTGACTACAGTCGTTCTTTGTGAAGATTGAAAATAAAGTGAATTGATTCAAGACCTGCTGAATGGACCTTAAAATGTTGTTATATTGTATATTTATAGGATTTTTTGCCTAGGGGGTTTAAGGGTATTGAGCCTCAGTTTCCTGGCCCCCTGAACAAAATCATCACCCAATTATATGATAGGTACAGTATATATTGCCCCATACCCTTCTTGCTCTTTTCCTTTTATCTCCACACTCAACCTGATATTAAATCCTTTAGGAAATTGTTAAAGACCTGGCTGTTTAAACAACCTTCTTCTTGCTAATGTTATGGTTCTGTATTGCCTTTGCTCCCCTTCTTTCACTCATATGTATATATGCTTTAGTGCCATGCAACTAGAGGTGTATGTGCACTCTATTAATACAACATATATTTAAATGGCCTTGGATTTAGAACAGAGGTCCATATTTATCCATATTTCACACATCTCAGCAAGCCACCTAGCTGCACTGCATGAAAGGAATGTGCAGTATTTAACATTATACAGCCAATTCCTGCTCTCTGACTACCCTAGTGCACAAACTGCTGCCTAGCACCAATACAGGCACCCTTGCTCTATGGTGCAAGGGTGCATGCATTTTAGGCAGGATTGTTTTGTGCAGGAAGAGGAACTTTCCTGCACGAGAACAATCCTCAGACGCATTTTCCTCTTTCCAAGTGTGCTGCCAAATGCAGCACACTTAAGAGGAAACAACGAGAACAGAAACATATATTTTTCCTTGTTGCCCCTCTGGTGGGGAGACGTACAATTCTGACACATTCCAAGTTTACCAGTTTTGGTAAATCCGGGAATGTGTCAGAATGCATGGGTGGATGTGTGGGAACACCCACTCTCCATCCATGGCACACCTCCCTGCTGCAGCATAACATATGTCTAGATTTATCAAACTAAGCAGGGCCACGCAAGGTGGCCTTGCATGGCCTAATAAATCTCATTTAGGTTTTGCGTCGCCCTTGCATCCCATTGCGTAGCACAAGGGTGGCATAAAACCTTAATAAAAATGGGCCAGAGATGGGCCAAAGATTTCTATGAGAGGGGCTAAGAGATTTCAGTTTAAAATGTAGCTTTTTGTGCCTTTTTCCCTAATTAAAGCTCATTTAATATTAGAAGGTCCTCTGTAGGGGTTTGCAAAATCTGTGTAATCTGCTTTTGCTAATTACGTGAAATTTCGTGAAAATTATGCATAAATACGCAAATTGCAAATCCATCATCAAGTGCTATATTTTAGTGCAAAATCGATTCTCCTGTCAATTTGTGACGCAAGGATGCTTTTCATGCTAAAAGTAGCTCAATAAATACAATTGCTGCAAACAACAGCTGCTCGCATTCAGGTTCTTAGCATTGTTCCTGCCCTCCCACACTATGGGGCTCATTAGGATGGTGGACGGAAGAGCCACCGCGGCCCTGGAGTAGGCGGAAAAAGCCCTTTCCGTGTCCGCCAGCCGCGGATACTCCGTCCGCCATATCAGGATAGGAAAACGTGTCAAGTTTCCGTCCGCGACGGAAAAGGACGCACCGCCGCCGAACTACACACGACCACGTGGCGGACGGAACAATCCCGGAGGCCCCGCCGTACGTACTGACGTCTAAGACCGTCCCCCAAATCAAGATGGCGGAAACTCCACATAAAACCGCAGCGGAAAAACAACCTGACTGAACACGGCGGAATCCACACAGCGAACATAGGTGACATAGCAGAGATACCCACCGCAAGCTGACCACCACCATGGACCCAGCGCTACACGCTTTCCCGATGCTCTTCGCGATCCACCACGTCCTAGTCATGGCCCACTATGGACGACGACGCAGGTAAGGCACAAACCATTGGCTGTCTGGAGGGGAATACCAGCAAGGGACGTGACGTAGGGAGGGGGAGTGTCATGTTACCGAAACCACTGATGAGAAGCATATACGAATACACATTTGTAGTACGCAAGCAGGAATGACAACGACAGACCACGAGACTTGATAGACTACCTTTATTGTACAAAATAGGGGAATAATCACAGTGTATGCGTGAGCATGGGCAAAGTGGGCACCAGAGCAGCGACATCATAGGCAGGTAACGAGAGGGCAGAATGCAGTATCAGAGCATCAACAGGGCATTGTAGAGTACAGAGCAGGTACATCATAGGCAGGTAACGAGAGGGCAGTATGCAGTATCAGAGCATCAACAGGGCATTGTAGAGTACAGAGCAGGTACATCATAGGCAGGTAACGAGAGGGCAGTATGCAGTATCAGAGCATCAACAGGGCATTGTAGAGTACAGAGCAGGTACATCATAGGCAGGTAACGAGAGGGCAGTATGCAGTATCAGAGCATCAACAGGGCATTGTAGAGTACAGAGCAGGTACATCATAGGCAGGTAACGAGAGGGCAGTATGCAGTATCAGAGCATCAACAGGGCATTGTAGAGTACAGAGCAGGTACATCATAGGCAGGTAACGAGAGGGCAGTATGCAGTATCAGAGCATCAACAGGGCATTGTAGAGTACAGAGCAGGTACATCATAGGCAGGTAACGAGAGGGCAGTATGCAGTATCAGAGCATCAACAGGGCATTGTAGAGTACAGAGCAGGTACATCATAGGCAGGTAACGAGAGGGCAGTATGCAGTATCAGAGCATCAACAGGGCATTGTAGAGTACAGAGCAGGTACATCATAGGCAGGTAACGAGAGGGCAGTATGCAGTATCAGAGCATCAACAGGGCATTGTAGAGTACAGAGCAGGTACATCATAGGCAGGTAACGAGAGGGCAGTATGCAGTATCAGAGCATCAACAGGGCAATGCGCAGTACAGAGCAGGTACATCATAGGCAGGTAACGAGAGGGCAGAATGCAGTATCAGAGCACCAACAGGGCAGTGTGGCCAACAGAGCAGGTACATCAGAGGCAACATATGAGAGGGGCAAAGTGCATCAACAGTCCATTGCACAGAACAGCTCCATCAGAGGCAGCACGTGAGAGGGGCCAAGTGCATCAACAGTCCATTGCACAGAACAGCTCCATCAGAGGCAGCACGTGAGAGGGGCAAAGTGCATCAACAGTCCATTGCACAGAACAGCTCCATCAGAGGCAGCACGTGAGAGGGGCCAAGTGCATCAACAGTCCATTGCACAGAACAGCTCCATCAGAGGCAGCACGTGAGAGGGGCCAAGTGCATCAACAGTCCATTGCACAGAACAGCTCCATCAGAGGCAGCACGTGAGAGGGGCCAAGTGCATCAACAGTCCATTGCACAGAACAGCTCCATCAGAGGCAGCACGTGAGAGTGCAGAATGCAGTAACAGAGCATCAACAGGGCAGTGTGGCCAACAGAGCAGGTACATCAGAGGCAACATATGAGAGGGGCAAAGTGCATCAACAGTCCATTGCACAGAACAGCTCCATCAGAGGCAGCACGTGAGAGGGGCCAAGTGCATCAACAGTCCATTGCACAGAACAGCTCCATCAGAGGCAGCACGTGAGAGGGGCAAAGTGCATCAACAGTCCATTGCACAGAACAGCTCCATCAGAGGCAGCACGTGAGAGGGGCCAAGTGCATCAACAGTCCATTGCACAGAACAGCTCCATCAGAGGCAGCACGTGAGAGTGCAGAATGCAGTAACAGAGCATCAACAGGGCAGTGTGGCCAACAGAGCAGGTACATCAGAGGCAACATATGAGAGGGGCAAAGTGCATCAACAGTCCATTGCACAGAACAGCTCCATCAGAGGCAGCACGTGAGAGTGCAGAATGCAGTATCAGAGCATCAACAGGGCATTGTAGAGTACAGAGCAGGTACATCATAGGCAGGTAACGAGAGGGCAGTATGCAGTATCAGAGCATCAACAGGGCATTGTAGAGTACAGAGCAGGAACATCATAGGCTGCACAAGTACGTGTCCCTACCAACCCGTCACAGGAACCACAAGAGTGCCACGCAGTTCTCAATGGACACACCATGTGAAATAACATTTGAGTGAAGTGTTCAGCACCTCACATCACAGAATCAGGGGGACTGCGTGAACTACCTGCCTCGGACACACTGGCAGCACCAGCAACAGGAGTGTGAGACACAGCCACAGCCCGAGTGACACACACATGGGCCACGGACCCAGGCACACTGGCAGCACCAGCAACAGGAGTGTGAGACACAGCCACAGCCCGAGTGACACACACATGGGCCACGGACCCAGACACACTGGCAGCACCAGCAACAGGAGTGTGAGACACAGCCACAGCCCGAGTGACACACACATGGGCCACGGACCCAGACACACTGGCAGCACCAGCAACAGGAGTGTGAGACACAGCCACAGCCCGAGTGACACACACATGGGCCACGGACCCAGACACACTGGCAGCACCAGCAACAGGAGTGTGAGACACAGCCACAGATGTAGTCACTGACACGTGAGCCACTGACCCAGACAGACTGCCAGCACCAGAAACAGGAGTGTGCAACACAGCCACAGATCTTCTAACTGACACGTGAGCCATAGACCCAGATACACTGCCAGGACCTGCAACAGGAGAGGGCACAACTGACACTGTGCCACCATCTGATACATCAGAGTCAACTGCACCAGCGCCACTGTGACAACTGAAATGATGAGCCACAGGGCTGTATGGGCCTGGAGGCAGGGTGGGCCTGGGAGCTGGGGATAGCTGACCTAGAGCCAAATCGGGGTTGGCAGGTGTCAATGGTGTGTGTCTGCGTTTCTTAGGGATGTGTGTGTGCACCCTGGACAGGACAGGACTGCCAAGTGGTGGGGACGCCAAACAATCACCACCCACCATAGGTGGAGCATCTGCTGCCGGGGATCTGGTTTCTGGGGACGTGCTGGAGCCTGCTTGTCGTTTGCTCTGTGCCTGCCGCCTGGACTCGGAATCATGTGTAATGGGGGATGCAACAACAGGGGACACCCTCCTCTGCTTCTGACTGGCCTGGATGGGAGTGGAGGTATGGGGGGACTCCGCGGCGGAGACATCAGTTTGGCGTTCAGTAGAAAACATCAGCCTCAGTGCAGCCAGGGGTGAAGTATGCCTGTCCTTGATTGCGCCATTGTCCATGCTAGATGCCTTGTCCGTAGGATGTGCCTTATCCTTTGGTGGAGTGTTGTCTCTGGATGTAGCCTGTGCCCTGGTCGCCGCCCTGTTCCTGCCAGCAGACTTGTCGTCTGTGGTGCACCTGTCTCCAGTAGACACCTGCTCTCTGTGTGTGTCCCTGCCCTTGGGAGATGGACCTTGCTTTGCTGTGGGCCTGCCCTTGGGAGTCTCCCTGCTCTTAGGAGGTGCCTTTGTCTTGTCACTGTCCCTGGGAGTGTCCCTTTCCTCTGCTGTGGGCCTGCCCTTGGGAGTCTCCCTGCTCTTAGGAGGTGCCTTTGTCTTGTCACTGTCCCTGGGAGTGTCCCTTTCCTCTGCTGTGGGCCTGCCCTTGGGAGTCTCCCTGCTCTTAGGAGGTGCCTTTGTCTTGTCACTGTCCCTGGGAGTGTCCCTTTCCTCTGCTGTGGGCCTGCCCTTGGGAGTCTCCCTGCTCTTAGGAGGTGCCTTTGTCTTGTCACTGTCCCTGGGAGTGTCCCTTTCCTCTGCTGTGGGCCTGCCCTTGGGAGTCTCCCTGCTCCTAGTAGGTGCCTTTGTCTTCTGACTGGCCTTGTCCAAGGTACAGTCCATGGACATGTGAGTATCCCTTGCCTTGGGAGTACCTTTTGTGTTGAATGCCTGTGTAGCTCCTGAAGGCATGTCCCCCAACAACACTTGCGGATCCTGTGTGTGTACTCCAGTGTATCTGACGTTGTCTAATTGAACAGATTTAGCTGATCTAGGGGATGGGGTCTGTGCCCTGCGTGCCCTGACGTGCTGTCTGACGCTGCTTCTAGTGCAATAACCTGTATTTGAGTCCTGCTCAGAATATTCACTACCCCCTGAGACATCCAGTGGTGTAGATGGGGAAACCGAAGTAGCACCCTGTTCATGCGACTGTACTATTGCAGACGACACACTGCTTGCCAATGACTGCACTGTCCTGTGTAGACCTGCAAGATCGCCATGCATCCCTTCCATGAAAGCCACCACCTGCCCCAACTTCCTATCATGGTCCTGGAAAGCATTTGTCATATTGGTCTGCCCCACACACAGCTGTCGCAGCAGATCAACGGCCTCAGCACACAGTGCATTTTGGCTCACCGTGGCAGGGGCAGCGGTGCCTGCACCGAACGCCACTCTGCTCCCCCTACTCCTCCGGCCACGAACAGTACATGGTGCAGTTTGTGGAAGTGTGGGCCCTGTGTGCTTACTTCCGACAGAAGGTGAAGAGTGCCCACTCCCAGTCTGTGACAACAGTGCAGGCTCACCAAGAGTGTCCGACGAGGAGGACGATGGTGTCTCCACATGCGAGTCCTCAGGGACGGTCCTGTCCCCCTCTCCGGCACTGGCCTCCTCTGTGTCAGTCTGCGTGTGTGCGAAGTCTGAGCCGGACTCATTTCCTCGACTACTCTCCGCCGTCTGTGGCTGAGTGTCCTCTGTCATACCTGAAATGCACATAAAAGATGTGTGAGTCATGGGCAGACTGACGTACAGAAGGAACAGGATTGCCAAATTACATAGCTGACAAAGATTTTGTAGCCCTCATCCTGCACATGGCCCACCTCTACCAGTCATCCTCACATTTCCTGCCATGGGGCCATGGACCACTAGGGGATGTGCCTCAACACTCAACTACTAAGCAAGTGGCGTGTCAACATGGCAGACCTGGATGTCAAATGAGAACCACCCAATGGGACCAAAATGGCATCACAGACATACATACGCAACACGGAACTCAATAGTGTGTCTGTGCACCAATACATGCATAGCACTCACAGGTTTCCTACACAGACAGTTTGCTCACCGCTAGTTTGCTGTTGATCGGCACTCAGACGTTCGGCCAGTTCAGGATGCGTCACTGCAATGATACGGTGCATGAGAGGGGTCATGGAGCGTCGGGCCAGACGGGGCGTCCTTGGAATCAGGCCCAGTGTTACTTCCGCTACATTCTTGCTTAGCCTGGAAATGTCGTCCCAGCGTTTGTGGCAGTGTGTATGTCGTCTGTTGCACACCCCCAATGCCCGTACTTCCCGTGCTATGCTCCTCCACAGGTCCTTGCGAAGGTGCAGCTTGACCTACCATGATGGGAGACAAAAGGGTTTCAGTCAGTGGACAGGTGGCCTGTCACACACATAGGGGCAAGACGTAACTGTCAGCAGCCATGCACAATCAGGAACATATGTCTAGCCCACACTACACAGCTAAGATAGAAATAGGCCTGATTATTTGGCCCCCTCATGCACACCAACATATCCCACACTGCACTTACCACCCGTCCTGGTGCGCCGTAGAGGCGTCCATAGTTGCGGAGTACACCGTCCACGAGGACATCAAGCTCCGCGGCGGTGAAGGGTCGAGACCGGATCTCTTTGCCTCTCGACATGGCAAGATCACGGAGTATGGCACTACAGCAGCAGTCGGTGGTCAGCTCAGCAGCAGCAGCAGGTCGAGGTGATGGTCACAGGCAGCAGTCGGTGGTCAGCTCAGCAGCAGCAGCAGGTCGAGGTGATGGTCACAGGCAGCAGTCGGTGGTCAGCTCAGCAGCAGCAGCAGGTCGAGGTGATGGTCACAGGCAGCAGTCGGTGGTCAGCTCAGCAGCAGCAGCAGGTCGAGGTGATGGTCACAGGCAGCAGTCGGTGGTCAGCTCAGCAGCAGCAGCAGGTCGAGGTGATGGTCACAGGCAGCAGTCGGTGGTCAGCTCAGCAGCAGCAGCAGCAGGTCGAGGTGAACAGGCAGCACTGGTCCCCAGGGTAGGAAGTGTCATTTTGCCCAACACACATATATAGGGCCCTCAGCACGTGTCAGTGGCATACGTCGCCAGCAATTGGTCAGCCCTGGAAGCGTGATCGTGAGATGGGCCAATTACTGGCCCTGTTGTTGCGGTGCCCAGCTTCCGCTACTTGCGATTGGCCATATGCGGCCAGCGTCCCTCTTCCCATTGGCTGCATGTGCGGGGACCGTCACGGGCACACATCGGCAACCGCACGTGCAAGCCTCAGGCACGGATGCTTCAGTTGCAACAATGTTCTATCACTGGCGCCTCCATGGCGGTGCACGTACTCAGCGGGGGAGGTGCAGGCCTATACACCCTTTAGATGTACTCAATGGACATGCCAGTTCATGACCCCCCTTACAGTCACATTGCATCATCCACCGTACACCGGCCGGAGCGGCCGGGCCTAGGACGGCCGTGCCCGGCCATGTCCACACCCGCCGTGCCCGGCCATGTCCACACCCGCCGTGCCCGGCCATGAACACAACCGCCGTGCCCGGCCATGAACACAACCGCCGTGCCCGGCCATGAACACAACCGCCGTGCCCGGCCATGAACACAACCGCCGTGCCCGGCCATGTACACAACCGCCGTGGCCGGCCATGTACACAACCGCCGTGCCCGCCATGCGGTTGTGTTCATGGCCGGGCACGGCGGTTGTGTTCATGGCCGGGCACGGCGGTTGTGTTCATGGCCGGGCACGGCGGTTGTGTTCATGGCCGGGCACGGCGGTTGTGTTCATGGCCGGGCACGGCGGTTGTGTTCATGGCCGGGCACGACGGTTGTGTTCATGGCCGGGCACGGCGGTTGTGTTCATGGCCGGGCACGGCGGTTGTGTTCATGGCCGGGCACGGCGGTTGTGTTCATGGCCGGGCACGGCGGGTGTGGACATGGCCGGGCAGGGCTGTCCTAGGCCCGGCCGCTCCGGCCGGTGTACGGTGGATGATGCAATGTGACTGTAAGGGGGGTCATGAACTGGCATGTCCATTGAGTACATCTAAAGGGTGTATAGGCCGGCACCTCCCCCGCTGAGTACGTGCACCGCCATGGAGGCGCCAGTGATAGAACATTGTTGCAACTGAAGCATCCGTGCCTGAGGCTTGCACGTGCGGTTGCCGATGTGTGCCCGTGACGGTCCCCGCACATGCAGCCAATGGGAAGAGGGACGCTGGCCGCGTCTGGCCTTTGGGAAGTAGCGGAAGTTGAGCACAGCCATGGCGGCGCCAATTATGTTATCTTGTCAGACGCTGCACCGTGATGTGTTGTGTGCAGTTGCGTCATGGGGGATGTGAGCGTGATAGGGAAAGGTCATATGTCATACAATGTAGCATGTGTGTCCATGCAATGCCCATCGGTGGGCAAACAATGGGCAACAGATGTGCATTTGTACGTGTTGACGTCGGGTGTGACCCTACATACGTTCTTACATCTTCACAACTACACAGTACATCACGGCTGTGTGCCCAAATTATGCATCTGTTGTCTGTGTCTTGTTCTGGCGAGGTGACTACAGTGGTGGTGGTACACATGCATTCCGTGTATGTGTTTTGTACGTTGTGTCACCATGCATGTAATTACCGTATGTACATCATTCTTGGTGTTGGCATGTGTGCTTGATGACATGGCGTGTGTATAATTATCGTTTGTGTGCATGCAGTTGCATGTGTGTCTGTGATGTGGCTACTAAACATTAGGGTGCAGACTGAAGTATTGTCAGTAAGGTTCACATGTGATGGAGTTGTACACGTATGCGTCGTTTGCAAGTTGACCTAAGTTACATCTCTCTCCCACACAGGAGGGCTACAAATGTGCATCGGCCATACACTGTGCTGGAGGATATGGTTGACGAGGAGGTGATTCGGAAATTCAGGCTGGATCGACGTCGGTTGCTGGAGCTTGTGGCTCAATTGTCTCCTCATCTGCAGCCACGTAGGACGTATCCTGGGTCGATTACACCCACTGCAAAGGTCATGGCGGTACTCCATTTCTTTGCTACTGGCACATTTCAGTATACAGTTGGACATGCCGGGGGGATGTCACAGGCCATGTTCAGCACGGTTCTTCGGGATGTCTTAACAGCTATGATGCTGTACAAGGATGACTACATCCATTTCCCACGTCCGGAAGAGTTGCCAGCTGTCAAAGCTGATTTCTATGCCCTGGGCCACATACCTCACGTTGTGGGCTCAATTGATGGCACACACATCGCAATCATTCCACCACGGGCACGGGAACAAGTGTTCAAGAATCGCAAACATTTCCATTCGCTGAACGTGCAGGTGGTGTGCCTGGCAAACAACATCATCTCACATGTGTGTGCAAGATTTCCTGGATCTGCACATGACGCCCACATCATGCGGAGCAGCAATGTCCCACGACTCATGGCTAATCTGCGACCCGGTCAAGCGTGGCTTGTTGGTGAGTGTGCAGTGGGGACTCTTGTGATCTCTGCGTTGCATGGGGTACCCACCATATCTTGTTGTGATGTTTGTCTCTGTCAACCCCCTACATAGGCGACTCAGCTTACCCAAACCGGCCCTGGCTCCTCAGTCCCCTACGTAATCCGAGAACAGCGGGTGAAATGCGGTACAATGATGCACATGGAAGGACACGGAGAGTCATCGAACGTACCTTTGGACTGCTAAAGTCTCGGTTTCGGTGCCTCGATAAGACCGGAGGGGCCCTGCCTTACTCACCAGGAAAAGTATGCAGGATCGTGATTGCCTGCTGCATGCTCCACAACCTGGCAGTACGCAATGACATAGAACTGCTGTTGGACCCTGAAGACGAAGGAGTTCCTCGGCCTCCCATCCCACCCATGTCGACTGATGAGGATAGTGGTGAGGAGGAAGGTGTGGACCAGAGGCGCCAGCTCATAGATCGCTACTTCCCTTGAATGTGAGTTACTACCTCTAGTGGCGGTTGTCAATGCCTCATGTATGTTTGCTGGTGTTGTGTGGATGTGGGGTTAATCAGCTGGGTGTTCTTGTTTGTGATGGTTGCTTATGTGTGTCTTCATTTCTTTGGACATACAAGTCTCCATGATGTGTGTGCTCTCATCCCATGCTTTTGTGATGGTTGTCGTTTGTGTAATGTTGCTGTGCATTGTGTTGTGATGTGTGTGAATCTGTTTCCTGACGTGTGTTTGCTGTCTCTGATTTTCTCTAGGTCACTCCCGCAGCGCCATGATCATGTACGACTGTCATCCCTGAACCTGTTTACGTCTGTTTCTGAAGGCAATCATGTGAATAAACATGGAGGCAAAACATCATTGTGTGAGTAAGTGCTATTTATTTACAGGTTGTGCTTCTGTGCTGGTGAATATTTACAAGTAAGTGGGGTGGAGGGAGTTGGAGTTGAAGGTAATGGCAGATGAAATGTCCGTGCTGACACCACATTGGGGGGTGTCAGGGTAGTCCAGCAGACCAGTGGGAATGATTGTCTGTGGGACAGGATACTTAGCTGGGTGAATGTCTGGCACAGGCGGTGACATAGTCATGGTCGTCCCCTCTTGGAGCGTGTGGATGGCGCTCCAACACTGCTCTCAGCCACTTCCTGCCTCGGCCGGCCCCTCCGTCTCTGAGGTGGTACAGAGTCAGCTGGGAGGGCAGGTTGTTGAAGGGCCACATCCGTCGCCAGGGGCACAGGTGGTGGTGGCGGCGGTGGAGGCGGAGGTGACGGTGGCGGTGGAGGCGGAGGTGGCGGTGGAGGCGGAGGTGACGGTGGCGGTGGTGCTACGACACTTGGTGGAGGGGGGGGGGGGGTTGTTCCGGGCAACCCATTCCCTCCACATCGTTGCCTGCTGGCCCATGATCTGCAACATCTGGCCAAGGATGCCACAGATTTCGCGCTGGATGTTGTTGTTGTCCACCGAGTCCTGGTGCGCACGATCTGTATTTGCCTGGGACCGGTCGTATGACGCCTGGCACCTGGCAAGGGCTTGTAGGGACTGTGCCACTGGCTGGGGTAGCTGTCCTTCCTCTGCACGGCGGTGTGTGGCTCGCCTGATTGGCTGATGTCCCGTTGCCTGTGGCCCACTCACCCTTCTTGTGTGTGGGGCCGATGGACCAGCGTTGTGTGCTGGGTTATGCTGGGTGGCACCGGCAGGAGTGGTGGTGCTGGTGGTGCTGGTGGTACTGGTGGTACTGGTGGTACTGGTGGTACTGGTGGTGGTGGGGACTGTGCAGATCACAGAGACAGGTGTCGCTGGTGTGACACTTGCGACGTTGGTCGGTCCCGGGAGTCCCTGTGAGCCAGATGGCCCTGGCTGCGTGCTTGGTCCCGCTCCATCCTCCGCACCGGAGCTGCCTGTGTCCTCGTCAGCAGAGAGTCCTGTAGGTGTGGGAGGCGAGGCTGGCGGCCGGGTACTGGTTTCCCCAGTCAGTTGACGATCACCTGAGGGACAAGATAGAGCTGGTCAGTGATGTGGACATTACATGGTTATGTAGATTTTTAGACATTTCTGTTTCCTGTCGCACACACCCCACCCTCCACCACCACCACCACCCTCCCCGTGAGCATGGGGGCCTGTTGGGAGTTGTAGTTTGGGACTCTCACACACCCCGCCCTCCACCACCACCACCACCCTCCCCGTGAGCATGGGGGCCTGTTGGGAGTTGTAGTTTGGGCCTCTCACACCCCCCAACCTCCACCACCACCACCACCACCACCCTCCCCGTGTGCATGGGGGCCTGTTGGGAGTTGTAGTTTGGGCCTCTCACACACCCCAACCTCCACCACCACCACCACCACCACCCTCCCCGTGTGCATGGGGGCCTGTTGGGAGTTGTAGTTTGGGCCTCTCACACACCCCAACCTCCACCACCACCACCACCACCACCCTCCCCGTGTGCATGGGGGCCTGTTGGGAGTTGTAGTTTGGGCCTCTCACACACCCCAACCTCCACCACCACAACCACCCTCCCCGTGAGCATGGGGGCCTGTTGGGAGTTGTAGTTTGGGCCTCTCACACACCCCGCCCTCCACCACCACCACCACCACCACCCTCCCCGTGTGCATGGGGGCCTGTTGGGAGTTGTAGTTTGGGCCTCTCACACACCCCAACCTCCACCACCACCACCACCACCACCCTCCCCGTGTGCATGGGGGCCTGTTGGGAGTTGTAGTTTGGGCCTCTCACACACCCCAACCTCCACCACCACCACCACCACCCTCCCCGTGTGCATGGGGGCCTGTTGGGAGTTGTAGTTTGGGCCTCTCACACACCCCGCCCTCCACCACCACCACCACCCACCCCGTGAGCATGGGGGCCTGTTGGGAGCCATGGACATGTTAGTGAGTTGGTGTCCAACCTGCATGGGTTGGGGCATAGGAGATGTTTCTTCTCAGTTGTGTTAGCCTGACCATGTCGTGCTGATCGTGGTGCTTGGTTTGTACTCACCAGTCTCTTCTCCTTCGTCAAGTCCGTCTAGGCTCTGTGGGTGTAGTATCACCAGCACCTTCTCCTCCCAATCGGTGTAGGGTATGGGCTCCGGGGGTGTGCCACCGCCAGTATGATTGGCTCGGGCAAAGTTTTTGGCTCGGATGCCCTTGACCCTGGTCTTCAGGTCATGCCACCGCCTCTGGATGTCATGCTTCGTCCTCGGCACAGTCCCCGAGGCATTCACCCGAGTGACGATCCTGTCCCACATGTGGTTCTTTTGCGCCACGGACGTCTGCTGGACTTGGGCCCCGAAGATGTGGGGCTCAACACGGAGTATTTCATCTACCATTACCCTCAACTCTGTCTCCGTGAATTTGGTTTTTTTTTGGGTGCCATGGTGTGTGGTGCTCAGTGTGTGAGTTGAGTGAGTTGGGGGGTGCAGGTGTGTGGTGTGTGATGTGTAGGATTTGTGTGGTGGGTGTTTGTGTGGTGGGTGTGGTAGGGTGGTGGTTGTGTGTCTTCTATGTGAGTTTGCAGTATCTCGATTTTGGCCTCTTGCTAGCAGCAATGCTGTGATGCAAAGGATTGTGGTAGCGTGTGTGTGTCATTTTATAGTCGTGTCTCAATGGTTGTTGGCAGTCAGGTGGTAGGTGGGCGTGTTGACTAGTGTGCATTATTGGATAATTGGGACATGTCATGGCGGCTTGTGCTTGATGTTGGGGGGGGGGGCCTTGTCAATGTTGGTATGTTTGCTTTGGACTAGCGGTAGGCTTCCTGACATTTGCTTGCTGCTAGGGATGTTGTGCGTGTTGGCCTTCCGCAGTGATGCTGTGGTTATCGTAGCATTCTTTCCGCCGCGGACGTGGATTGCTGTGAGTTCCGTGGACCGGGCGGATTAATCCTAATTGCGGCCACGGAGTATTCACAGGTATGGCGGTACATGTGTTATTTTCCGCGGTCATTTCCGTCCGCGGCAGTGGTTGTTCATTGGACTCCGTCCGCCGCGGACGGAGTTGGATGTGTTCCGTCCACCGCGGACAGTGTTGGTTATGATCCGTCCGCCGCGGTCGGAGTTTCGTGACATGAATATCCTAATCCCAAACGCAGAATCTCCGCGGCGCGGTCGGGAGTAAAATTTCCCCCACCATGGCGGACTGTAGCCATTTCCGTCCGCCATCCTAATCGACCCCTAAATTTCCATAGTGAAAAGCATTGGAATAAGACAACTGGTATAGTGGTGTAAATAGGGGAATTCTGTGTAACATTTATAGCACAAAATTCCCAAAATTATGCAAATCATGCCAATGTAATTAAGATCTAATCTTGGCTCAGTCCAATGTTACAATAAATGTTGGTTTTCCAAAGCACACCTTCATAATGGAGTGCATGTCAATGGTGACTTTCTGGATGAGGCTAATTTCAGGAGGCAACTAGCATTGGCTTTGGGACTGCCAGCATGATCAATTATTGCTTGATAGATTCCAAGTACAAGTCCTGGAAGGAGTGGTAATGTTAACTGTTAGGTCTAATTTGACAATGGTGAGTGGTTCATGGGGGTGATCAGTAATATTGATGATATATTAGACTGGCCAATCCAGTGTCATATTGCTTCATTTGAAAAACGATATGATTGTGAAGTAGACAAGGGGCCAGTTGTACGACCCACCAGTTTGCAACTCGCACATTGTGATATATAACAGTGTCTCAGACACTATTTGCGATTCCTAATGGAGTCGCAAATTGTATGCCTCAGGAAAATTAATGAGGCAGGCGCAATTTGCGATCCCATTAGGAATGGCTAGCACTCCCAGGGATGGTGGCCTACTGGGGTCAGTAGACCACCATGTCTGGGACTGCTTTTAAATAAAGCAGTCTTTTGTTTTTCTTAAATGCAGCCCGTTTTCCTTAAAGGAAAACGGGATGCATTTAAAAAATAAAAATTAAACTTTTCAGTTTTATTTTTTTAGGGACGAGTAGTGGTCCCTGGGACCACTGCCTGCTCTTAAAAATATTTTCTCACATACTCGCAAAGGGGAAGGGACCCCTTCCCCTTTGCAAGTGGATTACCACCTACTTGAAGTGGGTGGTAAACTGCATGGGCCTCATTTATGAAAGCCTTGCGCCACCGATGCGTCACTTTTTCCCATGTTAAAAGTGACGCACCGGCGGCGCAAGGCCTTCATAAATAAGGCCCCAAGTGTTTTGCAGCCGCAAATACAGTTACAAAACAATCGTCCATGGCATGAAGACTAGATATTAGGAAGGAACGCCCCTTCCTAAAAGTGGCAGTCAAAAATGCTATTTTGCGAGTCAGTGCCATTACCCTTTTTTGCAGTCAAAACGGGAGGATCTCCCGTTTGCGGAAGCAAAAAAGGATTGTACATCTGGTCCAAGAAGTCATAGGGACATATTACAGAAGTGCCCCTGGGCGCAACAGGCATTTGTGCCCACTTTGCATGCCCTCTGGGCACTTTGGTATTACAGAAAGGGTAGCATGTGGCCCCATGCAAATGAGGGAATTCCTTTGCCTCTGCACCCGCACAGGCGCAGGTGCAGAGGCAAAGAAGCAGCCAGCAGGCACATTGACAGTCTGTCACCTAAAAGGTGGCACACTGTCAGTGCGGGCCCTGATGGCAGCCCTCTGGAAGGGGGAAAAGGGGTCCCATTGACCCCACAGACAACCACTTGCAGGCGGGTGCAATCACTCACGCAACCCGCCTGCATGGGGATCACTAAACCCCCTTTAAAAGTGCAGGCGAGTTGCAGTCTGCACTGTGAAACACAAAGCGACTTCAAAGCAGCTGGTCTGTTTTTGACATGAATTCGCTGCGCTGGGGGCAGCACAAGTTTGTGGCTGCCCTAGGGGCAGTGCCATTCATCCTAATATGGCACATTATTCTTGTTTGCACCGGGCGCATCTTTAAAAGGTTCGCCCGGTGCAAACAAGGAAAATGCACCATATGTATGATACGGCCCCTGATTGTCATTGCTGATGTTGGTCTGGGATGATTCAATTGGTTGTTTGATGTTTATGGTGTTGGGAGGGTTCAATCGTTTTTCTATATTAGTCTTTCTCATGAATTACCTGCAAGTTTGAGATTCAAGAGAAAGATATTGTTGGATTAGATGAAAGTTTAGGTTCTGATGAGGTCTGTGATTTCCTTGATGAAGGTTTTGCCGAGATAAAGTCCTTGGATCAGGTAAAATGTAGTTGTCTGACATGCTGACAAGTGGAAGAAACTGATGAGTAGTTACATAAAGGCAATGGTAGTGGGTTCCTAAAGAGTACACTGCTAAAATGACATGTGAATAGCTGTGAGGAAATTAAGATATGCCATTTCTAACAGTAATTATGTCTAAAATATTCCGAAGACGGGGTTGGGGGCAAATAACACTGTGTCCAGAGCCCCTCAAATTTTTTAATATAACTCCGCAGTTTTTCCTAACATAGCATAGTTCACCTATTATCTATGTATTCTCTTGTGAAGCTACTACATTTATTTTGTTTTCCATTGATTTTATTTGGACCAAGCTAACAATAGAAACATTAAAAATAACAGCATGGCATCAGCATGCAGAACTTTTCATAAGTACACCCTGGCACGGTGTAATTAAAATAATGAAAATAATTAATCACCCCATTAAACACTTAATAAGAACATGCAAATATAAGCAGTGCCCCCAGATATGTTTCATGTGGTGTTAAATGTCTGAATCAATTTCATATTAGAATTTAGGTGCTGCAGTTCAATTTAAATTAACAACTTTGCACTGATTGCTGAAAGAAAATATATGTTTAACATTAACGTTTTTTTGTCACAATGGATCACCCTGGTTGCTCTCATTTTATTAACATTGTACAGTGCAATCGGCACCACGATGTCTGAATTCCGTAAGCCTTTGCTCATAAAGACCTCACCAGAGCACTGCTTACAGGGAATAATTGAACATATTCTATGAAAAAAGTATTATGTTGTATGAAGATTACAAAATGTTAACTCAGCTAAATTAATTTCGAATGCATGCAGTAAATTTTTTTTGCAAAAGACTGACACAAGCATGTCATGTAAAAGAAGATTTGTGTAAGTAACAGAATTTCAATCGTTACTCCGAATTGGGATTTGAATGGGTAGCAGCACATTTCACCACATATTGTACATGAGCAAACAAATGCTCCCTTAGTTTACAGCAATTCTTATGTGAGCAACCATGCCTGTGGGAGATATGCAATTGTCCAACTTCTCCTATTAAGTAATATATAATATGGCATATTCAATTTCCAGTCGCTCACAATTTGGATATCACCCTGCACATTAGATGTCCCATGCTTTTTAATGAGGTCCAGATATTGAAGGAAACAACTGGAAGAACAAGCAGACTCATGTGCTTCTCGCTAAAGGTTTTGACATCATAACATGATAGCAGAAGGGATCCCCATCTTAGCCTCAACTTGTAATCAATCAATGAGGGGAAAAAGTGTCAATTGCAAGATCATATGTAAGAATTAGGTTTTCGGTGAGACAATATTATTGGCAAATTAATAAATGAACATGATATGTCAAATGGTGGCCATACTGTTTAAATGTGAGTTGCCAGACTAGCTGATGGTCATCACCCAATACATTGAAATGTAGGATTGCCAGCTCGCTCCTTTAGTTGCATGATTTATGGTCTTTTTTTTTAGATGGGCCCAGTTGTACAAATGGACCTGATAGCATTGATTTGTACAAGAAAGCCCATGGCAGGCTATATGGTGGCAGCCTATTGAATCATTCAATTTCTCCATAAAGACATGGAAGCGAAAATCAAGACTGATAAAGAGACCCCATCACAACGGACATGACACATCAGTATTGTATCGATGTAGCCTAAACATAAGGAAGACATCGAGGTGTAAAGTCACAGAAATCTCTCACATACTCAAAAGTCCATCTGTGGGGCTGACGTTTCTGTTTTCCTGGTCTAAGACATGCACAGTGAGGTATTCTATAGGGAGGTTTTATTTGCAGATTGGCAGAGGACATGGTATTTAAAGGGTTGACAGGTAGAACATTATTAATAACAGGTCCCTACAGTGACACGGCCCAAAAAGCTATTTTCACAGTGGCAGGTGTAGCTGTCCTAAGCAGAAAACCAGGGTTCAAATTAAAATACTAATACTGATAAAATGGAAACGGGACCAACTAGGAAAATTATGAAACCATTATATTATATCCAATCAAAGTCAATGGTGAAGTTGGATTAATGAAGTTACTTCATTAATAAATATTAATGAAGTAACTTTTTGAGAAAGTTACCCTTGGCCTATCTGGTATTACATTAGCCTCTGCAAACTCCCAGTCTCTGCTCAGTTTTGAATGAGGTATGACCGACATGTTAATTTCTTACTAGGGCCGTAATATAGATGACAGCGCCGGTGCTGATTGTAGCTGTGCGCCAGAGTATGCGACCGATGGCATTACAGAGGATCGGTCTGTAATGCACTGTGATGTTGGCGCAGACTTTGAACTCTGTGTTTATGTGCCTTTGCGTCTGTGCGCATATTGTATTAGTGCACAGACGCACATAAACACAAACATACTCTGGCGCACAATTTGCCCCGGTGCAGTCATCTGTAATACGGCCCAAGAACTTTAGAGTGGGGACTATAGACATCCCTTTTGACTATACAGTGTCAAATCCTGCCTGACAGGTCTGTTTGAGACGCGTATAATACTTTGACACCATTGAAACAGAGAGATAGGATGGCATGACAATTCTTGTGCATCCACTGTCTGGGTACCATAGGGCCCTGCCATTGTCCTAACAGGCCTATGTCTCTCAGCTTGTTGTGGGTACAGGACTGACTTCAAAATTAATGTTAGTGCTAGATGTGGGAGGACACTGGTGAATACCATAGTGCACTCCCATACACACCCACATCCCATAGATCCCAATGTTAGTGTGCCTGAAGACTTTCACCAGCTTCAAATTGCCCTACAGATGGAATTCGCAGCATGGCAAGAATGAATTGCTGAAAAACGTGGGGAGGGTTGCTCCATGGAACTTTTATCTCATTGGTTAGGGAGTGCTCAGGGCTCACCCTAAACAACTAACTAGTGTAGGCATAAATGTGACACCCCATCAGAACACATTCTTGTCCTGTAGAAGAGCAGTAGAGGACTGCACCTGCTGTCTGTTACTTGAGGGTTCCCTGAAGGTATGGATCTGTTCCCTCTTGTTCCCAGGTCAAAGAAGTGGACTCCAAGATTCAGTTAGCTGACCTCTTATGTGGTTACAGGGACATAAAAGCTGCAAGATATCTTTTCTGTACAATATGCAGCTAACCAGTGGCAACTGAAATTTGTACTAGACTTTGCTGGTGGCCACTGCCTTCAGGATTACATTTCTAAGCTCCCCACTTCCTCCATGAGGAAGTGGGGAGCTTAGAAATGTAATCCCGAACTTGCTTGGGCACCAAGAAAAAAGATTGTACATTTTTATATAACGTTTGCTCCAGAACTCCACTGCCAAGGGCACTTTTCTAAAACAGTACCTGACTACCTGACTATAGGTCCAAGGGCTTCAGATAGAGTTTTAGATTAATTCCCTGTAAATGCTCCAGCACCTCAAAAAACATAACAAAGTTCCTTTCTGTACTGGACCTTAGAACCATGCTTGAGTATCCAACCTTCAGTTTCGCAGTAGCGGGCATCATTTCAGCAGTGCCCCACTTGGGGAAGATGTTCCAGATTTTCACCTGGACCACTCTACTTGGTCTGACCAGCCAGAGATCCAACACAGTTCATCGAAAACTGTGCCTGTGTCCTGGTCTACTGCAATCATTGGCTTGTACTTTTTAGCCTTTTTTTTCACTTTATTCTTTAAAAATTCTTATCTCTAATTCACCTTATTGGATTGTTGTTGTTTTGGTGTCAGTTTGCTCCTTATATGTGTTCTCTTTTTTGTAATTCGGTTTGGGATTATTATTGCTTAGTGTTTTAACTATATTTCTGGCTTGGTACAGCCATAATTACCAGAGGGTTATGCTCAGAATAAGTTAGTGAATTTAAGGGTTCACCATGACAAGAGTTTGATTATTCCTTGAGGTAGGCAGTCATCTACAGCAAATAATTTTCCACTTTATAAAACGGTTTAAGTCCTCTGCGCATTCCAGCATTTCAACTGGATAAGTACAATACTGGAAGATGTATCTGTCATCGCAGGTGTTTTGTAAAATTCAGGGCTGATCCTTTCTCTGGGTAGAACGTTTCTTGAAAGATGGATAAAGGAAAACAACCCTTGGCTGTGGACAAGTAATAACCTGATGAAGACACTGCCTCAAGGATGCCTGTATGCTTTAAACAAGATGATCCAGGGCCGGAGCAGCTGGCCAGTATAAAGGATAACCAGTTAGGAGGATGTGTGGCAACACTTGGTCCACCATGGACTGCTGATATCTCCTCCAAACCAGGAAAAATGCAATCAGTCGTGGAATAGTTGTTATTCAGAATGACTAAGATCACTCGGAAATGCCCTGAAGAGTCTTGAGAAGAGACTATCTTGTGAAATAATTTTTTGCTTTAAAAGCCTTCTCTTGTCAGACATTTTGACTCTTTTCAGAAAAGAAAACTTATTTGTTGGCTCTTTGAGGCTCAGGGAACCAGGTCTAAAAGAATTTATGATGTCACAACCGATTCATTTACAAAGCATGCCTTTACAATGCAGTTTTTACATCGCAGCATCCTTCACAACGCATTCTTTAACATCGCATGCCATTACATCGCATTTTCAGAAACTACCTTTACAACGCATTCCATTACATCGCATTATACCTTTACAACGCATACTATTACAATGCATACCATTACATCGCATTTAAGGTAAGTGTTGGATAGTATAGCGGTAATAATTACTATTCTAACTCCAGTGAGTACAACAGTAGGGTAAGTGTTGGATAGTGCAAAGGTAAAAATTACTATTCTAACTCCAGTGAGTGCAACAGTAGGGTAAGTGTCAGATAGTGTAAGGGTACTATGCATTGTAATGGCTGCGTTGTAATGATATGCGATATAAAGGATGTTGCGATGTAATGACTGCTATGTGAAGGTAGTGCGATGTGATGACTGCGATGTAAAGGTTGTTTCCCGGTCTGACTACAAAAGAAAAAGGCTCCATTTTCAGAAAGCTGTACAGCTCTCTTTTGTTCAGAGTAATTCAGTCTTCACACAATGTGCTCACTGGGTTCTTACAGAAAGAGAGTCAAACATTGTAAAGCCACCATTGTTCCCCACCTTTAACTTCATCCTGCTGGATTGTTTTGAACTCCATAAAGTTTTGAAAGTATGAACATAAAATGTTTATAAAGTACATGTTGGCTGTCCTTTGCCCTTTGTCGAGCATGAATACACAGATTTATAGAGGCTATGCATTGGTGAAAAGCAATCAAAAAGTGACACAGAGTCTTGCATGTTATTTACTGTCTAGCACAAAAGCTGTTTTGAGCGGCAAAGGTGCCCTTTTCCCAGAGCAAAACATGCTTTCTGCTGCCTTGTCCCACTTGTCCTTACTGTGCAACAAGTGGGTGTTACTCTGGTATTACTCTGGCATTACTGGGGTAGATTAGCACAAATACCCAAAGGTTCTGAGGCAAAGCTTAATCTACTAAGAAAGCCAGACCAGCTTTTTCATAAAAAACAAAGGGGCATATTACCAACAACTAGCGATAATTATCGCTATGTTGGCTTAGCGGCTATAATTTTACCGCTGTGTAGCGATGATTTTTATCGCTTTAGGAGCCTTGATATTATCAAGGTTTATCTCCTAAGCGATAAAAATCGGCCGAAATGCATGAATATCGCTGAAAAGTCAGCTATATTCATGCATTACCGAGCAAATGCTCTTAGCCATGTTATCCACCTCCCATTGGATAACATGGCTAAGAACTGCTCAGGGCAGGTGTTAGCTTTTGGAGATATTCGCGCTTAGCGCGAATATCTCCAAAAGTTGGTAATAGGAGATAGCGATGTTAGCGACTGTTTCCAGTCGCTAACACCTTGGCACGCCCACTTTGCATGTCATTAGTGATAAATTTCTCTGACATGCAAAGCGGGGCCCAAGATGGTCGCTATCTCCTACTAGCTGTCGCTAACTGGTGTTAGCGACAGCTAGGTAATAGGGAGATAATTTTATCTCCGCTTTCTTGGCTTTTAAAGCCAAAAAAGCGGCGATAAATCCCTTGATAATATGCCCCAAAGTCCGCTGGAAGCAGGTGTAAACAAAAAATAATTGGGTAATTTCTACAATACACCAACATATTGCAGGTGTGCTACAGTGCACGGCAAAATTCCAATATGTATGATCCGTATGAGTTTCTCTAGACAGGAATTTGAAGTTGAAGGGAATGAGTTCAGTAAAAGTACTATGCTAGACAGCTAACTCTTGCTTACACATGTCTCTGTGCCATTTTGCGAGATTCTTCATTACTCAAGGCAGCTGTTTGTGCATTAGTACTCTGGATAACATCAACAGCCGGCAATTGTACTATAAATATGGCTCTGTGCTGTGTTTTCCACCTTGTGCAGCTCAGCATTTTATTTTTTGAAGCACTGTGTTGCATGACAAGTAAGTAAATCTGGGCCAGAGCGTTCTCAACCAGAAGTTCAGTATTTACCAATCAATTCTGCAACACCTCTCAGAAACGATAATCCTGCATTCAGATATAAACTTCATGTCCGACCAGCTGGACATGTTATTATGCCGTAATGTTTTAGCAGTGTGAAAGTAACAACCGTAACCACGAAAAATTCACCACTTACATTCAGCTGCATGCCCTTATGAGTCATCCCTTTCAGGTGCATATATCCCAATCAGACCTCTGGAGGACGCTTAGGGCTTCGCTTTATCTTTGGCAGACCATTCACCATACAGCTGGATTTCAAACTGCCAGCAGAGCTCCCACCTCCATGACCGCGGCCACCTACAGCGAAATAAAGTGACAGCAGGTCCACCAGGCCATTGGAACAAGGCGGAGATGCCATTATGCCTTATGTTATCTCTTCAGAAATAACACCACTAATGCTCACCAAGTTCTAGCGGTAATCTTTCAACATATAGAGGACATTTCCAGACATTTTAACCCCACCAGCACTGTTCCTGTTGCTGTCTGCACAGTGCACCAGATTTCTTATTGTTTCCACTCAGGTGTGAGTTTATTAAAAGTTGTTTAATATTAAACTGACCCAAAAAACACAATGGATCACCTACTCATTAGTAATAAAAATGAAAACAACTGAGGTTAGCTTAGGTAAATATGCCATTAGTTTTCTTGTATTTCAGTGATTTCTTTTGAGATCTTAATGAACAGCAGCACATTTTTTCCACCTACTTTACAGGTGCAAACAAATAGCCCCTTAGTTTACTGCAGTTCTAATGTACGCAGATACGCCTGTAGGAGATGTGCAATTGTCCAGCTTCTCCTGGTGAGCAATATGAATTTTTGAAGATTTAAGTGAAAAAGTGCCAAAACGTGCAAAGGGCTGATGGTAGTCAATGGACTGGGACACATGCACATTTTGAAATGAACTGGCTGGTCACACCAAGCACAGTGGCCCAGGTGAAAGTCTGGAACATCTTCTCCAAGTGGGACATGGCTGAAATTGTTTCCGCTGCTTTGACACTGAAGGTTGGATCCTCAAAGCAGGTTTCTAAGGCCTGTTACAGAGAGGAGGTTTGTTATGTTTTTTGAGGTGCTGGAGCTTTTCAGCGCGACTAATCTGAAATTCATTCTGATGCCATTGAACTGCCAGTCATGTACTTTTTGAGATTCCGTTGACCCTGGAGTTCTGGAGCAACAGTTTAAAACAATTTACAAACTTTTTTTCCCGGTGCCTAAGCAACCTCAGGATTACATTACTAAGCCCCACAGGTCATTAGGGGGGAGGGTGCTAGAAAATCTCAGTGTGCCAGGCAGAGGACACCAGCAAAGTCCAGTCCTTATATCAGTTGCACCTGGTCAGCTGGGAATCTAGGAAAAAAACATCCTGCTGCTTTTTGTTTACCTGTAGCCGCTTAGGAGGTCAGCCAACTGAACATTGGAGTCCACTTCTTTGACCTTGGTCCAAGAGGAAACAAAACTATACCTTCATGAAACTCTCAGGTCACAGACAGCATATCCATTCCTTTCTGCAGATGCAGAACACACTCTGATTGGGTGTCTTGGGTGCCACATTTATGCCTACATTAGTTAGTGGGTGAGGGTGTCCTTTGGCACTCCCTAACCAATGGGATAAAAGACCCCAGGGGCAACCCTCCCTGCTTTTTTCAGCATTTAAAAGCTGGTGACGTTTCAGTCACACTAACATTGGGATCTTAGGGTTGTGGGTGTATATGGGAGTGCACTATGGTATTCACTTCCTATATACTGGAATCAAGAGAAGGGCATTCTTACCCTCTTCTAAATGAAGGCCTTCATTTTATTCATTATATTTCTACTGTCCAGTGCTTTTTTTTATAACACTTTTATTAGATTTTACATTACAGAAATAAACAACAAATTGCAACAACAATAGTGCTGTTTCCCTTGTTCCCGACCTCCCTACACCCAACCTGCCCCATGTATAGCAACAGAATCATGCAGCATCTATAAATATGTCCAGTGATTTTAATGAAACCGTTTCCCCCGTTGAGTTCTAAAAATGTTGTTTCTTCTTTTAAACCTTTGCACACATTAATCATTCTTCTATGTTTTGCAATATTTTCTCATATTATTTTTATTGTTTTACATAACCTTAGCCTTGGCATTGAAGATCTTTAGTTCTTTGGCTGACTGCTTGTTATTTTGGTTTGGCCTTCTATTTTCTATGTGCATCGTCATTCTGCTCAGGCCAAGCCACCACTTTGGATCAAGTGTGCCCTATCAGAGTTCCAGTTTTCCTTTCTATAGGGATAATGCAGAAGCTCAAAAAGAACTCACATCATGATGGTGACACCTCTATGCACTTTCAAAAAAGTTGGAATATTTACAATTTAAACATGATGCTATCTTACAGAAGTTCCATACTATACAAATATGTTTCAATCAATGCAGATGTGATAATGTGATACTTTGCATATTCTAACATAGCAAATTTGCTCATTAGCCTAATTAGGAACAGAGTGGCATGTTTACAAATTAATGTTGGAGCGCCATGCTCCGCCAAATTTGCAAGTCGCACTATGACATTTTTAAAACGCAGGGATGCACCATATTAACAAGAATATAGCGCACCTCTAAGGTTCCCCTAGCTCTGTCGCTACAAAAGCAGCCTAGCACCAGCGCAGGCACCCTGCCACCATGTTGTAGTGTGACTGCGCTGCAAGGGTGATTGTTTATGTGCAGGCAGGAAGACCTACCCGCACATAAACAATCAATAATGGCGATTTGCTTTTTCTATGTGTGCTGCGGAATCTGCACTCTTGCAGATCTTCGGCGCATGAAAAAGCAATGGGCGTTGCAGTGGAATGCCACTGCAACACCCATTGCACACCCCTTTGTCGCAGAGGACTGCAGCAGAAAGGGGCATATATACAAGGTGGGGTTAAGTCAGGTGAACTGGCTTAGCGCTACATTGTAAATATGGGTAAAGCCGCTATGCCGCCAGAGAGTCATAAAAAGTGATGCACTGGTGGCATTAAGGGCTTGTAAATATGCCCCTCAGAGCCTTATTTCAACACAAACTAGAGCAATTATTATGAGTCACGCTTTTTCTATGAAGGGCAGAGTGGCTGAAAGCATCAAGAGTGCTCTATGTAAGAGGTGCATTTGAACACCTTGCGATTCCTGACCTGGAAAAAATCTGGTGAATGGGATGATAGTTGAACACTGGCTGAATGTCTCAGAATTTGACAGTGTTTCCGCATTTTTGCGTTTGTGTCTGTTTCAGAAGAGGGTGCATGTCCTGAGGAAAGGAAAATATTATTTTATGTATTCAGAATCGTTGGATGAATCTGAATGCAGGGCTGAGGCCAATAAATGAATGACTGGAGTCAACAAGCCGGCTCTCTCATGTGAGCTGTTATTGATATTCATTATATAATATTAAATATAAACTACTACATCTTGAAATAATTTATTGTAAAAACGAAGAACCCATTTGTGTAAGTATTTTATATTGAAATAGAAGTCTTACCGTCTGTACAGCATCCAGAGGTAATCATTAAGGGCTTCTTTTCTCCTGGCATTAGAGTAGTTTTAGGTGTATGATTCATGCAAGGTATTGTTCTTACCTCTCAGTGGGAGCGAAGAGTCAGGGGTATATATGTTGTGCCGGAGGCAGGGAAAAAAATATGATAGGATTCAAAACCTTCCCTGTATCGGTTCCATGTGAAATATATTGAGTGCAAAATAATGCATGTGGTGCCACTTAGATATGTCAAAACGTTATAGAATTAGAATTAAAAGTATAGTTGAAGTGGGGGTCAAATATTTTCCAGCAATAAATAACTGAAAAACAATTAATAAAACTGTGTAGTCTAAAGCAAATTCAGCTTCTAACAAGACTCAAAATCATTAACAATCGGTTTATGGGAGTACTGGGTGTTTTTTTTACATAAAGAAGCAAGTGTTGGCAGTTTCTGCCTAGCCAAAATAAAGCATATATTACTGCGCATCTTTGCACACCATTGCAGGCTGTACTGTACATTTTCATGGTGGTAGGAGAGGTCTGTGGAATGACTGCCAACCTATAGGCAACTGATTCTACTATTAGCAAAACACACTCAAGACTTCATCTTCAGTCCTGTGTAAATACTGATTTATGAGCAAAGAGAAATTTGCAGATGAACTGGAATTCTTGGTTTTGAGCTACATTTCCCCCTGTGCTATTTTCACCAGAAAAAAGCGCTAGAATCTTTGTAGCTAAAATCTATAGTATTGCGAGTTTCACAATTTCTAATGGGAATAATACAGAGTATTGTTACGTGATCACCCATTCTGAGATGTGGTGCTCAGATTGATGCGGTAATGCCACCCCCAGTAAATACTGCTCTGCTTTATTACTATGTTAACGGCGCAGGGTTACCACACACAACTACTGACACATCATAATGAAGCCCCAGGTTTATCAAAATGAGTTCTATTAAGTTCTTCTCACATCGGCCATTCAAATACCTAGAAGAAATTTCAGCAATTTATTTGTTGGTGTGTGATGAATATTTTCTACTGAAATTCACTACCTGTTTTTTAAGAGATGGTGTTGTGGTACCGAGGGTTCACTGTATCTTATAAACATTTAGGGCCTTATATACAAGAAAGTGACTCAGCGAGGCACCGCAAGCCATTTGCATCCTTGTGCTTTACACTGCGTTGGCGCACAATTGGCTGCCTTGCACCATGGTGCAAGGGTTTCTGCGTTTTAGGGGAGATTGTTTTTGTGCAGGAAGGAAAACCTTCCTGCACAAAAACAATAGGGAGAGGTGATTTCAGAAAGAGGAAAAAACAAGGAGAAACGAAAACATTTCTCCTCGTTGCGCTTCCCTACACCCCCCCTGGGGAGGCGTAGCATTCGGACGCATTCTCAGGTTTACGAAAGGTTGTAAATCTGGGAATACAGCAGAAGCCATGAGTGTTGTGAGGAAACACCCACAGCAACACCCATGGCACAACCCTTTACACAAAGTGCTGCATGAAAAGGCGCCACATTTACAAGGACACCAAAAGCCACACGAGGTGACTTTGCGTGTCCTTGTAAATATGGGGCAGCAAAATGCGCCACCGGTTTGTCACAAAAAGTGACGCATGGGGCTTGTAAATATACCCCCAAGAAGGGATTAACGAAACGTTACAAAAAGGAAAGGGCCTGAAGTTCTCTAGGAACTGTGTTAATGCAGTAATGCATCCTTCACACTTAGAACAGAAGGACGAGAGGTTTTAGCTTTCCCTAGTCCTCCCTATTTCATACATATACTCACACAAAGAAAGGAAAGCATCTATGTGATGCCTATTGTATTTATTGAGGTCTGGGGGTTGGAAACCCTAGGGGTTTTGTTAATACTGCCCTCACCTACTAGTTAGGGGCATGATTCATCATAGGGCTGCTACTACATCCTGCTGCAGACCAACACACAGGGTGGAGCAGAAAAATATTTTGAAAAAATATTATCCCAAGATACACTAGGGATCCACTTTGCAGAGGCCGTAATGGGATAAAACTATCTAGGAGGGTACCCTCTCTATTGTTTATTCATGGGCCCTTCCTGACAGGGTAAAACATTTTATCTTTGGGTGTACTAAGGGAAGTAACGTCCCTGTCACCATCTCTGCTTTAATCGACATGTTTCAGCCAATTCTGCCTGCCCTCTAGGGGTCATTGGCATTCCTCAGGACATAGACCCCTTTCTCTCACCTCCCACCATAGTCGCGATGCGGAGGTTTTTTGGTTACTTAGCTTGCTCATAGTAGTAACACTGCAGGGAATTCCTGACATACAATGATTACCTTATTTAATTAACCTGATTAGGAACTTTTCTTCTAAATCATATATATCTTTTATTTGACGGTTTCATGCATACCCCTAGGGAATTATTTAATTCCCACACTTTAAAAAAAAAATTCTTATATGGGATACACCTCACTCTTTATTGTTTAAAAAGAGATTAAGTTCTTTTATTACGTATATATGAAAAAGCGATTAATGAGAATTCTTACCTGAATTTTATATGTTCCCCTCTAAACTCGGGTGAGTAGGAAAGCGTCCTATAGTCACACTCTGCATAAGGAGGAACATATTTTTTAGTTTGTATATTGCGTTGATTGTTCAAATTTTAAATTATGTACATAATTAATGGGATAAAACATAGTATATCTTTGCTATATTAATCACTCGCAACACTCCTCTCTAGTGCTCATTTCCAAAACCCAGCCTTGTACCCGTGTGCAAACTTAGAGCTATACTCCGTTTGTTATGTAGGATATCAGAGTGCATATCCCTCAAAGTTATCTGCCATCATCCCGTGCTCACTTCTTCAAGGTTCGAAAGTTGCGTATTCCGTCCTCTCTGCACCCTCCAGTGGTGAAACTCTTGGTCATGACTATCAATTTTTAAGGTAAACGGCTGCCGTCTCATTTGCTGTTACGTGACCTACATGTCATTACGACAAGGATCCTTAGCTTAATTCCGGTCACTTGATCATCTCAGAGGGGCCGCTCTCCATAGAATTCCGTCCCCACCATTTTGGAAAGGTGTTGTATGTAACGCTTCAGTATATTAATACTGTGCACCTCATCCAAATCAAATATTCTAATGTTCCTTTTATTCAAAATTTTAATCGGTAGGGACTTTGAACATGATTGTGATGCCATGCTCCATACTGAGGGAGTACTCCCCAACAGGTGTCTATCCCCCCATATATTGGGAGGTATCCACACCGTTTTTTATATGTATACCCTCCCTTTGTATCGATGCATTATAAATGATCCACAATTTAATTCTTTAGTATAGAGTTACCAATCAGGTTATTTTCCTCATACTGCTTTAGGGGGTAAGGTGTCCATACGTAATTTGTATTGCTAGTCATATTTGTCACCCCTCTTCATCAGTCACACTGGTGGCGTTATTGCCCTACAGATGTTTTGTGGAGTATATACCATGACTCAATGTAGGAAAAGAACTCCAGTACAGTTTTCTATTCTGCTTAACTCATCTATATTTCTCTTAGTAATGGATGTGGGATATCTTGGTGCTTACCCTCCTTCTCTATGAGGGCAGACTTCTCCAGACTATTCAGGTGATGCCAGGGAATCGCATTGTTCAGTCCCTGTTTATCACTCTTTAGCCTATATACTCATCTTTTTTTGTCCTCATTTATAGATAAGTGAGAAGTCTTTTAGCGAGTGAATGGTTTATTCTTGGAGCCCCGTACAGAGATAACGGTGGCGTCTGACTATTTGGACACCCAGGGATACAACGAAACCAGCTGCCAAGATTCTAGGGAAGGTATATAGTGGAGAGGGAAGACCGTCTCCACATGATGATACCTCTTCCTCAAATCTCACTTATTTCATAATCATTGGACTTTATAAGTATTGTGAATTTTCAGGATATTATATTATCAAAGTTATTAACCCAGTCATCCAAGATCCCCCACATTCTAATTCTTTTTCTTGAGGAACTAGCAAGCTCCAGTCTATGAATTCATTTCACCAAAGAGACCCAATCAATATTACTAGGGGTTGAGAGGAGATCCATTTTAAACAGATTTCCCTCCTCGCAAGAAGAATTAACAGAAATAAAAGGAAAACTTGTGGATTAGCGAGATTATAGCTGGTACTCGCCTCTTGAAGGACCCCAAAAATAACCAAAATCTTGATTTCTTGCCCCAAGACCTCTGAAACAGTCTTACTGATATTATGCCAGAAGCCCTGGATAGAACACTGCCAGAGCATGTGCACGTCATCCACATCACCTGAGGCACACTTCAAACAGACCTTCTGTCATTCACCCCCCCAGTTTTGAGAGTTTCTTCGGGGTCCAATATGCCCTTTGGAGTATGAATGTATGCTTTCTCTTAAGATGGGTGGCTTTAACCACATTTCATAAAGTGTGCATCGATATTTGCCATAAGTATGTTACGTTGTTCGAAGGCAGGGCTCTTCTCCAGGACTCCTCCATAGGTACCAGTTGTGGCTCCCCTTAACCAAAAGCCAATACCATTTGGAGACCTCTTTACATTGATGGAGGGGCTACTGTAGGATATTTTTGTGTTCTTTATTTACTTCTCCCTCTTTATCTAACTTAGCAACCCAACTGGATAGCTGAAAAAACTTAAATCTTGAAAGTCTTTGATGTGTGATGTTACCATGGAAGATGTTTATTCTCTTGTAGCAGTTGACCCCATTTCCAAATATCTTCTTCAATAAAGGAGTCGAAAGACTATTTTTTAGGCAGGTGGGGTACCAGGAGAGTTTCAAATAGGGGCCCCTGCTCTAAAATATGGAATCTTCAGGATCTTCATAGTATGATACCAAACATCACAATCAGATCTTAAAACCTTAAGTTTAACTTTTAAAAAATATTTTGGATTCCCAAACCTAAACAAACAGCCACCACCGCCCTAGGAAATATTTTTGGACATTGCTTGAAGCAGGGGACGAAAACAGGAAGAGTTAAACAGGAGGGACCTTACGTTCTTTAATTGAAAGGCATAACAATAAAAATGAAAGTCAGGACTAGCTATACCCCCCTCTAACTTTGCACATCGCAACTTTCTCCATGCAATCCTCACCCCCTTGTTGGACCAGAGAAAGCTATTTATAAGCCCTTGCAAATCTTTCAGAGAAGTATGATAAAAAATAAAGGGATTGTGTCACAAATAGGAGTAAATTTCGGCAGGATTGACATTTTGATCAAGTTGGAGTGGCCCAGAATAGACAGTGGGAGACTGCTCCAAGATCTTAATTATGCGACCACCTCTTTGCTTTTTAAGTCAAGATTTCCTTGGCTAATTTAGTAATATGTTGTGAGATTTGTATACCTAAATATTAGATTTTCTGTTTAACTGTCACCTTACTTGGTTGTGTGTTCCATGACATAATTTCTGTTTTTGGGCATTAATTAAGTAACCTGAGACCCCCCAAAACTCGTCAGGATTTTCTCTAGGTAGGGCAGGATAGCAGGGAAGTCCCTAGAGAAATTCAAATCTTTCACGAATAACGCAACTTTATTTCCCATCCCTCCCATCCAAATGAGGCAAAGATGTGACTAGCCCTAATACTACAAGCCAAGGGTTCTATATATAGATCGAACAGTAAAGGGAGAGGGGGCACTCCTGCCTCGTCCCCCGCTCCAACTTAATTGACTTAGGCAGGTTACTATTAATAATGAGTCTGGCGGTGGGGGTTTTATATATGTTACTAATTGCTCTAACAAAGTGATTTCCCAGTCCAAACTTTTGGGTCATACAGGTTAAACAAGGGCAATTCACCCTATTGAATGCCTTAGCTGCATCAAACGCAAAGATTGTGAGGGACAGATTATTAGTGGAGGCTTTATCAATCGCACCAATCAATTCACGTGTTAAATCATGAAGTTGATGGCCCTTAATAAACCCCTTCTCATCAGGGTGAATCAAACAACTCATTACATGGTTCAACCTCCCTGCTTGAATTTGCGAAAAGATTTTATAGTTGCAATTTAGCAGGGAGATGGGCCTATATGACTCACATTTTCTTGGGTCTTTATTGGATTTTATGAACAGGGAGATGGCCGCCTCATCCCAAGACCTAGGCATAGAGTTATTATCTGAGAAGATCCTGTCAAGCAGAATAACAAGAACAGGATATATCTCCTCTATCAGAGACACATTAAATTCATTAGGGATACCATCTGTCCCCGCTGTGCTACCTTTTTTTAGATGTTTCATCACAGTCTTGAGTTCTGCCAAAGAAATATTCCGATTCAGCAGGCTAGTTTGGTTTTCTGTGATGGATGGTTAGGATGTACCCTCAATATGTTTTTTAATTAGAGAGTCCGAGACCACTAGGTCCTCTGTATATAAATCCTTAAAAAAAATTCAAAAGCCTGGTCTATTGTGGAGTTTTCTGGGGAGATCTCACCTGAGTCTACAAAAGCTACCTCTTTAATTACGTTCCTGGTTTGGTTTATCCGAGACTTCCACGCAAGGAGCTTGCCGCATCCCTCACCACATTCGTAATTAGCTAAATTACTAGCTTCCCATCTTTTCCTGGTAATATCATCTAGATGGTCTATTAGCATCTGTCTCTTAGCTATAACCTTTCTGCTTTCCTCCCCAACCTATTGCATATCTTGGTGAAACTTACTTTAATTCCTTACTCTAGAAATATCATCTTCCAGTTTCTGGATCGCCATTCTACTCTCCTTATATTTCTTTGCTGCCAAACTTATTACACTACCTCTAATATATGCTTTATAGGCATCCCATATTACCTCCAATGAAGCCAAATCTCTGTTAATTAAAAAAAAAATATAGTGTTTCTTTCTTCAACTGCAAAATTATTAGGCGGTCGAGGAGTAGGGTTCTATCAAAGGTCCACCTTTTAGTTGACACAACTCCCGGCATTTGTAACTCTAGGGCTACAGCAGAGTGATCAGAGAGAGAGGTGCTCTCGAACATGCGTTACAGAGGCCGTGCAATTCATCAGTCTTGTGCCGACCAGGAAGAAATCAATCTGGGAAAAGTGCCAATGTTTTTTATTATGGAATGTAAAATCCATAGGGCCCCCAATCCCTTATATTTCTTCCTCCAGATATCTATCAAAACTAAGTCCTTCATCAACACTTTGATGAAAATACCACTCTTTGTGGAGACTGCCCTGCCCCCTTTAGACCTATCAAGGAGAATAATAAAATCACCTCCCAAAATAATGGGAATGTTGGATTGAATCAGATGACTATAAATAGTATTTAGAGGCCCCTCATCGTCTATATTCGGACCATAGTAGAATACAAGGGTACACCATTCATTTTGGATTTTAACATTACCAATGATCCATCGCCCCTTGGTGTCTGCCTCAACATCACCTAGTGTTGCTTTAGCCGAGTGCTTGATAATCAAAGCCACTCCTTTAGTATAACAAGTATGTGGTGTATGGACAGAGAATTCAATCCATCTCTGCTTGGCACAAATAGTCTCCCATTCATCAAAGGTTAAATGAGTTTCTTGTAGGATAATAATATCATACTTTGATTGGCTGAGAAGTTGGAAGATTCTCCTCTGTTTACTCAAAACCCTAAGTCCATTAACATTCCCCGTTAACATTTTAATAGGTGTTAAAGAAGGGATTAAGGTTCTAACTGACCCACCATTGCATATATTACAGATGGTTCAGAGAGCCTGCAGATTAGTTGCTCAAGGACCAATCCATTTTTATTTACAATATTCTGTATATTGAGCCAACGAGGACTTTTTTTTTCTTTTTTCCCTAATTTGCTCCCCACCCTGTGAAAATCAAAGATACATTTCTCCAGCTGTGCCCCCCCTCCCAAGAAAACCCTCCCTGAAAATGCCCTGGACCCCATGATGAATTACCCAGTAGGGTTTATTCCCCCTCCAGAAATACTCAAGCAGAAAAGAAAAGTATCTAATTATCCCTGAGCCTTGATTTGATCTATAAAGACTCCTACCTCTTTAGGGTCTCCAAAGTTAAACATTTTATCCTTCCACCTTACTTTCAGAAGAGCGGGGAACCTCAGTTGGGTTGTTGCACCTAAGGATCTTAATGCTGGGATGCACTTCCCCAGTTCCCATTGTCTATCCTGCGTGATTCTGGAAAGGTCTGATCTAGTCCGTAATGATCAATCTCCCTTGGTGGAGGAGCTGGCTTTAAGTGCATCAGATAGAACACACTCCTTCAATAGGAAGGTTTTAAAGTTAACTAGAATTCTCCTAGGTGTTTTCCTATTTCGGTTTTTTGAAAAGGGGTCTCTATGGATTCTCTGAATGTCAGCTTCGATATCCAAAGAGTCATGGGCCGGGAAATACTCTTTTAAAAGGTCCATAAAAAAGCTTTTAATGCTATCGCCCTCTAAACCCTCTGGGACATTAAGAACTTTAATGTTGTTTCGTCTAGTGTTGTTCTCAAGAGATTCAATTTTGTCCAGGATAGATTTTTCACCACTTTTGAGTTTTTGGATCTCAGCTCGGTTGGCCTCTACTTCTTTATTCAGGGCCTCAACGGAGGCCTCCATCAGACAAATCCTCTCCGTAAAGTGCGGATTTTTCTTTACCTCTAGCGAAGCATGTGTCCTGGATTTTTGACTGATTCTTTTCTGAGATGAGAAACTTACTCCTAATCTCCACGGGGTTATTTTCAGTTAGGAGAGTTCCTTTCGCTGCCGTACCGATGGAGTTGTAGAAGTTAATTGGGGAGTTTCGAGGTTAAGAGGAATCTTGACCCTGCCTTTCTGCTAGATTTTTTTGACACAATTCTGCCTAAGCCAGGAGCCAGAGGAGCAGCGATGGAGCAGCCTATGGATGTTGAGGGACCGAAAATGTTATTTCTTAGAGCATATGTACTAGGAGCCTCCCCCCTTCACGTCTACTGTGCTGCCAGTGCCCTCAATCTGAGTTGAAGGGTCTGTAGTGTCAATAATAATAACCAGGATGGTCTTGTTTCAAGATGGACTGTGAGGGACCCCCAAACTCTCTTGTTTATCTTTGCCTGCCCCTTTCTTCCGAGGGGTCTGTCGTGATGAATGCAGGTCGCTACTAAGTGCTCCTTTAGGGCGTCTAGGGCTCATGTGAAAAATAGGGAGGGAGAGACTGTTGGAGTGATTGGCAAATATAATTTAATAGTATCAGGAGTATTAATGCCACTAGGAAATTTAGAAAGTAGCGGGATGTCAACACTCTTTTAAACCAAGTATCGCCTCCCTCAACTCCATCCACTGTCAAGTCAGTGCATCGAGGCACTTGGCAGCAGCTGACTCTGCACAGAGTGCCCCAGAAGGAGATACTTGCCACCGCCCATCTTTCAACGGCAACACTACTAGCTGCTTGGAACATCCAACCCCCGATGAAGCATAGGGCCGGCTCGCGCACACCCGGGCCCGCTGCTTCAGACTGTCACACCACCTTGAGAGCCCCATGGCAGCAGGAAGACCCCCCTTGAAGGCACACAAAAACCCGCAACTGAGAAAAAAAAAGCACACCAACAAATAGCAGGCAGAGAGAAAGCGCCTCACCCCATTGAATGCTTGCGCAGAGGACTCCAATCAGCCCGGCAGAATCTGGCTCAGGCAGATGGAACCGGAGAAGCGACGGAGGAAACGCCAAGAAAATCCAGCAGACAGCAAGCAGGCAAGGAGGCGCCTTTTCCCCAGTAAGGTCAATTTAGCGGGCTCAGGGACATTTATTAAGAGTATTCCAGAGGAGCGTGGAGAGAGCTCGCAGCAGGACTAACCCACTGCCATGTTTCCCCACAGCAGGACTAACCCTCCGCCCTACATACCCATCTTTGTTCGTGTTTAAACAAGAATGGTTTTATACACTCATTGGAATAAAAGGTTTGTGTAGAGTGAGGTGTATCACTGGTCCTGTATGGGGCTGGCAGCATGCAAGTGATGAGAGAGCTCACACACACATAGATATTAATGTGAGTGAGTGTACAAATATAAGAATTTTTTTTTTGTATGGGAATGAAGTAATTCCCTACGGGTATGAATGAAACCGTCAAATAAAAGATATATATGATTTAGAAGAATAGTTCCTAATTAGGTTGATTAAATAAGGTAATATTGTATTTCAGGAATTACCTGCAGTGTTACTACGATAGGCATGCTAAGTAACCAAAAAACCTCCACATCAAGACTGTGTTGGGAGGTGAGAGAAAGGGATCTACATCCTGAGGAATGGCAATGACCCATAAAGGGCAAACAGAATCGACTGAAACATGCTAATTAAAGCAGAGAGGGGGATAGGGATGTTACTTCCCTAAGTAGACCCAAAGATAGCATTTTTAACTCCATCAGAGAGGGCCCATGAATAAAGAATAGAGGGGGTACCCTCCTAGATAGTTTTATCCTATTACTGCCTCTGCAAAGCGGATCCCTAGTGCATGTTCAGAGAATATTTTTAAAACATATTTTTGTGCTCTACCCTGTAAGTTGGTCTGCGGCAGGGTGTATTAGCAGCCCTATGATGAAGCATGCCACTAACTAGTGGGTGTGGGCAGTATTAACAAACCCCTAGGGATTCCAACCCCCAGACCTGAATAAATACAATAGGCATCACGTAGATGCTTTCCCTTCTTTGTGTGAGTAAATGCAGTAATGCAGCCAAAAGAACACAATCAACCCAAGATCAATTTAGGAATGGCAGGCTCATTAGTGAGGTGCAGCGGCATCATCTGCCCTGATGCCCAGTGATACCCAAGTTCTGATAAATTTACACTTTTCCATTTATCTGTCTAAGTGAGTCTCTCTACGTATTGTGGGTATACACTTTTGTGAATTCTGTGGTAGTTGTTCTACAGGGACTCGTGTTGCATTTGAAAGATGAGGCCCAAGAAGGTCAACGCCAGTCTAAGGTTGTTTGGGCTTCCTGTTCCCTTCATGGCCTAATAGTTCAGTCTGGCTGTTCATATCAGGGAAAGGACATGGATGATTTGCATTTGGCTATTCCCAATACATAATGTCGCAGTCAAGCTATAAAAATATGGCATGGAATGGAAAATGCATGCGATGCTTTCAGGGCAATATCCAATAGTTCAGATTAATTCAAAGCATTTCTTTCTACAACGCTTTTTTGGTGCCTGCAGGATTTGCTCAGAGTTGTGTGAGTGCACCCAGGCATGAGTTCCTTGCTCATTGGATTCATGGAAGAATAGTGTGTTGTTGAACAAATGAAGTATATACAATCCAATCCCAGTGGTTCCTTTTATCCTACAAAAAGTTTGGTAGATGGCTTGCCTTCAGTTTAGAGTGTGTGGTGAAATGCGCTTCCTCTGATGGGCCTTATTTGGTCCACCAAACTCTAGATTGGTTCCTTGGTAGGCACAAAAGTGTAAATGGACAGAGGATAAAGACTAAGGGTTTCAGAGGACAAGGAGAACCTGAGACTGGCAAGATAGCAAACAGTGTAGGATTGCAAATACTAAGTGATGTACTGACTGAAGTTAAGTAAGCTGAAAAAGTGGGAGATGTTCTTAAGACACACTGCACTGGTCTTTTTTATTCACAAACCCCTAATACATGAGAAGTCATACCCACAACCTAAAAGTGGGAACTATCCTATCTTCCATGTTCCCCTCTTCCATACTAACTAAGCCTTACCTCGTCTGAACTTACAGGGAGGGCCTATACCCATGCCTGTGTAAAGGTACTGTGCTACCGTGTTCTTTCCTGATATTCCTGACAATGCCCAGATATTAAAACATTTTGATAGTATGGGCCCTGGTGTCTGCCTTCTCTGTTGCTCACTGAATGCAGTGCAGAGTACCGATTAGTGACTGAGATCCATTCTAGCATTCCGTCCATCACTTCTTTTTCTTAGTCAGTCGCACTGAAAGCAATGGGTGTGCTCAGACAAGGGTTTACTTTATCCCTCTGCCATAGGACGTAAGCCACACCTCACTGATGAGGCCTATCAAGGGTGAAAAATGCCTATTGATTGTGTTCTTGTCCAGGAAGACTTTGTCCTAACAGTTTGAATCGATTTTTCCTTGTTGAAACTGAGCAGAGACTGAATTGCACACACACACACACAGTAAGAAAGTGGGTTATTAGTTGTGAGGATGTAAGTCCTTCAAAAGTACTAAGTCTTCATCCTTCTCTTTATTGGGACCAAGTACCTGATTGTAGCACTTGAATCTATCAGGGTCGCAAAGCTGAGCAGTCCAAGGTCTATTCAAGGAAGTTGTGAGGGCCATTAACCCCAGCTTGTTGGTATGCAACAATAACACAAAAAAAATATTATTCAGACAGAGGTTTTAAAAAAAAGCAAAGGTACTTTATTATGCACACACTACTAACCACTACACACACAAGTACAAATATGTACAATCAAGTAGCTTGAAATACCTTTGGTGACACCCACAGAGCCTACAGAGGACATGTTAAGCTCTTATGCCGGCCTGTACCTGTTTGCCTAATTACTGGGTCTATTTATTTTAGCTGTATAAATATTGGGTGGTCCACTAAATTAAGTGTTAATCCCATATGTGCTGTTAGTGCATGGGAAGGGTACTACAAGCAGTGATCACAAGCTGCTGAGGTGTTGTCTATAGATGTTGAATATACTGTTACAAAAAGCCATCAAAGAATAAGCTTCAAATTGAGTATGTCTGATTTAGGCATTGTTACCTGCTGAGTCTAGTGTGATGTAGGAAAGGATGAAAAGACAGGTCACAAATAATGGGTGCAAATTGCACACCATTTTTGTGTGACCTGCCTCTAATTTTCCAATGCAGTCTTTCTGCTAATAGGTTTTATCACAAAAAGTCCAGTTGCAGGGGATAACAGAACTATCAGCCACATGCATCATTGTTGGTATTTGCGGTTCCTAAATTGCGAAAACTAAGGAATCACAATTTAGAAATTGCAAATACCTATGCATTAAAAATTCACATTTTTTTTGCGATTTCTTATTTTTCCTTATTTGCGATTCCCAATTTTGCGAATCGCAAATAAGGAATCCCTTTACATTGATTTCTATGGGCCTAGAGGCCCATAGGAATCAATGGGAAGGCATTCTCATTTTGCGATTCGCAATTCAGGAATCGCAAAATGAGAATGCAATTTCTAGGGTGCAAGGGGGGGTCCAAAGGACCCCCCCTGCACCTCTGAAATGTAACATACAGTATATTTTTCACACATACATGCCCAAGGGCATGTGTGAGTGTAAAATGAAAGTGTTAAAAATGCACTTTTGTGCATTTTTGAAACTTTTCTAAAATTACCATGAAGGTTGACTTCCTGTTAATTTAACACTTCTAATGTGCGAATTCTCAATTTAAAAAAAATGATGCATTGCATTTAAGAAATCGCAAAATTGCGATTTCTTAAATGCAATCGCAATTTAAGAAATCGCAAATAAATAGCGATTTCTTAAATTGTGAAAAAGCCAGAAAGGTTAATGCATCCCAAAACAATGAATTGCATTTGCAAACAGCCGAATTTTGCGATTCGCACCGTTTGCGAATGCAATTCAGTTTGATGCATGTGGGCCTATCTGTCTAAAGAATAATAATTCGGCAAGTCGCTATTTGTGACCTCATGTGATTGTCTGCATACTTGGTGATGGGGCAAGGAATAGCAGACCTCCAACCCGGTGTTCACATTTCCAAACATAAAACATTTTTAAAACAGTTTGTGTTCAATAAAAAACCAGGTGATCTTTTAGAACTAAAAATATTTGCTGTTATAGAACCTATTTACTGGAACAGACCACCCCTTGAGGCCATCCAACACAATTTTCAAATGCGAAGCTGTCCAATGGGGACAGCTTCCCCTTTGCTAATCAGTTAGCACCTCCTTTGATGTATCAGTAACTGCTCCATTGTTTGCAAAAGCAATTGTGGTCACAAACCATTGATACATCTTACTGTGATTTGGAGTTCGACAGGAACATCCCTGATATGTACCCACCTAACAGCAATTCAGAATAAGTCTCAAAACTAATTGTGAAATTCAGAAAGGCTTCTGAATCACAAAAGTGGTTTACTGCATCATAACAAACAATTGTGGTTGTAAACCATCTGAATTTGCAAATTATAAGGCTTTGTAACTATAGTATTAATTTTGGAAGATAAACAAGGATTTGGGAATGCCAAACAGAACAGAGTTCCCACCATTTGGTCTAGGTAGAACTATGGATTGGATGTCTGTATGGCTGTCGTCTGAGAAGTTTACCATTTAATTTTCCAAAACACATGGAATTGAAACTGAACAGATTATCAGCTGCATGTTAGCTTGCATGCTAAGGTTGCAGCCCCCAAAAAATTGAGTTTAATTAGAAAAATCAGCTACACAATCCCAGTACCAGACAGCACACGGATCTGAAGCTGACCAAAAAGGCTACTGTGAAGTAAATACTCAAAAGTCTGAATGAAAATGTTTCTGTGGAATCCACTCAAAAATAGTGAATCTAGATAAATATACATGAGCGTTTGTGTAACATAGATGTTCGCTTTTTGTAGAGTTTCCATTTTTCTAGGAAAATGCCATCAGAAATGTGCAACATTCATGGATTTTAGGTTTAATCCACAAACCCAATCCAAATGAGAGCGCAAACAGCTTTGTAGAAAGTTACTCTCAATTGTAAAGTCGGTTATTATGAAAAAATATTTTTTCGGTGGAAAACACCCGTCTCCCAAAATTTACATTAAACATTGGGGAGCGTCCTTTTCATTGCATAGAGGAAAAGTGTCTCTACTTGGCTTTAGCAGGAGCACTTTTACATTTTCACACTCATCTCCTCCCCTTTAACCTCCACTTGTGACTAATCACTGGCTCATTTACAGCTTGCCGTGTGAACTCTCAGCAGGCTAAGTCAAGGGACGCACGTGTCTTTATTCCCTGGCAGCCCTGTTGTGAAATGTATGCCTACCCTACAGGGATCTATCTGCTTTCAGAGCAACCACGGAGTTGCAATTACTCAGAAGCCAGATGAGCATGCTGTGTGGGCACCATGTCATTTTGATTCCACTTGTCAAACTTTTTTTGCTTTTCAAAAACAAAGCATCAGAAAACACTAACCTTGCACCTTGGATCCAACAGGAGAGATACACTCTTCCATTTCTCATCACTACTGACTACACACGATATGATATGTGAGACAGAACTAATATTGGGGGATGAGGCATGAGATAAGAGAGAAAAGAAAGCTACTGGACTAGACCTCAACGGTGAAACGGAATACCTTTCAAATATGTTTGTGTAACCAGTGTAATACTGACTTATCTCCCTGCCTGCGACTAAGATAAGTATTTTGACTTTTTACATATGCAGCTTCTGGAATATTTTGGTTCTTTTCTGAGAACCTCGATCTTGATACACCTGGAAAGTAATTAAACATATGTTCGTGTTTTGAGAGTTCCTGTAAGGGAAACACACATATCACTTACAAAACATCACTGATACCTCAAAGTCCCATAATCTACAAATAATATTTTCAGTGTAAATTCATGAAAACGTGTTTATAAAAACACTTGAATGTTGACTGGGCCAATAATAGCTGGTACAAACCTACTCCCAAAGTCCAATGTTTATCTTCCTTCTTTCTCCCTTTTAAATTTAGAAATGTCTACCCTCAATGGGTGTAATATTCTAAAAGCATTATAGTGAGCAGAAGGGTAGGAGTACGGCACACCCTCTGGGTCCTTCCTGGCCTGTCAGGACACAGAGTTCACACAGAAACAATTAGGGGAGTGCAGGAATCACCTACACTGTTTCCAACGGCACTCCAGATGGTTTACCCGCTCAAGCACAGAAATCTCATCTTTCCAGAGCACGCCGATTGTCAACTATCCCCTGATCAAGGGCCACAATCCCGAAATGCATAGGGTTATTGTTAGTGCAACAGGATACTTTGGAAAACCAAGTATATACCTGTTCATTTGAATGAAATCACTATGATTTGAATATGAAACTCTTCAAATAAATACCCGATTATACACAACTGATGACTACAGACTTTGTCATATACTACACTGGTTAAACTAGTAGAACCTTTTGTGAAGGAGACGTTTTCTCCATCTGGAGTGCCGTTGGAAGAAGTGTAGGTGATTCCTGCACTCCCCCAATTGTTTCTAAAAGCATTATAGCCCTTCTGCCTCAGGCTATAATGCTATTATGTTTGCTAAAGGCTTTCACCCTCATTATAGGTCAGATTTAACAACTGATAATTTCCCTTGTAGTAGACTGTAATCCATACTTGTTTCTTCATAAAATAATTCACGTTAAAAAAATTGTCATATATCCAAGAGCCTTAAACATTGTTACAATAAAATAGTTCAAGAATTTAGTTCTTTAAACAAGCTAAGTTCTCAAACAGGTTGTCTTCCAGGATACTTAGAGCCAGGTGTAGGATGCCCTTTACCGGTTGTTAACGGCCGAAAATCGGTATTTTCGGCCGTTATCGACCGGTATTGAGCTTTCGGGATGTAGGAGACCGAAAATCGTCCGAATCGGTAAATTTACCGAATCGGTAAATTTACAGAATCGCAACGGTTTGCGATTCGGTAAATTTACCGATTCGGTAAAGTTACCGATTCGGTAAAATACCGAATTGGTAAATAAGAAGTGGTAAAAATGGATATTGAGATGTAGGGAAGCTCTAAAATACCGAATTTGCTTGAAATTCGGTATTTAAGAGTCGGTATTTACCATGGATTGGAATCAGGTGGAAACCAAGTGCAACCTATAAAAATGGACCCAAAATGCACTTCTGTTTGCACAATGGCGGCATTTTATGTAATTGCAAGACGGCTACGGCTACAGGAGGAAGGAGAGAAGGAATGGCAGAGAGAGGAGCAGGTCTACAGGCAGAGGGTCACCTTGTTCATGCTCACAGAGGCAGAGATACTGCAGAGGTACAGGTTGGCCCCAGACACCATCTTGGAGCTCATCAGGGACCTCCAACTACTGTTGCAGCACACTGCCCCAAGGGCACATGCAATTCCACCACATGTGCAGGTCCTGTGCAGCCTCCACCTGCTTGCGTCTGGGAGCTACCAGAGCGTGGTTGCTGCGGTAGGTGGGGTGACACAGAGCAGCCTGTCAAGGTTTTGACACAAATTCCTTGACGCCATGTTACACAGGATGGAGCATTACATATCTTTTCCTGCTACCCATGCTGAACTGGTGCAAACAAAATCTGACTTTTACCAGAGGGCTCGATTTCCCAATATAATTGGCTGCATAGATGGCACACACATTCCCATTTGTCCCCCTGCTGCCACAGAATATATCTACAGGAATAGGAAGTCAACCCACACCATCAATGTGCAGGTGATTTGCAATGCAAAGTACGCCATCACTGACATTGTGGCAAAATTCCCTGGGAGTACCCACGACTCCTATATTTTTCAAAACAGCGGCATCTATGCACGGCTGACTGCAGGGCAATTTGGTGAAGAATACCTCCTAGGTAAGACACAGTGTCTGACCCCCATAATACCTATTGCAGTAAGAAGTACATGTATGCATGTGAGTAATGTATTCCCTTTTCCTTTTAGGAGACAGTGCAGATGCCCTCCGCTCATTTATACTCACCCCCTACCTCAACCCCTCAACCCCCAGCCAAAGGAGATATAACCGGGCCCACAAAAGCACACAGAATGTTGTTGAACGGACCTTTGGTATCTGGAAAAGCAGATTCAGATGCTTGCACAAGAGTGGAGGTGCAAGGCAGTATACCCCCATCACCTGCTGTAAGATAATTGCTGCCTGTGCCATGTTGCACAACCTTGCTGTTAAGAAGGGTATTGAGGTGGAGTTGTCTGACTACGAGGATCATGACGACAACATTGATGTGCCTGAAACACAACCTGCTGGAGTGACAACGCCAAGTGATGGCAGATACAGACGTGAGGAGATTACATGCAACTATTTCTGAGTAAGTAATGAGACACAGACAGGTTGTGAATGAGAAGAACGTATTGTAATGTTGCCACAACGTTCATGCACTGAAGTGCAACAAATTAAACATAATAAACGTGGGGACTGCATGTCCCGAGTTACTTCACCCACACCGGAAATGTCACTTGCGCCCGCGCTTCCCAGAGCCACTGGGATGTTGGTCACTGCTTTCCGCATAGCCTGCAGCCTCAGATGGGCGCCTGCTGCTCCTATGTGACTCAACTACAGCGCTTGCCAAGCTGCTGCGGCTACTGCTGTCGTCTCCCTCTGCCACATCCAGGGCAGGATTCAGTGCAGTGTGTAAGATGATCATAGCCTCTAGGGCACTAGTGACCCTGGCCATGCCCCTGGTGACCTCGGCCGTGTTCTGTGTGAGGCTCTCCTGCATATTAATGCCTCTACGGCATAGCTGGGATGTGGCAGTGGCCACATGATTCATGGCCCTATTGTGGATACGGGCGTCCCTGCGCCTAGTGTGTTCCAGGCTGTCCAGTTTAGAGCAGAGCTGGGTGATGGAATTGCTCATTTGCTGCATTCCTGCTGCAAGGTCAGCATTTGTTTTTGCTACCTCCCTATTAGTTTCTACGATGTCTCTGATCCCCTTCCCCATGTCTCCTATTTGTTCATTTAGGACCCGAAATTGGCGGTGGCAGGCCTGTATGGATTTTCCCTGCATCCGTTGTATGCGCACCATGCTCCCCTCCAGCCCACGGAACACAGTGCCATCTCCAGGTCCACCTGCACTGCTGGGTCTGCGTTGGCGTCTGCGTGAGGTGAATGACTCATTGGTGGACTGCAGTGCAGCAGGAGTCACAGGTGCAGTGGCTTGAGCCTCACCCTCTGCTGCCTCCATTACTGGCAGTGGGGCCACGACTCTACCTCTGGCTGGGGAGGTTGCAGGTGCTGACAGGGACAGTGATGGGGAGGTGTCTGGTGAGTAAACCAATGGAGGGGATTGTGAAAGGTGTGGGGAGTGCGGAAACACGGGGGTCTGTACTGTCTCATCTTCCTGGTTGATGGCAGTCGTGTCTTCTTCCTCCTGCGAGGCTTCTACATGGCTTGGCCCTGCCTCCTCACTCTCCTCCCTCGCTGGTGCAGTCCCTTCTGTTGCTGTGGCTCGACTGCCTGATGTTGCCCCTAGGTATAAATAAGCGTATGTCAACTGAGTGCTACTGTGTCACAGTCACTACAATAAATGCTTTACACATTTAACTTTCATTTTTCTGCATAACTTTCAGTACCTTGCTGATGTCTGTGCAGTTACACATGGTCTTACATTAGCTGACTACTTTTCCCATAATGCATTGCTCCTGTATAGTGCTAGCAGTACTGGACTGGGGTTGGCCTGTACACAGAGGCTAAAGGGAAGCAGGTTGCTATAGGGTGTCATGCAGCGCATGCGTCTTACCTTTTCTTGCTGCTCTGGCTGAGCTGTCCACATCTCCAAGTCCCACAACACTGTCTGGCTCGATGGTAGAGGCCACCAACTCCTCAAGGTCAGTCAGGGGGGGCGCTGGGTTCCTGCCTCCACCGGTGACACCAGCCTGCTTATGAACTTCTGCCATCTTCTTTTTTGTGAGGCTCCTGATGTCATAAAAGCGTTTCTTCAGGTCCTTAATGTTCCTGCTTGTGACTCCAACTGCATTGACCTTTTCTCCAATTGCAAGCCACATCTTACGTTTTGCAGACTCAGGTATAGTGAGGGAGTGCCTGCCAAATAGTTGTTTGTGGACTCTCACAACCTCCTCCACCAGTACCTGCAGCTCCATGCTGCTGAACTTAATTTTTCTTTTTCTCTCTGCCTTCTGGCTCTCACTGCTGCTTGCCATTTTTCTTGTGGAAAACACACAAAAAACTCTCCCTGCTGCTCTGTGTCTCTGCTCAGCTCAGACTGCCTCTCCAGAACCTTCTAATGAGTTGCAGCTGCCTGGGTAGCCACTTCCTGGTAGGGAGGGGGAGGGTGGTGGCACCTGATTGGCAGTTTTCATTAGTTTCACTTTTGCTTGCTTTCCGATTCGGAATTTACCGAATCGATATTTACCGATTCGGTATTTACCGAATCGGTATTTCCAATGCATTCCTATGGGCCTTTTGGCCCATGGGGATGAATGGGAATTACCGAATCGGTAAATACCGATTCGGTAAATTCCGAAAATCCGATACCGATTTTTACCGAATCGGTAAAAAATACAGATTTTTTCACTACATATCATTTACCGATTCTCGAATACCGATTCGGTAAAATTCGGTATTTAAGAATCGGTAAATGACATTTACCTACATCTGGCCCAGTGTTACATGTAATTTGGTTGTCTTCAAGAAAATTCTGGAGAAGATAAGCTCCACAAGTATGAATCTTGAATCCATGTAGCAGGGGCCTAGGTTTCAACAACATACCTACTCATTCACCTAGTAAGGATGAGTGTATACACTCAGGAGGGCTGTCAGCATCTGAAAACAATGTTAGAGTTCAGAAATACAGGAATTTGAAGTTCATAGACAAGACCCGACCACAGAGCATGATATCCGTGAGTGTGCAACTTTCTACCAGAAAGTGCAAATATTCAGCACTTACCACCAGCAATTGTTTAACTGCAGCTACCTTTGTCTCAGGTGGGAAGTGAACACAGCATCTCCACACTAGAAAGTGTACCTCCAGTTCTGTTTCCAGTTGCACTACCCGACAGGAAGTTGATTTTTGAAAAATAAAAATAAAACATTTGCCTTCGGGAGCAGGGCCCTTCTCCCTTACTTTGTCAGATATCATTGTTTGATTTCCATGCCTGGAAGGGAAATCTAATGATGGTCGCCCGGCATAAAAAGATCAGACAGCCATCACTGTGACCTGCTGGTTATGTGACACACACGCTCCATATAAGGGGCCTCATTTAAGAAAAGTGACGCATCGCTGCGTGAAAACAGCGATGCGTCACTTTTCACTGCGCACTCCTTGCGACACCAATGATGCGTCATATTTAATGTATGACGCATCATGTCGCAAGGAGTTACAGACACGTCAGTATTTCTGACGTATCTGTAAGACGTATCTGTAAGCGCAAAAGTGACGCATTGCTGGAGTGTGTCACAAAAGTGACGCAACTCCAGCAATGCACCCTTTCACGGTCCTGCGTTAGTCTTACGCCTGCTGTGAGGCAGGCGCAAGATTTTGACGCAACTGCGTCCTAAAAGTGATGCAGTGAAATCTCATAGATTTCACTGCGTCACTTCTACGACCCTTCCTTACGTCAATACGCCCCCCATGCATACATTATACCTGCCGCAGGTATAATGTGGCTCAGGGGTTTACAAAGTGACGCATCTACCTAGATGCATCACTTTGTAAATATGGTGCAACAAGGCACATCATTTACGCTGCTGGTGCGTCACAAAAAGTGACGCACCGGCGGCGCAAAAGTGACGCAAGGCCTCATAAATGAGGCCCAAGGTGTTTCCACTGGCAGAGACTACCGGGGCTCTTCTGCTGGTGGAAACAAGTTTGACTGAATGGATGAACTATGATGATTGTCCCGCTCCAGCAAACTCTAAATGGTCCCCTTACACTTGCATAAAAGTCCACTTAGTATACTTTTCTTTGTAAGTGGAATTTTCATTTGAAAAAATACACAAATGCTGGTTCTAGAATTCGCTGACATAAATCCTGTGCTTTTCCCATCTAAGTCACACTTAAAAAATCAAAAATGTTAGCCAAAGTGGCCCAACAAATAACATCACAATTATTGTATAGCCAATGAGCAAGCTGCCACTGTTGTATCTGTTGTTTATATTCTGCTAATAATTAATATATGTACCCTAGTAGATAGGAAGCATAGGTACTACCTAGCATTTAAAATGCAGTATTCTGAATTTCATTTTACAGCTTTTTTCAAGTAAACAAATAAACAATAGAATCTTGACTCACAGGTTAGGATTTACTACATGTTAAATGTAATCAGCGTTTTAAAAAGTTCATGTCTACGTATATCAGAGCCCTCTCTTGTCCTATGCCAGTGCGTATGTCTGGGCCTGGTGATTAGGCTCAGGAAGCTGCTTAGTGCCCATTCTATTTTTGTATTTCAAAAACAAAACATTGGGGACGTGTTTGCAATGCCAAAGGCTTGATTTCACATTGAAAGACTTGGAGTGTAAAGCCAATTTCTTACTAAATATGTTTTATTATATAGTTTCACTCTGGTCGACGATCTCCTCTTCAGTGCCAAGACCTCCTTTGAGGTATTAGAGTGCTTCTTTGTATTAACGGGATTCATAGTGCCAATTGAGATCAGAATGGACTGTTTCATGCCCTTGGCTAATGGAAGGAGGCATTCATACAAAAATAACTTATCACATGAAGGATGTTCGAAGGATAGTGTTCAATTAAGGATATATTTAATCTGGCTCCTCACAATTTTTGAATATCGTGTGAAGGACGAAAGTAGAATGAGTTAAGGCCCTCCATGTATATCAATTGTTTTTTCTATCTAACAGCAGAAGTTGGATCACAAATCATTTTTTGCTGGCACTATTACATATAGTTGGTTCTAAATAAGGCTGTCCTGGATCTAAAAATATTTTACTGTCGAATTATAAAAGCAGATTTGCGGTAGTGAATTGCAAGAATGCTTTTTGTATTGAATATTATTGTTATGGTAATGTGTCATGTTTTTGTGCTACCAGTGTTTTTGTTCTGCATTATTGCGTTGTATTATTGTTGTGTTGAATTGTGGTTATGTTTCATTGTGTTCTCACTTTTTTTGTTACATTGGTATTTTGCTTTGCCCTATGTAATTATTTTAAAGATATCAACAACTGCTTTAAAATTACAGCCCAAAGCAACACATTCACTTAAAGTTGGAAAAGACAAACAATCACCAATCTTTGCCTATGGTGGTAAAATACTGCTCCTCAAGCTCTCCAACTAGACATCAGTGTGCCCAAAACGTTGGCAGATATGTAAAGTAGCCCTTGTAGTACTCCCTAACAACTTTGTACACATTTAAAATTATTTTCCATTAAATCTCACTAACAACTTTGTACACATATTTAAAAATCTTTTCATCAAATTTCTTTTGTATAATAAAGGGATCACAATTAATATTCGCACTCAAATCGAAACCATTGAGGAGATCATATTGCCCATAAAAGGGCCTAATTACACTATGGACTGCGCCGTTGCGGTGGTGATCCGACAACCACTGCATTGTGGGACCTTCGGTAGTATTACAACTGTGGCGGTCGGACTTCCAAGAGACCGATGCAACTGCCAGGGAACCACATTCCCTAGACAGTTTCGAGACAAAAGCCAGAAAAGGAGAAAGGTAGGACAAAGTGGGGATCCCCATACCCACAGGGTGGCACTGGGGATAAAAGTAGCACCTTTAGAACTTCTCATCGGAACACTCCTGGACCTCTGACAACATTCAGAAGAAGGACCTCCCTGCTGTCTGAAGAGGGAAGACTGAGCCTGCTTGCCTTGAGCCCAGGATCCCCAGAAGTAACTCCAAGGATCAGTTGGGTGACCTCCTGTTGAGCTACAGGGTTACAAAAAGCTTCTAGAGGCTAACCTACAGCTAGTCAGCTGACTAGAAACAACTTGACCTGCCTGGACTTCCTTGAGCCCTGCTGCTGGCCTCTGCTGTTGTGAGTCCTGAATCCCAAGTGGTGCTTCTCAGGTCCAGGACCCTTGGCTGGCATCATAGTTTACTCCTCCTGAACTCAAGAGGAAGATACATACGTTTTGGGCTGATCAGGACCACAAAGCAGACTCCTCCTGCTAGGAAACAACTGCTTATGAACACTGCAAATGCAAAGCTCCAGTGGCAGTGCGCCCCAACAGCAACCGTCTGCAACGACCGTCAACACAAAGCACCAACGAGACCTGCACTTCATGCCGACAGAGACGGCCCACTTTGACCACCAGTGAATGTGAAGTTCCTGTGACGACCAGCTCTTCATGGCAAAACAGTGACCATCTGCAATGCTCAACCTGCTTTTAGCACAAATAACGACCTCTACACAGCACCCCCCAACACAAATGGCAGCTCCTCAAATGAACTTAAGAAGGTAACGCTACCTTGGGAAAACCTGTATCCAACCTGCGTTCCGTTGCGTTCTGTTTGAACTTGTGACTTTACCCCAGTCTAAAGCAATCAGAGAACTGTGAGTTTTCCTTTGTGCTGTTTGTAACTTTGGTGTCATTTTATTTACTATAATTAACAAAAAGTGTCTAAATTAGTGTGGATTTTTTCTTATATTGCATTTTCACTTTATAACTGTTTGAGTGGTGAATGAATACATTATCCAACAAAAAGAGATCAAAGGTTTTTTTAACAAAGGGAATACTCCTAGTCCCCTTTAGGTATAAATATTAAACAAATGAAGACAAAAATATATTGACATGGTATAAAGAGGCTACCAAAGGAAAAAGTCTTTCCTTTTTAAGAAGACCCCTCATTCACCAACCTAGTTGGTGACATGTTTCATCCTCGGGTCTCCGTGAAGAGCAAGCAAAATAGGCTGATAAACGGGCGGCATGGTTTGACATAAGTGTGACCAGAGCCAACACCTCTCCCTACGGTTTCCATGAGGCATGACTGAATCGAGTCTCTAATTTTTCCTTTCACAGAATGCTGAGAGGGTACCATACTGTACGTATACAGTGTGGTTGATGATTGACCCAGAGTAGGGTACACCTTAGCATATGTATACCACTCGGGTCACTGATATAGGTCCTGAAGAAAACCTGGTAATATTGTCAATAGGTTGAAACATGTAGACCATGATCACCTTTATTTGCACATAGATACCACAGGTGAATTTAGCCTTCAGGGTATCTCACGTTGTTTTTAACCTTGTCTATATTGCTCCATATTAAATTCTTAGGGAGTTAAATATAGACAATTTTAACTCACTATTCCACTCACCTGCACCACTGTTACAACTTACCTGCTCCACTGTAATCAGGTGTTGAAGCACACCCGGTTAGCATTCAGCTACTCAAGTGGGACCCCTATGATGAAGCATGTCACCAACTAGGTTGGTGTGTGAGGGGTCTTCTTAAAAAGGAAAGACTTTTTTCTTTGGTATCCTCTTTAAACCACGTCAATATCTTTTCGTCTTCGAGATATACTCCTTCATTTGTTTAATGAGAATGAATACTTTACACATTGCCTCTTAGTTATACCTGACTGTGTTTGTGGCAAGCTACCAGATGGTTCAGCACAGGTTTAGTTAGGGACTGTTTTGGTTCACCCTGACAAAAATTGTATTAATTATATGGGTGGGGCGTCCACCCTTCCATGGGCATCGATTAATCAAAATCCCAGGGGTAGAGGAAGGGACTTCTAATACCATTTCATCTTAATGACATCACAGTAAGTGAAATCATGTGACCCTTTGCCCTGATTTTTTTCCAGGAAAGCATATCATAAGATCCTAACATCAACAAAAATGACATTGCTGAAGTTCCATAATAACTCCATGACTAGTATAAGTGTATAACAAATACAAATGTCTATTTTAGATACCAGATATTATGGTACACACTTGATCTTTGAAATTTCTAGGGCATAAAACTGCCCTAAATATTAATGAGCGAGCAAAGCAAGTAAGTCAAACCTCTTCTGTTGGGTTTCGTCCCTCAAGAAACATCGAAAAGTATGGTGTGAAATTGTGTATTTTAAAGCACAATTTTCACATAAATCTGCTAAATTGCCATAGTTGCGGAAAGGGCACTCATTAAATATTAATTTCCTTTTGTGGTGTGCCAAGCCAAATAAACATGACGTTCCCCTGGAGTTGACCCCATTTTTTTTCAAAATGTATGGGTGTTGTATGACAAAAATTAAGTCCATTGTGCCAGGTCCAGTATTTTGACATGGGTTCCCCCATATTCCATGGGTGCCCCTTATATGAAAATGACATTCAATGTGCCAAATAATAGTAAATCTGACCCTCAATATCACATGATCCCACTTACCACCTGTCACTGACTGTCACTCACTTTCACTCATGCACATATGCGTACACATACAGACCTTTTCTCACACATATACTCGCTGTATCTTATTTAGGCAAACTTTCACATGCAAGTACATGCACAACATGCTTTTAAAACCATTTTACTTACCACAGCTAACACTGATGGTCCAGTTCTAGCTGAGCATTCCCCATTTTTTTATTGCACTAATAATGAATAAAGGAATATCAGTAGAATGAAAAACAGGCAAAATAGGGAATGTGGAGGCAACCCAGTGTTCTTGGCTCTACTTTTGCCACCTTTGTGGCCAGTAGTCTCAAAGGCAGTACCAGGGGTAGAAACAGGCAAGCCACGGGTCTCATCAGTGACGCCTGGTGATCCTTAAATGACACATGTGTACCCATTTCAAATAATAACCCAGTTTCTTACAACTGTGATGTAGTGTTCCTTTAAGGCATGTCTCTTCAGCTCTTGCAGGGTTGGGGCAGAAGTGATAAATAAGAATACAACATTGAAGATCCTGGCTGCATAAATCAATGGTTGTTTCCTTATTTCTTTTTTGTAGTTCTTCGTCTACCATCTGTGTGACGAGAGCCACTGGAGATGACGAGCTTGTCAGCAGATATGCAACTGTGCTCATCACAATGTCTGTATAGCAGCTGGTTTTACAAATGGTGCAGTTTGTCAAGGGGAACCAGAGGAGTACCATCAGTGTGGTATGATGTGGTACTATTTATTCAGGCCCTTGAGGCGTGGTGCGACAGGTAATATGCCCATAATGGGGCCAGTGCATTCTAGGAGGCTGTTGGCATGGTATTGACACAATCGACATGCAAAACTACAAGAGCTTAAACTCCCGTTTTGAAGTTTATTTCTGGGAGGAATAAGAGAGAAAATGGGCACCCGACATATTGATTTTCTTGGTGAAGTCTTTTTGGGAATGAGATAGATTTTCAGTGTGAGTCTGAGAGACTAGGCATTGACTGGAAGTTCAGGTTTGAATCCATCCAGATTCATGTCAGTGAGACAGGTTTGAACTATTATTGCTTATTGTTCTTCACTAATAGCGGGAATTCTGTTTTGCTAGAATTCAGAACAATGTTGGTGCTGGACACCCAGGTCTAGATGAGGATCTTAGGGGTAGATTTACAATTTCTGACGCATCTCTGCAAATCAGCAGGGATGCGCCAGAAATGATGCATCACGTAATTCCCCCTTGCGCCACCACAGATGCGTCGCATTTACAATGCGGCGCACCCTGGTGCAAGGAGGGGTAGATGCATGACGCATCTTGTGGAGTACGGGTGTCGTATTGCTGGAGTTGCGTCGCAAGCGTGACACAACTCCTGCAATGCACAGGGGCCGCCCATACTTAACATGGTGCGTCACTCCTAATGCCTGCTTCAAGCAGGTGTAAGGATTTGATGCAGCAGCGTCGTAAAACTGACTCAGTGAAATCTTGTAGATTTCACTGCATCAGTTTTACGGTGTTTTCCTGCGAGGGAACTCCCACCCTACGACAGAACGCCCACATGAAACCTGACACAGGTTTCATGTGGCACAGGGCTTTACAACGTGATGCATCTGCCTAGATGCGTCACGTTGTAAATAAGTCACAACGTGGCTGCGTCACAAAAGTGACGCAACGGCTGCGTAAAAGTGTCTCAAGGGGCTTGTAAATCTGCCCCAGAGTGTTTTTTTAACAGTGCCACAATCCAATTTACACCTCTTTCTGAGGGACTGCATGTCTGAAGCAGAAATAAATATCAAATAAAGTTGTATGTCCTCGTTGCATTTGGGAATCCATACCAAGAATGTACCTCAAACGATGCAACTATCCCGTATGGGTGGGCAGGCCTCTAGTTCCCCAATGTGCAAGGATCAATGCTATTTGGTGACCCCTGCATGATTTGAGAGGGAACATGAGAGCGTTCGGTAACCCTAAAAGAATGTATGCTGGGAACCGGGGTAGTTCAGTGTAAAAGTGAGTATCTATCGCCTGCAGTACCAGCTACTAGTAGAACTTTAATAGAGGGCAATCCCACAATATGTGGGTCAGAGTGTCAGGTAGGGAGCATTTGTACCAGCACAATGGGTCTTTTTGTTGGGTCGCAGTTATTAAGTCTGACAGGAGTGAAGTAACCAAAAGTTGCTATTTTAGTGGCAGTCTCTACACTAATATATAACAAGGTATAGAGAGTAGAGGGATTTTATCCACTTGAGTGGACGGAAGGGTACTCCCGTTCCCCTGGATAGGTAGCTATATAACAAATTGAGGAGTACCACCAAAGATGAGGCTACGCAGCCGATATTGGTGGAATGAGACTAGTGTAAAAGAAGAAGTCCTTCCTTGTTTTTAGGAACCCCTCACTCACCGACCTGGTCGGTGACATGCTTCATCATCGGGGCCACCTTGACAGCCGAGTGCCGCCAAGGTGTGCTGCGACACCTGGAATACAGTGGAGCGGGTATGTGAGTGATGAATGTGAAAAAAGGAAAAAAGTCAGTGAGTTAAAAATTGTCCTGGTATGACTTATCAAATATTATTTATTTTAAGGCTACTGGACAATATTAAAAACAGTGTGTGTTGATACAATAAAGGCTTTAATAGGACCTAGTGTATCTATAGTATGTGTGGGTCTACATGTTTCAAACCAGAGTGGGAGTTACCGGTTTTTCATCAGGACCAAAAGGATGTAAAAGGAGTTGGGTGGTCAAGGTACACTAACACCCTGCCATACCTGCAACCCTTTCAGGACCCTAAATAGCGAAATTGCTAAGTGGGTAAGAGTAAATTGTAACCCAAAAAGTGGTTACTATAAAATAGCAAAAACCTGGGAAAGAAAAGAGAGGATTATAAGTCACAAAGATTCTTTACATGCCTGTAACGTAGTGAAGTGACGTAGTCCGCTCTATCTCTGAATCATTCCACATTCATTTAATGCGAGATATCCATAGTGTGGTTTATCAGCATGAGTTCTAGATAGGAGCTAATTGAACCTGAAGGGGCACACCTATCAATATGGGTGTGAGGGTGATAACGCACAAATAATCCTATATTTTAAGCCAGTCTTACACAAGCTAGTTTGTGCGTGCCTAAGTCATGATTCTGTATGACTAGTGCCAGGGATTGCCGACGTGATAATATGTCAACTTGATCCAGCGTCACATACAACACAAGACAAACAACACTTAACACATATATTGCCAAAAGATGCTCACTCCGTAATGGAGAAATGCTCGCTGCACGGGGTTTTGAGGGGAGAGGCAACAGAGCGCAAAACGTATTCTGTAGAGTTAAAGGGAAATGGGGATAGAAAAAAATATATCAGAACATTGTAAGTTTCCTTCTATTTTGGTGAAGGATGTCCGGAAACAGAAGCGTTTCCAAAAGTCTAGGGTCTACTTACAGTTTCTCTGCTCAAAAAACGGCATTTAACCTACTCAGCCCCTCCGCGCTCCCGTGTGGGACAGAAGTGCAGCGTTCGAGTTAAAGGCAGCCGCCATTGCGGGCGTGGGGGGCGTGGCAGGCCGGCAACGCGTCATGACGTCACGTGATCACGTGAACGTCTTACGCGCGTCGGGTTGCCAGGGGGACAGGATGTAAACACAAGCCTCCGTAAAACGGAGTGGGAACGAGCCGTCTATTTGGATTAGCAGGGGGCTCAGAACGGGGAAATAAACAGAGTGTTTATAGTTATACCTCGGGTGTGATTACAGCAGATCTTATGGAAAGGGGGAAAGACAGGGTTTCGTTAGGGACAAAAAAAAAAAAAAAAACTAGCCATGTTGTGCGCAGTGTGCTTAGCTCTGTAATAAATGTCCTCCCATTCTCACTGGGTAAGTGTACATTCTAACTCTAGTTCTCATCTCTTTTGGCTTGGCAACTGATGAGGTGCTGGGCCTGTCTTATTAAGTAATGTAACTGTGATATGAGGTGGGCGTCATTAGCTTTGGATAATAACCTCTTCTCAAATGCGGTAAGGTGACACTGCACCAGCGGACGGACACTGGGGTGCAAGACCCAGTGTCTTATTTGATGGTAGTGAAATCTTTCCAATTCGAGGAGGCCCTGTTGGTTATGGAGGTCTACAAAAGAGAGTTGGCCTTCCTCATCGAAGAGGTGTCCAATCGATTTGCTTGGAGAAGGAAGTGTTTTCTACAATGGGGTCAGGGGGGACGGAAAGGTGGTGAGGTTGCTTTTCACCGCTATTCTATCCCAAGCCTTAAGAGGGGCCCGTATTACAGACGAGAGGTAAAGATTCTTTAGCCTAGCCACCTTCGGCAGGAAAGAATCTGCCATAGTGACCACCTTGCCAGTGCCCTGTCTATGAATGGCCAGTGCTTTTCAGACTCTGGGCATGACCATTCCACAAACTCCTTGATCTGGGCCGCCAAGTAATAGTCATCTCAGCCAAATAAAGGCCAAGCCTTGTGAACATTAAGGGAACTCACTTGTTTTAAGGAGATTAATTTAGATCAATCCAGGCAAGCCATCCTTTCCAGTAAGTCAGGTTCGCCCTTTGATCCATGCCCCTCAAAAGTTTTACATGCATTGGTGGATATTATAAATCCCGTTATCAACCAGACTATCAATACCACCTTTAGACTAGCAAAAACCCCTTGATACTTGAAAAATTGCGGCTGTGAAGGCACTCCAAAAAAAGAAACTTTCTGATCCTGCCACTCTCTCGAACCTCAGACCAATTTCACTTCTGCCATGTCTGAGTAAAATTGCTGAGAAATTAGTTAATACCCAACTTAATGATTTCCTGCAAGAACTAACACCTTACACCCAAAGCAATTGGGTTTCAGACATGGCCATTCAACAGCAGCAGTGCTACTCCATGCCACTGAGACCTTAAAGTTTACCCTGGATCACGGTAAGGATGCAGTACTGGATCTGTTGGAATTATCGGCAGTGTTCAATACTGTCTCATGACATCTTGAGAGACAGGCTTGCGCACAGCGGAATCACAAACAAGTCACCGGCCTGGATCACCTCCTTTTTAGAAAACAGGCATCAGATTGTAACATTGGGAAGTTACAAATTGGGAGAAACATGATTGTCATTGGAGGTCCCTCAGGGCTATCCCTGAGCCCAACACTTTTCAATCTTTATATGACACCACTTTTCTCTGTGATGGCCACTTTTGATGTTGAATCCATTGCATAAGCAGATGACACTCAGCTGATTCTCACTCTCGACAAAAACTCTACAGTGGCGGAAGAGAAGTTTCACCTTTGTCTAACAGCAGTGATGGATTGGATGAATCTAAATCATCTTAAACATAATAGCTCTAAAACAGAACTTATGCTGTTTGGAAAATCCAACGTATTTAGGCCCAACTAGTGGTGGTCCTCAAATTCAGATCCACCTCCCACAACAGTAGATAAAGTGAGAAATTTGGGAATAAAATGTTACCCCGCATTATCTTTCCACAATCAAGCCCTTTCTATGGCAGGCATGTGCTTCCAAACAATAAAAACTCTCCGAAAATTCTTCGACCTACTTCCGGTGCCTGCTAGGAAGACTGTGGCAGCAGCCCTAATTTGATCTCACTTGGACTACTGCAATAGTCTATATGCAGAAACAAAAAAGGCAGTCGAGAAAAGATTGCGGGTGGTCCAGAATGCTCCCGCAAGGTTGGTACTTAAACTGCCTAGAGACTCTTCCTTAGCTGCAGCACTCACAACTCTACACTGGCTACCTGTCTATAAGAGGATCCTTTTTAAAATCCTGACCATCACCTACAAAGCCATAAGAACAACCGGCCCAGAATATCTAAGATCCAGAATCAGGCCATATACCACCCAACGCACTTTGCGGTCTTGCTCAGAGAATTTCTTAAGAGTCCCCCATTTCAAACTGAAATCCAGAGGTTGCAAGACTATGGCCGTCCTAGGGACCAATGCCTGGAATACCCTGCCAACTCAGCTGAGACACACACAAACGGAACTTACTTTCAGGAAGCTTTTGAACACTTGGATCTTCGCTACCCCAGAGCATAAGGTGTTATCTCTAAGTAAAGTTTCCCAACTTAGCTGTCCTCCACTCTGCGAATCCTTTCAGATGTCTTATCTTCGCTAAAGCGCCAAGATGCTCCTTGGAGTAAATGCTGCGCTATACAAAAACCTTTCATTCATTCATTCATTCATATAGGTACCCCAATATCGGCTCAGGTACTGAATGTATATTTCACCTACACTACCGTGATATTACACTGCATAACAGCTCTTAGTACTGTTTACCTAGTTACGGTAATGTCCAAAAATGACATTGGTTTTTTTCCGAAAAGCTTATGCCTCATTCATTATGCATGAGGATTCTTTGAATCACAGCTGGACAGCAGGCCTACCATCTCATGTATAATTACTATGTAAAAGGGTAATTCCTTCCATCATACCAGTCCAGCATGACCCAGCGAGGTATATCCCCAGGGGGTATCACTTTGGGTATATATACACCATCTCTTGCCAAGGTAGTCAGAGGAGAAAAGGACTTCCACGCAGACACACTAGCACGAGACGCTGAGGTTCCTGCATGCAGACACTCCAGCACACAGTGGTCTGACATCCCTCACGGGGTGTCCACCTTGAGACTAAGACCGGGTCCCATAGTCTCTCACTTCAGGTAATGGGGTTGACTTTATCCTAGAGGGATTCTTGGCTTTACACCCGCATATATGCTAGGTACATTTAGGTACATCTAGTTAGGGTCGCATCATAGGAGTACACATTTTACTGTCATGTATTTCATATACTTACCTGTATTCATTGTTTTAGCACAATGGTAGAAATCTACCATCCTTTTACTCTGTTCGGGATTATCATCATTTATATCTGTTACTGTCTATTGGTTGTTTCAGCACACCTATTTTACACTAGAATAACTCGGTTTCAATAAATACTTATTGAAAAATGTCCCCACCGTTTATTCTGTGTATCTCTCTAAGACGCAGTGAGTACGAGTGACTGAGAGAAAATAAGTACACTGGTTCCACGATTCTGAGGGATCAGGGTTGTCATGTTCAATGGTTGCCAAGAACTATTCTCTCCTTGGTAAGAGGAGTGTCTTGTGGCACTGTGAGCTAGCTGGTATATAGGCTGACATTTCCAGTAGAGGTGTCCAGAATCACTGTGACTCCAATCCTACAGTATATGTTGTCTAAACGTGCAGATTTTATATAGGTTTATAGGAACTACACTACACAGTTGGTGAGCCTCCTTGATCGAGCAAATTTGTTGAATCTTTCCATTGAGGTGGAAGATGATGCGGAACCGGTGTCCTCAAGAGTATGGGATTTTGCTGTCCCTGAGGTGCATTGTAATGGGCCGGAAAGTTCTTCTTTTCTGAAGAGTTGACGCTGCCAGGTCTTGAAACAGGAGGGGTCGATGTCCCTGGTACTGTAGTGAGTTACAGTCTCTGACCCTTTGTAGGATGCGCTCTTTCAATTGAAAATCATGCATGCAGGTAAGGATATCAGGAGGTGGGGCCGGAGAGGGCCTCCCCGGGCCCACTTAATGTGTGCAATCCAGTTTGATCTCCATGTCCTCTGGGGCTTCAATAATAGACCAGAAAAGACCCTCCGCAAATGCTGCAATGTTCTGACCTTCTGCCCCACGCAGAATATTGTGGATACAAATGTTGTTGCGCCTACAGCGATTCTGTAGGTCCTCCCCATGTGCTTGGAGGTCTAGGTGCTGGTCCTTCTGGCCGATTACCTCCTGCTAAAGAAATTCTATCTCTCTCTTTGTCCCTGCTTGAGCTCTGAGTCTCTAATGTATCCACTCTATCCCCAAGCAGTCCACATCTTTCCTCGCCTCCCTAATCTCCTGTGCTATTTCAGTCTTCATCTGCTTTAAATCCTCTCTTAGAGGTGCGAACAAGGTCTCGATGAATGCGCGGGTGAGTGAAGCCTCAGTTTCCCCAGGTTCCGCCTAGTCCATTATTCCTGCATTGTGTGACCCAACTGTTTTAAGCACCATATCTTTGACTGATCTGTCTTTCCCCCCCTTGGCAGCAGCCATGGTCTAGGCTTTGGATGGTTCTGTTTCACCCAACTCACGCAGGTATTCAAAGAGGTGAACGCCTTTATTGCCTCCCTTAGGGGATGGCTGGCACTCCAGTTGCCTCGGGGTCTGCCCTATGCCTTAAGGTCTATGGCTTGGGGGTGAGTGTTCTTTATCTATGGCAGTGCGGTATTCAACACTTCCACAGAGAATAAGGGATCCGCTTGTGTGAGATTATTACCAATACTCCAGATGGTTGTTTGCCCCTCAAAAGCTGTCTCTGATTGGAAGACCTCAGTGGGATTCACCGTAGCCTCTCTACTCGTACAGACTCTGCTTTACTTGAGGGGCATATTGACGTGGTATTGTATTGTATTGTATTGAATTGTATTGTGTTTCTTATATAGCTCTAACAATCATCCTACATAGGATATCACGGCGCTGCAATTGCTATGATGAACGGTGGGTAGGCCTGTATCCTACAAGTTTACTCTGGTTTGGGAAAAAGAAGGGTTTTCAGTTGTTTTCTAAATGATAGATGGCAATCCGTAAGTCTAAGATCCACAGGCAACTCATTCCATTTGGTTGCGGCTATATGGGAGAAGGCTCGTTCTCCCATCCTGGCTCTCTTCACTCAAGTAGTTCTTGCTCTTGCTGTGAATTGAGAGCGAAGGTTTCTAGTTGGTGCATAAAACTTAATCCTATTTCTTAGGATAAGTGGGCCTGTTTTATGCAGTGCTCTGTGTGTTATACACAGCATTTTGAAGGTTGCTCTCTGCCTCATTGGCAACCAATGGAGTTCTCTTAGGCAACTCTTTGCTGAGTTGAGTTTTTTTTTTCTTACAAATTGCCTTAGCCGCTGCGTTTTGCACAATTTGTAGTTTGGTGAAGAGATAGTCTGCCATGCCTACAAACAGGGAGTTTCCATAGTCCAGCCTTCCATAGTCCTGGGGAAGAACGCCATAGTCCCCCACAGACAAGGCCGTATCCTCTCCCCGGCCCCTCCTCACTTGGGCTCGATGACGGGCACCAGGGCCAGGTCCAGCCCCTACCTCCGCCTACTCCAGCACTCCAGACCCATGCTTATGGCTGTCTCTCGTTTGTCACCCACTGGTCAGGTACGCCTGTTGCAGGGATAACCAGGAGCTCACCCAGCCCAGTCCTTCACCCTCTATGCTTCTCCTAGGGTCAACAAGTGCCTAGTCTGCAGAGGCTGGCCCACTCGTCCACTTTAGGAACGGTGCCCCTGTACGATACCGAGTCCGCTGCCCACCTGACACTCACAGGCCGATTGTGGTCCTCCGCAGATTAGCTTGGGTGCTCCTGGGCCCAGTAACTGTGGAAGCGCCTCCCGCTCCAAGATCCACCTGTGACCCTCGACCTGTCCACATCCCAAGAAGGGACTTCTCAGCTACCTCCTCATCCACCCCAGCCAGGCCGCTTCTCCTCTGGGTCGTTCCTTTATTGAGCGCAGTCTCTGCAGCGCCCCTCGCCAAGAACTGCCCGCTCACCTCCTCAGGCCTCCCCAGGTCTCACTCTCCACTTCCACATGCAGGGGCAGGCCTGCCACAAGCAATCTCGTATCCTCTGGTCTTCCTGAGGCTCTTCTTTCAGGGCTGTCCTTTCTCCACTCCAGCACACCATGCGACAGAGCCCCCCCTCCGTATCGCCACTCGGTCCGGCCCTAGGCCAAGCTTCAACAGCTCTCCACCACCCAGTAGAACGGCAGGGGTGTCACCAAATTCTGTCACGGGCCCCTGGTCTGGGCATTGCTTCTCACCCTCTGCCGCAATGCCGCTGCTTCTCTGTGCAGGGCAGATCGCCTTCCCTCCGGCTATCGAAGCAGTGGAGCCGCTCTCTCGCACCACCACTCCAGCTCACAGCCTGTCTCAAGGCCACACCCCAGCGGCTCTCCTCAGTTCCTTAATGCAGCGGAGGGGACTCTATTCATGACTTGCACCCGCCTGGTGATACTGCTCGCTCTCCGCAGTTGCCCCAGTGCAGCAGAGCAGACCCTGCGGTGCAGCTACTCAACGCTCAAGCCACGGCCCTCATTAGGACCTGGAGCAATGAGCAGGCACATCCTACTCGATCACCATCTTGGTCACGCTCCCCGAAACAACACTTTTTAATGCATTAAGTGCTATATACATTTTGATTTAAGTCAAAAGAATTCCAATATTATATTTGTACTACATGCAACTGTGAAATGAAGGAATCTACATAATAAGTAAGAGGAAATAATCTTCTTCCCGTTCAAGATATTAGACCTTCAAGAGCCTGCTTGGGAAGGTGCCCACTTGCTGCAAGTGAAGGCTGAGTAGTACCAGTATGTGAGAACATTTCCTATGCTGAGCCAAACTGCTCTGATTTCTGGGAAGTGAATTTGGTGTTTATGAAGAAGTGCATATTTATGTTCTCGCTGCAATATTGCAAAACAGTGCAGTTTGATCTAGCAATTGTCTAACTCTTGAGAGTGCCAAATGGCATGTGCTTTCATAATGCAATCTTTGAAAATAACTACACAACACTAACTTACACCACACCTCACAAAATTAGAGAAACTATGTGAACAGTCTGCAAATATTAAAATCAACTAAACAAGGTCACTGACAAAGGTAGTTCAGGATCACTCTGTAAGAAATTGGGTTAATGGTTGAGGAGGGTGAACCCCTACTCAAGAAGCAACCACAATCCTTGTCAGGGTGTGGCACAAGCAATCCCCAAATTAGCCTTGCTCAGTCCTTTGGTAGCTTGGCTTAACTTAGAGGCTATGTGTAAAGTGTTTGTGCAGCACTTCGAACAGCAATAACATGAGAACCCATAACAAAAGGAATCCCACACCAGATAAGAAAAACAGAGTAGATATGAATTAATAAAACAAGACCAAAACAACAAAAGATGCAATAAGCAGAAGCGGAGATATGAAACTGTGAAGTTTTTTTTTGTTTTTTTTTGGTGTTCAACTGTTTATTGCATTTGTCATACGGTACACTGCTTTTGCACCTACAACCCGGGGGCCGGTAGCATGTCAGGCTTGGCAACAACAAGGTGTAGAATGGAGTAACACAGCCTCGTTACCGACAGCCCGGAGGCCCGGTGGCATGTGGTATTAATATCCGTAACATATTATGTACCGCGTGCTAAACATATCTGACATGGCAGTACAGAAGAACCTTTTTCCAAGATTTTCATGAATAAACATACTTGAATTTTAGTTATATTTTATCAAAAAGAAATACAAAATTAAAGAGAGGTATACAAATGCAATATGAAATGACGATTCATAAGGTGCCACTCTAGTCACAATCATTAATAGCACAATTATCCAAACATACTCCAATTACGCAGTCAAGATAGGGATAAAGGACCACGATAGGGGAACACATCCACTGTAATCCCTTAGGGCAACACTACCACTCAGCGTCTTCAGTCGCGTGCGTATATAGAGCAATTTCCCAGACCAACGAGGCGCCACACCAAAGGGGAACGGGGATATCCCAGAAAGTATGCGCCTATCAAATGGTCAACACTAGGGCATATCCACACCCCTCAACCAATACCTTCCGGGGCCATCGCAGGTGCAGGGGTATGCTGACTATTCTCAATGGTGCTTGCTATATATGCACGGTATGGGCCCCAGATGTCGACCGGCCTGGACGTGGCAGGGACCATTTCTGAGTATTCGGTACTGTTGATGTTGCAATGTGCCATGCTCCGGAGCCAGGAGCTATGTAGTAGGGGACGTCGGTTGCACCATCTCAGTGCAACTTCTCGTTTGGCTAGCAGAAAACCCAGCGCCGCCTGTCTGCACACTGACTTTGGAAATTCCGCCACATATCCCAGTAGAGCGATCTCTGGGATTGGGGCCAGGGCTAAGTAAAGCATGGAACTGAGTGTGTTGTGTACTCGGGACCAATAGTCCTGCAGCCTAGGGCAGGTCCATGAAAGGTGAGCGAAATCTGCGGATGGGCCACCGCATTTGGGACAGGCGTGAGGTCTTGATGGGTCTATCCTGTGGAGTCGCGCTGGTGTAAAGTACAGCCTACGCAGAAACTTAAAATGTAAAAGTTTGTGTTTGCTATTGATGGATACATTTTTGATCGCTCTACAGCACCACAGCCATTGATCATCCGATATGGAGTATCCCAAGTCTGCCTCCCAAGCAGCACGTACCACCTGATCTCGAGAGGGGAGGAGGTCGCAGCACATACGATACATTTTGGAGACCAGGTGCGCGCTCGACGGGTGTTGAATGATAAAGGTGAGGGGTGTCATCTCCTCGGGGGGAGGGGGAACGAGGAAAAGGAAGCGCGCAGTAAGGAGCGCAGTCTGGTAAGTACAAAAGAGTCCATGAATGTCCTCTCAGTGAAACGGTGATCCTCCGTCAGTGTGAATGCATGACCTTCCGGAAATAAATCCCTGATAGAGGTTATGTGGAACTTGGTCAATGTTTGTCGCACCACAGTTTCTCCAATTATCGGGAGCCAAGTGGCATTTGGTAACGGAAGGGTCTGGGAATACAATTGCGGGAGATCTACCAGGCGGCCCAGTCTCCCCCATGCCCAGCACGTTGCTGAAACCGTTTGGACATCTTTCGGATCTCTCGGAAAGCCCGACGGGAGTGTGGTAGATAGTGAACCCGGCAGCACCAAATCGGCTTCCGGTTTCAGATATGGAATTCTGGCGTCCGGGTGAAACCATGGGTACGCGTATGAGCACTGCGCCACCAGAATATAGAGATAAAAGTCTGGGACGCCCGGCCCACCTCGTTCATATGGGAGCGTTAGCACGCGCCATGCTACTCGTGGGGTCCTGTTGCCCCAGACCAGGGTTATGAGCGAAGAGCGGAACTGCGTGAAGAAAACGTTGGTGAGGGGTATAGGTATATTGTTGAACAGATATAGAAACCTCGGCAATACTATCATTTTGATGATAGCAACACGGCCAGCCATGGACAGCGGGAGTCTATTCCATCTTTCAACCTGTCCCTCAAGGGCCGCTAGCGCAGTACCGTAATTTAATCTGACAATGGATTCTGTGTCCAAATGTATATGGATGCCTAAGTATTTCACGGAGTCTAGGCACCACGGAAGGGGGAAAGAGTTGGGCGATTCGACAGTACTGGGCGTAAGCGGGAATATGACCGATTTGTGCCAGTTAATACGAAGGCCGGAGTATTTGCCAAATCGGGTGATTTCCAGGAGCAAGGGCTCCAGGTTGGTCTGGGGCTGCCTGACATAGAGGATGGTATCATCCGCATATAGCGATACAAGAAGTGGGCCAGTGCGAAACTGGAGGCCGCGGTGTAAGTGCCTGTCCTGGAAATGACGGACCAATGGGTCCATAGCCAGAATATATAACAGTGGGGATAGGGGGCAACCCTGTCTCGTACCGCACGCCAGTCGGAACTGGGCAGGGAGTGTACCATTTAAGAGCAGTCGACCGACGGGCAGAGTATACAATAATTCAACAGTGTTGACTAAGCATTCCGGGATCCCCATGCGGCGCATCACAGACATTAGAAAAGGCCACTCCAAGGAGTCAAACGCCTTTTCGGCATCCAATAGTATCGCCGCCGCCGATGTATCGGGGTCAACCCGGTGTAAGACGGAAAATAGGGTGCGGAGGTTGAGGGACGTGGAGCGGTGTGGGATAAAGCCTGATTGGGCAGGTGAAACTATGGATTCCATCAGGAGCGAGAGGCGAATGGCGAGAACTTTTGCTAAGATCTTATAATCAAGATTCAGTAGGGACAGTGGGCGGTAGGAGTCACAAAGTGTATTGTCTTTACCGGCTTAGGTAATAGCACGATGACTGCCTCTCTAAGAGTGGGGGGCAGACAACCAGTTTCGAGTGCCTCGGCATACATCTCTACCAAATGGGGAACCAGTAGATCTTTATAAGCCTTGTAGAAATCGGCTGAAAACCCGTCTAGCCCAGGGGCCGAAGAACTCTTCATGGAGTCAATGGTCTCCTCTACACTATCCGCTGTTATGGGATCCGCCAAAAAATCTATCATCCATTTATCTAAGTACACCATTGTGATCTCATTCAGATAATCCCCTCTCTCAGCAGCATCGTCAGACAATGTGGAGGTGTATAGTTGGGTGTAGTAGGATAGAAAGGTGTCCATTATCTCAGGCGTGGTGCGTACCATGTCTCCCGTGGGTCCTCTAAGCTCTGTGATGTAGGAAGAGGAGTGAGGGGGACAGAGTAGGTGTGCTAATAGTCTGCCAGGTCTGTCACCCTCCCAATGTTGTCTGGCCGTGTATGATCTGGTCAAGAATCGGAGTTCTCGTTCTGCCTCCTCCCTAAACTCAATCATCAGCTGTAAGCGCCTGCGTTCCCTTTCCTCCGTGTGCTGTTGAAGCTGCTCCGCATCCAGCGCCGCTATGTCGCGCTCTATGCGAGAGAGGGTAGCCCGTACATCACATAGCATTCCAGAATGTTTAGCGATGCATACACCCCTTATGGTTGCCTTAAATCCCTCCCAGAGAACAGCCCAGGTGTCTACCGTGCCCGTGTTTAAGTAAAAATAGTCGACTATGGCCTCCCTGAATTCCTCTGTGAAAACTGGATCCATTAAAGCCTTCCCAGGGAAGCGCCACTGCCTTTCATAACCCCCTTCCCGCGGGATCCTCAACCGAAGAACTATGGGAGAATGATCGGAAAGCGTGCGTGGCAATGTTAGTAGATCCATCACCCACCCAACCACCTCCGTGGGATATTAGCCAATATCCGATTCTGGTCCATGTGTCGTGAAACCCCGAGTAGTGGGAATAAGCCGGTGTAGAAGTGTGCAATAACGCCTCAATGTCCACTAGGGAGAAGTGTGTGCAGATGTCACGCAGGACTGGAAGTGAGTGGGGTCTCGCGTCCGGGGCATTCGCCGTGCTGTCCCTTGGCGGATCGAAAAGTAGATTAAAATCACCGCCCATCAGTATTAGGCCCGGGTCCGAGTTTAACAATTGTATCTGTACATCATTGAAGAAGGCGGGGTATCAGTATTAGGGCCATATATCCCAACGAGTGTGACCTTATGTCCCATTAGGGTTCCCGTAACAATGACATATCTGCCATCCTTATCTATGACAGTGTGGTGCGGTTTAAATGGGAGCAGCTTGTGGATGTAAATTGCCACCCCCCTGGAATATCTGTTGTAGTTAGCAAAGAAGCGATGTGTGCCCCAGCTTCTGGCCATCCTAGTGGCGGTGTCAGTGGTCAAATGAGTCTCCTGCAGGAAGACAATGTCTATTTTATGCCTGGCTATATAGTTCAACACCTGTTTACACTTTCTGTCGTTGTTCAGACCCCTAACTTTCCAGGTCATCATTGACACCTCTGAGGGGCCCGACTGCAATCCTAATGTGGCCATGGGGGTAAAGTAGGGTTAAATGACCTGTAGCATGAGCAGTTTAGTATCGAAACTGTGATCGTATAGACTTTTGGACACCTGCAAACAAAACAAAACCCAGCAACAACCCAATCCCACCCTCCACCCAACCTCTTGCAAAACCCGAAGAGGACCATCCCACCCTGCGCGGAGGAAAGACAGAACATTATGAACAGTAGAAATGCAGTTGCAATAAAGACCTCCATAAAACAAAAAACAAGAAAGTCCCCAAACACAATGGCGATCGCCAGGTGGGGTAACGACGCCTCGACATCCGGGCTATCAAATCACTATTGTGGAGTAATCAATCCAGTGAGACTCTGGCAGCAACGCCTATGGGTCACAATATGAGAGTGTGAGCAGTACGAGGAGAGCAAATGTCAGCCATGTCCAGTGTCAGTGAACAGATTTACGCTTTGTTGGGTGTCTCCCTGTGCCGGTGACGGTGCCCTGGAGTTGGTCGTGCTCTGGGAACCAGTGGCCTTATAGGTGCGACAAAATTCCTGCACTTCCGATGGGGAGTCAAAGATGCGGGCCCTGCCAGCCACCTCCACCATGAGGCGTGCGGTGTAAAGCATACCGTATTTCAGGCCCAGATTTCGCAGGGCAGCCTTAACCCCGGTGTACTTCCGTCTTGCCTCCTGGACCATAACGGTGAAGTCAGGGTAGAATGACAGTGAGTCGCCTTGCCATCATGTTTCACCTTTCTCTCGAGCAGCACACAGGGCCGCATCTCGGTCCCTGAAGTTCATGAGCCTAGCGATGATAAGGCGTGGTGGCAGGCCCGGTTTTGGTCGTGGTCCTAGAGACCTGTGCGCCCTTTCCACCACAAATCCCGGAGTAAATTGGTCCCTTCCGAACAGGTCAATGAGGAGTTTTCCCACAAAGACGTCTATCCGGCCGGATTGAGTCGATTCCGCCACACCCCAAATGCGAATGTTGTTGCGTCGTCCGCGCGCCTCCAAGTCCTCATTTTTTATGGCCACCTCTTTCAGGATCTTCTCAACTCTATCAAGACGTTTCAGCATTTTAGCGCCCGAGTCTTCCATATCAGAGATGCGGGCTTCGGCCACGTCTAGACGGCGATCATGGGCCTGTACTTTAGATCCAATGTCTGCGAGTTTTTGTTCCAGCGCATCAAACCTATTGTCTAGTGCCTTAAACCCAGCCCTCATTTCAGACATCATGGTCGCGACCAGTGTAGTAGCGTTGTCCAGCTGAGTAGGTGGTACTGCTTCCGACGTGGCGCCCATAGTAGTGTCACTGTTAAGCAGGGGGGTCTTATCGAAACTGAGCTTACGCTGGTTAGGATCTCTTTTTCTCATGGCGGCCGAGGGTCAACCTGCTGTGTGCAGCAGCCAATTAGCCAGGCAGGAGGCAAATGGAGAGGCCTAGCGTGGCTGTGCAAAGTAGTAGGGTAAAGTGGTAACCGTCAGTCAAGGCTCACGGTGTTCAGAGTACTTACAATATGTAGGCCGTGCAGGCAGGACAGTATGGGTTGTCAGGACCAGGTCCCGGCAGGCATCAGGGCAAGCAGCGCTCGGGGGATTAGTCTTCCAGCACACCACAACTGACCATGTGACTGGGTCACGACTCTCCGACAACTGCGTAGCTGGCGAGCTTTTCGCGAGGTTGCTGGCGGGTAGAGCGCTCACCGCGCCGTCTGCGGGACCACCAGAGAAGATGGCGGCCCAGGGCGGGCAATCCGCTGAGAGTTCAGTTGTCGCCCCGCTCCGTGCCGCCGATGGGCATAGGGGGACCCTACAGGGGGAGCAAGGCGGGGCCGCCCAGGCTCGCGGCAGTCCCGAACCGAAGGCCACCCACCCCCGTCCAGGCGTCCCCTCCAGACACCCGGGTCCCGCCCACCCTCCGATCCCCGCCCGGGGCAGCCGCCACTCCAGCCCCCGGTCCCGGCCCGCGCACTAGGCCCGAGGCTGCGAGCGGCCCGGAACCACAAAGCCCCAGGCCGGCACCCGAGAAAACGAGCACAGGCACCCGGCTCCCAAAGCGGACCCCGGACAGCAGGCACAGCGCCCCAGCACGGAACTCACCTGCGATCCAGGCGCAGGGAGAGCAATCGCCGGCGGGGTGGCGATCCGCTCCTCCGCCGGTGTGTCCCCTTCCGGATGCCCCCGAGCCCAATTCCGGCGTCAATTGGCAGCAGATTGCCGCAGCTGCAGGATGGATGAGGGGAGCGGTGCTAACGACGTCTCAGGCCCTCAGGATGTCGTGAATAAGCCGCCCGGACGGCGGAGCTTCAAACAAAGGCGGCCATCTTAGTCGCCTCCATGGCCACGCCCCCAAACTTTGAAGGTTTGATTAAAAATAGCACCACAAAGCGCGAAGCACCAACTGTGGATAACTGGTCATGCTAGACTGGGACAGAGCAACAAGTTCTGGATGACTACGATGAAGCTTGGGCACAGGTACAAGGACCCACTTAGGCCCAGTGAACAAGCGTACCTTAAACCTTGGTGAAAGATGATAAGTCATGCATCGAGGATACGTTGTGCAGGTAAGGTGATGCATCGGTTCCAAGAGATCCTACATGCTGATTGAGGATCAGGTCACTTAGGTGGCGATGTCCGGCTTCAAGAATGCATCACACAGCTGAGGCGATGCATCAGATCCAAGGAGTTGTGAGTCTGCGATGCAAAGTAATGCGTTATTGAGGATCCTGTCGACGACAGACTTGCAGTGTGAGGGCTTGTGTCGTTGATGAGTTGTGCAGCAGTGGTTCTTCTGGGGCTGCAGGATGTGATGCAAAGTCCTTGCTTTGGGAAAGTCCATGCAGCAGAGGCAATGTGTTGATTCTGCTCAGGATTGCAAAAGACAGCAGAGGAAATGTGTCAGTTCTGCTGGATCCACAGGTTGGCTGACAGAGCATCTATGGCCATGCTCACATCCAAGGGTCCAGGACTAGGGTGGAACCACTTCGCAGGGTAGGACTCACAGATGGCAGAGTCCAGGTGCCGGTTACAAGGTTGTTCGAGTGTTCTGTCCTCGAGGCTCTAGTCAGGAGACCAGCCACCTAACCCTTGGAGTCACGCTGGGGTCCTGGGTTCAACATATTCAGGTCCAGTACTTCTCACCCAGGCAAGAGGGCAGCAGGTCAGCACAGCAGAGCAGTAATCTTTCAGAGCAGAGGTCCAGCTGATTGACAGTTCGTTCAGCAGCACAGCAGACCTTCTTCCTGGCAGAGTAAACAAGCCCAGTAGTGTACTAAAGAGTTGGTGTCTGAGGTCCAGAATTTATACCAAGTTGTAACTTTGAAGAGGGGTAGAAACTTTTATAGGTTTCCCTTGGAAGTGATCAGGCATCCTGTCTCCCTTGCCCTAGTTCCAGACTAACTACAGGGGGTATGCAGCCCTTTGTGTGGAGGCATGACACGGTCTAATCAATCTAAGTTTGGCTTTGCCCAGCTCTGTCTCCCCATGCAGCGAGTGATTGCCCATCCAGGCACACCTAAGCTCTCTCTTGTGTGTGGATGTCTAGGAGGAATACACAAAGTTCAACTGTCATCTATACACAGTCATGGAAGCAAGAGACAGGCTACAAGCACTAAAAGGCAAAGGCAGGAAAATGGCAACTTTCTAAAGGCGGCATTTTCAGGTTTGTAATTTAAAATCCGACTTTACCATAAGAGAGGATTCTTCATTACAATTCCAAAGAAACCAAAAATAAACTGGCTATCAGTTCTCATTTGGAACTTACAGCTTATTAAATGCTATAAGTTAACTCCAATGTGTTTTTCATTACCAGGATGTGTAAAACTTAAAAGTGCTTATCCAACTTTTTAAATACACAGCACCCTGCTCTGTGGGCTGTCCTGGGCCATCCTTAGGGGTGACTTATATATATTAAAAAGGAAGGTTTGGGCCTGGCAAAAAGTCTCTTATTCAATGTTGAAATGGCAGTTTAAAACTGCACACTCAGGCTGCAATGGCAGACTTAAGACATATTTAAAATGAGATTTAACTCTGGGGCACAATCAGTGCTGCAGGACTACAAGTAGCATTTAAGTTACAGGCCCTCGACATGGGAAGTGGTCTCCCTTTACCAGAGACTTACAAGTAAATTAAACTTGACAATTGGGTGTTAGCCAATTCTACCATGTTTTAAAGAGAGATCACAAGCACTTTAGCACTGGTTAGTAGTGATAAAGCACCACAAGTTCTAAGGCCAGCAAAAACAAGATCAGCAAAAATAAGAGGTGTGACACCAAAGGGTTTGGGGAACACCACCCTAAGGCTGACTGGTCTAACGTCGGAAAACAAAACTTTAAAACCATTTCTTTAAATGTTCCCATCTTTATTAACTAAATCTGAATTACTAACCAAAGACTGGGTATTTCCAAGAAACAGTTGGAGCTCTACAAATCTACTAAATAAAGAACATTGTTCTTCCTTTGGCAATGTGGTGTTCACTGTACATCTGGGTAATGAATATGCAACAGATAACACTTTTATAAATAAGGCTAGCTAATGGATGCTTAATATGCTCCTTCAAATGCAGGCATCCTTGATGATTTAACAAGAATCAGTAGCCATCTGTCTGCAGCTGAAACTGCGCGCCACCTTGAAAGCCCCCTTCATGCGGTGCGCAGGATCATGTGCTTTCCTTGGTTGACTCGTTATCTCAAATCGCAAAGGAGGTAAAATAGTTTTAAAATCGTCTAATTAAACTACAAAGGTAGCAAACATGCAAAAGTACATTTTAAGCCGCTTGAGGCCTCAAAAGGACAAAGGAAAACATTCCACCGTCTCTGAAGCACTGCGGCGGTCCACTACAGAACACCATGGGAAGAAGAAGCAGTGGCTATCACCTGCCTCAAAGAAAGTGACTGCAAACCCCACATCAAATAATGTCTTTCATATCATTATTTCAAACACCAACCTGCACATTATAAAGTAAGAAAGAAATTGATTAATTAAAAGCAGTGCATATTAAGTCAAAGAAGTGCCCTAGCAATGCTATTGGATGGAATTCTAAAGATTCTAGAGATTTAACTTGAAAGTCACCTATGAATTTTAAATTAAAGTGGGATTTTCAATTTATGCATGTTGTTGAAGATAAATCCCAATGCAAAATATGCTATAAATAGAAAGGATATCTGTTTAGGTGGGATATATAAGAAATAATTAAGTGCTGTAAATCCTGTTTTCCATTCAAGGGAGTCACAAAGAATTCGCCCTCTGCAGCTGAACGTAGTCATTGCATAAGCCTACGTCCTCGGCTCATACATCTGAAAGCACCTAGGCTGCAGCTGGGAGCTTTACCACTTCAATATAGAAATGCCAACACTTGAACTGATGGCAAATCACGTAATGTTGGCATTTCAGAATGAGCCACACTTGAAGGCGGTTTAAAACGAGAAGCTGGGCTCAGTAAGCATGCAGCTATAGAACCATTTAAAAAAAGAAAAAAGTCTTCTTAAAATCGGGAATAACTTTTTCCAAAAACGAATGTATTGTGTTATAGACACTTTTCTTTGGGCAGCATGGAAACGAAAGAAAGAACTTAATTTTACGGAAGAGTAATGTGTTCAGCAATAAGTGTATTCTTTTCCCTTTGTTTTAAGGTCATCAGGAAGATAAATAGCATTAATCAATAAAACATAGTTCTGTCCTATTTATTTGATATGGCTTTTAAACAGTACAAGCTGCAGATACGGCCATTTTACATGAATTGATCCTCAACCGTCTTAGGAGATGCAGTTCTTTTATTTCATGCAATTTAAATTAATCTGTTTGGAAAATATTTATTTTATCTAGTTTTAATTATGTGTGTTTTTTAACGGTTCGTTTAAGAACATGGGTAGTATTGTATCATCCTTGCACTATGGTGATATATGCATTTTATTGTGCTATATCATGTTGAGCACGACTACTCACCCGTAAGGGTCTCAAGGCACTGGGGAGCGGAGGGGGGGGGTGATAGGCGCAGGGTTCAGTCCATCAAGGAGGCGGTCTATTGAAGAGCCACGTTTTGAGGTCACTCATGAAGTTGGAGAGTGAGGTCATATGACTCAGGTGGAGCGGGAGAGCGTTCCAGGCTCTGGCTGCAAGGAAGGAAAAAGAGCGGCCTCCTGATCTGGACTTCTTGGTGCGTGAGACCATGGTGCAGGAGAGCTGGGCTGATCGTAGGGTCCTTTGGGGTGCGTGGAATGTGAGTCATCTGTTCAGGTATGCTGGTCCGGTGCTGCGGAGGACCTTATGTGTGTGGGTGAGCCAGTGGAGTGTGTGCAGGTGCTGGGGGATGTGGCAGTGTCGTGGCAGGTTGAGGACTAGTCTGGCGGCGGCGTTCTGGATGTTTTGAAGTTTGCGGGTGAGGTTTTTGTTGATTGCGGCGTAGAGTGCGTTGCTGTAGTCGAGTCTGCTCGTGACGAGGGCGTGTGTGACAATCTTTCTGTGTTTGAGGGGGGTCCATTTGAAGGTCTTGCATAGGAGGTGGAGGGTGTGGAAGCAGGAGATACAACAGAGCTGATCTGGTGGTGCATTTTGAGTTTGGAGTCCAGGATGATTACGAGGTTGCGTGTGTGGTCCGTGGGGGTGGGCGGGCTTCCCAGGGCTGGCGGCCACCAGGTGTCATGATGAGTACTTCCGTTTTGTCCTTGTTGAGTTGTAGACTGCTGCTCTTCATTTATTTGGCGAATGCTTCCATGCAGTCTTGAAAGTTGTGTTGGGCTGTGTTGGGTTCATTGGATAGGGAGAGGATGAGTTGGGTGTCGTCTGCATATCAAACAATGTTGAGTCTGTGGGTCCTGATGATGGAGGCGAGCAGAGCCATGTAGATTTAGAACAACGTGGGGCTGAGGGAGGATCCTTGGGGGACTCCTCAGGTGGTCGTTGTGGGGTCCGAGAGGAAGGGAGGGAGTCTGGCGGGCTGCGTTCTGCCAGAGAGGAATGAGCGGGTCCAGTCGTGGGCCTTGTCCCGTATCCCTGCGTCATGTAGTCTGCGTGTTAGGATGTAGTAAGAGACCAAGGGCTAAATGTAGGTGTCCAAATACCGGTCGGAAACGACCGAAAATACCAATTTTCGTCCGTTTCCGACCGGTATTTGGACATTGGTATGTAGGGGTAGCAAAAACATACAGATTCAGTAAATTTACCGAATCGGTAATTTTACAGATTCGGTAAAATTACCGATCGGTAAAATTACAGAATCTGTAATTTCTTATGTAGGTAGCACTTTAAACAGTAATACAGGGCCTTTAAAATTAGTTATTTACCATCTAATAACATTGGGTGGTAAATAACGAATTCCTGTGTACATGCACATCTGTGCATGTACACCTGTGCCATGTGACACACACACATGCCCTTAGGGTGCATTATTCGTTCTGTGATACAAGCTAAAGCATAAACATTTTCCTCGTTCTATATTATACAGACAGCAAATACGATGCAACTTAATTTACCCTATTTTTTTTAAACCAATACAAAGTTTCTGCAATACTAACCAGAGCATTTGACTGTTAAATCTTCCAGCAAGTCTGTAATAAACTCGCTGTCCTGTCCATTTGTTCACAGATCAATATTTATTTCGTGCTGCATTTCATCTACAGATATCGTCCCCAGACCACTTATCTAATCTTAACACATGACCCTTATAAACCGTTCGGTGCACCACCTAACATAAACTTAACAAAGTGAAGTTATTTCAGATGTTACAGAAATGTGGGGCATATTATCAAGGACGGCGATAAAATTATCGCAGTTTTAGCGGCAGGAAATTGCAGCTAAAGCCACGATTATGAGCTTGATAATATGCCCTTGTGAATTCCATAGCAGCTCAGGTTAACACCAGAACCTGGGCTGCTATGGGAATTCACAAGAGCATATTATCAAGCCCATTATCGCCGCTTTAGCGGCAGTTTCCTGCCGCTAAAACGGCGATAATTTTATCGCCGTTCTTGATAATATGCACCTTAGAGGTTTTTTTGGGATGCCTTAGTCATATTTAGGCAAACAGAAGTAAGCCAAACAAATGATCCACTATGACAGAGGTACAAAAGTCAGCGTTTAATTTTAATTGTCAGTAAATAAAACATTTACTTAGCAGAGAGGCCAACTGAATGCACCTCATTAATTCGATTTTTTTTATTTCAAGATCGCTTCACTTCCTATTTTTCACTTTGTTTTATTACTTCTAAAACCGTTTTACTTCAAATATATATTTCTTCAAAATTCTTTGTACCATTTTCCCTTTTCCTCTCTGTTTGCTCTTCTCTTTGTGTTTTCTCTCTTTATTATTTCCTTTTTGCCCTTTCTTCCTTCTTTTTTCCTTCATGTTTGCTCCCTTTCTAATAATATTTTCTTCCCTTGTTCCACTGTAACTCCCCTCTTTTTGCTTTTCCTTGTTGAGGGGTCCGTAAACTCTTTTATCGTTGCGTAAACTCTTTTATCGTCTTCCTTTCCTTGCCTACATGATCCCTTTTCTTTTCACTTTAGAAATGTACCATTTATAAGTGACAATTTTGAATTGTTGACCTGATACTGGGGTTATGGTCCGATACATTCAGATTGGAAAAAATAGCAAGGGAGGGAATGTGATGTCCTTCTTTAACTTTTGTGCTGACTGGGATTGAAAATGTACAGTTGTGTCAAAATGTTTTTGGGAATATTGCAAGATTTGACTATATATCATGGTATCAGTGTGAACAGTTTGCAGTAACCCAAAGGTCATATGGTGTATACAACCTTTCCCTCAAAACGTTTTCATTGTCTTCAAACCCTGCATGGGAATACTTGGAGTACTCTTGACTAAAACATGAATATCAAGATTAGCATACAGGTGACATGCAGCACTACCTGAAGGTATTATCTGGTAACGGTACTGGTCACGAGAAGGACAGCCTATACACCTATGAGGTCTGAAACCTCAAGGGCGATTTGAACTTGGCTCCTTCACCCTTCAACTGTTAGATAATGGAAAGTGTGTTTGATTCTAAACCAACAGGGACCTCAGCTTCAAGATGTACACAGCTTCCAACTCTATACAAATCAACTCTACTTTCCCCACAAAGTCAGTGTCTACCCACAGAAGCTGATTGCTGAAGAGCCATTGACGATTTATACAGATCCCATCTCAATGAAAGTGAAACCCTACTCATTGGCATCCTAGACCACTGTCTCACACCTTTAAAGAGTTTCCTTAATGCAGCCGCAAGGGAATGACAATGTTTAACTCGACCATTTTCACGCTTTGTGAACGGCCCCTCCATGCCCATCCGGCACCTCTTTTAAGATCCACTTCTTTATCTTGAAGTCAGTGAATTCCAACACTTTCAGGGAGTGGGGGAACCATTAATCACCCAATGCTATTGCACTGTTTTATTTTAACTTTTCCCGATTAGAGGAGGGAAAAGCACCAAACCATTGAACTTGTCTGAGGCAGCTCCTTGTGAGTTTCAGCATGTTTAGTTTCTCTCTCACCATGCCCTATATGGGGAACAGAAGAGCAAGGGACAGCCTGCTTCTCTGCTTACAGGGCAAGCAGAGAGAGAAAGGCAGCTCCACCGCTGGGCTTCACACTTAGGAAATGGTCTGTGATTTACTCCAGCTAAAGTCTAGATTAACTCACCTTCCAGGATTGGAAATGGAATGGATCACCAGTGGGTTTGTTTAGGGTGTAGGAAAAGGGCTTTCACCACAGGAAAGAGGAGAAAAGGGCATTTGCACAAGTGGATTATTTTCCCTGTGCAGAGTTCTCTTATATGGACAACTCCGCACAGGAGGAATGTGATCACAGAAAGTCACATGACATCCCCGGAAGTGCGACTGGAAGGCTGCCTGGCCCAGCTGTCTAGATGTACTTCTGGGAATGTTTACTAATAGAAATAAAAATGAAAAGTACGTTTGGCTATAGGCATATATGTCCATCAATACTTTTTTGGGGGTGGAAAAGGTACAATTATTACGTTTTATTATTGATTATTAGCATCTGCATTTCAAGTGCAGCAATATCGCCATCTTCTCAAATTCACTCCAGAAATATTTGAACAATTATCTTGTCTTTTTACCACCTATTATCAGATTTTAATATTGTTTTGGTTTCCCTTCTTACATCAGTACCACATCCTACTGAAGGTTTATGCAACACTCACCCAAAAGCGGGTTTTCCAATGCAAAACTTTCAAATAATCTTCTAGGCAAAGGATTCCCACTTCCTTTATCGATTGCAGATTCAATCATTATTGATCTCCTGAAAATCTGTCTCGGATTCAGCCCTCGTGGATTAATACTCGACATCCCTGTCTAACCACTCCTTGTTCTCTTCTCTTTTCGATCTTCCCTCTCTGATCAATTCCTGGTTTTGTTCTATCCCTGCGCCCGGTGGTTATATATCATTCTTCTTGTAGAGCTGCCTGAAGCCAGACAGCCGAAAATGTAGGGTTGTGCCTTGCTTATAATAATTATCTTCAAGAGAGTCAATTTCCAATTACAAAATACATTTAAATTTAAAATATTTTCAAGTTTTGCAGCAAATACAAATACTGATTTTGGGAAAGATTGCCCTAAAAAGATACTTCAACATCTCTTAATTTGTAAAAGAAAGAGTGCCATTTCCCACAACTCTGCTCAGAAGCCAACTGCCACTGCAATTAAATGTTGGCGTGCCAAAGACCAAAGTTGGTAGACTTAAACCACCTCATGCCTCTTTCATCCACTACCAGACATTCCCTGACTCTTTATCTTGCACTTGCTGATCCCTGCTTTATCCCTTTGTGACGGTTTTAACGTCTTTCTCTTCCTCCATTTTCTGATTTGTATGTGTTTTCCATATCTTGGTAAATATCTTATGCGGATCAATAAGTGCCAGTCCCCAAGAATAAGTGCTGGTGTCCCTGCCGGCAACCACTGTCTTAAATTAAGCACTAACTTTACACCCCATTACAAGTGGCCTGTTAATTCCCAAGGTAACTTTGGCTCTTAGGAGTTACCGATATTGGGTGTACCAGTAACTCTATAAGACCGGCGCTACCAATGGATTACAGGAAGGATCCTGAAAGTCCCTTTAGTATTGAGAAATTAATGAGTGAATTGGTAATTCTGAGTCTGATTCTTCCAGTAATTACTCATTTTTCCCCAGATTCCACAGACAGATTCAGCTACTTCTTTTGTTCCTGTGGATTTCCTAATGCTAATGGGACAGGTAAATTCTATTACCAATCCCACTGGTTTAGGAGGTCACTCGTAATGTTGGCCTTTGTACCTTATAGGCATAGTCCCTTTTATAAATGTGCATTGTTGTGACAAATGAAGAAGTTGTGTCAGGATGGATTACAAATCCAACTGTGGGGGTAAATGAAGTAGGTCAGTCATCTGGCCCTACTCCTACATTTCTTTAGGCATTGCAAGAAGCACTTGATGAGGTATGCTTTTTAGGTCTCGCCTACGACGAACGCGCTGAAAGCGCGTTCTCGCAAGCGAGAACTATAGCCGTCGTCTCAGCAGTTTGAGACCGGCGAAGTGAGACAAGACCTGGCCGCGCGCAGCGTTTCTCCATAGGATAACGTTGTGCGCGCGGCCAGGTCTTGTCTCCAAGGCATGCGAATGCAGACCGGATCGCGTCGCGCGCCTCTCTGGAATGCAGGGGGAGTCTGCAGAGAGGCGCGCGGCGCTGATAAACAGGCAAGAGGCGCGTGTGGAATCCGAGTCTGCCAGGCTGCACGCGCTTTCCTGCCCGGCATTTACTTTCGCTGTTCTTGTTGCATTTAGTTTTTGTGAGGATTCGCCTTCACTGCTAGTATTTGATGAGCTTTCTTTTCTGAGTCTTGAAGTCTAAAAGCACGACATGTCACACTGGGTCTTTCCCATTAAAAAAAGGATTAGTTCATTTCTTGAGCTACGTTTCCACGACTCTCTACAGTGACCTTGTGGAACAAGTGATGCTCTTAAAATACATGAACTCACCTGGTCTGGTGTTAGCAGGTTATGACCCGCGTGAAGCACCGAGCGGGCCATTTCTGCCCTCTTTAGGTAGCCGGTTTAATTTGGGCTTACAGTACCGAGATGAAAGCGATATCGCCAGACTGACCGACGAGCCTAAAAACAGACACATCCCACTGTTCACTTTGGCTGCTGTTCGCGATATGTTTTGGGGTCATTGTGCCCAAAGCAAAGGCCTGCGTGAATTGGGGACGCAGCGGGGGAGGCGCTAAGCTGGGGTAATAAGGCTGCAGTCTGGGGGGGTGCAGCACGTTAGTTTTGTTTTCGCTTTACAAGACTTGTATTTATGGCTTTATGGGGGACGGTAGTAAAAAAACCTTCCAGCCGAAGGAGACAGGCCGTCCAGAGATCAGTAAAGAAGCCTTAAAAAAGCTTGTGTGAACTATTTCAAATAATAGCAATAACGCCTTGCATGGCATTTGCCAGGGAGTTTAACAATTTCACCTTTGTGTGTTGCGGCGTCAGTAAAATTCATTTTTGTATGAGTTAAGGAATACTCTGGCTTTGTTAACTTCTTGTTTGAGTAGCATCAGTATCTAGCTCATTTGTTTCTTTTAATTGACTAATATTTGATGTATCGACCCAGGATCGATGAAATTGAAGAGTAAACAAATCTGAAACATGTATTGGCTCGCACGGCGGCCACATGGCTCAACGTCTCTGAGGTAGCACTTTTCAAGCCCTAGGCCTTCCTTTTAAGAGTAATGGTTTTAAGGTGTGCTAATCCCGTTGGCTCAGTAATTCATACATGGCAACGTTTTACAAGGGCAAAATAGGAGATTTAAAAAAATCACCCCAAAAAAAAACCGGGAGAATGTATTTCTCCCATTCAAACATTTTCAATGCAATAGGTCTCGCATTTACGCGAGTTTAAGCTATTGGCATTGTAAATGACAATACCTTTCATTTATGTTTTTAAATGAAAATAAAAGCCATTATCATATGTTAATAGCTCAAACTGGCATTAATGCGAGACCTATTGCATTGCAAATGCTTGTTGTTTAACGTCTTCATTCTGATATATGAAACACTCACTTTTGCAACACTTTTCTGTTTTTCAGAGTTACTCGCCATCTACAAGGTATCACCGGCAAAGAGCAAAGACTGCCTTCTTGTCCTGATTGAACTATTCTATAGTTTAAATGCTGTTTGTCCAAGTGTGGACCTTTGAGAAGAATGAGAGGAATAAAATTGGGTATTTTCAATGGCATGCTCCCACACACTTTCTAGTTCCTCATTGGGTACTGCATCGCTTTGCAGGTCCATGGTCGAGGTGACTAATTCAGCCAGCCAGTTGCATGATGCCCATCTTCAGCTTGACACAAAGAGGAAGGCAGCTCCACAGCCCTACGCTTTTTCTGTGTCCTGCCCAGCAACATATCTGCACGTATGAGCAGATGCATGTTGCAGACCTACCAGAGGCATGAAAAAAACAAAGAGGCTTGCAGAAGGAGGGGGAACAGCTGGTGTCATCTCCAAATTCATCCATGCACAACCGAGGTGCCTTGTTGCAGCAATGTAGGGAGCCTTAGAAGTCCTGGAAGTTCAAATCGTTACTCCCAGTTGTTTCCAGAGCTGATGGTGAGAGCAACTCAGTATTCCAGAAGTAACATGGAATGCAGTCAGTTAGCTACCATAATTGCCACTCCTAATACCAGATCATTCAGTAAAACACCAGAACTCCTTTTCTTTCTTGCTTGATGAATTTGTATCTTAACAATCCATCCTGAGTGACATACTGGTAATGACACTCCCTTTTAAGCACTGACATCCATTTTCGGTGTTACCTTATTATATTCCCTTACAGAGCCTGACTTGCTAATGGGCCTTGAAATGGGCCCTGGCTTCCGCTTTTCTGAAAAGACGGGCCCACTTTCATGTGCTAGCTTGTGGTAAGCCTTTAATCAGATTTAGTTGCATGTATGTCTAGAGACAGCCTCGATCCTCTATACCTAGCAGCCTATGACAATATTTTCAAGTCCAGTTGATTGTAACTGTTAGGTGTAGATGGATGTTAGACCTGGCATCATTGGCGTGGATTTCCCCTGTATTTTTCTGCCTTTGCCTGTTATTTTTGCTGTGTGTTGCCTGTTCAGTGCCAAAGTGCAAGGGCTCCCCTTGTAAATCATTGTTACGGATTGGTGTTTCCATGATTGGCATATTTGATTTACTAGTCAGTCCCTAGTACTGTGCACAGTTTGTGCCCAGGGCCTGTAAATCAAATGCAGCTAATAGGCTTGCAGCACTGATTGTGCCACCCACACATGCAGCCTGTAAATGTACCTCTGGCCTGCCACTTCAGAGCCTGTGTGCAGTCTGGTACTGCCATGTCGACTTGGCGAGTGCACCCACTTTCCAGTCCCTAACCTTACCTTTTCTTACATGTTAGTCACCCATAAGGGATGCCCAAGGTAACCCTGTGGGCACGGTGCAGTGTATGTAAAAGGTAGGAAATGCCCTGGTGTGTGTGGCGTGTCCTGATAGTGAAATACTGCCAATTTCGTTTTTCACTATTGCAAGGCTACACGTTCCCATAGGATAGAATGAGGAGTTTGCTTATAACATCATATAAACATAGCTACCCCTGGGAACAAAGTAGGAAAATAAAGTTTAGTAAGCCTGAACTCAGAATGTTAAAAGGCATCTCTAAGTGAGGGTGATTTTTACATTCTGTTTTTGAAAATATCACTTTTAGAAAGTAGGAATTGTCTTGCTTAGCCATCCAGTGTGCCTCTGCTAGGATGAGTATTGACGGTCTGGCTTTGGAGTGACAGGGGCCGGGGATGTGCAGTGGCTCCAGAGAGCCTGGATGAGTCAGGGCTGGGCTGAATAGACCTGAGCTGCTTTTATAGGGGGGAGAGGAGATTTCTTTTCACCTGAATGGGCCTGGTCTGCCTTCCACAATGCTGCCTCACCTCCTGCCAGGAAGCTGCCCCAGAGAGGACAGAAGTGGTTTTGACTGAGAACAGGGCTTCTCTGCCACCAAAGAACACATGATTTTACTGTATAAAAAGAGGGGCCCAGGCCCCAGACTTTTAGATCACTTCTGGGAAATAAATAGGAACCTTTGCCTAAGAGAAGAGCTGAAGAAACTGGGGTGGAATACTGCCCCTGTGTTGTATGCTTTCTCTGAGGTTGGCCTGCAGTGGCTAATTTCTGCCAAGGAAAGGGAAAAGGACTTTTCTGTTTGCTGTGTCCCCTGCTTGAGGAAGATCTCCAAGGGCTTGAAACTGAGCTTGCCTAATGTTCTAAAGTCTCAGGGACACAAAGACTTCACCACCAGCTCCCTTGAACTTCCTTGCTGGGAGTTCTAACCTGCTAAGTAGTGCTGGCTGTTGTTTTCGACCTCTCGGGGCTGTTTGCCACTGGGAGCGGGAAAAGTAACGCAACTTCAAGAAGCACAATGTATCTGCACCTGTTTACGAAGCTTCATCGAAGAAATCGTTGCAGCGCCTGCCCACGGCTTGAGAAATCACTGCACACTGCATCGAGTGCACCGATCTCCGAAGTTTGAGATCACTGCATCGATTCCGACGCAAGCCCTGCTGTGCGGCTGCAAGAGCCCACACATCGACCCAGATCATCGCATCGTGGCGCCAAGTCTGTCACATCATTGGGGGACGCAGTAAGAAACCGACGCATCACCTCCCCACGGAGTAAAAGACCGACGCATCACCTCCCCCAGACCAAGGAACCAATGCATCACCTTCCCTGCGGCCCTTTTTGTTGGTGTGCATGACGCATCCAAGGTACTTTGTGTGAAAAGAGTCAAATCTGCAATTTGCTTTGAACTGAACAATTTCTAGCATTTAAAAGTAAAATTTTATTACTTTATTGTGGATTTTTGTCATTTTGGTTTTATTTGGCTTAGATAAAGAGTACTTTTTTTTCTAAACTGGTGTGGTGTCCATTTGTAGTATTTTACTATATTACTGTATGTGTTCACAAATGCTTTACACAGTGCCTCTGAGATTAACCTGTCTGCTCGTGCCAAGCTACCAAGTGGGTGAGAAGGGGTTATTTTAGAAGTGTATCCACCTTACCCTTACTAGGAAGAAGGGCCCTTACTTGGACAAAGGTACCTATCTCTGCCAACTAGAGACCCCAATTTTTAACAGTGGAACTAATTGTTTATAATTTGTCCCTGGTCAGTTCTGTTAACTGAATTTTGCAAATGCTTTTTGGAATCTTGAGGCCTCATCTTTCCTGGATTTACACTACAGAAAGCAAACGCAATGTTTAAAACCGGCTGACCAAGGGGCCAGTAGAAAACGTCTGAGTGTTGTAATCACTAAGGGCGGGCTGTTGTTCTGTCAGGGCTAAATTACTCTGTTGCCCTGGCGAAATGTATAAATGCCTGCCAAGCTGGCAGTCATTTGTAAAGCATTGGCAGGAACCAACATCCCGGCAGTTCCTGTCAATTCATGTTGCTGTCGGTGTAGGGTTTTGCCAGCATAATGGAGCCCTGAACAAACAGTTTTCTTTTTTTTTTTCAAAAAGAAAAGTCTGATTTTGAAAATAAAAAAAACACAGTGCTCCCCTTCACCATGGAAGTCCAGGAGCATTTAGCCATTTTCACTTCCCCTTACCAGCACGGCTTCTCAGGTGATTAAAGGCAGTGAACTGACCTTTAGCTATACCATTACAATCTAAATGGGAGGAATTACAGGTCTGCCTCCGATATCGCTTACTCCGTTGGAGCATTGAAGGGGTTTAATCATGCAGGAGTCTCCACTGAGATTAAACGTATGGTTTGCCCACATTTACATTTGGCAGATGGACCATTATCTTGCTGGTATGTATTCTCTGTTGCTGTTGCAAAGTATACAAACTTACAAGATATAAATCAGGCCCTAGCACTATTCTGCCTTCTATATTATTGTCGTAATCCTCTACTTCCAGCATAGACAGAGATAAAGAGAAAGAGAAGGTGGTCGGGGGGAGATGAAACAAGAGTGTGTGAGATAAAAGGAGATTTGGTATTGTAAATCCCTCTATCTGTAAATCTGCAATGTTTTAGATGGGCACTATAATGCCTCTTTCAATTTGTGAATTTGTGAAAAGGCAAGTCGAAAAAAGCAATAAACTTCTTGACGGAACTAGAATTCATATACTTGCTCTTCCTCCTAACGTGATTGATTCAATTGGTTGAGTAGGATGTAGTGTTGTACACTTCTCCTTTCCTCCGCCATTTTTGCTGCCCTCTGTAGTTTGTGCTTAGATGTAACCAACACCAGCTTCAGTGTCACAGGGCTGTTGGGAACATTGTCGACATCATTAAGTTAGCATGAGCCCTGCAGCCATTTTTTGCGCACATTACTCCATGACTTTATTTTTGCAACTGACTTTTTTCATGCCTTTCACATCAAAACTGTCTGCTGTGTTCGTTCTCTGCCTGTTCCTGGAGTTTAGTTTGAACATTGTGTGCAAGGTCAACAAACAATGCCTGTTCTGGTCAAGCCCTAGCACCTTGACAAAACATACCAATGCAGCTGTTGTTGGAAACTCGTACTTCAATATTATGGGGATACATGCATGGGAGGTACGCACTTGGAGAGGGTCCTTACCAGGGAAAGGAGTGAGACAGCACCCATAATGTAGATCTACAATCTATGGGCTAAGGTATGGGCCCTGCTGACAAAGCCCAGAGACCTTCTATTACATAATAATACTACTTCTTAGCAAGGGGAGGAAGTTTAGGCACTATAGTCCTTTTCTCCAATGTCTTTTTATAATGACATTTCCCTTCATGATATATGGACTAGCTGATATGCTGACTGTATTTGTACTATGCATTTTCCTTCTTGTTGTGGCATGGATACTGCATGTTAGGGCACTTTAGTTAACATAAATATTTGAAACTATTCCATGTCTCTGTCATTGTGGACAAGTACAAGAGAGTGAGCGGCAGGGTGTTTCTTGTTACCTCAATTCCTGAGAGATCTGGGCGCGTTGTGTTCTGGGGTGCCTAATCATTTGTTTCTCTGTGAGTGAGTAGGAGTGTAAGTAAGTGAGGCACTATAGTTAGCCAGTCCTGGGCTCATGGGTACTAAGGTGGTAGGAAGACTCAGTCCCTATACACCAAGGTCCCATAATCCTGCGCATAGTTCTGTGTTTGTGCAGAATCCCTGCAACATGGAGCCACCAACGTTTGGTCTGGTATTTATTCACGAGACCCCTGAGTAGCACTTGTGCTTGTCCACAATCCCCTCACATCATTTTCTGGAGATATCTGTGGTGTGAGGGATTAGCTTCCAATATTTGTTTTTTATAGGTTCTTCATGTTCGGAATTTAAAAGGTTTTGTTTCACTTCCTGACCCGGTTTTGCGCTACCGTTCTTTTGGTTCATCCATGTTTATTATGGCAGTTGCCTTTGCGGCATCTAACCGTGCAGCAGCTACAGTATACTTGACTCAACGTGGAGTACCTCATGCGAGGGCTGATATTATCTTTGTTGTCGAGGTGGAGGGAAACAACCTTTACAACTGAACTTTTACAACGCACTACCATTACAACGAAACTTGTACAACGCAACATCCATTACATCGCATGCCATTACAACGCAACCATTACAACGCATGACACTATAATGCATACCACTACAATGCATGTCATTACATTACAATGCATACCATTACAACACATAACATTACAACGCCTAGTACCCTTACACTATCCAACACTTACCCTACTGTTGCTCCCCCTGGAGTTAGAATAGTAATTTTTACCCCTACACTATCCAACACTTACCCTACTGTTGCACCCCCTGGAGTTAGAATAGTAATTTTTACCCCCACACTATCCAACACTTACTCTACTGTTGCACCCCACTGGAGTTAGAATAGTATTTTTTACCCCTACACTATCCAATACTTACCATATATGCATTGTAAAGTTATGCGTTGTAATGGTATGCGTTGTAAAGGTAGTATGCGTTGTAATGGAATGGGTTGTAAAGGTAGTTTTAAAAAATGTGTTGTAATGGCATGCGTTGTAAAGGAATGTGTTGTAATGGATGTTGCGTTGTAAAAAATGCGTTGTAAAGGTATGCGTCTTAAAAGTATGCGTTGTAACGTCATACATCCCAAGGTGGATGCAGCTTACCACTTCAAAGTTTTCTATTCTTGGATTCAATTTCCCGCAGTGGATGGGAATGATAATTTCTTTCATGAATATACATTCGCAGAGCTACGTCAGTAACATACATCATTAAGTCATATTCACAGAAGTGTCATACAATTTATGTCACAAAATATTCAATTAGCTCTGGCTGGAGCTGCTCCTCAGCCACCCGGACATGGTGGTGGTCTCGTCATTAGTCCCATTATGATTAATTTGGTGATGGGTAAACAGCCACAGAATAGAGATGACTTTCCATATTGACATGCAGAAATATTTGAGCTACTCAAGGCTGTTTTTCCCCATACTACACCTGTTGAGAACCACAGGATCCTGACAATAAGTTTACCGAGGGGTGTTGTTCCCTTTTTGGCTGATTGCACCACCTGGGGGACACTGTTGACCGCGCTGTACACACTGTGCTACCAAGCATTCTGAAGAAGGTACAGGATGAACAAGGGGCTGACCAGTCCTGGAATTGGGATGAGATTAGTGGGCATGTTCCCTATTGTCTCCGATATTATTCTGTCCAATGTCAAAGGTGAGGCAGTTAGCTTGAAAGTGCTTCAAAGCCTCTTGGCTGTGGCGGACATTGACAGGCATCGACAGTTGCCAATTATTATTGCGGATGTGTATACATCATTGGGTGCAATAGTTTGGGATTAAGACCTTTTACTCAGGTACAGAACAAGCCCTCTCCTGAAAAGGAGGGGCATACAGTCTTTCCTAAACGATCTTGGCACAAAGACCAGGGGCAGTGACAACAGAAGCCTAATTATCGTGCTGGTTCGCCACCACCTGACGCTTCTGAACGTAAATATGATTTGCGTGATTGCTCTAAAATGAAGACATCTGAGAAGTTTCAGGTCCCTGATCCTTGTTCTCCTCGTTCCTTTCAGGAATTATCAGATCAACAGTTCGGTGGAGGAGAGCGTCAGGATCGCAGACAAGGTGAGTCCACGCAATCACGACGTGACCCGCAGCACCAGTTTCGCGTAAAAGCCAAACGGATGGACCAGCTCAATATCGTGCCCCATTTCGGAAGAAAAAAGTTTCCGCTTTGACTGCAAAGTATGTCTCAGATGATGAGAACCCTGCTCCTCTACAGAAGTTGGCCGGAAAACCCTCCTCGCCAGTGCAGCGGAGGTTACCATAGTGTGGCAGACACTCCACAAGCATTTGGAGGCAAAACCTACTGGCACTTTTATTACAGTAGAAACAGCTGATACTTGATTTGCTCCTCCTGATAGACTTTACGAAATAACCCTCCAAATTGAAGGTGATATTAAACGCCTAGTTAAGGAAGTGATTTGGGAAAACCTCACTTCTTCTTATGACATTTTATTGGCAGAGTTTGATTCGCCTCCCCCATTTGGATTAGCTTCCTCTAGAGGGGAAGATGTTATTCTACCCAGTTTTTCACAATATGTTCCTGATGACGATAAAATGGCTTATGCCTCCAAGTGGACTTTAGCCTTAGCCCCGGCATTATATCACAACCAGGCAGGTTGGGAGAAGGATTCTCCAGACCATGTGATTCCATTGCGCTCTCCACCTCAGCCCCAACCACAGTATCCTATCAAATGATTCGCTTAGGCGTTCGTAAGGGACTACCAGGGTGGGACTGAACCTCATGTTTCATCATTAAATAATCCTTTTTTCCGATATCAAAACCGGATGGTTCAAATCGCATAGTTTTAGATTACAGACATTTAAGCAGCCATGTTGGAAATTTTGTGGTTCAGAACAGGCATAGCTCTGCGTTAGTGAATAACATTGTTAAGAAAAAGTACAAAACCACTTTGGATATTTCCAACGGCATCTACAGCCCCTCTTTGGCTCCAGAGGGCTATGATTTGACAGCATTCAGTGTGATGGGCAAACCCTCAGCACAGATATGCACGATTGCCTATGGGATATAGGAATAGCCCTGGTGTGTTTGCGGCATACTTTGTGTCCCTTTTGCATAAGATTGACCTTGATGCCTTCTCATACGCTGATGACAAATACTTGACGGATGATGGATTATACCCACATCTCTTGCGTATAGACCACATTATCTCTCATTTTGCACACTTGGGTTTCAAATTCAATTTTGCTAAGTCTCACATCACCTACTTGGCGGTTAATTTTCTTGGTTATGAACTAAATAATGAAGGCTTGGGGTTGGTCCCCCACTTTCTGGAGAAATGTGGTCAATTGCAACCTTCGCCTACACTTAAAAAATTACAATCTTTGCTGGGTTTTTTTAATTTCGGGAGGACATACATTCCTGATTATGCCCAGCGTATTAAAGCTCTTTACACTTTCATACATCATACTTTTACAGTTTCCTATTGACTTCCGGAATATACAGTGATTCTTCAGTCTCTGTAGTCTGACCTGCTTGCGACCAACTTCTTGTTAACACAAGACAATTCTACAAATTTGGTCATAGGAATTGTACCAGGTGTATTGGGCTTTACATACTTGACGTTCAATGAAGGGAACACAGTCCCCATTGTTTTTAAATCTCATTTGTATACTTCTTCTGAGATGCGTTTCTCATCAACAGAAACATTTTTGACAGTTGTCCAGATGGCGATTCTTAAGTAACGCTCTCTGGCTCAGGGTAAACGCATTTTCATGGTCTTGCTGGTACCTGCTTTAGAAGCAATTACCAATACTAGTGTCCCGAATTCAAAAGCCTTGCACCCACATTGGATACCATGGACTAGTTCTTGGCATCGGCTGATGTCAATTTCATATTTGACCCTTCTTTGCAAACACAGGAGTTTTTACAGTATGAACATGTTCATCCTCCTCCTTTATCGTTACTCCCCCTTGATCAATACAAATGTATTATTTACACTGATGGATCTGCGCAGCCTGCCATTGGTTCTAAACATGCTTATTCTGCTGCCTGCGCAATTGTGGCGGGGAAGATTGTTGATGGGGATTTTAAATCCCCCTTGGTGCACACAAAATCTCTTGGTGACTGCACTGCTCAATTGGCGAAGCTACGTGCTTTAGTTTTGGCTCTTAAATTTACTGATCCAGAGGTTCCAACACTTGTTGTGTGCGATTCCTTTTACTGTGTACAATCTTACAATGACAATTTGTATCTTCATGATTCTAAAGGTAGAGCAATTAAGCATAAAATGCTTTGGTCTAACTGGCTGCTCTTAAGGAACGTTTGCTACTCACACATGTTATTCATACTTTAGGCCATCGATGTGTGGGAGCACACGCTGTTGGTAATTCTATGGCTGATGAGGCAGCCAAATCTGCAGCAGTCACTAGGTATATGACTAAAATTGATAATGATATTTTGGCAGCTATTGCAGCTACAAAGCAGGGAACGGAGTAAGCCCAAGGTTTCCCTTCCCATTACACATAACACTTGTCGTCTGATCACCTTCCATAGGCAAGTGCAGGGCACTGAAGCTTTACATTGCGCATGTCTGATACCGTCTCAAATCTTATTTTAAAATGACACGGTACAACCGACTACTTGTTTTGGTTTAGGCAGGGCCAAAAATTTAAATATTCCCTCCATTCCATTATTGGCTCCATATGATACATGGCAAAACATACTAACTACACAATTGAAGGCTTAGCTTTCTTATTTCAAAATGGCTTAACTCTTTCAATATTGACCCCTTGGGTTGGTTAGTGTGGCCGATAACTTCGAATGCATGTCAATTACGTTTTCTGAATACTACAGAAGCTTTTACACAAAGTAGACCAGATCCATGCTTTCCACATTCGCATAGAGTTACCACATATTCAGTGGGTAAATAATGTAAGCAATGGTCGGAGCATTCTACACTGTAAAACAACACCTTTCTCCTTTGCCGGGTGACATCGATTTGGCTGATTTTCTTCTTTGTCCAAAGTCCTCTTGAGCACAATGCTTTATTTATTCAGCTTATAATACATTTTGGAAACTTTCACAGATGGAGGCTGGGGTGCGTCTCCGCCAAATTGACCAAGCAAATTTAGAAAAAGTATGTTCAGTTATAGATAACAGAATTAATACACTGTCTTCCCCTATACATACTTTAGACAATATTGTTTCATCTGTCATTGACATTGTTCAACATTAGGTGTCTGTTTTGTATCATGGTCAAAATCAGTTACGTTCTTTAATGTGGTTTGCTTGGACTTTGCAAACACTCAAAAATGGAAAAGTGCCATAGGATTATTTTAATGCTTCTGCCATTTAATTTGACACATACACATTGTTACATAATAAACAATTAGAACAGTTACCGTTTTCAGTGGCTGAGACTAATTCAGCTGTGTGGTTGATACATGGGGTTATTTCACTACATATCTCACTTTTTCAGTTCAAAGCATGCAAGAAACATCACCCGTTGTGAGATATGAGCCCCTCAGCAATAATTATATTCACAAATTCTGGTCGCTACCTTTCACCTACAGATGTCAGCGTGCAGATAAGGAAATTTTTCCTTACAGGGGAGGACTGAGATTCCATGGTAGGACATTCCCTCGTCTGTAAACCAGTTAACCTTCACGGCACCTTTAACGTTTCAGCCCCTAATCCAGCTTGTTTTTTAAGAGGTGTCCCTGTCCCAGTGTTGGAATTGGCCCTTTTTTCAGGGTCATCCCTAAACTTTTTGCCTTCCTCCTAGTCTTTTTCCTGATCTTGTGTTTGTGGTTTAGGACTCTGGGCACTTTAGCAGGGCTGTCCAGTGTAAATTGCTTGTGCTCTCTGTGGTAAACATGGTAAGATTTGTCTACACCTGTTTGGCGTATGTAATTTACCTGTGAGTCCCCAGTAATGTGGTATCTCATATACCCGGGCCAATAAATTAAATGCTACTGGTGGGCTTGCAGCACTGCTTGCACCTCCCACCAAAGTAGCCTGTCAAACCTGCCCCAGGCTTCTGCCATTGCAGGGCCTGTGCGTAGTTTTCTGCTGCTGAGACTTGGCCCGTGCAGTGGTTGCCACATCTGTGACCCCCCTTTTACTGCATGTCATTCACCCCTAAGGTAGGCGCTAGCTAGCACTTTGGGCAGGGTGCATTATAGGTAAAAGGTAGGACATGTATCTTAAGTGTGTGACATTTCCTGGTAGTGACAAACAGCCATTTTGGTCTCTCATTCTGTGAGGCTGCCCTCTCATAGGAATGCATTGGGGATTCCCTGATAAGTGTTTCAGTGGTAAATCCTGATATGAAACGAGCAGCTTGGTCAAGTTTGGTATGTTTGGAATAGTGAAAATAAATGCTGCGTGATGGTGTGGCAGATTTATTATCACTATTTTAGAAATGCCACTTTTAGAAGTTGTCATTTGTGTGTGCTATGTGTCTTTGTGCCTGCCTGATGTGGATTGCATGTCTGGCTCTAGAGTGACAGGGGCTGGTGAGGTGTGTGGCTCCAGAGGGGCTGGGTGAGTCAGCGCTAGGATGAATAGGCAGATCTGCATTTGGAGTAGTGGGAGGAGTAGCCCCTTACCCTGAATGGGTCTGTGTCTGCCTGGTTCAGTGATGGCTCCGCCCCCCTGTGGTGAGTCTGAGGACAGAGCCTAACCTGAAAAAGGAGGGTGGAAGCCCTGTAAACAAAGTGCTTCAGTACCCCCCAGTACCAGTTGGGACTGGTTCTTCAAGCCCTGTGCCAGGGTAGAACAAAGACAAATGGAGTATAAATCTTGGGGCTGTGACCCCTTGTAAATGTGCTGTTTTGGTTGCTGGCTGGTACCTGTTCTGGGGTGAAGGACTGCTGGGCGACAGGAGGAACTGCCGTGGGACCCAGCTGCTGCTTCCTGGGGGACCCTACATGCTGGCCTGCCTGTGACCAGCTCTGCCCCTGATGATTGGGGACTACGAGTCCTAGAGAGCGCACTCGGAGCAAGGAGGGCACTGCCAAGACCAGTGAAGACATGAGGAGTGCCCCAGGGGTCTTGTGGCTGGCAGCGCTGTGCTGCAAAAACTTTCCAAAGAAATCCCGGCGTGGGGATTCCCCTGTGCTGCCTAGCCGGGGAGCAGGAGCCTACCCTGCATTTGGTGCACTAAAGAGCCGCCGCCACAAGCGACCTGGATGTGAGGCACCCATTGCCTGACTGTGGGCAAGACCAGGAAAAAGGAAGCTGATGGCCGGCTAGAGGCGAGGCAGATCGACACGGAGGTCAGGCAGAGTTGTGTCTGAAGGAGGGCGGGAGCATACCCCGCATTGGTAAGCTCAAAGTTGGAGCCTCGCAGACTCACAGGAGAAGAACCGGAGCCTCGCGGGTTCCCCGTGGCTGTTGTCGACATCCTTCCCCATGGGCAGAGCCTGAGTCTATGAGGGAGCTTACCCCTCCTTTGTGAGTGCAAGCGGAGGAGACCAACGAGACAGCCCGATGAGAGAGACATGCTGAAAGAAGAGAGATCCCTGCTGGGATCTGCAACGTGGAAGAGTGGGCAGCTGCTTTTCTTTATTTCTTAGTGCACCAGGGGCATTCTCTATTTATGGGGACCGGGTGAGTCGCATCCCTGCCCCCTTACTTGCAGTTGTCGAGCTCAGAGCCAGGTGAGGTGCCGAGCCTGCGTCACCATACGTGGCTATGGTAGGAGCGGCCTTGGGTGATAGTGAGCAGCTGCCGGAGTAAACCTTGGCCCCACAGCCGTACTTTTGGGGCAGAGACCTTATTGGGAGCTTGGGGTGAACCTCGACGGAGGCCTCCGAGCCAGAGTGGTGGAAAGGGCCTTCACCAAACCATGGCATGGTCCAAGTAGAAAGCGCTGAGGCACTGGGACTGCCATTTGGGGGCCAGTGGGCTCCAAGGGACAGAGAGAGATAATATAAAGTATAATTACACCTGAGAGTGGCATGAGGGGCTGCAGTGATGCTCTACTCTACTGTTGATACTCTTCTATGCCTAAATGTGGATGATGCATAATGTGTTTAAGCCTGAGGTGGTGTATGCCCCTAGGGAGTGTCACTACGGTACACTTCTAAATGTGATTGATGCCTAATATGTTTATGCATAATATGTTTCTGCTAAGTACAGTATTTTACCAGTAGTCACTGGTTGTTTCATTACTTACCTGTTCTAATGTTTCTGACAGTGGCCCAATTGGCCCTGCAATGTATATAATCCCCTGTAAAGTACTACCTAGTGCCAGTGAGCACAGTGTATATTTGTGATTATGATCTAATGTGTTTATGAGTAATACAAAGGCTATTTTTTATATAACCTTGTGTGGAGTTTCTTTTGTGGTGTCCAGAGTGTGTCGCAGCTATGTGTGTGTGTTGTGCAAACTCTTTACACATTGCCTCTTGGATAAGCCTGACTGCCCGTGCCAATCTAGCAAGGGGGTGAGCAGGGGTTTTCTTCAGGGTGTAACTCCCTTGCCCTGACTAGAGTGGTGGTTTCTGCCTGGCCTAGGTGCCAGCCCTAGCCAAACAGAAATACTATTTCTAACACCCGGCTATTATTTCCGTATTAACTTTGCTTTCTAACGGTAGTTATCTTGTTTTGAATAACCACTACTGCTGGGGCTTGAGAGCTGGCATCCCGTATATATTAATAACAGTTTCCTAATGTGTTACATGTTGCATCAATGTCCTGTTTCTACCCCTGCATGGGATACTAGATGGTTCGCTTTGGCCTTCCATTCCAACTTTGAAAACGGATTTCAATAAGCAAAGCTGACTCAAAGCGCTATTGTTTCAACAAGAAGTGGCTCTCACAACGGCTCGTGGACCTTTGAATTACAGGTGGCGAGAACAGCAAGTGAGATACACTCGCTACTAAATACGAATCTCCCACTACATTTTGGAGAATTAATACACCAAATATTTAATGCATCTGGTGCACAGGGCCTAGCCCACGTTTTTAAACTCGTGGGATCCGGCCTTGATTCTTTCTTTCAAACTCTTTTTGGAGTAATGACAGCCTTTACCCATTACATTTTTCCAGCGCCTTCAAAGGGTTTCCCTTGGTGCTCTTGCTGGTTTGTGGAGTGCAACTTCTTCTGCTCTTACTACGTAATGGCTGCCGGTCTTGTGGTTCAGTCCAGCCCAGGCCAATTGCAGCTGTGCCCTGACCGAATGCAACAACATTTTGGATGCTTACCATTAGCGACAATTGGCATCAGCTATAGGCTAACTTTCAGCTATGCCTACTTCACCGGCGTGGAACCTGTGTTCTACTGTCACCAGTGCCTCTTTGACTGGACCCTGGATGTCTGCATTTCCAATATATCACGCGCTGACCTGGATTATGAACTGTTGGTGGGTTCTCCATGAACAGGAGTGTTCTGGGGACAGCCACTTGTGGGATGCATTTATGCTTGGAGCCTTGGCAGGCTTGACTACCTGTGCATGTGCACAGTGCATCTTGCAGCAGCATATCATCGTATATCACGCAGTTTGCCCAGAAATGTTCCTGATTACAGAGGATCAATCAATCAATCAGAGTACTTGTAAAGCGTGCAACTTACCCATGAGGGTCTCAAGGTGCTATGGGGAGTGGGAGGGGGTGCTGCTACTGCTCGAAGAGCCATGTCTTGTGGAGTCTTCTGAAGGCGAGTAGGTCTTGGGTCTGCTGTATGTGGGTATGGAGGGCGTTCCAGGTCTTGGCGGCGAGGTAGGAGAAGGATCTGCTGCCGGAGGTCGTTCGTTGGATGCGGGGGACAGCAGCAAGGGCGAGGCTGGCGGGGCGGAGCGGAGCTGGCGGGTGGGGGTGTAGAAGCTGAGTTTGCTGTTCAGGTAGGCTGGTCCGGCGTTGTGGAGTGCTTTGTGTGCGTGGGTGAGGAGCTGGATGGTGATCCTCTTGTCAACGGGGAGCCAGTGTAGGTCTCAGGTGGGGGGTGATGTGGCTGCGGCGGGGGACGTTGACAATCAGTCGGGCGGAGGCGTTTTGGATGTGTTGTAGTCGTCATAGGTGTTTGGCTAGGATTCCTGCGCAGAGTGCGTAGCCGTAGTCCAGTCTTGTGCTGACGAGGGCCTGTGTCACCGTTCTTTTTGTTTCGGTCGGGATCCACTTGTATATCCTGCGGAGCATGCGGAGGGTGTCGTAGCAGGAGGAGGAGACGGCGTTGACTTGCTTAGACATGGAGAGGGCGGAGTCGAGGATGAATCCTAGGTTGCGTGCATGGTCAGTGGGTGTTGGTGCTGTTCCCAGTGTGGTCGGCCATCAGGAGTCATCCCAGGCTGAGGGGGTGGTTCTGAGGTTGAGGACGTCCGTCTTTTCCGAGTTCAGCTTCAGACGGCTGCTCCTCATCCAGTCATCGACGGCCTTCATTCCCTCGTGGAGGTTGGTTTTGGCGGTGTGTGGGTCCTTGGTGAGAGAGAGGATGAGCCGGGTGTCATCGGCATAGGAGATCATGTTGAGGTTGTGATGGCGGCCCACTTGTGTGAGGGAGGCCATGTAGACGTTGAACAGCGTCGGGCTGAGAGATGAGCCCTGGGGGACGCCGCAGATGATGTCGATGGCTTCGGATCGGAAGGGTGGGAGGCAGATGCTCTGGGTTCTGCCGGAGAGGAAGGACGTGGTCCAGTCAAGGGCCTTCTCTTGGATTCCGGCTTTCTAGGAGGCGTGTCTTTAGAGTGTGATGGCAGACCGTTTCGAAGGCGGCTGACAGGTCCAGGAGGATGAGGGCTGATGTTTCGCCGTTGTCTAGTTGGCGCCTGATGTCGTCTGTGGCGGCGATGAGGGCTGTCTCGGTGCTGTGGTTTCGTCTGAATCTGGACTGGGACGGGTCCAAGATGTTGTTGTGTTCCAGGTGGCGGGCCAATTGCATGTTGACGATTTTCTCGATGACCTTTGCCGGGAACGGGAGCAGGGAGATGGGCCGGATGTTCTTGAGGTCCTTGGGGTCCGCCTTAGGCTTCTTGAGCAGGGCGTTGATTTCGGCGTGCTTCCAGCTTTCCGGGGATGTCGCAGTTTCGAAGGAAATGTTGATGACCTTCCATAGTTGGGGTGCGATGGCTGCATCTGCTTTGTTGAATACGTGGTGTGGGCATGGGTCTGACGGAGATCCTGAGTGGATGGAGTTCATGACCTTGCGTGTCTCGTCGTCGTTGGACCAGGAGGTCAGGCGGTTGGCGCTGGTAGTGTTCACAGGGGAGGTGGAGTCTGGCATAGTCAGGGTGGTCGTGGTGTTGAAGATGTCGTGGATGTCAGTGATCTTGCGATGGAAGAAGATGGCTAGTGAGTCACACAGTTCTTGTGAGGGCGGGATGTCGTTAGCGTTGTTGCTGGGGTTGGAGAGTTCCTTTACGATGCTGAAGACCTCCTTGCTGTCGTGTACGTTGTTATCCAAGCGGTCTTTGAAAGAGGATCTCTTGGCTAATCTGATGAGGTGGTGATGTCTGCGGGTGGCGTCCTTGTGGGCTGCGTGGTTGTCCGGTGTGCGTTCATGGAGCCATATCTTCTCCAGTTTCCGGCATGCACGTTTGGAGGTCTGGAGCTCGTCGGTGAACCAGGTGGCTCTCATGATGGCATGGCTGTTGGAGGGTTTCTTGAGTGGGGCGAGGGTGTTGGTGCAGTCGTCGATCCACTGTCTGAGGTTGCAGGCTGCGGCATCTGGGTTGGTGGGGTCGGCGGGTGGGTTCTGGGCGAGGGTGGTGATCAGCTGGTCTTCTGTGACTTTGCTCCAGCAGCGGTGAGGCAGCTGTTGGGTGCGGTGGTGCATGGTTGGTTTCTTGAAGGTGAAATGGATGCAGCGGTGGTCCGTCCAGTGGAGTTCGGTGGTGTGGTCGAAGGCGACGTGGGTGCCTGTGGAGAAGACGGGGTACATCGTTTGTCCGGCGGCGTGGGGGGATGCGGTGACGAGTTGTCTGAGGCCAAGGTTGGCGAGGTTGTCGATCAGGGTGGTGGAGTTGGCGTTGTTGTTGTTCTCGAGGTGGAAGTTCAGGTCCCCGAGCAGGATGTAGTCCGTGGAGGCGAGTGCGTGGGTGCTGGCGAGTCAGCGATGGAGTCGCTGAACTGAGCCCGGGATCCGGGGGGTCTGTAGATGAGTGTTCATCTGAGGGTGGTGTTGGGGTCGGTGTGGATCCGGAAGTGGAGGTGTTCGGCGGTGTTCAGGGTGTCGTCTGCATGGGTAGCGACCTTGAGGGTGGACTTGTGGACGATGGCTATTCCCCCTCCGATTCCGTTGACGCGATCCCTGCGGGTGATCTTGTAGCCGTCCGGGATGGCTATGGCGATGTCGGGCGCCGAGTAGTCGTTCCACCAGGTCTCAGTCAGGAAGGCCACGTCTGGGGCGGAGGTGTTGAGCAGATCCCAGAGCTCGACGGTGTGTTTGCGTGTGGAGCGGGTGTTGAGGAGTATACAGTGGAGGTAGTCGGGTCCAGTCCTTGGAGGTTTGGTGGCTCTGTCGCAGGTGAAGCTGCAGGGGCGGCAGGAGAAGGGTCCGTGGGTCCGTTTTGGGGCGGCCTGGAAGCAGGTGTGGTTTCGGTCAGCGTTGAGTGCATGAAGGGTGCTGGCGTCGTAGTGGAGTCTGGTGTCGTGGCGTTCGCGGGGTCCAGGGGTTCTGGCGCTGGGCGCGGTCCAGGCATGGACCGGCGCAAACGGGCTTGCTTAGGCGCGCCTTCGGCGTGCCAGCAGCACAACCGCTGCGCGCGTCCACTGCGCGGCTCTACAGCATCCGGCATATATGGGGAGGTGGGAGGGAGGAGCAGCTGGGAGGTGGGAGCAGTGAGTGGGCAGGGGTTGGGCCGCAGGGGGCACTGCGGCGGGGAAACAGTGGTACAGAAAGCAAAATGGGGCACAAGGGGGGGAAACGAGTGGCACAGAGCAGAATACGAGGTACGAAGAGGAGGAAACAGTCGTACAGAAGGCAAAATGAGGCAAAAGGGGGGAACAAGTGGCACAGAGCAGAAAACGAGGCACAAAGAGGGGGAAACAGTGGTAAAGAAGGCAAAATGGGGCACAAGGGGGGGAACGAGTGGCACAGAGCAGAAAACGAGGCACAAGAGGGGGAGACAGTGGCACAGAAAGCAAAAAGGACGGAGGACACTTACCAGCGGCAGTGTCAGCGGCAGCAGGGGCACACAGTCGGAGCTGCGTGGAGGGGGAGCAACCTACCAGGAGGCAGTGGCGGTGCGTCCATTGGGGGCGTTGGGGCATTGTCCCACTAGCCATGGACAACCTCACTGCCAATCAATAAATAATAACCTATTTTAATATAAATCTGAGCCGAGCGCACTGACTCAGGCACCCGAGCACTGCGCGCTAACGTTTCGGGACCAGCCCGGCTGAATCGGGCATCCATAAGGAAGTGAGCCGTGGGGGGCGGGGCTGCGGCAGAGAATGACAGGCAGCTAGTACAGACAGGCAGCAGGCAGTGACTGCGCATGTTAAATCTCGGAGTCTTCAATATTTTGACTTTCCCGCGCATGCGCACAGTGTAGCCCTCCCCCCTCCCCCTCTAGCACTCATAGACATAGGCAGGACTTGGGGCCCCGGGCTCATGTAGGGCAGATAGTATGCTGCTCGTAGCCAATCCTGGTGCAGTGGCGCTGTTAATGCTGCGCCAGGATTGGCTGCTGCAGCAGGATGGGGCCGCGCGTGGGTGTTGGCTGCTCTGCTGAGGGCCGCACAGTATGGCCAATCACATATGGCTATATCCAGCCATGTCGTTTGTGATTGGCCATTTCCCTACGCTGTGGGGACGTAACAGCGCGTGGCACACCAGTGCTGCCAGTGCCACACAGTCTAGTCAACAACAACTAAGTAAGTGTGAAACTGAAAGTAGAACTGCCAGTGCCACACAGTCTAGTCAACAACATCTGAGTAAGTGTGAAACTGAAATTAGAACTGTAGTAGTTGAGTTTACGGATGACTCATAGAGTCTGAGAGTCAGTCTAGTGGCTACTCATCTTCGATACTCGTCGTGACCAGCAGCAGTGAGTCCGTCGTTGTGTGGTGGCGTGCAGCAGCCTAGGACCGCCTGCCTGGACCTGCGCTGCTGCTTTGCTTTGTGTGCAGAGAGTGCACTGCAGACACTAGTGTGCACCAGTACTGGTGTGCACACTGAGACTGAGTGAGTCACAGCACGACCGCGTCCGTAAGTTCAACTGGTTGCTGGTTTGGTTTGTCGACCAATGATTTCATCATGGTGTGTCGTGTGTGTAGTGTGTAACGCAGCGCTAACGGAACCTAGTAAGAAGAAGCCGGATGCATGTCCACTCCACTGACTCTGAGGGCCCGATTCACAGAATGAACTTAAGACTAAATCCTAGGGCCCGATTTACAGAATGAATTTAAGACTAAATCCTAAATTTACTACTTTCGGGATTCACAGAGTGAACTTACTACTTTCGAGATTCACAGAATGAACTTACTACTTTCTGTATTCACAGAATAGATTTAAGACTACTAACTTTACGTCCGCACTCGGGCCGTAAATTGCAGCCCGGAGGCAGAGCTTCCAGCTTGGGGGTGGAGCTTGCGGCCTGGAGGCGGAGCTTGCGGCCCAGAGGTGGAGATTTCAGCCATGGCTAAATCTCCACCTCTGAGCCGGAAGCTCCGCCTCCAAGCTGCAAGCTCCGCCTCTGGGCCACAAGCTCTGCCCCCCAAGCCGGAAGCTCCGCCTATGGGCCGGAAACTTCGCCTCCGGGCCGGAATTTACAGCCCGGGTGCGGGCGTAAAGTTAGTAGTCTTAAATCTATTCTGTGAATACTGAAAGCAGTAAGTTCATTTCGTGAATCCCGAAAGTAGTAAGTTCACTCTGTGAATCCCGAAAGTAGTAAGTGCATTCTGTGAATACCAAACAGTAGTAAGTTTAGGATTTAGTCTTAAGTTCATTCTAGGAATCGGGCCCCTAAACTTACTACTATTTGGTATTCACAGAATGCACTTACTACTTTCGGGATTCACAGAATGAACTTACTACTTTCGGGATACAAAGAATGAACTTACTACTTTCGGTATTCACAGAATAGATTTAAGACTACTAACTTTATGTCCGCACTCGGGCCGTAAATTCCGGTCCGGAGGCGGAGCTTCCGGCTTGGGGGCGGAGTTTGCGGCTTGGAGGTGGAGCTTCCGGCTCAGAGATGGGGATTTAGCCATGGCTAAAATCTCCACCTCTGGGCCGGAAGCTCCGCCTCCGGGATGCAAGCTCCACCTCCATGCCGCAAGCTCCGCCCCAAGCCAGAAGCTCCGCCTCCGGGCCGGAATTTACGGCCCGAGTGCGGACTTAAAGTTAGTAGTCTTAAATCTATTCTGTGAATACCGAAAGTAGTAAGTTCATTCTGTGAATCCTGGAAGTAGTAAGTTCACTCTGTGAATCCCAAAAGTAGTAAGTGCATTCTGTGAATACCAAATAGTAGTAAGTTTAGGATTTAGTCTTGAGTTCATTCTGTGAATCGGGCCCTATGACTCATTACCCTTCTTCTTGTACAATTGCTGTTGGCAAAATCGAGTCTTAAGTACTCTAGTTTTATTCACAAGGTGCTCCATCTCCATATACTTTTTTTAAACATGCCGGGCGAGTGCCATGTAATGTTTTACTCTCATTGGGGACCGTGCGCTAAGATTAATTATAAAACCCCTCTTCTAATGACGATGGTTTTCTTAATGTGTTCATGCGCGGGATTCGTAACATGTCAACTTGTGTGTGTGGCGTGCTGCAGCCTAGGACTGCTGCCTGGACCTGCCCTTTGCTTTTGTGTGCATTATGCAGAGAGTGCAGACACTAAGGGGCCGATTAGGATGGAGGATTTTCCGCCTCCTCCGGGCCAGCGGAAGCCACCTCCGGCCCGGAGGAGGCGGAAAATCCTCTGCGGAGTCACCAAAGACCCACCGCCGCATTACGATGGCTGGTGGGTCTTGGTTTCTGTCCGCTGCTTTTCCGCCGCGGTCGGATTACAACCGCGGCGGAAAAGCTCTCATTTGGCTGGCAGTGTCTATCAGACACCGCCAGCCAAATTAGGATGCATTTTTAAACATGCTTTTCCGGTGCGGTTTTTCCGCCGTGGAAAAGCATGTGTACTTTTGATTTTGGGGGCCCGTTGCGGGCCCCCAGGGTGTAGGCGGGTGGGGGGTGCACATGGGGGGTACCTATGGTACCCCCCAGTATTTACATGCACAAAGCGGCAGGCACCGCGCGGTGCCTGCCGCTTTGTGCATGTAAATGTAAAACATGCACTTTTAACATTGCGGCGGGTGCTGCTTGAAGCAGCACCCGCCGCAATGTTAAATATCCAGGATGTGACCGCCAGGGTGGCGGTCACATCCTAATTTGCACGGAGGGACCGCCGCAGCCCATGCGGACGGTCCCTCCACCTCTGGGATGGCGGACGGACGCAAGTCCGTCCGCCATCCTAATCGGCCCCTATGTGTGCAGTAATACCGAAGACTGTGCCCAAGGCTGTACCCTAGCTCGGTGCACTAATGGCCCTGCTGCAGGGATCCATGTGGAGGTCACAGCTTGGAGTTCCAGAAAGGTTCCTTCAGCTTTTCATCCTTTAGATGTGTATAATTTCTAATGAGCTGAATGCAATTAAAACACCCAGTGAAGTATTATTTTGCTGCATATGCTACAAATAATTTAATCAAATAAAATGTATCCGCATGATCAAATATTTTAAGACTTGCATATGTAGTTGATCAGGTATTTTTCCGTACTTTTATGTACTCCCGCCCACTAATACCTGTGCTCTGTGATTATGTAAGATGCTCACCCTTGATAAAGAAAGGAGGAGCTGAAACTGCAGGTGCTCGACATCTGTTCGTCGGGAGGAATGCTTCCACTGCCGTTCTTCCTACTGATACAACATGGTTAGATAGCACAGAGGGTCAATGCCCCGGCTAGAGAGATATGTGTGTAACCCACAACTGGCAGGTACAAGTAAAGGTGAAGCGGAGCCGGTTCGCCGTTTCAACCTTCAGTGCTGGATAAAATCAGTATCATTGGTTGATTATACAAATGTGCATGTTGCTAGGGCAGTGCGCTGTATTATTGTTTCATACGGCTCCTTAAATCGTATGGCTTTTTGGTTTCCAAGATAAGCCAGTGAGTGAATGCACTGGTTGCAAAGGTCTGTGCGTGACTAGTCGGTAATGTGTGTGAGTCTGTAAGCCATACTCATTCTTTCACCTACCTGCCCATTCTATGTGTGGTCCCTTCAGTCGTGGTCTTTAACTAAAAGTGCTATGCATGTTGGTATTTCTGATCCTAATATGTACAAAGTTAAAAGCAGAACCATAAGTTGCAAAAGGCAACCTTCTCTTGGCCAAGGCTTTAACAGGGGTGGGTCAGTGCCAGTGAGTGCACTGAGACTGAGTGAGTCAGCACGACCGCGTCCGCGTCCGCGTAAGTTAAACTGGTTGCTGGTTTGTCGACTGGCATGGTGTGTAACGCAGCGCTAACAAACCTAGTATAGAGATACAAGAAACGAAAAAAATAGGGGGCATATTATCAAGGGATTTATCCCCGCTTTTTTGGCTTTAAAAGCCAAGAAAGCGGAGATAAAATGATCTCCCTATTACCTAGCTGTCGCTAACACCAGTTAGTGACCATCTTGGGCCCCGCTTTGCATGTCAGAGAAATTTATCACATGCTAAGTGGGCCTGCCAAGATGTTAGCGACTGGAAACAGTCGCTAACAGCGCTATCTCCTATTACCAACTTTTGGAGATATTCGCGCTAAGCGCGAATATCTCTAAAAGCTAACACCTGCCCTGAGCAGTTCTTAGCCATGTTATCTAATGGGAGGTGGATAACATGGCTAAGACCATTTGCTCGGTAATGCATGAATATCGCTGACTTTACAGCGATATTCATGCATTTAGACCGATTTTTATCGTTTCAGAGATAAACCTTGCTAATAGCAAGGTTTATCTGCGATAAAAATCGTCGCAGCTCGGCGATACATTTTTATCGCTAACCAAGCAGTAGCCGATAATTATCGCTATTGCTTGGTAACATGCCCCCAGGTCTTTGAGAGTACAGATTGTGCCACAAGGAATAACGTCGTCGTTAAAGACACTAAACAAATCACATTGTATTATATCAAACGTAATACGTCCATGGAAGCTTGCAATAGCACAGGAGGAACCTGACATTAGTTTCCTTACTACAGTTGCGTAGTGATGTGATGTGTTCCTAAAATGAACAGAGATCGTCAGAAAAGGCAAAGGAGGAGAGATTTAGAGAACTGAAACGTGCTTATTTTTTGCACTTAGGTAATAAAAGGAAAGACAGAAGAATATGTCGGAAAGATGGTATTATGTATTCTGAGACACAGCACTTTTGGCATATTTAAATTGAATTGATTTTAATAAATTTTTGCAACTGATTAATAACTGTTTTTGTAGGTCTTTTAATTATGTTCTGCAGATTCTGGTTTTCGTCTAGCTATGTCACTTCTGTCTTTTGGGTCATATGTCTCCCGATAGATCTTTAAACAACTATAGTAAATATGAACATGAATGAATAAACAAAATAATGCGTCCAAGATTTGAGAAACTGGAAATGTTTTATGAAAAGGATGTTTAAATTACCTTGAAACCCAAAAAAGGTCGATTGGCTCATTTATGAGTAAAACATATTTCATTGAGTAGGTAGACATAGACAACTGGAATTATTAACTAAGAAAGGAAATTATTTTTATTAATTGTTTTTTATATAGCAAAAACCGACCCAGATGCAACAGGGCACTCTACGTTATATGGTGGGGTCGAGGGAGACAATTAAAAATATTGAGTACATCAAGTGTGGGTTACACACATACATTTCATATACATATTTGTTTAGGCACTGTGAGATTAAGTAATGGGCCAGAATCACAAGATGTTCAACAAAATCTGATGCCAAGATTCAACTCCCTAAGAAGTCGGATGCATGTTCACTCATTACCCTTCTTGTAAAATTGCTGTTGGGCAAATCGAGTCACTCTCAAGTACTTTAGTTTTATTCACAAAGTGCTCTATATACTTTTTGAAATATGCCGGGCGAGTGCCATGTAATGTTTTACTCTCATTGGGGAGCGTGCGCTAAGATTAAAACCCCTCTTCTAATGACGATGGTTTTCTTAATGTTCATGCGCGGGATTCGTAACATGTCAATCTCAACCTTATGATCTACATGGATGTGCTTGTGTTAGTATCTTTGTTATATTGTGTGCATGCATACACCGGGATCGCACATCCAGGTCTCTTTGTCCTGTTAAAATACAAGTTAAATTAAAGGTGGTGCCATTATGGAATGATGGTCTTTTACATTTATGCAGGTGTTGTTAGGTCCACTCTGTCGCTTTGCTCGTGCGCGAGATATGTAACATGCTTTATGAAGCAAACAGATATAAAATCACAGCATTTTTAAGAAAAAAATAATTTTATTTTGCTAGATCTGTGGCCTGTAAGTAACCATTCTGAAGTTCTCAGCAGTTTTAGCGCCTGGGAGCCGATCAGCAGCAGTTCCCTTTATACATGACGTCACTTCCCTTAATCTCTCCCTTCACTCACTCTCGTACCCTCCCGCCTGGGTCATCTTTTCTACTCTCTTAAAGTCTACCCTGCACCCCAGAACCTCTCCTGTCTCACTGGACTACCCCGACATATATTCCCTCCTGTACCCGTCCGCACACGTGCCTTGTGCCACCCCTGTGCTTATACATGCTGGGAGCACCAGCGACTGAAGTTTCCCGGTGTGAACGCCAACAGTGAGTACCTAACGGCGTGCGTTCCACCGCACCTCGGAAAGAGTCAAAATGGCAGCCGCAGTGGAACGCAAACCACCAGAGCGCGCGAATGAACTTAAATGAGCCCGCGAGTAGTGTCTTCGTCGTTCTGATAACTCTGCACTTTATCCCTTTGCAGACCGAAATTGTCTGTGTAACGTTGGCCAGTTTATGTGCAGTTTGAGGAGCCTGGTGACCTTCATTAAATGCAACCTCTGCCCGGAGGCTGCACAGCCAGCAAGGTGGCATCGCGCTAATGGGTACAACGCAAGGCGACGCTAAGCAGTGAATCTGGTGCTCTGGGTGACAGCTATCATTGTTGTGCTGTGCGTTGTCCACGGCTGGAGAGTGGAGATACATGTTGAGAGCAGCTGAAGTCGTAACCGCGAAGCTGTACGCTACGTACGGTTGCTCACGCGAGATGCGTGAGCATTTGTGGGGGCCGTCCATTTCTCCCGTTCGGAACGCAACGCTGAGCGCTGCGAAGCGTACACCCTGCCCCAAACTTGTTTCAAGTAGCAGAAACACGGGGAATAGTAACTTAAATGACCACAACAGTTGCAAATTGACACGCTGGGAACTGTGGCGCCGGCGCTCTGATCTTAAAATGGCGGCTGAAACTGAGGATGAGAGATGTCCGTTGGTTCAACAGCAAGGGAAATGAACCGAGTGACTTGGGTAAGCGCGTAATCAGCTAATTTGGTGTGACTGTAATGAGCGGCTGAGCGCAGCGGTTAAAGCGGAGACCAGACCCAGCTGTTGTCTCATTCTACTAAATATGCCTGACCCCGTCATGGGCGCCAAGTAAGACCGAGGTGAGCTTTGTTTCCTGAGGATCGGATTGGCGCTGAAGTCCCGGTTAACTTGTTGGGGACAGCGCTTGAGTGCGAAAATTCCTCGCTGCCACTCTACTGCTTTGGACAAGCTTAGCCAAATGGATGTCGGAAACAGATTTAATTCCAGTGACAGATGCACCATTTATGCCTTCTACAGCTGCGCAGCAAGTAGTGCCAGCTGCACCGTTTAGGCCTTTTACAGCTGCGTAGCAAGTAGTGCAAGCTGCATCGTTTAGGCCTTTTCACAGCTGCGCAGCAAGTAGTGCCAGCTGCACCGTTTAGGCCTTTTTCAGCTGCGCAGCAAGTAGTGCCAGCTGCTTCGTTTAGGCCTTTAACAAATGTGCAGCAAGCAGAGCTGTTTACAGCTGCATTGTTTTGACCCTTTCCAGCAGCGCGGCTATGAGTGCTAGCTGCACCCTTTTAGTTACTTCTCCGTGGGGTCAGCTCTGATTCAGTTGGAGTCTTGCTGCAGGGACAGCACCATCGATACTATGGTTTCTGGGCATTTGAGTCCCCCTCCGAGATGGCCAGTTGGCCAGGGAGTCTGCAAGACTTGTAGGGCGCCAGGCTAGTACATATATGTTGGTGCTAGAAATTGCTTTTCATGTAGTATGTAGTCTTAAGATGATGAGGCTGTTGTGCACACTTAGGATTTGCTAGTCCCGGACGGCACATTAGCTTTGATATCCTCACCTTAACGTCTGGATTATGTGCCCCCTTTATGTTCTTTTATTTCTCTTCTCCACCGCTTTCCCAGTAACACCTTCCTCTTACACTCCTACGCCACACTTTCCCATCATGGCCACCACTCGAGTTAAGGCTGGAACTAATTGCTTCAAAATCATTCATCCTCCCAGGCTGACTAAAGCTGCAACTAAACGATTGAAGCATAACACTATTGAACGTTTCCCGGATTCCCTTTTTGTTGATCAATTTTACAATAGTCGTTTTGGGAGGCTTAAAAATGATTTCATTTTCTTCACTCACAACATCCCCTCTTGGTCCAACAGTTTTTTCAATTCCCTTAACGTCACCTCCTCCTCCTCTATCCCTCATGGGAAACAACTAAAAATGTCCCCCTCTGCGTGTTTCAATGGTTACCTCACTATCTCACTCTATAACAATGGTACTGTCTTGATCCAAGGCAATGACACCTGCCTCTCGCTCTTTGACCACCTCTTCCCCTCCCTACTCCCCTCCTCTGCAACCGGGTTTCCTCCTGACTCTCCTTCCAGCTCCACCCATTACTCCCTTTCTCCTCCGCCGACCCCACCTCACTACAATTGGCTGCTCTCTCGAGAAGCACAGGTCGGCCCTCTTCCCTCCCCCTCCCTTGTAACCTCCCCTCCTATTCCTCCCCCCTCACAGTATGTCCCTTCCCACATCACTTCAGCCTTACCACTAGCCGATACGCTCCTCGTCCCATCTGCACCATCCCGATTCTCCAATCTCTTCTCCTCCCCCATATTCCTTCCCATCACCCCCCTTTTTAGTCCACCTCTCCTCCAACCCTATCCCCCAGTGAAATTTCCCTATGCTCCCCTTATCCCTCCTTCCATCCCTCCTTTCCACCCCCTCCTCCCCTCGTTATTCACCCCGTTCTCTCCACAATCCCACTGCATCTCTCTTCTCCCTCCTACTCCTCCAGTAATGCTGCACTACTCCCTTTCCCCTCCTAGTAACCCTTTCCATTTCCCTCCCTCAGGCCCAGCAGAACCACTTCCTTTCCTCAACTTCCCTTTCTCTCAACCCCCCTCACTCTGCCAGATGCCCGTTCCCTCACAGCCACCTCTCCTAGCTGACAGGACCTCCACAACCACTGCACCTCTTTTCCTCCCAAACCTCCTATATTCTCATGACTCCACACAGGCCTCCCCTCGCCTTCCAACCTACCGCCGTGTTCCGCACCCCCCTCCCCGTAAATTTGCTCTTAATTCCTCTCCCTCTTGCAACACCAACAAAGACAACTCTCCCTTAACCTCTGATTCACTAACTTCCGCTCCCAACCTCCACCTTTTCCCACCCATGAACCCCACACCCCAACTTACCTCTGGTCCCCCCACCTCTCCCTGCCTTCCACCACCAATTCCACCCCCCCTTGTCCCAATCGAGCCACCCAACCTCCCGTGCTCTACCTCATTCTCACTGGAAAATACGCTAGGCTCTCTTATCACCTCCAACTCCCAGCTTACAGCTGCCATTTCACTCTTATGCTCTAAGATCTCCACCCCTACATGCACCTCTACTCCTTCCCAACTTCCCACGAGATGCACCTCGCCCCCACACCCCAATACAGCCAAGCCCAACCTGTCGTCTGAAAACTTTGTTAACTCACACAAGCCCCTGAACGCCACCCTTCTTCAACAGGCATACCCTAGCAACCCCACTATCTACACTATTCCGACCATCACCTCTGTCAGAACAAAGCATCCACCTAAACCCTCCCGAGCACCCCCGCATAAGTACAATATCCCGATCACCCTTCAGAGCCCAAGTGCCCCCGTCACCAAAACAGTCCTGACAGAGCTGCACTGCATGTTTCACAACTGCAGATCTGCAGTAAAACACAAACTTGAAATTTCCGATACCATCACCCTTCACAAGATTGACTTGCTCTTCCTCACAGAGACTTGGTTCAAAGATACCTCTCACTCTATATTTGATTTCCTATTACCCACAGGCTATTCTTTATTTAGGAATGACAGAACTGACAACACGGGGGGGAGGTGTTGCAGTCATCTTTAGAAATGCCCTCCAACTTAAGGCCTCTCCTAACAGCTCCTCCCACACCTTTGAATGCCTTTCTCTTGAGCTTCAATTGCAACACCGCTCACCCCTCACATTCCATGTCATTTACCGCCCACCTCATAGTGGCCCTTCGTTTATGGAAGAACTCACTGACTTCATCAGCGACCAATGGGAAACATCCTTTACAACGAAACTTTTACAACGCACTACCATTACAACGCGGTCATTACAACGCAAACTATTACAACGCATTGCGCTGGGGGGGCGCTCTAGGATAGGGAATAGGTTAATTTACTATCCAATAACCTTCCTTAGTGTCCACGGGGACTGGAGTTGGAATAGTAAATTAAACTATTCACTATCCAACACCCAAAAGCGCGATGCGTTGTAATGGTATGCGATGTAAAAACCACGTTGTAAAGGCATGCGATGTAAAAGTATGCGTTGTAACGTCATACATCCGCGACCAATACTCACGAAGTGACAATCAGACCTTCGTGGGTGACTTCAATCTCCACTGGGGCGTACCGCAATACTCCTCTGCAAACTCACTGGCCACCTTTCTCTCTGCAAATGATCTTACCCAACACTGCACTGAATCAACACACTCTAAGTGCGCAATCTTGGACCTAGTTATTTCTAAAGCAGGCATGCTTTCTACCACTACCCCAATTCATGTAGATTGGTCTGACCAAATCCTCATCCCATTCTCTCTTCAACTTTCACACTCTATAACTCTTGGCCAACCCAAGAGGGACATCTCATGGTTCCGTGATGCCAAAAATATTGATGTCGGTCCCCTCTGTGAATCAGCTTTGTTATCACTTCCAAGGCTAGACCCGAACATAGATGTTGACAAACTCACCTCCCAATGCCTCACAGTTCTTGCAGCTGAAATTAATTATGTCGCTCCACTCAAAAGCAAAAGGTTAAGGCCCACTCCCTCAGCACCTTGGTTCAACAAATCCTTTTATGAGGAAAGGAAGCAGCTAAGATTCCTGGAGAAACAATGGAGGCAAGTGCCCTCCACCGACAGTTTGGCCATGCTTCGCTCAGCAAGATCCAAGTACCACAAGCACATCTTCCTTGGGAAAGCTGCGCACTTCAAAACCCTCCTTGACTCCGCCAAAAATAGACCCCAAAAACTTTTCGATCTCATCAAGATTCCGGACTGCTCTCCCCCAACCTTCAAGGTGGATGATTCTACAAAGAGAGCAGCGGATTTCGCTATTTTCTTCGATGAAAAAGTGAAATCACTTGTGGATCAGGTCTATCATCCTACCCCGCCAGAGGAGTGCAAATCCTTAGCCATTTGGCAGAGCTTTGACTCCATATCTGAAGATGCCCTTCTCAAGTGCATACGCGAAACAAAGCCCTCCAACCATTCTCTTGACCCTATCCCCAGTGCCATTGCCATTTACTTCTATACACATTCCCTTTCCTATTGGACCACTCTGATCAACCTCTCCCTCTGGCAAGGCTCCCTTCCGGCTTCCTTCAAAACTGGGCAGGTCACCCCTCTGCTTAAAAAACCCACTGCTGATGCGAATGACCTCAACAACTTCCGCCCCATCACTAACCTTCCCTTTCTTGCAAAGGTCACAGAAAGATGTGTAGCAAAACAACTCTCTCGTCATATCAAGGACAATGATCTTCTTGACAATTGTCAGTCCGGCTTCATTCAAAACTGCAGCACTGAAACAGCCCTACTGCAAGTGGTTGATGAGGCACTGAGGATACTCGATTCAGGGGGGTCCTGTCTTCTAATTCTCCTTGACCTTTCCGCAGCCTTTGACACTGTCAATCACAACACCCTCCTCAATATTCTTCAACAGAGAATGGGCATGGAGGGCACAGTGCTTAAATGGTTTGCATCCTTCCTTTCTGACAGATCCCAAATGATCAAAATAGCGAACAGTCTTTCATCTCCTGTGGCTGTAGGTCAAGGTATTCCCCAAGGCTCTATACTTGCACCCACATTGTTCAATCTCTATTTAGAACCACTGGGAAATCTCCTAAGCAAATCCGGGATTCACTATCATCTCTATGCAGACGACACTCAACTCTACCTCAAGGTTGCCTCCACGCACGATCTCTCCATCCTAAGCTCCACTCTCGACTCCATTCAAAACTGGATGTCAACTCATCAACTGATTCTGAATCCCTCCAAAACTGAATTCCTCCTCTTCTCCTCCTCACTCTCTCCTCCCCCGATTCAATCATGGATGGATCAGATGAATCTACTAAACAATAATCCCATCATTGTCGACAGCGCAAAATCCCTTGGTGTCATACTAGACAAAAAACTCAATCTAACTCCACACATCAATTCCATTGCAAAATCTGCTCAATACCAACTGCGCCTTCTTTGGGGAATCCGTCGCTTCTTCCCGGAGCAGGACCTTATAACCCTGGTGCAATCATTGGTCCTCTCCAGACTAGACTACTGCAATTCTCTTCTTACTGGCCTCCCCAATTCCCACTTGTCGCCACTTAAGTCTGTTTTCCATTCAGCAGCTCGTTTCTTTTATGGGGCCAAAAGAAGCGATCACATCACACCGATGTTATCTACCCTCCGCTGGCTTCCCCTCGAGGCTAGAGCTATCTACAAGACCGCTTGTATCACCCACAAAGCCTTGCACTCCTCCTCTCCTCGCTACCTGGCGAATAAACTGAAACTCTCGGGAGGCTCTAGACAGTCACGCAATGCGGAGAAGCTACTGCTTGAACCTCCCACTTTCAAGAAGGAAAGAACGATGGCCCAATCCTTTTCAGGCAACGCAGTGAGAATCTGGAACTCCTTTCCGCCTCAGCTCCGGACCACCGCCTCCTCCCAGGCCTTCAAAAGGGACCTCAAAGTTCTCCTCCTTCAGAGACACCTCCAAAAGTAATTCACGTCCTCTCTGTTATCTGAAGGAAGGCCTCCCACTACTGAAAATTTCCTCTTTCCATGACCATGGAAGTGCCTTCCCAGTGTGTTCTTGGGGTTGGAGTGTTTGCCTTTTACTGCAGTATTATCCATGTCTTGTGTTTGGTACCCTCTAGCAACATGCACTCACCACTTTGCCCTTGTAACACACAGTTTTCTACCTCGTTCATGTTTTTACCTTTGATACTTGCACAAGTGTTTCCTTCGCCTACGTAACGTTTGTTCTTGTGCCTGAGTGTCTAGCATATATTGCAGTTTTATACCTTAAATTACACTTTGTTTTCTCTTGTAACCTGCACACTTGTCACTTTTTACTCTTGTGCGCTTTTACTACCTCATGTATTTTTGGTTGCTCACAATTTTTACTACCTCATGTAGTTTTGTTTGCTCACAATTGTCACTGTACCGTATGTTACTTAACGTTTGCTTTTGTAATCTGTTCTCGTGTAATGTTTTCATCCTGTATCATTTCTGTTCCTATTGTGAAGCGCTCTGACACCTTCGGGTAAAGTCCGCGCTATATAAAATTGCATAAATAAAATAAATAAATAAATAAGTGGTCTAAATAAAGTATGATGGGTTTTGGGAACTCTTGGGATTCATAAAAGCCAGTAGAGGCTCCTGGAGGGAGTGCAGCCGCCACAATGTAAATTATTTTACAAGATCCTAAGCGAACTCTGAGATTCCACAAGTGACATTTTTCCTCATGCTTGTCAGTCGGAAGTGGCTACGTGGTGGACAGCATGCCGCCCGCGCTATGTCAACACCCCATCTCCTCTTCTGCAAGGGCGCCTGGCCCGTGCCAAGACGCTGACAGCATACCCTGGGTGTGGTTGTGTAAACACAAATCAACAGGAGTATAGAAGCAGGCCACCAGTCACAAAAGCAAGCCCCACGCAGACCTGCCTGCTGGACCCATAGGTGACCGTGCCCTCCTGAAAGTTCCTTCCAAACACATATGATATGCCACAATGCTCCCCTTAGAGACGATGGTGATGGTGATGGTGGTCCGGGGGGGAGGTCAGGTACATCCTCCCAATGCAAACTCTCCTCTCCAAACCCTCTGCAGTGGTGGGCAGGTGGCAAAACCATGAGTGCCCCAGGCTCAGGGACTCCAGTCACAGGTACACACACACTCCTACAACACTCACACAAACACCAAAATAAACACAAAGGCAGACAGTCACAGTGGGACCCCAGTGGGACGCTCACATCCACATTAAAGAAAGGGCAGCGCCATTAAAAATTATCCAGCGTTAATACCTTAATCCTGGCATTGTGAGATTGAGAACAGATTACTATAGGAATAAGTCCCAATGTCGTGAGTCTTCCTTTTGCACTGGAATGCCAGTGTAAACAACAGAACAAGCATTGGCATAGCCTACAGGTCGCGCCTTTGGGACCTTATAAATGTTTGCCATGCAACACTTGCTGTTGCACCAAGGATATTGTTAATGTTTTTCCTAGAGAGAGGTCAGAGTTTTGTCTAATGGAGGTTTTGACTCTTGGAAAGTTAGCACAGAAGGTTAACGTGCCTGCTGCAAAGAACATGTACCCGATGCAGATCACAAAATGCTGTAAATAGGTCAGTGAGTCACTGCATTTGTCAGCGAAATCATTTTGTTACTTGCAGTTCGTAAGTAAAAATCCTAACATCCAACAGTGAGCTATTGAAAACTGCAAGGTAAAAATTGTACCGTTATGTTCCCCCCCCCCCCAGTCTTTGTTTGATTACCCCAATGTCTCAAAAATAAATTGTTATATTTGTATTTCCAGCACCTGGTAAAGCCTGACAACCTGAACCTTTACCTAACTTTTTGGGCAATTTTTGGAGAAAGAACAAGAGGCCCCAACCTCCTTGCTGCTCTTTCATCCCGGCTACGACCCAGCAAACAACCGTGTTCAAGGTAAGGAAACTGATGATATTTCTTCTAGCTTGGAGTTAGGGCTATGTTTGTGGTCACTCACTCTACATGGTGGTTGGGGTGGGTGCACATTCTGAACATTGTACCCTCACTGGATGGAATTTACTAATACTGAGCCTGCCCTTAACCCTGTGCTTTGGGCAATAACGGTTGTTAAAGACACTATCTATCCTTGCCTTGTTAAAGGCCCTCAAACAGTGTCTGTTTCAGTGCCACTATGGCACACAGAGGAAGCAGGCAGTCAGGCTGTATTTTTTACCTATCCTGTTGTCCAAAGGGGAGCAGTTGGAGCTATATTGCTGTCATGCACAAGATATATGTATTTGTACTGACATTTGATATTATTGCACCAAATCTTATACGTTGTACTTTGACTATTGACAGGCTTCTTTCATATTGGTAAGGACAGCATCGGCAAGATGAATACGGTACAAGAATTAATTACACGGTCATTCCATGCACGCCCACTAGAAGATAAACTACAGATAAAGAGGTTAGGACCTGATCGGCCTGACCTACAACTCCAACAAGTTACCCAGGACAGAGGAAAATCATACAATCGTACATTCCCAAACACCTGGTACACAAAAGCTGATTGGCTTACAGGGTGCCCTTCAAGAAACAAACTGTTATGCTTCCCCTGCTTGCTGTTTAATGGTGACTTTCCTTGGACAAGAGAAGGAGTGATAGACTTGAAGCATCTGTCTAAAAAAATAAAGAAGCATGCACACACAAGAAAGCATATGGAAAACGTGACGAGACTGGGAATGTTGGGAGATGCACCGATTGAGCAGCACATAAGCGATGCATATCGCCAAACAATACAGAAACACAATGAAACAGTTGATAGGAACAGACACATACTATCAAAAATAATTGATTGCACTAGTTTCTGTGGTGCTTTCGAACTGGCATTGCGAGGCCATGATGAATCGGAAGGTTCCACAAATCCTGGAATATTCATGGGTCTTGTAGATTTAGTAGCAAGCATAGACAAGGAAATGGAAGCACATTTAGCAAGTGCTACAGTCTTTAAGGGCACCTCTAAAACAATACAAAATGAACTCCTGGAGTGTATGCTAGAAATTATGAGAAGCCATATTGTCCAAGAGTTGCAAAATACAGACTTTGTGGCTATTCAGGCTGATGACACCACTGATGTGGCCACACAAACACAGTCCGTATTAGTCTTTCGGTACCTGGACAATGGCTATAATGTTGTGGAGAGCTTCTATGGTTTCACTCATTTATAAAAACTCCACTGCACAAACCATTACTGCAGCTATACTGCGTCAACTCAACTTCATTTTTCCAGAGGTGCATCAAAGAAACAAACTTATTGCACAAAGCTATGATGGTGCATCCGTAATGAGTGGAAGCCATGGTGGCGTACAGAAAAGAATTAGAGATGTCTACCCGTATGCTCATTATGTGCACTGTCACGCCCACCAATTTAATCTTATTGTGCAACAGGCAGTATCAAAGATCTCCGAGACACAAATTTTCTTTCAGGATGTAAGAGGCATGGCAGCATTCTTCTCACGTTCCCCAAAAAGAATGGAAGCACTTCCGGAGATTGTGGACAAAAGGGTTCCGAGGGGAGCCTCAACTCGTTGGAACTATAACATACGTACAGTCCAACTAATATTTCAATATAGGGAGGACCTTGTGAAATGTTTAGAAGCCATAGAAGCCAATGAAACCTTTGATTTCAAAAGTCACAGTGAAGCCCGTGGCTTTGCTAGAACACTAAAAGATAGAGAGTTTCAGTTCTTTCTGTTTTTATTTGAAAAGATAATGTCAAATGTCGAGACTTTATACAATCAGTTACAAGGACGAGACATAGATACTGTCTCTGTGAAAAGATATACCACTGACTTTGTCGCAAGCATAAACAAAGTGAGAGATGAGGTTGACAATTTAGACAGCCAACTGCCAGCGGCTTCAACTTTTTCAAACCACAGGAAAAACATCACCACTCTGGTCCGAAGTGCAAAAGAGATATGTGACATTGTAATTGTGCATGCACAAGAGTGTTTTGCTTTCACAAAACATTTGGGGAGTGCCGCATTATTGGAAAGTAAATACTTTGCAAAATATAATGAATCCTTCCCTGAGCATGCTCTGCATGAGGCTGTGGAAGCTTATCCGATGCTCAACCAAGAGGACCTGAAAACTGAGTTGACAGTAATGTACTCAATGCCTGTGTACCAGAAGGCCAAAGATGCCAGGTCTTTGCTGTCTTTAATTCATGAACTTAATATGAAAAAGACATTTACAGAGACAGTAGCTTTACTAAAAATAGTCATTACCACTCCTATGACAATCTCAGAGGCAGAACGATCTTTTTCCACCTTAAAGAGGATTAAGACATTCCTGAGGAACACCATGCTTCAGGAAAGACTCAATGCGTTGGCAATGCTCTCTATAGAGAGCAAGCTTGTTCAAAATATTGCTGACTTTAACATTCAAGTAATTGAAAAATTTGCTGCGCTTAAAGACAGACGTGCTGAATTTAGATACAAAAAGTAAACATGTAGAATTATGCGCCCCATCTCTCTCTTGCCTTTTTTCTCCAAAATTCTGGAAGCCCATGTCACCACCTGCCTCTCACAGTTTATTGAGAACTCCACCTTTCTTGAGACTAACCAGGCCGGCTTCAGACCCGGCCACTCTACGGAGACTGTCATCTTGGCCGTACTGGATGCCCTGAGAGACGGTGCTGACAAGGGTACCTCCCAGGCCCTGGTTTTATTAGATCTGTCGGCTGCCTTCGACACGGTGGACCACAACATCCTTCTCCACCGTGTCGAGCAAGCTGGCATCCAGGGCCTGGCGTTGGCATGGGTCAAATCCTTCCTGACCGGGAGGTCTCAGACCCTTAGCCTGGGCACTTTTAGAGCTCCTCGGGAGCACCTGCCCTGTGGGGTCCCTCAGGGCTCCTCTCTGTCCCCCCTTCTTTTCAATCTTTATCTTCGACCCCTTCTTTTTTTCCTTGAGGCAGTGGGACGTCACCGTCTTCAATTACGCGGACGACCTACAACTCATCTTCCCTCTTGATTCCCCTTCTGCTATCCCCAACTTTCAGGCTGTCATGTCCCACATCCTATCGTGGATGAGTCAAAATCAGCTTAAACTGAATCCCGGAAAGACGGAGCTTCTCCTCCCTGGTAAGAGCTCTACCCACTGGGGTCCGCATTTTTGGCCGGCAGAACTTGGCCTTCCCCCCCACCCCTGTGGCCTCGGTAAAAAGTCTAGGGATTACTATTGACTCCGGTCTCTCCCTTGGGCCTCAGGTGGGGACAGTTGTCTCCTCCTGCATGTTCCAGCTGCGCAGGATCAGGAAGGTGGCTTATCTCCTCACTCCTGAAGCTCTGCTGCAAGTAATCATGGCCCTCGTCCTCTCCCGCTTAGATTTCTCGAATGCTATCTATCATGGTCTGCCCAAAACATCTCTCTGCAGACTACAATTCGTTCAGAATCAAGCGGCGAGATTGGCCTTTGGGAGTCCGACATGGCAATCGGCCAAACCCCTCCTTCTAAAACTGCACTGGCTTCCCGTCGCCTCGAGGGCAGCCTTTAAGATCGGCTGCCTTACCTTTAAATCCTTATCTGGTTCCTGTCCTGTCTTTTTGAAATCTCTCATCAGGACTTACAGCCCCTCTCGGAACCTGAGATCCTCTCACCTGCACCTCTTACTCACTCCCCCTGTCAAACTCTGCAGATCCGGAGGCCGGAGATTCGCATTTCTGGCCCCCAAACTTTGGAATTCCTTCTCCATCTCTCTCAAAACTTCCAATTCCCTTAGTCTTTTCCGTAAATCCCTAAAAACTTGGCCCTTCCCTCAATCTGCCTAAACCCTCACAGTCCCCCAGTAGTCTGCCGGCGCCAGGAAACCCATGGTGTCAGCGCGCTTTATAAATGCCCCTTACAATACAATACAATACAATGGTGCTAGTTTGTGACCTGTTGGTTGGTTGGTTGTTTTGTTGTTTGCAGTTTAAATAAAAAAAGTTGTTTGTTTTGTTGTTTGCAGTTTAAATAAAAACAATCTGTGAGGTTCTCAGCATTGTATCTTGAAGTCTGTTATGAAGCTCTGTGGTTATACTGAATAAGCAGCTACCTATGTTATATGACATCTCTTTAATAATGTAATACCTGGGGGGCGTGGCTAGCAGTCAGCCAAGATGGCCGCACTCTAGCGTAGCTCCGTGACCAGAGAGCCCCTTTCCTAAAAATCCGTCAACTTATCCGATTCATAGCAGTCATCACACAGCAGAACCTGAAGCGGTATAACCTCCGGTGCATGTAGCACTAATCGGTATCCAGAAACCTCCGAAATTCACAAAGCGGCGCCAGCGTATACCCTGGGGCCTCTCTGTGAGACGGAAGCCGGGGACTGCAGTGCGGCGAGGGACGGCGAGACCCGCTTTCTTCGGAGGGACTGCGGCGCGGACTTTGACGACTGCCGGTGAGAGGCGCCCATCCAAGCGACGCGTCCTCGGAAGTCGAGACCCGACAACGGAGCAGTGAACCCTCGCCTGCAGCTGGGGGCCAAAGGGCTCAGACGGGCTCGAAGGAGCAGCCGGTGAGAAACAGCGGGTCTCACCTGAGGGGGAAAATCGAGCGGCAGCACCAGCTGGGCCCGCGCTGGATGTCTTCCGCATGTAACACACTCACCCGGGGCCTCACAATACTGTACCAGGGCTGGTGAGAAATCAGACAAGGATCCCGGTGTGGGCTCGCAGTCTACTCACCCCTCCCCCGCTATATCACTCCGGACAGGCACAGGAACGGGGGTGTGTACGCGGAGGGCCCACACTCAACACAAGGGCTGTGACTATTAGGAGAACGGACATACCAGGCGGGAGCGGCCCACTTGCTTTACCGCGAACACAGTGACTCAGGGCGGTTGGGCAGTGCTGGGTGTGCTGGAGTGACGGTTGGGCACCCCACATCGCACCAAATTCACAGCGGGCAACATATACTTCCTCACACCTATCATGAGTGGTAGAGGCCTGAAGGGGCAACAAGCCCCGAAACTGGACAAATTTGCTTATCGCAAAGGGGTGCCAGATGACAACACGAGATGAATTACGACAGACGCCACCCCGGACAAACGATGCGTCCATTACTACAGAGAAAGTCACATTGCAGGATGTAATGGCAGTGCTGCAAACAATGCAAACATCCATAGGCACGATATCTGTGGACATATCATTAATAAGGGCAGACTTCGGGAAACTGTCTGACCGACTCCTGGAAGTTGAAAAAACGACAACAGGGATACTGGGGGATACTAAGGACCTCCAACATAAAGTAAAAACGCTTGAGGATGATAACCAAATGCTCAAAACAAAGCTCGACGACCAAGAAGGACGTTTGCGGCACAATAATGTACGCCTTATAGGTGTTCCGGAATCGTGGGGGGCCCGGCACTTGATCTATATGTAGAAGACCTTATTCACAATCAGCTCAAACCGAAAGGACTGTCAAACTTTTTCTCGGTGGAACAAGCCCATCGTGTGCCGGGGGAAAAACTAAGTCGGGAGCGCCCCAAGGCCTATTCTGGCACAAGTCTTCAACTTCAGGGACCGCGACGCCATTTTGCAGGCAGCACGGGTCCGCACACCGCTACGTATCGACAAAGGGGAAATCAACTTCTATCCTGACTATACCGCTGCGGTGGCACAACAACGACGAGGCTTCATGGAAGTAAAAAAAGAACTCCGGGCCCGGGAGCTCAAGTACTCAATGATTTAACCAGCAAAACTGCGTGGGGAATCGGATGGGAAAACGTTGTTTTTTGAAACACCGAAGGATGCACAAGATTGGCTGGAGGGGTGGCGACCTGCAAGAGGACCCACGACATAATGGAGAAAGAAGCCCGCTAGCGCAGGAGGAAATTGAATGAGGTTTGACCTGCAACACCTCGGACCAAGTTCATGAAGCCGTGAAATGGCCACAAAGGGCAGAGTAATCTGGACCAGAGTAAGGCTCGGCGATCTCGGCACTGAGAAGGCCATTGCCGGTAACAATGAACAAATGCCCAGGGTGTGGCACTGCACTGGGGGGGACAACAGAACTCCTGAAGGTAGGACATGCTGAACTGTTTGACGCTGCATGGACAGTCTTACTGGGAGGGGCTCGAGAATGGACACGGAAGTCTCACCCCCACGAACAATACACTTAAGTTGGGATACGAAGCGCTCTGCTCAGTTGGGGAGGTGGTTGGTTCTTGATCTACCTGGCAGGGAGGCAGGGAGGGGGGTAGGAGTTATGACAGTAATGTTCTTTCTTACTTTCTGGTTTCAGAGGGGAGGGTGGAAAGTTCTGGATTCACCGGGGGAGGGAAAGGGGCGGGGGCACAAGTTCCACGTGCCAAATACGCTCCACGGTTCTGGTTTCTGTGGCTGAATTTAGAATTTTTTCATATTAGCTCCTGCTGGGTTTCTTGGACACTATTTCTGCGTACACACACATCTTTCTCGACTCATGGCCCTTTCACACCATACCATCTAGTCGAACAGTGGCTCCTCAGTCCCCCGTCGACTGATATGGAAGGAGTATTATGCACCTACATTAGACACTATGACAGACATACACGGTAGTCGTTCCCCGGTTCCTCGAATGGACTCCCCCCCCTTACACTCATCTCATGGAACGTAAATGGGTTGGGGCACAAAATTAAAAGAGGGCTGGTCCTGCAATACCTCAAGCGACGTAACCCTACAGTAGTACTGGTCCAGAAAACACACCTAACGGGATCGTCCTGTAAAGCACTAAACCGCTGGGGGTTTAAAATGGATGTCCACGCGGAATTCACCTCAGGGTCACGCGGGGTAGGGGTCCTCATACATAAAAGCTCACCCCTGATAGTTAAGCGCACATGGGCGGATGATCAAGTGCGTTTCGCCGCGATCGCCTGTCAATGGTAGGGTCACAGCCTCAATATAATCTCTGTGTACGTGCCCCCGGCACTGCATCGGGGTACCTTCCAGGACCTTGGGGCGCTACTGCTTGAGCTCCTGGAGGGAGAACTACTAATAGGGGGGATTTTAATGCAGTCATGGATACCACTATAGACCGAAATCCTCCCAGGGAACCCACCGGGACTACACAGGCTTTCAAGGAGTTTGTGGATGCCATTGGTCTATTAGATATTTGGAGGCTTAAACATCCAGGGGAACACCATTATACTTTCCACTCAGGAGCGCATTACTGCCTCTCCCGCATAGATCATATATTGACACAATCGGTGCCCCCAGAGAAAATAACAACGATAGACAACCTCCCAAGAGGAATTTCAGACCACTCCCCGATAAAACTTACATGTACGACACATCTCACTCGACAAAAAAGACTGTTCCCGATATATCCGGGTTATTTGCAAAATCATACTATAGCGAAAGCATTACAAACTTCCACAGACTATTATTTTGTTGAAAATATAGATTCAGTAACATCACCCTCCGTTCTTTGGGAGGCATACAAAACGGTCATTAGAAGGCAGGCAATATCCACAATAACTAAGCATAAGAAGGAACAGAGGGAACAACACGATGCGCTTGAGTCAGCGGTTCATGAGGCAGAGTTAGCCCACGAGCTCGACCCCGCGGAAGACACCGCGCACACTCTGAAACTTGCAACGCAGGAATATAGGGCATATGTGGAGGAGCTAGCACGGACTAGACACACGGATACATTACATAGGGTTTTTGAATTAGGGGATAAAACTGGGAAAATGCTGGCATGGATAGAGAGGAAGGATAGAGTGGACAGATGGAAAACTCGGCTCACACGAGAAGACGGATCGATTATTACAGAACCCCCACACATAGTGAACGATCTAGCAGCATACTATGAGAACATATACACCTCTAGGTGTATGGTCACGGAGGAGGACTGCTTGCGGTTCCTCAATGACATTTCATTGAACGCACTCTCAATAGAAGACTCCCAAGATCTAGAGAACGACTTGACGACGGCTGAAATTGGAAAAGCACTGGCTGCCCTTAATACCGGGAAAGCGCTTGGCCCAAACGGCCTACCAGTGGAACTTTATAAAAAACTAGCCCAAAAACTTACCCCCCACATGCTCCCCATGTTTAATGATTGTCTGGCGCAAGGTACGATATCCCCGGATCAAAGATTGGCCACCATCGTGGCCATTCATAAACCGGGTAAACCCCCGGATAGGGTGTCCTCCTACCGCCCGATATCCTTGATGAACGCAGACGCAAAAGTACTGGCAAAACTCCTGGCCAGCCGTATGCAGCCCCACCTCCTGACGCTGGTCCACCCGGATCAGTCCGGCTTTATGCCAGGAAGAAACACCTCCCTTAACCTCAGGCGTCTTGTTGGAGTGCTTCACCGGGTCCCGTTGCTGCGGGAGAATGCCGCCATTCTCTCTTTAGATGCCACCATGGTGTTTGACCTGGTGGAGTGGCCTTTTCTATTTGCATTGCTCCAGAAAATGGGTTTCGGCCCTAAATTTTGTAGCTGGATCAGGCTGCTATACACGGCACCTATGGCCCAAGTGGTTGCCAACAGACATATCTCGAGAGAATTCGCACTACGGCGCGGAACACGTCAGGGATGTCCCCTATCCACCGCTTCTATTTGCGCTTATTTTGGAACCATTGGCAACAAAAGTACCTACAGGCGCGCTAATACGTGGAATCACATGGGGGAGGGCTGGGAAGATCGCATATCCCTCTATGCGGATGACGTGCTCATATATCTAATGTCACCCAGAGACTCAATGTTGGAACTGATGCACTTAATTGAGGCATATAGTAACTTCTCGGGATATACCATAAACTGGTCGAAATCACTGCTGTACGTTCTGAGTGGGCAATCTCCTCAACTCCCTCGGGGGTGTGAACTGCAGATGGCTCCAGGAGGCTTTAAATACTTGGGTATATTTGTCACCCGGCAGGAGTCGGTGTTCATGGATGAGAACCTGCAGAAGCCCCTGAGAAGGATCAAGTCAGATGTCTCCCACTGGAGATCCCTCCCGCTGACGCTGTTGGGCAGAGCAGCGCTCTTTAAAATGCTGGCGCTCCCACGGTTCCTTTACGTACTTATTAACACCCCATTCCCATTCCCGGTCCCACTTTCTTATTTTACAAGCTATCGAAGGAGGTCTCCTCGCTGCTATTGGACGGGAAACCGGCCCGAATAGCACATGCCAAGCTGGTACGCAGCTGGTATGACGGTGGTATATCTCTACCGAATATCAAACTATACTATTGGGCGGCACATTTAACGACGGTAAACCAATGGCTTCACACACCACACGACGAACCGGCCTATAGGCTAGACAGGCAAACACTGCCAGTAGACCAACTGATGAAGGCCCTCTACACAAATAATCAACGTCAGGCCCTCACAGGACCTACAGCCCACACGATTAAAATTTGGCTCGCAGCACAAAGGGCGTTGGGGTGGGAGGGAGTGCTTACACTGGCCACACCGCTCTGGGACACACGCCGTCTGGGCACGCTAGCTAACACTAAGGGATTCTGGCAGTGGGACCTTATTGGCATTACAAAGATAGGGGACTTATGGGCTAAGGGTAATGTCCTGTCATTTATAACCCTGAAAGAGAAATATGGTATGTCGGACACAGAGAGATACCGATATCTGCAAATCAGGCATGTACTGCAAAGCGCCATTCCGACCGGTACCGACCTGGCAGAGTCTTCTCCACTAGAGGACAGGCTTCTTACCGAACACCTGGGGAAAAAGGCTATCTCGCAAACTTATCGCAAACTTGTAAATAATCTCCCAGACCCTGTGGGGGTACTCCGTAGCAAGTGGGAGGTGGAGCTAGGTGATATTGATGACACAGACTGGATGAACGCATTGGCATCGACCAGAGACGCAGCCATTCCATCACGACTAAAACTAATCCAGCTCAAAATACTACACAGAGTGTACTACCCACATACGCTACGGCATAGGCTGGGCCATATCCCTGATCCACTTTGTTTACGGGGTTGCGGTCAGAGAGGAACGTTTTACCACATCCTCTGGGACTGTCCTGTTATACAAATATACTGGAAACGAGTACTCACTGAGATCTCAGAGGTGGGTGAGGTCGAACTTCAGCTGGACCCGGGGTGTTGTCTCCTTCACATCTGGAAGCCTACGGACCTCAACCGGGCTTTACAAACTTGGGCAACGCTGAGATTAGCAGTAGCAAAAAGAAATATAGCAAGAAACTGGGGTTCTGGTGTAGCCCCCAAACGAACACAGTGGGAAAATGAATGGACATAGCGATGGTGGCGGAAAGGGCGGTCTATTTACATAGAGGCTGCCCCAGAAAGTGGTCTAGGATATGGGGGAAATAGAACGAATCACGTGGAACAATCTGTGAACCACCACAGTCAGCAGACGAACCCGAAAGCGACCCATGATCCCATGTAATGTAAATGTATGTGTTGTGCAGGCTCCGCTCAGGGACAACCATGAGACGAGGTGGGGAATGGAAGGTAAAATCACAGGACGGCTGGAGAGCACAGAGGACAGTTCAAAGTGCACTTGGAACGGATACTCAGTTTAATAGAATTAAAGGTTTGAAGTTGGAGGGGTACAAAGTGATTGATATTGATGTGGGATTCGATGGGAGTGAGGGAGGTGGGAAGGGAAACACAGAAATGGAGTACTGAACATGATAAAACACTGATGTGATGTAATGGCGGAGATCTAATGAGTAATAATGATAACCAGTATGGAGAAGTTCTTTGTTTTAAACTTGCTTTTTGAACTGCTGAATGTATCATTCTGATATAATTCCTAAATAAAGGTTTTGAAAAAAAAAAAAAAAAAATGTAATACCTGCACTTTCACAATTGCTTTAATAGCCTTCCGGCTTTCTCAAATTTGCCTGAAAATGCACAATTTTTCCACTATTTTTTCAAAATTTTCTCGGGGGGGAATTCCCCCGAACCCTTCTTAGGGGGTTCGGGCTCGCTCGCTATGCTCGCTCGCTCCAGTACAGTATGATTAACATTTTACACCTCACCACTTTAAAATGTCACCAGCCGCCACTGCCAGGAGGGTCACCTCACCGCGCAGCATCCAGCATATATGGGGAGGTGGGAGGGAGGAGCAGCTGGGAGGCGGAAGCAGGGATTGGGCAGTGGGCAGTCAGGGGGGCAGGTCTGTAGGGGGCACAGCAGAGTGGGAAAGAAGTGCAACAGAAGACAAGAGGGGCACACAAAAAAACGAGTGGAACAGAGGGCAGAAGGGCACAAAAACGAGTGGAACAGAGGGCAGAAGGGCACAAAAAACGAGTGGAACAGTGGGCAGAAGGGCACAAAAAACGAAGGAAAATGAGTGGAACAGAGGGCAGAAAGGCACAAAAAACGAGGGAAAAACGGGTGGAACAGAGGGCAGAAAGGCACAAAAAACGAAGGAAAAACGAGTGGAACAGAGGACAGAAAGGCACAAAAAACGAGGGGAAAACGAGTGGAACAGAGGGCAGAAAGGCACAAAAAACAAGGGAAAAACAGGTGGAACAGAGGGCAGAAAACGAGGCACAATAGGGGGAGACAGTGGCACAGAAAGCAAAAAGGACGGATGACACTTACCAGCGGCAATGGCAGCGGCAGCAGGGGCACACAGTCGGAGCTGCGTGGAGGGGGAGCGACCTACCAGGAGGGTGAGGGGTCGCTCTATGAGGACCATATCTGTCGGATTATGAGGACCATATCTGTTTGTTCGCCTTGCTCAATCGGATGGCAGCCCTCTTTACAAAGGAGGGCACAGATGGCCTTTAGGAGCTGATTACATTCCAAGGTGCACATGATTTCTTTGTTTTGCTGGATCTCCATAAACAAGCTTGGGGTTCCATCTCGAAGGCCTATTTTTCTTACTTTTGATGGCATAATATATTTTTTTCTCTCTTTCTCTCCTCCTCCTGCCTTATACATTTAGACTTTTTCCTCCATGAATTTGGCCTTTCACCAAAAGCTTTGGCTCTGCTTACCTTTAGGTTTTGTTTCTCTTGGTGCTACAGACCTGGCCAACGGGAGGGTGTCACGTGGATGTTGGGGATATTGATAACATCCCTAAGTTAGCATGAGCCCTGCATCCATTATGCTGCTTTGAGCATGTTACTACATGGCTTTAGTTTTGCAGTGGACTTTGTTTGTGCCTTTCACAAGAGAACTGTCTGCTGTGTTCATTCTATGCCTGTTCCTGGAGTTTAGTCTGAACATTGTGTGCAAGGTCGATAAAAAATGCACCCTTGTCATTCTGTTCTGGTCAGGCCCTAGCACCTAGACATAACATACCAATGCAGCTGTTGTTGGAAACTCGTACTTCGATATTATGGGGATACATGCATGGGGAGCACATACTTGGAGAAGAACCTTTCCAGGGAAAAGAGCAAGACAGCATCTATGAAGTAGATCTGCCATCTATAGGCTAAGGTATACTATAAGGTCTGCTGATAAAGCCCAGAGATCTTTTATTAAATAATAATACTTCTTCTTAGCAAGGGGAGGGAGGTTAGGCACTATAGTATTTTTCTCCATTGTCTTTTTATGATGACATCTCCCTTCATGATATGACTAGCTGCTATGCTGCTATGCTGACTGTATTTGTACTATGCATTTTCCTGCTTGTTGTGGCACGTATACTGAATGCTAGGGCACTTTAGTTAACATAAATATTTGAAACTATTCCGTGTCTCTGTCAGATCTTATTGTAGACAAGTACAAGAGAGTGAGCGAAAGGGTGTGTCTTGTTACTGGGATTCCTGAGAGGTCTGGGAGTGTTGTGTTCTTGGGTACCTAATCATTTGTTTCTCTGTGAGTGAGTAGGAGAGCAACTGAGGCACTATAGCTAGTTAGCCCTGGGTTCATGGGTACTAAAGTGGAAGGAAGGCTCAGTCCCTATACACCAAGGTCCTATAATCCGGCACAAAGTCCTGTGTTTGTTCAGAATCCCTGCAACATCAGCCAAAGAAATACCAAGGGCATGTATTTTGTAAGTTAAAACATAATAAAGATATATAATCTCAAGTAGCTCAATGCACCGTGGAATAGGTTTAGATGCACTCTGTGCTAAGTCATTTCCCTTAACAGAAACTTGACAACATAAGATGACAGCCAAGCATGGTTGAGGACCCAGCGGCAAGATGTGATATATCTGGCTTACATACTCATCGAAAAAGTATAACACGGCTGACAGACAAATTGAAGGCACATTATTTAATCCAACTACAGACATCCTGGTAACGCTTGACAATGAGGCGTTGTATACCAACATACCTCAATGTCAAGCGTTACAGGCTGTATCTTCCCTCTTACAAAGGTACCCAGACAATAGACCTGATGTGTTCATAGTTCAGTGCTTGGAAGTGGTTCTTTTAAATAATTTCTTTGAATTTGATGGATTGCTGTACAAGCAAGTGAAAGGCACGAGCATGGGAGCTTCCTGTGCTCCAAGTGTAGCGAATACGTATATGGGAGAGTGGGAAAGGAAAAATATTTACAATGAATCCGCCCCTTTTTTTTTAAAATGCTTTTTTATGGCGTCGATTCATTGACGATATTTTTTTTGTTTGGCGTGGTGATGTACTACAACTTGAGGAGTACATCTTATGGCTTAATGCAAGCGACAAAAATTTGAAGTTCACTTCAAATTACAGCAGGGAGAAAGTGGAATTTCTCGATATAAATATAGAAGGAAATGAAGGAACTTTAAAAGTCAGTTTGTTTCGTAAACCGACTGCAAAAAATACCATACTCCAATTTGGGAGTTTCCATCCCCACTGCCAAAAGGACTCAATCCCCTTTGGGGAATTTCTTCGAGTCCACCGTAATTGTACATCACTCTCTGATTATTCCATCCATGGTGCGTTATTGAGTGATCGGCTGATCAAGCGGGGGTATCCACACCGTTTGGTGCGCCAGGCTTTAAAAAGAGCGAAATATTATGATAGGGATGCCCTACTTAAACAAACGAAATGCAAATCTAATGAAAAGATAACTTGCGTCATAAATCATTCGCCTTTAAATTATAAGATCAAGAATGCAATCAATAAAAATTGGAGAATTCTAGATGTGGATAATGAGAAACAATTTGCTAAGCCCTTGATAGCTTATAGACGCAATAGGAACCTTAGGGACAGACTGGTCCATACAAGGAATAGACCTAAAATGAGAGAGGCACAGACTACATTGACAGGCTTACCCCTGGTACAGGGAAATCACAGATGTGGCGGCTGCCATGCCTGTGAATCTGCATTAGTAAGGGATACTATTCAATATAATGGCACTGATGTGAAATTGAAATCTTTTACAAATTGCAGAAGTAAAAACGTTGTTTACTTTATTCTATGCCCGTGTGATCTAGCCTATATAGGCGAGACGGGACGGGAATTTAGAATAAGGTTCAGCGAACATAAATCGGCGGTCAGGACAAGCAAACTGACAGCGCCAATAGTACAACACTGCTTGGATTTTCACCACAGTGAGGCCGATCTAAGGTGGTGCATACTGGAAAAGGTACGACATAAGAATGGGGAACTGTTAGAAATAACAAGGAAAAGACGTGAGAGCTTTTGGATTTTCCATATGGACAGTGTTCGTAGAGGCCTTAATGAGAGCATCTCATGGTATGTAACAAAATAGGGGGTATTAATGTCTGACTCCGTTATATAAAATCATTTCTGATTCTTCTCTTTGTTAAAACGCTTTAGTGAGAGGTATTATAGATTCATCAAACTAGAGCTGATTTGGATATTAATTTGTCAGCTACCACTATAAACATACACAATGGTATGATCAAAATCGATGGTAGGCAATTTGCTTGCAGGAATAATCCCTCGCATTCCTGATGGTAAATTGTTGTGGGCAGGGTCATGCCCCAGTGATTGTAATTTGATCAGGCTCTTTCTGACATTTGCAGACTCGGAACGATATGGAGGATAATGAGAATTTGTAAACCCCTTTCAAATATGGCGGCCGGAATTTGTGTTAGTAATACGAATACAAATATTAGGATCACTTTGTTTTTTCGTAATATTAACGATCGTTTGTGATTAATGTGGTAATTCAGTCGACTAAAGATAAGTGTGGAGTCGTAGAATCACACACTTATAGTATAATCCCATTGAATACAGTGGCCGGGACTACACTTAGAAATGGCGCTGGTTTTCGCGATGTGGTTTAACTTAGATATCCTCACATGCGAACTCGTAAAGCGCGCGAATGCCGATATTTAAATCGCTAAACAATGAGCTTCCGGTTTCAAGTCATCGGGCGAAGCTGGTATCCTTTGATTAAAGAAGCACGGATTCGGGTAAGCACGTTTCGAAAATACGCTTCTAAACCGAAACTAGGGTCGGGCACATTAGAGTAGAAGTGCCTTTATGTAACATGGCAAATTGGCAGTGTTCCATGTCTTAATTTAAACCATGGGGAATACGAGGGTCTCTAATTTCTGCGTTATTAGTGAAACGAAGGCAAGAATCAGGTGACAAGGGTGTTATAGTTATTAACCTTCGAGTACGTACTGGGAGTGTAGAAAGCACAGTGCTCATCTGAATATTTTGTCAGTGGTTAAATCTTGTCATTAAAACTGACAGTTGACATCGTTTTAAGTACAAAATCCCTGATAAAGATTCTATTAAAAGCTGCTGTCATTCATATCATTACAGCACCAATGGAGGCACTTTAAATTGTGAAAAAAATGATGAAACCCGGCCCCCGCTCTGAATAGAGATACCGCTATAACATCGCATATAAGGTCAGTACATTTATAGGTATACAGAACAAAACCGGAATTCACTGGGAGTATGATATATAGTGAGAATTTTTCTGTATCTCTCATTAGACTTCGGTGACAACTAACACTAACTGACTAAGGAGAAGAGCCAAATAGGAATTAAAAGTTACCGCTATAACATCGCATATAAGGTCAGTACACTTATAGGTATAAAGAACAAAACAGGAATTCACTGGGAGTGTGACATATAGTGAGAATTTTTCTGTATCTCTCATTAGACTTCGGTGACAACTAACACTAACTGACTAAGGAGAAGAGCCAAATAGGAATGAAAAGTTAAAAAAGACAAGATGCTTTCGATTTATTGTTGAGGTAAGCAGTTGGACAATACGAATATGAGATATTCTATGTCCTTAAGATATGGATTGTCTAAAATGTATCCTCCTATGTCAAAATAGGATGCTCTGCCTATCCCATCGTTGAAGGTGATTTTTTCCAGAAGTCATCGCCCTGCATTTATGCTAGGGTAAGACAATTTATCTATAAACATGTACTATCTTTAGAGTAATGTGACATCAAGAGCAATTGCCTTTTACTCCTTTGGGTTTCAATGTAGGCATAAATTTGATCTTCTTTTAAACTATTTTCCATACTTATCCTTTCACTTTTGAAATACATAGACAGACAGTACTACCTTCTCTACTCACATCTGGTAGGGAACCATATGTCTATGTTATGATGAAGTCAGGTCTCAGTGGATCCATGTCAGAGACAAATAAATGATGAAATGAATGTATAAAGAATAACAATGGATGTAAATAATTGGTAGTCCTTCATAAATTAATTCAGATATATATGTTTCTCTTAGAGGATAATAACAATTGGTTGTTTCAAGTGTTGATGGAAATAGATACATTGAATTCTATTTGTAATTGCAGATATCCTTACAGAGTGCACAATCTGCTGTGAAGAACTTTGTTCTGTCAAAGGTCCTGAGGAAGGTGGTCCTAACCCACCGAAACGCGTCGACCTAGCGTGACAGTTCACATAAAGATCTGTGACTCCTTAGACACGGAATAAAGAGTGAATTTTGAATGAATGTTAGAGGTTGTGTGTTGAGTTTGTGAGAATGTTATTTGGTGTTTTCTGTAGGGAAGCTCATGTATAAAAATGTTTTTAATGGTTTAGATGTACAAATGTAAATGATATTCATGTATCAATTAAAATTCTGCTTCTAATATGAATTTAGAATAAAAATCATAAAAAATATATATAAAAGTATTTTTCTAACAGTAAATGATAAAAAATAAATAAAAAAGACAAATGAAAAAAGCCATTGTTTTTTATATACTTTGAAGGACTATGTTTGAAAGCATGAACTGCATGTCATAATTGAAAATAAGAAGGCCGTGAGGGAATCTCTTTTGTAGGGAAATTTATATAAACATTATAAATGACACACATATAGGAGCATTAATTAAATTAATTCACTTGTATAAATTCGAGACCGCCTTGGCTGCAGAGTTTACGTGAGTTATCAGATCTTTAAAAACAATTTCTGTAGTATCAAAATTTGCATTGTGTTGCTTGACTTTTGAATTCCATAGGATAACTCTGTTATTTAATGACAGAATCATACATTGACTTGAAAGTCATAATTGGCTAAATATATTTACGAACAAGCTACCTGAGAGCTTCAGATTATTGAATGGCTTTTAAATGTGACATATTGCTTTCTGTTGTCGTGCTGCCACTGGCATTCCTATTTGATTATATTTTCCGAAAGTCAAATGCTTTGTATGATCGTGACGGTATTTAATTCACAGTTCTTCTTACTCCCATGCACAGTCCTCCTTCCTGTCACCTCACTCAGGTAAACTTGTGTGCCATTCTGCTCACTGCCACTTGGATCGCAGGTGGAAAAGGTCCAACGCCACTGTATGTCGGTTGGATCGTAAAGACTGTGGGGATTATGAAGTTATTTGCTGACTCATTGCCACTGTAGCAGACACAGTGTCTCTACCATGCCGGCAGTGGCTGGGCCCCCAAATCTACAGTTGTCTGCTGTTAAACAGACCCATACATACATGGGTAAAAAATACATCATGGCTGCAGGTCAGCCATGCCAGCATGGTGTTCTTGTCATCCCTTGTGGTTCCTGAGTGTAGGCCTCCCAAAGCAGAAGGTGGTGAGCCCATCCTTAACTAAAATCCCCCATCCTGTGATAGTGTTCTTCCCTGGCGTCGTGCTTTTCTGCCCTACTACTAGTACTACACAAGCCTAGTCACGTAGCTCAAAAAAACTGTAACAGCAATCTATTCACGGCAGCAGCGGATAAGTGTTTAAAAAGATGTAATTGATAACTACAGTTTAGTTAATAGATTACCTGCTCTATCAGGAACTTAATAATTATTCATGATTGTCACTGGACAGCAGCTGAGCCCGGATGCGGCCCGGTAGGCTTGGTCCCTCCCAGTCGCATGGTATATTACCACCACCGATGTGCCATCAGTCATGCTGCAACCAATGAGCACAGCAGCTTGCTGCACCCACTCTCACTGCAACTGTTCCCCCCCATTGGCCCCCCGCGCTGCACAGTGACCCTGACTCGTGAGCCAGCCAGCATCTCTAGCCCTGACTTTGGCTGACTGGTGCAGGTGGAATCCGATACCACATTGGAACCATCCAAGAGCCATCTTTACCGCAGATGGTCGACGGTGCCCTGCATTGAAAATGGTGAAAATCAGCTGCAGCTGGCATTAGTTACTGTTGGAAATACCTCGGTCAGCTGCGGTCAGAGCGTCGAGTTCAGGAGGAGCAGGAGCTTCGCATTTTAAGTTAAAGAAACACAGGCGGCAGCAGGAGAACCGTCGGAAGTAACGCACATAGCCTAGTATTGTGAGTCTACTTCATCATTGGGCACTTACTGCAGTGACGTAGACACTAAGTTCGGCGCCATGTATGTCAGCCCGGCCTGGAAGTGGATCTAACTTGAATACTACAATTACATTGTAGCAGAACTAACTCGCAAGCCGCAGAGCTGCAAACAGATCTAGCAACATTATTGGTCGGATATGGCCCGTGATATGCACATGGCGGTCGATTCCAGAAATTTCTGTCAGGTGGTGGGGGGGGGCAACATCTGAAAAAATTCAGATGGTGGGGCTCAACCTACAAAAGTTTGAAGACCTCTGCCCTAAATACTGCATGTTCAAAACATATGCCTTTTAGTTCATTTTCATGTGTTCCATAGATGACCAGGACATAAACTTTACACTTTCGTGTCACCGCTCTTTCCTTTCTTTTTGTTGATGATATGAAACATCAGAATTAATGTTATCCTTATTTTGTTGTATGCAAGCATTTCCAGGGGTTAATGCTCCAGGGTGCAATTGAATTTAGTATCATTCATTCAATTCCAAAACATTTGCTGTCTACTCTATAACAGTTTAGGAGCAAAATATTGTGTTAGTTTTACTTGGATTGAAATGGCTAAAACTTTACATTTACACAAACTCACCAGAAATGCATCTTGTTTGCAAAATGTTATTCACATAGGTGGCTAAGTCAACTCCCTCCTGCAAATGCCTGTTAGGGGTGCATTTTGTCAAAATATTAGGGAGCTACCTGGCCGCCGCCTTTGCTATACCATCTCGAGGCAATTACCACGGAGATTTAGGGACAGATTTATCAAAGTGTTGTGTTGCCCTCGCTTCACACAAGGTAAAGCAAGGAAATCGCAACACTAAAGTAAGATTACCCAAGCTACGCAAAGTCACCTTGAGTGGCCCTGTGGTGCTTGGTAAATCTGGAGCAACGAATGGCAGCGCAAGTCGCTGCTTTCACCACTCTGCCCCAGATTTTGGATGGATTTTGGTGCATTCCCAGATTTACTATGAGTGGTAGACCTGGGTATGAGTCAAAATGCTATGTATTCCCAATGGAGGTGTAACAATGAGAAATATCTCTTTTTCTCCGTGCTTTTTCCTCTTCCTTTGTGGGCTGCATCCTGAAGCACACATAGAAAGAGGAAAAAACCTCAGAAGACTATTACTACACAAAAACAATGCTGTCTGCAATGCAGGCCCCCGTGCACCATGACACAAGAGTGTCTGCATTGGTGCTAGGCAGCCAAAAGTGTGACAGTGCAAGGAGATGACCATATAATGTTCAATACGGTGCAGTCCTGCCGCCTCTCTTTCAAGCCACACAGCACAGCTCAGCAAGGCGTCTTGCTGCATTCTGTTATTGATAAATCTGCCCTATAATGTATAAAACGGCCAATTTCTTTATCCTGATAATGATTATGATTGATCATAATGATGATGATAGTGCAAGGGTGCCTGCGTTGAGGGAACTGATTGTTTGTCTGCAGGAAGGTGTCCCTTCTTGCAGATAAACAATCTTGTAATGATGTTTTGTAACTTTTATGTGTGCTGCCTAATGCAGCACCAATAGAAGTTGCAAAACGTTATTTTCTTTGGGATTACTTATGTGCAGGAAAGGATACCTTCCTGCACATAAACAGTCAATGCCAAGTTGCTGTTTCTATGTGTGCTGCACAACGCAGCACACATGGAAACAGCAAAAACAAGGAGAAATTAAGCATTTCTCCTTGTTTCACCTGTTTAAGATCAGGTTTTCCCTGCTCTTCATTTTGGCTCTGCCTCCTATTTACGCCACCCTTGTAAATAGGGAGCAGCGTCAAAATCAATGGGTGTTGCCGTGGAATACCTACCAAAACACTAATTGCCCTCCCCTTCCACTAAGTATAGCGTGAAAGGGTGCCTTATTTAGAAGGCAGCATTGAGCCATGTTAAGTGGCTTAACGCTGCCTTGTAAATAAGGCAAAGCTCCTATCGCCACCACAAAGTCACTGAAAGTGACATTATGGTGGTGATAGGGGTTTGTAAATATGCCCCAAAGTCTTTCCTAGTGTTTCAAGGGTTAGAACTAGCAGTTTTCCAAAACTCTGGTCCCAAAGCCTGGACTTCCCTGCAGAGCTGTAAGACCTGTGAGTCGCAGATGCTCCTAGGCCCTGCTTACCTGTATCCTTCAGCAGGGGCAATGTAGGCTCTCCCCAGTTGAAAAGGAGCCTAGCCGCCAGCGGCCTCCTGCCACATTTTTCCTGTCCACAGGCAAAAGAAAATGCCACACAAAACAGGTGTACAAATTTATAGATTGTGGCAGTTATTGCCCCCAAAATGTGGAAAAACATGCAGAATTGGACCCGGTATTACAGGCTTCACTGGTTATTCCCCATTCTATCAGGATATCACTTGTAAGGGGGCATTATAACATCAATCACCAAATGGACCGTTTAAAAGTAACAAACAAAACGACAAAGGGCCATATTTAGTATGATGGAGGGGAATATTCTCCAAAAAGTGCTGGATGTCCCATCAGCCCCATTTAGAGAGTATACTCTTAACCACTGTGGACTGTGTTTGCGACAGTGTTCCCTGTCCCACAAACTCTAAATCAGACCCTTAGTTTTGGATTCAATACTAGAAGGTGACCCTTTTTTTTAACCAGGGATCAAATGTATTGTCTGACCTTTATTCTTAATAGCAAACTAAAAATGGCACAAGTGTCTAAGAAAATTCAGAAATCTAGAATTGTTTTGGTTATCAATGCGGTGATTGAAATCTCCTGCTATGTAATTTCTGCTTTAGCTCCTCCTGAAACTGCTCAAAAAATCTGAAAAGGTTTTATGGGTAGGCTTCAGACAGATCCTGTTAGCCTGTTGCTGTTAATAACTGTTTTCAAACTCTTAGTGATCAGTGGTGACAGTTTAAAGCTCGTTCATTAATATTTTCCGATGATAAGGAGATGACTGCTCTACTTTCCCATCTCCACCCAAAAAAGTTACATAATCATTTTATTCAAGGGAGTTAATTTTGTATTCCTTCCCAGGGTTATACCAGTTCTTTGTGAGGAAAGATGAACCAAGGACCTGCTCTTCAATCAGGCCATATATTTCCTGGGCTTTTGTTACCACGGATCAGACATTGGCATAGATGTTGGTATCTTTGAAGACGAGGTTCTTTGAAAAATCCATTCTGCAAAAATAGTGCTATTGTTGTGGAGTCCAATTTCTAGCAGACTTTAGCTGGAGGAATATCTACCTCTGACATTAAATTAAATGAAAAGAAGGTGCAGAGATGTTAAAGTGCTGTAGTGAGGCAATCTCTAGCAGTCTAGAATCACCCCAGAGATGGCTAAGGGGTCTGGGAGGAGAAAAGCCATGTTTTCAGATATTTTTGGAATACAGCAAGTGTGTCAGCTTCCGAAATGTGGGCAGACAGGGAATTCCACAGTTTGGCAGCAGCCACTGAGATGGAGCGACCTCCTCATCTGTCCTTCCGGAATCTGGGAACAAACACCTTATTATGGAAGTAGAATCTGAGAAGCATGCTAGGAGTGTACCAGCAAAAGAGTGAATTAAGTAGTCTGGAACCATTCAGAGGCAGGGCTAAAAAAAAGTATAGAGAGCCTTAAAAATAATTCTCTTTCTAACAGTAAGCCAGTGAAGGGAATAAATCCCTTGTCAGAACAAGAGGCACCGGTGATATTAAGGATAAGTTGGGCAGTCGCATTCTGAGAAAATTGAAGTTTGTTAAAGCAGGAAGCCTTAATGTTTAGGTGCAATGAGTTGCCATAGTCTAATCGCGAGGTGACAAGAGCGATGATATCTGATTGGCGCAATTCCAAAGGAATATAGGGAAAGATCTTTCTCTGGGTCCTGATGATGAGGAAGTAGGTTCAGTGGTGTGTTTTCCTGGGTATCAAAACTCAAGACATTGTCGAATAAGACACCCAGGCTATTGGCTGGCTTGACCAGAATGGGTAGAGGTCCCCAGTCCTGTGGCCTCCAGACCTGGAACCAAATACACTCATGAGTTCCAAACGTCAATACTTCAGTACCTTTCAGCTAAGAGGAAGGTGTTTATTGGAACTACTTGCTACATGACCCCATTCATACAACTCATGTGGCCCCAAATGCATTTTCCTAAAAGGAGGATGGAGTGTTATATGTTATCAGCCCGTACTCTTGATTGATGGGCCCTAAAACAGCATGTCCGGTCAAATGGTTCACCAGGACACCTGCCACTTTAATATCAGGGTCTAACCACCCAACGTTTCAAGTTTGAGGTCCGAATCACAGTGTTAGTTTCAGAATTCCTTTCTTAATATTCTGGTGTAAATGAATGTGGCTACATTGTTCTGTCTTTGCCGAAATATTGTTCATTTTCTTATACACAATTTCTGTCAAGTTGCATTCTTTTGTCCCGATTAAAAGAGCTTGTTAACTGACATACCACAATATTAAATTTAAGAGTATTGGAGTCTTTTCCTCACCACAGCATTTTTCTCCAGGTAAGTTTTGCCACTTCAAGTTTGCGGAAATTTACTGAGGGAAAAAAGCCAGATAAATTCAGATGAAAGGTCCCCTTGGTGCAAAAATCACCAATTGTGCATGCGATTCCCGATATTTTCTTTGGAAAATGCGATTAGTAGACCTTTACCACACTTATTATACTGGATCCCATGGTAATGGTGTTACCGTATGCGGTAAATACATTAGTTCCTTACATGGCACTCGTATTCCGGGACGTTGGGTATTATGCAGTAATTCCACTATATGTTGTCACTTTCTTGTTTTCTAATTGAAAGATCTAAATAAAGAACTAGTAGCCTGTGAAGAGCAACACCAATTGAAGCTTTTGCTAGTGAGGTATAGGCTGGCCTTGAAAATGTTTGAAGAACTGAACCCCACAGAACTGTGAAGAATGATGTATTTATAGCGTGCTGTCTTTGAGATAGGCTTATGTAGGCTGTATGTATGAACCTATAGGGCATGCTAACGTTCTAATAAAGCGTCATATAAAGTATGATTGCAAATAAAGAAGTGTGGGCCTTATTCACGAAGTTAAACCTACACTTTTGGTGTAAGTTTGCTACTTTTTTTTGCTGTTCACAAACTACGACTGAGTTTACGTGTCCCATCTTTTCGAATGAAGATAACTCAGCACATATAAAACAAAAAAAAGACAGTTTCTTTAGTCGCAAAGATATTACACATACAACTACACTTGTAGTTTGCGAATAGCAAAACATGGTAAACTTCCACCAGAAGTGTAAGTTTACCTTTGTGAATAATGCCCAGAGTGTGCGCCATGCCAGATATATACCTTTCCACAGTGGCTCAGCGTGCCAGGTTAAAACGGTCGACCGCCAGAGCCCTATTATGGCAGGCCTGGCTCCTAGATAAATATTCTATTCAGAATGTTTTCAGCTCTCTTTCTGCTGTACCATGGTAATTGAATTTTCAATTCAAAGATCCCCGCAGAATGTCAAGCAGGATTCCCAGGGAGTTACAAACCCATGGATCAATCTTTTAATCTGAATTTTTTAATGGAAAGTGTGTCTGTTGCAGAAATCAAGCACGCCTCTCATGCTTTATGGTTCTAAAAGAAGCATTCAGAGCAGCAACTAGAAATCTATCATGGATAAAACTCTAAAAACTTTGCATTGATCCTGGCTGCTTTTCTTAATAGGATAGTCGTTTTTATGGCTTGTGGGTTGAGAGAGACAGCAGGGAAGAAAAGACCATGTGCACGCACGGAAGAGAGAGAGAACGAGAAACAAGCATTGGCAAAGCAAGTAGGTCTCGCCGATATGAGGGCTATTGGATTTGTCAATGCTTTTTAGACATATCGCACAGCAGCTCGAGCTGTGTGCAACATGTTTTAAAGCCAAGCTAAAAAAGTGCTATGTGCGGCCAGTGTTGACTGCGTCATAGCGCTTTTAATTGAAGCAATGTTGCCCTCCAGCCCCCGCTGCTGTGCAATATGCTAAAAAAAACAGCATGGGGTCAAGCCACCCAGGAGAGGTGCGGGAGAGGAGGGAGGGAGCAGCAACAATGGGCAATGTTGGGGGCTGGGGAAACAAAACGGGTGAGGTGTAGGGGTCGAGGGAGGAAGTAGCAACAACAGGAGGGATAAAGCAACATGAAAGAGGTGCGGGGGAGGGTGCAGCACAAAATACAGTGGGGTATGCGGAAAACTAAAGGAGGAGGATGGGAGCACCAGATGAGGTGCAGCAACACGGAGAAGAGGTGAGTGGGAGAATCACAACCACAAGAGTGAGTGTGAGGGGAAGAAGAAGTAGTATCTCATTACAGAAGTAGCAGGGCACAATCACTTAATCATTTGAATCAATCTGTGCCTGGCCCATGCTCCACAGAAAGAAAAGAAATGATCATTGGCATGCACTGGCTAATTCGGAAGCAGCAATGAATAATGTCTATGGAGCCAACTAATGCTAAGCAATGGGTGGGGTCCAAGCCCTTTAATTGTAAACAATACATCTCGCATGCGAGAGCGCATGCAGTGCAAGCGCTATCACAGGTTCAATCTAAAAAGGAGCAGAAGATGCACTCATATGCACTGCTAAAGTAGTTAAATACAAAAAGCAAAAATAGTTCCCTGAAATCAGCAGTGGAAGGATACATTGAACCAGCCAAAACTAAAGGGAATCTTAAAGGATACAAGGAAGGGTCACAAGATGGAGCAAGACCACTGACTCATTGTCAGTGGAATTGCTCTCCCTCCCTTGTAGCTGCACCATTAAGTGAGGTCTTCCCCCGAGCCCCTGCACTCTTGAGTGTTGGTGTTCAAGGCCCTCCTCCACCCGCAGGTTTCACCTGCACTTCATCCCTGGTGGTCCAGTGGACCTCTGTCTCCATTCTCTCGCTCTGCTTTTTCTCTCCTTTTTCACTCGTTTTTTTCCCTCACTTCTATCTCCCCCGTTCACTCTGCTTCTGGGTCTTTCCTCCATTTTCTGTCATTTTCTCCTCATTCCAAGCTCCCCCCTTCACCCTCCTTCTGTGTCTCTCCTCCATTTTTCACTCATTTTTTAACCTCATCTCAATCTCCCCCTTTCACTCTCCTTCTGTGTCCTCTGTGTCTTTCCTCCACTCTTTCTTGCACTTTTGTTGCCTTATTTGCACTTTTCTCTCTCTTTTTGCTTTTTTCAGCCCGTTTTTCCCCACCGCTACTACGCCCGCGGGCCCTCTCCCCCAGCACGACCAATGTCACCGGCCCGATCCAGCTCCCCTCCCGCCTCCCAGCTGTCCAGCCCTCCCTGACCCCTACTTAATGGCGGGTGCTGGGCGGGCACACCACCGGTGCGCTAAAGGCAAGCCATTCTACGCCCATCCGCGACCCAACTACGACCAGCGCCAGGAATCCTGGATCTCTGCACTGCCAAAGCTATGACCCATCGGCACTCCACACTCTCAACCCAGGCTGCAACAGCAACTGCAAGCTAGCATCACAAGCCGACACCCACAGACCCTTCAGCTGTCACCACTGCCGGCACACCTGCAGCACAGCCAAGACCACGGACCCAGCTCAACCCGCCCGCAAGACCACAGCTGACCCGAAGACCCTGCAATGCATCCTCCTCAATGTCCGATCCCTCCACAAACACACCACCGAAATCTGGGACCTCCTCGACAGTACCACCCCGGATGTAGCATTCTTTACCGAAACCTGGACCAACACCACCTCGGGACCGGACATCGCCATAGCCATTCACCAAGGATACAAGATCTCCAGGAAGGACTTCCCCACCCGCCTGGGAGGAGAAATCGCCATTGTCCACAAATCCACCCTCCGCCTGAGCACACTCCCAGACAAGCTCACAGACCAGATGGAAAACCTTCACTTCATGATACTGGCCAGCCCTTCCTCCACCCTCCGAGGAACCCTCATCTACCGACCCCCTGGACACCGCTGACTTTTCACGGACATCATCTCCCCGCGTGCCTTTGCATCTACCAACTACCCTACTGGGAGACCTCAACTTCCACCTTGACAACCAACTGGACCCCATCACCACATCTCTCCTGGACAACCTCCACAACATTGGACTTCGCCAGATCATGACCGAACCCAGCAGGACACACCCTCGACCCCTTCTTCACAACAGGAAACTCCATCACCTTCAGCCACACCACCGAACTCCCATGGACTGACAATTGATATGTACACTTCACCTTCAGAACACCCACCATCCACAGACACCAGCACCTGCTCCCACGAAGAAACTGGACCAGAAGCACAGACGACCAGCTAACCTCATCACACAGCAACTCCACCCGAACCATCACAGAACCCAGCAGGACACACCCTCGACCCCTTCTTCACAACAGGAAACTCCATCACCTTCAGCCACACCACCGAACTCCCATGGACTGACAATTGATATGTCCACTTCACCTTCAGAACACCCACCATCCACAGACACCAGCACCTGCTCCCACGAAGAAACTGGACCAGAAGCACAGACGACCAGCTAACCTCATCACACAGCAACTCCACCCGAACCATCACAGAAAACAATGACCCCAACACTGCAGCCCGAACCCTGCACAGATGGATCTCCGACAGCACCAACACCATAGCCCCCTCAAGAAAAACAACAACTCCCATGCCAAGAGAGCTAGATGGTTCACCACCGAACTTTGAGAGTCTAGATGTACTTGCCGCCGCCTCGAAAAGGCCCGGAGGAACGCCAAATACACAGAATCCCACAACAATTTCAGAGTCGCCACCAACGCCCACCACCAACTCATCAAAAAAACGAGGAAAAAAGCAATTGAAGACACAATCTTAACTCATACACACAACAACAAGGTACTCTTTAACATCATCAAGGAGTTCATCCAACCCACCAGCGAGTCCACCGACATCCCTTCCTCACAAGACCTCTGCACCAAACGCAGCACCTTTTTCCACCACAAAATCAAGAGCATCTACGACAACTTCGATGAAGACAACCAACACACTGATCCCTCACCAACCACCCCCGAGACCCTGAAGCCAGCGATCGACAACTGGACAGCCCTCACCACCAAAGACACACTGAAGACGATGAAGTCAATTCACTCTGAAGCCCCCACGGACCCCTGCCCCCACCACAGTTTCAACACAGCCGCCGACACCATCACACTCATGCTCTGCCACACCATCAACTGCTCCCTAGCAACTGCCTTGTTCCCTGATGACTGGAAACACGCTGAGATCAACCCACTCCTGAAGAAACCCTCGGCGGACCACACCAACCTCAAAAACTACAGACCCATCTCCCTGCCCCTGTTCCCAGCGAAAGTCATTGAGAAAGCCATCAACAGCCAACTTGCCACATTCATCAGAGAGCGCAACATCCTCGAATCCTCCCAACCCGGCTTCAGATAAAAACACAGTACGGAAACCGCCCTCCTCACTGCAACAGATGATATCAGTACCTTACTGGACAAAAGAGAAACAGCAGCTCCCATCCCCCTCGACCTCTCAGCGGCGTTCGACACAGTCTCTCACTGCACCCTAATACGCAGACTCCACGACGCAGGGATCCAAGAGAAGGCCCTCGATGGGATCCGCTCCTTCCTCTCTAGCAGAACGCAGCGGGACAGACTCCACCCTTTCCTCTCGAAACACACACCTACCACCTGCGCAGTCCCCCAGGGGTCCTCCCTCAGCCCTATGCTCTTCAAATCTACATGGCTTTGCTCGCCCCCATCTTCATAACCTACGGACTCAACATTGTGTCATACGCAGACGACACCCAGCTCATCCTCTCCCTATCCAACAAAACCAACACCGCCAGACACAACTTTCGAGAAGGCATGGAAGCTGTTGCCAAATGGATGAAAAACAGCTGCCTATAACTATACATCAACAAAATAGAAGTACTCATCATGGACCCAAACCCCGATACTTGGAATGACACCTGGTGGCCCCCTGCCCTCGGAAGCGCGCCCTCCCCCACAGACCACGCACACAACATGGGTATCATCCTGGACTCAGAGCTCAAAATGGAAAGCCAGATCAACTCCGTCTCGTCTTCCTGCTTCCACACCCTCTCCCTCCAAGTAAGACCTTCAAGTAGATCCCCCTTGAACACAGAAAAAACGTCACTCACGCCCTGGTCACCAGCATGCTCGACTACGGCAATGCACTGTATGCCGGAATAAACAAAAAACTCACCCGCAAGTTACCCAAGATCCAAAACGCTGCCGCAAGACTGGTCCTAAACCTGCCAGGACACTGCCACATCTCCCAGCACTTGCACACACTCCACTGGCTCCCCATCGACGCTAGAGTCACATTCAAGAGGCTAACACATGGTCACAAGGCCCCCCACGACACTGGACCAGCATACCTGAAGAGCCAACTCAAATTCCACATACCCTAAAGGACCCTACGATTAGCCCAGCTCTCCAACGCCGTGGTCTCCTGCACCAGAAAGACCAGATCAGGAGGCCGCTCCTTCTCTTTCTGCGCGGCCAGAGCCTGGAATGACCTTCCGCTCCACATCAAACAGATAACATTGCTCCCCATCTTACTCTTTGACAGACCCCCTCCTTGATGGACTGGAACCTGTGACCCACCCCCCAGCTCATTGAGACCCTTAGGGGTGAGTAAAAGCGCTTAAACAAACACCTGATTGTTTGAAACACACGAATAGGGAGATAAGACTTTGAATCAAGAGCAGGGACATGCAGATGCCCAGTAAAATGCAGCACATCCATAAGCCCACACAAATCAACATACAAAGAGGCACAAATGCACAAGGACCAACAGACGTACAGGCACATATGGTATGTAGGCAATACCCCCACAGCCGTTACTCCGCATACCCTTTACCCCGCAGACCTTACCTCACAAGTAAATGCCACACAGGTAAGTATATCTAGGAACAGTCCAACCAAAACTGACAGGCCAATTCCTCAATGACCCATAACACAAGCAACCCAAGACAAGTTTTATCCTGATTGGGGCTCTTCAGTTTGGTGGAGCTTGGTTCCATTGGAATAGTGAGCACAAGACCCACTACTAGGTACACCAAATTGATAGGCCTCAATCAGATTGAAATCAGTGTTGGTCAAGTGTCAAGACTAATTTGCATATGGCTGGGTGCAATCTAAGGTGGCATGGTGGGCAAACGAACAATCAGTTTGAATGCTACCTGAGTGATTGCCAATGGTTAGATTTACTGCAAACATTCTGTCTGTTCCATAGCCATTAATGTGCCAAAAAGGAGCCAGACACAGTATGGGTTTTTCATAGGCTAGGAAAAATAATAGAAACTGTATCTGGCTCCTTGTTGGTACACAAGACTCCTTGCTCTTACAATGCTTCTTGTTGGACCTGGCCCAATTCATTTTTGTTAGTGCTAGGACTTAGTAAACATGGTAAATCAGGTCTGCTCTTGAATGGTAGAGTTAATTTACTTATATGCTCCTAGTATATGGTATTACATGCCCCCATGGCCTGAAAATTAAAAGATGCTAGGAGGACTGCAGCACTCAGTATGCCAGTCACTAAAGTAGCACTTTTAAAAATGTCTCAGGCCTGCCACTAGTAGTGCAGTTTTAAACTGCAATTTTGACCTGGCAAAATAAATCTTTTGCCAGGCCTAAACCTTCTTTTTTAATACAATTAAGTCACCATTAAGGTAGGCCCTAAAGGCTCATAGGGCAGGATGCCTTTTTTACAAAAAGTCGGACACGTGGGTTTATATTTTACTTGTCCTGTTAGGGAAAATGTCCTAAAGTCATTTTTTAATACTTGAGCCTGTCTCTCTTACTTACAAACACAGGGTTGCCTTAATACATTTAATAAGTGCCACTATTGGCTTGGGTGCAGGTAGAGATGTAATTATAGCTAAAAAATTATAGGTATTCCCTGGGTATGTTTGTAATTGTTTAGAGACACAGTGTCCCTGTCTTGGGAGAAGAATGCTATCATTCACATATTCACACAGCATTACCCATATTTATGAAGTTGCTATAGTCTAGTAATGTAACCACAAGAGTATCTAATGATTCGGCGTGACCCAGTAATTAAAGTTGTATGAACTCTTTATTTTGTTAAGAAGGGCAATATGTAATTATATTTAGACGATATGAAATGCAAATTACACTTTTTAATACAATGCCTACTGCTCATTAGTTTCACAATACACATTTATACAGTTTTAATCAGTAAAAAATATAACAATACAGTGCAAATAAAATATCAAGGATAAAAACCCTGAGCGGGTGTCGACGCGTTTCGGTGGATAAGGCACTTGGGCCCCACCTTCTTCAGGACAGTTAAAACAACAAGGATCTGTGGATAGAGGAATCCAGAGTAAGGAAACATATTTTTGTACAATTGCACATTGATCCTAAATCTACATTTGAATTTTTTTTTTTTTAAATGCATTATTTATTTACTGTTTGAAAACTTGCATTGTCTACTTTGCTATTTGCCCATTGTGGTTATTACTAGACTTAAGTGGTTTGATGACCGCCCCTTAAGGTTCACATTCATCCACTAGTGTGGCTATCCCTTTATACAGACACACTTGACGTTAATAAATTTCATACCTGAAAAGATTCAGGTCCGTATTCATAATTAATTTCAGATACGTTCTTATTCGGATTTTTTTTAGAATTCTCTCCATATACGAAGATTAAAACCTTAAAACCTATGGACGAATTTATATTATAATTATCCTTGTCCCATTTGCATATGATTAATAAAGGATTATTTTGCTGCAGACATACCTGTGTTCTCTATTCACAGTGACCTATCATTTCCTGTATTTCTCATCACTCTTTTTGTTTGGATGATTTGTCATTAAGTCGCTTTATTCAATTACGACCTATGGGGAATTATAGATCATCACTATATCTTATATTACCAAAAGGGTCTGCCCTATAAGTGATATAAACATTTTTAATCTCAACACACCTGTGATTCCTTTTCTCTTCGTCTGGACCGGTGTGTTCTTAATGCTGCATTTCATATTAGGGCGCAGTCTCTGAAATTATAAAGAGGGCCCATCGTTCTCACATTATCTGTTCATTCCCTATTTCTGCATACCATGTGATTCAAGCATGCTGGCTCACCTTGAGTTATTATTGTATCACGCTTATTAATTTCTTCTTTATGTCTCTTGATCTTGTTTTCTAATGCTGCAGGTATCATTTGAGGTTATATTGCCTGTTGTATAAAATAAACATGAAGCGATTTATAGTACTCTATTGTACTTTCCTTGGTGATTTTAACTCTCTTCATCGCTTATTTTCTCACCTGTAGCAGATCGATATCAAGTCACGGTTTTGGTGTTCTTTTTCGTTCCTGAAGCGAGGTTATTTTTCCTTTAACCTATAATTGAAAGTACTTATTTTAACAGCCTGTCAAGTTGTTATTCAGAATAAAACTGATGCTATGATTTTAACATTGTCTTCATTTAAGTTTCTATCTGTCATGTTGTGGTTTTATCTGCGTCCCCTCCATGGCAGTCTTCTTGTCTATTTACCATTATTCTGACGCCAATCACTCATCACAGGGTGTGGGTTATAATGGCTATACAGCGGCACAGATTGAGAAGTAAGCCCAACCCCCGTATGTAGGTATATTTAGATATATTCATTCCCTTTTCAGTTTAGCATTAGCTATCAGTAATCGTCCCTGGCTCGCTTTGCAACGATTACTGTGTGTTGCCCCTTTCTTATTACTGTTTTACTGACCCGATAGGTCACAGGCTGACAATCCGTCTTCAAGGTCCCAATATATATTTTTACACCCGTTACGGTCTGGCACTAACCGCATGCAGGTTATCGTTCCTTTCTTTTAGTGGCGTGATGTATAGTGGAAATTTACCCCTAACCACTATTCGCTCTCGCTTACCTCCTATTTTGTTCGTCTAGTTCCTACCACCGGTCTCTACGTTCATCAGGAAAAAGGGGCCATCTTTGCGCGCTTCTTTTATACTTCCGGGTTAAGAAACTTACGTTTTCGTGCACTTCCTAAATACGTAACTTGCTTCGCTATGCAGGTCCCATTCTTACCTTATGGTGATACCGCCGCCATTTTTAAGTGTGGTTGTATCGTATGTTATTAGGGCTCCATGTGGTCTATAATCTTTCATTATTTATTCAGGGTTTGTGATATGGTTGTTTTTTAATTAAATTTGTTAAAATCACAATTCTTGTTGCGAGCAATATATATATTTTTTTTATTACCTCTAGGGATCTCTCTCTTCCTTAAAATATATGCGGATTTTATACTCTGCTACTAGGCGTTCTTTTACACGGGTGACACAGTGGAATATCGTTTAATGCAGTCTTGTATTATATTTTTAGTTATCCCTTCATGTCTCACCCTACGACCTATTTTTCATCCTCGGCTGTATTTTCAGAATATGCCTAAACTGAGAATATATGTTAATCATACAGAAGAAGGACGATTGTCCTTCATCTGTACATTCTAGTGATGTAATTATTAAACTCAAATGAATTGTAATTTAAAATCCTCTTTAATGGTAAAACCGGATTTTAGGTCACATTCTGAGAATTACTCATTTAAAAAGTTGGCATTTTCGTATCTTAAGTAATTTGTACCTCTGCTAGTGTCTCTGCTATTGGTCTCTGTGTCTATTCCTCCTAGACAGGGCCACACAAGGATCTAGTGGGCAGGATGTGTCATCCTGTCAAGATCTCTGGGGGCAGAGCTGTTCCCTGTACCACTTACACTTCAAAGAGCTTGCCTCCAGCCCACACAATGAAACCTGACACTAGCCTTTTGTCACCCCAAACTAGTTGGAGCCATGACAGGGGAAGGGAAGAACTTTCCAGAACCAGAAGTGGGTGTAATACAGGGTGTTATCACATACAAAAAGGAAGCTAACAGCAGGTATAAATAGGAGGACACTCAGAATTATTCTTCAGTACACACCTCGACATGTGAATGTTTCAAAAGGACTATCCTGCAGCCAGAAGGGCTACCCTGCTACCAGAAGAACTTCCCTAATGCTTAAAGGAATGCTTTGCTGCATGACAGACTGCCTTGTTGCTTGAAGGACAGCTGGACCATCTCCTTCAACCCAAGACTACCAGAAGTGACTCTTAGGACTAGTTGGCTGGCCTCCTATATGAGCTACAGGGCCATAAGAAACTTCTGAGGCCTTATACCCTGCTTTGGCCTCCGCTTCACTGAGTCCTAAATCTAAAATAAATCTTAATCTGGTATTTGTAAAGCGCAAACTACTCACTCCTAGGGGTCTCAAGGAATTAGTGGCCGTCTGGAAGATTAAGTGAGCTAGCCCAGAGTCACATGGTGCTGCGCTGAGTTGCTTCTGGGGCTATAACCGTGAGCCCTACATTCTGGAGTCAGCCGCCCTGGCCGCTGCACCACACCTCTCCAAGCATCCTAACCCCACTAGTGGTGCCTCCCAGCTCCTGGACCCTTGGTAGTGTGTTGCTTCTCCAAAAGACGAGGACCTTCCTGCCAGCCGATCTGCCCAAGGTGCATTGTCATATCCCACCAAACAGGAGGTTCAGGTGAAATCAGCAATTAAACTTTATGCATAATACACATAATAAAAATGAAAAAGGGGGCAGAAGGAAGAAGAAGCCTGTAAGAATACTTATCAAATTTTCAATAACGATTATAATTTATTGTACATATACTTTTAAAAAAAACAAAAGAGACACAACAATAACGCTCAAGAGGGATGTTGGCAAAATAAAACAGACAATTTACATGCCTAACAAGTGGCTAACAGACAAACATTATATATACACAAAGGAACAACAGAAACAAAATGATGTGTCCTTCACAAATTATGGCCACAAAAAAGCGTCAACGGCGTTTCAACCGCTGGGTTACTGTGCGGTCATCATCAGGACAAGAGATGATATGAGCGTTAAGTATCTCTTTCTATACAGCAAGACAGTGATGAATGAAGTGGTTTACAGCTCGAAATTGCCACTTTAAAAGCGTAAATGATAGAAGCAATCCTTTACCTGAATTCAAGTCGTATAAAAACTGCCTATTAAAATCTCCAATGGAGTAGGTCTGGTCGATGGCCGTTAAATTTGGCCCACCACTATGCCCAATAAATCGGCTATTTATGTTGTCCACTCGCGTCAGAGGTTGCACCAACAATGCACAATTGTTGTGTCTCTTTTGTTTTTTTTTAAAAGTATATGTACAATAAATTATAATCGTTTTTGAAAATTTGATAAGTATTCTTACAGGCTTCTTCTTCCTTCTGCCCCCTTTTTCATTTTTATTATGTGTATTATGTGTAAAGTTTAATTGCTGATTTCACCTGAACCTCCTGTTTGGTGGTATACTACATTGTCCCTGGTTCAGGGTTGTTGGACAGCCCCTGTAGTCTGTTAACAAGGTGCATTGTCAGTCAGCCTTACTGCACTGTTGCTCCTGCTAACTTCTTCTCTGCAGCAGCAAATACTGTTCAGCGGAATGACCCAGCGAAGGTACCTGATCGCCCTCTTCAGCTACAGACTGCAGGTTTGCCTCGCTGGAGATTTTTACCCTTCACAAAGTTGTCCAAGTCTGAAGGTAAATATATTCACCAGCTAGACAGCGACTGGCTCATCAATCCAGCTTTTACTGCTCTAGGCATTTTCCTGCCATTGTTGACAGCTTCACCAAGACTTCATCCTGGGGCTCCCTAGCACCGACATGTCCTCCTCTGACACAATCTGCTAAATCGTGCCGCTGAATTCTACCTTCTCAGGACCCTTTCTTCAGAAATGATTCCAAGTCCAAAGGTAAGCAGAGATTGGTGCCAATCGGAGCCTTTCACCTGACCCGCACGCCCTTGCGGTCAGATTTACTTTTTGACTTCGACCTGATCTCATGCAACCAGATAACCACGGTTGGCGCTCTGATCTTTTAGGCACTAGATTGCACTAAAAACTTAAAACATTCATAATTTGGGTTCCACTGATTGGATTTTATTTAGGTTTCATTGTATTTATTACAATCTTCTCAATTTCTCTCAATTAGTTTGGGAGTTTTCATGTGTTGTGTTTTAACTGTATTACTTTTTGTATGCTGTACAAATACTTTGCATATTGCCTTTAAGTTAGACCTGACTGAATTTGTGCCAAGCTAATTGAGGGTTGAGCATAAATTAATTGAGTGACTTTTTGTGGTTCACCCTGATAAGGATTGTGGTTGTTGCCTGAGTGGGGTTGCCACCCCTCAACCAGTAACCAACTTATTACACTTCTCATGGACAGAGGAGAATTATGAGACAAAGCAGCTGTGTGAAATGAACCACAAAGTGGTGGGACTAGAAGCAACCCAAGTCCCTCGACTTCCAATCCCCCCCTTCTGGGTAATTTCCTTCTGGTACTGGAATGAGAGGACTCATAGGAGGAAAAGTGTGAGGAGCTGTGCTGCCCCTCTCATCTCCCTCTAACACTCCTCTTTCCCTTCTCTCCTTCGGAGAAAGTAGATCGGACCAGTGAGCATGGCTAGTGTGAAGCTGGGGCAATGACAGCTTAGTCTCTCTGATTGCCCATCCACTGGCCCAATCCTGGAAAGGACTTAGTAGGGTCTAGGAAATCCCTCCCATGTCCTTTATGTTTATATGTGTGAAGGTACATGTAACATCGCATGCTTATAAATGAGGCCACAGGAAATTGTCCCCTATTGGAGGAAAGAGAGAGACAAGACACAAGTAGATCAGACAATAGGACTATGGAAAAGGAAAGAAGTGTGGATAGAGCCAGGGCGTGCTGGCTACAAGTAAGGAAGCACAGGTTGCAAGGTTGAGTACAGGATGCAAGAGGATTTCAGGTTGCCACATTTATAGCAGAATGTGATGGGGGTGCTATGTGCAATCGGGAGTAAATGGTGCTTCAGAAAGTGCAGGATGAAAGGCGGGTGTGAAAGGGGGATCATAATTGCAAGAGATCAGCAGAGTCTAAAAAAGAGCACAGGGTTCACGTATGAGTACAGAGTACAAGAGTGCAGGGTAAAATAAGGAGAACATGTTGCAAGACAAGTAGAGAGGGTTGACAGGCAAGTTTTTATGAGGCTCAGAGCAAAGCTGGCAAATCTTGTAACAAGTATTGAACATTATTCTTGGAGGTTGGGAACAAGCACATCAATTTTCTGTATACCTTCTTCTTCTACACTTTTACTTCCTGCAGAAAATGAGGCCAAATACTCAGATACAGTAAACACTTAACAGCAGGCAATGACTGGATACTCTAGTTGGTTATATCACTTTTTTTAAAGTATAGGACTTGTATTACCTTTAAATAAAAATATGATAGTTACAGTTAAACATTTCCACTCAGTGCTTGAGGATCTCTGGCTTCTATCTTGTAGCTCTACAAAAATGATGCATACGATTGCCCCATAAAGTATTCTCTGCTCGCTCAATTTACACAATAATGGACATTCATTTACTGGGCTAGTTTTATTCAAATGAAGGATTTGACATCTTGGAGCAGTTTTACAAATTTACAAAGAAAAATCTAAATTTGAACAATATCTTAAATAAATATTTTTGCGGCGATCTCCAGTATAAATATCTTACAGCTTAGTGAAAAGATACATTTATTCACACTTTGCAAGAGTACTTTGTTTCGTTGTTTGCAAGTGTAGCATTCAAAATGGCTACTTTGGTTTGGGAGATGGCTACCGGCTGATCGCGCCGTAAGCCACGCCCCCTTTCACTTCTGTATGTTGAATTCACACAGTAGCTGGCGAAGTATGCAGGATATCGTCTGAGGCGCTGCACGGAGGAGTTGCAGGCGAGGATTCCTCGCACGGGAGCGGGAGCCAGTGAGGCCAGGGTGATTCCCGCGGTCCGCCCTGTAGAACTCTGCAGTTCCAAGTTGAGAGGATAGAGTGCGAATGCTTGTGTGGTTCTGCGCAGGATCTCTGGGGGTGTTAGCCTGTGGGAAAGCTGCTTTTGTTTCTTCCTGGCACTCTCCTCGCTCTTTCCTGGCTGGAGTCAGTACAACATTATCAGGCTCGGAGGAGACAGTTGAATACACAGTCTGGGAGCACTCTTAAAGATATGGCTGGGAGGACTGGGGAAGCCCTGAAAGTTTGTTTTTTTCACAGACTTTAAGTTACAGTTTATATTCACCATACAGCCTGTGAGTGCCTTGTCACCTGTGAAGCACCGGACCCTCTGTTCCCAGAGGGGGCTGCTCCAGAATAATACTGGAATAATGCTGCGGACATCGAGGGCAAATTAAGAGCTTTGGTTCGTGCTGTACCATCTTTTTAGAGCTTGAACAACCTTTTTCAGATTTTGAGATTGTTTTTTTTTCCGCTGTTCCATCAGGGATCACCAGGTTTCCCACCAAGGGGGCACATGTGCTCTGCCTGCCTTTTGGTGCATGGGGCTCCTTGTACTACTTGGTTGGGGGTCGCTGGGGGAGTTCCATGTGCTAAGCCCCTTTTTTTTCATCCCATGTTCTAATCATGGCTAACGTGTTACGAGAACAGCAAAATAATTTTTGGGGCAACTTTCAACATGCAAAATCTTTCTAGAAACACTGCTGCAGCCCATCCTGATTCCCCAGTTCTGGTTCAAAGGGTCAAAAAACGCATTGGACAATCGCGCCATAGCTCTGAGGAAAAATTTGGGACTGCTCCCAGAAAACTCTGAGATGGCTACTTTAGAGTCTTCCAAGCAAGAGTATTTGGGGAGAGCCTCTGCTGATATATATTCGAGCACCAGCCCCGTCCCTATGTTTTCTCCTGGGGCAGGCCCCTCTAGTTTTGATCGATGCGCTTAACTGTAACTTCACCCTAGCGAACTCTGTAAAATCACTAGGTATCACCCTGGACCCGAAATTGGACATGAACATACACATCAAGAAATCCACAAAAAGCGCCTTTCTTAACTTGAAGCTATTGACCAAAATAAAACCTTTCATCCCACCCAAAGATCTCAAACAAGTCACCCAAGCATTGGTGTTGTCTAGATTAGACTGTGGGATTGCAGCCCTCTCAGGTACATCAAAATCACACCTTGCTCCCCTCAAGGCAACCCTCAATGCAGCAGCCAGAATGGTCACAGGAGGGAAGAAATTTAACCACATCTCCCCCGCACTCAGAGAACTACAATGGCTCGCAGTCGAAATGCGTGCTAGTTTCAGAACAGCCTGCCTCACTCACAAAGCCCTGCACACAGGCAAACCGGAATACCTGGCTTCCAAACTCAAAAAAGCTGGTCAGACCAGGTCCCTCAGGAGCTCTAACACACTACTACTCATCCCGCTGAAGGCTCGCAAACAAAAAAACGCGGCCTGGTCCTTCGCGGGCAAGGCACCCAAAATCTAGAACTCTATTCTTCCTCACATCAGAACTACCCCCTCCTATGCACAATTCAAAGGACAGCAAACCTTTTCCTAGAATGTTCCCTAGCGAAGGGGCAAGAGCTGCAGAAATGCTGAGGACTCTACTCCTGGAAAGAGGAGCTCTGCTCAAGACTATGATACTCGGCGAAGGCTTTCCAATGTCTTCAATGCCCCTTGGTTACACAACCTGCGACAACTCTCCGTACATGTTCTATACTAGTTCTATACTAGTACTGTATTTTGTGACCATTTGCAGTGTGACTGTAGTAAAGCGCTCCGATACCCTCAGGTCTGGCCAGCGCTATATAAAACTTCAGAATAAATAAATACTTCCGAAGAGTTGGTCGATCCAAAGACAATAACCCTTGGGGTTGATGCTGGGGCTGGGAAATCAATGGATCTTAAAAAATATCCTCTATTTTTTAAAGCAAAGTCCAGACTAACATCTACTGCAGAGGGAGCAGGGAGGGTTTCATCATCAGCCTATCTGCCTCCTGACTTTAGTAAGGATGGATATCTTACTGACGGTAGTCCCCTCCTGCGCAATCCTCGGTTCAACTTTCGCCTCCTCCTGGATGGAGCCTATCGGTACTCTCCATTCCCTGTAGACGATGGGCTAACTCTACCAGATAAGACTGTGTTCTCTGTCCCTTCGGCATTGCAATCTGAATCCAGGAAAACTCCTCTCAGGACAATAGATCTTTCCCTATGCAATGGGATGCCAAGAGTCTCCTCAACTTAATTCTGGAGGAAATCCAAGAGCCTAAAACCTCTCAATCTGGGGAAATTGCTGCAATCCATGCTCGCCTCACTAAAATCGAAACTAACATGGCTCAGGCCCTGGGACGACTTCTTGAGGCGGAGACTAGGCTCTCACAATTGGAGGATCAATTTTCAATCACGAATATGCTTATCAGAGGTAAAAATCAGCAACAGAGTTTAAACTGGAGGAATTGGAGATTCACTCTAGGTCCTCCAATCTTCGTATCCTCTGCATTCCAGAAGGCCTCGAAGGGCAGCAGACATTACAATGGGTGGACTCCTTCATTAAAAAAAATGTCCTCCCGTATTATAATGGAGATTTGACTCTTTTGCGAGCCCATCGGGTGCTTGCCCATCTTCCTCCCAATGCCAACATTTCCATGGACAATCCATGTTAACTTTGAGGACAACTGGGTCAAGGAATACATTCTATCTAAGGCCATAAATCAGAGATAGTTCACCTCTTCGGAGGTTTCACTTTGTCATATTGTCCCTGACATGTCTGCCTTCGCAGCCAAAAGGAGGAAAGAGTTTGTTAAAATGTTGCACTTATTCAAAGAACAGGGGGCGCAGGCAATAATTGCTCAACAGAGCAAATTAAAACTACTTGTAAATGTCGGATCCCATGTATTCTGCAATGTCCCCGAAGCACGGGAAATATTGCAACACATTTCTTTAAACAAGTCCTGATTGCTTTCATTTGGGCTTGTAAAATTCCAGATGTCACCAGTTTCTCATTTATCTCTTTTTTGGTCTCTCAGTTTGGTGTTCTTTCCTTTCAGGCAGCGTCTGGGGGGGTGATACTGATCTTTCTTATTTTCTCCTCCTTTTTCTTTTCTTTTCTCTGAGGGAGGGGGAGAGGGGTAGTGTTGTGTCGTAGGTAAGAAGTTCCAGTAGTCTTGGTTAGGTTACAGATGATAAGTTTATTCTTCTTGGATGGTTAAATAGGTTTTTTAGTAAAGATGTAATCAAAGCCTCACCAGGAGCATCCTCTCTGCTGCTCAGCCCAGGATCCAACTGACAGTCCACTCACAGCATACCAAACATTCCAATGACATCACATTCACACTAACATTCCACTCACACTGGCTGAACAGCAGAGGCAGAGAAACAGGGAAGATGCAAGGTAAACACCTTAGATATAACACACCTTCCCTCTTTATAAAATGAACAAAGAGAAAGCAAATATAAATAGCAACATTGCAATAACATCACAGTATAATCAATAACAATTGCAGTAGAAAGATTGCAAATGCACATAAGTATGAAAAACATACTAGAAATAAGCAAGGTGAAATGTGACGTAAAAAAATAAGCAATGAAGGAAAACATGTAATAAAGAACAAAGTGAGAACAGTATGACAAATAATACAGCATGAAAGTAATACAAAAATAGAACAGACACACATCTCCTTCCTTAGCAGAGAAAATTGAAGTAAGAAGTTTCAAAAGGAAGGAAAAAGTAAAAGAACGGAAAGCCACTGAGAAAATTACATAAGAACTAACAAGAAGTAGTACACAAGTGTGACCACCACAACTACACCAACTGGCCAGGCTAGTGAGAAGTAAGGAACCACTGAACACATCAACAGGAAGAAGGAAAGAAAGAAAGAAATGAAAGTAAAGAAAACAGGTGACGTACACCTAACACATCAACCAAAAAAAAGGAAGACATGTAGAAAAGGTCTGCGATCTGCGTAAACTGTACCACACCGAATATAAGAGTACAGTCACACCTAAAATTAGACCACAAGTGAAAATTGCAGGGAAAGTGCGGTGTGGGAAACTGAACAAGACAGCAAAGAAAATTCAGTAACACCTTAAATTAGACCACATAAGTAAACCTGCCTACAAAATAATAATTAAACAGTAAATATCAAGTACTCATGTCAGGAATCAGAGGAACATAAAATGCTCCAGGAAAAAGCGATCTGGGTAAACTGAACTACACATCAAAGAAGTTCATTCACGCCTCAAGTTAGACCACATAAGAAACTGCAGGAAAATACGATCTGGGTAAACTGAACTACACTGCAAAGAAATTCAGTCACGCCTCAAGTTAGATCATGTATGAAAACCTGCGCACTAAATGGAAAATTGCACTGTAAATATCATCATGAAAACATCAGAGGTACACGAAAAAATAATAACTCCAGGAAAAGTGCGATCTGCGTGAACTGAACTACACAGCAAAGAAAATCCAGTCACATCTCAAGTTAGACCACATACAAAACCTGCGCACAAAACAATAAGGGCACTGTAAAAATCATGTAAGGAACCAAGAAATACTCCACATCAAAATACAGAGTAGAAAATGAAGAAAACCAGCATGCCAAGTAAAATACATTAACAAATGCTTCAGAATAAAAAGGCAGTACTACAGTAAAATAAGAAATGCATAAACACATTGTATAACTGTAATAGTGTAAAAAGCATAAGAGAAAACATAGTAAATATGGGAGCCAAAAATGAAAGTGAAACAGGTTGCAAACTTGAACCAGCATAACATGAAGAGAATCTCTGTAATTGAGGAAACAAAGAAAACAGCAAAGCGACTCTAGTTCGAGGGCAAGAGGAATGTAGACAATGTAATAAAAATGCCCCCTGAGATACCTCCAAAGACCAAACTGATGGTCGTAGGTTTTTTTTTTTTTTTTAAGAAGGTGTGCGCGTCACCGCGCAGGAGATACTCACAAACTTATAATAATGCTGTTGGTTATGTTCTCTTCTTAAGCTGCCGAAGATGGTCTGAAGAGTGACTTTTTGTAAATGTAATAAAATGTAGGCTTGTAGGAGTAGAAATAGTGAACTCCAAAGTCTGTCTGCTGCAACAGAAAACACTCATACCAATTAGAGTTAGAGGGTTGAAAAAACGGGGAGGCATAGTCCAATCGTGGCGTTGCTGGTTACTTGAGGAAGAGTGAGCAGATCACATCCAAATCACGTAGTTGGCAAACCGTGTATAAACTAGAGTCTACGCATAACTACTGCGCACATGCCAAATACAAGATGGCGTCACGTAGGGGACGCAAAGCCGGGTGGCTGCAGGCACGTCTTGGCAGTACATCATGGAAGCAGCAGGGCGCTGCGCGATGAAAGGACAGAGCTCGCGCTGCCACCAACGGACTTTGTAAGTAGGAAACGGTTTCTTCAAATTTTATGGCGCAGCAAAGAAATGTAAAGGCTGCGCTGAAAATACATGCGCTGTAAACAGCTCGTGCCATATTTTAAATGTCAATAAACAGTTAAACTGAGACACGTTAAGGGGCAGGAGCGAATTTTTTTTTGAAAAGACAGGCATGGCTCACCCGAAAAGTCCTCCATCAGCATCATTTAGGCACTAGTTTGCAAGTTCAAAAGCATTACTCGCTGACACGAACAAATCCGCATTCCTGCTCAAATCGCTCTCAATTTGCCGGCACAGAACACGTGGTCAGAGAATGTGAACTACTCCTTTCAAACAGCCAACACAGTGAGGCAGTAAGAGTCATCAGGGTCAAGTCGAAATCCAAATGAGGTGCCAGGCGCACAGCATAAATAGTGATTCTGCCAACCCAACAGAATTCACTGCCACAAATACTGTGAACAGAATACCTCTTGATATGAAGATGAAGAAATCCGAGCAGGGAGCAAAAACCCAGTCAATCGCAACAGAATGTCAAAATTAAGAGAGTAGAGGTCTAAGGCAGAAGAAGTCAGGCAGAAGGAAACAGCAGCAAAGTGTATGGTAGCAGTAAACAGACAGCAGTAATACGCCCAGTCAGAAGCAGGCTGTAGAAATAAGGAAGCTTATACTCTGCCAATGGCAGCAGGAATCAGGCAGAAAGAAGCAGGTTACAGGAAATCTACGCCTTGTCCATGGGCTGTCCGGTGATATATGGACACTAATGGGGCGGGAGGGCGTAAAATCCTTAAGTAGGTTCTTTTGAGTAAAATCATGAATAAAAGTACCTTTAAGAAGCTTGAAGAAAGTCCTCACGCGTAGTTTTAATTCCATCTCGTCAGCCCAGGATCCAACTGACAGTCCACTCACAGCATACCAAACATTCCAATGACATCACATTCACACTAACATTCCACTCACACTGGCTGAACAGCAGAGGCATAGAAACAGGGAAGATGCAAGGTAAACACCTTAGATATAACAGGTAGGTAGGCCAGTAGCACTTGGCACAAAGTCTTGGTGCCCGTTATGGGGAGTTGGGTTAACCTGTCAATTGTGAGCAGGGAAGGTGGACTGCTCACCGTGACTTTCAGGGGAGGGGCGTCACGGGGTGGAATAGGAAGCATGAGGGAAAAAAGAAATCCATTTGTAAAATTTAGATTCATCCAATTACTATTCATAAATTCATATTTTGTTAGGGTAAGGATGGGGGTCAATGATTGATGCAACACATTTTCAGCACACCTTAGCCTACTTCGTAATCCCGTCAGGAATATATTGTGCTGTGTGCTAAAGGATAAAAAGGACATTTTAAAGGTGGTCTCTTTTAATGTTAATGGTCTTAACAATCAAAAGAAAATGTGGGCCATCGTATCTTGAATTAAGACAGAAAATCCGGCTGTTATTCTAATTCAAAAAACCCATATGTCGACAGGGAAGCTAGTAGACTTTCCTATGTTCAGGTCCTGGTCAGTATATCATGGCATCTCCTCCTCCTCCGCATCACATTACGGCTATCTTCTTGGGTAAAAAACTTCAAGCCACGGTTGTCAATTGTGTAAGTGATCGGAGTGGAAGGAGGTGTTGGGCAACCTGCAATCTGGGAATAGACTGTGATGTACTGCCTTTTCCTCTCTATCTGTTGTACTAGTTATGGAACTGTAATATGTCATTTGTAGATTGTTGTATGTGTCATAGACCTGTGTCATTGCATTCTATGAAGGGTTTTGTAAGTGAACTGGAGCAGTTGATGTTAATACCTGCTGGTTCATGGATGGGATTCTTGGTGGAATAAACTCAAGAAGAAACAGAATACCTGTGTCCGGACTTTATGTTACAGGCATGCTTCACTGGCGTTGTCGGCAGGATGAAGGCTAAGAATCTCAACACAGAATATTGGTGAGAGATATCTTTATTTAATGAAAACAAGATTTATCACCCAAGGATATTTTAAGCTTAAGATATTTCCAATCACCTACATGACTGTATTCCAATATAAATTATCTATGAATATGGAATGCATATTGGAATTTAAAGAAGTTTCTTAATGATTTAAGTCTGCACTTTGAAGGATTAAGAGCTTTGCCGCATAATACTCTAATTCTAATTCTAACTCTTGGTTCTTTGTTGGGGTTTGCTTTTTTCAATGCGGGCTCATCCTTGCTCCTCTGTGAGAGTTGTAATGGTATTTCATTCACAAACCACGAGCACCACGTGCAATTTGGGTTGCAATAATTGCTTTTATTCATGTAATACAGTGCTGTTTAAACTGTAAATTACCTTTTTTCCATTTCAATTTTCCTCAAATGGTTTATAAAAATGATGCCATGAGCACATGCTACCATTGAATAGAGTCTCCTTGTTTCCTTGTGGATAATAGTGTATGCAGATCTGTATTAATGGCCTACGAATAGTACCAGTTGGGATACTTCTTGTTCCTATCGTAATGGTATTTGTGGCATTTCTTAAAGCGCTTAAAATGGTAACCGGCAGGAAGCGCTTATAATCTGACATTTCATAAAGCGCATGTAGTGGTAACAGGCAGAAAGCGCCTATTATCATTATTAGCGTTGTTAGGTGGTGCTAAAGTTTTCAGTACAATAGACATTAGTTCAGCATATCATCAAATAGAATTAGAAGAGTCATGTAGAGATTTTACTTCGTTCATAACGCCTTTTGGTAATTATAGTTTCAAATGTATGCCTTTTGGCTTAGTATCAGCCTCTTCGGTTTTCCAGAGAGTTATGGAAAACATTCTTTATTATCTCCCAGGTGTATATGTGTATCAAGAGGATATTTTGATATATGGGGATGATGTAAATCAGAACAATGCTAGCTTAAGATTAGCTTTGAAAAAGCTGTGTAATCACAACCTGATCATTAAAGCAGAAAAGTTTACATTTCAAACAAATTCAATAAATTATTTAGGTCATAATATTACCAGTGAAGGGGTCAACTCTAAATCAGATTTAATCAATACCATACAAGAAATGAGTTCTCCTTCGTGTAAGAGTGAGCTTATGAAGTTCTTAGGTGCAGTAGAGTATTATGCTAAATTTGTGGAAAAACTTTGCAGATTGTGCTGTTTACATGAGATATTTATTAAAAAAAAGGAATTGATTCTGAATGGACTGATTGTTGTGAGATAGAGTTTATTAATATTAAAGAGAAATGTAAAACTGCACCTTCTCTCAGTAGCTTTAACCCAAAGTCTAGACCTATACTCATCACTGATGCCAGCGAAAAAGGCTTGGGTGCAGTCTTGCAATAACAAGGCCCCAAAGGTATGCAAACCATAATGTTTCTAACACGCAGTCTCAAAGACCAGGAATCAGTGGTGGAGAGAGAAACACTTGCGGTATTTTGGGGCATTAAAAAGTTTAAAAAAAATGATTTGAGGCATTGACTTTGAGGTATGAACGGATCATAAACCTTTGATTGAAATATTTAGTAAGAAGCATCTTGATTCGATCTCTAGTAGGATAACTAAATGGGTGATAGGACTGCAGGAATGCAATTTTGTGATAAAATATATCCCGGGTATAGAGAATAAGTTAGCGGATGTGTTGTCACATCTTACACCTAAAACTGTATCTGAAGAACAAGACTTAGGAGATGCTGAGGAATGGGTTTGTGTAATTGATCAGGAAATAATTTCTGACAAAAAAAGTGGTGGGATGAAATGGCTCAAGATACTACATTAAATGAAGTCTTGAATCTCATTAGGAAAGGTTGGATCAGTAATAAGGAAGGATCAGATACTAGTAAGAAATTTTGGCCATTGCGCAATGAATCATCCGTCGACAATGGTCTATTGTTTCGTGGTACGGGATTAATTCCTCCAAGCAGCCTCAGGAAGGAGCTCATTGATTTGGTTCAAAGAGAGATTGTGCATGACATATTGGTGGCCAGGTATGGATAGGGAAATTGAATGGATATTATGTGATTGCATTCCATGTTCATTAAGCGATAAATCCAAGTGTACATGTGTTCAGCCGATGGTCTTAAGAAGGCGTCCTTCTAACCCTTGGCAGGATATAGCTCTGGACATCTTGGGTCCTAAACATAGTAATGGTTCACAAACTTTTGTATTGGTTGGGATTGACATGTTTTCCCGATGACTTGAAATTTTCTTTTTACCAACTATTGATTCTAGCCATGTGATTCGGTGTTTAAAGAGTCTGCATTCAAAAGAAGTGATTCCTGAATCCCTATTAACTGATAATGGGGTAGGTTGTCTCTGAAGAGATAAGAAATGTTCTTTCTTAGACATAAACCATGTTCTCTCTATCATCCAGAGACCAACGGAATGGTAGAGAGATTTAACAGAGTGATCAAAGAAACTATTGCCATAGCAAAGTCACTATCTTTAGATTGGAAGTCTGAAGTAATAAAGAAAATAGAGGAATATAGGTTGTCTCCTCATTCTACCACTGGGAAGGCACCTTTCTTATTGTTTCGAGGTAGAGTTCCAAATACAAATGTAGAACCTACATGGGTAAACAAATATGAATTAAGTAAAGGGAAGGAAAGAAATGTGATAATCTTGTGATCCAGAAGAGAGAAGAGGAGAAGGCTAAAGTAAGGAAAAGTTACTTTGATATGAAGAAGGCTGTGAGAATAACCAAAGTGGCGGTGGGCGATGTTGTAATGAATAAACGCCCAGGTTTAATGGAAAACTCTGTTTAAAAATTCATGAAACCAATTAAAGTGATCAAAGTGTTTAAAATGTGATAAAGACACAAGACCATCATATTTGGAATCTTAATAGAGTTGTTGTAGTCAAAGGAAAGGTTAGCTATGATTTAAATGAAAGCTTGAATGGTGTTACTCCGCAGGTTGATGAAAAATGTAAAATTCATAGCTCATTCAGAATGTGCAAACCACCATCTTATCTTTCTGATTATGTATAATGTGTTCTCGTATGATTTCTTTTAGATAAAGAGGGGAGGTGTGTGGTGTACTGCCTTTTCCTCTCTGTTGTACTAGTTATGGAACTGTCATATCTCATTTGCAGAATGTTGTATGTGTCATAGACCTGTGTCATTGCATTCTATGAAGGGTTTTGTAAGTCATCTGGAGCTGTTGATGTAAATACCTGCTGGTTCATGGATGGGATTCTTGGTGGAATAAACTCAAGAAGAAACAGCAGACCTATGTCCAGACTTCATGTTACATGCATACTTCATAGACTTCTAACTTTTCCTAGCATTTATGTCCCAGTAGAAGATAATCCTTTAGCATATGAAGAGCTTTTTCAAACTCTAATTCAAATTCCTGGTGAAGTGATTATAGGGGGAGATTTTAATTTTTTAATGAACCCTAAAATTGATTCCTCAGTCATTTCTAAAACAAAAATTACAACTGAAGACTCTTAGAGTTATTCAAAATTATGGAAAGACTTTGGATATAATTGACCAATGGAGGGCAGTATTCTTGACTAAGATTGCATATACCTGTTTGTCGGGTAGATTTCGCACCTCCTCACGTATTGATTTCTTTCTCATATCGAGGACATTCACTTTTAGTCAGCAGAGAATTCTTCAGAACGGATTCTAGGATCTTGCCATAATCATACTAGAGTTAGAGTCAGGCAAAAACGTTACTTATTCCAAAAGATGGACTTTAAATAGGCAATACCTCTCGGAAGAAGCTGGGTGCTTCTTGCTAAAACAGAGGTAAAGGAGTTTATTTCACAAAATCACGGTACAGCACCTCCTCACATAGTCTGGGACTCTCCTAAGGCATATATTCATGGACTAGCTATTGGGAAAGATGCTGAAAACTCAAGAAAAGTGATGAAAAAAAGCAAATTCTAGAGCTGAAGGTGCAAAGGTTCTATGATATCATTCTTAGTAGCTCCTCGATCCTCAACCAACGGAAACTTGACCAGGCCAAACGGGATCTTAGCAAAGAATATTATGTTAAATGCGAATCCTCTCAGAAAACCATAGGCAAAAGGTATATTAAGAGAGTAATTATACCGGCGGTTCCTTGCATGGCAGGCCAGGGAGCAGGCAACAAGCAACCAGATTGGTACATTTAAATGCCCTTCAACTGGTATCCACTCTGAAGATCCAGTGGTCATAGGGGATATAATGTCATAACACTGCAGGAATATCTATTGCGAACAACAGTCTATTGATAAGGCATCCCAGGAGAAATGCCGGTACTCTTCTAGGTCGATAAAATTAGAATGACGCATCGTTTCTCTAAAGAAGAACTGGGGGATGTTAATCAAAATCTCTCGCATGGCAAAGCCTGTGGCCCGGATGGTCTGCCCGCTGAGTTTTTTAAAACCTTTTTAAGCACCATTCTTGAATATCTTTTGTTGATCACAAACTCAATTTTAGATGGCGGCCCAATACCACCTTCATTCCGAAAAAGGGAATATAGTCAGTTTTTTTAAAATGGGAAAATATTGTGAAGACCCTAACTCATATTCCCCTATCACGCTTTTAAACTTTGGTTATAAAATCATTACTAAACTTTTAGCCAACCAATTCAGTGTAATAGCCTCGCACCTGATCCATTCTGATCAAAATGGTTTTATTGCAGGGAGACAGCTTGAGACCAAAAGGCATTATTTAGCTGAAGCACTGGATTATTATGAGACCCAGAAGATACCAGCTCGGTCCTTTTTTTAAACGCCGACAATGCATTTGGCCTTGTGGTCTGGGAGACCTTATTTTGTACTCTTTCAAACTTCGATATACCTCTCAAAATTACGGGGCTGATCCAGAGAATGTATTTCAATGCAGAAGCCAACATTATTATTAATGCCTCCAAGGCAGGGCAAATTAGTGTCAAACGGGGGATCAGACAAGGTTGTCCACTGTCCCCGGTGTTATTTGCTTTTTTTATTGAGCCCTTGGCGATTGCCATCCGAAATAATGCAGATATTTGTCCCCCTCTACCAACTATGGGGAAACTTAAATTATATGTGGACGATATCATGCTAATAATAAAAGGGGATAAGGAGGTCCAAGCAAAGTTTTTCGAGAGTTTTGAGCAGTTTGAGTTGCTCGGCGGATATAAAAATCAACAAAGAAAAAACGCAAATAATCCAGTGAGGCTGCAAGCCTTATGTTTTACATGCTGATATCCTGGCCTGTCTAAATTCTAAACCGAAAAGATATCTGGGGGTTTATTTCTCGTCACGAATCTCTGAACTGTATGACTTACATTTTGCCCTGCTTCTGCTGAAAGTGCAAGATTAATTCCCTCGATGGAACTCGCTACCACTAACCATCATTTGCAGGGGGCTGTCTGATCAAGAGTTCCGTCCTCCCGCTATTTAATTTTTTTTTCTCTGCGATCCCCTGCATCTTAAAGACATCTTTCTTTGCTAAAGTAGAGTCCATGTTTCATCCTTTCTCTGGGGTAAGAAAACCCCTCAAGTTGCACTAAGCACTTTATATGAGCAGCTGAATAATGGCGGATTAGCTCTCTCCAATACCAGGGATTATTATTTTGCATACTTTACACCATATATGTCAAGGTTTAAGCTGAAACCCCAAACAGGTCTATTTGTAAATTATTTTATGAAGTTAATTTGTAAAGAGAACCAAATACGCTGCCCATTAAACATGTTGAAATCCCCTAAACTAGTGCGCTCTAAGTGTATGCATTGTTTTTTTGAAAACTTCAGGCTTTTTATAGAAGATATTCCATCCCCGTAATTAATTTCTCAACCACGTTAGCCAAACTCACTTCAGTATTTAGGATTAGAGATGTGGCTGTAATCATACAAAAATGGGCTAAGAGGTGGGTGAATATTGCTGAAATATATGATTTAATCCCAAATGATTTCCTTCTCCTCAGGTCATATAACATTCTTATTAAGTTCCTGAGTAATCTCGATCTGGAACAGAATAATGAATGTAAAAATCTGGTATATGCATTACTTGAAGAAATCATAGTTAAAAAACCCGGTGAGTGGAAACATTGTTTAGCCCCTATTAAGGGTATAGTACTTGCGGAGAAAGCAATAACTAAATGGGAAAATTATGAGGATTTGGAAGTCACAGCGAGTATGTGGTTCTTATTAAAATAAAATTAATTTCAGCACGCTGAGAGGGGCTAATTGGCGCCAGATGCTATTTTTTTGCAAATTACTTCTTTATAGAACCCCACATAGTCTATTAAAAGGTCTACCCTAGCCAACCAGGTCAGTGTTTTTGCTGTGTGAATATTCTTACAGCCAAGTGGACACACATTATATCACAGTGCCCCTTGATCCAGGGGTTCTGGAATTATATTTTTTATCATTTGGAAGCTGAATGTCTAATCATAATAGATCCTAATATTCGGCTGAAAGTTTTTGGTTACGACCCTACTCTACATTTTCCTGATAAGGTCGTTAAACTATTATATATTGCAATGGCGGTTGCCAGGTCACTCCCGCTTCAGAGATGGCGATCAGATCTTATACCAACAAAAGGCGACTGGGTTCGAAAAATGAAGCAGGTTAAAAAAAGTGAGTTACTGTATGCACTGCAAATTGGGGGATCAAGAAGTTTGAGAATGTCTGGACGGCCTATTTTGCTTATATTTAAGGAGGTATTCCTATTATGCTGGAATCTCATTCACTGTTGCATCTCTTGATATAATTGCACACCTTCTAGGACTTGATTGTGCAATGTACAGCTATTTCTCTGCACTTTATTGCACTATAGACACTTTAGTTTCTATTGATAAGTACTTGAAGTTGTTTTTATAGGATAAATTATTATTTATGGCACACATGTTGATATCGCTGCATATTTTAATGTACCTAATGCATAATCAATATTTTAGCTCATTTTAAAATAGACAGTTGACTTTGTATTGGATCTTAAAATACTATTTATAGTATTACTTAAGGTTACATTCATAAGATTCAATTGCATGTACATTTCAATGTATTATGGGAACGTTTGCTATAGTTTTCTTAATGACGATATGACACTGTATCTGGTCTCTAATGATGTTTTTTACTCTTAGGTCATCTTGACTTTGGTACTGTATTAGACTTTGTATGTGGTGTTGAACAACTTTATTATTTGACATTTTTAATGTATTGGATGGACAAATTTATCAAACTTTCTTGATGGATTTCAATACACATTTTTGTTTAAAGATGGCTACTCTGTTAACAGTGGTGTGTTATTTAGTCCTAGGCAAGGAATATCAAGCTGCTTTCAAGAAAACCAATGTGCTTGCAACCACAGACCGAATATACTCTTTGAGTGTAGGGGCAAAAGGAAAAGTATCCGGTACATGCTTTGCCCAGGTCTGTACTGTTACCCAAATTAGAGATCTATTACTCAAGCTACCGAGAAGAATCAAATGGGGGCCGGCGCCTATCACTAAGTTCAATGAATGGATAAACACATGAGCAGGCTGGCCATCAAGTGCCCACAACACGGGCGCTATAGAAGAATGGGACAGATCTGCCTGGAACTTAGTGTCTTTGCTTCGAGGAGACACAGCAAGCACAAATCGATGGTATCCACCACACATACCTGGATTTATCCCGGCAATCAAAGAAAGCGCCAGACAACTAAATGCCAAACGTAGAGCATACTGGAAAAACGGCACAGCATCGGACAAAATGCTACTAAAAGAAGCAGCAAAAAGTCATTCAAAGAAGGTGTGGGCCGCGAAACGCGAACACTCCGAGGCACAATGGCTGAAGATCTTTGACTTGCTGAGACCCTGTAAATCCCAAGAGTTTTGCAGTTATTTAAAGACCTTAACTCAAGGAAAAAATCACAGAGAGAACTCCCTCGACGCACGTATCTGGGTCGGCCACGTTAAAACATTATACAAAGATGATCGAAGTAGACCTTACCTAAATAAAGCCCTCGCTGGGAGTGAAGAAATAGATACCACAGCCCACACAACGGCCCTTCCAGAAAAATCCTTAGTCCCAAGATTCTAAAAAAAATCAGACAAAACGGGGCACCGGGCCCCAATGGCCTTCCTGGCTCCCTATTTAGGGCGAATATAAAATTCTGGTCTGAGAATTTGACCCAACTGTACACAGAATGTCGGTTTCTGGGAGACGTTCCAGACTCCTGGAGAGGGCCGCTCCTGCACCCAATACACAAGAAAGGGCCAAAATCTGACCCGAATAATTACCGTATGATCGCTCTGCTGGACATCGAGGGCAAGGCCTACGCGAGTACCATTCTGGCGGAACTAGCAAGCTGGGCGAGTACAGAAGGCCTCCTGCCCTTCTTTCAAACAGGGTTTAGATCCGGGGCCTCAACTGTGGACAACATAACAGCTCTCTCATATCTAGTCCATCAAGCAGTGTCTCGCAAAAGCCTCCCTCTCTTCACCTGCTTCATTGACTACTCTGCAGCGTTCGACGGGGTAGACCGCTCAACTCTTTGGAAGAAGCTGGCACTTTGGAACATCAACCCAGCATTATTGAAAGTAATTCAACAGCGTTCGACGGGGTAGACCGCTCAACTCTTTGGAAGAAGCTGGCACTTTGGAACATCAACCCAGCATTATTGAAAGTAATTCAATCTCTGTACCAAAGAACGTGGGTCAGAATTAAACTTTCGAGTGACTCCGTTACAGAGAAAATTGAAACAGACCGCGGCCTTAAGCAAGGGTGCGTCTTAGCACCACTGTTGTTTAATTTATACACAGCAGACATGGGCCAACCCCTGACCGGAGCCGCCCTAGCTACACCGAGGATTGGGGGCACTAAAATACAGCTCATGCAATATGCCGACAACTTGGTACTTTTAGATCACACCAAAATAGGCTTACAAAAGGCACTGTCGGCCCTGGCAATCTACAATGATAAAAACAAGTTGGTGGCCAATCCATCTAAATCCAAAATTGTATTCTTTGGGCACTATCATAAAAAGAAACTAGCAAAATGGAGCCTCGGCCAGCTGACCCTGGAATGCACACAGCAATATAACTACTTGGGCGTTTGGTTCAACGAATCGGGCGCCCTGGAGTTCATTTAAGGAAAATTCAAACCAAAGGGAAAGCCATTATCTATGCCCTCTGCAAACTACAAGCCACCCTACACAGCCCTACAATGATGGCCATTCAAAGAGTTTTACGGGCAAAACTAATGCCAGCACTTAACTACGCCCAACAAGCGTTTCCTGGAAAACTAATCAAGGACCTGGGGAAAATCCATTGCAGTGCATACAAAAGGTTATTCCACCTACCCGCGTGCACCAGAAACACTCTTGTGCGATTAGAATTTTCCTTGAATCAACAAAAGCTGGAAGAGAGGGCTGACCTGAGCAAATACTTTTATCTTACAACAGCGGCACAAGAGAAAACAATGAAGGCAGTCCTAAAAAACATCTTTTTGAAATCAGGGAACCCCTGGTCAGCGACCCTCGCCACGGCCACTGACCTCCTTAATTTAGCTCCAGAGAACTGGGACCCTGAGTTAATCAAGTACTCTGTCATTAAAAGCACAATCAAAAAACAAGTCCGTATTTGCTCTCGCGCCTCGGACTTGGAATTGCTGGACAAAAGAGGCTTCCACGAGTCCCAAAGTCTCCCTCACACAGTGCATAACTCTAAACACCACCTCACGCAGGCTGTGGGCCGTGCAGCCTTACACAGGATTTTAGCATTCAGATTACACCCCCTGCCTCTCAAAGAATTATACACCACCGAGCCGAGAGGAACAGCGATCAAGGAATGTCGACTCTGTGAATACAACCGCGAGTCCTTGGCTCACCTCCTACTTTGCTACCCGGCCCTGCGGGCAGCTCGCAGCCTTTATCTCAGGCCCATTCTTCTACAATTGGGCACACGCACTGCAAAGGAGTCAGTCCATCTACTTTACACACTGGACACAGTAAAACAGATGGCCAAGTTTGGTAAATTCATCCAACAGACCCGCACGAAGTTGATGGCCATCTCGGGCTAAGTGACCAGAGAACTAGATAACGCACGTCGGGCTGAAAGTCTATGGACATTACTCCTGTCAGACCCCAAGCATCCTGATCTCAATTATACAGACTTCCTTTTAACATGACGATCCTTTTAACTTTTGTATCCTGTTAATATTGTAATGGTTTTGAGTAACCAAGCAATAACATTATTATTCATTCGTTCATTCATTCATTCATTCATTCATTCATACTCAATTTAACAACTTTAAACGGGTAACATTAGTACCTGATAGAATACATGTTGTCCATCTGTTAAGTACATATATATGTCATCAGGTATACTACCAGAATATCAAGCTTGAAATAAATATTACAGTACAAAAATGCAGTAGCCAGTATATTTATTTATATATATATATATATATATATATATATATATATATATTTGCTTTCTCTCACTTTTTCCCGTCGCAGAGGGACATAACTTAACTTGTGAATCCTCCTTTGTGGTCTACATGCTAGAATGCTGCTGCGGAAAGCAATATATCTGCAGCACGATATGCCCCCTAAAGAAGCGTATATTAGAGCATATCCGGGCAATCCAAAATGGCGACCAAACATATGCTATGGCCAAACACATCAGGATCCATTCAGGCAAAACCTGGCAAGACATAAAATATTCAGGACTTGCAAGTGTTCAACAACATGAAAGAGGAGGAAATCGACTGCAAAAATTAAGAAGACTTGAATCAAAATTGATTATAAGATTCAAAACCAAACTCCCGCTAAGTTTGAACAGGGACGAAGAGATGCACGTCCACTTATGAGAAATGAAGACAATGGAACAATAAATTTACCCATCACCCCTTGAAAAAACTGTGACTGATAAAATACAAGATAAAAGACAAAAGATGAAAGTTAACAAATGTGATGGCAACTGCTGTAGAAAAAATTGCACAATATTGAAGGGTAATGTACCAGCACAAAATATAAAATAGTTTTGGAATGGGTGGGTGGAAAAAGTGGGGGCCCAGGGCACTCAGCCCTAGAAATAGATACAGACACTTAGTCGCTAGTTACTCACAAAGCCAATCACAAAGCTACAGCATGACTGGCAGTAGTTCATGGTGCTTCCATGAACGTGTTTAAGCGCATTTTTCTAACTTTAGCAGAGCGCAGCGTTTGTAGTAACCCAACTTCATCCCCATTTACCACACCCACCACATTCATATAACTAGAGCGTAAATTGCAATGGTACAATAAAGTTGGTTGTAATAAGAACTACATAACCCAGAATGCACCACTGACATACCAACAGTGCACAGGTATAAATAGTGAAACAGAAAAGGGACACTTGTAGAACACTGCCGTGAACAAGGACTACGGTTCGAAACGCGTAGGAGTTTTGCGAATTTAATAAACCATCTTTAAACCACCAAGACTTTAGTTTTAACAAATACCCATTTTCTGTGTGATCTAGGCATATATATCATTTACCCGGCTCCCAATATACAGGTGCACATAGCCCATCTATCGCTCCCCAATTAAATTATCATAATCTGAAGCGATAATTTCTACATTTTACTTTCATAACCCAATCTTTATTGTTCTTTAACTGAAGAAAATAGTACTACACATAGTGAGGTCTCAATATGTAAATAGGATTTTTAAAGAGTAATCAAATGTTGTCCTATACTGTCTTCAGGAAACAATTTGATGCTTTCCATTAGATAACGTCAAATGAAATAGAAAATCTAAAAAGTTGTAGATAACTGCAGCAAAAATAAAATTTTAAAATGAAAGAAAGAAATGCTTTGGAATATCTGAAAGGCAACAATGCTCTAATAATAGAGCCAGCTGCCAAAAGTTGAAATATTGTAATACAAAACATGGAGGCTTATTTGAGAGAAGCCTACAGACACCTTAACAATGAAAATGATTACAAGAAACTGGATAGCAATAGCATCCCTATACAGAGCTTGCGAAAGATTTAAATCATACATTGGAAGATGGTATAAAAACTCGCTTTTAAATGACAAAGAATATAAATAGCCGAAAATGGATAATCGAGTGAATCAAACACCTGAATTCTTTCGTAAAATTTAAAAAAATTGGTCAGTCCTCCGGAGAGATGGATCATGTCTGCATGCCAATCCTTGTATGAGAAAACATCAACAAGTTGAATATTAATTTGCTCCATTCATCCCAGTTTCAGAACCTGGCTGTATGCAAATTAGTCTGTTCCTGTCCCAGTGCATGATGGGAACAGGGAAAACCAAACTACAAAGCCAATTCTTACACTGGAAAGGAAACAAGCTACCGGGGACCAGAGACTCTGTCCATCACCACCCCTTGTTGTAAATAATTTTGTCCACCCTAAGCGTGGAAGGGCATACTCAGATGTGAGTCCCTTGCTCATTGCACCATCAGGATTCAAGCAAGCCGGGCCGAAGACGCCTGAAATGGCAGAAACCGGTCCCCGGAAGCTTGTTTCCTTCCCAGTGTAAGAATTGGCTTTTGTAGTCTGGTCTGCCCTGTTCCCATGATGCACTGGGCCAGGGACAGACTAATTTGCATACAGCCAGGTTCTGAAACTGGGATGGTGCAATGAGCTAAAAAACGGTGTTGGATCTAGCCCTGATCTCTTGACTGGGTGAGAGTACTCTGCTTAATTCAGAGACTCTGTCCATCACCACCCCTTGTTGTAAATAATGATATGGATGAGCCTGATGAACAATGTATTTTCTTTTAAACATCATTTATACCAGCAAAAATGTGGCACAGCCATGGGGACTTCTTTCTCTCCAAACTATGCAAATGTCACAATGGGGTGGTGGAAAACACTGGTAGCTTGGAGACCATAAAAACATACATCTGTAGACAATGATTCCCTTGCTAAGATTCATTGACAGTCTATTTATAATTTGGAATGGCACAAAAAAAGAGTTTTCCATTCATTTTGATCAATCAATCAGTCAGTAGCTTTATTCAGAAGTATAATAACATCCATAAAAGCACATGCAATATTGCATCAAATATAATTCATAATAAGAAGTCAATCAATAGTTAAAAGATAACAATATATGTTTAAAATAGTTTTAAGGCAACATAAACTATGACTTGCACAGCAGATTTAAAAAATAGCTCAACATACAAGACAATTTCAGCAGTGGGCAAGGTAATTAGAAGTCTAAGGGAGGGCCAACAGTGACCAATGCTTTGAAAATACTTTTTTTAAACCGAGATTAAAAACTATGTTGTATACCTTCTATAAAATGTGCATAAGAAGGTGAAATGGAGCTTTGATTGACCTGAAGCATTATTACAGGAACATGATACGGGCTTTAGGTAATAATCAAGGCCCTGGGGAAAACACAACAGATATTTCATCGTGTCTTATCTAAAACAGAATAGCAAAGATCATTCCCATCTAACATGTGCATGCCAAATATAATCAGAAGGGCAATCAAGTTCACATAATCCTATATATGCAGACACATTTGGCTTCACCCACAGATCCCTGAGGCACTCTGATTGTTCATGGTCATAAAGTGCTTGTGCTACTATCTTTTTGTCTGTTAGTAATATATGATGGTTCAGTGAAAGCAGATTCCATTCCAACATTATAGTGTTCAGCTTTCACATAGGCCAGCATAGGGAATAAGTAAACCCTTGTCCATAGAAAGACAACCCAAAATGATGTCTTGTGTTTGCCTGGCCCTGGCATTCCTCAAAATTGCAAGCCACAACAGGACAGGGCAAGCCCTAATATGATCAGCTAGGTATGGAACTAATTTTTAGTAAAGTTGTCAATTTTGAAGATTGCGGATACTGTAAATACTGCACAAGTGACTGACTAAGATTGAATAAAGCAGTCTAGGACTGAGGATGCTGTTCAAACAAACAGAATGAACAGCTTAAAAGGATAATTGATCACCCAGTGGCGAGTGCTTTGCCACAGGGCGACGCACTAAAAGGGGAAGTAACACCCCACCGAACAAGACCGATAGATCCAGCAATGCCACATACATATCTAATTTGAGGCTAAGATACTGTGGAATTTTCCATTCCATTACTATGCATTCTTGACCCTGGAAATACCCAGACTGGTGGGCTGTGATAATGGAATAAGAATGTGCAAGGGAGGATGGGTAGATACGCCATGGTCTATCTATCCACCAGTCCTTAGCCCAGTGGGCGCACACAGCCAGGGAGACCAAGAAGACAGTGGAGATGCTGCATCACAAATGCATCCCATAAATGTTGGATATAAAAGTTTGAGAGAGGGAACTATCTCTGATGTTAGCTACAGTATAATACCATCATTCCTACAGGACACCATCAGTTTTGCACGTGTGCTCGGACAATGCCATTATTGGCCTGTTGGCAAGAGTACCTGCAAGCAAACAATGTACAAAGCAATGAGCGTTACTGCCAAACTGTGAGAGGAGAATGGTCAGGGATAAATAGCATTGCATATAAGATGTTAACTAGGCAAATACGGGGAGTACTGATGATGTTCCACTTTCCACCGCTGGAGCACATCACACTGAACTAAATGAGGGCAGGTACACAGGGAGCCACACCGTGGCTCCGGAGCTTTAGAAAGAGGAAGTTACACAAAAGGATCTTGTTGACAGTACAGACTGTGCATTTTCAACTATGCAAGACTCTCTGTCTACACTACAGTTGTATATATGCCAGGTAAACGATTTTTGAAAAATGATACGAAGAAATGCAAAAGGTTGTTGACTGAATTAGTGGAGGGAAATTTACAAGTTGAGCAATTCACAGCCCAGTGCAGCAGACAGTACCAGGAAGCTGTGCTGTCCTTACCCCATGCAAAAGTAATAAGTGAGTAACCAGAGATATTCTGTGACAACGTTCAGCACACCAAATGTACTGTAGAGTATTTAAAGACTTAGTGAAGGGGGAGTTAGCCCAACATGACTTCTACAAATTAAAATTGGGTAACATTATGTAATATGTTCTTTACTGCTCACTTACGACTGGCCTATACAGGTCAAGCTCTGCGTGATTTCATCAGCCAGTGTTCACATTAAGAGGTTGAGGTTCCACCATGGGTAAAAAATTGCATTTCCTGGCATCAGAAATTCAATGACCAACACATCCTGCCCGCATTCTCCACCAAATGTAGAAACTTAGAAATAACTCCATCACAAAGCCTGAATGAAGATAAACGATATTTTATTCAAGAGAAAGAAGACGTGCACGGGGCCTTGAATGTCATCAAGAGAACCCGTAAGAAGAATTACAACAAAGGTATATAGAGCTGAAAAACACATATTAATTAATTCCATACATCATAAATGGCACATCCTCGGCAGTTTGTGAAGACATACATTTCTAAAGAGTACAACTTACACAAGAATTGTTAGGAAATCTACCAGGCGTACACCTCCACCCCTCCTATCTAGGATTCAGCAATCTGGGTATTTCCAGGGTTAAGAAAACATAGTAATAGAATGGAAAATTCCACAGTATCTTAGCCTCATATTAGATATGTCTATGGCATTGCTGGGTCTATTGCTAAAGCAAGCATTTCTGAATATAATTATAAAAATGTGTTCGTTCGAGAAGTCTTGCAGGTGTGCTACTGTACTGGAAATGTACAAACTATCTACCGGCAATGTTACACAAGTTCAGACAGAGTTATAAATCTTGTCGCTGCAGGCTTTGCCATTATTAGATTATCAAATAAAATGGATATCACATAAAATTGCATAAATTAGCTTCAACAGATTATTCTCTCTGTGACAAATATACTGTGAGGCAGGAATGGGAACAGCAACGTTTTCTGCAGAATCTATTTTCCTCGCACTATATAGCCTTACAATTAGAAAGAAAAAAAAACCTCAGCACCATACATGGCGATGGGTACACATTGTGCCTTGTAAATTTGCAGGAGAGGCTCGAGGGAGCCACCACCTGCAGGTTTGGGGAGTCTACACAGAGAACAATTGCCCATTGCAAATTACTTGTACAAATATGCAGTATTGGCCGATCAAGACACTTGAGCCAAGAAAAATCACACAGATATATGGAAAAGTATTGTTGTGGTTCAAATGCTGAGACCCAATCAATATGTTTGGAATCGGAATAACCTTCGGTCCACAAGACACAATAAGAGACTTTGTAAAGTTTGACTGCAGATCGAGTGAGGCCATAAAATCCACAAAAGCATGCACAAGATGATGCAGTGACCTTGGGGTGCATGCCATGAACACTGCGTCATTGGCATATAATAATGTTGATAGTGGCTTCCCCTTGATGTTTGGTATATATTGTGTTGACACCACCAAAAAGTGGATGAAGCTCATTAATATAAAGTATAAATAAAAGGAGAGCCAATATGCACCCTTGTCTTACTCCTCGATGTATGTGTACATTTCCAGACGCCTCACCTTGCATACTGATATGGTATCTTGCCCTCATATCATTATGTAAGTACGCAAAAAAATGACTAAAACAATAACCAAGTCATAATCTATAAGCAAAGACCACCATTTTGTCTGATTTACACAGTCGAAGACTGATGAGAGGTCCATAAATGCTAATTAAACAGGATTTTTTTTAGCAACCGTGTACTTTCCTAAAACCAGGTTCAGATTGAGATTCTGCTCAATGGTTCCCACTTTGTGCCTGAAACAATACTGACAAGGGTATAGCACAGATTCATCATCAGCCCATTCTCTAATCCTGTTACAAATTATTCTCCCCAGAATTTCAAGTGGCATCACTGAAGGAAATAAGACGATAGCAGTTTGGAGCTAATCAGTCGCCTTTCTTAAAAGTGGGTACAATAATTGAGGTGCTCCAAAACACAGGAAGTGGAGAATATACAAGATTAATAAAAAGATTTGTAAGGAGAAATAATATCAAAGTATCTGAGAACAGGATAAACATATTATAAAATGCCACTACGCTAGAGATACGTTATGTAAATCAACTAAAAAAAGTGGGTGTGGCTGAAATTATTATGGAGAACTGTTAGTGGCCACAATGACAATAAATGATAATTGTATGTGAATTTAAAAAAAAGCTGAATCGGAAATGAGCTTAATTTGGGAGTATAATAACCTCACAAAAGGAAAACAATTTCAGCAATAGTTGGCAGAAAAATGTGGCAAGTGTTTGACCCATAATCTAATCGTCACATAATCAAATCAATAGCTTTAATGTAAAGTGAGGGAATAATCAAAAGGAAAAATTCTAGCCTGGATAACAATGTAATACTGAACTAGAATAATTTGATTTCAGCCTTCATGTGCAAGCAGAAAAGAAAGAGATGAACATTGTTGAAACTCATGTTCTTAAATGGATTGAAAGTGTGAACTGTGAGATCCTCATATCCCAAATTAACCCATTATGGGTAGGACTCGCTTTCATTTTAAATAGGGAAAAGAAAATAGTGCATAACAACCGTGACCAAGACCTTGATAGTAGAAAGGTGTTGGTTTTGTGCTAAATATGCTGTCTGATGGTGAATTCATGGAGTGTGGTGTACCAACTTGAGGAGGCCTTGCCTAGCCTCCATGCTGGCATCAGCTGATAGACCATGCCACAGTGCAGGACAACTTTGAGGAGTGAGAGATATATATATTACCTAGTTGGTTAGTTATAGTTAGAACCACATTTCCATAGATACAACATTTTTTGCTTTGCTTATACCTTTGGAGCCTTTTGACAAATCTTCATGGTATTTTCCAAAAATATTTTTCTTCCACCTCACTTCCTTCCTGGAAAAGTTTCAAGATGGTCCGTAAAGTAGAGATAGAGTTACAGGGGGGCTCTCGAAACTTGCTTTTCCCCATTCATTTTTCCATATGAAAACTTTGACACCCCTACCGCCAAAATGACTGAATGGAATTACACCAAATTTGTCAGCAAGCTGGATGTTGGTCCAGAAAGTTCGTTTGTATGATTTGATGTAAATCTGTTCAGTATTATTGGACAAATAAAGGATTTAAATATAATTGTATATATCACTGTACAAAGAATCCGTGGATCTAACAGAACAAAAGATTTGATCTGATTGTTTGTCCCCACATCAACAAAGATGTGGCTGCAGCTATTTTAGGAATCAGGGAGTCAGTCTCCTGTCCTGAGAAAAAGGAAAAAATACTTGCTAGTCCTGGTGGAGGAGTCCTAGGAGCCACACACACACACACACACACACACACACGCACGTGCACACACACACACTCACACACACACACACACACACACACATATTTCATTTGCTGTGGTTTTGTGGAGAATCCATGGATCAGCAGGAAAATATTTTAAAAAGCTTGGGCTTCCATGCGTTCTAAAGTCTGGGGAGGCCGGGGCACACACACACACACACACACACACACCCACACACGCACACACACACACACACACACGCACACACACACACACATATTTCATTTGCTGTGGTTTTGTGGAGAATCCATGGATCAGCAGGAAAATATTTTAAAAAGCTTGGGCTTCCATGCGTTCTAAAGTCTGGGTAGGCCTGGGCTTGAGTGGAGGTGGCAAAGTTTATTCAACAGGAGAGGGGTGTTTGGCCACCCCCTGAACCTTTTTAGAACGTGGTAACCCATCCAAGTGGTGAATCATTTATTAAGGGGCGGGGGTGCAGTTGGAATTTTATTAATGGGAGACAGGTGCACTCAGCCCTCCTCCTCAAGCCTTGAAGAGGTCCTGGGGGCCCAGGATCCAATGTATTTACTACAGGGAGAGGGAGTGAAGCTTCTCATCCCAAGCCTCTAAGAAGTCCCTGGACAACATCCCCTGGAGTTGCTTTGTTTAACATGGGAGTGAGTGTGCTGCACCCTCCTCAAGCCTTCAAGAGTCCCTGGGAAAACCATCCCCCAGGGCCAGTGTAGTTTTTGGGGGGAGGGCGGCATGTGTGTAGCTGCCCTCCATGAAGATTAGCTCTGGGGATACCATCCTCCGAGCATGATTGCAATTTCCTGGGCTAGGAAGGACCCTGGGGGTCCGCCACAGACCCCAACAAAACCAGAACTGACTTAATAAACAAAAATGCTGGCTCGCCCAGCACCGACGATGGGTCAGGTCCTGCTTTTAACCCCATGCCATGGACATTTTACTTTATGCAAAAAAATCAAAGAAATTCTCTGAAGGAACCAAAGGTTAAAGTAATATTATAGGTAGGTATGATAATATTATCTTATGCTAAATTAAATAACCTTAGAAATTAGCTGAACAACCCAAAGGTTAAAGGGATGACAACACTGCATTGAAGCGGTACAAGTTATAATTAATTTAGGGCACAAGTTATATTTGAGACACCCCAGCGATGTCACTGACCATGTCATGAGGGATGTAATATATGAGGTCATGAGCAGTGCCTTGCTGGGGCGTAAATCATAGTTAGCTCAGCTAAATATAACAGCTGAATTGTACTCTCTCTCTCTTGATAACTTTATTGCGGTCATAGACCATAAAAGCACAAATAAAATATGTACATACACGGAATAAAATACATAAGTAATTATAAAATACATGGTTAAAAAGTTATTAAACAGTAAGATATCAAGGTAAAGGTATCAAAACATCCCAGTTAATCACAAATTGGTGCAGTTCATTAAAGTGAGCCTTCTGCGCCACATACCATATAAAAAATGGGATACCGCAAACACAATAGAGGGGGAGGTATCGTATCGTAAAATTCTAACAGCTTGAGCACATTGTCTTAAACCAAGGTTTCTGCATAGCGGTGCCAGCCAACATCTCCTTATTGTACTGTAGGCTGGGCAGAAGAATAAGACGTGGACAGTATCCTCTTTGGTGTTGTTACAAGCTGGGCAGATTCCCTCTTCTCGTCCATTCCATTTGCAAGTAAATGCCCCAATAGGTAGACAACCATGTCTTAATTGTGTGTAAAGTTTTCTTGCGACGGGAGGCTGTATTAAGTCCAAAAACTCCTCCCTCTTAGACACGAGTTTTACCTGCAAAAACTCTGCAGACAGACTGCCCAGCACAGTTGAGCTATACAGAAGGCTTAGGTTATAATGTCTCAAAGAGGCCAATAGCTCCAATCTCTTCACTCTCGAGCAGCTCACCTCCGGGGTCTCCCATAGTTGGGGCATACCAATTTGATATACAAGGGCATTGATGTGGGCTAGCCAGGGAATATTCTTGGTCTTTAAGTGGCCCCAGACTGCAGCAAACTCAGCTCTATAGTCCTCAAGCTCAGGCACTGTCCAAAGCCTTCTCCAGTACAGAAGAGGACGGGTGGCTAACAGTTCTGAGATAGGCTCTAGGCCTAGATCAAGTCTCAGGGGTGTGAGCGGGGTGCTCTGGGGGAGGCCTATCAGGTTCCGCATAAAGGCCTGTTCCACCTTGGGAAGGCTTGGTGTGCTCTTATGGCCCCAGAGTTCTACACTATACATCACAGCTGGTCTAGCTTGCGCCCCATAGATCTCAAGGGCAGGGGCAACTGGCTTAAACAAGGTTGCTCTATAGAACTTGCCAACGCCCCCTCCGATCTGCGCCAACCTCAAAGCGGCCCCAACCGAAATCTTCAGTCAGGGTAACCCCCAAGTATATAAAAGTTCTCACCCTTTCGAGCGGGACGCCATTTAATACCGGGTTAGGGCGAGTTCGCTTGGGGGATGGAAGATCGTAAACTTCGTCTTTGCTAGGTTTATCTCCAATCCCCTCAGAGCGCAGAAGGATACAAAACCATCCAGGACCCTCTGGATACCTGATGATGTTCGAGACAACAACAAGGTGTCGTCTGCGAACATCAGAGCAGGTACCCGGCCAGTGGCAAACCAGGGAGCATCACTATCTCTGACCTTATCCAGTTCACCCACCAGGCCATTTATATAAAGACTAAAGAGCGTGGGGGCCAGGGCATAGCCCTGGCGTACGCCTCTAGTCACGGGGAAACGGGCTGATAATTCCCCATTCTTCCCGCATCTCACCCTGGCGTAATTCCCTACGTGGAAGCGCGTCAGGACGTCTAGCAGATAGGGTGGGAGGTCTAGCTCTTTCAGTACCCTCCACAGGCTTTCCATGGGGACAAGGTCGAAAGCAGCCCGCAGGTCTACGAAAACAAGGTAGAGGCTGCCACCCTCTACACTTGCTGTCTTCCAAAATAGGACCTGCAACCTAAAAATTTGGTCCAGGGTCGAAATTCCAGATCTGAAGCCGGCCCGTAGGGTAGTCAGTATTTTTTTCTCCTCCATCCACCCCAACAATCTATCCAGGAGGACTCGACCCATTAGCTTCTGTGAAGTGTCCAGGAGACTAATCGGCCGATAACTTGATGGCACTAAGGGGCAGCCCTTCTTGAAGATTGGCACAATCTCCGCCGCAGCCCAGGTGTCCGGTATCTTGGCTCCCCAAAGGACAGCATTGAATAGAACAGCCAAGTACGGGGCCCAGATTTGTGGCTGGGAGCGGAAGAGGTCTCCTGGTAGTCTGTCGAGGCCTGGGGCTTTGTTGGGTAGTTGCCTGGTGATCACCGATTCCACCTCTTTGACTGTGATGCTCTCGGTGTCTCCAGGGCCTTCCCTTGTCCTGGTGTCCCGCTGACCTAACGGATGACCCAAGTCCGAGGCCCCCCGCAGTCGGTACTCGTGCGGGGGGTCTGGGGTTCGGGCCATCCGGAGGGCATCATCTGTCTCCGATAGCTCTGCCCCATTTAGGTGTTCACTAGTATCAGTCTCAGGGCTGGTGTAAAGCGCAGCAAAATGTGCCTCCCAGACTGACGGAGCAATGTTTGGTTGGAGAGGCTCCCCTCCTTCTTTTAAACCAGAGTTTGCTATTGCCCAAAATGATTTGGTGTCTCTTGCTAGTAGGGCCTCTCTTAGATCTTCCCACCTGGCTTCTCCCCACTCCTTCTTGCCCCTAGCGAGCTCCTTTTTATATAGCAATCTGGTTGCCCTAATGTTCACTCTGTTGTTAGATTTGATTGCCGCAAGTAGCTTCTTTTTTAGTTTTTTGCAAGCATCATCAAACCAAGGATGAGATTTTGGGGCTCGCCTTTTGGTTCCTTTTACAGGATAGACCAAGTCCCCCAATGCCATCACTAGCTGGCTGTGTGTCTCCACTGCCTGGTGCTTACCGGATAGATCGCCCATTTGGGTGATAAGTGGGATCGCAACCTGGTAAATTTTTGCTAGACTGGATGGTGAATTTACTAGGTGGGGCCATTTAACCCTTCTTCTATTATCAGTCAACATAAGGGGAGGCATCGACGCCGCAGGTTCGGATACAGGATTGGTTAAACCAACCCAAATGGACAATCCACCCGATGGGCGCCTCTGCCTGTAGACACGGCCAGGATGTCAAATGTTGCGAAAGATGAGCTAACGCTCTCTTCCAGGGCCCAGGTCTCTTGCATGAGACATATGTCATGTGTTGCCATGAAGGCCGCCCACTCAGGGGTTAATAGCTTGTTTTTTAACCCGGCTATATTCCATGAGATCAACTTTAAACATCCTTCTTGTGGAGTTTTGGAACCCTCTCCTTCCCTTACTATGCTTTTCTCCCCCAGAGGCAGGTATAACCTGGGGTGCGGAGTAATTTCTTGTTCTTCTGAGACCACTTGTGCTGCACCTTCTGGTCTAGCAGTATGAGATTGTCCCCCAATACCCCACCTAGACTGTAAACTTCAGTCGCAATCATCCATACTACTAAACACATCGAACCTGTTAAGTGTCTCCAGGGGTGTAAAGGGCCTCAGGTGGTCCATGCTTCTGTAAAAATTTGTGTTGGCTCTGGGGGGTACAGTATTCCAGCCGTAGAGATCAACAGCAGGCATTTGGTATTGTGCATGTAACGAATGGCTGCTGTTAAATATGGCTGGAAGATATGTATGGATATGTGATTGTCCGCATGTGTATTTTGGGGCGAACACTAAGGATCTGGGATAGAAGTAGGTCAGAGGGCGGGGGATGATGCTGTTATTACCATTCCCTGCAGGCCAGTTTAATATATAATTGACCGCACATGAATCTCTGAAGTTGACTACAACTACATCTCCCTCAATGTCCTTACTTCTACTACCCAGCCAAGGAAGTCGGCGAACATGTACTATTTCGCCATTGATGTTGCTTGCAATTGGTCTGTATACTCTAAACCAGTGCATAATTTTATTCTTCAGCTGGGCAAACCCTTCCCTCTTGTTATCAGCCAATACAGGAACCCCTGTTAAGACAACCACAAAAGGCACAGCTTCCGGGGGAAGTTCTACCAATGGACCCCTATTCGTTAGATCCCCTGTGTGTCTAGTGCCTCTCCTCAACTCACGTGATTTCCCTGCAGGTACCTTTTCCTGATCCCTCATGATGTTACTCGCGGGAATGAAGACTGTTTTTTTTGCTTGCTTAGGGGGAGGTTGCTCTTGGTGGGTAGGTCCTGCCACTTTGGGGGGTTTTGATGTGGCTATAGTGGGTTGAGATGGAACTCTAGGAACAGTGGACTTGACTGGTATGACCGGGGTCAGGAGCGAGGGGGGGACAGCCCTCCTCACCAAGACCACAGATAAGTTATCCTTCCTCCCAGCACCCAACTCCATAACCTCAAGACGTTTCTCCACATTTTTTAACCTTTCAATGATAAGTAAAATGAAAGATCTAATTAAGTGTTCCATGCTATCTAATGAAACAGTAGTATATACTGTTTTTAATGTGGAGTCTACGGGGGTATCGGCGAGTAGACTATTGCCATTGCCCATACCAATGTGCGGGGATGTTCAATCGACTGTCGGATCTAACAATTTGTCTTCTGCAAGTGCTAAAGTCTGAACAGCTAAGGTGCCAGATTTAAAAGACTTGCCAAAGTCAGAGTGGCACGTCTTCGGTTTTTGCATTGCCTCCCCCTTGCATTTTCTTTTGCAAGGTGGTGGGCCGTGAACCTTCAGCAAAATTGGCCTTTTATTCTTACTACGTTTAAACTTGTCAGAAGTGCGATTCGTACTCACTGGATCCTTTATTAAACTAATAGGGCTAGAAGGTGGGGTAGGACTCAAAGTCTGTCCAGTAAAGGCACATGGTGTTGGGGTACAGTCTCGTAGCAAAAGTGGAACACACTCTTGCAGAGTTAAATCTTCAGTTCCGCTGAGATTTCCCCCATTAGAAAAAGGGGCAATCAGCGTAGGATATAATATAGTTGTGTATTTCAAACTTTCTACCGAGCGACAGCGCTCCGCCCTTCGCTCTGCTAGCGTGGTCTCCTTTTCTAAGTCAATGAGTACTTTAGTAAAATAATTGTCAAGAGTACCTTTTAACGGCAGCCCCCCCCCCGGCTTATCCACAATAGTTAGTTCAGGGCTCATACCTGAAGCAGACATTCCGACGATAGCAATGTTGGAGGATGAATGCAAGAGAGTAGGCCCGGCCACAGTCGGCCTTCAATGGCCACAGACGGCCCGCCCTTTGCCCGGGCTTCGCCCGGCGTCCCGCGAGGCGGTGCTGACGCTGATTTTAAGCGCCTCCTGGCGCGGTTTCGGCCGTAGCAGCCCGCATGGGCTGATGGGAAATGGAGGGGCATATTACCAACCAATAGAGATCATTTTTGTCTCTAACTTGTTTAGAGACAAAAATTATCGCCGCAAATCGGCGATTTTTATCGCAGATAAACCTTGCTATTAGCAAGGTTTATCGCAAATGCGATAAAAAACGGCCGCAATGCATGAATATCGCTGAAAAGTCAGCGATATTCATGCATTATCGAGCAAATGCTCTTAGCCATGTTATCCACCTTCCATTGGATAACATGGCTAAGAACTGCTCCTGGGCAAGTGTTAGCTTTTGGAGATATTCGCGCTTAGCGCGAATATCTCCAAAAGTTGGTAATAGGAGATAGCGATGTTAGCGACTGTTTTCAGTCGCTAACATCTTGGCACGCCCACTTTGCATGTCATTAGTGATAAATATCACTGACATGCAAAGCGGGGCCCAAGATGGTCACTATCTCCTATTAGCTGTCGCTAACTGGTGTTAGCGACAGCTTGGTAATAGGGAGATAATTTTATCTCCGGTTCTTGGCTTTTAAAGCCAAAAAAGCGGAGATAAAGCCCCTTGATAATATGCCCCGAAGTTCCCTGCCCCGCACTCCACTCGGCGGCCACGCTCAGCGAGTGAGCAGCGGGAGGCAGGCAGGGGTCTTCAGTGGCTGATTGCAGGTCCACTACCAGAGGGTAAGTCCCCGAAAGATTTGGCAAGCTTTGAGGATAGTGTCAGTCACACAGGACGCTTCGCGGCAAATAGATTGAAGCGGTACAAGTTATAATTAATTTAGGGCACAAGTTATATTTGAGACACCTCAGCGATGTCACTGACCATGTCATGAGGGATGTAATATATGAGGTCATGAGCAGTGCCTTGCTGGGGCGTAAATCATAGTTAGCTCAGCTAAATATAACAGCTGAATTGTACTGGTTTTGTACAGGTGCAATTTGAGCCTAACTATAATGTCCCTGTATCCTTTGAATTTTTCTGTGAATTTCTAATGTTTTTTTCTAATTCCATTTCCTAACCATACCGTTCTTGTAACTTTTGTTTTTGTAGTGAAGTTTTAAGTTTTTTTTATGTGTTTCTGTTGCAAAGTCATTCTGTGCCTTGGGCACCCCCCAACTTTCTTGCTGACTGATATTGGTGGTAACTGACTCTGATTGACCCTGGGCTCTGCCTAACTAGGCCCAGGGCCAGTGCTATACTCAAAGAGACACATTAGAATACAGTTAAACCACCTACTTACAGAGTTTTATATAGCGCGAACTAGACCCGAACTGAATCGGGTATCAGAGCGCTTTACATAGCACCAGTTACGTTACAAGAGGACATGCATTCATTTTAGGCACGGGGAGATTAAGTGATTTGCCCAGAATCACAGGAGGTTTTTGGCGTCGTTACAGAGACTCGAACCCAGATCCCCAGGTCCGAGGTCGAGCGCCCTAGCCGTTAGGCCAGCTCCTCTCCCCTTACACTAGGGTAAACAATGGTATGGTGGGGTACCCCCTGTAATTGGCATGACCTTCCCAATAGGCCCCTAGTATATCATAGGACAGGGGGATTGAAACTACCTAGAAGTCCCTAGAACCCTGGGGCAATGCAGTTTAGAGGCAGCAGCCTTTTTCTGCACTTGCATGTGTGCACTGCTGAAGCCAGTTTAAAAACAGCCCTGGGTGACAGGACTGCTTTTAAAAAGTAAATTGTACCCAAACTCCTCAACTTTGGTGATTGGGGCACTTAAAAATGGATAACCAACAATGTGTTGGCATATTATTAGGGACCCCCAGGGTCTCCCCTAGGTATTCCAGGGGAGGGGGTCCGGTATTTATAGTGTACATCAAAATAAAATGAGTTTTTATACGCCTGGGTAAAGTGAAATTCCACATTTCACTCCCCACATTGTGGTAAAGTGCTGCTCAAATTCGCCTTTGATGCTAGGAGCACTGTGGAGGGAGAATCTGCAATATTTCTACAGATTCAGAACCCCTACAGTCTCCCCTAGTTGCACATGGGGTGGGGTTTCTGTAGATATAAGACAAGTTCTTATAAAATATGTTTTTGTAAGTCCTGGATAAATGGCCCAAGTCATTTTCCCATTGCAAACCCCATGTTACATAGGTTAACATGGTAGGAAGTTATTGATTAATAACTCTTAATAAGAGAGGGATAGAAATGCCATTCAAAGACTTCCCAGAATGGTATCAGTAAATCGAACAATACCATATTGTTGAATTTATCCTAAAGTGTACATTCAAGAAGTTATAAGACTTTCTTGTTTGTAAGTCCAAATTCAGTCTTCCAGTGGTCTGCCCTGATTGGTCAGAGTTAAGTGGATTATCCAGGCTGCCTTGAAGAGGTGATAAACAGCCCCGGGGTTAACCAGCTCTGCTGGCATGGCAGTGTACTGTTCCATAGGAATGCCAGGCCAGGGGGAGGAGTCGAAAACTATGCTCTTCAAAGGGGAGAGTAGAGACCATTGCCATTTACAGCTCTGAACTTCGCACCTTAGGCAGATGGTAGGATTAAGGAAGGTATGAGCAGATGCAAGGGGGCGAGCCTAAGTAAATTAGCCAGCTCTTACCTCCTTGCTGTAAAATCAGCCATTATGGATTTGGAAGATTTGATGCACTCTGGGACAAAATAATGTCACATTATACAGGATGTGGTCATATATTGGAGGAGTTACCCTGCTCCCATTAGTCAGAAGTGACCTCCTGCTTGACCCAGAGAAGTAGAAATAAGTATCTGAGAGGGGCAGAGCCCTCCAGATCTGCTGCTTGAAACTTACTGAAGCAAGAAGTGCCCTGTTGAGAAGGTTTACTGTGCAAAGATTTCTAAGGCCTGACCTCTGAAGACTGCACCATCTGAAACTACAGCCCTGTGGATTATCTTGCTGAAAAAGAACTAAAGAGTGGACTCCCTGAAAGCTACAGGTTAAAAGAGCTCATCTGGAACATCACCAACTAAATCTACACCTTGGAGAACCATCAGTGGATTTGTAAGGGTTTTGTACAAGTGGATTGTGGGAACTGAAGCACTCAACTTTCAAGGGCCATCTTGGAGCTTCCAGACCCTTAGGGTGAGTTAGAGACACTTTGGGACCCCTTGAAGAAGTTCAGGAAGTTTGGAGAACTTTGGACCAACTTTGAAAAAAAAAGCTCCATAGAGGGACCGGCTCAACCTGGCCAGGCAGGCCGCCTGCCTTCAACCGCGAACCGGCCAAGCCAACTAGATTCTTCCCACTAAAAGCTCCATTGCTCCAACTTCCAGAGAATGACCGGGACTAAAAGAAAACTGAAGTCGGCGAACCCTCACTGGATCCGGCTACATGAGGAGCATCGAGAAACCCCGAAATGTTTTTAAGTCTGCTCATAGAAAAATGACCGGGAGCAACCGCGAGAGCCAAGCCGCCTGCCTTCCATCACATGCCGGCCTGAATTCCTGGGTTGCCCTGCTGAAACGATCTTGAGAAATGTTCTATGTCAGCTCCAGGGAAGTTGACCGAGACCTCGTCACAAGTCAAGCGGGCGAACCCTCACCGAATCTGGGATGGCTGAGAGTTTCAAGGGGCCTCGAGAAGAAAAGCTCCAGAATAAGTTTCAAGTGTGAAGGTCGAACTGAGACCTGCTTGTAACCAGCAAGAGCGATAGGGTTTTAAGGACACTGAGACCTGACCTGCCGCGAGCTATAGCCACTCAAGGCTCCATCGCGCCCGGTCTGAAACTTTTACTTTGGCCAGGTCTATCGCGAGCAGGTATCACAATATTGTGCTATAATTTTATAAGTGCTATATAATATTAAATTATTGAAAATTCATATCTCTGGCTCCCTACATTGGAGTTTTGTCATATTGGTGTCATTTTAAAGATATAAATATTTCCTATTTTTATAAATAGGGTTTGGATTTTTCTTATGTGTTGTGTCTTAATTATTTACTGAAATTGTGTTTTTAACTGCTTTACATACCTGTCTTTGAAGTTAAGCCTCTCTGCTCGCAGCCACGTTACCAAGGAATACTTTTCTAAGACCAATGCTGAGTGCTAACATGTGTTAGTGGCCTTATTGCCAGTAGCAGACCTACATTTGCCCCTACCAATACCCCACTTTCCAACATTTGGTGGCAGCGGTGTGGATGAGGACTTGTGTTTAAAAAGTACACCTTTCAGTAAATGATTTGAGATTATAATAATCCTCTCTAAATTGCCCTAGAACAAAACTTTTGAGTTTGATTTCTTGAATTTGGACTAAAACTATTTTTAATCCATTGTTTTTATTTTTCAAAATTATTCTAAGTCTGTTGTACCTAGCTTTTTGTGACCCAAAACTAAGGAACCATGGAGCTGGACCTGTTTAAACTGTTCCCATTTAAGTAAGCTGATCTTAGGGCACAGTGTAGGCTTAGGGGGGTGCCTGCTGCCAAGAAGATGGGGAAGGCAGGGTTGCTTGAGTCCCTAAAGGCCTGGGCTGGGGCAGCTCAGGAGTAATCAGGGGAATGGGAAGATGTTCCCCCTAACCTCATCCAAGAGAGGGGTGAGGATGAGACCTCTTTCATTGTGACTAGTGTTAGCTAGGTGAATCAAGGTGGTGGTGGGAGTGGGAAAGGGTCCTTAACTCAGGTACCACTACTGTCCCTTCCAGAGAGACAGCTTCAGGCTCAATTAGAGTTGATTGCATTGGAGAAGGAGAAATTAGAATTGCCTAAGAGAAACTCGGAGAGGGAGGAGGAGAAGAGGAATGGTGGCAGCGAAAGTGAAGAAGCTGTTAAGATGTCCGGAGGTGGTAGATTTGAACCCAAACTTCCCAAGGGCATAGTGCCCAAGTACACAGAGGGGGATGAAATTGACAGGTGGCTAGCTGCTTTTGAGAGGGCCCTTAAAATGAGTTGGGTCCACTCTAGGTATTTGGGTGCACTCCTATGGGAGTTGATTCCAGTAGCTGGGAGGGATAGGCTCCTGACCCTGAAGGTAGAGGATGCAGTATATTACCAGCAGATGCCGGCATACTTGGTCAAGAGATTTGATCTGACTCCAGAACAGTACAGGATGAAGTTTAGAGGCACCCAGAAATTGACTTCAAAGTCTTGGTTAGACTTTGTGGGCCTCTCAGTAAAGGCACTGGAAGGCTGTATTGTTGGTAACAAAGTTGACACATATGAGGGACTGTTTAATTTGTTTTTGAAGGAACATATTTTGACTCATTGTGCAGAAGAGAAGTTACGCCAGTATCCAGTGAACTCTAAGCTGACAGATCCAAGAGAGTTTGGGGAATCAGCTGATGAGTGGGTGAGAACCCGGGTTTCCATTCAGCACCAGGGGTGACCAGAAGAAAGGAGGACAGGTCCCTTCCCAAGGAATAGCCCAGGGAAATGAAAGTCAAAAACCTAAGGAGTCCTCTAAAGACCGACAAAAACCTGCGCAAGGAGGGAGGGGTCGAGGCAACCTAAATTCAAAGGGAGGGGATTTCAGGGAAAGCCTGGTAGGTTCTTTGATCCCTCAAAGGTGGGTAAGTGCTTTGACTGTAACCAGCCAGGGCATAAGCAGGGAGATGCTATTAGCGCCAAGAAGCTCCCCCCTAAGGGGCCATCCACAGGGATTGCCAGTGTCAGTGTAGGGGTGGAGGGTGGTGTACAGAACAGTCAGGTGGTGGAAGCAACCTTAGTGTCCCTGGGTGGGATGAATATTGCCACCCTAGCTGCCTTACCTCCAAAAATGGACAAGTACAGGCAGAGGCCTAAAGTGAATGGGACTGATGTCAAGGCTACCAGAGAAACTGGGGATAGTATAACTATGGTCCTGGACGAGCTGGTGCCTCCAGAGAGGTTGTTACCTGGTGAATTTCAACAGGTGACGTATGCAGACAGCGCTACCAAACTCCATCCTATGGCTGTGGTGGATTTGGAATGGGGAGGTGTGACAGGCCCTATGAAGGTAGCTGTGTCAAAGGTGCTTCCAGTCCAGTGTTTACCGGGCAATGATCTTGAAGATTCTGTGTGGTCAGAGGTGGAGAGAGGACTCCATATGAAAATATTGGACCTCCCTGAGTGGGTACGTGCTGTGACTAGGTCCCAGACTAGCCAGAAGGGAGGTGCTGGACACTTGGACCCTGGAACAAAGGGCCAAGCATCCAAGGACAAGGGCACTAGGTCTGGTGTGCCAGCCCGGGGAACTCCAGAGGTGCAGGAAGAATCTAACCATGATGGGGTGGATCTGGCCTCTGAGGGAGGGACTCCATCCCTGCCAGAGCTGTCAGATTTGACAGGACTGACAGGAGCAGGTGGATTCTCCAGAGAGGAGATCAGTCAGGGACAGAGTGACTGTCACACCCTTGAGAGCTTGAGGCAGATTGCTTCTAAGAAAGAGAAAGGGGATGAGAGTGAGTTTCATAAACTCTACTGGGAAGATGGACTGCTTTATACTGAGGCCAGACAGCTCAATGAGGGGACCACCAGGAGGTTGGTGGTGCCCCAGAAGTACAGAGAGTTCATCCTGACTTTGGGTAATGATATCTCCTTGGCAGGACATTTGGGAGAGACAAAGACATGGAACCGGTTGGTAAACCATTTCTACTGGCCCCATATGTCTGAAAAGGTAAAGGAGTTTTGCAGCTCCTGTGTCACCTGTCAGGCCAGTGGCAAGGCAGTGGGCAGAACAAAGGCTCCCCTAATACCACTGCCAGTGGTTGGGGATCCTTTTGAAAGGGTGGGGATGGACATTGTTGGTCCCCTGGACCCACCTACCGCATCAGGGAATAGGTATATCTTAGTGGTAGTTGACCATGCTACTAGGTACCCTGAAGCCACACCTCTTAGAACCATTGATGCGCCTGCGGTGGCTAGAGCACTGCTTGGTGTATTCACCAGAGTAGGTTTTCCAAAATAGGTGGTATCAGATAGGGCACAAACTTCCTGTCCAGCTATCTGACTACCATGTGGGATGAGTGTGGTGGTAACTATAAGTTCACCACTCCCTATCACCCACAAGCAAATGGTCTTTTTGAGAGATTCAACAAAACCCTGAAGGGCATGATAAGTGGGTTGTCAGAGAAACTCAGGAGGAGATGGGATGTACTCCTCCCATGCTTACTGTTTGCCTACAGGGAGGTGTCACAGAAAGGGGTTGGTTTCAGTCTCTTTGAGTTGTTGTTTGGACACCCTGTGAGGGGGCCATTGAGCCTGCTTAGAGAGTCTTTAGAGGGGGGGGCCTGGCTTGGACGCCGAAGATTGATGGCGGCTTCCCTGTGAGCTCCGCTCTGACGCGGACCTCTGCTGCATATTACGGACCTCTCCCGTCAGTTTGAGGAGCCCAATTAAAGTTTTCTCGTCGTCGGAAGATGGCCTGAGTATGAGGGACGCTCGGTTTCCTTGGTCCTAAGTTCTTTTCATCAACTTTGACTGCCGGTAATTTTTTCCTCGTTCAAACGCGGGCGGGCGGCCGCCATTTTGTGCCGCTGAGCCCTCGTTTCTACCGAGTTTACTGTACCTTGCCGGTATGACATCTTTTCAGCATGCCACTTGCTCGCGTATCCACACAGATTTCTACCTTTGTTTATGTGTGGTATAAAACGCAATACTTTTTGTCAATTTCCTGCTGATATATTTGCCAAATGCTTCTACTTGTTTCCTCACATGGAAAACGGCCGCCATTTTGCATAATGTTTCAAATGTGCTGTGGATGTCCTACAATATAATGCCATGATATTTACTGGCTGATGAATTACTGTTTTCCTTGACTGGCTTTCTTCTTTCTACCTGATACATGTTGCACATTTTTGAACGCTTATATTGATATTTCTTTGCATTGCAATACCCTGGAACATCATCTTCAAGTGCGTTTTCAGTGTTTTGTTTTTTTCTCTTCTGCGAAGCATTTATCTCACTAGACATCAGTTTCGTACCTTTTTTGTATTTTTTCGTCCATTTTCAACATGGCTCATGTCTCAAGTCATTCTAAACCTTCTGTGTCTGTAGCAAAATCAAAGAGACCTAAAAATGACCCACCTTCTCCTATTCTCTCATCTCCAAATCCTGTTTTGGACTCCATTCTGGAAGAAGTGCTTGGTTTACAACCTTTTATGACGGCAACCAATGAAAAACTTTACCAAATTGAAGAAAGATGGGCTGTCATGGAAGGTAAAGTGTTGCATTTGGAACAACATGTCAGTGATATTCAAGATGTCTCCTCAAAGATTCCCTTATTGGAACAAGCGATCTACAAGCTGAAACTTCATGCCGAGGACCTTGAAAATCGTAATCGAAGAAATAGCCTACGCCTTTACGGCCTTCCAGAAAATATTGAGGGGCCTGACATGTTATCGTTTCTACAGAAATTCCTCCCTGAACTTTTGGGTCTTCAACCTGCGTCACAACCTCTCAACATTCAAAGAGCTCATAGGTTAGGGCGTCTTAATCCCAACGCCACTAAACCCCGTGGCATCATTATGCTCTTCCTTGAATTTACTGAACTAATATCTGTGTTGAAGGCTGCTAAGCTCAAACAACGTCTCATATGGTCTGGACATAACATCTTTATTTCTCAGGACCTCTCTAATGCAACGAATGCCCGACGTAAAGAATTTTGGAATCTTTGTCCACAGATGAGACAGTTGAATATCCAATATGGCATCCTTCATCCGTGTTTTTGTTATATTACACACAACGGACGTACTCGCTCTTTTGATGATCCACAAAAGCTTCATTCTTACTTGCAGAATGTCTCTTCATCTGGCATGGACACTAATATTTGATATTTATCTGTTCCTTGCTGGGATTGTTTCTTTATTTGTAATCTTTATGTCTCCTCTGTAATTTTCTATTCAATGTCTATTCTCTTCTTCTGAGGTTCTGTTTCATCACCTCCTTGTTCCCACTCGCTGGAGTCCGCCTCCTCTTTCGCGTTATTGCGCTCCTGCTGCTTCGGTTTCCCCTCTATTTTCAGACCTGGGCTCTTATGCCTTGATCTGTCCAATTATTTCTTCCTTTTTCTTCTCATCTCTTTCCTTCTACCATCTTTTCTTTTCTTCTTTTTCTTTTTCTTCTTCTGGTTTTGTTTTATTCCTCGTGTATCTTTCTACTGCTTTCTTCCTGAACGATCTCTTTGCTGTTCCTTTTGGTTTCCATATTTCTTATACTCCTCTATTATTGTGTTCAAAGTACTGTATTATATTACGGTGCATGTTTTGGGTAATTTGTTTTCATGTAGGACTGCTGTTTATTGTGTTCTTTTTTGTATTTGTCTCCTTGCAGTGTCTCAACTCCAGTTGTCTCCCACCCTCCCTACCTTTCGTCATATGTAATTTTGTAACGTGGAACGTTTGAGGTCTTGGACACCCTGTCAAACGTCAAAAGGTATTGTCTCATTTATCTAAGCTTAATTCCCAAATTGTTTTCCTCCAAGAAACTCATTGTACGGATGTCAAATCGCTTAAATTGAAAAGACAATGGGTGGGCCAAGTTGTCTTCTCTCCCACTGCTAACAAAAAAGGAGGTGTTGCTATATTATTTCATAAAGCTCTTCCTGTTCAAATATTATCCACTCAAAATGATGATGACGGTCGTTGGGTAATGGCTAAGATTGTAATTCAAAATAAGACATTAGTTTGGCTAAACATCTATGGTCCTGTTCTACCTGACCCTAAATTTTGGAATGACATTAAAATTCTTATCTCCTCAATTGATTGTCCCAATATTGTGGTTGCTGGTGACTTCAACCAATGGTTAGACCCATTTTATGATAGACTCTCCTCTTGTAAATTTCAACCAGATAAATCCCATAAATCTTTTCAATCGGCCAATTCCTCTCGTCCGTTATTTGATGTTTGGAAAACCTGGACCCCGACTCCCTTGAGTATACTTTTTTCTCAAATGTACATCATACTCGCTCTAGGATTGATTACATTTTGGTTAGTAAATCTCTCCTCCCTTCTATTCAGAAATCCGAAATTGGTTCTATTTTTATTTCAGACCATGCTCCTGTTTATGCTGTCCTGGACCTTTCCCAGTCTTCTTCCAATTTTAACCGTTGGAAATCAAATACCTTTCTTTTATCTGATAAAAACTTCATAAAGGAAGTTACTGTTTTTATTAATGAATTCTTTATTTTCAATAACCCGTCCGACACTTCTATTCCTAACAATTGGGACGCTTTTAAGGCCGCTTTTCGAACTTTTACTATTTCTTATGTCTCAAAAAAAAGAAGAAATTAAATAAAACTAAATATGACGATCAACTACAGAACATTAAGAATCTAGAACATATCTATTTTACCTTCAAGTCCAATGTTGCTCTTCAGGATCTAATTAATGCAAAAACTGAGCTTAATAAAATTGCCACTATTGAAGCATGTAACACCCTACTTAAGATAAAGTCTAAATACCATGGGGGTCAAAATAAAGCAGGGAAAATGCTAGCAAACTATTTAAAAATTAAATCTGAGCATAAATCTGTTGGCCCTATTCTCAATGAATCCATTCATAAACTAGTCTCATCGGATGAGGATATTGCAGAAGTCTTCCATGATTATTATCAATCTCTTTACACCGATGATACTCATCCCTCTACCCAGTATTTAACCTCCTTTTTCAATGGTCTTCCCTCACCACCGTCACTTCCTGACAAATTTGACCAATTGGAGAGGGATATTACTTTGCAGGAAGTGCTTCAGGCCATTAACTCCTTGAAAAAATCGCAAGTCCCAGGCCCTGATGGGATTCCTGTTGAGTTTTATTCTACTTTCCTTTCCATTTTTGCTCCTAAATTACTGCAACTTTTTAATTCATTTATTACTGAGGCTAAGGCCTCTGGGTCCTTTATGGATGCACTGATTGTCATTATTCCAAAACCTGACAAAGACCATTTCCATTGCAAAAATTATCGTCCCATATTATTAATTAATTATGACTGTAAAAGATTTTGCTAAAATTCTTGCTTCCCGCCTTGATTCTATCATCCCTCTATTTATTAAGACTAACCAAGTTGGATTGGTAAAAGGCAGATTAGCCTCGGATAATGCACGTATGTTCTCCAATATTATTTCCCTTGGCAAACAATTCAAAGTTCCTCTTGCAGCCCTATCTTTAGATGCCGAGAAAGCTTTTGACCCTATAAATTGGTAATTTATGTTTGAAACTCTCCAATGGTTTGGTTTTGGTCCCTCATTTATTTCATTTGTCAAACTCTTATATTCTTCCCCCGTACCAGTATTGTTGTTAATAACCAATTCTCAAGATTTTTCCCATTATCTAGAGGTACAAGGCAAGGTTGTCCTCTTTCCCCTTTATTATTTATTCTTTGCCTTGAACCTTTTTTAGAATGCATTAGGGCTAATTCTCGGATTTCTGGCTTTAAGCACTCCTCTGTTGAAACTAAAATTTCTGCATACGCGGATGACATATTGATTTACATGGCTAACCTGGTTGAGTCTTTGCCCCACTTTTTGGATGAGGCCAGTTTATACTCTTCTATTTCTGGTTATAAGCTCAACTTATCCAAAACTGAAGTTCTACCCTTGAATTCTATTTGTTATCAATATATGTTTAACAATACTGATTTTTCCTGGTGTCCCTCCAAAATCAAATACCTTGGTATTTGGTTTTCCTCATCCCTGCCTGATACGCTTAAATTTACCTTTAATGCCCTCTTGCAAAAACTTCAATTCCTTCTCCAAATTTGGTCCCCCCTATATCTCTCCTGGTGGGGTAGGCTAGATACTATCAAAATGATGATTGCCCCCCATGTATTATATACTGTCTCTATGCTCCCCATTAAAATTCCTAATGTATATTTTTCTCGTTTAAACTCTATTTGCACCAAATTCTTATGGAACAATAAACACCCCGGTATTGCTCTGAGTAAACTTATTCGTCCCAAGAATGAGGGTGGTGTTCGGCTGTTCGCTTCCCTAACTTTAAAACCTATCACTCTGCTTTTTTGATTAAACAATCCTTTTATTTAGCCTTTGACTTTTTGAAAACCCCTATTCCCCGATGGGTTCTTTTTGAATGCTCATTGTTAAAGGACTTTTCCTTTCAACATATTGTATTTATGTCAAACTGTTCTTTTTTGGTCAAAGTTCCTGTTTTGAAACACTCCCAAACATTGCTTTATACCACATTTTCTAAAGATTTCACTCCTCTTAAATGCATTTTATCTTCCATTGTGTGGTATAACAAATTTCTTAAATACAAAGGCAAATCTTTCTACTACAAATATTGGAAAGAAAAGGATGTCTTGTTTGTTCATCAATTCTTTCTAACTACTCTATCATTCCTTTTCATGATCTACAAACCACATATCTATTACCAGACTCCTTTTTACGTGAATATACCATCATTACTACTGCCATACAATCACATTTGTCTACATTTTCACTACCATCTACACTACTCTCTCTTACTCCCAATTCTCCGCTATTCCCTTTATTTTCGACTCAGCGACCTAAAGCTACACTTGTATATAAGTTATTGCTATCTAATGTTGTTGTACGTTCTAAGTCAACTATTGAGATTGCTTGGGAAAATTACTTGTCCGTTTCCCTATCTGTTTTAACTTGGGATAGATTATGGTCCAAATTGTTTAAAGTTTCTACTGCTGCACGTATTACTCAATCTTTGTTTTTTATTTATCATAGAGTTATTCTTACTCCCATTAGTATTTGTAAGTTCTCACCCACCTCTTCCCCACTTTGTTGGTCATGTTCTAACAAAATGGGCATACTTAAACATCAATTATACGAATGCTCATCTGTTCTATCCTTTCGGAACTCTGTTTGGAATATTTGCATGAAAATGTTTAAGTTTACCACCTCGTTATCATTATTGAATGTATTTTTAGGTTCTTTATCACCTGATTTAGATATCATACCCTCTTATGCGAGATTACTTGATATTTTCATTGCTTTAGCTTTTAAAGTTATTTTATCCTCTTGGAAGGATAATTCTAAACAGTCTTTACTTACCTGGTGGAATTTTATTTGTGATGAACACAGGATTGCTGCTGCTTCCCCTACGTCTGTTTCTTTGAAAATTAAATCTGATCTTCTTTGGCTTCCCTTTACTACCTACCTTTCTTCTATATCTCCCTTCTGATGATTCTCTATTTTCTTCTCTTGCAAATATTTCCCTCATACCTGATTTGAATCTCTTTCTCTTTCCTTTTCCCTTCCTTTTCTTTTCTTTCCTTCTTCTCTTTTTTCTTTTTCTTCTCTTTCTTCTTATCTTTTACTTTCTGTCTTTTTAATATACAGTTTTCTTATGTTATGCCTCATGCATTATTTTATTCAGTTCGACATATGTTTTCATATGGCTTATGTAATGTATTTACTAATTCCTAATAAAAATCTCTTCAACAAAAAAAAAGAGAGTCTTTAGAGAAGCCTCTTAAAGAAGCATAGGACAAGGTGCTTGACTATGTGCTAGGCCTGAGATCTAGAATGGCAGAGTACATATACAAGGCAAACAGGAAACTGGAGGCCAGCCAGAAGCTCATGAAGCACTGGTATGATCAAAAGGCTACTATGCCTGAGTATACTCCAGAACAATTGGTATGGGTGTTGGATCTTGCGGCTCCCAGGGCCCTTAATGACAAGTGGAGTGGGCCCTATCCAATCTTCGAAAAGAAGGGTGAGGTTACCTATTTGGTTGACCTTGGCACCTCCAGGAACCCTCATAGGGTCCTGCATGTGAATTGATTGAAACCCTACCATGACTGGCAGACATGACCATGTTACTGGTCACTGATGAGGGTGTGGAGGAGGAAACAGAGCCTGTGCCCGACCTCCTCTCCACTAATGTGCAAGATGGGTCAGTGGAGGGAGTTGCACTCCCTCCCAAGTTGACAGACCAGCAGCACAGAGACTGTAAGCAAGTGCTGGAGCAGTTTGCTGACCTGTTCACTTTGACCCCAGGCATCACTGAGTGGTGTGTGCACCACATTGACACTAGTGACAGCCTACCTGTCAAAATTAAACTGTACAGGTTGTCTGACCATGTCAGAGCAAGCATTAAATCTGAAGTTGCCAAGATGCTGGAATTGGGGATAATTGAACCGTCTGAGAGTCCAAGGGCAAGTCCAGTGGTGCTGGTACACAAACAAAATCCGCAGGGGGGACCCAACGAGTTAAGGTTCTGTGTGGACTACAGAGGATTGAATGCAGTCACAAAGACTGATTCTCACCCTATACCTAGAGCTGATGAGCTCATTGACAGGTTAGGGGCTGCTAAGTACCTGAGTATATTTGAGTTGACTTCAGGTTACTAGCAGATTGCCCTCACTGATAGAGCAAAGGAGAGGTCAGCATTCTCCACCCAGAGGGACATTATCAGTTCAAGGTAATGCCCTTTGGCTTAATGAATGCACCTGCCACCTTCCAAAGGTTGATTAATAGGGTCTTGTCTGGGTTGAAACAGCTCAGTGCAGCTTACCTGGATGATATAGCTGTATGCCGTTCTGCCTGGGAGGATCACTTAAGCCACCTAAGGGAAGTGCTTCAGGCCATGCAGCAGGTAGGCCTAACTATTAACGCCAGCAAGTGCCAAATAGGGCAGACTTCTGTGGTGTACCTGGGCCACCTAGTAGGTGGGGCCATGTACAGCCTCTTCAAGCTAAAATCCAAACTATTTTAGATTGGACACAGCTCCTGTTACCCAGACTCAGGTCAGGGCATTCCTTGGACTGGCACAGTACTATAGAAGGTTTGTTCAAAATTATGGGACCATTGTGGGGCCCCTAACAGAACTAACTTCTAAGAAAATGCCCAAGAAGGTGATTTGGACCCCAGAGTGTCAGAAGGTTTTTGACAATCTGAAAGCAGCTATGTGTTCAGCACCAGTACTGCTGCCCCCTGACTACACAAAATAATTTGTGGTTCAGAGAGATGCTTCAGAGCAAGGGATTGGGGCAGTATTGTCACATCTAAATGAAGAGTGCCTTGATCAGCCAGTTGCCTTTACTTGCAGGAGGCTTCTTCCCAGAGAGCAGAGGTGGAGTGCAATTAAGAGAGAGGCTTTTGCTGTTGTGTGGTCCCTGAAAAAGTTGAGACCTAGGGGCATATTATCAAGGCAGGCGAAATGAAATTATCGCCACTTTTGCAACCGTTTTCGGCCTATTAGCAAGCTGTCGCTAACATCAGTTAGCGACAGCTTTTAGGTGATAGCGAGCGGTCTGGGGCCCGCTTTGCAGGTCAGCGATATTTATCGCTAATGACATGCAACGTGAGCGTACCCAACCAGTTAGCGAATGAAAGCAGTCGCTAACGTCGCTAACGCCTATTAGCAAAGCAGGCGTAGCGTTAAAAAAAATTGCGCTAAGCGCGAATATCGCTAAAAACTAACACCTGCTCAGACCAGTTCTTAGCCATTATATCCAATGGGAGGTGGATATTCTAGCTAAGACCCTATTGGCGATGATGCGTGAATATCGCTGGTTTTTCAGCGATATTCGTGCATTTCGCCGCTATTGCCGGTTATTTTATCGCATTGGAGATAAACGTTGCTATTAGCACATTATCTCTGCGATAAAATCCGGCGATGCTTGGCGATAAAAAAAAATTCGCTAAGCTTCTTTAGCGATAAATATCGATAGTTGTTGATAATATGCCCTCATATTTGTTTGGGGCTCACTTTTGTGTTCAAACTGACCACAGACCTCTCAGATGGCTCATGCAGATGAGAGGGGAGAATCCCAAGCTGTTAAGGTGGTCCATTTCACTACAGGGGATGGACTTTACAGTGGAACACAGACCAGGGGTTGCCCATGCAAATGCAGATGGACTTTCTAGGTTTTTCCACTTAGCTGATGAGGACTACCAGGGTGTAGGTTAGTAAGCCATCACCTTTCATTTGGGGGGGCTATGTTGCAAAGTCATCCTGGGCCTTGGGCACTCCAACATTTTTTGCTGACTGATACTGGTGGTAACTGACTCTGACTGACCCTGGGCTCTGCCTAGCCAGGTCCAGGGCCAGTGCTATGCTGAAAGAGACACATTAGAATAAAGTTAAAACACCTACATACACTAGGGTACACTAGGGTACACAATGGTACGGCGGGGCACCCCTGTGATTGGCATGACCTCCCCTATAGGCCCCTAGATTGTAACAGGGTAGGGGGATTGAACCGACCTATAAGTCCCCAGTACCCTGGGGCATGGCAGTTTAGAGGCCAGCAGCCTTTTCTGCACTTGCATGTGTGCACTGCTGAAGCCTGGGGCCAGTTTAAAAACAGCCCTGGGTGCCAGGGCTGCTTTTAAAAAGTAAATTGCGCCCAAACTCCACTTTGGTGTTTGGGGCACTCAAAAATGGATAACCTACAATGTTTTGCACATTAGGGACCCCTAAGGTCTCCCCTATGTATCACAGGGGTGGGGGGTCGGGTATTTATAAGGTACACCCTTATAGAATGAGTTTTTATATGCCTGGGTAAAGTGAAATTTCACATTTCACTCCCCACATTGTGGTGAAGTGCTGCTCAAATTCGACTTTGATGCTAGGAGCACTGTGGAGGGAGAATCTGCAATATTGTTACAGATTCAGAACCCCTAAAGTCCCCAAAAGTTGCACATGGGTTGGGGTTCATGTAGATAAAAGACAAGTACTTATAATATATGTTTTTGTAAGTCCTGGTGCTGGAAAAATGGCCCAAGTCATTTTTTTCATTGCAAATCTCCTGTTACATAGGTTAACATGGTAGGAAGTTATTGATTAATACCTCAAGATAGGAGAGAGATAGAAATGCTGTTCAAAGACTTCCTAGAGTGGTATTAATATGTCCAACAATATCATATTGTTGAATGTATCCTAAAGTGTACATGCAAGTAGTTATAAGACTTTCTTGTTTGTAAGTCCAATTTCAGCCTTACAGTGGTGTGCCCTGATTGGTCAGAGTTAAGTGGATTAGCCAGGCTGCCTTGAAGAGGTGATAAAGAGTCCCTGGGGTTAATCAGCTCTGCTGGAGGGCAGTATTCTGTTCCATATGAATGCCAGACCAGGGGGAAGAGTCGTAAACTATGCTATTCAAAGGGGAGAGTGGAGACCATTGTCATTTACAGCTCTGAACTTCTCACCTTAGGCAGATGGTAGGATTAAGGAAGGTATGAGCAAATGCAGGGGGAGAGTCTAAGTAAATTAGCCATCCTAGGGGTGTGTTTAGTCAGCTCTTACCTCCTTGCTGGAAAATCAGCCATTATGGATTTGGAAGATTTGATGCACTCTGGGACAAAATAATGCCACACTCTACAGGATGTGGTTATATATTGGAGGAGTTACCCTGCTCCCATTAGTCAGAAGTGACCCCCTGCTTGACCCAGAGAAATAGAAATAAGTATCTGAGAGGGGCAGAGCCCTACAGATCTTCTGCTTGAAACTTACGGAAAAAGAAGTGCCCTGTTGAGAAGTTTTGCTGTGCAAAGATTTCTAAGGCCTGACCTCTGAAGACTGCACCATCTGAAACTACAGCCCTGTGGATTTTCATGCTGGAAAAGAACTAAAGAGTGGACTCCTCCAAGCTACAGGTGAAAAGAGTTCATCTGGAACATCACCAACTAAATCTACACCTTCGAGAACCATCAGTCGATTTGTAAGGGTTTTGTACCAGTGGAATGTGGGAACTGAAGTTCTCAACTTTCAAGGACCATCTTGGAGCTTCCAGACCCTTGGAGTGAGTTTGAGACACGTTGGGACCCCTTGAAGAAGTTCAAGAAGTTTGGGGAACTTTGGACCAACTTTGAAAAAAAAACCTCCATAGAGGGACTGTCTCAACCTGGCCAGCCAGGCCACCTGCCTTTAACCGCGAGCCGGCCAAGCCAACCATGTTCGTCCAGCTAAAAGCTCCATCGATCCAACTTCCAGAGATTGACCGGGACTAGAAGAAAACTGAAGCCGGCGAACCCTCACCAAATCTGGCTACATGAGGAGCATCGAGAAACCCCACGAGAAAAAGCTCCAGAAAAGTTTCTAAGTCTGCTTGTAGAAAAGGTGACGAGGAGCAACCACGAGAGCTTAGCCGCCTGCCTTCCATCGCGTGCCGGCCTTGATTCCTGGGTTGCCCTGCTGAAGCGATCTTGAGAAGTTTTCTAAGTCCGCTCCAGGTAAATTGACCGGGACCTCGTCACAAGTCAAGCCGGCGAACCCTCACCGAATCCAGACTGGCTGGGAGCTTCGAGAGGCCTCGAGAAGAAAAGCTCCAGAAAAGTTTCTTAGTGCGAAGGTAGAAACTGAGACCGAGACCTGCCGTGAGCTGTAGCCGCTCAGGGCTCCATTGCGCCCGGCCTGAAATTTGGCTTTGGCCCGGTCTATCGTGAGCAGGTATCACAATATGGTGCCATAATCTTCTAAGTGCTATATTTTATGAAATCTTTGAAAATTCATTCAATATTTCCTATTTTTATAAATAGGTGATGGATTTTTATTATGTGTTGTGTCTTAATTATTTACTGAAATTGTGTTTTTAAATTCTTTACATACCTGTTTTTGAAGTTAAACCTGTCTGCTTTCAGCCACGTTACCAAGGGTTGAGCATAGGAATCATTTTCTAAGACCTATGTTAAGTCCTACCATGTGTTAGTGGCCTTATTGCCAGTAGCAGACCTACATTTACCCCTACCAATAACCCACTTTCCAACAGTTTCCTAACTATAATGCCCTGTAACCTTTGTTTTTTTAATAAAATTACTAAGGTATTTTAAATGTTATTTCCTAACTGTAACCTATAACCTTGGAGAGTGAGTGCATGATTTTGAGTGGGTTTGCGAGTTACTCTTTGAGTGCGTATGTCAGTCTGCTAGTTAGTGCATGAGTGTCTGAGTGGGTCTGAAAGTGGGTGCTTTAGTCCCTGAGTGGGTCTGTGAGGGGATGTGTGAGTCTCTGAGTGTGTCTGTGAGATGCTGTGTGAGTAACTGTATGAGTTTTTGAATAGGTGCATGAGTCTCTGAGTGACTCTGAGAGTGGGTGTACATTTCTGAGTGTGTCTGTTAGTGGGCTTGAATCTGAGATGGTCTGTAAGTGGGTGGGTTAGTGTCTGAGTGGGTCTGTCAGTGGATGTGTGAGTAGCTGAGTGTGTGTCTAATAGCCTTATTATGAGTTCAGTGGTCCATTGGACCACCGAACCCATGGTGGCGGTCTGCGGAACCCCTGCCTAGTGGTTTTCCAGCCGCATTAGTACTTTGGCAGTTGGACCGCCCCTGGACCACTGCTGCCATTAGGGATCCACAGTCCCTGGTGGTGGTGCAGTGGTCGGAGGCCCCTAATGTGCCACTGCAGCACTGCCAAGCATATTAGGAGTTTCCTCACATCACACTTTTCATGGCAGTGCGACGGCCTAAGTATCACGGGGTGTGTGAGTGACTCAGCTACAAATGAGCTGCACCTGCCCTTTTATCCAATAAGAGTACATAGTTTTCTACAAAATATGTACCCTATTAGAGTACTTTCTACTGGTTACTAACTAAGTGCTACCTCCTTGGGTAAATGTCCAGTATGTTATCTGTCATAAGCCACCTACCTGGATCCCAGATGATTCCAATGGGGTGGCGACACTAGTTCTCCAACCTTCCCAAGACCTACCCTCGATTTACAGGAGTAGACACTGCTCCTGTGACAAATTTCAAGAAGAACAGGGTTTGGATAGAGAGAGTGTGTAGAGTCTAAGATGACGTTGCTTGTCTACTCAACAACAACCCTTTTGTTTGTAGAGGCTTCTTTATCAACACTTTTGAAACTGTAGTGAGTATAATTTCAGCATCAAACTCACAAGCAAATTTGGACGGGGTTAGCTTCACACAAGTCCTCTCTGGCAGAGCCCTGCCAACAGTATAATTTCAGCATCAAACTCACAAGCAAATTTGGACGGGGTTAGCTTCACACAAGTCCTCTCTGGCAGAGCCCTGCCAACAGTATGTACAAGTTAAACAGACCTTTGCTTGCAGTACGATGTTGCAACTGAGCTCAGTGCGTAGTAAAATCAAGTTTGTTAATGCGTTCCTCCTTTTCCTCTTGCTCTTTTTTCCATCCAGGTGTGAGACTAATGCGGGACGTTCTTTATGGTGAGGTCATGAAACGTGTGGCAGTGAGAAAACAAAGTGCCTCTGCGCCATGGGGTGTGTGCAAGTGAGCACATGGTGCTACACTCTGTCTGCATGCATCCCCATGTTCCTGCATGGAATGAAATGCACAAAGTAGTGCATTTTGGTCCATGCAGGAACCAGATTTGACATTCCCATTGCTCCACCGTAGAAACACCAAAGAACTGCCTGCCAGCGACTTGAAAGTTCCTAATCTGGTGGGTGGTCTGTTTTGGCTTTGATGATGTGTGAGCAGGGTGGCAGTGTGGCCCCCCTACCACACCGCCAAAGTCACAATAATGCCCTAAGTATCACTGGGTGTGTGAGTGACTCAGCTACAAATGAGCTGCACCTGCCCTTTTATCCAATAAGAGTACATAGTTTTCTACAAAATATGTACCCTATTAGAGTACTTTCTACTGGTTACTAACTAAGTGCTACCTCCTTGGGTAAATGTCCAGTATATTATCTGTCATAAGCCACCTACCTGGATCCCAGATGATTCCAATGGGGTGGCGACACTAGTTCTCCAACCTTCCCAAGACCTACCCTTGATTTACAGGAGTAGACACTGCTCTTGTGACAAATCTCAAGAAGAACAGGGTTTGGATAGAGAGAGTGTGTAGAGTCTAAGATGACGTTGCTTGTCTACTCAACAACAACCTTTTTGTTTGTAGAGGCTTCTTTATCAACACTTTTGAAACTGTAGTGAGTATAATTTCAGCATCAAACTCACAAGCAAATTTGGACGGGGTTAGCTTCACACAAGTCCTCTCTGGCAGAGCCCTGCCAACAGTATGTACAAGTTAAACAGACCTTTGCTTGCAGTACGATGTTGCAACTGAGCTCAGTGCGTAGTAAAATCAAGTTTGTTAATGCGTTCCTCCTTTTCCTCTTGCTCTTTTTTCCATCCAGGTGTGAGACTAATGCGGGACGTTCTTTATGGTGAGGTCAAAGTGGGAGGATCAAGGGAGCTGGCAAAACAGAGTCCTGGAAGCCGGTAAACAAGTAAGTGGTAGGAGAAGAGGGGAAGCATGATTGAGGTGTGAGGTCAGTCCTTAAATAAGACTGATTTAGAATGTTCATAAAGGTCACATTCCAATGAAGATCTGTATAAAAACAATAAAACACTAGACATGGCAGCCTGCACCGACTATCTTGAGTCCCTACAACTCCCCAAATTGTCAGAAGTCGATAAGTCTCAACCAGGGTCCCCCATCACAAGCGCAGAGATTACAGCGGCCATCAAAACATTGAAGAGCAATAAGGCTCCTGGGCCGGAAGGCTTTCCCGCGGCCTTCTATAAAGCCTTCACTAACCAACTCAACCCCGCGCTCCAAACCCTTTTCAATTCCGCAGCGACCAGTGGAAGCATTTCCCTCTCGATGAGTGAAGCCACAATCATAGTCATCCCCAAGGAGGAAAAAGACCCTCTCCTAATCAAGAATTACCGCCCCATCTCTTTGATAAATCTTGATTGCAAGATTTATGCCAAAATCTTAGCGAACAGATTAAATTCCTTCCTCCCAAAACTGATTACCCCTGCACAGGTTGATTTCCTTAAGCATCGGATCTCGAACGATAATACCAGATTACTGTGTGACCTACTGGAGAAAGCTAAGAACTCTACCTCCCCAATGGTAGCGATAACCTTGGACGCAGAAAAGGCCTTCGATAAGGTCTCCTGGTCTTTTCTCCAACAATGTATGCATAGTTTCAACCTCGGTCACTCCTTTATCAAAATGGTGATGGCCCTTTACTCCTCCCCGTCAGCTAGAATAGCAATCAACGGTACCCTCTCCAACCCGTTTCGACTCTATCAGGGCACCGGACAGGGCTGCCCACTCTCTCCAGCACTTTTCCTCCTAGCCCTCGAACCCCTCCTATCCGATATCAAGCGTTACGAAGACATAGCGGGCGTCTCTTTCGGTGACACTCGAGTAAAGCTAGCAGCCTACGCTGATGACATCTTAATCGCAACAGAAGACCCCGCAAAATCTATCTCTGGACTCATGTTCTCAATCGGCAAATACTCAACCCTATCAGGTTATAAATTAAATAAGGACACATCCGAAGTCAAGCCCCTAAATGTCCATACCACCAAGAAGGTCCTAGGTGACTCGGGACTAGCATGGCAAACGGATGTTATTAAATACTTGGGGATAGAATTTACTGACTCCCTTCTGAGCACACTCAGACACAATGAAACCACTACCCTTTCCAAAATTGATGGTTGGTCCCCCCGTTTTATTACGTGGTGGGGTCGGGTGGAAACCATAAAAATGATGGTATCCCCTTTAGTCAACTATCTCAGCACAATGTTACCCCTTACCCTCTCCAAAGGATTCCATAACAAGCTGGACAAAATGCTTTCCTCCTTCCTCTGGCAAGGTAAAAAAGCCAGAATTAGTCTAAAGAAGCTACGCTTAGATAAAAACCTGGGAGGTGTCAATCTGGCGGACTTTAAACTATATCAAACCGCCTTTCTAGCCAGACAGGGTTCGTACTGGATATCGCCACAGACGGACTACACCCCAGTGTGGCTGACCGTTGAAAAATCCCTTCTCCAAGGCCTCGACCCCTCCACCCTTCTCACCATTAAACTTCGCCCCAATCTAGGCTCAGGCCCCATCTTTAAAAATACCAAAACGGCCTTACTCTAGGTGAGCAAACACCTGCCACACCAATTCCGGAAGTCAAAATGGGAATCGCTCTGGCAGAACAACACCCTAACATATAAAGGGAAGCCACTGCATAACACCACATGGATAGCCAAAGGTATACACTTCCCGCACCAACTCTACGAGGGCTCGTCTCCGCTCTCCTTTAGTGCACTACAAAATAGATATCAACTTCAACACATAGAATTCTATAACTTTTTACACATCAAAGTAGCACTCACAAAGGCAGACTTAAATGATCTCACCCCCTCCCTCCCTGGCTTCCTCACTACGCTCAATAGACTTGGACATCAAGTTTCGAGAATCTACAAATTAATCCGCCCACAAAGTTCCACCTTGACTGACTCCCTAAAATTATTTTGGGAATCTTATTCGTCCTTACCAACTTCAGAAATAGAGTGGACCAGGACTTGGAATCCACCACACGACACAAAATCAGCCCTACTCTTTCCCAAACTAAGTTCTGGCTACTCGACAAAGCCTTCTGGATGCCTAAGAGGCTATTCCTACATAACATTAGGGACAACCTGCTGGAATTGAAGAGAAGAAAGTGGGGACCTCGAACAGTTACTACTTAAATGCCCATGTGTCACCACCTACTGGGACAGAATCTTTGATTTCATCACCAAAGTCTTACATGTCTCGCTCCCGAGAGAATTCTCAACCCTCGTGTTGGGATTTACCAAAGCCATCACACTCAATGATAATGACAAAGCCCTACTTGACCAACTACTGACGGCGGCGGTTAAGATCATACTGAATAATTGGAAGGACACGAGTAAAGCCTCTTTCCCCCACTGGCTCAACTGGGTCTCCAATCTCAGAGGAGCCGATAATATAGCCCTTGCCTCTACCCCTTGGCGCCCCCACATAGGAAACTCTGGACCTCACTGGATGAATACTTTGACTTACACAAACCACCATGACTGCCTGTTGAACCTACGTTAATATGATAATGTCGTTAATACGTTAATATGATATGTATGCTTACTTGCAGAATTACCTTCATATCAGTGAATTGATGCAACATACTTATATATTATTTTTTTATCTAATTTCTTATGTATAATTTCTTATGCACACATATGTTTCTTTTGAGTTCGCCACCACTGTATACTCTTTATATCCTTTATGTAACACTTTACTTTGTGATTACGATAGTATTACATGCTGATCACTTCTTTAACTCCCAATAAAAATTTGTGAACTTAAAAAAAAAAGGTCACATTCCAATTGTTTGTAACAAAGAACAGGTGCAGATAATTAACTTGATTAAGCTGCTTTCTAGAAGGTGATTTAAAATGTTCACAAAAGCTGCATTCTAATTGCTTATAGCAAGAAACAGGTTGCATATGATTGGTTTGATGAGGCTGTCTTCTAGAAAGTATTTTAGAATGTTCACAAAGGTCACGTTCTAATTGCTTATAGCAAGGAACAAGTGCAGATGATTCTTTCGAGGACACTGTCTTCTGGATGGTTCCCATTGATGTCATCTGTTCCAGCTGGTTGATGCTTATTCTGGTTGAATTTCTGGTTGTTTCCGTGGCACCTGAAACTTGACCTTGCATGTGCATGGTGAAACATTTGTAAAAGCAATTAAACCTTTTCAAACAAACCGGGAAACACTTTCTGCAGCTAGCTGTTACCAACAGCATAAAATATGATCAAAGGTCAGGGTAAAAGACGTTTGCTTACTCATAAGTGTTGGGGGAATGATATGAGTAATGCAAGTATATTGTGATAGTCAAGAGATGTGAGCTGTGGCAGGATTCTGACACATTCTGTGATACAGCTGCATAATGGAGCATGAGGAAATGTCACCAGTGACCTTGTGTGCATTTTGGGAATGTGATTGTTCCTGGTGCATCTTTATCCAGAAATATGTGATAACATGAATCTTCCTATAGAGAAGACAACAAGATTACAAAGAGGTAAATCTCCACCAAACATGGGTCTTTCCTCTTAACTATATGAAGTAAGTGTATGTTTGGTGGAGATGTCCTCATATTCCTCAGCATCAAGAACTCCTCACCACAATTTGTGGGAAGCGCGATGGGGGGGCCGCTTGTTAAGCTGTCCATCATCCTTGTAAAAGGTCGGAAGACCTTTGCATACTGCTAAGGTGGGCAGGGCCAAACGGATGAAGCTTCTAAGTGATGTGCACATTTCCATACTCGTAGTCATTTAAAGGGACACATAGTCATATAATGTTCTCACTTGGACAGGACAACAAAGAACCCACTCATTATAGTCACATACAGATTGCGCTACAATAGATCAACAATGTATTCCCTTCCACAACGCATTTCAGATCGTTTTTCTACATGAAATTGCTAGGGAAACACACTTGCTTTGTCTTCAAAAAAGCCCAGGGGTTAGGATCATTTGTCCTTTACAGAAGTGTGGTTTTAGCAGGGGCACCTGCTACGTTTATATATGTAAGTGCTTCCCTTTGAGGTTTAATTTCTGTGAGATGAGCATTAGGGCCAAAACAGCCTGTGGGACCGCATTCCCAAGCCAAGACTCAATGGGGGGCCATGCAACCCTCTTCCTGGACCAATTTTGGTCCCAGGACCCCATCCCCTGGACCTGGCCAAGATTCAAGGGAACAGGTGGTGGCACGGTCCCCTCCCTGGGCTGATTTTGGCCCGGAGGACCCCATCCCCTGGGGCTCAACCTTGATATGTTGGGTGCCCTGGAGCCCACCCAAGGCACTCAGTCAACACCCCAGGGGACCGCAAGGGGAGCTTGAATGTCACAAGGTCCCTGCCTCCAGCGGGCACCAGCATTGCTCTAATACACATGGAGCTGCTAAACATGCAGCTCCCTCTGTGTGAGAGCAATAGTTTTGCCTGTTTCCCAGCTGGCATGACAGCGGGCAGGGAAACATATGAAAACTCTGCTCCCAGTCAGCAGGATCGGTTTCAGAGGTCCCGCTTGCTGGGAGTGGAGCTAGTGTTTGCTCTGACTTGGTGGGAGCTGTCAAAGGTCCTGACAAGTCAGAGCAAACCACTATGTACCGGGGGTGAGCACCCCAGGACATAGGGATCTGGTCTTGGGGGTTGATGGCCCCCAGGTCAAATTAAGGCTCCAGGAAGGGCTTCTTTTTTATGGGCTAGCCTCAGGGAGGTGGAGGTCCCCGAGGCCGTATATATTGCAGGAGAGGGGCCACACGGCCTCCTCCCTCAGCTGTTTTATATGCTGGCCCCAGTGAAGCGGTGATCTCTGGGTCTGTGTGGCCCCTCTAATTATTGATTTTAAGCTATGTGGATGGGGTGGTCCCCAGGACTCTGAAGAGCCCATGGAGGGGGGTCCATGTGCCCCCCAATCATTATTTTAAATAAAGCCCTGGGGAGGTGGTGGTCCCCAGGGTTCAAAAGAGCCCATGGAGGGGATCTGCGCAGTCCCCCTCCAATATTTTAAATAAAAACCCCAAGAAGGTGGTGGCACATGGGGGTATGAAGAGCCTAGAAGGGGGGCCCTATGCGCCCCATCTTTTTTTCCATTCCCACATAGCCCTGGGACGTCGCCACCCGTGGGCTGAAACAAAAACAAGAGCTTGGTTTTCTTTTTTGCAATTTTGCTGCAAATATGTGGATCCACCTGCAATATGTACAGTGGGACCATACCTAGGAGGTCGGGGTATTCCTACCTTGCCTCCTTTTCTTTCTTTTTTTTACATTATTGGTGGGACTCTCAGTCGAGGTTCAAGATGGCTGTAAACACTTTCTGGGTGAAGTGTTGGCAGCCAATCAGATTTCAGCATGTGGACTATCACATCCACAGAGGATACGCGCTACTAGATATACAAATGTGTTTTTCATTTAATATCTCTAAAACTACTGAATGGATTTACACTAAACAACACAAAGGCCTCTTTCTGGATCTAGAGCTAGCTTTCTTCCATATTTCGTGTAATTCCGTCAAGTGGTTCAGGGTGTATTTTGCTTAAAAATCCCTATGAGAAGTGATATGCGGAAAATGCGTTTTGGGACCCCTCTTTCTCGGCCCCCACTTGATGAATCACCCCGAAACAGTAGCTGTAGTAAGCGTCATGTTTGTTTTTAACATTTTGTAAAGATTCATCAAACAATGTCAAAGATATTGGCAAAACACAAAAAAATCACTAATTGGTTCTAACTATAACTACCTACTTCGACTGTTGCCACAAGATTATAGTTGGGATCACATTTCAAGAAAAGCATGTTTGGTTTGCTTATAACTTTAGCATTGTTTGCCAAATATTCTCTAAACTTAAAAAAAAACTTGTCCACATCAGCTCCTTCCAGGAACGTTTTGGTGTAATTCCTCAACTGGGTGCTGAGAAAGTGGGGGGAACCCACAACGTATAGTCCACATTCATTTTTCAATAGGAAAACTGAACAGTGATACCGCAAAAACAGCTGAACTGAATTACACCGAATTTGGCTGAAAGCAAGATCTTTGTCTAGAAAGTGTGCTTTCTGTGATTTGGTGTAAATCTGTTCAGGAATATTTGAGAAGTTAAGGTTACAAATGTATAGATATTTCACATCTTAAAATTGGAGCTGAATGGCTGCCTCCACATAAACAAAGATGTGGTGGCAGCTATTGTAGGACTCTGGAACTCGGTCTCCTGTCCTATAATAAATTATACAAAAATTAGAATTGGGCAGGGTACAGATACCCTGCACCCTAAACCTGGTGGGGGGCCCAAAAACTGCATTTTCTTTTAATCTGCACCATGAATCACAGCTATGGATCCACGGCAACAAGGAAAACGAATGTTGGTTTCCCGCCTTTTTCTAATAACCCACCCCCTACAGGGTGGAGCAAACATATTTTTGGGGTAGTTCTCTATGCGATCCACCCTGAGCTGTTGAGAGGCCCCAGGGACCCTATCCCCTGGGGACGATAAGGTATATTATATGCCCCCTCCCCGTGTCTCTATGAGGCCGCGGGGACCCCTAGCCCCAGGGCCATTTTGAATTTGAGTGAAGGAGCGTGTGTAGCCATCCCCGAGCCACAGTAGGGACCAGTGTTTTTGTACAAGGGAAGGGGAGCTTCTGTCCCACTCCTTGAGCTGTAGATTGGCCCCAGGACATGATGCAACTGCAGTGGCCTGGGAACCCCAATCCTCGGGACACTGCTGTTTCCTGCCTGGGTGAATGCATGCATACTCTGCCAGCAATCTCATGGGCAGAAAACATAACTTTGTTTTTGCCAATCCAGGAAGCCAGCAGAGGCCATAGGGCCCTTTCGGCTCCCCTGCAGCTCTCAAAAAAGTACGGATTGTGGGTTGTTCCGGGTGGGCACCGAGACACTCACCAAATTTGAAAAAGAGTCTGGCTTCCACCACAGTGGTGGCTGGGGACTCAGCTGGAGCTGCGGGGATCCTGGGACTTCCCGCAGCCTTCAACATTATAGAAAGGTGTGGGTTGACCAGAGGGGGGGGGGGTGGGAACCAGGGTACCCAAAAATATGTTTTGTTAAAAAATAATGAATGAGAACAGGAAGCACTCATTTATTATGCACTGCTTCAAGGAAAGCCCTGCAGGGGCTATTTATATTTTTGAATCTTGGTGATGCCTCTAAAAAAGGCCTGGGCACCACAAAGCATTTTTGCAATGTTGTTAGGGGCAGGAGGGAGTGCAGCATCCACCCAGCAACATTAAAAAAACACAGTAAATCCACTGGTTCAATAAATCCTGGAGAGCTTATGATATTTATTTAAAGAACACAAAGCTGGAGCTGCATGCTCTTTAGCTGGAGTGCAGAGTTCACTTGACTTATGTTACCTTATTTTATGTTAAAAAAAAGAAGTCCACTGAAAAAAACAAAGGTTAACATGACGTTATAGTTAGGAACTGTAGTAATACTTGAGTCATATTAAAATCTTATGCCCATCCGTGAGATTGCTGATTTTAGCTTGTTAAGGAAAAAGGTCAGTATTTGCACTACTTTCAAATAAGTTACGAAAGTTGCCATTTCAACTTTTTTCTAGCTGACGTTTTTCTTGACATTTTGTAAACGGTGCTGTATGTTTTAACCCAAAGTGAACCTGCTCATATTCTTTGTAAATGACATTTTTGAATGTCAACCTGAGATTATCCTGCCCTGCTTTGCATATAAATTGACAGTTAGTTGTACTTCAACGGGGATGAATGTGCTGTCAGTGATGTAATCTTCTCCATGGTTTGCAGTAGTTGCATAGAATTATTCTGTGATAAGCGAGCGGGTCCTAGAAGTAATACGCTTGTGTTCATGTTGTTCTCTTATACAAAACATGGAAACATTTTTTAAACTTATTGAAACATTTTTTTTGGTTGTGGGAACATAAAATGAAGAAGTAAGCGACCAATGGACATCATTGATGGCCTTGTTGAAACACTGTTTTTGGTTGTGGGAACATGAAATGAAGAAGCAAGCGACCAATGGCTCTGTGGGAATCTAAAAAGGGTGAGTATGGAAATAAAAATAATCATTAGTAAAGCCAATAGGCATCAGCTGTGAAACCTATTCGCTTCAGTACTGATTGTTACTAGCCCAGATAACCATTGTGAAGGCCTGTGCATCCACAGTGGAAATCCTGGAATGGCATTTTGTTAAATATTCCAAACTACATGAAGAGATGTCCATGCTTGCACAGCTACTGCGGCCATCAAATCCCGTTCCAAGATGACCACTGTGGATACTTGAACATCTATAGTATCCATTTTTGGATGTCTTTTGCTAAAATAAAATTTAGAGATACCTAAAGCGCAGGATGCTAGAGGGTGGGGCAACAACAAGGAAAAGAGGGTCATGTGGGAGGACAGAAATCAGGGAATCAGGGACTTTAGGGGCTCCTAGCAGGCCCACCTTCATCCTCAGACCTCTGGTTGGGGGCCATGGGGATACCCGAGGGACCCCCCCTTTAAAACCATACACTGTGTGGCAGGCACCATGGGGTGCCAGTGACGGGATGCAAGGTTTTCCACAGAAACCCATTTTGCCCAGTCGGAACACAGACTCTCATAGGAGTCAATGTGAGTCCGAGCAAACATTGTTTGGAAACATTCTAATCGGTCATGTGGAACTGCCGATAGCGAGTCAGTCAGAACCGATTCTGAGAGTCAGGTGGAAAGTTTCCGCCTGACATCGTAATTGCCCACTGAATGTACAAACAAAAAAAATCAGTGCCATTACCATGAGTATAAAGCACGGATATTTCAGGTTCAAATTTAGATAGCTGTAGACGTTTCAGGAGTATTGCTGATCAAAATTAGGGCCAGATTTACTAATGTTTCATGCAACATAACACAGTAAGGGAACTGTCTGTGCTGCAAGAAACAGAGAGAGCAGAAATGCTCCATATCTACTAAGCTATGATGCACTTCTACTCTCTTCTAGCACTGATGGACTGCGTGCTGCCAGTGCTAATGCAGGCACACTTGTGCAATTGGGCAAGGGTGCACGCATTATCAGAAGGTTTGTTTTTGTGCAGGAATAATAATCTTTAGAGGCTTATTCCTTCTTCTATGTGTGCTGCAGATTATAGCACTCATGGAAAAAAGAAATAACAAGAGAAACAAAGATATTTCTCTGTGTTACACCTCTCTGTGGTAGGGCCACAATTTTGGGGCAATTCCAGGTTTACTGCTCTTAGTAAATCTGGCATTGCATACATTTCTATGGGGGGATGCACAAGAATGCCTATGCTCTACCCAAGGAAAACACCTACAACAACAAAATGTGATGCGACAAGGCGCAAGCTGCTGCATTGTTTTACATTTGTTTCCAAAGTCATGAAAGGCGGCGCAAATTGACCTTTTTATGGTTTTGTAAATCCAATTTAAGGAGTTGCATTGCCTAGTGATGAATTGTGTCACACAAGAACAACACAGTCCTTAGTAAATCTGGTCCTCTATCTGTGAACGTTAATGGGCTCAATTCATACAGGTAAATCTAAGGCATACATTTACAATTGACTAACTGGATTGTAGTAGGAATATGTGCCTATCACCTTACTCAAGGGAGTGGGGATATGTGGAACTCAAAATACAACTGTACAGTTCCTATTAGCAACTTTACTGTTGTATTTTAAGAGTAAGTCCTCCAAATATAGTTCTATGTAGGACAGAGAGTGCCACTTACACTATGAATGAATGAATAAATGAATATCCATACTAATATTATAAAGAGAGGGCCCAAACCTTTGAGGCGGGTAATCTCAGTAACCACAGCACTAATCACAACACCCAATACAGCGTTGGAAAGGGCAGTTGCAGCAGAAGGACATAGGCTATGCAGACGGATAACAAAATGTATAAAAAAAATTGCAAAAAATCCATACTATACTATCCATACTAATATTATAAAGAGAGAGCCCAAACCTTTGAGGCGGGTAATCTCAGTAACCACAGCACCAATCACAACACCCAATACAGCGTTGGAAAGGGCTGTTGCATCAGAAGGACATAGGCTATGCAGACGGCCGCCATATACATTTAAATGGTAAAAGAACCGTGCCAGCAAAGTAGTCCCTTGTGGGCGTGTCTGCGTTCTGCTGTGGGCGTGTGCTGGGGGCGTGACAAACGCTGCGAGCGTGTGGTACGTTCCGCCCTTCATGCCATGTGAGTCGTAATTGCACCGCATCAAGGGGCACACTGGGGGCGTGACACGTTGGGGCCGTGACAAACGCTGTGGGCGTGTGTCCGCCCTTCATGCCATGTGAAGCGCCAATTGCGCCGCATCAAGGGGCACGCTGGTGGCTTGACAAACGCTGGGGGCGTGTGCTACGTTCCGCACTTCATGCCATCTGGGTCGTACATTAATCAGATCGTCTGCTGTGGCCGTGTGCCGGGGACGTCACAAAGGCGTTCACCTCGAAGCGTGCTAAGTAACCATTCGCAAGACTCCCTTGGGGGACTGCCCGTTGTCTCACACATACTGGGGGTGCCAAATGCAGTGTGTGCCTTGGGCTGGATGCGTCTGAAAGGGCCGAACGCAGTGTGTGGCTTGGTCTGGCTGCGCCAAAAAAGCACTCAGGGCCGAAGAGCTTTGGTGGGGGTCATAAAAAAGTAAGAACAGCGGGAAACAATCATTCAAGACTCACACAATTCTAATTGTTAGACGGTCGCTGCTAGCCCTCAAGCGGTGGCACACGCGACTGAGCGTGTCTGCGGGGACAATTACTGCAGCCTCTCATGCGCGCTGTTACTGAACTATCACATTAAACCAAATTACACGCGCCTGCTAACATCACCCAGGGCTGTAGCCGGGCTCAGGCGACAGATCACTACACTAACTACATGCGCCTGCTAACATGAACTAGGGCTGCAGCTGGGCCTCAAGCGGGGGGACACGCGCCTGCTAACATCAACCAGGGATGCAGCTGGGCCTCAAGTGGGGGAACACGCGAATGACCGGATCTGAATACACACATTACACACATTCTAATTCATACCCGGACAACGTCGGGATGGGCTGCTAGTTAGATTTATAAAGTGTTAACTTAGACCAAGGGCATCAAGGTGCTGCAGAGGACTGTTGTACAAAAACAGAATAATATGCTCAGACTGATATCTGTGTAAAGAGCCAGGTTTTCAGGACCCTTGCGGAAAAGGAAGTGTGACACCTGTCTAGAGAGACCATCAGGGAGAGAGTTCCACATCCTAGCAGTGGCAGTGGAAAAAGCCCTGTCTCCCCATCTAACCTTCCTAAACCTCGGGACTATTAGCAGATTCTTGCTTGCTTGCCGACCTAAGCTGCTTAGTTGGAGCATAGCGCTGGAACATCGCTTTAATGACCTCAGGGCCTAGACCATAATAAGCATTGTGGGTCTAGCATAGGGTCTTAAAGAGAATTCTTCGATCCAGCAGAAGTCAGTACAACGTGATGAGGGAAGCCGAGACTGAGTGGTATTTCAGAAGATCCATCACCAGCCTCGCTGCAGCATTCTACATCAGCTGTAGATGTCGCACCAAGCCTCTGTTAATGCCCATATAGAGGGCATTACAATAGTCGAGTCTGGACATTGTTAAGGCAATAACTGCCTGCTTTCGTGAGGCAAATTAAAGAAACTGGGACATTTTTCTAAGACATTTGATTATCCCAAGACAAGTGGGTACTGTTCTGCTAATCTGCAAACTCAGGGAGAGAGAATTGTCCACTATAATCCCTACATTTCTCCCATGGGATACATGGCAGGGGCAGCAGCCAAGTGTGTCAGGCCACCAGTCTTTAGACCAGATGTAATGTTGATTACCAAAGATCAAGATCTCGGTTTTTCCCCATTAAGTTTGAGATAGTTTTCAACCATCCAGGATGAAACTGCCTGCATGCAGTTTTTTAAGTTTGCGGCGGATTCTCTAATGCTGTGGGTAATGAACACCATAATTTGTGTGTCATCAGCATAAGACAATACCTAGTTAATAGTGAAACATGCATCACTTAAGGAAACTATTACACACCTGACGAGCATAGTATTGGGTACTGTAAGCACATAAACAGGTACCAAATTATAGGCCCTGCCCTCTTGTCCTTGTTCTGCAAGACAATATAGAGCCAGCTACCACCTAAATTGTGTTATGATACATCTTTGCATATTTTTGTGCCAGATATGAGGTGAGTCGTATTTTTTTTATAATTCATTAACAATTTCTAAATCTGTTATTTTCTATGTATGTCCATGTTACGTTTACATTTCTAATAATGGGATTTTTCTCTGCAACAAAAACATTTTTATTTCAACGTTTAAATTCATTTTATTTGTTATATTTTTTGTATTTTTGTGTCATTTGTACAATGTTACGTATGAAAGTCTATGCAATGTATAAAGATATATAACCATTTACTAACAACAACTAATGTTCTTGTTTCCATTAATTTACATCAGTGTTTATTTTTTTATTAGGTCGAGCATTCAAGACCTCTTGTATATACTTTGGTATATACTTATGTGTGTAGGTACTTTGTGGGCTCTGGAGATCAGCCCTAGGACTTGTCTGCTTCCACTTAGGGACTTTTTTCTGCTCAACGGCCTCTATTTAACTATCTTGATAGAAAACGACCAGTAGAGGTCAGTAAAATACCAGAATTGCTTTCTGCTTGTTCAACTGCCTCTATTTAACTTTCTTGATAGAAAACGACCAGCAGAAGTCAGTAAAATACAAGAATCACTTTAGCATTCTCTAGATTCCAGTCCATAGAAATTGTCTTCCACGAGCACCCGTAGACAATAATATTTTTTTTTAATTTTGCATTTTCAGTAATATGACCACCAAAGGCCCTGATTTTATATTAAAAACAGAGCTTTGGACTATACCATTTCCCACTGAAAGGAAATATTTCTCTCCATGTGTTCCCATACATGGTGTGTCATGCAGTATGGTGCTTAGGGGCCCGATGTAGGTCGGTCCGTAACGGCCGAACATACCGATTTTTGGCCGTTACCGAGCGGAATCGAACCATCGGGATGTAGGAGTCCGAAATCCGTCATATTCGGTAAATTACCGATTCGGTAATTAAACCAAATCGATAAAATACCGAATCGGAAAAAAACACAGAATCGGTAATTTTACCGATTCGCTAACATACAGAATCGGTATATTTACCGAATCTGTATGTTAGCGATTCGGTAAAATACCGAATCGGAAAAAACACAGAATCGGTAATTTTACCGAATTGCTAACATAAAATCGGTAAATATACCGAATCGGTAATTCTACCGATTCGGTAAAATGCCGATTCTGTAAATAAGAAGTGTGAAAATTGAAGAGTGAGATGTAGGTACGCTCAGAAATACCGATTTTGCCTAAAAATCGGTATTTAAGAGTCTGTATTTACCATGGATTGGAATCAGGTGGTAACCAGGTGCAACCTATAAAAACGGACCCAAAATGCAATTCTTCTTGCACCATGGCGGCATTTTATGTCATTGCAAGACGGCTACGGCTACAGGAGGAAGGAGAGAGGGAATGGCTGAGACAGGAGCAGGTCTACAGGCAGAGGGTGACCCTGTGCATGCTCACAGAAGCAGAGATCCTACAGAGATACAGGTTGGCCCCAGACACCATCACTGACCTCATCAGGAACCTCCAACCACTGTTGGCCCACCCCACCCCAAGGGCACATGCAATCCCAACACAAGTGCAGGTGCTATGCAGCCTACACCTGCTTGCGTCTGGCAGCTATCAAAGTGTAGTTGCTGTGGCAGGAGGGGTGACCCAGAGCAGCCTGTCAAGGTTTTTCCACAGATTCCTTGACGCCATGATACAGAGGATGGACCAATACATTTCCTTCCCTGCAACCCATGCGGAACTGGTACAAACTAAAGCAGACTTTTACCAGATGGCAAGATTCCCCCACATCATTGGCTGCATTGATGGCACGCACATTCCGATTTGCCCCCCTGCTGATACAGAATACATATACCGTAACCGTAAGTCAACGCACACCATTAATGTGCAGGTGATTTGTAATGCTAAGTGCGTCATCACAGACCTGGTTGCAAAATTCCCAGGGAGTACCCACGACTCCTACGTCTTCCAAAGCAGCGGCATCCATGCACGGCTGACGGCAGGGGAATTTGGTGAAGGATACCTCCTAGGTGAGACACATTGTCAGACCCCCATAACAAAAATGTGAAGTACATGTATGCATGTGAGTAACGTTACCCCTTTTTCTTCTAGGCGACAGTGCATATGCCCTCCGCTCATTCATACTCACCCCCTACCTCAACCCCTCAACACCCAGCCAAAGGAGGTATAACCGGGCCCACAAAAGCACAAGGAATGTTGTAGAACGGACCTTTGGCATCTGGAAAAGCAGGTTCAGATGCTTGCACAAGAGTGGAGGTGCAAGGCAGTATACCCCCATCACCTGCTGCAAGATGATTGCTGTCTGTGCAATGTTGCACAACCTTGCGGTCAAGAAGGGCACTGAGGTAGAGTTATCAGACTACGAGGACCATGACGACGACATTGCTGTGCCACAAACCCAACCTGCTGGAGTGTCAACACCAAGTGATGGCAGATACAGACGGGAGGAAATAACAGACAACTATTTCTGAGTGAGTACAGATGAACACACAGGTTATGGATGTGAAAAAAAATGTTTTTTAATGTAGGAAGAACGTTCAAGCACTGATGTGCAACAAGTGAAAATAGGAAATTGTATGTGGGGACTGGAAATGCCCCGGGTTGCCTCACCCACACTGGCAGAGTCATTTTCTGAGGCGCTTCACAGTGCCACTGGGATGCTGATCACCCCCTTCAGCATGGCCTGCTGCCTCTGCGGAGCGCCTGCTGCTCCTGCGCGGCTCTGACACAGCGCTAGCCGGGCTGCTGCGGCTGCTGCTGTCCCCAGCCTCAGCCACGTCCAGGGCAGGATTGACCACTGTATTGGAAATTATGAGGGCCTCCATGGCACTGGTGATCTTGGCCATGCCCCTGGTCACCTCCGCAGTGTGTTGTGTAAGGCTCTCTTCCAAATTTACCCCTCGGCGACATAGCTGGGACGTTGCGGCGGCAAGCCGGTTAATTGCCCTGTTTTGTACTCGGGCATCCCTGCGCCTTGCGTGCTCATTATGTTCCATCTTGACACAAAGCTGTGTGATGGCGGTTGTCATGCGTCCCATTCCTGTGGCAATGTCTCTGTTTGTTTGTGCCACCTCCTTGTTGCTTGCCACCAACTCACCAAAGCCCTTTGCCATTTCTACCATCTGCAGGTTGTGTGCACGCAATTGGCGGTGGCATGCCAGGATGGATTTTGCCTGCAGGCGCTGGATTCGCACCATGCTCCCCTCAAGGCCTTGGAACACTGTGCCCTCTCTTGATGGACATGCACCGCTGGGAGTGCGTGGTCGGCGATTGGTGCTGGCCTGCTGGGTGGGCTGCTGTGCTACAGGTGTCGCTGGTGTGGGTGCTGGTGCCTGACCCGCAGCTCCCTCCATGATTGTCAATGAGGCCACAATACTCCTCCTGGCTGGTGATGTGGCAGGTGCTGGCTGGGACCCTGAGGGGGAGTTCTCAGCTGAGAACACCAATGGGGGGGATTGTGATAGTTGGGGGGAGTGGGGAAAAACAAGGGCATGTACAGGGTCGTCCTCATTGAACATGGCACTGCTGTCCTCCTCCTGCGAGGCATCCATGGTGCTTGGCCCTGCCACCACACTCTGCGCCGTCGCTGGAGCTGTCGCTTGTACAGCTGATGCTCCACTGCCTGCACTGCCTGATGTTGCCCCTATGTATAAAGAAGCATTTGTGAACTGAGTGCAAATGTCTTACAGTCACTAAAATAAAAGCATTGCACATGTCACTTTCATTACTCTGATTCTTTTTTCAAGTGCCTTGCAGATTAATGTGCACTGACAAATGTTCCTACATTAGCTGACTACATTTCACATTATGCATTGCTCATGTATGGTGCTAGCAGTACTGGACTGGGGTTTGACTGTACATTGAGGCTATAGGGGAGGTGTCTGGTTGGGTGTGTCATGCTGCGCATGCTTCTTACCTTTTGCTGTAGCTCTGGCTGAGCTGTCCATGTCCCCTACTCCCACCACACTCTCCGTCTCGATGGTCGTGGCCACCAGTTCCTCCAGGTCAGTCAGGGGGGGCGCTAGGTTCCTGCCTCCACCAGTCAGACCTGTCTGCTTGTGGAGCTCTGATAATTTCCTCTTGGTGAGGCTCCGGATGTCATAAAACCTCTTCTTGAGGTCCTCCAGGCTCCTGGGGGTCACACCAACTGCATTGACCCTCTCACTTATGGCACTCCACAGTTTCCTCTTGGTAGACTCTGGGACTGTGAGGGACAGCCTCCCATAGAGCTGCCTGTGGACCCTCGCCACCTCCTCCACTAGTACTTGCAGCTCCATGCTGCTAAACTTCACTTTGCGCTTCCTATCAGCCTTCTGGCTCTCTGAGCTGCTTGCCATTTTCACTGTCTGCAAAATCAGCTCCAACTCTCTCTGCTGCTCCCTCTCACTGCTCAGCTCTGGCTGCCTCTCCAGAAAGTTCTGATGAGTTGCACCTGCCTGGGTAGCCACTCCCTGGTAGGGTGGGGGAGGGTGGTTCCACCTTATTGGCTGTTTGAATTGGTTTCACTTTTACTTGCTGGCCGATTCGGTATTTACCGATTCGGTATTTACCGAATCGGTAATTGCCGAATCGGTAATTGCCGAATCGGTTTTTCCAATGCATTCCTATGGCCCTTTTGGCCCATAGGCTTGTATTGTCATTACGGATTCGGTATCTACCGAATCGGTAATTACAGATTCGGTAAGTATCGAAACACGCTACCGATTTTTACCGATTTTTACCGATTCGGTATTTTACCGATTTTTTTTCTCTACATCTCATTTTCCGATTTCAGAATACCGATTCGGTAAAAATCGGTATTTTAAAATCGGTAAATGACTTTTACCTACATCGGGCCCTTGGTTTCCTTCCATGTTAAAGAAGAGTAGATGTTTCAGCACCCAGGCTCATGTGCTGCATAGCTAAATACATATAAGGTCCCAAAAGCGAGATCGATTGAATTGCAAATGCTTGTTTTTATAATGCCATTGGCATAGTTGTCTGCAATGTGCACATTTATATGCCATCTTTTTTACATTTCTTTTTATTAATATTGTTTTTAAATTTGTACAATTTGATGTGTATGGGTATATGCAACATCTAAAAAAGTAGCAGACTATTTACACCTCTTCAACCATTCCTGTCAATTGTTTATGAACTCTGAACCAGGTATCATAATCCATTATCTTATTTAGAGTTGGTGCAGAGGGGTGTGTTGAGAAGCAGTAGGAAGGAGACTACCCCATCAAATTGGGAGTGGTGGTGGTCTATATATCACCTCCTAAACTCAACCCAGGAAGCCCTGGAAATGTCTCTATAAGTTGCCATGTGGCACTAAGCCAGTATCTTCAGTCTCAAGTTACTTCACCTGGCCACTTACCTGAATTGATGATATGACTCCCAGAATGACTTTCAATAGAGCGGCTCTGCCTAAATGACTCTGTAGGCAGGCTGCACTTAAATGACGCTTATATATTGTCTTCTGGCCTAGTAAGTGTGAGGAGGAGTGCTACCATGAAGTAAATGGCCTTCCAACAATGTTTCTAAATATGGCCATTTATATTTTCCAAGTCATGCCAAGCAGGAGTATATCTTGTTCCATTCTCAGGAATCATGTATGTCAGAGACTATTCCTTTCAAGAACTGAGGAGGGTTTTTGAATGCTCTTTAGATTTTCAAGGAATGGGTGACTCTTCCCAGTAGGTATGGTGCCACCATGCACAGAATAATTTATATGAAAGGTGACAAGTGTCTCCTTTAGAGGGTCATAGTTAGGAGAAAATCCCCACAATAGGGAAAAACCACCTTTGTCAATATTTTATTGTTTGACTGAGTATGAAAGTAATGCTGGAGAAATCAGCATAACAGCAAACTGTTCCTGACATCGGGAAGGAGAAAAGTACCAGGTTTCAAACCAGGAGATCACAGAAGATAAACACTCCAACCTGGTGGAAGCAAAAATCAACATTAAAAAGTAGCAGCAAGGAGTGAAAATCAAGTTGAAAAATTAGGGAACAAAAGGGCATATTACCAAGGATGGCGATAGGTGAAAATCGCCACCTTAGCAGCCGTTTTCGGCCGCTATGCGGCGATAATTCTATTGCCCTATTAACAAGCTGTCGCTAACAGCAGTTAGCCACAGCTTGTAGGCGATAGCGAGCGGTTTGGGGCCCGCTTTGCAAAGTGGGCGTACCCAACCCGTTAGCGACTAACAGCAGTCGCTAACGTCGCTATCGCCTATTAGCAAGGCAGGCGTATCGATGGAAATATTTGTGCTAAGCGTGAATATCTCCAAATACTAACACCTGCCCAGACCAGTTCTTAGCCATGTTATCCAATGGGAGGTGGATAACATGGCTAAGAGCATTTTGCCGCTAATGCGTGAATATCGCTGTATTCTGAGCGATATTCACGCATTTCGCTACTATCGCCTGGATTTTTATCGCTTTTGCGATAAACCTTGCTAATAGCAAGTTATCTCAGCGATAAAAACCGGTGATGCGCGGCAATAAAAATATTGCCGCTAACCCTACTTAGCGATAAATATCGCAATTTGTTGGTAATATGTCCCTAAATGCGTCTTCTCTTCAAGCCTCCTTCTTGTATGCTTCATATAGGAACTGACAACAAAGGAAGAGGCTCTGTAACATCTGAGATTAGAGGTCTCAGGTATTCTTCAATAGACAGACCACCATCTTGGAAAGCATTAGCAATTGTTCAACTGGGAGGAATACGCCCAAGTTTAACATCCTGCACACTGTGCAGAAATCAGACGTTCTGCAGGTATCATTTATGCATGCCACTTTGAGAAAACCCCTCTGGGCGACAGAAAAACCACCAGAACCACCCAAGTGAGGACACTCAGCATCGGTTGAGTGCAGCGTGTGGCAGTGTAGAGATGGAGAGCTGTGAAATACTTCTTCACCTTCTGGACCAAGGTGGTTTCAGGTGAGCTCTTGGTACAGGTTGCTGTTGGGGGCAGTGGCGCTTTTTTTTGGGGACCGGCACTTATTTTTCTCATATCAGATTATTACCAAGCGTAAGAGAAGGGAAAACACACAGACTGAAAAGACAGAGGAAGAACAAAAACAGCAAAACTGTCGCAAACAGAAAGCAGAAACCTGCAAGTACAAGCAAATGAGGCAGGGAGAGTGTCTAATAGTGGATTAAAGGCTACCTGCCGTGGTATTCGGTGCGCTAATGTTTAATTGCTCTAGCCACTCTTGCTTTCACAAATTAAGCACTGCCTCTCCATCAGCCTTGGTATGAATGTAACAATTCCCCCAAGAGATTTTCGAAAAAGTGAACAATTGGAGGCTAAATAGAGAAAAGAATAGGAAAAGAATACATAGAAGGAGACTAATAATCTCATACTTATGTTTGTGAAAGAAGAAAGTTCAGTGAATATGAACAAAAACTCACAGTACATTGAGAAAATAGGTTGCGTGTGGTACTACATCCTACCTTGTCATAGTGCTTATCAAAGCTGCCATAAGTGAATAGGTCATTGTTTATTTATTTAGGTGCTTTATACAACCCAAAGGCCTAGATAAGATTACTTAAGGGTTGTTAGTTCTCCCGTGTGTAACAGGTGACTGCCAGTGAACTGAAATGATTCCTGTATGATTGCAAAAAAGGTAAACACTATGGGAAACTGGTTATAGACATAACAATATAGTAGGGGTGTATTGTGCTATATTTCTTCAACCTTTCACGCAATCTTTTCCCTGGTGTTGACACATCCGAGTAAGACTTGGTATAAGCCTTAATCAAAGCCCGACATTTTGCACAGTAATTATGGAAACAAGAATAACGCATATTAAACCAAGAAACAAATAATTGAGAAATATTCATTTTTATTCTATAATGGATACATAATGTTAGTTGTAAAATAAGGTCGCAAAGAAATGATAGACACAAACATTCATAGTGACTCAAATGTTTGTTTCAGTGGTATGTTGTCAAATATCTCCATGGGCAGTGCAATTTGTTAAATACATAGAGAAAAAACGGCACTGTAAAAGTAATAATGGCTTTACTCTTGTTAGTGTTGAATGATGTATTTGGCCCTTATTACGAGTTCAGCACCACGAAACCCATGTGACGGTGGTCTGCAGACTGGCAGACTGAGAGTTTGCCCGCTGCATTAGGGCTGTGGCTGTTGGACCACGACCGGACCGCTGATGCCATGGCGCTGCAGTCTGAGACTCACTGCGGCACCGCCAAGCAAATTAAGAGTTTCCTCATCACCACACTTGTCACGGCAGCGCGACCATCATGAATAGTGTGGCAGTGAGGAAACAAAGTGGAACGCAAACCTGCCCTGGCAATTGCGCTGCACATGCTGCCGGGGGGATCTGTGCTGCAAAATCAGGCCCCCAGGGGTCTCAACCCGGCCCTCACCCTGGGCAGGGACTTGAAAGTCCATGAACTGCAGGAACTGCCTCTGATGCTCCCATTGCAGTGCCTTTTTCAAAGGCATTGCATTGGGACCCCTGAGTTTGGCAGTCTCGGTGTGGGGCGGCAGCGTGGTGGCCCCGATCCAAGACCCCCAATGTCACATGGTCGCCGACTGGCTGCCGCCCCCCTCCCTCGAACTCACCACGCCAACCCAGGACACAGGGTCATGAAACATAGTTAACTTTTGGAAGGCAGGGGTCACGAAACCCCCGGCCGTATTTATTAAGATATAAGATCATAAAATTTTAATTGCATGATAAACGTTTTATACAAAATCATCAAGACATTAGATACAATGGTGTCAACAAATGTGAAAGCCTAACCTTAACAGAGACTCTAATACATTTTGTTTCCTAACCGAATCTAACATCCTCATCTAGATTTTGTATAATACATTTCTGGTCATATGGCAAGGTCGCTAACCGGTGTCAGGTCTTACAAGCTGCGCCTTACCTAGCGATGTGCGCATGCGTAGCCAAGCCCGTTAAATTACCCGGTCCACGCCGTGAACTCCATTTACCCACTAAAGGAGGGCCCTTACTCTGCGCCATCCGGTGACGTGAGTATGCGCGCGCGGGGTGGCTACCAGCCAAAGGAAAGCGTGACTACTCCAACCCGCGACCCTTTGAAGCACCAGTTACCTTGCCCCTGAAGTTCTAGGAGGTGCCAATGGCCCCTCCCCCTGGGCGGGAACCTCCTTTATGGGATGATGCCCGCCCCCTCAGACCTTAAAAATTAGCTGCTCACCGGTCATGACCTTACCGCCACAGGCCAGCATTGTTAACCGACGATCTGGCCTCCCCCTGTGTCCTGACCTACCCTAGCAAGTTCTCCCTTTAGCAAAACCCTCTAACCAGGCCCAGACATTATCCGACCACAGGACGTTCCCTTCCTCAGTCAAGTGAACCCCATCACCCAGGTAGTAATGTTCACCCCAGATACACCCATGTGGGATCGTCTGCAACAGGGGGGCTCGGAATAATTTGTCCAACTGTGTGTTGATCCTCTTTACCGAGTGATTCAACGCCCTGACTGAGTCCCCCCCCCGCCACTGCCACCGAGGAATAAGTTGCGACCATACTACTGTGCAACCTGGGCAAGTCCTAGACACCCACCCCGCAGTGGAAATGATCTCTTCAATGAGTATTCGCCTCCCCAGTTTGGCCAGGTCATTCTCCCCCAGGTGAAGTATCACCACTGACGGGGGGTCGGGCTGCTGAGCTAAGAGTCCCTGAAAGAAGTTCCTGAACTGTCCAAGGCACAGACCCCCTCTCCCAAAGAATGAGATGTCCAACCCCTTCAATGCCGCCTTTCTCTTACGGTCTGTTGAAAGAAAAACATTTTGCACCCGCCTTACATAAGAATGACCTACAATCCAGATCTTCAGTTCTCCGCGTCCAGCTTGCTGCTTGTGCTGTGTTGGTGTAGCTCCTTTGTTCCCGCCAGCGAGTTCCTCCCCTGCGTCACAGGTTTGAGAAACTGCAAGAACCAGAAAACATAACCAGCGTGAGAATCATCCTGTCATAACATGTCAATCCGTACATATCGTTTATAACAGTCAGATGACCATCTCCCAATCTTCTTCACACTCTCTGCCGAGAGACCCCCTAGGGCAGCCTCAGTTGCCGCCCCTATCCTGAATGAGTGCGTGCCAAATTCCTTAGGATCCAACCCTGCCTGTCTAACAGTCAATTCAAGGACCCGCCTGAACTGGTATCTAGTCAATGGTGTCCCATTGGCATGACACAATAGTGCCCCACCCGCCGTGCCCACCCGTTGCTTGTGGAACACCTCCACATGGGAAACCGGGCAACAGGGGTTGGTCTCGGCCCGGTGGAGCACTATGGTGCAACCCCGAGACTCCTGATCAGTTTTTGATCTCTGAATTGTCACCCACATGGTGTCTTCCCTGATCCTAACACTATTTAGCTGTAGGCCGCCCAACTTATCCCCTTTTGACCCTGCTACCAGTTCGCCAATTCTTAGAGCCCCATAAAAAGCCAAGGCAAAAGCAGCTTTGAACAGATGTATCTCCCATTCTGAACTACACACCTCGTGCAATGCCACTAATAAGGCTGTCAGCCGCGCCAAGCCTATGGGCTTCCTTGTATCTGCAGTATGGCCCTGCAACCGGCGCCATCCCCTCATGGCCTTGCGCACTACAAAATTATTGGTGGGATCTCGCATGCCCTTAGCCTGTGCAAAGAAGGAAACAGCCGCCCTATGTCTGCCTGCGGCTGCCACTGATCTCCCTTCCCTGTGCATCCATTCCAAATATTCTGCAAAACTGTCCTCCTGCGCCCATCTGACCTCCCACTCCTGCCCTAAGAACGAGCGGTTAGACAAAAACGCCCCTTCATAAGATGTCTTGGTCCTGGGTGCTAGGCTAGCAACCACGAGGTCCTGTAATCTGGGGCACCAATCTGCCAGAGTACTGTCGGGAATTGTGCTGGCGAGGGGTCTGCTGCAGGAAGGTGTTCCCTGAAAACCTGCATTTTGAAGCGAGAAAGGGAGTCAGCTGCATTGTTAAGGACGCCTGGGACATGTTTGGCCTTGAAGAGTACATTCAATTTTAAGCACAGCAACACAATCTCCTTAATCAGGCGCAAGATGAACGGACAGCGTGCCCCTTGCTGGTTTATGCATTCGACCACTGTCATGTTATCCGACCAGAACACCACTGATTGGTTACATAGATGTTCTGGCCAGACCTTCAATGCCACCCATACTGGAAAAAGTTCCAGGAAGCCAATGTTGGCAGTCAAGCCCCATCTTTTCCATTCCTCTGGCCACCGTTGGGCTACCCACTTGGTCCCTAAGATGGCACCAAAACCAACACTACCAGCAGCGTCCGTCCACAAACCCAATTCGGCTGATGACGCGGGAGGACCCGCCCACACTACCCTGCCATTAAAGTCCCTCAGAAATGCCATCCATATCTGCATATCCTGGCGAACCTCAGCTGACAGCCTAGTGCGGTGGTGCTTCTCCCGCAGTCCTTTCATAGCATGGGCAATAGAGCGTGAGAATGGGCGTGCCATTGGGATGACCCGTAATGCAAAATTCAGTTGCCCCACCACTTCCTGCAGCTGCTGCAAGGAAACCTTGTTCTTTCTTAGACATTGCCGCAGAGCCGCTCTGAACCTAGACACTTTGTCCTCGGGCAACCTGAAACATCCTTGAACCGAATCAATTTCAATGCCCAGAAATTCCAAGCAAGTAGCCGGGCCCACCGTCTTCCCTGGCGCCAGCGGAACCCCAAAAGCCCGCATGAGCACGCAAAATTCCTGCAATGCCCACGCACACTCCTGAGAGTCCGCCGCTCCTAGGAACAAGAAATCATCCAAGTAATGCATGACTTGCTGGTGGCCCGTTGCCTGTCTCATAACCCATTCTAGGAATGAGCTAAATGTCTCAAAATAGGCACATGATATGGAACAGCCCATGGGCATACATTTGTCCATGTAAAACTTGCCCTCAAAGGTGAAGCCTAAAAGATGGTGGTCACTCGGGTGCACTGGGAGGAGGCGAAAAGCGGATTCTATGTCAGATTTAGCCATCAATGCCCCCGGGCCCAGTGCACGCAACAAATCAACCGCCTGATCAAAAGAGGCATATTTCACACTACAAATTCCTTCATCAATCGCATCATTCAAGGATGATCCCCTCGGCGCAGACAAGTTGTGGATCAATCTAAATTCACCTTTCTCTTTTTTGGGTACTACTCCAAGTGGTGAACACACAAAATTAGGGACCGGTGCCTCCTGGAAGGGGCCCGCTATCCTGCCTAAGGACAGTTCCTTGGTAATCTTAGCGGACACTACCGATTTTGTTTCACTGATAATTGGTTCCTGCAAGTACTGCTACCTGTGTAACCCACTGCCGGAATCCTAAAACCTCGCGAAAACCCCTCCTGAAGTAGGGTGGCCGCTGCGTGATCAGGGTATCTATTTAACCATGGGATCAATGCTAACACATCTATTGGTGTGGGGGGGCCCTGCTCGTGAAAGTTACTCCAGCTTCCCCCTTCCCCTATGCCCATGGTTGCCTGGCTTGGACCTGCAGGTTGTCTCGGGGTGTGATGGGTGTCCACAGATTGAACATGCATGCCTGAATCTACAGGTGCCCTGGGGTCTCGTGCATGTTCGTCTATTAAAATCCCAGCATACCCCTCTCCTTTCTGACCCCGCCCCCTTACTCTTCCCAGGGACCTCACTCCCCTGGGTTGTCCCAAAGGGCTGATGAGGCTTCGCGGAAAACACCCTCACTGTACTGATGGCCTGCAAAGGGACTGAGTCACCCGAAAACTGCTTATGCCAAGACAAGGAGTCGACCTTGTCCCATGCTAGGGATGCGTCAAATTCTTTGGCCTTCCTGAAGTTCACATCATACTCCTTCCACGCATCACCAGTGTATTGATCACTCCACCCCACAATCCTACTCAGGTAGCAAGCCATTTCGGCCTGCACATTTGGGGGGCGTTCTGCCGTGATGGCTGAAAGGACAGCGAAGGCCCTGATCCAATTCTTCAATGTCTCCTCTACTCTAAACCTGGAGCATTGTGCCCTCCATTCGCTTGGATGCATCCACTCCTTCAATACCTTTGCCTGTTCCATCTCCCTATTGTCTAGCAGTAAAGAGAAAATGTAAACATATTTCCCTGCCCAAATCATCTCCTTCACTTCCTTGGACACATGTTGTCCCAAATTTTCACTTCTCGTTGGCACTAAGCCGTCCCCCAACAGCGGCAGAGACACTTCCTTACCATTCACAGGCACTTGAGCCGGTAGGGCACTCTCCCCGTTCGCCTGAGCAGGACCCGAACCTGTAAGGGAAGAAGATGCTGGTCCCGCACTGCTGGCAACCGCCGTTGAAGCCTTAATCTTTTCTACCAGTTTTTGTGCTTCGGCTACATGATCAGATGATTCAAAGGACATACCCCCCTTTTTTAACCACGGCAGCAAATCTGCTATCCGAGTTACCAATTCAGAAGGCAATGCATCAGTACCCGCTGGGCCCGCCGGCATCACTGTGGGCACGGTCAGGGGCACAGGAGCAATGGGCAAGGGTGCGGGCGTAACTGGGACTGGTGCCGCGGGCGTAACTGGGATTGGAGCCACGGGCAGAGGGGCAGGCCCCACAGGCGGGAGCGCCGGCGGGATGGCAGGAGCCGGTGCCACGGGTGCTGGGGTCACAGGCGTAGGTGCAACAGGCACTGGGACTACCGGCTCTGGGGTAGGAGCCGCGTACCTAGTTTTCTTGGCCTTAGACCTCTTTGGTGAGGTGACATAATCCCCCCTTGGCAAGGGGGGTGCCTTCCGACGAACAGGCCTACCCGATGGGCAAGGGGAATCATCAAACCTCTCATTAATTCGTGCTTCTAATTCATCTATCTTCCCCAACCGTTTGTTCATTTCACCCATTTCCCCCATCATAGCTCGCATCATCACCTCCATCTTAGACCCTCCTTTACCACCCCTTGCTCTGGCATGATGACAACTGCTACACTCCTAGTGTCACAATCAGGCGTACTTGTATTCTGTACCTTCACCAGATGGAGGGTCTTCAGGGGGCTTTCAGCACCATGCAACGGCAACCGCAACACCACCGGCTTATCCGGCTATGTAAGGGGTGAGTAAACCTAATGTAGACCCACCCGGCGGCAACCAGGAGCGATGAATGCCAGCCCCCCGTTCCCCTCTTACCGACCAATCCTGCGCACGCGCCGCCGGTACCGATCTGTGACCACGACCCCCGTCCACGCCTTCGTGCTGACCCGTGAAAAATTTGTTGGGGAAAATTCACATTAAATCCTGAAATAGAAAATTATATTAATCCCTGGGAGTATGCGGCAGTTCACGACTCGGCTGTCAGCCCTATTCACACGCAGTACAATATTGTCCTATTAACCTTATTTTTTAACAGTACAATTGTGGCCTTACTTTACCAACCCCTTTCTGTTATTTACCACACAATACAGTTGAAATAACGAAATTGCACAATATATTACCACACTATACAGTTAAAACAACTAAATTGCACAATATTCCTTCTCATAGAAAGCCTAATGATAGCTTTCGTTATTCTTCAAACCTCCAACAGTCAGAATCCCTTCCCAGGAAATTGTAGATTGCCCCAGGTCTCCCCTCCAAGCCCTGCCCTGGTCGACCCTGCTTCGCCCTCTGCTTTCCCAATGTTAACTAGCTACCAGCCTGGGAAACACAAAGCGCAAATGGGTATTTCCCGACCTAACGCGCCGCTCTGAAGGCGGGAACTCCCTCGTACTGCCCACACAAAGGGATAGACGATCCGCAGATCCAGCCAGGGTCTGCGTGTGCCCCAAGCGCCGGTCTCACTTAAAAACCCCGACTGCCGGCTGGCCACAGGTCCCCGATGCGGCGCTCCCCCTCCCCGCAAAATACCTCCTCTTGAATCGACCCCGCTCCCAAGCCGCTCGGTAACCCTGTGGCCGCTGTTCCTGCGCGATGCCTCGACGCTCGGTCGCCCTGGAAACAGCTCCTGCAATAGCCACCTTAGGCGCCGCTCTGAAGGCGGGAACGTGAAAAAACCTGCAAAACAAACGGAGAAATAAAAACAAGAGGCCCCCGGGAGCGGGGCACGACCAGTTGCGTGGGAGCGTCCAGGAACAAGAGGGTCTCCTGGGCGCTCCCCGCCTCTATATTCCTAAGGGGCACGGTGGGGGGGCGGCTACGCCCCCCACCCGGCCCCTCCTGCGGCCCGCCCCCCGGACCCGGAAGTCCAATGATGACATCCGGGTCAGGGAGGGCACCTGGAGAGGGGAGCGGTCGCCGCACCGCCATGCGGGCGGGGGGGCCAAGAGCCCCCCCTTTTCATAATAAGGCCCTTATTGTGTTTTGACCTTCACAAAACAATGAACAGCCTTCAATAAGACCTGACAAGAAGCAGAACCACCAAATCATATGTCATAAGTATTCAAAAGCAAACAAATAATAAATGTAATATGTATACGAATCCAGTTTCTAGAAATGTGGAAAGTAACATATGAAAATGAGGTAGGAAATTAAAAAAAAATAGGAACACAAGAAATAAATCCGAAGGGATGGAGTGATTATGGGAAGGCGTAAATAGGACGATTGCGAAGCCTAAATACAAACAAGCATGGGCAAAGGCAAAATGCATGTCTTAGTGCATGCAAGCCCAGGCATGTAAAAATGCTGTTTGCATGTTTTAGCACTTTAAAGCCAGGCTTATTTGCTTTACCAATTCTTGTCTTTAAAGCACTGTTTTCTTACCTTGATTTGTCTGATAGCTCAGTAGGTTGGGAGTTTAGTGGGTTCCGTACTTAGGCCCCCATTAGGATGGCGGGCGGACTTTGCCCACCCACCATCCCATTGTGGAAAGGGACGGCCCGCCATAAGGGCGAGGGTCCCGTGGGGGCAATTAGGATGCGCCCGCCACAGTGGCGGGCGCATCCTGTATTTTCAACAATGCGGCGGGCACCGCAATGCTATAAATAAGTGTTGTGCATTTCAAAGCACAACGTGACAGGCACCCCGCGGTGCCTGCCACCTTGTCCTTTGAAATGCAGGGGCAACCCAATGTGCAACCCCCACCCCCCCGGAGGACCCCCCGGAGTCCTTTGGGGCCAACAACGGGCCCCCAAAGTAGACTCCGCATGCCTTTCCATGGCGGCATTGCCGCCACGGAAAGGCATTAGTAAATACCCATCCAAATATGGCTGGCGGTGTCTGATAGACACTGCCACCACATAAACCCTTTTCTGCCCCGGTCGCAAGGCGACCGGGGCGGAAAAGCGGCGGACAGTCTTTCCATCCGCCGCGGACCCCAGCCATACTAATATGGCAGGGGGTCATTCCGGCACGGATGGCGGGCAGATCGCCGTCCACAGGCCGGTGATGGCTACCGCCGGCTTGGCGGGGGCAATCCGCCCGCCATCCTAATGGGTCCCTTAGTGAGGAGATTTGGAAATAATGTACAGGTCAACATTTCACCTCAAATTGTTAGCCTTCCAACACTGGTAACAATTGACATAAATGAAATTGGCTATGTAACATATAAACTACAGGTAAGCTAGTTCCATTAAAGAGCAGTATAGATTTGTAGTAGGCGCCTGCTTTAAAAATCATTAACACTGCCCTATTGTTGATAATTATCATCCAGGAGATGTGACTTGCACTTTAAGTAGAATTTCGTAGCCTTAATCTATACAGTATTCAGAATGTTGCTGCCAGCTAATATTGCGATGTATAGTGGCAGCAAAATGGTGTTTAAAACTGTAGTTTTTTTATGCAATGCTGTCAAAAGTAGTGAATTTTAAAGTAATAAAAACATTCAGTTATGCTGTTTACTCCTTGCCTTCTATTTCTATGCGGTAAACAGACAAATTATTTTCAAATTAGTTCCAATTACATCACGATGGGGCAAAATAAATTAATTAGTGCCAGTATGAAGTCTTCTTTCTTTCATTCCTTATGCTGCAAGTGATTAAATAACACATGCACATTCACAGATATATGCACACAGAAGCATTACCAGACATGAAGTACATTTGCATTGCACATATATACAAGTAGTTGAACAGATATCGACTTATACACACATGTACAAAAAAGCCCATTCGCTTTCAAAAGTAGCAAGTAGGAGTACGGCTCAAAGTGTGTGCTTACTGCGCTATGCAGTTCGCTCTGTCGAAACATGTAAACATGATACTAATACTGCTGCACATACACCTTCACCAGTACCTTCAAAAGTGCCCGCATTTTTTTCTTTTTAATCTGGGTGAATGTGTGAGGTGTTCCTACTTTCACTTGAGGGGTGGCACTCGGTGTTTCAGTGCGAAAAGAGTAGGTTCCTGCTTTTTTTAATATGTCAATATACATACACAAAACTTAGACACACACGTGAACATCTGAATGACACACACAATCTTGACCTGTCTGCTTAGGATCCTTCCTGGGTCAAGAAACATCCCTAGGGACTTTACTTCAGCGAATGGAGTTGGGGTGTTCACACACAAGGTGGCCACAATATGTTATGCCGATGTGTAATGTTTCCAAAATTAGTAGCTCAGATTTTATAGCATTTAACTTCAAAATCACTGCTTAATTTAGGCCTGTGGTTTCCGGGGTGCGGCACTAGCACTTAACTGTGAACACTGACACTTATGACAGTCTGCCACATGGTGGCACTGTTTGTGTAATTTAGAGATGAGCAGAATAGCAGCTGTTTATTAATCCAATATACATTCCAAGCCATTCCAATTGTTTTGGGGGGCTGGATAGTTTGAATGCTCACACTTTTAGGTGTGTTATGGTTAGTAGTTGCATAGGTATCGCTGGCAGGAGCAGTGGGTGGTTAAAGCTTCAGTGCCATCCTCACAAGAGCCCTGGCACATATTTTATTAAAAAATAAGCACTGTTAATAATGTTCCCGCCATTCCTCTAATGGGTCACTGCTGCGCGCCTCTCAGAATCATGCCAGAAAAAGGGAATATATCTATCTAGCAATCCCATCAGGGTAAGTAATGGCACTACACCTAAATGGGCAGATTTACAAGCCCCTTGCGACAATTTTACACCGCAATTGCGTCACCTCTACAATATAAAATGTTTTAAACATGTCATACGAACTCCCATTCAGTTCTGCCCTTTCTTGCATTATGCGAATTCCACGTTGAAGTGTCGTAAGAAAGTGGATTTCTTACAACTTTATTGCATCCCAACCTTCAAAGCTTGGTCTTAAAAGCAGAGCCTCGAATGCAAATGTAACTATTACATATATTGCCCTCAAATATCCGGTGGGCACGAGAAGACGAATGCCTCAGGTTTATTTCGGAGATGTAGTTGTATCAGAGTCAAGGTTCTAAAACCCTTTCCTCACCATTTGCTATAGGTACAGCCCCAACTTTCACTATTTTTATGGGGCACAACCCAAAACACGGCAAGCTCACGTGAGGAGGAGAGGCTTACATGTTAAACTAATTCTCTTTTTCAATTGATGGGCTTCTATAAAAAACTTTACAAAGGCTGCATTTGTCTCCACCTTGAATAAAAATAAGCATGCTTCTGTAGTCTAGCGTGAAGAAAGCTGTTACTCACAACACAGAAAGCAACATATTCAGCATAGCAAATAACCTGATAGGAAGTCCTGTCTGCTTTAATGATGCCCAATTTCCAAAGTGGTATTCTTTGTTACAATGCCCAGATGTACACATATTACAGACTGTCTCCTAACATCTGTTGAGAATGGCCCTGCTTTAGTCTTCCAGTGTGTGCAAAACAATTGTGGGACTCACTCATAAAATAATTCTTATTTATTTTTCCAGTGAAAGCAACCAGTTTCTTAAATCAATTTCACGCACATAGCTGCTTATGCGGACCCTGTTAAGTTTATTCTGGATCTCGTCACTGTAATTGGTCCAAAAAGTTTGTTTTCTCCAATTCAGCATTTTTTCTCATTATTTCTGAAGAAGAGGTCTGTGAAAGCTAAGGTAAACTAACACCTTGACATTATTTTCTCAGTTGTACTATACATGGTATCAAAACTTAAAGTATTTGTTTTTGCGATTAGACTGACTTTTAAAAATCATATTTGGCAAATAAGTTAGGAAGCAAAATACACTGTCTTTCCTAAATGTTTCCATTTTTTTCCTAGAGGTACACCCTTCACAAATTTACCAGTGAAGGGAAGGCTTGCTTGCGCTGCTTGCTTGCTTACTACACTGCCTAGCCTGTCGTGGTTAGTGCCTGCTATGAATCCTTTGTCCAGTGCCTGTTTCTGCTTTTAGCCTAACAGAAAGAGTTTTGTTACATCAACTAGGAAAAGTTCCTGGAAGCTAATTTGCTTTAGCCCCCAAGCTAATGTCCAGCCTGGACATTGCCTGAATAGGGTTTGAAAGAGATGTGAAATGGCTCTCAGAACAGGGACAATTGCATAGGAGTGTGGAGGTTATTTTCATTCTGCTGGTAGGAACCCCAATTGGGGTGACCCCACTTCATTTAATAAATCAATCAATCAAGTGACTTGTAAAGCATGACTCCTCACACGTAAGGGTCTCAAGGCGTTGGGGAGGGGCTTATGGGGGAACTGCTGATTTGCCAAAGGCACTGTGGTACATTTGAAGAGCCAGGTCTTGAGGTCCTTCCTGAATTGAGGCAGTGACAGTGATAACTTGAGGTGGAGAGGCAGGGTGTTCCATGTCTTTGCTGCGAGGTAAGAGAAGGATCTTCCTCCAGCCGTGGTGTTGAGGATATGTGGGATGGTGCCAAGGCCAGATGGGCGGAGTAGAGGTCTTTGGTGGTGCGTGGAATGAGAGACAGTGGTTGAGGTACGTAGGTCCTGCATCGTGTAGGCGTGTGGGACTAGCTAGAATGTGATTCTTTTATTGGCTGATTGAGCCAGTGGAAGTCTCTCAGGTGGCTGCTGATGTGGCTGTGGTGGCAGATATTGAAGATGAGTCTGGCAGTGTTGTTCTGAATATTCTATAGTTTCTTGAGGAGTTTCTAGGTGATGCTGGCATAGAGTGTGTTACTGTAGTAGTGTCTGCTACTGATGAGTGCATAGGTGACTGTCTTTCTGGCCCCGGTGGGGAGTCACTTGAAGATATTTTGGAGCTGGCATAGCTTGTGGAAGCAGCATGATGAAACAGCATTGATCTGGTGGTTCATGGTGAGCAAGGAGTCTGGGATGATGCCAAGGTTTTGTGTCTGGCCTGTGAGTGTGGGGGAGGGTCCAAGATCTGCGGGCCACTAGGAGTCGCCCCAGGCAGAGGAAGTGGAGCCCAGGATGAGGACTTCAGTCTTCTCTGATTTGAGCTTGAGGCAGCTGTCCTTCATCCAGGCAGCGACAGCCTTCATCCTGTCGTGTAAGTTCTTCTTGGCGACTGTGGGTTTGTTGGTGAAGAAGAGGATCAGAAGGGTGTTGTCTTATAAAGACCAGAAGTGACGCCCTTAAAAGTTCCCCATAAATTCAGATAAGATAAAATAGGAGAAGCGGACAACAATTCAGGTGGGGAACTTAGATGTTTTGTGATAGTTTGCTGAAGATGAGAATATTTACAGGATTGTGTGGGCGGTAGATGAAATTCCTCACTTAATTGGGAAAAGGATTTAAAATTGCCACCATGGAACAGTTGTTCCAGGGAATGAATACCAGCTTCCTGCCATAGAGGCCAGGATACAGTTTGACCACAAACTCGAATAGCCGAATTAGACCATATAGGAGCATTAAAGTGAAACCGCGAATTAGATTTAAGGAGACGGTGACTTATACATAGCAGATAATATAGGATTCTTTGGGTCACAAGAACTGGAACCCTTGCTATATAAAAGGGACAAACCAGGGCCAGAAGCCAATAAATGGCGTTCAAGTGGTACCCATTGAGGGATATCTTTAGACTTAGGTAAAAAGAAAGAAAGATGGGAAAGATGAAGGGCAAGGGAATAGTGCTCGATAGAGGGAAGACCCAAACCTCCCTGCAATGGGCGTCACTTCTGGTCTTCATAAGACTTTCCTACAACCTCTATTTTCGCAACCCCTTTCGAAAGCTCTTCAATTGAAATGGCAAACACGCCTCTCGGTGACATACTCAGATACTCAATGGGATCTCTTTTTGGAAGGATTACATAAGGGTGTTCGAGAGGTTCGCCTTAAATTTGGTATTTTTAAAATTCTCCATGAATGGCACTGGTCTCCGGTCAAATTACATCATGCTAAGTTACTTTCGCATTCCTTGTGTTGGAGATGTTCTGCTTCCGGCTGTCATATAACGCACATTATATGTGAGAGCCCTCGTACCAGATCATTTTGGCTTTTTGTACGAAACACTTTGGCTCATTTTATGTCATTGCCCTTACCCTTTACCTCTGCAAATATAATTTTACATGATTTTCGTGGCCTTTCCAAGTTTACTAAACCACAGACCCGTCTCCTCCATACTGCTTTAGCCACGGCAACAATTTGTATATTGCGTCACTGGAAGTCTTCTTACCTCCTTCTAAGGAGGAGTGGTTGGTGGCAATGATACAAACAGCTTCTTATGAACGTATCATTTATAGTCTACAGGACCAAGCTTCCATTTTTCTTCAAGTATGGTCCCCATTCCTGGAAACCACAGTGGATAATGACTCTGTCTCTACTTCTTCTTCTTCTACGACTACTCTTCCTTCTTAATTTCATCTTCCTTGAACCATGCTTCCTTTCTATTCCTTCTCTCTTTTCCGCTTCTTATCATTTATCATGCTTCTTGCTTCTATCTCCCTTCACAACTAGTTTGTTACTCTGGGGCTTCTTTTCTTTTTCTTTTTCTTCTTCTTTCCTTTTCTCCTTCCTATCTCTTCTCTTTCTTTTCTTTTCTTTTCTTTTTTACCCCAAATTTTGCCTTATGAATACTAGAGGATGTGTTGTTTTATGCCTCCTTTGTTATATTTTATGAATGGTTTCCTCATTTATACTGTGTTCCATTTTTTCTTCTGCATATGTATCCGCATCTGTGATTTATTTGAAATTTCTTAATAAACAATTTCAACACAAAAAAAAGAAGGGTGTTGTCTGTGTAGGAGACAATGTTGAGTCCGTGGTTCATTATGATGGCTGTGAGCGGGGCCATATAGAGGTTGATGAGAGGGGGGCTCAAGGTGGAGCCCCAAGGCGCTCCACAGCTGATCTCTGTGGGTTAACTTCAAAGGGGCATGCCATGTGACTAAGTAAATATTAGGTGTCACGTCAAAGGCCCCAGCCTTTGTTCCCCTAGTCAGGTTGGCACCAAATTCAGTGGAAGGAAAGCTACCCCCAGAACTGGTTTTGAGTAACCACAGAGGAGGGTAGTGCACATTAACCTGACTACACCAATGGGTGGTACACAGGCTGCACACAAGAGGGAACTGTTTCCCCATCCTCGATTTTGACAATGAGGGGCACTGTATGATTCTTTGCAGTAGGTCAAATAAGAACTTCTGAAAGAGTGGATAAGGTTGCCCTGGGAACTTTTACTCCACTGATTAGGGATGTATAGGAGTCACCCCACCCACTAGCTGGTGTCAGGCATAAATGTAGCACCCCAAACAACCATCCTCAGAACACTTTCTGGACCTGTGGAAGATCAGAAGAGAATTGAACATTCTATCTGTGACCGAAGTAGAGCCCTCAAAAACTGGACCTGCTCCCTCTTGTACAAAGGACAAAGAAGTGGACTCCAAGAATCAGTTGGTTGACCAGTTTTGTGACTACAGTGAGACAAGTATCTGCAATAGGTAATTTCCATGAAATAGTCAGCCTAGTGGCAAACGTACCTGGACTTGACCTGCTTTTGGGCTCTACCTGCCACCCTTTGAATTTCTAAATGCCGTCCCTGGAGGTTCTGGGGGTCTTAGACGTGTACATGTTGTTTGGGCATCAGAGGAAAGTTAGGTAACTTTTGAAAACATATGATCCAGAACATCAGAGGGACCCACAGACAAACGTATGTGACCAGCAGTTCTATGACGTTGGATTGAATTTCAATTCTGTTCCGCTCAAGGCTTCCAGCTCCTCCGAAAAAAACCTATGTCCTATTCTGTTTAAGGACTTAGAAAGTTTTCATTGAGAAATTTCCTGAACAGCTTTTAATATCTGGCTTTTGATTCCACAGTGGCAGCTACAATTTCAGAAATAATGCAATCGGGAAGAATTTTTCTCTTCAAAAAGTGACAATGTTTCTTTCTCTGCTAGAAATTAGTAGAAATTGCAATACTTTTCATCAAAAAATGAAAAAGTTCCTTTCTGAAGTGGGACATTGAATTGTTGTGTAGGAATCTAGGACCCTAGTGTAATTTTCCCGATTCATGCCCATATATAGGTATAAATTACCCGATCCTTGTATAGGCATAGAAGTCATTACCATATTTAGGCTAAGCCTATGCAGCCCAAATACGGCATGGCTACGGGAGAGGTGTGGCGCCGCGGCCAGGGCGACTGACGCTGGAATCTGGGGATCAGGGTTCGATACCCGGCTCCGGGGGCAGGTTAGCCCAGCACCATGTGACTCTGGGTAATAGCTTGCTTAATCTTCCCGACGGCCCCCAGCGCCTAGAGACCCTTACGGGTGATTGTGCGCTTTACAAATGTGGATTATTATTATTATTACTTCCACTAAGTTCCAAGAATCAACAACGATTTCTTAGAGAAACCCGCCTTCAGCAGCTAGGGACTTCCCCTTGCATGAATACTAATTTATCTAGGAAATCATGGAGTTTTCAAAGAACTGAGTCTTTGATGACGTTATTATGTCCAATCATACGTCAAACTTGGCACCTTCAAGGTATAAATATGGCTACATTTGCCCAGACAAACACACGGTGGTTTGGAGCAGTTCGACTATCTACTTGCCCGACGCGCCCTGCAGGAGCAAGTGCCGAAGGAGCCGACCCTCCAGCTGACACACTGAGAGACGCTGTCTTTCCTCCTGCCGAGAAATTCAGCTCCAGTGTTTCCAGGCTACCCTTGTGGGTTGCTGGCAAATCGAGTCCTGATAGAGAGATACAAGACCTCCTTCATTCTAAAACCAAGGTAAGGAGCTGATTAAACCCTTAGAGAATTCTTGGAATAGATTCTTGGCAAAGAATACTAAACTTAAACTACACCTCACTTACTTCTACCCTTATACTAAACTTAGGTTAGGTACACCGGGGTGGGCGTATTTTAGAAACACCAGTTGAGTACTTTTAGTTATTATTTATCACTGTATGTATTTTATGTATTTTATGGCTTAGAAACCATATCATGCTTTTACAGTATTATTTTATAATACTTTTCGTGCTGTACGCATTGTACTTTATAACCAGTATTACGATTGTAGCAGTACATTTCTTATGCTTGAGAAAGAAGACTGTTCAATAAATACTTTTTATTGAAAACGCCCTTCTCTCTATTTTTTCAGCACCTCTGGTGAAATGAAGCATGTACGATTGACTGAACCCTGTTCTCAGGCAGGTCGCCCCCCAGCGGCCGCACGGTCCTCCTGTGACGCTGCTCCTGTGCCCCCTTGTCGCCTGCCCCTGCCTCTGCCTAGTGCAGCGTGTGCCTCCTGGTTCCGCCTCGGTTTGTGTCCATTGCTCTTATCTGTAATTGTGTCCTTGCCGTATTATACTCTGTGCTTGATTTTGTACTTTTTGCCTTATTTCAGTCTGTGCCTTGATTGTGTCCCTTCGCCTTCCATGCCCCCGGTGCCCCCCAGTGCCCCGGGCCTCTCCCTGGCCTCCCCCGGCATCCCTCTCCACCCTCTCAGCCGCTGTTGTCCCTGCGGCCCCATCCCCCGCTGCTCCCATTCGCCGCCCCGCTCCCGCCTCCCAGCTGCTCTTCCCTCCCTCTCCCCCTCATATGGAGGCCACACAGCGGTGAAGGGAGCGACCTTTGACCCTGTTCTCAGGCAGGTCGCCCCCCAGCCGCTGCACTGTCCTCCTGTGATGCTGCTCCTGTGCCCCTTGTCGCCTGCCCCTGCCGCTGTCTAGTGCGGCGTGTGCCTCCTGGTTCCGCCTTGGTATGTGTCCATCGCTCTTATCAGTAATTGTGTCCTTGCCGTATTATACTCTGTGCTTGATTTTGTACTTTTTGCCTTTTTTCACTCTGTGCCTTGATTGTGTCCCTTCGCCTTCCGTGCCCCCGGTGCCCCGCAGTGCCCCGGGCCTCTCCCCGCCCTACCCCCGGCATCCCTCGCCACCCTCCCCGCTGCTGTTGTCCCTGCGGCCCCCCCCCGCTGCTCCCATTCGCCGCCCCGCTCCTGCCTCCCAGCTGCTCCGCCCTCCCTCTCCCCCTCATATGGAGGCCGCACAGCGGCACCGCCAAAGGCAAGCCCGTCTGTGCCCGTCTGCGTCTGGACCGTGCCCAGCGCCAGAACCCCTGGACCCCGCACCACCCGCAACGCCAGACTGCACTACGACCCCAGCACCCTCCACGCACTCAACACTGGACAAGACCACCCCTGCTACCGTGCCACCCCAAAGCGCACTCAAGGTCCCTTCACCTGCCGGAACTGCAGATTCACCAGCATCCAGCCAACCAAACCACCAACTAGAGAACCCAACCACCTCCACTGCATCCTCCTCCACACCCGCTCCGCCCGCAAGCACGCCATCGAGCTCTGGGACCTCCTTAACTCCACCACCCCCGACGTCGCCTTCCTAACGGAGACCTGGCTGAACACCACCTCAGCACCTGACATCGCCATATCCATCCCACAGGGCTACAAGATCTCCCGCAGAGACCGCACCAACGGAGTTGGAGGGGAAATCGCAATCATCCACAAGTAAACCCTCAGAGTCTCGACCAACACCGACGACACCCCCACGACCGCCCAGCACTTCCAGATCCACACCAACCCCAACACCACCCTCAGAGGAACACTCGTCTACAGACCACCCGGACCACGACCATAGTTCAGCGACACCATCGCCGATCTCGTCAGCACCCACGCCCTCGCCTCCACGGACTACATCCTCCTCGGGGACCTGAATTTCCACCTCGAGAACAACAACGATGCAAACTCCACCACCCTGATCGACAACCTTGCCAACCTCGGACTCAAACAGCTTGTGACGACACCCACCCACGCCGCTGGACACACGCTGGACCCCATCTTCTCCACAAGCACACACGTCTCCTTCAACCACACCACCGAACCCCACTGGACCGACCACAGATGCGTCCACTTCACCTTCAGGAAACCCACCACACACCACCGCACCCAACAGATGCCACGCCGCTGCTGGGGCAAGGTCACCAAGGACCAACTGACTACCACCCTCGCCCTGAAACCACCAGCCGACCCCACTGACCTCGACACCGACGCGACCAACCTCAAACAGTGGATCAATGACTGCGCCAACACCCTCGCCCCTCTCAAGACCTCCACAACCAACCACACAAACAAGAATGCCGCCTGGTTCACCGAAGACCTCCGGATCTCCAAGAGCACCTGTTGGAAGCTGGAAAAGAAATGGCTCCACGACCGAACACCAGACAGCCACACAGCCCACAAGAGCGCCACCCGCAGACACCACCAACTCATCAGGATCACCAAAAGGACTGCCTTCAAGGACCGCCTAGACAACAAAGCACACAACACCAAAGAGCTCTTCAGCATCGTGAAAGAACTCTCCAACCCCAGCTCCAACACCAACAACATCCCACCATCACAGGACCTGTGTGACTCCTTGACCACCTTCTTTCACCGCAAGATCACCAACATTCACGAGAGCTTCAACTCTGACAACCCCGCACCCACCACGGAGTCCACCACCCCTGCGACCACCACCCGCACCAGTTGCCTGACCGTGTGGTCCAACATCAGTGACGGAGACACCATCAAAACCATGAACTCTATCCACTCCAGATCCCCATCCGACCCCTGCCCTCACCACGTCTTCAACAAAGCTAGCACATCCATCGCGCCCCACCTCCGGAAAATAATCAACAGTTCCTGCGAAACAGCTACCTTCCCGGAAAGCTGGAAGCACGCCGAGATCAACGCCCTTGTGAAGAAGCCCAAGGTGGACCGCAAGGACCTCAAGAACTTCCGGCCCATCTCCCTGCTCCCGTTCTCGGCAAAAGTGACAGAGAAGATCGTCAACAAACAGCTAACCCGTTACCTTGAAGACAACAACATCCTGAACCCCCCCCAATCCGGTTTCCGCAGCAACCACAGCACCGAGACCGCCCTTATCGCCGCCACTGATGACATCAGGATCCTGATGGACAAAGGAGAAACAGCCACCCTCATCCTCCTAGACCTATCAGCAGCCTTTGACACAGTCTGCCACCGCACCCTATCAGCACGCCTCCACGACGCCGGAATCCAAGAGAAGGCCCTGGCCTGGACCACTTCCTTCCTCTCCGGCAGAACCCAGAGTGTCCGCCTCCCACCCTTCCGCTCAAAAACTGTCATATAGTTACTGCTTATCTATATACCGTGTTAAGTTAGCATGAGCTTATTAAATGTTTAAACGCCATTTTTCCTTTTTGCTGCTTCTGCACACGACACATAATTGTTGATTTAGTTTTCAACCTAGAAGAGCGTTGTGATTTACATGAGAATAATATGTTATTGCTCTGATATCAGCTTTGCTTGGTAAAATATGTCTGTACAGTGAGTGCTGAAGCTTCAAGGATAACTCGACACAGAATTGTTGTGAGGGCTGATCTCCGCACCTTCATAGACATAACATAAGTGCAGCTCCTGCCAAATTCTGGCTTTAGGCGCGTTTTATATTGCTTTGTTTAGAGCACACATACATACTTGATGCGGTTCGCATGCAGAGAGCTGGTGGAAGATGATGTGATCCCTTCACACTAGGATCTTGAGGTATGGGCCCGCCCTGCTAAAACCCAAAGAGACCTTCTTAGATATTAATATAATATGCTAGTTAGGGAGGGTGGGAATTAGGTGTTGTTAACCCTTATTCATTACAGCGTCTTAGCATGCTGTCACCTTTTGCTTTCTATGGACTAGTAACTATGCTGATAACTTTGCTTCTGATAATATGTTTCCTTGTATTATCTAAGATACGCGTTTGAGAAAACGGAATTAGTAAATAAATATTTCAAATGTGCACGTGTCCTCATTCACTCCACGTTCTGGTTTAAAATGATTGTATAACGAAAGAGTGCTCATGTGTTCCACGTGACCCGAGGTATTATAAGTTCATGCTCTGGTTTGTCTAAACATTGGGAGTTTGTTATGACCAATGAGACACTGTAGCTAGCTCGGTAAGGGTATTTTGGGTACTGAGGTGAGTTTTGGGCCACCCTAATTCACTGAGGTTCCAAATCTCTATGCACAGTTCTGTAGGAGAACGGAATCCCTGCTACATGGCGCCCGATCGTTGGTGGTCTTATATCATGACACTCGAGTAGTATATCATTCAAACCTTAACCCCTTCACTGTCGTTTCCGGAAAACGGTGGTGTCGGACAAAACCTACCTATTTTTTAAATAGGTCTTTTCAAGCTTGAATCTTTCTAAAATGGTTTCCTTGAATTACTACCCAGTTGTGCTACAAAGTTTACTTTGTTTTTCTACATTCCTGTGCAGTCATGGCCCAGCCAGTGGACATTCTGCAGCATAGTCGCATTGCGGTGCGCAATCATTTGCAGACTTACAATGTTCCCGTTGATGGCTTGGCTGTGATTTTTGTGGTGAGTGCGGAAGCAGCTTACTCATACGAACTCTTTTATTCGTGGGTGACATTTCTGGCTGTGGACGCTAATTCTGGTGTGTTCCACACTTACACTCCCTCACCTGTGCCGAATGAATATACTCTGTACAGGGCACTGGAGGTACCTATTGATCATTGGCAGCATCGCGTTTGGTTTGGTGGCGCCCTACCCCATTCTCTAACCGCTCCGAGGTTAGGTCCTTTGTCCATTCCAGGCGCAAATTGGCCTGTCTAGCTGGATTTACTCCTCATCCTCAACACGGCAATTGTACCTTGGCGGAGGTTCGTACACTACATGTAGTTTCTATTGCCGTGATTCGTGCATTAGTGCAATACATAGGTCGTCATCTCCCGGGTGGGCCCCTGGGGGGTCGGCTCTTCCAGCGGGACAGGGCAGTTTGAAGCTCAGTCCTGTGATGGTCAATGCAGTGATGGGTAGGGGTCCCCAGGAAAAGGATGATTTTCCTTTCTGGCTTGCCGAGAAATTTGACCAGCTGGAAGCAGTATTTCCTAATACAACTCCTGGTGATAAACATAGGATCTTAACGATTTGTTTACCGAAGGATTTGGCCCCCGAACTCGTTGACTGTGAGACCTGGGGAAAAACATTTGCGGCGGTCAATGCGAGGTGTTATGGCACTTCGTCTATGGCTGTCCTGCCTACGATCATTAAACGTGTTCAAGATGATCACGGACCGGAGGCAGCGGTTGAATTGGGTATGCGCCTGTGTGGCTCCTTTGATATAGTTTGCGATCTCATTCTTGCTAATGTCAAGGGGGATGCAGTGAACTTTCAAGTGGCTAATGCTTTGGAGGTGATTCCCGATGCCGATAAACCCAGGCAGTTAGCGAGGATTATTGTGGCTGCTTATAGAAAAGTGGGTCGCAATAGCAAGGGTCTAAAGCCTTTTTCTGTCAAAGAGAAGAAGCAACCCCAAGGGCAGGCTACAGAAACTGAAGTTCAGCCCAAGTCCAATAAACAAAATTGGCCTAAAAAACAGAAACAGGGTAAGCAACAGCAGACACAAGAGTCTCGCCCTGCGTCTCCGATGCCTGCGCAAACAGAACGTGTTTATGACTTGCGCGATCGCGCAATGATTAAATCGCCTGATCGTTTTCAGGTTTCTGATCAACGCTCTCCTCGTTCCTTTCTGGACTCATCGGCCCCGAAGACCGGTGGTGGAGGAGGCGGAAGGGGTTGGGGTGGTCAACAAGGACGTGACCGGCCCCGCCAGACAGACGGTACAGGAAAGCAGGACGGCTCAACGCCGAAGAGACCGCAGTTTGCCAAAAAGAAAGCCGCGACTTTAACAGCACATCGATATGCCACAGATAGTGAGAACGCGGCTTCGGAACCTGACATGGGCTCTGACTTTGCTGGACAGCGCGGCGGAGATTACCATTGTGAGAGAGGCCCTGCGTCCACTACTGAAGGTGACAGCGACTGATATTTATGTTGTGATAGAAACAGCAGATACTAGAGTTGCTCCCACTGATAGACTTTATGAAATTGTCCTGTTAATCGAAGGTGACATACAACGTACCATCAAAGTATGACTACGTATGACATTTTGCTTTCGAAGGCTGACTGGAACCCACCTTTTGTGCTCGCAGCACCGCGAGTGGAGGAGGTAATCCTCCCGAGTTTCGCGAACACTGTCTCGAAAGAGCATGCGCTGCCCTTTGCAGAAGAGTGGGCTAAGGCTCTAGCACCGGCTCTGTACCGCAACCAATGTGGTTGGGATAAATTGTCCCCATGCCACGAGATTCCTTTACGGTCTCAGCCTCAGCCTCAACCTCAATATCCCATACGGCGTGAAGCCAAGGCGTCCGTCGCGGCAATCCTTTAACAATTGGAATATCAGGGAGTTATTGAAATGTGTGTCACCGAGGAATAACCCTCTTTTTACTGTGACCAAGCCAGACGGGTCATATCGTTTGGTATTGGATTACCAGCATTTAAACTCGCATTGCCGTAACTGTGCAGTATAGAATACTCACGGCTCTGCCCTAGTGGATAGTCTTGTGCGTAAGCGTTTTAAAACCACGCTTGACATTTCCAACGGTTTTTATGCCCATAGATTGGATACTCTTAGCTCCCAATGGACCAGCTTTACTTGCGCCGGAGTCCAAAAACAATTTTGGCGTCTCCCAATGGGCTATAGAATAGTCCTGGGATTTTTACCGCTCTCATTGTCTCTCTTTTAGAGAGAATCGATCCAGATGCATGCTCGTATGTGGATGACATATATCTCACAGACGATGAAAATTGGGAGCATCTGTGTCGAGTGAACTCCATCTTTTGTAACTTTGCAGACATGGGTTACAAATTTAACATTGCGAAATCGCACATTGCAGAGTACACAGTGTTGTTCCTGGGCTATGAGCTCAACAATGAAGGTAGAGGTTTGGCTCCTCACTTCTTGGAGAAATGTGGACAGTTGCGCGCTCCTACAACACTGACAAAATTACGGTCTTTGCTGGGTTTTTTAAATTTTGGGAGAACATACATTCCGGAATATGCCCAGCGTATCAAGCCTTTGTATGCTTTGATACAACCACATTTTTCCAAATCATGCTGGCTGCCTGAGCACTCAGCCATCTTGCAATCCTTGCAGGCTGATCTGCTCGCTTCTAAATTCTTACTGACTCGTGATAACCACACTAACCTGGTGATAAGAATCATTCCTGGGACGGTGGGTTTCACGTACCTCACTTTTAATGAAGGAGACACAGTACCTATTGTTTACAAGTCACACTTGTAGACTTCGGCTGAAATGCGGTTTTCCACTGTGGAGAAAGTTTTAACGGCTGTGCAGATGGCGATTCTTAAGGAACGTGCTCTGTCACAGGGAAAACGCATGTTGGTTGTTACACCCTGTCCTCATTTGGAGGCAGTTACGAAAGCCAGTGTACCAAATTCTAAAGCTTTGCACCCTCGGTGGATTCAATGGGCTGCTTCCTTGACGTCCACGGACGTCACGTTTATTTTTGACGCCTCATTACGGTCGCAGGAGTACTTGCAGTATGAATTCGTTCATCCTGCTCCTCTCGCTATGCGACCTTTAGAGGACTTCCATTGCATCATTTACACTGATGGTTCGGCGCAGGTTGCGCATGGCTCTAAACACGCCTAAGTTTCCGCATGCGCCATTGTGGTCGGTGCCATGGTGAACGATGAGTTCAAGTACAGAGTTGTGCACACACAGACTCTAGGGTACTGCACCGCACAATTGGCAGAGCTTCGTGCTCTTTTACTAGCGTTGGAGTACGCTGATCCTAGTGTGACTACTCTTATTGTGAGTGATTCTTACTACTGTGTCCAGTCTTACAATGAAAACTTGTTCTTTTGGATTCAGAATGATTTTCGTGATTCCAAGGGTAGTACAATAAAACATAAGATGATCTGGGTTCGAGTGGCTGAGCTTAAGGCTAACTTGCCACTCGTTTTTGTAATTCATACTCTCGGCCATCAGCGTGTGGGAGTTCATGCTGTCGGTAACTCGCTAGCTGATGAAGCGGCGAAATCGGCGGTGTCTACATATCTAGTTGCAGCAGTTACACGGTCCAAAAGTAAGATTGATGATGACATCTTGGCGGCTGTTGCTGCCACTGAGAAGGGAGGTAAACATCCTACGGGGTTCCCTTCGAAGTACACATACCACTTAAGACCCGAAAAGGTTCCTTTTGTGAAAATTCCTGAAGTTGGAGAACGTTTGATTCCCAACTCGGATCGCAGGGCTACCTTGATTACAGCGGCGCTTGAAGGTGTGGCGTCTGCGCATGCGGGCGTCTCGGCCACTGTAGCTCAATTACAACAACGTTTCTGGTGGCGGGGACTGTACAAACAGACGCGAGACTATGTCCTTCAATGTGACATTTGCCAGCAGATTAAACCTTCGACTGCTGCGCGTCCGCCACAGACACAGTTGTACATATCTAATAAACCACTAGGTTGTGTTTATTTAGATCACTGCGGTCCTTTTCCCTCTGATACTGCGTATAAGTACGTCTTAGTAGCAGTTGATTCATGCACACGCTTTGTGTGGGTATGGCCCCATCGCAGTGCTGATTCACGGACTGTCATAAGAGATTTGCGTGTCTTTGTAGGGATTTTTGCCTGTGGTACCTTCCATTCGAATCAGGGTCCGGCTTTCGCCTCTAAGGCGTATAAGGATGCCATAACTTCGATGGGGGTCCAAGTCAAGTTTTCGTCTCCCTACAGACCTGAGGGTAATAGTGTAGTGGAGCGAATGAACCGTGACTTAAAGCAATCTTTGACAGCTCGAGTTATAGGCACTGGCAGAAACTGGCTGGCCCACCTCAATGGCGTGCAGCGTGCTCTTAATAATCTCCCTAGAAGGTCTCTGGGTGGGCGAACCCCATACGAAATGCTCTTTGGGATCAAGATGTACGTCCCTGACCTTGATGGTCTAGACTGCGTGGCTAGCGCCACAACCTTTGACGTAGATGAACATTGCAATGTTGTACAGGATCTACAAAAGACCAGAGACAGTCTTGCAAAGGAACATTTGCCCTCCACATCGGATGATACGCTGCAGATCCCGGTAGTTGGCTGGCTACCCCAAGTTGGAGAACTGGTTTGAGAGAAGATCGACAACAAGAAAGAATTTGGACCTTCCTATCGAGCACCGGTTCCGGTCCTTGGAGTGAAGGGCACAAGAACAGTCATTTTACCACCGCTTCCAGGTCGTAAGAAAAACAGGTTTATCTCCATTGACAATGTCAATATACACAGAGTGGCCGATTCTTCTTAGTATGACACCGGCAGTCTCCTGTCCTTCCATTGTGAGAAATTCTGTTTTGGCCACTGCTTCTAATCCTGAACCAGAAGTGGCCATCGAGTTGCCTGCAATTTCCAGTCCTTTATTATGTACTTTGCCGTGTACTGACCATGATGACATTGATTACACTTACCCCACTGACTTATCTATGCCTGACCTGCAAACACGTTTGGCAACAGAATCCAGATTTTCTTTTGACAATGTTTCCAATGACTCAAAGAAGCCCTCACGGTTTGCAGTTTATGCCAGTTTATTTAAAAAACATTTTTTGATTCCCCCTTGGACATATATTTGTCTGGTACTTTTTTCAATTTACCTTTTTATGTCAATTGGTTTTGTGTTTTATTTTTTTCGAATTGTCAATGGACACTATGTCGAGGAAAGAACATGCATCCGTCATCTCAATGGAACTTTGGCCCCCCTTTCCTCGTCACAGTCTGCACACAGACTGAAAAGAGACTTGACATTTGTTAATATCACTGCTTGGCCGGTCCTAGATGGGATTGTGTGGGATGCCGTAAGATTTCAAATTCATGGCCCAACAGAGGTTGTTAATGTCCCTAATGTGCTTAGAGTTAACATGGGGGATGTAGTGAAACAAAACATACGTTCTGATGATTGGGATGTTCAGGCCGTAGAGACTTTGTTTTCTGATTTGAAATACTATGCTGCCTTTGATCCTGAAGATTTGTACTTAGAATCTGCTAATTATGGTGATTTATTTTGCTTTCAACATTTTGGCAATCACTTCTTATATAAAACTACTTCCAGAAGGAATACTGTTAATTATACGCAATTGGAGCACTTCCCAGCTCCTAAACAAGTCAGTTCAAGTACTTTTTTGAAAAAGTACACTTATTTTACCGACTTCAATCAGTCTAGTCCCGAGTCCTTTTATTTTAAAATGACACAGAAGCCAATGTCCAAGGTTAGACTTACCGATACCAAATTATTGTACTCGAAGTCCTTTCTTGATCAACTGGCTGTTGGCGGCTACGAATTGTGGAAGGAAACTATTGACCTTAAATCTGTTTGGGGATCTAAATACTGGCAGGTACAAGGCACTGAGGCTTTGCACCGTGCTTGTCTCATCCCGAATCATATGTTGTTTTTTAATTCCTCTATTTCACAGAAAACATGCTTTGGATTGGCTACTTCTAAAAAATTAAATACACCTACCATCCCTGAGTTAGAAGAATATTCTGGCTGGAGTAATTTTACTCAGTTTTCCATTAGGGACCTGCAGACCCTATTGCTAAATTCACCCTTTAACATATCCAGTATGGATCCAAAAGGTTGGCTGATGTGGCACAGAAGTGCTGATTCATGCCAGCACCGTTTTCTGGGTTTATCTGATGGCTTTAAACAGGTCAGACCTGATCCACGTTTTGACACTGACCATTCTGTCACGACTTACTCAGTAGGCAAATTATGTCAAAATTGGCTGAAACATTCTACCTTGGCTGCGGTTAAACTGCATCTAACCAAGCTGAATGAAGATGTAGATTTAAATGATTTCATAAAAGGCCCGGCTTGTGGTAGATCAAAAAGATGGATATATGCTATTTACAATGAAATCTGGAAGACATCACAGATTGAGGCGGCGACTCGCATTAGAGCTATTGATCAAGCTAATCTAGAAAAAGTGCTTGCAGTGGTAAATAATAGTATTAACATGCTTTCTTCCCGCATTTACACGTTAGATAATATTGTGTCCTCTGTAGTGGATATTGTGCAGGATGAAGTATCTGTATTGTGGCATGGTCAAAATCAATTTAGTTCTATCCTGCAATTTGCGTGGACCCTGCAGACGCTGAAGTCTGGCAAGGTGCCATGGACTTACATGAATGTGTCCTCTCTCTTTGTCCCTTTTAATTTAACTGACAAGCAACGCTTGCTTTCCATGCGCGATGCGTCTTTTTCAATGTTACATATTGAAAGGTTGGAATCCCTGCCTTTCTCTGTGGCAGAGGCCACTGCTGCAACATGGCTTATCCACGGTTTGATAACATTACCATTTGCTTTATATAAATTTACAAATTGTATGCGATATGTTGCTATAGGTCGATATGAACCATTAGGTAATGCATTTCTCCATGAAGTCTGGTCCCTCCCATTTACTTATAGATGTTTAAAAGACGGACAAGAGGTTTATCTGAATGGGGAGGAGTGTACAGAGACACCAGATCACTCCTTAATGTGTAGACACATTCAATTGCACGGTTCTTGTAACCAGGACCGGCCAAATTTAGCCTGTGTTTTGAAAGGAACACCAGTTCCCGCAATCATACCCACTTTTACATTACTGGCAAACGGCAGTTATTTACTTTTAAATAATGAGGATTGTTGTGGGTTAATTAAAGGTGTTGCTTATGTGGTGATCGTATCTGAACGTGTGGTTTGCTGCAAAAATATACTTTACCCACCCCCGCATGAGAAAGGGGATGTTTCCATCTGGCCGCGCATCCCAACCTTGACGGCGGAGTTCAATGGCATGAGTAGAATAAGAGCTCTTTTGTCCCAAAAAGAAGTGGCCTTGAGTTCGGCTCAAGAAACATTTGTGCTTCACATAGCTAACACCCGCACAGAGGTTCAGGCCCTTTTAAATACTGATTTGCCGTTGCATTTCAGCGAACTGGTTCATTCAATCTTTAACGCGTCCTCCACGACTGGGCTCGCGCACTTTTTTAAGATAGTTAGCAGCGGTCTCGTGACTTCATTTGAGAAAATATTTGGGGTCATTCCTGCTTTCTTCCATTCTATTTTTTCAAGTTTGTTTGGTGGATTCCCGGTTTTGCTAGCAGTGGCGGCAGGCGTTCTGGTGATATTTTGCTTTATTAAAAATGGATGCCCTTCTTGTGCAAGAAGCCGCGCAGCCCCTCCTGGCACTGTTAAGCCAAAGGATGCTTGAATACTATGGCACTACATATGGTTATCGTTTCGATTTTCCTATTTTACATGTGTCCAGCTTGTGTTTCATTGCCTCAGCTGCGATTTTGACTGGGCCCTTGATTTGTGTCTCTGCAAGACGGTTTCTCCTGACGTCGATTTTAATCAGCTGATGAGTCCCGTCGTTACTCACGAGTTGGTTTGTTCTGGCGAGCGGATTATGGCCTTGGCAGCGATGCATGGACTAATGGGTCATTGGAACATACTCGCAGCAGCGCAAGATTTCTTGGCACAGAGCTTTCTTGAGAACCCACCGAGTTGTCCTCTGATGGTAATAGAGGCTCCGGTACTGGAAGAGCACGTATGTTCTTTTCCACTATTAAATTGGATGGCTGAACTGTTTTCGGATGAAGACGGTGACTTCATGTTAGAGGCTGTTGCTGCATATTTTGCATATTCGGTCTTGCCCTAAAAACTTTCTAGGTTTCTGATCATGACACCTTTTTCTTTGAATTTTGTACCTCCCAGACCTATTGGCTTGAGTAAAAGTGAACACTGTATTGACATTTTGGAATTTTTGAATTGATTCATGAAAGTTTTTTCCATCAAATTTTAGAATTATGATATTGCTCATCGTTCTTGAACTCTGCTTTCATGAGGAGGTCCTTATCTTATCTTATCTTATCTGTGCTCGGATCATGGGGGGGTGTCATATAGTTACTGCTTATCTATATACCGTGTTAAGTTAGCATGAGCCTATTAAATGTTTAAACGCCATTTTTCCTTTTTGCTGCTTCTGCACACGACACATAATTGTTGATTTAGCTTTCAGCCTAGAAGAGCGTTGTGATTTACATGAGAATAATATGTTATTGCTCTGATATCAGCTTTGCTTGGTAAAATATGTCTTTACAGTGAGTGCTGAAGCTTCAAGGATAACTCGACACAGAATTGTTGTGAGGGCTGATCTCCGCACCTTCATAGACATAACATAAGTACAGCTCCTGCCAAATTCTGGCTTTAGGCGCGTTTTATATTGCTTTGTTTAGAGCACACATACACACTTGATGCGGTTCGCATGCAGAGAGCTGGTGGAAGATGATGTGATCCCTTCACACTAGGATCTTGAGGTATGGGCCCGCCCCCTGCTAAAACCCAAAGAGACCTTCTTAGATATTAATATAATATGCTAGTTAAGGAGGGTGAGAATTAGGTGTTGTTAACCCTTATTCATTACAGCATCTTAGCATGCTGTCACCTTTTGCTTTCTATGGACTAGTAACTATGCTGATAACTTTGCTTCTGATAATATGTTTCCTTGTATTATCTAAGATACTGCGTTTGAGAAAACGGCATTAGTAAATAAATATTTCAAATGTGCATGTGTCCTCATTTACTCCACGTTCTGGTTTAAAATGATTGTATAACGAAAGAGTGCTCATGTGTTCCACGTGACCTGAGGTATTGTAAGTTCATGTTCTAGTTTGTCTAAACATTGGGAGTTTGTTATGACCAATGAGACACTGTAGCTAGCTCGGTAAGGGGATTTTGGGTACTGAGGTGAGTTTTGGGCCACCCTAATTCACTGAGGTTCCAAATCTCTATGCACAGTTCTGTAGGAGACCGGAATCCCTGCTACAAAACCACCGAGATCATCTGCGGCGACCCACAGGGATCCTCACTCAGCCCAATGCTGTTCAACATCTATATGGCACCGCTCGCCCACGTCTCACGACAACACAACCTCAACATCATCTCCTATGCCGATGACACCCAGCTGATCATATCCCTCACCGAAGACCCCCACACCGCCAAAGCCAACCTCCACAGAGGAATGAAGGCCGTAGCCGACTGGATGAAGGACAGCAGACTGAAGCTGAATTCAGACAAGACGGAGGTCCTCATCCTCGGACCCACCCCATCAGCCTGGGATAACACCTGGTGGCCCACATCGCTAGGCACAGCCCCAGAACCCACAGACCACGCCCGCAACCTGGGGGTCATCCTCGACCCCACCCTCTCCATGACCAGGCAATTCAACGCCGTCTCCGCATCCTGCTTCAACACCCTCCGAATGCTCCGCAGAATCTTCAAATGGATCCCTCCCGACACGAGAAAAACCGTCACCCAGGCCCTCGTCACCAGCAGACTCGACTACGGGAACGCCCTCTACTCGGGAACAACAACCAAGCTCCTGAGACGACGACAACGAATCCAGAATACTTTGGCACGACTGATCCTCGACATCCCCCGACACAGCCACATCACTCCCCACCTAAGAAGCCTGCACTGGCTCCCCGTCAACAAGAGGATCACCTTCAAGCTCCTCATCCACACACACTAATCATTACACAACACCGGACCTACATACCTCAACAACCGGCTCAGCTTCCACTCCCCCACCCGAAACCTCCACTCAGCCAACCTTGCCCTTGCCACATTCCCCCGTATCCGGAAGACTACCGCCGGTGGCAGATCATTCTCCTACCTCGCTGCCAAGACCTGGAACGCCCTCCCCACCAGCCTACGACAGACTCAGGACCTGCTGGCCTTCAGAAGACTCCTCAAGACCTGGCTCTTCGACCAGTAGCGGCCCCCTCTCCCCCACCTTCGGAGACCATTCTCCCGGGTTGTATGTGACCCAGCCAGACATATAGGTTGAGGTTCATTATAACCTCACAGTAAATGCTATCTCGAAAACGGCTAAAACAAAACATGTTGTGTTTGGTATCAAAACACCTTGGAATCATACCTCCATTCTGGTAACCAGTGTGGAGGTAACCAGTGTGGAGGTATGATTCCTCCCCTCTGAAGTGAGCTTTGTGGGGTAACTGGTCTATCAGGTGCCATCCTTCTCGACCCGGACAGCACAAAATGCATGCTGCTGACCAGAGACACATTTCTGCCCTCCTGCTGCTGAGCCAAGCTCGAGCAAAGGAATGCAACACAATAGGCATCCTGTCACAGGGAGGTGTGACCACCTCCCAGACAGGATTTTGTGTATTGGGGCTGGGTGGGTGCACTCAGAGAGTGCCTGAAAGTCTGCACCTTGGGCACATTTGGTGTCCCTGTACATAGTCCAGCTCAAACAAGTTCTGGGAGCCATTGGCTCCTGCTCTGGTGCGAAACTGGACAAAGGACATGGGAGTAACCTTCCCTCTGTCCTGCCCCTCCCCTATGGGGGTCTCCTGAATCTGTCAACCCCTCTCCTGTGGGTACAAAAGGGCTTACCTTACTGTAGCTCTTTAGATTTTACATGGACAAGACTCTACAAGAAGAAACCACTGACCTTCGACCATCTGGACACTCTGGACTTCGACTGGGCCCCCTCTCTGTCCAAAGCTTTGCTCATCCAGGCTCCGTGCAGGACCTGTGGTGCACTAAGGACAACTGAAGAATCTCCCTTGGGGTGAAGAAGTCACTCTCCTGAATTCGCAGGCACCGCAAAGTAACTGACCGGTCTGCTGCTCCCAAGCTCCTGCAGACTCTGAAGATTCGAGCAACACAGGAGGTGGGTTTTCAAAAGTCCCTGAGGTTGATCTGCCCTCTCAGCAAGTTTGAGGCCAGTATCCCTCATGGGGACTGCATAACCCGAAACCCTGTGTACCGCCTCTATTTGCAAGTGCATATGCTTGTTGGTGATTCCTGAGCTTGTGCATTGGACTCCGTGTAGTCCTGACCCTGAGCAGTATTTCCACCAAGGAACTCTGGCCTCCTCACACCGAGTGCTCCATGGGCTGGTACTTTGTAATCTTGCTTGAAGTCCCTTTGCTGCTCCTAGTCAGGGTCCTCCTGAGGGTGATCTTGATTTCTTTTGGTCTTTCCTGGTTGCTCCAGATGTGCCCTGACTTCCCATTGCTTGGTGAGTACCCTGTACCTTGCTAGTCCACACCGTAACCTGCCTGACCTTCCTGCATGAGTTGCTTTTGCCAAGACTTGTTGGAGCTCCAGCCGGACACCGACCCCTCAGCACTCGACATCCTTCTTGGGACAGCTCGCATCTGGCTCCTTACTGTTGTCAATATCTCCTGGTCCTAGTAGCTGCAGATTCAAGCATCCCTTCTTCGCACCTGAAGCACGACATCGGTGGGCATTCGTATCCCAAGCCCCTGGTCACTCTGAAGTAACCCCGACTTTGTCCTCTCTAATTTCAGGTTCCTTTTTTCCAGAATCCAGGCTTGGATTCCACCGGACCCTTTTCATCTTCACGACAGCAGCACTTTTTCTAAGCCTTCTATAGAGAACGACAGCGGTTTACGACGCCAATTCAGCCCTATGCACCTGATCCTCTGGGATAGGTAACTCTGGTACTTTGGTATCCATGGGTGGGGTGGCTCTCCAACCTCTTATGTTCTGAAGGGTTCCCTAGAAGTCCTCCTAGAAGGGTCCGTGAACTGTAAAACCGTGACTTCCCCACAGAATTGTACGGACATCGTGTTAGCACACTGCTCCCGTCCTCCATGGGGTCCCTACCTACTCATCTTGGGTGGTTCCTTGTGGTCCCAACAATTCTACGTGCTCCAGACCTTGTCTAGACCCGAGTCGTGGTTGGTATACCACTATATTACTGTATGGTTTGGTCTTCCCCTGAAGCCCACTGTGTACTGTGCTACTTACAAATGTTCTATTGACTTAGTATTGTGTGCTGTGTGTTCTATCCTCGGGTAGAGGATACTAGAGAGTGTTATATTAATAAATACATATTTTTCTATAACTTCTGTGTGGTTGTCCTTTCATTTAATTAATTCAGGAGGTGATATTCTGGTAAAACAAGCTGCTTTACATTCCTTCAAGATTAAGTCTGAAGGCTGCTCTCCACAGCTCCCACTAGAATAGCTTTTGAAAGGTTATCTTTGACCTCATATATCATGAGGGTCGTTTGGACTGGTACAGGGTGCCCACTTTAATTAGTGGACAACATATACCAGGCCAACTTCTCACATCCCCTTACTGGTTTAGTTATTTTGGTATCATTTTGCCTATTACATTTTACTCTACTGTTCTCATTTGGTTTGTGATTTTTGTTGCCTGGCTGTTTTGCCTTTATTTTTCGGGTACTGCATAAACACTTTACACATTGCTCCAAATTAAGCCTGTTTCCTCACTGTCATAACTAGGAGGGGGTTGAGCCCAGGTTAATATAGTGAATTTGAGGGTTCAACTTTATAAGGAGTGTTATAATTCCTTGAAGTTGGCAGCTGCACCCAAAATAATAATTAACTTTCTTACAGTCCCTTAGAGTTGCTTTTTAATAGATAGGAAAGTTAGAGGTATATGCTATGTATGTTATGTTTTTTTGGGTAATGTTATGCTATGTTTTGTTATATTCATGGGTATTTAATATGGCGCAAAATGACTCACACTCAAAGGAGTATCTCAGTGCTGTAGCAGAGTGAGCTTAAGATGGCATGTCAGAATAGCCAAGTTTTGATATGTGAAGTCAGTACTGGAGTGGAGTATAAGATTGCTGCCAAGGCAGTAGCAGCTGAGTTCCTCTTGTAAGTCTACTGGACCTTTACCAAGCAGAAACATGTGAGTTAGGCAGAGCAGTGTAAATAGTGCTTGTTTCCTCATAGGAGCCAATGAAGGACTCTGAGCATAGAAGCTGACAGTGCCCCTGGTGGAAGTTTGGTAACCAGGTGGGCAGCAGTGTTCTGGTCATCCTGCATTTTAGAAACAAGCTATTCACTGAATGCTAGTATTAGGGCATTTCCATAGTCAAGGCAACTAATTATTAGTACTTGAGTATAAGTTCTCCTTGAACTCAGCGCAGGCCACTGAAATATTCTTCTGAGAAAGCACATAATTCCAAAACAGCTATTACACGTGGATATAAACTGATCCTTCATTGATAGATTTTCGTCTAGAAGGATACCTCAATTTCCCACCTTTTTACTGGGAGAGGGCGCAGGGCTTAGCTTAGGAGGCCACCTATTCCTCCAACCTCTGCAGCTGGGTTTTACCAAACAGAAGACTCTCTGTTTGTCTCAATTTAGTTGAAGACAATTGAGGGTCATCCACGTGGCAATTTTCCTCATGAAGATAATGAATCTGTGTTTGACATTTTCTATGTCCTACCGAACAGAAATGACTAGTTGGGTGTCATCTGCATAGGAAAGAATTTCAAAACCACAGGATTTACCTATATGATCAAGGGGCACTACTTAGATGTTGAAGAGAGTAGGGCTCAAGGGGAGCCTTGTGGAACTCCCATGCCCAGAGAAAGAATCTTTGATTGGAAGGTGCCAATGGAAACCATTTGGGTCATGTCATTAAGAGCATCTTGGAACCAGTCAAGGGCAGTTACCTGAATACCTATCTCCTAGAGTCGTTGAATAATGATGGAATGTGCAACATTATCAAATGCTGCTGCTAGGTCAAGAAGTACCAGCTTTGCCGGAGTTCTGACATCTAGAGATAGTCTGATAGAATCGACTACTGCCAATAAGGCAGTTTCAGTGTTATGGAAGGCTCAGAAGCCAGATTGTGAGGGATCCAAAAGATGATAATTCTACAAATGGAAAGAAAGTTGTTTATTCACATATGAATCCAGAACCTCATATAGCAAAGGGAGAAGAGAAATGTGGCAGTAATGAGCTGGCACCTTCGAATCAGTATTTGGCTTTTGAAGATGAGTAATTGTCTTTTCAAGATGAGCACACTTCCACTCCTGAGGAATTGCTGCTAGGGTCAGCGATCGGTTGCACACTGATGTAATGGTAGGAGTGGATAGAGTGCCCATTACATGTGGAGGACAGTGATCTGAAGGTGAGCCTGATTTTACTTTAGCTAATAGATCTAGCAATAGAGTGTGAGAGATATGCTCAAACCTTTCAAGCTCTATTGAAGTGTCTTTGCAAGTAAAGATTGTAGGAAATGAGTTGGTGGGGAGGGTGGCAGTGGTGACATAAATTCGGATATTTCTTTCAAAATGGTTTGTCAAAGTTGCACATAGGGGCCCATTAGAATGTCGGGCGGATCGCCACCGACTGCATGGTGGTGGCGATCCGCCCGACATTCTCTCCCGCCCGCATGCCATTTCCCCCCTGCCATATTACTATGGCGGGGGGACCCCGGCAGACGGAAAGACCGTCCGCCGGTTTTCCACCCGGTCGATGAGTCGACCGGGCGGAAAAGGTTTTAATATGGTGGCGGTGTCTGGTAGACACCGCCATCCATTTTAGGACCCATGCGGGGATTTGCCTTTCCGTGGCGGCGTTGAGGCATGCAGTCCTTTTCTATTGGGGGCCGTAGCGGGCCTCCAAGTATTTTGGGGGGTGAGGGGTGCTCATGGGGGTACCTATGGTACCCCCGCTGCATTTGCATTTACAACGTGGCAGGCACCGTGCGGTGCCTGTCACGTTGTGCATTCAAATGCACAACTTGCATTTTTGGCATTGAAAGCACCGCCCGCCACAATGTTAAAAATGCGGATGTGCCCGCCAATGTGGCGGGCACATCCTAATTGTATATGAGGGACCGCCGCATGCATTGCGGCCGGTCCCATTTCCCGCAGCTATGGCAGGCGGACAAAGTCCGACCGTCATGCTAATCATCCCCATTGTGTCTGAGAGGCAGCGACGGCTGAGGTGCAGCAAGAGGTTTGATTAATTCACTTAGCAACTTGAATAATTCTTTAGCGGAATTTCAAGCTTGATTGATCCTATTATTGGTGTATTGTTCACGCGCTTCCTTGATTTTGCTATGGTAGTCACCTAATACTAGTTGATATCAGTAGCAGATTTCAAACCCTCCATCTCCGTTTCCGTCTTTGACAACTTGTCTTGTTCAGACTCAGTTCTGCTCAGTACCAGGGGCATTATGTCTATTGGCTTTAGGGATCTGTTCTTTATAACGGGCAACATATCTAGTGCTTGGAAGAGGAAGTCTTGAAACATTGCTAAGGTAGAATGAATGTCCTAGATGTATCTAGATAAGGGCACAGAAAACTGGATTAAGTGACCTACCTCCAATATCTTGTTCTCTTGCAGTATTTTATTCTTGGTTTTGAGAGAATAACCCTGACTGGAATCTGAAAGCTGATGAAATAATGATCAATCCTTGTTAAGGGCTCTGGTAAGTCTGTATGAAGAAACCTGGAATTAGCAAAAAAGAGTTCCAAAGTATATAAAATGCATATGTTGCATTTACATGACTCATTACACTCTGGTGTGCATATTCCTACAGTATTTAGATGTTCAATTGTTTATTTTAGATTAGAGGTAAAATGCATAATGTGCTCAGTTGCAACATGTCTATTAAATCCCATATGGGTGGATTTTATTTACATAAATATTTATTTAGACATTATTTTATATCCAATGTTATAACTTATACTTGCACCCCTTGCAACGAAACAAAGATCTTAATGGCATATAAATAGGAATCCCAACACACCTTTTAGTACTTGTTTTGAAAGTGATTAATAAAAAATAGGTTTGTACCACTTTTAAGTGCGTTGCAGATGATACCTTCAGCCCGAGGAATGATTTAATGCCAGCTGGTAATGAGCTACTGTGAATGCCATTAGGTGGACTTGGATTAAAGAGCAGCATGATTAGCTTTTGAAGAGAAAATCATTGATAGCTTTCGGATGAAGAGCCATTCAGTAAATATTCCAATGACACTGAGGATGGGATATAACTGAGATGGATTACTGCTCATTAGGGAGATGTGACAGATGGGGACAGATGTGTGAAATTCATGAGGTGCTTCTAAATAATAAGTCTATCTTTATGGTTTAACTGTGAAATATGTCAAGAAACAAATATTAATAGTTTTAATTGAAAAACCTTTGAACAGCTTGGTAGTTTAGCGGCATTCAGGTTTTATGCAGAATGTGAGGTTTGCCCTAGTGAGGGTATAAGCTGCATGATAGAATTGTGATACCACATTTATATTTACATGCCATTACAATTTATAGCACATTACCTTGTGTGCAAATGAAGGCTAATGATCAACTTTAAATGCAGTCCTTGTAGCCCAAGATAGGCAGTAGCTACCTCCCTTTTCCAATCCTACAATTGTGGGTCTGTTTGGTGCTAATCTATACAGCTATGCGTTCACAACATGATCGTATGTGCCTATGTACTAATGGGAGAAAACTCAGTATCATACAGTAATATCTATAGTGCCTCCATTCCAGCAAGAAAGCTCTTCATATGACTATGCTATACTCTGCAAGTTCTTTTACAAGCCCCTGTGACAGCAACGCAAATTGTAACACAACCATAGCCCACCACAAAACTGAGTAAATTCACATTCACTTGAGGTACATGGTATCAATCATGGTGCACCTCATTAAAGTGTCCTTGTAATTTGTTGCAGAACGATCTTCAATGTAATTATGTATAGACGGAGGTGCTTGTGGTAGGAGGTAACAACTCTAGCTGGACCTCGGAATGGTGGCCTCCGAGTTTGGGTCCTACTCCCACCCCCTGAATGGAGGCAAAAAATCTGGGGGTGTGGGTGGATCCCACTCTCTCTTATGAGGGTCACATCCAGAGAGTGGTGGGAAAAGGGTTTGGCGTCTTAACTAAACTTCGTAAGACGCTGGATCTTCTCCCATTAAAGGCTAGGAAGACGCTGGTACACGCTCTAATTACGTCTCGCCTGGACTACGCAAATGTGCTCTATTTGGGGGCCTCGGCTAAGGGCCTGGGTAGACTGCAAATTCTACAGAATGCCGCAGCTAGGCTGACTCTCATGCAGCCAAGGAGAGCGTCTTCAAAGAAAGCACTTGACATATTGCACTGGCTTCCGGTCAAGAAAAGAGTACTGTTTAAAACTTTGGTGATATGCCATCGGATAGTGTATGGCAAGGGCCCGGTATACTTAACAGATTTAGGGCCAGATGTAGGTCGCCAATTACCGGTCGGTAACGGCTGAAAATCAGTAAAATCGGCCGTTACCGACCGGTAACCATGAAATGAGATGTAGGAGCCCAATATTTACCGATTCGGAAAACACGAGTCGGAATAATACCGACTCGGTAAATATGAGTCGGAATAATACCGACTCGGTAAATATGAGTCGGAATAATACTGACTCGGTAAATATGAATTGGTAAAATACCGAGGCGGAATCTACCGAATTCAAATATACCGAATTCTTATTTTCCGAATCGGTAAATAAGTAACGGTAAAAACAGGCCATGGAGATGTAGGAAAGCCCAAAAATACCGATTTTGCAGAAAATCGGTATTTATGAGTCGGTATTTACCATGGATTGAATGCAGGTGGTAACCAGGGGAGGGCCATAAAAAGAGACCCAAAATGTACCTCTGGAAAACATAATGGTGGCTT